>NC_088918.1:10015000-11265000 GCF_963576675.1 Euphorbia lathyris | reverse complement strand
CCGTTCATGCAAGTCTTGAATTCACCGTTCATATGGCATATTGCTATCAAGTCCATAACCTGCCTCAATCAACCAAACGGCTAACAAGTATGTGCAGTTCAAAACATTGAGAGCAAAATCAAATGCAAATTATATGCAGTTGAAAGAAATGTGGAAATAAAGTGAATGAAGGAATGAACTCAATAGATTGCTTGCAAGAATTAGAAAAATGATCTATAACCAGATGAAATTCAATAATCTATACAAAAAAGGATGTTTAGCGATAACCTGATTGAAAATGCTCGTAAAACCAACATTTTCAAAAATTAGCTTTTAGATCCAATAATCTGTTTCAAACCTTTTCTTACCAACATCATTATTAGAGATTTGACTTGTCAAAATCTCTAATTTTAACCCAAAATTTCTTTACCAAACAGGACCAAAAAATCCCTTAGAAATACTTTAAACTAGTGATCTGATGAAGTGGAGCGGGCCTTGAACTATTTGGAGAAAGCGGATCCGAAACTGAGATTTTGAAGATAAAATGGGTTGTTGGAATTTAGCGATTTCGGACCCTAATTTTGTTGGATTCGGCCCATTGAATCAAACCCATCCGTCAATAGACCCATGGCGGACGTGTTTTTTAGCCATCCGAGGTCGTTTAGAGCCTCAAATCGGCCTTTTTGTGTTTTTTCGCACTTTTCCTGTTTTGTTGTTTTCCTTTTAGGATTCGGATTAGGTTTTTTGTGTCAGCCTATATAAAGGCTCGACCCCCACCTTATGTAGGGCAGTTATCGATTAATAAAAATTTCAGAGTTTATTCTCTTTCTTCCAATTTTCGTTAGTCGTGCGCGATTCAACAATAGTTGACGGTTTTAAGCTTTGTTCGTGCGCGAACATTCGTTTAGAACGAAAGTCTGTTTATTCCGCTGCATCATGATCTATTAATCTCCTAAACCTTACTTATAAATCGATATATAAACCTGGCATTTGCTGAACAAGCAAATGGGGCTAGGGATTTCTACTATTTTTTGCATAGCATTGAAAATGCACAAAATTATCATATAAGTTCAAAACAAATTCAAGGTAATAAAATGAGTTAATTTCAAATATAATCCATGTGGTTTCAAGTTTTGGCAAATAAATACTTGTGGTTTGATTTCGAGCAAATAAATACCTGTGATATGCTCTGTTTTTCAAAAACGCAGAAACACTGATGGCACAGGTATTTGCCTAAATTAAGCGTTTGTTTATGATTTGTTTTGCAAAAACATCCAAACCACGGGTATCTATTTGGAAAATATTCAAACCACATGCACCTATTTGTAAAAACACGCAAACCACAATAATTTATTTTGAAAAACGGAGAGTACCACATGTATTTATTTGCTCGAAATCAAACCATAGGTATTTATTTGCCAAAACTTAAAAACACATGGGTTATATTTGAAATTAACCCTAATAAAATTAAGGAACAATTGGCAAATGAATCCATTACTACTATATCATAAAGTTTTTCAGAATCAAATGGAATAACCTCTGCAATTCAGAAATCACAACTGTTGAAAAGATAAGACACAATAATATTGGAAAACAATTTTACAAACTTAGACAAGAAGAAGAAGAGTAGATATCGTAGAATCCCCAATCAATTTCTTCATCATCATTAGGTCCTTGTCACTTGAGATAGTAATGAGGGTCTTGGTATCACCTGGGAGGAAATACTTGAACTCACAGATGTTTCTATCAAAACAATCAAGAATTTCAGCAACTTCCTTCTTTAGTTCAGGATAACCGTCTTTGTAGATCAACGAACCGTTCATGCAAGTCTTGAATTGACCCTTCATATGGCATATTGCTATCAAGCCCATGACATGCCTCAATCAACCAAACGGCTAACAAGTATGTTCAGTTCAAAACATTGAGAGCAAAATCAAATGCAAATGAGCACATTATATGCAGTAAAAAATTCAATAGGTATGAAATCATTGACATTCATATTAGCTTAAGAAAGTCAATTCATATATGGAATTAGAAACCACGAATTAGTTCTTAAATACATAGTAAAACAGGAAGCAGAGTAAGTTTCAATTAGTTAGAATCATAGTTTCATAAACCAGAAATGCTGGAGACTGCAGTAGATGTAGAGGGCATGAAGAAATCATTTGTCATGCTCTTAGGGATTGTGATAAAAGTAAAGCTATTTGGAGGAAAATTCTCCCTAGTCATATGATTGATATGTTCTTTTTTCATTCCAATCTTGAGTGGTTTGATGATGGGGTGAAGGGGAAGTTGCTAACTAATCTGGAACATGGTGATATCTTCTTTTCTGTTGTCTGTCACCAAATTTGGGATTAGAGAAATAAGGAGATTTTTGGGGCTGAAACTATTAATATTCCTAACTTGACTGATTTTTTTGCTAAGAAGATTTATTATATTATTGATAGTTTCAAGGAAGACTACCTTGATAGTTATATTCAAAGAAAGGCGTTCCACCTTCTTTGCTGGAGAAGACCTGGAGAAGGTATGATGAAGCTTAATACTGATGGCTCGTGTCTTGCCAATGGTAAAATTGCTGCAGGTGGAGTCTTGAGAGATGATGGGGGCGCTTGGATTTCTAGGTTCTCGCATAATCTGGGCATTGGTTCTTCCTTTGTGGATGAGTTGTGGGGTATTTACTCTGACCTCACCCTGGCTAAGAATTTGGGGGTAGATAATCTGATTGTTGAATCTGACAATCAGGAAGCTATCAGGTTAATCTCCAATAATAAAGCTATTGGTTTGAATAGCAAGAATCTGATTAAAGGTATCATGAGGTGCTGCCATTCCTTTGTTTCTATCTCTTTCTGCCATATCTTTAGGGAGCAAAACAGGGTGGCGGATCGTCTGGCGGCTGCTGGTCATAAAGGCAGTTGGGGAGTCACTACTTACTCTTCTCCTCCGGCTTTTTTGTCCTCGATCCTTCTGGAAGATGTAGTGGGGGTTAGCTTCCCGAGGTTGATCCCGGGTTAATTTCTTGTTTGTTTGTTTTTTTTTTCTTTCATTTTCCTACCAAAAAACAAAAATCGTATAATAATATATATGGTAAAGGTTATGCTTACTTTGTTTTTTACAAAGTAAGCATTACTTTTTGTGTTTTTATCATTGGATTAATTTTATGCTCCATCATCCAATGGTGAAAACACACCAAGTAATGTTACTTTGTCAAAAACAAAAAAAATGTTCGTGATATACCTTATTTGCAAATAGAGGTCCGTGGTTTAAAAGTTTACAAATAGAAGTATGTGCTTATTTTACAAAACAAAGTAATTAAAATTAAACTTTTAAATAATTGATGACAATAAGTGCGTTTTTTTTATATTTTTTTCAATTATATTTATATATTGACAAAACACAAATCCCAAAATCAAATTGAAACGGTGTAAAATGAATTTAAATATCAATTTAGTTCATAAACTGTCAAATTAGTAAAAAACGTAAAATTTCACCATATTATTTATTGTTTCGACTTAGAAAGTTATTTTTTTCGGGGGTTATGTTTTGCTGCTACGTAAAAATAATTCTTTTTAAGATAAAAATGTCTTTAGTTATAATCAGAACTTAACTGTGTAATTGTAATATTTTCTTTTGCAAATAAAACATACCACGTACTTTTATTTGTAAACTTTTAAACCACATACCTCTGTTTGCAAAATGGACAAACCACAAGCATTTTTTTCGTACTTTTCTCTTTTATTTAATATATTTAAATTTTTTTTGTATATATTAAAAGATGGGTAGTGTTTAATAAAATTGAAAATTGAGAGATAAAAAAATAATTATTGAATTTTATGTGTTAAACTTAAAATGGACCCGCTTCATACATTTTATTCAGAATTCATATAATTTCATTAACGTCAAATGGTACGCGATCCACACACCTTTACTCATTGTCATCCCAAAAAAGAGCACACCGTATAACACCTAACACCTTCTTACTAACATAATATCTAATTACATATATTAGAATATCTTGATGCAATTAGAATAAACAAACTTTATTCGGATCGTTGAATCGCATATAATTACCAACCAAAATCTTCAAAATCCAACAAAGAACTTTCTAAAATAAAACTCAAATTCCATTAATTATTAAATGTCTAATACAACCGAAAATATGATTTAAATAGATAAACTTAACTCTAATCATAAAAGTAAAAGGAAATAAAATAGGAAAAAATAAAGGCCCTAAAAGGGTAAATTGCATTTCTAAAGCCATAAATGAATGAATTTGGCCAAAAAGAAACGGAACTTTTGGCAAAGTAATGACTTTTCATCGTTGGCTTGTTTTTAATCAAATTAGAGTCTAAACAAAAACCAAACTTCGCGAAATCATCATGAAATCATTCCTGTTTCTTTAAAAACTTAATTTCTAACTCCTCCACTTCATCACTCTCCTGTGGATAAATAGAATTCGCTCTCGAATTTTCATCAAGAAGAATAGCTAGTAAATGGAATCAGATGCTTGACCTTAAAAACATTAATAGCGAGTTGCAAACACTACGCATTCAAATTGATCATTTGATCTCCACTGTTCCAATCTTCTTTGCTAACAACTTGCTAATTATACTCACCAACAGGGAAATATCATTTGTAAGAACGATCCACACAAAGTCGCTTACCTCAAACTCTACATGTCACTTTTTTTTATAAGCATACTGTTTACACTTACCCAAAGCTTTTAGTAGATTATAATGGATATCTTGATGTACCTCTTGCAAGCTCTGCACAAAAGTTTCCGCCTTCCCATGAACATGTGTCTTCTCCGATAAGGGAAGAAAATCAAGTGACCCTCGAGGAACAATTCGAATATGCCACAACAAATGGGTCAAAACCAGTACTCCTATGGATTACATGATTGTGAGCCAATTCTGCTTCGTACAACTTTAAATCTCAACTCTTCACGTTCTTGCTGACTCAAGATATTTTTATTATAGACGCTTTGAATCCAAAAATTATTAAGTTATTAGGATATGTTTAAATAATAATAAGGCTGAATACATCATTTGCCCCTTGAACTTGTCCAAAAAGCTTGATTGGCCCCTGAACTTTCAAAGTGTTCCGACAGCCACCTGAACTTGCATTAAATGTTCAGTTAGCCCCCTGAACTTGCGCAAAATGTAACCAATTGATCACTCGGTCGCAAAAAAAAGTAAGTTAAATGTGGAATATATATTGCATGAGTCTTAAAAAAATTAAAACGATCGAAATCGGAGTATACGGTTCTTAGATTAGAGAAGACAAGTCGTATAGTTAAGCAAGCAATAACTTTCTTTTTAATCTGTTTTTGACTTATGTAATAACATTCTAAGATGCGTGGAATACATCTTCCGCATTTAACTTACTTTTTTGCGACCGAATGATCAATTGATTACATTTTATCCAAGTTTAGGGGGCTAACTGAACATTTAATGCAAGTTCAGGAGGCTATCGGAACACTTTGAAAGTTCAGGGGGCCAATCAAACTTTTTGGACAAGTTCAGGGGGCAAATGATGTATTAAGCCTAATAATAATAAAAGCTATTTGGGTTAATTATACTCATGGTCCTTCAAATATAAAGAGTCAAACACTAATGCTATAATATTTAATTTATTAACATCAAAATAATTATACTTTATATTTGATTTCGTGTATCATATTTTACCCAAATTCTTAACTACACTAGAAAAAACAGGTAGAGAATAAATATTTTAGGGTTTTTTACACAAAACTCATGAATATGATAGTGTTTATATTTTAATCAATATGGACAATTTAATTAATAAAATATCAAAAGCATTAAACATATTTGCAAAATGTCAGTTGTTACATAATTTATTTTAAAAAAAAACTGAGAGTTTTTTAATTTGATAAAAGCGAGATTATATTCTGACATAATTGTAGATATTTTCAAAAAAATTGAATGCGAATGTAAATTTTCCAATATTTTATACATGCTGAAGGCCCAAATGTCCACAGACCAAAATGTTAAAATTGGCATTTTAAAACTAAATTGATGCTTAAAATTCTATTTGAAGTACATTGTTTCCATCTATAACTTTATATATATTGGCTCTTTGTTGTAGGTATCATCTTGAACTAATTTGACTACAAATATCAAGATACCGAAAATATACAGGCAAATAATTTAAAGTATGCAACATCTAATCACTCAACTTTGATTTTATTTATTTATAGCTTTTGAACTTTAAAGTTAAAAAATCTTTTATTGAAACATACCGTGTAATTAATATCAACAACAAAGATAAATGGTAGAATTTTGAGACAAATTAACATGTGACATTCTTCATTCTTGAAGATAATATTGTGCATTTAATCATATCTTGGGTTCCCAGAACTGCAAATCTGAATCAACTCTAAAGATACTACGGACAGGTGGGATATCGTTCACGAAGAAAAATAAATCCATTTACATAAATATCGATAGGCAACGAATTCACATGAAATTTCTTCATCATAACGATGTCCTTGTCATTAGAGATAGTAATGAGAGTCTTCCTATCACTTGGGAGGAAGTATTTGAAGTATTCAATGTGACTAACAAGACAATTAAACATTTCAGCTACTTCCTTTTTCAAGTCATCAACAACAAAGACTTAGTTCCGAAATGATTCGGGGTCGGCTAACATGAACCATCATATAAAACCGTAAAATCAAGCCGTGTCAGCGACACAAATTCGCTCCCTCCACTCCGTCCTATCCACTACCATATTTTCCTCAATTCCTAGTAAACTCATATTACTCTCGATCACCCTCCTCCAAGTCTGCTCAGGTCTTCCCCTACCCCTCACCACTACATCCCTTTGCCACTCTTCGGTTCTCCTAACCGACGCATCAAGCGCTCTACGTCTCACATGGCCAAACCACCTTAGTCGGTTTTCTCTCATTTTATTCTCAGTAGATGTGGACCCTACTTTTGTCCTAATTATTTCATTACTCACCTGATCCTTTCTCGTATGACCACACATCCAACTCAACATACGCATCTCCGCCACCGACATCTTATGGATGTGACAGTGTTTCACTGCCCAACACTCCGTACCATATAACAATGCTGGTCTAATTGTCGTGCGGTAGAATTTTCCCTTCAATCTATTAGGCATGTCGGGGCCACAAAGGAAATCCGTAGCACTCTTCCACTTCGCCCAACCAACTTTTATCCTATGAGCAACATCTCCATCTACTTCTCCATCCGTTTGGATAATAGATCCTAAATACCGGAAGCAATCCGAGGCCTCAACCACTCTCCCATCTAGGGTGATTGTCTCTGTCTCCCTACTCCTATGGCCACTAAACTTACACTCCAAATATTATGTCTTACTTCGGCTCAACTTAAAGCCTCTAGATTCTAGAGTTTGTCTCCATAGTTCCAACTTCCTCTCCACTCCTTCTTTCGTCTCATCAACCAACACAATATCATCTGCAAACAGCATGCACCATGGTATACCATCTTGAAGTGAACTTGTTAGTTCATCCATAACGATGGCAAAAAGAAATGGGCTTAGTGCGGAACCTTGATGCACTCCAATTGTAATAAAGAACTCTTCAGTCTTCCCAACACTAGTACGTACACTCGTGCATGCTCCCTCATACATGTCATTTATGATGTCAATATATTTCCGCGAAATGTTTTTCCTTATCAAGGCCCACCAAAGTACTTCCCCTGGAACCTTATCATATGCATTCTCCAAGTAAATGAAAACCATATGCAAGTCTTTCTTCTTATTTCTATAGTGCTCCATTAATTGTCTCATTAGATAGATGGCTTCCATAGTTGATCTTCATGGCATAAAGCCAAACTGGTTTTCCATATTTCACCATCCTCCTTAGCCTTTGTTCGATCACTCGCTCCCAAAGTTTCATAGTGTGACTCATTAATTTGATTTCTCGATAGTTGGCACAATCCCATTCTGATGACATCTTATTGTTTCTCCAAATTTTATTGAAGAACGTCGTCAACCATTCGATTCCTCTCTCTCCCAAACATCTCCAAATCTCAATAGGGATACCATTGGGTCCTACTACTTTTTCAAGTCATCAAACTTAAGATTAAGAGATCCGTTGAAGTTGATAGCGTGAGCTTCACTGTCAACATAGTTCAACGAGCCATCATTGGTTGGCTGGAATACTCCACCCATATGCCATATTAATATCAAGTCTGACTGATCCATGACCTGCTTCAATCAACCAAATGGCTTAGAAGTAGATTAAGATCATTGAAAGCAAAGCCAAATGCAGCTATGGACATTATTTACAGTAAGAATTCAGTGAGCATAAATTGATTATTCACTTTGCTGTCTTATAAAATCCCATCACTTTGCAGGAAATTCCACAAAATACCCTAATTCATCAAGCAAAGCTAGAGCAAGACAAGTACTAGAGGATTCAAAGACAAGACAGGAAGAAAGGGGATAACTTTGCTATAACCAATTGGAGTTTCGGATCAAAATTAGGCTAATCGGCCAATAAAGTTTTAACATATAGGGAAGTGTAATTAGTTGGAATAAGAACATACCAATTGAGGGAATCTGACTACCATATGTTATATCTTACATTATATAAAACATAGCCAGGAAACAGAAATGGAAATGGAAACAAAACTTGTCATGCAACCAATTGAATTAAAAGTTCAATTAGAAAGTTAAGATTTTATATTAATTTCAGACATAACCACAGAAAAATGAACCACAGGACTTGCAGCGTGTACATCACAGGTCTATTTCACCATTTGTTTTAAATTTCACAAATTAATAAGGTTAGCTAAGATTGGAATACTCAACTTTTGGTCTAAGAAGCTCTAAGAGCATCTCTAATAGATGATGCCAAAAATAGTGTCAAGTTGATGTGACATTTAGTTTGCAAATTTTGAAGGGTGTCTACTATTGGAGTGATGATACTAATCAATAAAATATTATATTTTAATATGATGTGTCAATTTTTAGCACTTTTTAGAGCAATAGCTAACATGTCATAGATCAAGATTAGGCTTATTGGCCAATAAAAATTTAACATATTGGGCACTGCAGTTCATTGGAATAAGATACTAATATAGGAAATCTGACAACCAAATATATATCCTACATCATAAAAAACATAGACACAAAACTAACAGTGAAACACAGAAGAGGAGTTTAAGTGCAACATAGGCCAATAACTTCATAAAATCCCATCCAAACACAGAAACAATTACCCACAAATTTAATCTGTGGCCTAGAAAAAATCGCCAAAAAGAAAAACCCTAAGTTCAGAAAGCATAAATTCATTCATATCATTTACGGAAGATATTAATCTCTAATATTTCAAAATGTCAAGGCAAAGAAATCTTTAACACTCAGCATCAAGGCCAAAACAACAAATTCATCAACATAGAATATTATGAAAAACAAATACAATGACTGAAAAACAAGATCCCATCCAAACCCATAAACCATTTTACAGGAATTTCATCATTGGCCGAGAAAAAAACCCCAAAAAATAATAAATTCATGAAGAAAGCCAAGAGCAATCGAAGTAAAAGAGCATAGAAGGAAAGAAGATACCTTTGTTCTTGTAGCAGTAAGAAACAAATACCCAGAATACTGATTGGACTTTCTAATCAAATTTTGAATAAGAATAGACTAATCCATCTATCTATATATAATAAACCCTAATGCTACCTCTTCATCTTCTCCATCTGTAATCAAATTTCATCTCTATTTTGCGTGATTTGTGTTTGAAATTTGTGCCTATTCAATTTCGTCTTCAGTTTTGGTTGCTCGATAACAAATTTTGAATTTTACTTTTCTTTGAAAGAAATATTTATAATTTATAGTAGACAAAAAGCATCATTAGTTCCATAATTTTTCATTTTTTGTTCGTTTATTAAGTCGTTTGATTTTTTTTGTTTCATTAAGCTTTTTATGACAAATAATAATAATTTTGAACATAAAATTTGGTTCAGACTGTTATTCATTGTACTTGCATTCGAATTCGTATTTTTTCACTGTTTGAATGCAATTTTAGATGTGTAAGGTGGATGTAGGAAAATTGTGAAAACCTTAATTGCAACTGTAATTTTTGTTTTTAATAATTTCAAATACAAATGAAATTAAAAACGTATTTTTAACAAAATTAAATGTTCATAACTTACTAATTTGGTCATAAAGGGCTTAATGAAACCAAAAATAAATTATCAAATACTTAATATATCCAAATAAATGATCAAGAACTTAATGAACCAAAAAATGAAAGATCAGATGCTTAATGATATTTTTTGGCCTTTATAGTATTGAAGTATTGTACTCCGTAAAATTAGTTACTATATTATAAATTTAGGGTGAAGTATAAAAAAAAATCATTGTGGTTTGATGGAATTGGTAAACATAGATTAGTAGTTTAAAAACTTACAACAGGATTTGATATTCATCCATGTAATCCAATATTTATGAACCATAACTGGTAAGACTATCAATCTTTGTTATTATTATTAATTAGCGATACTTTTTTATTATTTGGTTTGATTAGCTAATTATGTAAATTTTGTTCGATAAAACTTAGCTGATTGCTAGTAGCTGGTTGTGTAAAATCATAAATAAAGACATAGTAAAACCTTTATTTAAGATTAAATGGTAGTAATTAGAAATTAGAATGTTCTTCGAAATAGATGAAACAATAAACTAATTAAAAAAATTCATTAAACCATATTTTTGGACCCAATAAACTCAGTGAAACATATCTTCACCAAACACCAATATTTGACTATTGAAACTCACTAAAGTTGCTCAAACCTCTAATTTTACCCTAAAAACTCTTATATATTACCAAGGTAATGCTTACTATCTTTACAAACCTCTATAAAACAAAAGATGGTTTGATGGATTTGTAAATACAGTAAAACCTCTATAAATGTTGGAATCGTGAAATTTTATTAATTTATAGAAATATTAATTAATCAATAACTTAATAATTATTAATTTATATAGTGATTTTAATTTTATAAAATAAATTTTAAATTACTAATTGAAATAAAGTTTTTATCTAAAATCAATGAATTATATTCATCATATTTTTACTTAATAATATTAAATGTGCATTATATAATTTAATTGAACTTGAAAGTTCATTGTACTTATGTTAAAAAATAGAAAATGGTACACCAGAACTTTTGAATGCACTAAGAACATGCCGTCCTAGGCAGGAGGGGCGTCTTTCCAGACCCAAGGATGAGAAAGGCCCCAATTATAGTAATGTATTAGTACTTATTAAATTATACTTAATTAAATTAAAAAAATTCTAATCGATTAAAATGGGTACTTTTTTTAAGAAGAAGTCTTTTAATTAATTATAGTATTAATTAATCCCCTCTAATAGAATTTGACACAAGTTATCTATGAGCTATGCATGAACACAATAACTGCAACAGACCCACTTCTTTTATACAATTTACTTTTCTACTTACTTTTTTTTATTTCCACTTATTTATTAGGGCCCCATTTGGTAATTCGCCCCAAACCTCTAAAATCTCAGGATCGGTCCTGACTAAGAATAGTTAGAGATCAACTATATTTAAATTTTAAGAAAAAAAAAAAATACTATAAACTCATATCTATATATACTTGGCATATGTATTTAACAAACTATTTAATTAATTTATAGAGATAATAAACAAATATATTTATAAATGGCTGTTCCAAAAAATTGTTATCTTATTAAGTTATTAAAATTGATCATTTTTAGAACTGACCCAAGTCGGAACCAGAAGAAATTATTATAGACTTACGTTATAAAAAAACTTATAAATAGGATGTTCACAATATTAGGAAAAAAAAAATTCTAATAGATGTTACATATTATCTCTAAAGGTATAACGAATTTATGATTACTTCTTGGAGTGTAGATTCAATGGAAGAAATTGACCTTGACTCCGTATCACCCATATAAGAGAATGCTACACCCACTTTTCGAAACGAAGACTGTCTGGCCCGCCTAGTCGCTCGAAATTGAGAATCAGCCACGATTATCTCCAATTAGTCCCTCTAGGTGTTTTATTGACTCTTAGATGATTTTTAGCCGTCTTGTCTCCGCCTAGGCCGCTTCAACGACACCTAAACCGTCTAGCTACCACCCAAGCGACAATGAACAAATTATCTACAATTATGTTCTGTCATAATTTTAAATTATATCAAACTAATAAAATTATTACTTTTAATCTATTTTATAAATTAGAGTTTATGAATTGGGGATTTAATAGAATCGTTATACAGGGTTTAGGAAACACGAAAACATGATCATAATCAAACAAACATGGGAGGGAAAGACATGGGGATTATGTCCTGGTTTTGCATATTCAATATCATATTCAAATGAAATAACTGCTAAATCCAAAACATAGGGATTATGTCCTGTTTTTTCATATTCAATATCAGAATGAAATGAAATAACTGCTAAATCCAAATCTCATACCAACTTTTCTCGTTAAATCAATCAAAATCTTAGTGAATTTGTTAGCTTCTCTACAAGCATCATTCAACACGAAAAAGAAAACTCTAATAGACAACAAAATATCACAAGAAAACAATTTCAAATTACCAAATGATCTCTTCAAAGAAATAGAAGCATGCACTGAAAATTAAAAACCTAGAAAATATAAGAAAAAAGTACCAGTCGGAATCGAAGAGAAGAAGGAGGAGGGTTACAGGGAGACAGCTTGATTCCAAATATCAAACGGCGCAGACAAACAGATGAGAGAAGATATTAGAAAGAGGGGACGAGGAAGACTAGGGCAACATAAAGATATATATATATATACGAAATCTGTAAAATCTATTGCTGATGTGTCGTATTTTAAGACCATCTTTACTGACATGTCATTTTCCTATTAGTGTTGGTTTGTTCCGACAAAGAAATAAATTTACAGTGATACAAACAACACAAACAACACACCAACACACAACCAACACACAAAAAAATACAATTAAATTTAAAATATCACACCAACTTTCTTAATAAAAAAATAGTACACACTATTGAGTATTCATCTTATTCTAAATTGGTTATTGTTATGTTATGTAGACAGTAATAGCAAGCTTTGCCAATAATTAATTGAGTAAACAGCGAGGAATTATAATTTTGAATTCTATTTAGGGAAAAACTTGGTCTATTGAGTATTCATCTTATACAATCCAGCAATTAGGTATGTTCATATCATCGTCTTTGCCTTTACCTATGCTTGCAAAAAGCACACACAAACAAAAAGAATGTTGAACTTGAGCTAATCAATTTAGCTGAGAAGCCGAGCATGAGAAGGCCAAAGCTCGGCTCCTAGATAATTAAAAAATGGAACTTGTTATAAATCGGCTAGGGTATAGAAAAAAAAAACAGAGGTTATTGGCATTGCAGTTACTGCTAAATGCATGCTAAAAAACAACTGCTTCAATGAATTATTGGGCTTAATAGAATCGTTATATATGGTTTAGGAAACACGAAAACATGATCATAATCAAACAAACATGGGAGGGAAAAACATAAGGATTATGTCCTGGTTTTGCATATTCAAATGAAATAACTGCTAAATTCAAAACATAGGGATTATGTCCGGGCAACATAAAGATATCTATATATATATATATATATATACTAAATCTGGAGAATCTATTGCTGATGTGTCGTATACATATACTAAATCTGTAAAATCTATTGCTGATGTGTCGTATTTTAAAACCATCTTTACTGACATGTCATTTTCCTATTAGTGTTGGTTTGTTCCGACAAAGAAATAAATTTACAGTGATACAAACAACACAACCAACACACCAACACACAACCAACACACAAAAAAATACAATTAAATTTAAAATGCCACACCAACTTTCTTAATAAAAAAATAGTACACACGCTACAGTTTTGACTCAATTTTGTTCAGTCGAGTTACATGTTGTGTCGGTATTGATTGTGTAATGTTTTGGATTGATCCAGTTAGCTTTATATATGTTACAGGTTGATTCTGATTGAATTCTGGATAACAAACAATTACAGTTTTGACTCAGTTTTATTCAGTCGAGTTACAAGTTGTGCCTGTTCTGGATTGATCCAGTTAACTTTATATATGTTACAGGTTGATTCTGAATGAATTCTGTTTGATTCTGGATAACAAATAGTTACAGTTTTGACTCAGTTTTGTTCAGTCGAGTTACAGGTTGTGATTGTATTGAGTCTGTATTGATTTTGTAATGTTCTGGATTGATCCAGTTAGCTTTATATATGTTACAGGTTGATTCTGATTGAATTCTATTTGATTCTGGATAACAAACCGTTACAGTTTTGACTCATTTATCTATTTGTGAATAGTCTTACTCCTATTCTAATAATTTTTGAAACATTTTTCATTCAATTTAAACAATAAATTTTACGTATTAAATTAAAGTTCTATAATTATATAAAATTTAATAAACCAATTACTTTATATTAGAGATATTGTGATTATATAAGAAAAAAGAGAAAAAAAAAGTAAATTGAAGTTTCTTAGAAATAGAATATTGTTGTAATTCAAGGCGCCAAGGAGAAGACAGAGGACCCAAAGAGAAATATGTAATAGTTAGTATTTCCCTAGGATGACCCTTTATTTCGTTTCTGGCTCAACGGAATAAACTTAGAGATATGATATGATATTGAATATTTTAAGACCATCTTTACTGACATGTCATTTTGCTATTAGTGTTGGTTTGTTCCGACAAAGAAATAAATTTACAGTGATACAAACAACACACCAACACACAACCACCACACAAAAAAAATACAATTAAATTTAAAATGCCACAACAACTTTCTTAATAAAAAAAATAGTACACACTATTGAGTATTCATCTTATTCTAAATTGGTTATTGTTATGTTATGCGGACAGTAATAGCAAGCTTTGCCAATAATTAATTGAGTAAACAGCGAGGAATTATAATTTTGAATTCTATTTAGGGAAAAACTTGGTCTATTGAGTATTCATCTTATACAATCCAGCAATTAGGTATGTTCATATCATCGTCTTTGCCTTTACCTATGCTTGCAAAAAGCACACACAAACAAAAAGAATGTTGAACTTGAGCTAATCAATTTAGCTGAGAAGCCGAGCATGAGAAGGCCAAAGCTCGGCTCCTAGATAATTAAAAAATGGAACTTGTTATAAATCGGCTAGGGTATAGAAAAAAAAAACAGAGGTTATTGGCATTGCAGTTACTGCTAAATGCATGCTAAAAAACAACTGCTTCAATGAATTATTGGGCTTAATAGAATCGTTATATATGGTTTAGGAAACACGAAAACATGATCATAATCAAACAAACATGGGAGGGAAAAACATAAGGATTATGTCCTGGTTTTGCATATTCAAATGAAATAACTGCTAAATTCAAAACATAGGGATTATGTCCGGGCAACATAAAGATATCTATATATATATATATATATATACTAAATCTGGAGAATCTATTGCTGATGTGTCGTATACATATACTAAATCTGTAAAATCTATTGCTGATGTGTCGTATTTTAAAACCATCTTTACTGACATGTCATTTTCCTATTAGTGTTGGTTTGTTCCGACAAAGAAATAAATTTACAGTGATACAAACAACACAACCAACACACCAACACACAACCAACACACAAAAAAATACAATTAAATTTAAAATGCCACACCAACTTTCTTAATAAAAAAATAGTACACACGCTACAGTTTTGACTCAATTTTGTTCAGTCGAGTTACATGTTGTGTCGGTATTGATTGTGTAATGTTTTGGATTGATCCAGTTAGCTTTATATATGTTACAGGTTGATTCTGATTGAATTCTGGATAACAAACAATTACAGTTTTGACTCAGTTTTATTCAGTCGAGTTACAGGTTGTGCCTGTTCTGGATTGATCCAGTTAACTTTATATATGTTACAGGTTGATTCTGAATGAATTCTGTTTGATTCTGGATAACAAATAGTTACAGTTTTGACTCAGTTTTGTTCAGTCGAGTTACAGGTTGTGATTGTATTGAGTCTGTATTGATTTTGTAATGTTCTGGATTGATCCAGTTAGCTTTATATGTGTTACAGGTTGATTCTGATTGAATTCTATTTGATTCTGGATAACAAACCGTTACAGTTTTGACTCATTTATCTATTTGTGAATAGTCTTACTCCTATTCTAATAATTTTTGAAACATTTTTCATTCAATTTAAACAATAAATTTTACGTATTAAATTAAAGTTCTATAATTATATAAAATTTAATAAACCAATTACTTTATATTAGAGATATTGTGATTATATAAGAAAAAAGAGAAAAAAAAAGTAAATTGAAGTTTCTTAGAAATAGAATATTGTTGTAATTCAAGGCGCCAAGGAGAAGACAGAGGACCCAAAGAGAAATATGTAATAGTTAGTATTTCCCTAGGATGACCCTTTATTTCGTTTCTGGCTCAACGGAATAAACTTAGAGATATGATATGATATTGAATATTTTAAGACCATCTTTACTGACATGTCATTTTGCTATTAGTGTTGGTTTGTTCCGACAAAGAAATAAATTTACAGTGATACAAACAACACACCAACACACAACCACCACACACAAAAAATACAATTAAATTTAAAATGCCACAACAACTTTCTTAATAAAAAAAATAGTACACACTATTGAGTATTCATCTTATTCTAAATTGGTTATTGTTATGTTATGCGGACAGTAATAGCAAGCTTTGCCAATAATTACTTGAGTAAACAGCGAGGAATTATAATTCTGAATTCTATTGAGGGAAAAACTTGGTCTATTGAGTATTCATCTTATACAATCCAGCAATTAGGTATGTTCATATCATCGTCCTTGCCTTTACCTATGCTCGCAAAAAGCACACACAAACAAAAAGAATGTTGAACTCGAGCTAATCAATTTAGCTGAGAAGCCGAGCATGAGAAGGCCAAACCTCGGCTCCTTGATAATTAAAAAAAATGGAACTCGTTATAAATCGGCTAGGGTATAGAAAAAAAACAGAGGTTATTGGCATTGCAGTTACTGCTAAATGCATGCTAAAAAACAACTGCTTCAATGAATTATTGGGCTTAATAGAATCGTTGTATAGGGTTTAGGAAACACGAAAACATGATCATAATCAAACAAACATGGGAGGGAAAAACATAGGGATTATGTCCTGGTTAAAAAACTCTTAATTTTCAGAGAACTGTAATTTTACCAATCATATAGTATATACGTTACAAATGAACTGTAAATTTCAGAGAGGTTTCCTATTGGTGCGAACCAGAAACTTAGTGCCTAAATCTAAATATATCACTCAAGTTACCACTTAAGTTATCATATTCAAAAAATTATCACACAAGTTAGAATCTAAATCCAAATATATATCCTTACACTTAGTTCCTGAATATATCTAACAATGTGTAAGAACTAAAATAAAAAACCAAAGTAAAGAACAACTCATTTGCAGTTGCTGTTCAATCTGAAAATCCTTAATTTGCAGTTGATGTTTAACCTTAAAATCCAATTTTTGAATAGCAATTTCAGCCTAAAAACCATAACAATGCCTAAAGATGCCAAAATATCATTGCAAATTATAGTTGTAGATATAAACAAAGCTTATTATTGTAATTGGAGAAAGAATGGGTATCATATGGAGTGGAGTGCTTTAGCTTTTTCATGTGAATAGATGCAGTCTGACAAAGCAAAAGATTCAATACTCCTAAAATCCAATTTACATGTGCTTTAGCTAATTTTGAAGTTTTTGTTCAACCTTAAAATCAAATCTTTGAATAGCAATTTCAACCTAAAATTCAAATAATCCTACTAGTTAACACTCGTACAAAAAAAAAAAAATTAACGATACCTAAAAATGCTATTTTAATTATATCATTGACTTACAAGTTTGTCTGCAATTGAATTGTCTTCATCTTTATATTGATGGTCTTCCTTTCTTTTTCAAGTTGCTACAAAAAGTTCCACTTGAATTCTCTAAATCTTAAGCACTGCTCTTCCCATCCTAAAAATATTTCAAAGCAAACTTAAGCTCTCTACGGGGATATCCAACAATGTGATCAGAAGCCATTTTTGTTTTGTTTTACAACACCACAACATATCAAAGTTTAGTTTCCTCCATTCAAATATTAAACCAGGAATGAACAAATAATATGCATACTCAGGCTTCTCAAAATGAAGCAAGTCAATACTATTATTAAACAATATTAAGAAACAACTTCAATGGAAAGACATAAAAGCTATATTTGGCCTGCAACACAAAAGGCAGACAGCAAAACACAAGGAGCAAAAAAAAAAAAAAAAAAAAAAAAGACTATTTCGGGTTATCTACCGGAGCTGGACTGTGACAACTTTCTTCGTCGGAATCACAATTTCATTATATTTTAAATCACATATTAAAAGATTTAAATTATTAATATGTTTTTTGGTGTGAATTTTATTACAATTAATATGTTTAAAAATATTACATTTATTGGACATTGAGCCAACTAGTTATAATAATATAAAAACATTTTATATTATTTAAGAATAAAATTAGGTATAATTTTTTATATTTATTAAATGCAACACTCCATAATATTGTCAAGTCAACTAAAGCAACTTTTAATTATAAATGTTGTCTTAGCTACAAAAAAAACACCTAAAAATATAGGGACAATTACAAAACTAGCACCTTTTAAGGTATTAGTTTTCTTTTCTAGCTCCTTTTGAAAAACTCACCAAAACTAACACATTTCAATAAGTAACTTCCAAATTTACCCTCATCTTCTTCCTTTGTGTCTTTGTCTTTCATCCTCTATCTCTTTCTCACGCTTTCTCTCTCTAAAGAACAGAATAATCTACAGAACGACTTGAATACTACAACAATCAATCCAACCCACAGTTTATATAACAAAATTTCTACAATCATATAAGTTTTTCATTGGGTTTTAGTTTTATTGAAAAGATTTAAAGCTTAGTCCATTCATCGTTATGGTGAACGGCGAACGAAAGAGGAGGAAGAAGCGACCATTTTTTCCCGGCAATCTCGTCCCAATATATATTGTTTCTCTTCCCTTTTCATGTTTTTCCTGGTCGTGCGAATCCAAAAAACAATGGCGTTGTTATCTGAAAATGGATTTGAGTTGGAATATCAATTTCAGATTTTTTCCCCGACAGTGTTGATATCTGTAGATATTTGTAAATATCTGTAGATATTTGTAGATATTTGTCGATATCTGTAGATATTTATAGATATCTGTCGATATCTGTCGATATGTGTAGATATCTGTAGATATGTGTAGATATGTGTTGTAGATATTTGTCGATATGTGTCGATATCTGCAGATATCGACAACACATATCTACAGATATCTACACATATCGACAGATATCGATAGATATCTACAAATATCTACAAATATCTACAAATATCTACAGATATCTACATATATCTACAAATATCTACACTGTCGGGGAAAAAATCTGAAATTGATATTCCAACTCAAATCCATTTTCAGATAACAATGCCACTGTTTTTTGGATTCGCACGACCAGGAAAAACATGAAAAGGGAAGAGAAACAATATATATTGGGACGAGATTGCCGGAAAAAAATGGTCGCTTCTTCCTCCTCTTCCGTTCGTCGTTCACCATAACGATGAATGGACTAAGCTTTAAATCTTTTCAATAAAACTAAAACCCAATTAAAAACTTATATGATTGTAGAAATTTTGTTATATAAACTGTGGGTTGGATTGATTGTTGTAGTATTCAAGTCGTTCTGTAGATTATTCTGTTCTTTAGAGAGAGAAAGTGTGAGAAAGAGATAAAGGAGGAAAGATAAAGACACAGTTATGTTAAGGAAGAAGATGAGGGTAAACTTGGAAGTTACTTGTTGAAATGTGTTAGTTTTGGTGAGTTTTTCAAAAGGAGTTAGAAAAGAAAACTAACACCTTAAAAGGTGCTAGTTTTGTAATTGTCCCAAAAATATATCGAAAGCATCACTTGTTTAAAAAGAGTTGCATTTGACATACATGAATAGTACCAATCAAATCAATTTAACTAATGCAACACATTAAGGTAACACATTCTTAAAAGTGGTTGCAATAGGCAATCTATGGTGTAGTGTTTGTAATACTTTTTATTGTATTTATTGATTCTTAAAGGGTAAAGGTACCCGCGGGTGCCCGCGAATTAAATGGGACGGGTATGGGATGCAAAAAATATACCTGTTAGAAGTAATAACCCTTAGTTTCCTTAGAGTAACCAATAAACTGGCATTTAACAGACCTGGATTCTAGTTTGCCACTTATCAATTTCTTGACATGTGCATGATAGCCCCAAATCTTCATGAAGGAAACGTTGGGCTTTCGTCCCGCCCATAATTCATATGGTGTTCCTTCAACTGCCTTGCTTGGTGTAGTGTTTACAACCCAAGATGTAGAAATAGCCAGATTAATTTCAACAACATAAATACCTGAACCAGAAGCTTCGTTCTTCTATTTCTCCCTTAGCTTTGGACATGCATTTTTCCAGTGTCCCTTCTCATTACACTCATGGCAGATATCATCTGCTGAGGCCAACCTACCTTTAGAAGCTACCGCCTTCCTAGCCTTGGGCCTGGCCTTTTGGGCCTTCGCTTTGGACTTGGACTTGGCCTTTCCTTTAGGCACATTCCCTTTGTTGACCAGCAAAATTTCTAGAGTCCTCTTGTAGAATTGCTCAACAAGCTTTAGCATGCCATGCAATTATACTACAGACTTATCAATTCCCTGGATGTGGTAGTGCATGATAAAGTTATTGTAAGTGATCCAAGAATGACGTCAACTACCAGTTGGGCAGGCACTGGTGAGCCAAGTCTCGACTTGCATCGTAGTGCTGCATATCGCCTTTGTTGCCAAGTATATTTCCTGAGGAGCTTGATCTTGGAACATCTTTTCAGTGATCCATGATCTCAAAGGCGTGCTGCTCCATGAACTGTTTCTGAAGATCAGAAACCATATACCCCTCATAATGCATGACACATCTCTCTCATCCTTAACATGTCAGTCGTACTCCACCATTTGATCAGCGGTTATGCCCCAACCTGTAGGACGAGCTGCTGGTAAGGCAGCCGTCAGCCCATATTTGCAAGTTCCTAGACCAGTCAAGGAAATTAGTCCCTGAAAGCTTTTCCTTTTCCAGGAGTGGTCTGAGTGAGTTGTTGCTTATTGTAGCCATTTAATTTTCTTTTCATGTTATTTTGATGTGGAGTTTAATCTACGTGGAAAAATTACATTAGAGTTAGGATAAAGAGATTAAGCCAAAGATCAAATTAATAATTCATTTTAATTCATTATTGGTGATATTTATTTGGTTGTCTTGGCCAAGATCCACAATCCATCAACAATCGACCGAGCTAGGGCTCCGCCGTCGACCATTGACTATTTGGTAGGATAAACTATCCAATCCTCCACAAGGACTCTTGGTTTGATGGGCTTTGTGACACTTAGCCCATCTGTGCTTAGGGCCCGCTTTGAGCTAATACTATCCACGTTGAGTCCAACCACCATACACGCATTAGCCATACCAAAGTATCCTAACCCTCGACGGTCCACTAATACCTATTAGGGCACGTCATACACTGTAGCACTACCTGTGAAGAAGAGGTGTGAATCTGGAAAGCACTTTTAAACGACTCAATATTTCGTTATCCGGATTAATTAAGTGATACGGCTTTAACATATAATTATCACGGGTGATGATCTGGTGATCGTTGCTACTTATATTTCATGTTATACTAAGCAATTGTATAACCAAAATAAACATAGAGACTCTATGGGCCTTATAATACATCCTAGTAAAACTAGATATACTATCTAATCTTCACGGGCTTGCTTCAAGTCTCATTGCGCTCCCACCATTGGCTTGGACCATCTGGGCTTCTTCACGATCAATTACAATTTTATAAATCGAACCTATTCTAAAATTACATTAATAAAAGAATGGCACGCATGCCATATTTCTAAAAATAATTAAATTACAAATCGACTTTAATTTAGGGCTCATAGAACTCTATAACACATTGCTGCATGGTAAGACATACAAATATAATGCATGAACATGGCATTCCAAAAACATCTAATAAAGTTAAGCCGAGTTATTTAGAGTGAAATCACCAATTTTACCATATATGACTAAGGCCCAAATGGTTAACATCCATTTAAATGCAAAATTACAATTTCACTTCCACTGGATTTTTAGGGTCGTCACATATCTAAAATTTAGCCCTACCAATTTTAACCGATGTCACGGTCTATTGGGCCAATCTCACAAATCAGAACCGAGCAAAACAAAATACATACAGAAATAAAATAGAAAACTTCCTAGAACAATTCCTACACGAGGAATTAATAAGAAATTTCAAAACTTGATTTGAAAAAATAATAAAACCAAATCATATTAATTTTTCAATCAATCAAAACGAACTAAACCATGACTCTAACACCACTGTTAGGGATTATAGCTAGTGAATCAACTGTAGCACAGCGGAACTGCGGTTTAAAATTTACTTCTAATCCCTTTTGGTTTAATCGTTGTCCGTTAACCATTGATTGAATAAAACCTGTTGGATCCATTTTAGGGTAAAAACTTATGCGAACTGTCTCTTCTAGAGACGGCCGAAGAATCCACAAAGTAGTAAGATCTCCATAGTCAGGTGCACGAACAACTATTGAGCTAGAACCGGTGCTAGCCGAAGAACGAAGGAAGAACAAGAGAGATAATGTAATTAGCCAAATTTCTTCTTCCACTTTTCAAGTGGTGGCTGCCGAAAATCTAATTGTTTTCTTATGCAAACATAGGTTGGCCAAATATCATTAGTAGTTAATTAGGTTTAGAGTGTTTTAATTTATATATATAGTGTATTCCTAAACCTAATTGGTTAATTACAAGACTAATCCAATTCTTATCTAATTATATAAATAAATACCAATAATATTTATTTTATGCAATTAATTATGATTAGATTAAATTTAATTACCCCAATTAAATAAATAACACTAATTAATAAACTGACGTATTAATTTAATTAATTAATCACCGAATGCAATTTCATTAATTTACAAATTGATTAATTACATCTCGCAAACTAATTAATCAATTAAATACTCAACACTTAAGATCATTAAGTATCAATTAATTAATTAAATAACCACCAATTAATCTTATTGAATAATTCACATTAATGATATGTTAAACTAGTGTAACCACCAAAATGTTTTTTTTTTTTGAAAAGGAGTTTCATTAATGAGCCAAAGAACAACAATAGTTCAACATAGAGAACGAAATAAAACTTGGAATAAAATGATAAAGAGTTAGACTCGCATTATGAGAAGCGGACCTAGCCAAAGCATGGCCACGCTATTTGCTTGTCTCCTAATAAAACAGACAGAGAATCCGTTATTATCTTTAAGAAGGTTCTTGCACTCTGCAATAATATCACCGAACTCAGAGTTGTCAATCGCAGTAGACCTACTAGCAGTACTGGTCACATTGGAATCAATCTCCAGCGTAACATTCTGATAGCCCAACTCCCTAATCCATTTGATCGCCTGTAAGAGTGCAAAAGCCTCTCCCTCCCTGACATCCATAAAGTAATCCACTGTGTTTGTTCTGCCAAGGATGAACCGCCTTGTTGAATCCCTTAGAACTGCCCCCATACCTGTCCGATTAGTCGCTGAGAAGAGTGCCATATCCGAGCAACATGAGAACGTCCCCAATGGTGGTCTGTGCCAAAGTGAATCACACAGGGAGGCAGATTGAGGTTGTCGAGTTTCGAGTTTCAAGGCTTATGCCTGCTGCCAGTCCGCTTGGCAACACATCCCACCATGCACGATTTCAGTAGGTGTCATGGATACCTGATGCCATATAAGTGTATTTCTGGCACGCCACCAACTCTAAAGAGTAACCATAAATTTCTCGACCTGTATCCTACCTCCGGACCTGCACATAGCAAAGAAAAATGCAGAAAAATTTTCTGCATCAGCAGCTAATGTAGTGATAAAATGCAGCAGTCCCACCTCTTCCCAAACCTCTTGCAGCTTTGGACATAGAACAAATAAATGCCAGACATCCTCAATATCCTCAGAGCACATGACACAAGATTCACATACATCAACACCTTTTACTCTCAAACGAACTCTATTAGGTAAACAGTCACGAACAAGACGCCAGCAGAAGTACCAGACTTTGTAAGGGACATTTGCTTTCCAAATAAGGTTCCAATCCCCAGTGATATGTAATTCTGCGTTATCCTCCAACCCCTCCTTAGCTAATCGGTAGGCACTTTTCACAGAAGAACATCCATCTTTAGAACCATGCCAAATGAGTGAATCGAGCCGTCTTGAAACCCTTACTGGTGTCCTTCTGATTGCCTGTACATCTTCTGGAGAAAACAGTTCATGAAGCAATTCAATATCCCAATCAGATGAATTGAGGATAAACAAGTCAGCCACCTTCAATCCTTCCAAACCCGCAACAATGGGAGATGTAATTTTCTTTAGACCTTCCCCACGAAGCCAAGGATCATGCCAAACTTGAATTTTTTGACCGTTCCCAATCTTCCAACGAACTCCTTGCTCAAGCAATAATTGGGAGCTCTAGATACTCCGCCAAATATAACTAGGTGAGTAACCCAACCGAGCACTCAAGAATTCCCCCTCCGGGTAGTATTTGGCTTTGAAAATTCTACTGACAAGAGAATCTAGGGATGACATCAAACGCCATCCTTGTTTACCCAACATTGCTAAGTTAAAAGCCGTGAAATCATGAAAACACAATCCTCCATCATCCTTTTGAACACACAATTTATCCCATGCCATCCAATTAATCCCCCGAGACCCATCCTTTTTATTACCCCACCAAAAAGAATTCAACATTCTTTGAAGCTCATCTGCAGTGGAAGTTGGAAGTAGAAAACGCTCATAAAATATACCGGTATAGCCTGACCCACTGCACGGATGAGAATTGCCCTTCCTGCTTTAGAAATAGGTCTACTTCGCCAAGTTTGTAATTTTTGCCACAATCTAGCTTTGAAGTGGGCAAAGATAGCCTTCTTCTTTCTCCTAACAGGTGAAAGTAACCCCAAATAGCGACCAGTGTTGATTGGGAGGAATACACCAATAATATGAGAGATGGCATCAGCAAAGATAGGGGCAACATTGCTACTACAAAAGACTCCTGATTTCGCAAAATTGATCGCCTGCCTTGAAGCAAGCTCATACACAGACAACAACCTCTTTACTTCCTTGGTTTCATCAATATTAGCCTGAAAAAACAAAAAGGCGTCATCTGCAAATAATAAATGAGATATCGATGGGGGCCTACGGCATACCCTGACCCCATGTAATCTACCCTTATGTTCCGCATCAGACAACAAGGCAGACATGCCCTCCACACAGAATAAGAACAAGTAGGGAGATAAGGGGTCCCCCTGTCTAAGACCTCTCTCAGGAGAGAACGGGCCAACAAGTTGATCATTCACTTTTACTGAGTACTGAACAGAGGTGACACACATCTTGATCATCTTCAACCACCTATCAGAAAATCCCAATTTAGCCATGATAGCAAACAAGTAATTCCAGTCTACCTGATCATAGGCTTTGGTAATATCAATTTTCAAAGCAACTGCACCTTTTTTGCGACAACTATTCCGCTTCATACTATGGATCACTTCAAAAGCTATGCGAACATTATCATAAATGGACCGACCCTTAATAAATGCCGATTGATTTTCAGAGATAAGTGCAGGAAGTAAAGGTTTCAACCGATTCACTAACACTTTAGCGATAATTTTATAGACAACATTACAAAGTGCAATGGGTCTAAGATCACGCATAGTTGTTGGTTCCTCACATTTTGGTATAAGAGTGATTATAGTATCATTTAGGCCTTTAGGAAATGTACCTTGCTCCAACCAATTACAACTAGCCTGAAAAATATCTTGACCTAAAACCGGCCAAAATTTCTGATAAAAGGCTGGATTAAAGCCGTCAGGGCCAGGGGCCTTTTCAGGATGCATCTCGAACAAAGCACTGCGGAATTCTTCAATGGTGAACGGAGTCAGAAGCTGATCATTTTGGGCAATTGTGACTTTAGGTGTAATTAGATCTGATATCTCATGATGGTTACTTAAACTTCCTGCAAACAACTCGCTGAAGTAATCTTGTGCCATTGAGCATAATTCATTCTCAGCAGAAACCCGTGTTTTATATAATTAATAATGTTGACTTCAAGTAATAAGACTTTTATTAGGGAGGAAATATGGAAAAATAGTGAAAAATCTTAGTTATATATACGTAGATAGATTGATCTCTTCTTATTGTTATTTCGATCTGAAACTCCAATTGGTATCTGGGAATTCTTTATATTGTGTTATTCTTTACTAATTAAGAACAAAGGTACATCTTTGCCTTATGCGTTCTCTTACTTCGATTCATCTAGGGTTATTACTTGAATTTAAGAATTTTTTAGGATTTTGTTTGTGCCATTGATGAAACTCATGTAGAATGGTTTTTGGATTGGGATGAGATTTTATGAAATTATGGCCTTTTATTTTCAAGCATTATTTTTACTTTTCCTTTATATTTTCGGTTGACAAATTTATTGTTTAATGAGAAAAGCTTATTTTTTTAAGCTCGTTTTTTGTGTTGAAATTTTGAAATATGAGAGATTATTATCTTCTAAATGCAATAATGTGATTATATTGCACAGAAACTACTCTTCACTAGCGTTTTTGCATTTCATGTTTGTTTACTACACGTTCTCCTCTTGTTTCTGTAAATATTGAAAATATAAAATGTGTTTTTGGATTAGAAAAACATTTGCATTGTGACTAGAATTCTTACTAATTGAAACTTACAATTTAGCAACATGCCACGTGTGCAGGTGATGGGTCTGTTAGCAATATGTCATATGGGAGGAAAATTCAAGATTGCTAGTGATGGCACAATGATCTATGAAGGTGGGAAAGTTCATCATGTCTTAATGACAAATGTGGTGATCTAAAGCTTAATGACTTAAAGAAAAAAGTGGCTACAATGTTTAATATTCCTACTTGGTTCATCTCTATGGTCAATTTCTTCTTTCCAAGTGATAGGAAGTATCTCCTTTATGTATATAATGACAACTCATACAAGACAATGGTGATGATATATGATAATTCGAGGACTATCGATATATATATGTGTGTTAGTTAGAGGTTGATTTTGTAGGGATTGATTGTTTAATTTGATTGAGATTTTCAATGATGTAATCAAACATTATCTTATAGAAACGATAAATTTATGTTCCGATTGTTTGGATTTTTTAGATAATATATGTTATTTTAAAAATTAAGATGTCTAGTTTATAATTTGGAATAACATGTAACCTCAAAATTGAACCATTGAGGGATACCACTACGCTAATTTATTATTATTAATTAAGGTTCAACTTGTTCAATTTTTAGATAGATGATTTATTAAAGGGTAAATTCCAAAAAAAAAACATGTGGTTTCATAGATTTAAAAAAAAAACCTATGTGGTTTGTTTTTACAAAAAAAAAAGGAGCGTGTTATACGTCGTTACCCGAAAAGCGAAAAATGGCTTAACAGTATTAAAAGTGATGACGTGGCAAAGGGTAAAATGGTCCAAAAAATAATAAAAAAATAAAAAGAAAATGGGGCGGGTACGGGATGCAAAAAATATACCTTTTAGGGTAATGGGACGAGTACGAGTAATTAAAAAATAAAAGGGTAAATTCCAAAAACAACACATGTGGTTTCATGTTGTTAAAAAAAAAACCCTGTGGTTTGTTTTTACAAAAAAAAAGGACTGTGGTTTACGCCGTTACCCGAAAAACGGAAAATGGCTTAACAGTGTTAAAATTGCTGACGTGGCAATGGGTAAAGTTGGAAAAATATTTTTTTTATTTTTTCCTTTTTCTTTTTTCTTTTTCTTCTTCTTCTTCTTCTTCCTCTCTCTCTCTCTTCTCTTCTTCTTCCTCCTCTCCTCTTCTTCTATTTTTTTTGAATTCTGAAATTCAGACGTTCAACGTTTGGATTTTTGACGTGTTGAACGTCTGAAATCTAGAGGTTAACATTTAGGTTTCAGACGTTGAACGTCTGAAATTCAAACGTTCTTAAGAACATCTGGATTTCAGACGTCTAGAATTCTGGCAAATTCCAGAATTCTGGAAATTAAAAAAAAAGAAAAAAAAGTTGAAGAAAAAAAGAAGAAGAGAGAGAGAGGAAGAAGAAGAAAAAAGAAGAAGAAGAGAAGAGAGAGGAGAAGAAGAAGAAGAAGAAGGAGGAGGAGGAGGAGGAGGAGGAGGAGGAGGAGGAGGAGGAGGAGGAGGAGGAGGAGGAGGAGGAGTAAAGAAAAATAAAAAAATCTGGAATTTCCAATTTTACCACTCTATTTTAACACCGTTAAGCCGTTTTCCATTTTTCGGGTAACGGCGTAAACCACGGTCCTTTTTTTTGTAAAAACAAACCATATGTGTTTTTTTTTAACAACATGAACATGGGTTGTTTTTAGAATTTACCAAAAATAAAATGGTAAGGGTTTGGGATTGGGATTGACATTACCCACGGGTACCCTACCCCTTGCCATCCCTAGTTGTAATAAATAAGTACAATTAAAAAATTGAATAGAAAAATTAATTAGATAAAAGAAAAATTAGCTAAAATTGCACCTTTTTTTATTATACTTAATTTTTTTTTTTGGTAAGAAGGGAAGAAAAAAAAACAAACAAACAAAAACCTAACCCGGGATCAGTCTAGGAAGACTGACCCCAATCCTATCCTCAAGAAGAGAATGTAACAGAAAAGAAGGAGGAACGGAAAGGGTAGAAACACCTAACATCCCCCATGCCCAGCAGCTGCCAAGCGATCCGCCACGCGGTTTTGCTCCCTATAAATATGGGAGAAGGTAAGAGAATCGAAGGCAGGACGAAGCCTCAAGATAGCTTTAATGAGATAGTAAGAGGTGGTTATGTTCACAATATAGGCCATGGCAGTACATTTGAAGCTGAACTCTGGGGCATTCTCTCTAGTCTCTGTTTATCTATCATGAGAAATTTGAAAAGGATTGTGGTGGGGTCTAATTTTATAGATGGAGTCACTATGATTAATTCTAGTTGTTTAGTTCATCATCATGTTAGATCCTTGATAGGAAATATTCATTTTCTTAGAAGTAAGTTTGAATTTATCATGTTCCTTCATATCTATTGGGAAGGTAGTATGTGTGCTGATTGTTTAGCATTGAAAGTACAATCTGTCCAACTAGGGTTCTTACCGATCTCCTTGAAGCTGGTCTTTTGTGTTCTTCCCTGTCTAGGGTAGTTGCTACTTGATGTAGTTTTTTTTTTTCTTTTTTTTTCTTGTTTTGTCTTCATTTTCCTATCTTAGAAAAAAAATCTAATTAAAACATCAAATTTCATATAAAACAAATTTTTATTTCTCTCTAACTTGCTCATGCAAAATATTATCTATGCATAATGTTATCTTGAAGAATGCACATGTTTTTCTTTTGGATTTATGTGATTAAAACAAGTAATTAAAATTTTGGATGATGAAAGAATCGAGCAAATATATATTAATTACTTGAATACAATAACGGTCCCTTGATTTTCTCTAAGAAAATGATTGTCCCTTAAAATTAGGGATGTCTTATTAGTTTTTTTGAATTTGCTTAAAGTCACATAATCAATCCGCGAATTTTATGTGGCAGTGTAAGATTAGAGAGAAAATGTAGAAGCATATTAGTATTATTTTATCTAAGTTTAGAGGCCAATAGATAAATTCACAAGGTCAATATTTAAAGGGTCAACTAGGCATAGTTAATGTTATATCCTATTAGTTAATGTTAATATATGGCTACATCAATCAACTAGGCGTAGTATTTGAAGATGGTGCCACTGGATATTATAATATTTGCCAAAAAAAATCTTATTGTCACTTGAATTAAGTAAATGAAAAACACAGTGGTAGAACATAATCCCGGATTAGCAGGGCTAGACTTAATGAAACAATTCGGTCTTCTTAGTGATTAATTAAAAAAGAAGTGACACATCCACATCATTGTTTCACTTTGTTAAGCAAAACTTTGTTACATAATTATATTTCTAAATGTTTTGCTTTTTGTCATTTTATCATATTTGAATTTACAATAATATTAAAAATCATTCATTATGTAGTCTGAGTGTCCGTTTGATTTCATTTTTCGGAACTACTTTTAAGTGTGCGTTTGTTTCCATTTTTTGGAATTACTTTTTGCCTTTCAATTCTAAACACGAGATAAAAAAAAGTGGTTGGTACAATCAACTAATGTCTACTTTACTATCTATGAGCAACACCAAATGACAAAAATGAATATAAACATGTGAACCAAACCGGCCTTAAAATTCATACCAAAAATTCCTTCATCAAAATAACAAGTGATTTCATTATTACTTTAGTCAAATTGTTATATATATATATATATATATGGGTTCACTCTTAATGGTGACCTACATATTTTACACATCCATGGTTACTAGAATAATAGCCATTGGATTAAGATCCTATGGTGAATAATTTAATTTGATAAGTAATATTAAATTGACATATTAATTATTTATTTATATAATTAAGTAATTAAAAAATAAAAAATTTAAGATTCATTGCATTGAAAATATGCATCTTTTAATTGGAGGTTCCTCTTTCTCCTTCGATTTCAACCAAAAACATAAACATCCACTCATTTCCTTATGTTTTCTTATTTCTTATATCAAATGATATGAAATTTCTAATTATTTTTTTTTACTTCTCATATTAGTCTACTGATTTTTCTTTCTCTCTTTATTATTTTTCAAGAAAACGATTCAAAATATTTTGTTAATTTTGGATTTTGGTATTTATTGATTACTGAACCTTCACTTTGGAGAAGAAAATGGTGGTTTAAAATGTAATTATTATTATTTTCCAAATCCTTTGATTGAAACTAATAACGGATTTAGCAAAGATCAGTTAAAACGCAAGGCTAAACAGTGTAGGGCATAAGTTCTGGGTTTCCATGCAATTCAAAACGGAAAAAGGAAGATCTAAGCTCTGATTCCAAAAAAAAAAAAAAAATTATACTGGGTTCCTTAATGAATAACAGAAAATGAACTACAATAGTTAGTGGACAACAACTAAATTAATCAAAACTCATTTCAGGACAACTTAAATGCTTAAGATCCATATATATGTAAATACAGTTGTAGTCAATTTGTTTTAAAATAATAAATACATGAAAGACCGTGCATATATAAGAGTTATTTTATTTTATTTTATTTTTTTTACCATTTTTTAAAAATTTGGCTAGTTAAAACCTTTAACAGAGCAAGACGCCGCCTCCATCTCTCTCGAGTCCGCAACCTACGAAGACGCCGCCATCGCGCTACCCTGGTTGTGGCCGCCATCGTGAGTTCCGTCGCCGGTGAGAGAGTCCTTCCGATCTGGTGAAGGTTTGTCTCAATCCTTTTGAGAGTTTTTTTGTGCTTTGTGGCTGTGAGTCGATGGTTTTCCGGATGAGGTTCTGATCTCGATCTTGTTTTGCTTCTCTTGCTGTTTTTGCTGTTATATATTGATGTTTAGAGATACTGTTATTGATCAAAACCAGTTTCCCCTGTGTTTGGAGTTTTCTTTTCATTCTTGATTGCGGTTAAGGGGACCGGTAGTGAGGGTAGTATTTCTGTGTTTTGTGGTTCTTCGTGAAATTGGAGGCGGGGAAGGTCACTGATTCTGATTGATATGGAGAGGGAAATGGAGGGTCTGAGAATTGAAGGAGAAGAAGGGGGGCACCTTGAGTTGGTAGTGCCACCTATAGCAGATGTTGTGGTGGACTCGGGACTTCGGTTCCTGGGGTGGTTTGCTGCTGATAGACCGCTCAATTTTCTGAGTATGACAAACTGACTGGCAGTCTTATGGAGACCGGTTAGGGGCGTCGAAATTCAAGAGGTTAGTCCTAATCTTTACTCTTTTGAGTTCTTTCATCCAATTGATAGAGATATGGTGATTGTTGGAGGATCCTGGTCCTTTGATAACTATGCTTTGATTATGAACAATTGGAAATTTGGGGTTCATGTGGATGATGTGTCTTTATTGAATTATTCAATCTAGGTCCAAATTTATGGTTTACCTGTGGGAACTATGTCTGAGATAGTTGGCAAACAATTAGGGAATTTCCTTGGTGAATTTGAGAAGTACGATGAAAACAATAACATTGGTATTCATAGGCAGTTTATGCGTATCAGAGTCAATCTAAATAGTGAAAGGCCGCTGAAAAGATTTAAAAATTAAAGAGTACATGAAATGTCTGGGCTTTAGCAACATTTAAATATGAATGCCTGGGGATTTTCTGCTATGTCTGTGGCTGCCTGGGACATACAGAACGTTTCTGTGAAAAAGTTTTTGAACTGTAGGGGGTGGAAATTCAGAGAGAGTGGGGGGAGTGGCTTAAGGCCCCAACAAGGAGGGGAAGTGGTCAAAGTGGGGCGAGGTGGCTAAGAGAGAATAATGGGAGTATCATCACTAGGGGGTATCAGAGAGGGAGTGGGAGCTTTAGAGCAGGTAGGGTGGGAACTCTGAGAGACATTACTAATATGGGGAGAGGAAGAGGAGAGAGGGCACCAACCAAACATTTAGGGGAAGGGGAGAGGGAGGTTTTGATATGTCCCTATTCTGGGCCGTTCTTTAAGGCACCAGCAGAAACTGAAGGAAAAGGGAAAGGGGGGAGGAAGGGGGAGACAAGGGGGCCCCAGAGGATACTGAGATGGAGCTAGCCAATGCTAGGAAAAGGAGGAGAGGGATCAGGGTACGGGGAGGGAGAAGGGAGGGGAAAATGTACAAGAGGAAGAAGTCTCTGTTCTTGGAAAGTATGGGGGGATTTCTATAGTCAATAGATCTGTGAACCCTAGTGCACAGGGCCGTCGGGAGGAATGAGTTTCTTAAGCTGGAACTGTCGTGGTCTGGGAAACAAGTTATTGTATTTTTTAATGGAAACACTAGTAGAAGATCAGCGTTTAGGCTCTATAAAACATCAGCTGAAGTTTGAAGGGGCATTCTCGGTAAATAGAAGAGGGCGCAGTAGTGGGTTAGCAATGCTATGGAAAGCAGAGATACAGGTGTCGATTAAAAGTTTTTCTGAACATCATATCGAGGTGATAATCTCTGACAATGTTAGTGGAGATTGGAGGCTGGTAGGGTTCTATGGGTTTGTTGACCGTAGTAGACATGGAGAATCTTGGGAGTTATTGAGGAGATTGGATGGGGACTCTCAACTGTCGTGGGTAGTGATAGGGGACTTTAATTGCATTCTAAACAATGATGAAAAGGCTGGGGGAGCTATTTTCCCTACCTTTTTAATGCATGATTTTGCCAAAGCTATTAAGGAGTGTGGTTTATGTGAGCTGAAACAGAAAGGTAACCCTTTTACATGGGAGAGAGGCAGGGGGGCGGAGATGTGGGTGAGAGAAAAGCTCGACAGGAGCTTTGCTTCGGCAAAATGGTTGCATCGGTTTGCAAATTACCAGCTCCAATCATGTATGTCAGGATATTCTGATCACCTACCTCTTTTGCTTAGTTTGGAAAGGGAGATAGGAAGAAGGAAAGTCAAAAGATTCTTTTTTTAGGAAAATTGGCTGAAGGAATAGGAGTTTAAGGTGCTTGTAGTCAGACACTGGACGGGACAGGGAAGCAAGCATGTTCAAGATAAACTGAAGGATTGTGTGCAGAAAATGGCTGAGTGAGGGAAGGGTTTCAATGTGCGCTTCAAGAGCCAAATTAGGAGATGGAGGATCCAAATGGAGAGATTGCACGGTAACAGTGATAGGGAGTCAATTGCATTATATTTCTTAGCCAAAAGAAAACTTAATGACACCCTGGAAGCAGAAGAGATTTACTGGATATAGAGGGCTAAGGCTTTCTGGTTGACAGGATTTGATTTTTGACCCCGAGCCCAATCCGGCCAGAGCCTGTCTAAATTAACAATGGGCTGGATTAGGCTTGGACTGAGCATTTTTAGATAAAAGCCTGCTGGACCCAACCCATGAACATGTCTACTATTAATATATATTATTTTGATAAAAGCTCGATCGTTTCGGCTCGATTTATAAACAAGCCGATTTTGAGCAAGATGAAGCTCGCTCAAAAGCTCATGAGCAAGCTCGATTATAGGTTCATGAACAAACTTATGATAAAACTCGATTATAATGTTCATGAACACACTCATGAACAAGTTTGGTTCGATTATTTGTTTAATAATAATATTTATGTAAAGAGAAAATGTAAAACAACGTAGTTTTGTAGATTTCAAAACTATGTAGTTTTATGTTAATGAAATTTCAAATCAATACTATGAATGAACATAATTAATGAGTTGTTTCTGCATTCATGAACTAAACTAACGAGCTGGTGGGTAACAAACTCGTGAACAGTTCGTGAGAAGCTCATAAATAGAATGTTAAGCTCAAACTTGTCAATTTTCTGATGAGATGAGCTTGAGCAGGCCAAAAGTCAGCTCAATTAAAGCTAGGGCAGTAGCCGAGCCGACCCGAGCTTTGGCCTGCTCAAGCTCAGCTCATCATAATGTTAATGAGCTCGAGCCGAGCTTCGAGCTCTGTTCGAGCTCAAATTTGTGTTTGAGCTCAGCTCGTTTGTTCACGAGCCAACTCATTTGTTCATGAGCCAATTCGTTTGTTCACGAGTCGGTCATGAGCCAGCTTGTTTATCTTATTCATGAGCTTGATTGCGAGCAGCTCATTTTTTTGTTCACGAACAAAATAATATCAAATAAAATAATAGCATGTTTAGAAAATAAAATAATACAATTTTACATGAATAAACATTAAAAACCTCATTTTAGTCATTAAATAAAAAATACTGTGAGGTGGAGGAGGCGAAAATGAAAAGAGGTACGAGAGAAGGAGAAGTAAATGTGATGGAGATATGAGTGATCTGATGATAATTTAGAAAAAAAAAAAAAACTAAATCAATGTTGTTCTTAAATATTATAATCGAGTTTGGTTATGAACTTGTTCATGAGCTTATAACCAAGCCTGCACGTAAGATTTCGAGTCGGGCTTTGTCATGCTCAAGCTCGACTTGTTTATGAATCGAGCCACTAAACCGTGTTCATGAACGGTTTGTTTATGAATCGAACCGAGTTGAACCAAGCTTTTATTGAACCGGTCCTCGAGCTGCTCATGAGCTTTTATCGAGCCGGCCAAATTAATGAAAAAATATGCAAAATCTGTTTTTTAAACTAACTGGTATGGAATTGGTGTAAAACATATGAATATAATATGTGTATTTTAATGATGTTTAAAATTAATTCAAAAATAATTATTTTAGAGATAAAATTACTTTTGACGGTCAATATTAAAGTAACATTGTATTTTATAATTAAATATCTTAAACATTGGAATAAAATTATTCTTGGTTACTAATATTATATTTTATAATTAAATAAATAAAATTTTAAATATAGAAAAAAGAAAAACAATAAAAGAATTTATAATACCGATTACCGATTATTAAAAACAATAAGAATTTATAAAGTCTCAAGCATATAAAAATAATAAACTCTAAAGCATATTCAGTTAATAAAGTCTCAGGGTTTTTTTTTTTCAAAAAAATAAAAATGTTTGTTGTATACAAATAATACTAAGTATTAATAACCGTAGAGTTTGAAAACATCATGAAAAATGGAAGCTACGAATACAATGTAGATAACAAATCCAAAATAGTTGAAGATGCAGCATTGGCAAACTAGATTACACTTTTTGGGGTATTATTGGGGGTGTGAATTTTTAAGTGCATAACCAATATTCAATTGGCTTTCAAAAAAAAAAAGTGCATAACCAATAAAAACTTAAATTTTTTTTTTTTATTGAAAAAACTTAAGTTTTTATTATCCCAATATTAACTTATTAATTTCGTAAACTCATGGTTAACTTGCTATTATAAGTCACTCATAACAGATGTACACATTTTTCAATAATACCTATAGATGGATAATACCCATTGAGAAATAATCCATATATATATATATATATATATATATATATATATATATATATATATGAGAGGTTGTTCTCAATGGTGAGCACTAAATTATCTCCATATATGGTGAGTGTTTAATAGCCATTGGATCAAGATCTAGTGGTCCATGATTTAAGTTGTGATTTAATATTAAAATGACTTTTACCCAATGACATGTCAGTTGTAACTTGAAATATTGTGTTTTGAAAAATGTTTTCTCTTTCCTCAAGATATAACCAACTTCCAAGAAATAAATTTTTTTCGGGATGTTTTTATTTTACATAAGAAGACGTCTTCTTTTAAGTAATTTTGTATCCGTCTAATCAATGTTATATGCATTAAATCTTAATATATAATTATTCATTGGAAACGGGAAAAGTTTGACATTGAGAATATACAACATTATTTATGATAAACAAATACAACATTAATAATGTTCTAATTAATGGTGTTGTCTCCATATTTATTACCTTAGAATTGTAAACTCAATTTATAAATTTCTAGGATTGTAAGCTCAATTTGTAAATCCTAGAATTCCAAGATCAATGTGTAACCTTAATTTTTTTTTTCTTTAAGCATTTATTTACTTATAAACAATCATTAAACTTACAATCTCTATAATCCATATATTCTAATGCCACACTAATGACAATAATAAATGTCTAATGTCATCCATTTAGATATCGTATTAAATACTACTCCCTTCATGCAATTGATTTATATCCTCACACAAACGTAATGTAACGTAACATAAATATCACTGAACAAAAAACTTTACGGAACTCAAACATCACTGAACAGAAACATTACTAAACTGAAACATTACTGAACTGAAACATCACTGAACTAAAATATTTTGAATTGAAACATCACTCAACTGAAACATTACTGAACTGAAACATTACTGAACTAAAACACTACTGAACTGAAATATCAGTGAACTGAAACATTACTGAACTGAAAAATCACTAAACTGAAATATTACTGAACTCAAATATTACTGAACTGAAACATCACGAAACTTAAACATCATTGATCTGAAATATTACTGAACTCCAACATTGCTGAACTGAAACGTTACTAAACTAAAACATTACCGAACTGAAACATCACTCAACTGAAACATTACTAAACTGAAATATCACTCAACTGAAACATCAGTGAACTGAAATATTATTAAATTGAAACATTACTAAACTAAAACATTACTTAACTGAAACATTACTGAACTGAAACACCACTGAACTGAAATATTACTAAACTAAAACATTACTAAACTGAAATGTCACTAAAATGAAATATTTCTAAATTGAATATCACTAAATTGAAATATCACTTAACTGAAACATTACAGAACTGAAACATAACTGAACTGAAACATTACTGAACTGAAATGCTACTAACCTGAAACATTACACAACTGAAACATTACTAAACTGAAACCTCACTAAACTGAAACATTATCGAATTGAAACATTACTAAATAAAAATATTACTGAACTGAAACGTTACAAAACTGAAATATTACTGAACTAAAACATCATTGAACTGAAATATTAGTGAACTGAAACATCACTAAACTAAAACATCACCGAACTGAAATATTACTAAACTGAAACATTACTGAACTGAAACACCACTAAACTGAAATATTACTAAACTGAACATCACTAAACCAAAACATCACTGAACCGAAACATCACTAAACTTAAACATCACTAAACTTAAACATCACTTAACTGAAATATTACTAAACTGAAACCTTACTCAACTGAAACATTACTGAACTGAAACATCATTGAACTGAAACATTACCGAATTGAAACATTACTAAACTGAAACATTACTAAACTGAAATATTACTGAACTAAAATATTACTGAACTAAAACATCACTGAACTAAAATATTACTGAATTGAAACATCACTAAATTGAAACATCACTAAACTGAAACACCACTGAACTGAAATATTACAAAACTAAAACATCACTGAATTGAAACATTACTAAACTAAAAGATTACTAAACTAAAACTTTACAGAACTGAAACATCATTGGACTGAAACATTACTGAACTGAAATATTACTAAACTAGAATACCATTCAACTGAAATATTACTGAACTGAAACATCACTGAAATGAAACATCACTAAATTGAAATATTACTGAACTGAAACATTACTGAACTCAAAGATTACTAAACTGAAACATTACTGAATTGAAACATTACTAAACTCAAATATTACTGAACTGAAATATTATTGACTTCAAACATAACTGGACTCAAACATCACTCAACTGAAACATTACTAAACTGAAACATTACTGACCTGAAATATTACTGAACTAAAACATCACTGAATTGAAACATTACTGAACTGAAATATTACTGAACTAAAACATCACTGAATTGAAACATCACTGAACTAAAACATCATTGAATTGAAACATTACTGAACTGAAACATTACTGAACTGAAACATCATTGAACTGAAATATTACTGAACTAAAAGATTACTAAACTGAAACATTACTGAACTGAAACATTAATAAACTCAACTATTACTAAACTGAAATATTACTGAACTCAAACATAACTGAACTCAAACATCACTCAACTACAACATTACTCAACTGAAACATTATTAAACTGACACATTACTAATCTGAAACATCATTCAACTGAAACATTAATGAACTGAAATATTACTAAACTAAAACATTAATGAACTAAAACATCACTGAACTGAAATATTACTTAACTGAATATCACTGAACTGAAACATCACTAAAGCGAAATATCACTGAACTGAAACATCACTTAATTGAAACATCACCTAACCGAAATATCACTGAACTGAAACATAACTGAACTGAAACATGACTTAACTGAAACATCACTGAACTGAAACATCACTTAACTGAAATATCACTTAACTGAAACATCACTGAGCTGGAACATTACTGAACTCAAACATTACTGAACTGAAACGTTACTAAACTAAAATATTACTAAACTGAAACATCACTCAACTGAAACATTACTGAACTAAAATATCACTCAATTGAAATATTACTAAACTGAAACATTACTAAACTAAAACATCACTTAACTGAAATATTACCGAACTGAAACATTACTGAAATGAAACACCACTAAACTGAAACACCACTGAATTGAAATATTACTAAACTAAAACGTTACTGAAGTGAAACATCACAAAATTGAAACATCACGAAACTGAAGCATCACTGAACTGAAACATCATTGAACTGAAACATCACTTAACTGAAACATCACTGAACTAAAATATTACTAAACTGAAACATTACTCAACCGAAACATTACTGAACTAAAACATCACTGAACTGAAACATCACTGAATTGAAACATTACTAAACTGAAATATTAATGAACTGAAATATTACTAAACTGAAATATCACTAAACTAAAATATTACTAAACTGAAAGATTAATCAACTAAAACATAACTGAACCGAAACATTACTAAAATGAAATGTTACTAAACTGAAACATCACTGAATTGAAACGTTATTGAAATTGAACATTACTAAACTAAAACATTACTGAACTGAAACACCACTGAATTGAAACATTACTAAACTGAAACATTACTGAATTGAATCACCACTCAACTGAAACATTACTAAACTGAAACATAACTCAACTGAAATATTATTGAACTGAAACATTATGGAACTAAAATATTAACGAACTCAAACATCACTGAACTCAAACATTACTGAACTCAAACATCACTGAAGTCAAATATTACTGAAATGAAACATTACTAAACTAAAATATTACAAAACTGAAACATCACTCAACTGAAACATCACACAACTGAAATATTACTGAACTCCTACACCATTGAACGAAAACATTAAACATCAATGAACTGAAACATCACTCGACTGAAATATTACTAAACTGAATCATTACTGAAATGAAACACCACTCAACTGAAACATTACTAAACTGAAACATCACTCAACTGAAAGATTACTAAACTAAAACATTATTAAATTGAAACATTACTAAACTAAAACATCACTCAAATGAAATATTACTGAACTGAAACATTACTGAACTGAAACATCACTGAACTGAAATATCACTAAATTGAAAAATTACTAAACTGAATATCACTCAACCTAAACATCACTGAACCAAAATATCACTAAACTGAAATATCACAAAATTGAAACATTACTCAACTCAAACATTCTGAACTGAAATATTAACGTAAAGTAACATGACATAGTGTAATGTAACGTAACGTAGCATAACGTAACGTAACGTAACATAATGTAACGTAATGTAACGTAACGTAATATAACATTACCTAAACAATCATTGATCTTACAATCCCTAATATAACATAACATAACGTAACGTAATATAATGTAACGTAATTTACCACAACTTAATGTAATGTAACCTAAATTAGCACAACTTATCGTAATATAACTTAACATAATGTAACATAATATAACTTATCATAACTGAACGAAACTTAACGTAATACAACTTAGCACAACTTAACGTAACATAACTAAGCGTAACGTAGTAACGAAAAGTAAATTAGCACAACTTAACATAACGTAACCTAAATTAGTGTAACTTAACACAATGTAACATAATGTAACTTAACCAAACTTAACATAATACAACTTAGCGTAAGGTAACGTAATGTAACTAAGTTGTAAAGTAATTTAATGTAAGCTCAATTTATAAATCCTTAGGAATGTAAGCTCAATTTATAAATCTTTGGGATTGTAAGCTCAATTTGTAAATCCTTAGAATTGTAAGCTCAATTTGTAAATCCTTAATTTTTTTTTTCTTTAAGCTTTCATTTATTTATAAACAATCATTTAGCTTATAATCCCTAACATAACGTAACGTAATAAATATAAGCTCAATTTATAAATCTTGAGGATTATAAGCTCAATCTAAATCCTTAGAATTGTAAGCTCAATTTAAAATTTTGTCAATGTTAAGGGTGAAATTACTCTTCACTTCCAAGGTTAGGGGCAAAATTGCACTATTTTAGACGTTAGAGAAAAGATTGCTCCTAGCTGTAAACTTTAGAGGTATTTAGAAAAATAAATTTTATATGTATTATAATCTTTATATGGATATAAGTGATGATGATGTGGACAAATGATGACAAAAAATTGGTAACTTAGTTAATGATTTTTAGCACAAATTATGAGAATCGTATAAAATACAAAATGAGAAGTGATGATGCTAGGACATCTGGATGGAGTAACTGGAAAAAAAGAGCCACCATATCAGAAAGATTATGCAAGTAAGGAGGAGTATGCCATGAATTGATAAAGAAAATAAATAAAATATTTCACCGTCAACTTTTTTTAACCACCGTTTAACAACTGGTCTTGATTGTTGATTATAGCTAGACCTGTGTATGTAATCGAGTTTTACACTAAACTATGAGAAAATTACATTAAACATCAAATTTTATAATTATTTTACAATTAAATTAGTTGAACTTTTGTATTTTATCAAAAATCCAAAATTTTATTATAACTTTGTCAAATATATAGGAGTTATCCCATTTCATTTTCTCTCTTTGAAGTTTTTTTTTTCACTCTCGCTGTCTTTTTCTTTTTATAGATTAACTGCCTTTTTTTTTAAATAGATTAATATGAATATATACAGTACAAAAAGTAAAACCAAAGTTTATATATTATAAACCTATAAGTATAAAGCCAAAAGATTGGTAAATGAAGACACTATTATCTTTGTTTTTGAAATAAAAAAAACAGAACAGTTGAAGGAAGTTTTGAATACCATCGAATATTTTCATAATTTCCTTGGAAATTTAGATAGCATACAAAAGAATTCTTTATTATTGTGAAAATCAGTAAGAAAAGTTGTTGAATATATAAAAACTGTGAAGGCTACTCAAATTTTAAAAAATATGAAAATGTTCTCTGAAAATTGGATGGCATAAAAACTCATTCTAAACTTTGTTTTTCAAAAAAAAAAAATCAAACGTGCATATTTTCAGTATATATTTTTTTGGACGATTTTAGTTTGTTTTTTTTTAATGATTTTCAGGTATGATTTATGTACCAATCATTTTTATGGATTTATTATAGAGAGAGAGTATTTTTTAAAAAAGTGGACAATAATTTATTATAGAGAGAGAAATATGCTTTTAAATAACCTGATAACTTATTGGTAACCTGCTATAGCAGGTCACTTAATAAAAATATATTAATCTCCATGGATGGAGACTCACCATTGAGAACTCTTCCACACATACACACACACACATATATATATATATATATATATATATATATATATATATATATATATATATTACTTTTAGTTTGTACAAGTAAAATCAGTATCACCAATGGAATGGACCGACACAATTTTATATGTCGAAGATACCGACGGAACACCAATGTATATATTCCATTGAAAATCACCAACATATTCTCCTACACAAACCAATAATGTGTCAATGATATATAACACAATAATTATCACCCCCCATTACTGACGTAATTAGTCGTTGTTGAATTATGTGGGTGATGTCACCTACACATCTATTTTAGTCACCTACTGAAAAATTCTTGGAGAATAAATTAATAAAAAATATATTTATAATTACTTAAAGCTCAAATTAATCCCTAACCTATTAACGAAACTCAATTAGATCCCTAAACTTTAGAAATCATCAATTAAGTCCCTCAACTATTATAAAATTATCAATTGATTAATAATTTCATAATATTTTAAGGGCTTAATTGATGATTTATGAAGTATAAGGATCTAATTGAGTTTTAGGGAATATGTTAGGGCCAATTTAAGGTTTAAGTCTTTATAATTCTCGTACCTTTAAAAGGCAAATGATATATAAAACCTAAGGTCCCGTTTGGTACACCGTAATGAATGTCATAATGGAATGCTCATTACAATGGAGGCTCATTACCATGTTTGGATTACCATATTATTTTTATTGTAATGGAATCACAAATACATTATTTAATTTATCTTTACAAATTGATGTAATGACCATTATTATGTAAAATTCTTATAAAATGATAAAACAAAAAAACTAGAAAAAACATGAAAATTAAAAAACATGAAAAAATAAAAAATCCGAAAAACGGAAAGAACACAAAAACACGAATAACGAGAAAAAAACAGAGCTTGCAATTCATTTTTTTCATGTTTTTCTCATTTTTCACGTTTTTTTTGTTGATTTTAATTGTGTAAATAATATTTTATGATTACATTTAACTAAGCAAATATAAGTATTATAATGGTAATTACATTTCATCAATTTTTTTTTTAAAATTTAATTTATCAAGTAAACATGGTAATGGAATCATTATTCCATTCCATTCCATTACAAGTTTGATTACATTACAACTTTGATTATATTACATTGCATTACGTCATACCAAACGCACCCTAAGGGTTATAAGCATTAATTCTCCATATGTTTTCAATAAAATAAAATAGAAATCTTAACTCTAAAGCATTTATTTGCATTGGAAATATAATTAATTTACTAGTTTTTATGAGTATTTAATAAAGTATCAATAAATTTTATTATAAGATTATCTTAAAAAACCAAATTAACACTAATAATAGTAATTTATGGGTGTTGTCAAAAAATAGTAATTTATGGGTTTTTATTAGGGATGTATATATCAGGACCCTTAATAAAAAAAATAAAAAATAGTTTAAAACATGAAATTATTACAAATAAAAGCTTCTTCTTTTTTGGGTAACAGAAGAAAACCCTTTTCTAACTCTCCCATATACTCCATGAATACTAGCCCCTCTCATCTTCATCTATTCTTCCACCCTCTTCTCTAGATCTCATTTTCTTTATCCTTCAGCTATCTCCCGCTATCTCTGGCCATCATTCACCAGTTCACTTCTCATCTCCGACGTTCGACCACTGGTATATTAAATATGGACGCTAGCAAGTGTACTAGGTCATGTGGAGTATTTGGTAAGACCAAGTGTCGTATTCCACAGTCAAGTTGGTTAAATGAGTTACCTTAAGTGTTAGAGCTAAACAGTTGGTTGATTTGGGTATATTAACTAATATGAACAGGCAGAAATGAATGCGATAAAATAAAAGATAAATCTCAGGTTAAACAAGCACATGCCTAGCACTACCCCTACGCTCGACTATAAACAGACTATTCCAATCATTGAAGTAATCCATATTCCTTATTTGAGTTTCTTTCTCAATATTCACTAAGGTCCGGTCTCCCATTTCCAAAGATTCTAAGCAAGTAACATTAACCAAGTCTCCTTGTGTTAAGCAACAGCTAGCATTATGAAATAGAAAACATTCATGATTGAAACCTCAATATATGGTTGTTTTCGTCTCCATCCACTACGATATAAATCACATAGTTAGTTCAGATACATCGAAGCACCGTCGTTCCATCTTCGGTAACTAGCATATAGATTGGATCCTAATCTACACATTTTGCATACTATGGACAATCATTTATGGATGGAAATACTTCATTAATCAAAATAGTTACTTACAGTTGCCATATATGGCTGGCTAGGCCTGCAAGCTGAACTGCTCACTCATTCCTATGAGTGAACAACTTGTTCTTCCCAAAATGTTCCTTCCGACAAAGATAAAAACTGAGAATGAAAAGAAAGGTGGCTGAAAATGAGGTGCCCTCTTTCTAGCTACTATTAAAGTATTTATAAGACACAAAACAAACCCTAAAAACAAGGGCAAAATAGTACTTAAAGCATATTACAAAGGACAACTAAACTATCACCCTCCACTTGCCACAAGATGGATGCTGCCTTGCCATCCACATTTTGCTTTCTCCTTTATCTTGCTCGACCCGCGAATATATCTGTATCCCGCCAGGTTGACCCGTTTATCTTGTTGTTTATACTGTTTTGTTCTTCTTCGTAGCTGTTCGAGAGGGATCCTTCTTGAACTGTAATTTCTACATGTTTCTTCCATTTTTGGTTGAAAAATATGACTTTGAAGCTCTTTCCCATGAATGTTCAGCCTCGTAAACTTGTTCATTTTACTTGTATCAATTTACCCCCAACTTGAGCTCTTGCTTATCCTCAAGTAACACATCACAACAAGAGGTGAAGAAATAGGCAGTTTAAACAAAGAATAACAGCTGAGTAGATGCACAATAAAATTCTCAACTAATGTGATAATTTACATGTAGTAGAAATTACAGGTTGAGTTTAACTAAGCATGTAATTTCCCTGATCTATATTGCGATCACTTAAGGTTGCTTCTGTTTTGCTCTTTGCTCACGGTGTTTGGCTCTTGATTTTGGGTGGTTTAAGTCTCTTGACAACAATGCGAGAATAGTATAAGACTTTGCCCTCCTGTCTAACAGGGAATTCAAACTGTTTTTGGGTGTTTAGAGAGGGTGTGTTCGGTGATGTTTGTGGTTCTTGGTTGTTCTGCCAGTGACTTTCTGGACTCCTGTTTCCTTTTCTGTTTTCTCCTAGAGGAGGAATGTGTTATTTATTATATATATATTATTTGTGCTTTTTTATAGAAAAGAAATCCCCTCTGGTTCGATATATTTTGGAAACAGGGTTTTCATGGTGCTGGAATTTTGAGGCATTTGTAGTTCAGCCATGGGTTTTGAATTTGGGTGTTTTGGAGATGGATGTTTGGATTAGGGATGACAACGGGTAGGGTACCCGTGGGTAATATCAATCCCAAACCCTTACCCTTTTATTTTTTAATTACACGTACCTGTCCCATTACCCTAACGGGTATACTTTTTGCATCCCATACCCGTCCCATTTAATTCGCGGGTACCCGCGGGATCCCTTACCTGTTATGAATCAATAAATAAAAAAATTACAAATTTAATAAAATATAAATCTAATAAATCATTTATTTAAAAATTAAACAAATTGAAGCTTAATTAATAAGAAGAAAATATCTTAGTGGTATCATTGAATTGTTAAAAAACAAGAGATTGGAGTTAAAATCTCACGTCTTACATCTAAAAAACAATTATAATTATTAATATATAAAAAACTTATGACGGGTAATGGGTAGCGGGTACCCTAGGGGGTATTCCCATACCCGTCCCATTACCCTAACGGGTAATGGTTTTGATCCCATACCCTTTTATACAGGGTACGGGTAGTCCCATTAGGGTTGGGTAGTGCCGGGTACCCGCGGGTATACTACCCATTGCCATCCCTAGTTTGGATGTGGAATATGTGTTTGATGGTGGATGTATGGAATGTTCATCTTCTTATGCCAACAACTGTTCTATTCCTACTAAGAGGCAGACAGGGCAAAATTTAACTTAAATGTCACATGCAAACGCACTCCAAAAAAATAAATAAATTTGCAAAGATATGCATAATTTAGGCACAAGTCTCACTGGTTGTTTGCAACACAATATGTGATCACCATGTTTAGGAAGCATACGTGCACAATGCTCAACCAGTCAATCCTAACTACAATTTATCATAGCAGTTAACAATTCTAAGTGCATGTCAACTTAACTATCAATGCTTATTCAAAACAGCCTATACGAAAATGGATGAGTGAGATATGGGTGTTGCGCACAGGGTGGTGGTTATGATGTGCTTTGTTTTTGTGTGGAATGTCTAGTGATGTGATGCGGAGGAAAAATAGGGTTAGTGGGGTGAACAAGGTTTACACGAACAACTATTCAGATTGCTAAGACGCTATTCTCCTACCCCCAACTTAATCAAAACATTGTCCTCAATGAGAGACAAAATGGGTAGAAAGAACAAACTCTAACAAAACAAACAAAACAACAGCAGCAGCAAGTTGAGCAAATGAGAGAGATAGTTACTAATTAGACGGTCGGAGATTGGGAGGACTCAGCCTCCTCTTCAGCATTTGGTTTAGTGACAGGTGTGATCGCTTCTTCCATTGCATCATTCCTCTTAACTAGGCTCTTATGTGAATCATCCAAGACAGTTGTTTCAAGGGCAGTGTTGCTATTGCCTTCTAAAATGGCTATTCGAGCGCGTAGGGCCTGCATTTCTTGCTCATAGGTGTTTATTCGCTGCTCCAGGACTCTCATATTGATAAGCACTGTCTCCATACTCATTTTGGCCGTTGTGCGAAAAACTCGCCATCACTAGGTATTGTCTCCTAGAATGCTCGGATTGGTGACACATGCACAGGCTGGGGCATTCCATCCTCGGACCTCCTTCTTTTGGAAGTGCCAGTTGGGTCCTTGTCCTTCTTCTTGTGGTGCTCAACCTCTCTCCATAGGTACCAAATACCCTTGATATCACAGCAGATTTCAATGCGCTTCATGACCTGCAAATTCAAAGGTTGCATAAAGGGACCAATTGTTAGTGTAGTAACCTTGGGGTCAAAGAACCCAAGGTTTTGAGCAATGGTCGTGATGAAAGGACCACAGTATAAACCCATGACATTTTTCTTCTGTTGCAATAAGGCGATTGTTAGAGATTATTGCCAGTTAATCAAATGTAGCGCAACGGAATTACGGTTTAAAGTTTATTTATAATCCCTTTTGGTTTGATCTTTGTCCGTTAACCACTGATTGAATAAAACCTTTTGGATCCGTTTTAGGGTAAAAACTTACCCGGACTGTCTCTTCTAGAGACGGCTGAAGAATTCACAAAGTAGTAAGATCTCCGTAGTCAGGTGCACGAATAGCTATCGAGCCAGAACCGGTGCTAGCCGAAGAACGGAGGAAGAATATGAGAGATAATGTAATTAGCCAAATTTCTTCTTCCACTTTTCAAGTGGTGGCTGCCGAAAATCTAATTGTTTTCTTATGCAAACATAGGTTGGCCGAATATCATTAGTAGTTAATTAGGTTGAGAGTGTTTTAATTTATATATATAGTGTATTCCTAAACCTAATTGGTTAATTACAAAACTAATCCAATTCTAATCTAATTATATAAATAAATACCAATAATATTTATTCTATGCAATTAATTATGATTAGATTAAATTTAATTACCCTAATTAAATAAATAACACTAATTAATAAACTGACGTATTAATTTAATTAATTATTCACCGAATGCAATTTCATTAATTTACAAATTGATTAATTACATCCCGCAAACTAATTAATCAATTAAATACTCAACACTTAAGATCATTAATCAATTACCTTGATACAAAGTATCAATTAATTAATTAATTAACCACCAATTAATTACCTTGATATTTTACTGTCAATCAATTAATTAATTTCATCTCTCCAATGTATTGTTCTATAAGTTCTAACTCAGATGTTCAATGTGCACGATCCTATGGGACTGTCCTTAGCTAGCAGTGGGCTCACGGTCCACAGATAGTAAGTGGATTCTAGCAAATCATGACTGCCCCTAACTAAGATAGAATTTCAGTAGTCTAAAGATGTAGAGACCCGGTAGTTATCTCTTAATGTCTTTTACCATTTGATATTGATATTATAAACTAGAGGCATGGCGGCTGTCATCCTCTCTGATATTTATGATATTTCTTGTTCTTAAGTAGATTAATGAATCAGATAAGTAAACTACTTATCAGGGTGTGCCCACACACTTATCAATCTCACTTATCAAGTGGCCTGTGATATCATCTCACTATTATGTGAGTGGTAATTCCATCACTTCACTATCAATACCAATGTGTTCACTTGTTCACCCAATCATACCCGTATTTGGCATCTTGTTACAGACCTGTTAGGCATATGTCAAAGTGAACCGGATCCCACATTGATATTATAATGAAATCTGGTCTGAAGACAGTTAGAGACCTACTTAAGAAAACTAATGACACAACCACCATGTAGTTTTCTCGGGCGGATCAATCCAGTCACATGTATACAACATGTACCCATATTCACAGCTGACTTAACAAGTGTTATGGCTAGTATTATTTACTACCATACAGTCATCGAATATACAAGTATGTGGTCCTAATCATTCCCATGATAGAATAGACTCGGGATATGGTTTTACGATTGTCAATCAATGGATTCTCTATTCATATTATAGCACAAGATATAAATGAACTAGATTAATGCCTTTATTAATGTGACACAAATACATTTTTTTATAAGAACCAATGCCTATGAACTAGGGCACACCAACAGTCTCCCACTTGAACTAGTTCCAAGTAGGTATTGCCCTAAACACTATAGATATAGTACTACCAAGTGCCTTGGTAAACTGATCAGCGCCATTGTTCTCGGTGTCAACCCTCTACAATGTAATGTCACCGGGTAAGGTGTTACTATCTAAGTACGCATTTGGATCTCTTGTGTGACATGGGCTCCAGTCCTTGTGCTATGGCCTCATTATCGTCACAGAAAACATCAACTGATCTTAGGAGAGTTTGACCTACTCCTAAATCAGTTATGAACTTCTTCATCCAAACTGCTTCCTCTGTAGTACTGCATGCAACGATGGACTCTGCTTCCATAATAGAATCGACAATGGTTGGTTGCTTTAAGGATCTCCAACTAATGGCACCACTATTCAAGAGAAATTCATAACCAGTATGTGACTGGTTATCATCCTTAAAACCTCGATCATTGTAACCCGATATTTCCATTCCTCCTACCCATCAAATACTAAGAAAAACATCCTTGGTACGGTTAAGGTACTTTAGGACTGTTTGGACTGTCTTCCAGTGTTCCTTGTCAAGATCTAACCGACTAGTCATGTTTGGTGCAACACGTAACATATGGCCTTGTACATAACATGGAGTATATGATGGATCATTGTCTATGTATGATGCCTGACTCAAGATTTGAAGTCGGTTGGATCTAACCTTGTAGATCCTAATCGGCTTCTCCTAAGTCTTTCAATGTGAAGCATTTACTCAACCACTGCTTGAGCTTGCATTGTTAATATATTGAATCCAATGAGCAGTATGACATCGACATATAACATTGGGAAAGTGGATATGCTCCCACCGAATTTCATATACACACAGGGTTCATCAGGATTCTACACGAAACCATATTTAGTTATGGCTTCATTGAATCTCTAATTCTAAGACCTAGATGCTTGCTTCAATCCATAAATGGATCTTTGAAGCTTACATACTCGGTTAGGATACTTTGGATCGATAAAACCCTCTAGTTATGTCATGTAGACATCCTCGAGTAACTTCTTATTTAGGAAAGCAGTTCTATCATGCATCTGCCATATCTCATAGTTATACCATGCATCTATGATCAGTACTATACTAATGGATTTGAATATAGCAACTGGTGAAAAGGTTTCATCATATTCAATTCCTTGGATTTGTCTATAACCTTTAATTTGAAACACCACTTGCAGCCAATCGTTTTAACACCCGGAGGTGGATCCACCAAGTTCAACACTTGGTTATCACGCATAGACTACATTTCATCCTCCATAGCTTTACGCCATTGATCTGATTATGGGCTTTCAATAGCCTCTTGATAAGTCATGGGCTCATCCTAGTCGTCGACCATATGTCCCCATCATCAGTCACGACAAAGTTGTACCTTTCGGGCTGATGACGTGTCCTATCAGAACTTCTAGGTTCCTGTGTAACTGTTTCAGCCTCCTCAATTTCTTGAGGACCTAAATCAGTTACCTGAGCATCCTCAGCATCTGCTGTAGGAGTTGGTGAGTCTTGAATCTCAGTGAGATCAATATTTCTCCCCACTGTCTACTTTGGAAAGGAATTCCTTTTCCAAAAAGACCACAAACCTAGCCACAAATGTCTTATTCTCGACTGGGTTGTAGAAGTAATAACCCTTAGTTTCCTTAGTGTTACCCACAAATCGGCATTTAACAGATCTGGACTCTAGTTTGCCACTTATCAATTTCTTGACATGTGCATCACACCCTAAATCTTCATGAAGGAAACGTTGGGCTTTCGTCCGGTCCATAATTCATATGGTGTTCCTTCAACTGCCTTGCTTGGTGTATTGTTAATATATGAGCAACAGTTTCCAAAGCAGAAGCTTGACTCATCATTAAGTGGACCATGTCGAGCAGAGTCCTATTCCTCCTTTCTGACACTCCATTCCATTGGGGTGTACTAGGAGGAGTGAGTTAGGATACAATCCCACACTCTCTCAAGAATGAGATAAACTCTTGGTGTCTTGCTAAGTAGATTTTCTACTTTATTTTTAAATATTTGAATCTCAGAAGAGTTTCAGATTTATGTTTCATCAGATACACATACCCGTATCAGCTATAGTCATCTGTGAAGGTAACAAAGTATAGAAAACCAGATCTAGCACTGGTGCTCATTGGACCATATACATCTGAGTGTATCAGCTCCAGTAGCTCCGTGGCCCTTACACTAGTTTTGGTGAAAGGCGCCTTTGTCATCTTCCCTCTTAAACAAGATTCACACGTGTCATAAGATTGCATGTCAAATGACCCTAGCACTCCACTAAAATAAAGTCTGTTATGCATTTCTCATTTATGTGGCCAAGACGATAATGTCAGATATATGTGGGATTTAGTTCATTAGTCTTAATCCTTTTAGCGTTTATGTTATAGATTGATCCACTACATTTTAGATCAAGGATATACAAACCATTTTCTAGAAATGGGTTCCATAAACAATATTGCTACGATGTATAAAAATCATACCACGTCCAATATTAAAATTAAAACCGGGAATATCCAACATAGAAACTGAGATAATATTCATGCGCATTGCAGGTACAAAACAGCAATCTTTAAGTTCTAAAACTAAACCAGTAGGCATCTCTTAAGTGTAATCTCCGATCTCCAAGGCCGCTACACGAGCACCATTTCCGACTCAAAGATCCACTTCACCAGATCCTAGCAACCTCATATTTCTTTGTCCCTGCACATTTGAACAAATGTGATCTAGTGTTTACAACCCAAGATGTAGAAATAGCCAAATTAATTTTAACAACATAAATACCTGAACTAGAAGCTTCGTTCTTCTATTTCTCCCTTAGCTTTGGACACACATTTTTCCAGTGTCCCTTCTCATTACACTCATGGAAGATATCATCTGCTGAGGCCAACCTACCTTTAGAAGCTACCGCCTTCCTAGCCTTGGGCTTGGACTTTTGGGCCTTTGCTTTGGACTTGGACTTGGCATTTCCCTTAGGCACGTTCCCTTTGGTGACCAGCAACATTCCTGGAGTCCTCTTGTAGGATTGCTCAGCAAGCTTTAGCATGCCATGCAATTATACTACAGACTTATCAATGCCCTGCATATTGTAGTGCATGATAAACTTATTGTAGGATGCCGAAAGTGATCCAAGAATGACATCGACTGCCAGTTGGGCAGGCACTGGTGAGCCAAGCCTTGACAATGTGTCAATAAAACCCTTCAACTTTAGCACGTGTGTGCTAACAGAAGTACCAGTTTGCATCGTAGTGCTGCATAACACCTTTGTTATCAAGTATATTTCCTGATGAGCTTGATCTTGGAACATCCTTTTGAGTGATCCATGATCTCAAAGGCGTGCTGCTCCATGAACTGTTTCTGAAGATCAGGAACCATGGTACCCCTCATAATGCATGACACATCTCTCTCATTCTTAACATGTGGGTCGTACTCCGCCATTTGATCAACGGTTACGCCCCGACCTGTAGGACGAGCTGCTGGTAAGGCAGCAGTCAGCACATATTCCTTCGACTCGTGTCTAAGAACTATTTGCAAGTTCCTGGACCAGTCAAGGAAATTAGTCCCTGAAAGCTTTTCCTTTTCCAGGAGTGGTCTGAAAGCTTTTGCTTGTTGTAGCCATTTAATTTTCTTTTCATATTATTTTGATGTGGAGTTTAATCTACGTGGAAAAATTACATTAGAGTTAGGATAAATGGCTTAAGCCAAAGATAAAATTAATAATTCATTTTAATTCATTATTGGTGATATTTATTTGGTTGTCTTGGCCAAGATCCACAATCCATCAACAATCGACCAAGCTAGGGCTCCGCCGTCGACCATTGATGATTTGGTAGGATAAACTATCCAATCCTCCGTAAGGACTCTTGGTTTTATGGGCTTTGTGACACTTAGCCTATCTGTGCTTAGGGCTCGCTCTGAGCTAATACTATCCACGTTGAGTCCAACCACCATACACGCATTAGTCATACCAAAGTATCCTAACGCTCGATGGCCCACTAATACCTACTAGGGCACGTCATACACTGTAGCACTACCTATGAGGAAGAGGTGTGAATCTGGAAAGCACTTTTAAACGACTCAATATTTCATTATCCGGATTAATTAAGTGATACGACTTTAACATATAATTATCACGGGTGATGGTCTGGTGATTGTTGCTACTTATATTTCATATTATACTAAGCAATTGTATAACCAAAATAAACATAGAGACTCTATGGGCCTTATAATACATCCTAGTGAAACTAGATATACTATCTATATTGGGGTTTTGTGTCCTATAGTCAATTGTTGCAGGATACAAACTTATTGTAAATGAATTGTTCTTTATATCATTTGTTTTAATGAGATATATGTTTTATAACTATATAAAGGCAATCCCTTTTAAGCACTAAATAAAGTCTAATAAAAGGAAATCCGTAAGTTTGTTTAAAGTGATTATAAAGTGTTCATACAAGCATGAAGTGAGACAAAACTTTATAATAAACTAATAAACTTAAAACCACCCCAAGTCAAGTGATATATTTAGGATTGATATATCACAGTTGAGACTTGTATGTAACAATGTCTTCTGTCCGACAGAAAGCTGATCTCACAAGCTTCACATATATAGATATCTGGACAGTTACATAGATCCGGTGAAACGTTGTTCATTAGGATTGGGGATCCGACTTGAGATAACAGGATGGGTAGATTCATCCTTGTCAACTGTTCATCTCATTGGTATTAATAGGTATAACTAATCCTCAAACTCAAAGGAATGTTAATTGGTCATCCTGAATTACTGAATGTGAGACTTTGATCCTGTGGTCCCACGATCCTTAACAGAGATGACTCTGGGGTGTGAACTGTAAAGGTTGGGTGTCACAAGAAGTAATTTCAGGGTAGTTATACATTGGATTGAGCATTTATCACTCCCGATTAATAGGAGATACATCCAAGGATCGCTTGTGGAAGACTCGACTCTAAACCCTTGCAAGGTGATAGCTTAAGAGTAGAAATTCAGATTTCACTTAACCTATCTTTTTGAGTTGACTCGGCCAATAACAAGTAAAACGAACGTCTCGCTATATGTGACTTGACATTACCCATAGTCATAAGATTCAGTTCAAGGATGTAGTTGATAAAGGATCGTATTATACCGTAACTAATACGGAAGGGTTAACGACAGAATCAACCTGTCTTCTTAACGGACTCTGGGGGAATGATTAGGGACTTGCCAATAACATACTCTGTACATCATTCCGTTATGCAAGGGATTAAATATAATTCTTGAAGAAATTAATTTAATAGGTTGCATACGGCCAGAAGTAGTAAGGACCTAATGGATCACACATAAGACTTGGAACCAAAAGAGAGATGGATATGATTAATAGATGGAAGCCCAATTAAGCCCAGTAAGGCCCAAATACTAGGAGGGGGCCGAAATTTATATATGTTAGTAAGGAATTAATTTTTATTCCATTAATCCTAATTAGATTAGGATTATGAATTAAATTAATTAAGAGATAATTTAATTAGGAGTTTTAATTAGATTAATATTCTCCTATTATTATCCAATTAGGTTATTTATTATTATCCTAAATATATTAGATATATAGTAAGATAATAATTAGGAATCCTTTTCCGAATTGGATTCTTATTAAGTAACCTATTCCTATCTAACTAGGGTTTAGATACAAGCTAATATATATACCCCCTCCCCTAATGAATTTCGACTAATGCACATATCCCTCCCCACTTGTGATTTTCGAAATTGCTTAAGAGAGAGAGAAAAGAATTCTATTCCCAAGTTCGTGAACAAGAATTCATACGGCATTCCATCGATTGATTAATCTTATTCATCCCTCTTTCTCTTTGATCTTGTGTTGGTTTATTAGAGGCAATCTATTTTGGTTGCATCTCATAAGGGTTGATTCTAACTTAATCTCACCGTGTTCACGAAAGAAGGAAAAACAATCAAAAGGGAGAAATTCGTTTTTCTTCGCCTACATCAGGTCAGCCCACTATTTCGAGGATTCCCGGAGATTGAACCGTCGGATCGTCGCGATATTTGGACAGTAGCTTCCAGGCATATTCTTCCACGTTTCCACCGAAGGGATTGTCGTTCGGAGGTCTGGAAGGTCTGTTTCGGATAGGGGCAGATTGGTAAACAGTTTACATCTCCTTTGAAGTTGTGGGCACTTCGTTTGCAACGGTAGATTGATCATCGAAAGGTATTTCTTCTTATCCCTCTTTATATGAAATAACGATTAACGGATCCTATGGTTAAAAGGAAGTAGGCTAAAATTTTTATATTTCCGCTGCTATACCTTAGCCTTAATTTCCTTCAGTGGTATCAGAGCCATCGTTAAATCCGTTATTTCATATATGAAAATATAGAAGTTTTCAATAGGATTGAATAAATATTTATGGTTAGAATTAATTGACAAATAGTATTGATTGATTAATTCTAAAGATAAATAAAGTTTTGATTAATTGTTAATTAAAACTGATTATGCTTATGTTCCTAATTATTTCGGTTGATAATCATTATAACAAAATCTATTAGTTTTATAGTTAGGTTGATAAAATTAGTTTTATTAATTCTAAATGATAAAACGGAAATCTATTGTAGATTATCCTATTTCTGAAAACCGTTTTAAAATTGTTTTAGAATGTTTTCAGAAATTAATAGTTTTCTGTTTTGATTATCGAATGAATAATTCGTTTAAATGTTTGTTTTTACCAATATGTAAATCAAAGTGTTAAATGAATTAAAATCAAAATAAATGGGACGAGCATAATCAACGTTTTATATGGTTATATTAATCTAAGGATTAATATAAAGATACAAAACGATTAGAAGTAAAATTGGATGAAAGTTAATTTGACGAGTTAATCTGATTAACCTAAATATTACATAAGCCGGTTATGTAATCAACCAATTAAATTTATTTAATTGAGTCTATGCATGTTTGGAGTTATGGACATATTTGGACCCTCTTTTAGTCTTTTGGTATTTTTGAAATAGGGCCTGCGCGTCTTGCCTTTCTACTATCTATTGTAATTTCTCCTCTCATCTGATTCCCTTCAATTCAATTGAAGTTTTCTTATAGTAGTATAGAAATTAAAATGTAATTTCAAGGCGCCAAGGAGAAGACGGAGGACCTAAAGAGAAATATGTAATAGTTAGTATTTTCTTAGGTTTGGCCTTTTATTCAGTCTCTGGCTCGACGGAATAATTTAGATGATATGTCCATAACGCCAATGTATGTGAATGTATGTATGTATGATGTATGCTAAAGCAAATCAAGACTAAGTTAGATTATGAGACTTAAATAAAATCCCTCATTAAAAAGTTAAGTAAATAAGTAAGTTATTAAAATCGGTTGCCCCTCCCTAATATTATAATTCAGCCGGCAGTACTGGGGGCCTTTGGGTTGTTGAGTAAACTCAAGCTCGGGGTCTTATGGTAACACCTGAATTATCGAAAATTATTTTTCATGAATATGGGGTAATACTTAAATTAGATTATGATAATTGGATGAGTAAACTCATGTTGTCATAAACTAATGGCCAAAACGGTTGGGATTAATATGAATAACATATTAGTTACTAATGTGGTTAGTAACCCAATAACCTAGGAATCACATTAGAGATGTGATTGATTATATGAATCTACCTAATGAATGAGACTAGCTTGTTGAGTAAACTCAGGGCGAAATCTCAGGAGTTAGGATCCTAGCTCACTAAAGGATTTGTGAAATTCTTCGAATTAATATGGAGGGTTATTAATTTGGCAAAATAGTGGGAGCAATCTGAAATAAATTAAAAGACCTATAATTTTAGATTGTTAAACTTTAAAGCAAATGAATGACATACGTTTACTCTTTCTCACTCCCGGGTTTTGTTTAAACACACACTCTTAAAATCATGACTAACACCAATCTGCAAAACATTTACCGATAACAAGTTGAATAGTTCAAACTTCACCGACTGGTATCGCAACCTCAAAATTGTTTTGAAGTTCGATAAAATTGGGTATGTACTTGATACATCGATACCCCCTGTCCCTGAAGATGATGCTCCCATCGAGGAAATTGATGCTTATCAGAAGCACAATACTGATGATGATCATGCCGCTTGCATCATACTTGCATCGATGACATCGGAATTACAAAGGCAATATGAGGAGATGAATGCCTATTCCATCATCATGCACCTAAAGGAATTGTTTGGGAAACAAACCAGGTGCGAACGCTACGAGATATCAAAACTGTTATATCGTTGCAGGATGCAAGAGGGCACATATGTCATGACACATTGTGTCAAGATGATAGGCTATATTACCAAACTTTCTAGTATTGGATTTGTGATGGACAACGAATTAAGTACAGACTTGGTTCTTCAGTCCCTCCCAGAGAGTTATTCACAGTTCATCATGAACTACCAAATGAATGACTTGCAAACCTCTCTTGAAGAGCTTGCAAACATGCTCAAATCAGTTGAGCCCAATATGAAGAAAGACAAGGCCATACCGGCTCTTGTAATCGAGGGATCGAGGAAAAGAAAAGGGAAATTTCCCAATTCTAAACATCCCAAGAAAGGTAAAAAAGATGTGTCCAAGGGAAAGGAAGTTAAGAAGCCCAAAGGAGAGTGCCACTTCTGTGGTAAAGACGGGCATTGGAAGAGAAACTGCAAGGAGTATCTAGCCACCCTCAAGAAGGGAAAAGGCGGTGCTTCTTCATCTGGTATGTTCTATATTGAAATAAATACGGTTTCATTGTCTGAATCTTGGGTACTTGATACCGGATGTGGATCTCATATTTGTACAAATATGCAAGAGCTAAAACAGACTAAGGAACTAAAGAAAGGAAGCATAAACTTGCGAGTGGGAAATGGAGCAAGAGTTGCCGCCCTCGCAATTGGAGATTATGTTTTACTTTTGCCCTCTGGGCTTGTAATAGAATTAAGGAATTGTTTATACGTTCCTGAGATGTCTCGTAACATTATTTCTATTAGCCGTCTCATTGGCGACGGTTTTCATATTTCAATAAAGAACAATAGTTGCAGTTTTTATAAAGATTCGATCTTTTATTTTTCAGGAATATCACAAAATGGGATTTATGTGTTAGATGATAAAACTCCTGTTTTTGCAATTGATACCAAAAGACATAAGCTAGTTAATTCAACTTACTTATGGCATTGTCGTTTAGGCCATATAAACAAGAGACGCATGCTAAAGCTACATTCAGATGGGCTTATAGATCCAATCGATTATGAATCATTGGAAACATGCGAATCATGTTTAAAAGGTAAAATGACAAAGACACCCTTTAGCAATAAAGGTGAGCGTGTATCAGACACTCTAGGACTCATTCATTCAGATGTATGTGGTCCTATGTCAGTCCAAGCAAGAGGAGGATTCAGATACTTCATTAGCTTCATAGATGACCATACTCGCTATGGTTATATCTACTTGATGAGGCAAAAATCAGAAGCCTTTGACAAGTTCAAATGCTTCAAGAATGAAGTGGAAAATCAATTAGGAAAGAAAATAAAAACACTTCGATCTGATCGAGGTGGCGAATATCTTTCTGATGATTTTCTGAATTATCTAACTGAATGTGGGATATGCTCACAATGGACACCTCCCTATACACCACAACACAATGGTGTATCCGAGAGGAGAAACCATACCCTATTAGATATGGTACGATCCATGATGAGCATGGCCTTACTTCCAAAGACGTTCTGGGGCTATGCCTTAGAAACTGCCCTCTTCACCCTAAACCGAGTACCAACCAAATCCGCTGTTTCCACACCATATGAATTGTTCGTTGGTAAGGGAACCCGTGTTCTCTTTCATGAGAGTATGGGGTTGTTCGGCATATGTCAAACGCGTTGCGTCCGACAAATTAGATTCTAAATCTGATAAATGTTTCTTCATTGGATACCCTAAGGAAACTATGGGATATTACTTCTATCATCCAGATGATCAGAAAGTGATCGTATCCAAACACGCAACCTTCTTAGAGAAAGAGTTTCTCGAAGAAACACAAAAGGGAAGCGTGATTTAACTCGACGAAGTTCAAGAGGAAGAAACAACGACTGAAACAACAGAAGCGGTTGAGGTACCCGAAGAAGTCCCATTAGATGAGACTCAAGTGGCACCTATTCGTAGATCACGAAGAGTTCGTGAACTCCCAGTTAGATATGGTTTTCTAGTGGGAGATGATGACGAGGTTCCTGTGTTAGACGACGAACCCGAAAACTACGAAGAGGCTCTTACTAGTCCAGATTCTAAAGCATGGCTTGAGGCCATGGATTCTGAAATGGATTCCATGTATACTAACCAAGTTTGGACTTTGGTTGATCCACCCGAAGGGATAAAACCCATTGGGTGCAGATGGATCTTCAAAAAGAAGACTGACATGGATGGAAAGGTTAGCACCTACAAGGCTAGGTTGGTAGCGAAAGGATATCGTCAAAAACAAGGTGTTGATTATGACGAAACCTTCTCTCCCATTGCTATGTCCAAATCAATCAGAATCATGCTTGCAATTGCCGCTCACTTTGATTATGAGATTTGGCAAATGGATGTGAAAACAGCTTTCCTAAACGGAAACCTGCTTGAGGATGTATACATGATGCAACCTGAAGGTTTCATATCAAAGGATGCAAATAAAGTTTGCAAACTTCAGAGATCCATTTATGGACTCAAGCAAGCATCTAGAAGCTGGAACAAGCGTTTTGACGAAACCATAAAACAATTTGGTTTCGAACAAAATTGCGAAGAAGCTTGCATTTACAAGAAAGCAAGTGGGAGCTCTATAGCATTTCTCATACTATATGTGGACGATATACTGTTAATGGGAAATGACATTGCTCTTTTACAGTCAGTGAAAATATGGTTATCCGGTAACTTCTCAATGAAAGACCTCGGTGAAGCAGCCTATATACTTGGTATAAAGATCTACAGGGATAGATCACGTAGACTGCTTGGTCTTTCACAGGCTACATACATTGAAAAGGTGCTAAATCAGTTTAGCATGCTTGAATCGAAACGAGGTAACTTACCCATGGTACATGGAGTAAAGTTAAACAATCATCAATGTCCTAAAACTGATGATGACAAACGACGCATGGCTGTAGTCCCGTACGTCAGCGCGATCGGTTCGATTATGTATGCTATGCTATGCACTAGACCCGACGTAGCATTCGCGTTATCTGTAACGAGTCGTTACCAAGAGAATCCGGGAGACGAGCACTGGATTGCCGTCAAGAACATTCTTAAGTACTTGAGAAGAACTAAAGATATGTTTCTAGTGTACGGAGAAGGAGATCTGAAAATACAAGGATTTTCAGACGCTAGTCATCTCACAGATGAGAATGATTTTAAATCCCAATCAGGATACCTGTTTATCCTAAATGGGGGCGCGGTCAGTTGGAAAAGTTCCAAGCAGGGAAGCGTAGCTTTCTCTATGACCGAGTCAGAGTACATCGCTGCTGCAGAAGCAGCAAAGGAAGCGGTTTGGATTAGAAAGTTCATTACAGAACTAGGTGTGGTGCCTGACATTGTCAATCCCATTACTCTGTACTGTGATAACAATGGAGCCATTGCGCAAGCAAAGGAACCACGGTCTCATAATGCATCCAAGCACTACTTAAAGCGATACCACATCATTAAAGAGATTGTGGCTAGAGGAGATGTGAGAATAGAAAGAGTACCTACAGAGGACAACGTTGCAGATCCGTTAACAAAGCCTTTAACCCAGAAAGTACATGATCGTCATTTAACTTCTATTGGGATAAGTTTTAGAAACAATTGGCTTTAGTCCAAGTGGGAGTATGTTGGGGTTTTGTGTCCTATAGTCAATTGTTGCAGGATGCAAACTTATTGTAAATGAATTGTTCTTTATATCATTTGTTTTAATGAGATATATGTTTTATAACTATATAAAGGCAATCCCTTTTAAGCACTAAATAAAGTCTAATAAAAGGAAATCCGTAAGTTTGTTTAAAGTGATTATAAAGTGTTCATACAAGCATGAAGTGAGACAAAACTTTATAATAAACTAATAAACTTAAAACCACCCCAAGTCAAGTGATATATTTAGGATTGATATATCACAGTTGAGACTTGTATGTAACAATGTCTTCTGTCCGACAGAAAGATGATCTCACAAGCTTCACATATATAGATATCTGGACAGTTACATAGATTCGGTGAAACGTTGTTCATTAGGATTGGGGATCCGACTTGAGATAACAGGATGGGTAGATTCATCCTTGTCAACTGTTCATCTCATTGGTATTAATAGGTATAACTAATCCTCAAACTCAAAGGAATGTTAATTGGTCATCCTGAATTACTGAATGTGAGACTTTGATCCTGTGGTCCCACGATCCTTAACAGAGATGACTCTGGGGTGTGAACTGCAAAGGTTGGGTGTCACATGAAGTAATTTCAGGGTAGTTATACATTGGATTGAGCATTTATCACTCCCGATTAATGGGAGATACATCCAAGGATCCCTTGTGGAAGACTCGACTCTAAACCCTTGCAAGGTGATAGCTTAAGAGTAGAAATTCGGATTTCACTTAACCTATCTTTTTGAGTTGACTCGGCCAATAACAAGTAAAACGAACGTCTCGCTATATGTGACTTGACATTACCCATAGTCATAAGATTCAGTTCAAGGATGTAGTTGATAAAGGATCGTATTATACCGTAACTAATACGGAAGGGTTAACGATAGAATCAGCCTGTCTTCTTAACGGACTCTGGGGGAATGATTACGGACTTGCCAATAACATACTCTGTACATCATTCCGTTATGCAAGGGATTAAATATAATTCTTGAAGAAATTAATTTAATAGGTTGCATACGGCCAGAAGTAGTAAGGACCTAATGGATCACACATAAGACTTGGAACCAAAAGAGAGATGGATATGATTAATAGATGGAAGCCCAATTAAGCCCAGTAAGGCCCAAATACTAGGAGGGGGCCGAAATTTATATATGTTAGTAAGGAATTAATTTTTATTCCATTAATCCTAATTAGATTAGGATTATGAATTAAATTAATTAAGAGATAATTTATTTAGGAGTTTTAATTAGATTAATATTCTCCTATTATTATCCAATTAGGTTATTTATTATTATCCTAAATATATTAGATATATAGTGAGATAATAATTAGGAATCCTTTTCCGAATTGGATTCTTATTAAGTAACCTATTCCTATCTTACTAGGGTTTAGATACAAGCTAATATATATACCCCCTCCCCTAATGAATTTCGACTAATGCACATATCCCTCCCCACTTGTGATTTTCGAAATTGCTTAAGAGAGAGAGAAAAGAATTCTATTCCCAAGTTCGTGAACAAGAATTCATACGGCATTCCATCGATTGATTAATCTTATTCATCCCTCTTTCTCTTTGATCTTGTGTTGGTTTATTAGAGGCAATCTATTTTGGTTGCATCTCATAAGGGTTGATTCTAACTTAATCTCACCGTGTTCACGAAAGAAGGAAAAACAATCAAAAGGGAGAAATTCGTTTTTCTTCGCCTACATCAGGTCAGCCCACTATTTCGAGGATTCCCGGAGATTGAACCGTCAGATCGTCGCGATTTTTGGACAGTAGCTTCCAGACATATTCTTCCACGCTTCCACCGAAGGGATTGTCGTTCGGAGGTCTGGAAGGTCTGTTTCGGATAGGGGAAGTTTGGTAAACAGTTTACATCTCCTTTGAAGTTGTGGGCACTTCGTTTGCAACGGTAGATTGATCATCGAAAGGTATTTCTTCTTATCCCTCTTTATATGAAATAACGATTAACGGATCCTATGGTTAAAAGGAAGTAGGCTAAAATTTTTATATTTCCGCTGCTATACCTTAGCCTTAATTTCCTTCAATATAATCTTCACGGGCTTGCTTCAAGTCTCCTTGCGCTCCCACCATTGGCTTGGACCATCTGGGCTTCTTCACGATCAATTAGAATTTTATAAATCGAACCTATTCTAAAATTACATTAATAAAAGAATGGCACGCATGCCATATTTCTAAAAATAATTAAATTACAAATTGACTTTAATTTAGGGCTCATAGAACTCTATAACACATTGCTACATGGTAAGACATACGAATATAATGCATGCACATGGCATTCCAAAAACATCTAATAAAGTTAAGTCGAGTTACTTAGAGTGAATTCGCTAATTTTACCATATGTGACTAAGGCCCATAAAGACCCCAATGGTTAACATCCATTTAAATGCAAAATTACAATTTCACTTCCACTGGATTTTTAGGGTCGTCACATATCTAAAATTTAGTCCTCCCAATTTAAACCGGTGTCACGGTCTATTGGGCTAATTTCATAAATTAACCATATTCAATTTTATACAAATTATCTATTCGATTAAAATTAAATATGCATGCCAAACAAAACATTTTAATACCAATTAATTTTTATTCAAAACACGTTTAATAAATTTAACGGTATTAGGGCCCTGATTTTATTAAATTACCCGTGAAAAATTTGAAAGATTAAAACCAGTGTCGTTAAATCCAAAATTAGACTAATTCTGAAAAAAATTTATGAACCCGGGACAGCGATGGGGCTGCTGTCTGGCGGACAACATCAGTGCTGTTGTCCACCCAATAGCAGCCGCGGGGCTGCTGTTCGCGGACAGCAGTCTCGCGACTGCTGTTCCGTGTCCGAAATTATTTTTTTTACTGTTTAAATAAAAGTTGATGAGAGATAATGTAATTAGCCAAATTTCTTCTTCCACTTTTCAAGTGGTGGCTGCCGAAAATCTAATTGTTTTCTTATGCAAACATAGGTTGGCCGAATATCATTAGTAGTTAATTAGGTTGAGAGTGTTTTAATTTATATATATATAGTGTATTCCTAAACCTAATTGGTTAATTACAAAATTAAACCAATTCTAATCTAATTATATAAATAAATACTAATAATATTTATTTTATGCAATTAATTATGATTAGATTAAATTTAATTACCCCAATTAAATAAATAACACTAATTAATAAACTGGCGTATTAATTTAATTAATTAATCACCGAATGCAATTTCATTAATTTACAAATTGATTAATTACATCTCGCAAACTAATTAATCAATTAAATACTCAACACTTAAGATCATTAAGTATCAATTAATTAATTAAATAACCACCAATTAATCTTATTGAATAATTCACATTAATGATATGTTAAACTAGTGTCACCACCAAAATGTTTTATATAATTAATAATGTTGACTTCAATTAATAAGACTTTTATTAGGGAGGAAATAGTGGAAAAATAGTGAAAAATCTTAGTTATATATACGTAGATAGATTGATCTCTTCTTATTGTTATTTCGATCCGAAACTCCAATTGGTGTCTGAGAATTCTTTATACTGTGTTATTTTTTACTAATTAAGAACAAAGGTATATCTTTGGCTTATGTGTTCTCTTACTTCGATTCATCTAGGGTTTTTACTTGAATTTAAGAGTTTTTTAGGATTTTTGTTTGTGCCATTGATGAAACTCATGTAGAATGGTTTCTGGATTGGGATGAGATTTTATAAAATTATGGCGTTTTTATTTTCAAGCATTATTTTTGCCTTTCCTTTTTATTTTCGGTTGACAAATTTATTGTTTAGTGAGAAAAGCTGATTTCTTAAAGCTCGTTTTTTGTGTTGAAATTTTGAAATATGAGAGATTATTATCTTCTAAATGCAATAATGTGATTATATTGCACGGAAGCTACTCTTCAATAGCGTTTTTGCATTTCATGTTTGTTTACTACACGTTCTCCTCTTGTTTCTATAAATATTGAAAATATAAAATGTGTTTCTGAATTAGAAAAACATTTGCATTGTGACTATAATTCTTGGTAATTGAAACTTACAATTTAGCAACATACCACGTGTGTAGGTGATGGGTCTGTTAGCAATATGCCATATGGGAGGAAAATTCAAGACTGCTAGTGATGGCACAATGATCTATGAAGGTGGGAATGTTCATCATGTCTTAATCGACAAATGTGGTGATCTAAAGCTTAATGACTTAAAGAAAAAAGTGGCTACAATGTTTAACATTCCTACTTGCTTCATCTCTAAGGTCAATTTCTTCTTCCCAAGTGATAGGAAGTATCTCATTGATGTATATAATGACAACTCATACAAGACAATGGTGATGATATATGATAATTCGAGGACTATCGATATATATATATGTGTGTTAGTTAGAGGATGATTTTGTAGGGATTGATTGTTTAATTTGATTGAGATTTTCAATGATGTAATCAAACATTATCTTATAGAAACGATAAATTTGTGTTCCGATTGTTTGGATTTTTTAGATAATATATGTTATTTTAAGAATTAAGATGTCTAGTTTATAATTTGGAATAACATGTAACCTCAAAATTGAACCATTGAGGGATACCACTACGCTAATTTATTATTATAGGTAAAAGTGTTGCCTTTTTGTCTAAGCCAATACTTTTATAATCTTTGCCAACACTTATTGCGTGTTGCAGTAGACCATCTATGGTGTAGTGTCGTGGTACTCTAAACTTGGTAATGAGGTTTATGATGCTGTCAAAACAAGGGACTCTGTTTGTGTTGAATGCATCATAAACCTATCACCATGTTTAATGTTGTTGTTACGATATCAAACCGAGTGGAAAGGAACATAGTAAGAGTATGGCCAATGCACATACATAACCCTTTATGTAGAGCTTGTTATTCAGTTCGTATGTATATGTATATTCTATCTAATCAAAATATATCTTATCATTTGCAAGCCATATCAGTACATGCAATTAGCCTAAATTTACCTTTTAATACATGCTTCATACATGCTTCATAAACGAATTGCATTCAGAATCCTTACTTATCATTTCAAATAAAAATGAGCCAGTTGAGTTCATAACATTTTCATCTTTAATTGTAGGCCTAACATGCTATAACAAGTAGACAACTTATTCAAGTAGACATGTATATTCAAGTGAACATGCTATAACAAGTAGACAACTTATTCGTGCATGTCTATTCCTTATTCAAGACAACTTATTCCTTACTTATCATCATAGGTCATGTTCAATTTCAAAAAGAGTATGGTGATATCTTATCATTTGCAAGCCATATCAGTACATGCAATTAGCCTAAATTTACCTTTTAATACATGCTTCATACATGCTCAATGACCCTTTTACGATGTTCCTCGTACACATACTCATACAGAACCTCAAACATAAACATCAACAGAGCATCATTCATAAACATGTTTCATACACGTACACATACTCAATCACTTCTAGCAGTATAACTCATAGGTGTAAGAGTAGTGCCAATCTCAATGAACATTCAAAGCTTTAGAGTATGCCTAATCAGCCACATGCTTAATGACCCTTTTACAATGTTCCTCTAATACTTGATGCATGATTAATAAGCTACATGCCCAAATGAACAATCGTACACATACTCATACAAAACCTCAAACATAAACATCAACAGAACATCATACATAATCATGTTTCATACACATACACATACTCAATCACTTCTAGCAGTATAACTCATAGGTGTAAGAGTAGTGCCAATCTCAATGAACATTCAAAGCTTTAGAGTATGCCTTATCAACCACATGCTTAATGACCCTTTTACAATGTTCCTCTAATACTTGATGCATGATTAATAAGCTACATGCCCAAATGAACAATCCTACACATACTCATACAGAACCTCAAACATAAACATCATACATAAGCATGTTTCATACACATACACATACTCAATCACTTCTAGCAGTATAACTCATAGGTTTAAGAGTAGTGCCAATCGCAATGACCATTCAAAGCTTTAGAGTATGCCTATAATCAGCCACATGCTTAATGATCATTCATACATAAACTCTATGAGTCCTAGCTTCCTAAACAGTTATATCTAACCAATCAGTTCATACCAATCATTTCATCATCACCCAAAACATCATGCATATATGTAATCGTTCAGTTCAAACCAACATAACAATATATATACTAAATCAGGCTAGTTTCCTAAATCAATGAGTTCTAGGATCCAAAATAGTACATCAAACATACACAATCACTTCTAAAGGCATGACTAATCAGTTCAAACCAACATAACATTAACATATATTCAGTAAGTTAAAGAAATCTTCCCATATGCTAAAGACATGAACCGATTGACAATCTCTTCAGTAAGCCTTCCCATGTACTGAAGCATTCTTACTATCCCTGCAAATAGTGTTCAAATAAAAAGGAATCAGATGAGTTCATACCATTTACTGTATCAGGCAATGTCTTGCCCTATATTAAAAAAGATAAAGACCCAAGCTTTACAGCAGTGAATCTAAATACAATAAAATCAGTGTCGCTAAGCGAGAGATCTAAACCTTTCAATGATAGGTCTGAAAATCACAAGATCCTTATACCAGCTGCTGAAATTGACATACACAAAAGTAAATCGGATGAGGAAAAGATAGAGTAAGGAACAATATACATCTAGGAACAAAGAAAATATGGCTTACTAGTACCGTGTTTCGAGCTCACCCCAGTGATTGCATGTTAAAATCAACCATGGAGATAGAGAGGGATAATGTTTAAATAAAATTTGATGAGAGATAATGTAATTAGCCAAATTTCTTCTTCCACTTTTCAAGTGGTGGCTGTCGAAAATCTAATTATTTTCTTATGCAAACATAGGTTGGCCGAATATCATTAGTAGTTAATTAGGTTGAGAGTGTTTTAATTTATATATATAGTGTATTCCTAAACCTAATTGGTTAATTACAAAACTAATCCAATTCTAATCTAATTATATAAATAAATACCAATAATATTTATTTTCTGCAATTAATTATGATTAGATTAAATTTAATTACCCCAATTAAATAAATAACACTAATTAATAAACTGACGTATTAATTTAATTAATTATTCACCGAATGCAATTTCATTAATTTACAAATTGATTAATTACATCTCGCAAACTAATTAATCAATTAAATACTCAACACTTAAGATCATTAAGTATCAATTAATTAATTAAATAACCACCAATTAATCTTATTGAATAATTCACATTAATGATATGTTAAACTAGTGTAACCACCAAAATGTTTTATATAATTAATAATGTTGACTTCAATTAATAAGACTTTTATTAGGGAGGAAATAGTGGAAAATAGTGAAAAATCTTAGTTATATATACGTAGATAGATTGATCTCTTCTTATTGTTATTTCGATCTGAAACTCCAATTGGTATATGGGAATTCTTTGTACTGTGTTATTTTTTACTAATTAAGAACACATGTACATCTTTGCCTTATGTGTTCTCTTACTTCGATCCGTCTAGAGTTTTTACTTGAATTTAAGAGTTTTTTAGGATTTTTGTTTGTGCCATTGATGAAACTCATGTAGAATGGTTTCTGGATTGGGATGAGATTTTATGAAATTATGGCCTTTTTATTTTCAAGCATTATTTTTGCTTTTCCTTTATATTTTCGGTTGACAAATTTATTGTTTAGTGAGAAAAGCTGATTTCTTTAAGCTCGTTTTTTGTGTTGAAATTTTGAAATATGAGAGATTATTATCTTCTAAATGCAATAATGTGATTATATTGCACGAAAACTACTCTTCACTAGCGTTTTTGCATTTCATGTTTGTTTACTACACGTTCTCCTCTTGTTTCTGTAAATATTGAAAACATAATATGTGTTTCTAGATTAGAAAAACATTTGCATTGTGACTATAATTCTTGCTAATTGAAACTTACAATTTAGCAACATGCCACGTGTGAAGGTGATGGGTCTGTTAGCAATATGCCATATGGGAGGAAAATTCAAGACTGCTAGTGATGGCACAATGATCTATGAAGGTGGGAATGTTCATCATGTCTTAATCGACAAATGTGGTGATCTAAAGCTTAATGACTTAAAGAAAAAAGTGGCTACAATGTTTAACATTCCTACTTGCTTCATCTCTAAGGTCAATTTCTTCTTCCCAAGTGATAGGAAGTATCTCATTGATGTATATAATGACAACTCATACAAGACAATGGTGATGATATATGATAATTCGAGGACTATCGATATATATATATATATGTGTGTTGGTTAGAGGATGATTTTATAGGGATTGATTGTTTAATTTGATTGAGATTTTCAATGATGTAATCAAACATTATCTTATAGAAACGATAAATTTGTGTTCCGATTGTTTGGATTTTTTAGATAATATATGTTATGTTAAGAATTAAGATGTCTAGTTTATAGTTTGGAATAACATGTAACCTCAAAATTGAACCACTGAGGGATACCACTACGCTAATTTATTATTATTAATTAAGGTTCAACTTGTTCAATTTTTAGATAGATGATTTATTAAAGGGTAAATTCCAAAAAAAAAACCTGTGGTTTCATGGATTTAAAAAAAAACCTCTGTAGTTTGTTTTTACAAAAAAAAGGAGCGTGTTATACGCCTTTAGCTGAAAAGCGAAAAATGGCTTAACAGTGTTAAAAGTGATGACGTGGCAAAGGGTAAAATGGTCCGAAAAAATAAAATAATAAAAAAAATAAAATAATAAAAAGAAAATTAAAATATATAAAAAACCCACCATTTTCTTCTTCTTCTTCTTCTTCTTCTCTCTTCCTGTACTACTACTTCTTCTTCTTCTTCTTCTTCTTAAAATAGATTCTTCTTCTTCTCTCTTCTCTCTTCATCTTCTTCCTTTTTTCTTCTTCTTCCTCTTCTCTTCTTCTTCTTCCTTTTTTCTTCATCTTCTTCTTCCTCCTCTATTCTCTTCTTCTTCTTCTTCTTCTTCTTCTTCTTTTCTTCTTTTTCCTCTTCTCCCTCCTTTCTTTTCTTCTTCCTCTTCTTCTTCTTCTCTTATTCTTCTTTTTTTTTCTTCTTTTTTTAATTTCCAGAATTCTGGAAATTTACCAGAATTCTAGACTCTTCTCTTCTTCTTCTTTTTTCTCCTTTTCTTTTCTTCTTTTTTTAATTTTCTAGAATTCTGGAATTTTCCAGAATCTGGAATTTTCCCCAGAATTCTTGAAATTTTCCAGAATTCTAGAAATTTCAGAATTAAAAAAAAATAGAAGAAGAAAAAAAAGAAGAAGAAGAGAGGAGAGAAAGAAGAAGAAGAAGAAGAAAAAGAAGAAGAAGAAGAAGAACAAAAAGAAAAAAAAAATAAAAAAAATTGGTTCGGACCATTTTACCCCTTTGCCACGTCATCAAATTAACGGTGTTAAGCCATTTTCCACTTTTCGGGTAACAGCGTATAACATGCTCCTTTTTTTTGTAAAAACAAACCACATGGGTTTTTTTTGGGTAAATAATTTATTAATCCCCTAGTTTTTACCTAACACACTGTTTAGTCCCCCTATTTTGAAAAACACATTTTAAGGTCCCTATATTTTACCAATATTAACTCTGTGGTCCTTTTATCTATTTTTTTAGATTTTTAACCGAACATATCTTAGCTTTTAGGACAACCACGGTACAATACAAGTTGACCACGTTACTCTGTTATTTTATATATGTCTATTTATGCTAAAATATAATGGTTACAGGTCTAAAAAAACTATACAAAAGGACCAAAGGGTTAATATTAGTAAACGTTAGGGACCTTATAATGTGTTTTTCAAAATAGGGGGACTAAACAGTGTGTTAGGTAAAAACTAGAGGACTAATAAATTATTTACCTGTTTTTTTTTAAATCCATGAAACCACATGGGTTTTTTTGGAATTTACCCTTTATTAAATTTATACTTTGTTAAATTTCTAATACTTTTTATTGTATTTATTGATTCTTAACGGGTAAAGGTACCCGCGGGTACCCGCGAATTAAATGGGACGGGTATGGGATGCAAAAAATATACCTGTTAGGATAATGTGACGAGTACGAGTAATTAAAAAATAAAATGGTAAGGGTTTGGGATTGAGATTGACATTACCCGCGGGTACCCTACCCGTTGCCATCCCTAGTTGTAATAAATAAGTACAACTAAAAAATTGAATAGAAAAATTAATTAGATAAAAGAAAAATCAGCTAAAATTGCACCTTTTTTTATTATACTTAATAATCGCCTCTTCTAAGATAGTAAGACGTGGTTATGTTCACAATATAGGCCATGGCAGTACATTTGATCAGCGGTTACGCCCCGACCTGTAGGACGAGCAGCTGGTAAGGCAGCAGTCAGCACATATTCCTTCGACTCGTGTCTAAGAACTATTTGCAAGTTCCTGGACCAGTCAAGAAAATTAGTCCCTGAAAGCTTTTCCTTTTCCAAGAGTGGTCTGAGTGAGTTGTTGCTTGTTGTAGCCATTTAATTTTCTTTTCATGTTATTTTGATGTGGAGTTTAATCTACGTGGAAAAATTACATTAAAGTTAGGATAAAGGGCTTAAGCCAAAGATCAAATTAAATAATCCATTTTAATTCATTATTGGTGATATTTATTTGGCTGTCTTGACCAAGATCCATAATCCATCAACAATTGACCGACTTAAGTCTGCCAATGTGAAGCATTTACTCAACCATAGCTTGAGCTTGCAGTGTTAATATATTGCCTCCAATGAGTAGTATGTCATCGGCATATAATATTGAGAAAGTGGATATGCTCCCACCGAATTTCATATACACACAGGGTTCATCAGGATTCTTCATGAAACCATATTTAGTTATGGCTTCACTGAATCTCTGATTCCAAGACCTAGATGCTTGCTTTAATCCATAAATGGATCTTTGAAGCTTACATACTCGGTTAGGATACTTCGGATCGATAAAACCCTCTAGTTGTGTCATGTAGACATCCTCGAGTAACTTCACATTCAGGAAAGCGGTTCTAACATCCATCCGCCATATCTCATAGTTATACCACGCAGCTATGTCTAGTACTATCTTAATGGATTTGAATATAGCAACTGGTGAAAAGGTTTCATCATAGTCAATTCCTTGGATTTATCTATAACCTTTTTACCACCAGCCACCCCTTGAAGGTGTTATCGGCTTTTAATTTGAAACACCACTTGCAGCCAATCGTTTTAACACCCGGAGGTGGATCCACCAAGTTCCACACCTGGTTATCACGCATAAACCGCATTTCAGCCTCCATAGCTTTACGCCATTGATCTCATTGTGGGCTTTCAATAGCCTCTTGATAAGTCTTAGGCTCATCCTGGTCATCACCATTATGTCCCCATCATCAGTCATGACAAAGCCGTACCTTTCGGGCTAATGACGTGTCCTATAAGACCTTCTAGGTTCATGTGTAACTAGTTTAGCCTCCTCAATTTCTTGAGGACCTAAACCAGTTACATGAGCATCCTCAGCATCTATTGTAGGAGTTCGTGAGTCTTGAATCTCAGCGAGATCAATATTTCTCCCATTGTCTACTTTGGAAAGGAATTCCTTTACCAAAAAGACTGCAAACCTAGCCACAAATGTCTTATTCTCAACTGGGTTGTAGAAGTAATAACCCTTAGTTTCCTTAGAGTAACCAACAAACTGGCATTTAACAGACCTGGACTCTAGTTTGCCACTTATCAATTTCTTGACGTGTGCATGATAGCCCCAAATCTTCATGAAGGAAACGTTGGGCTTTCGTCCCGTCCATAATTCATATGGTGTTCCTTCAACTACCTTGCTTAGTGTAGTGTTTACAACCCAAGATGTAGAAATAGCCAGATTAATTTCAACAATATAAATAGCTGACTAAACCAGAAGCTTCGTTCTTCTGTTTCTCCCTTAGCTTTGGACATGCATTTTTCCAGTGTCCCTTCTCATTACACTCATGGCAGATATCATATGCTGAGGCCAACCTACCTTTAGAAGCTACCGCCTTCCTAGCCTTGGGCTTGGCCTTTTGGGCCTTCACTTTGGACTTGGACTTGGCCTTTCCTTTAAGCACGTTCCCTTTGTTGACCAGCAACATTTCTGGAGTCCTCTTGTAGGATTGCTCAACAAGCTTTAGCATGCCATTCATTTATACTACCAACTTATCAAATCCTTGGGAAGGCACTGGTGATCCAAGAATGACGTCGACTGCCAGTTGGGAAGGCACTAGTGAGCCAAGCCTTGGTAATGTGTCAATAAAACCCTTCAACTTTAGCATGTGTGTGCTAACAGAAGTCTCGACTTGCATCGTAGTGCTGCATAGCGCCTTTGTTGTCAAGTATATTTCCTGACGAGCTTGATCTTGGAACATCCTTTTGAGTGATCCATGATCTCAAAGGCGTGCTGCTCCATGAACTGTTTCTGAAGATCAAGAACCATGGTACCTGATAGGAGTATTTTACCCCTATCTTTTAGCGTGATTTACGGGTTAATTTTGGATGAAATAAATAAGTTTAATTACAAAAATAGAGTGTTTTAATAAAATAACAAAATAAAAATACATTCCATACTTTCGTTTAATTTTCCCTTGTTTTTGATTAATTTAGGAAAGAAAACGTCAAGCTAACTCGACTCTCGAGAATTGTATTTCAGGTACGAACAAGGAGTGAAAATCCACCACAATACGCGGGGCGTCTCATTCCTTACGCGGGGCGTGAAACACCAAGTCAAAAATAATTTCCCTATCCACAGACACCACGTGGGATCTACTCAGCATACGCGAGGCGTATACCACCATACGCGAGGCGTATACCACCATACGCGAGGCGTACGACATATGTCAGAAATGATTAGCCTAATCCTGAAAGTCAGACTGCATGGTCTCCCTGAGTCAACTATCCATACGCGGGGCGTACCACCTTACACACGGGGCATATGAGGGAATTCTTCAACCTAAAAGAATTAGAGACTCATTTACGCGAGGCGTGCTTCAGCTACGCGCGACATAAAAGGACAAATTCAAGCAATAAAAAGTCAGAGACTCAACCACGCGAGGCGCATCCCAGTCTACGCGGGGCGTGGTTGAGACAACAAGATTTGGATTTGGTCCACATGCAAGAGATTTCTGACGGAATGGGCAAACACGCAGGGCGTATACCACCATACTCGAGGCGTATCATGGGATTTCTGCACAAAATCATGTTCCTCCATGCTTGCACCTTGTGAAATTACAAATTTACCCTTAGCTTGATATGTATAAATAAGAGTGACTAGCACTCATTTGAACACACTTGATATTACTTATAGCATAGGCAAACTCTTGTCATTTTAGATTTTGTTTTAGGCTTTGTGTAGCTAGACTCTTTCATCTTGAGAGCTTGTTCGTTGGTTCCGGCATCCCGTCAAAGTTCCATTCTTCCTCCGTTCACCAAGCTCGAAAGCTCCACCTTCAAGTCCTAAGAGACGGCTTTGAGTCCGGTTAGCTAGTTCCGAGGGTGGACTCTTCCCTTTACACTTGCTAATTAGCTTGTACTCATCCTATGTACTAGGCTTGGTTGTAATTCATATTTACATTCTCCATATTTATAATTTATGATTCATAATCTCTTTTTCTATAAATGTGTTGATGTTTGTTGCTTGTTTTGATACTCGTAATTGATTATTGTGTAGGAGAACGTGATTTCCGAAGCCATTCAGGCTATCTTTAGGGATTCATATAGGTGTTGCCCTACCGGAAGTGATGCTCCGGAAACCGTAGGAATTGACAAGCCACGGAACTTACGGGCCCTAATTTCTGGTCCCAAGCATTAGACACGCCTTGACTAGGAACCACGTAGTCTAAGTACTTCACGGGTCGGTTACACTACACGTAGTCGTCTTTGCAAGAGCAAAACATCAACCGTATATACATTAGGAGTCATTATTTGTCATATTTATAACTTATCGCCATCCATATCATTCCATAGAGTTTCGTTATATAAATTTGCCTCACCCGTAGCTAGGAGTAGTTTGTAGTTGTTCCCCGAACCAACTCAAGGTATTCACCACTTAAATAACGTATAAAACCGAGTCGTTTAATACTTGCAGTTATAAATCCAGTGGATTCGATACCCGGTCTTAACCGGATTATTACTTGATACGACGGGGTACACTTGCCCCTAAGTAGTGGCATCTAGTAAAGTTAGAGCATTTAGAAAGATCACATCCATAGTCGTAGCGCACTTATCATATACATTTTGTCTTAAAAAACACACTACACTAGACGGCACGCCATCAAGTTTTTGGCGCCGTTGCCGGGGATTTATAATTTCTTGCAATATTAGAAAAAACGTTTTATTGTTATTTTAAGCATTCTTTTTTTAAATTGTTTATATATACGTTTTGTGTATACTTTTACTAACAACATTTTTTTTATGTTTATATTTGATTTTATTCTTTTTATGCACACCCGATTTCGGAGTGATTCTCTCGTTCCTATTGATCTCGAAATTGAACGTACTCTTTGTAGGATCCGAAGTGAGAAAATGGCAAACCCCAACGTCGAGGTCAACCAGCCCGAAGGAAACCAAAGGCCACACGTGAACAACATTCGCGGGGGCAACGTCACACGTTCGATGATGGAGATCCTTGCTCCGCATCATCCCCAAAACTGTAACGGAATTGTCGCCCCCACGATACCGGCCAACACATACCAGATAAAGACCAGCATGATCCAGCTGATACAACAATGCAGTCAATTCGGAGGGGAACTCCATGAGAACCCTAACGAACATCTCGATAAATTCCTTATGTGTGCCGACACCTCTCGGCAAAATGGTGTTCCCGTTGAGGCTATGAGACTAAAGTTGTTTCCCTTTTCTTTGACAGGGCAAGCGTTGGAGTGGCTACACTCGTTGGAGGCGGGATCAATCACGTCATGGAAGGAGCTCGAGAAGGAGTTCCTTTCCTACTACTTCCCGCCGTCCAAAACGGTCAAGTTACGGACGGATATCACGTCTTTTAGGTAGCTGGAATGCGAGGCCCTTCATGCAGCTTGGGCTAGGTTCCGAAAGTTGCTTCGAAACTGCCCCCATCATGACATCCCAAAGCATGACTTGGTAAGTACTTTTTACCACGGTTTAACCCCCACTAATCGTGCGACCGTTGATTCCGCTGCAGGTGGAGATCTATTTCGGAAGTCAGCAAGTGAGGCCTACGAGCTCATTCACGAGCTCGCAAGAAAAAGCATGCACTGGCAAGAGGATCGGCTTGCCGGACCGTCGTGACATCAAACGTTCGTTGTGGAGAAAGAGGCTCTAAAAAGTTCCATGGCGGAAATGAATAAGAAACTTGACGCATTGATAGCCCAGTTGAGCCTCAACAAAAGTGCACAGGTCCTGATGTGCAATCACTGTGGTGGAGACCATGACGGACTCAATTGCCAAGCCGGTAGCCCTTTCGCCGGCGACACCGAAAATGTAAGTTATATCGGAGGCAATCAAAGGTACAATCCTAACCCGAAGTCCTATTCACACCACCACAATAATAATAACAATGGATGGAGGCCTCGGTACCAACACCCGAACTTGTCATATGGCAATAATAATAATGTGTTGAGGCCCCCATCCGACTTTGATCAAGAATATCGGGAAAACGGGTTAGGGCAATCACAAGCGATGCCCGGTAATCGGAACATACCACCCCCCGATAATGTGCATAGCCAGTCCGTAACGTCTTTGTTAAAGGATATCTTAACTCGTTTGGCCGATAATGAGGTGTTTTGCAGGGACCTTAGCCGCCAGGTGGCCCACTTGAATCGTCAGCAACAAGAAAGGCCGCTAGGAATCCTCCTGGCAAACACCGAACAAAACCCGCGGGGCAAAAATAGGGAGTCCAGACAGGCGATAACACTCCTAAATAGTAGAAGTTCGGACCCGTCGAGTTCCAACTCGGACAACTTGTCGTAAGCCGCCGCATGATAAAGTCGAGCTACTTCGACTCTAAACGTAGCATTGGTTTGGATTTCTCGAACCCCTTGTTTATATGTATCATAGACTTGTTTTTATTTACCCTTTTATGTAGTTTTAGTTTTCCCCTTTGAGTTATTGTTATTTTTAATTTTAATTTTAATTTTATTTTCATTTTTATTTTTTTACTTTTATTTTTATTTTTATTTTTATCTTTATTTTTATCATTTTTCATAAATTAAAAGAAAAACAAATCCCATTTTTAAAATCCAAAAAAAAAATTTTCACGCGGGGTGTCCACACCTGTGCGCCCCGCGCATCTGTGTGTCTGCCCATTTTTCTCAATAAAAGACACACTACGCAGGGCGTCCCTCCTACCATGCCCCGCGTACCCTTCGGAAATTAAAACCCCTCTCAAATAAATGCCACGTGGGAGGACACGCGGGACGTGCCCTAGGGCACGCCTCGCGTATCCTCGGGGAGTTGTGAATTACAACTCCCCATGGCAGCTTTTTCCTTCTCCACTCTTTCCATTACTCTTCTCTCTTCCCCATATATCTTTCCCACTTCCACACTCCACCTCTTCTTCTCTCCAATCACACCCCACCTTTTCAAATTCAAATCTCTTCAACCTCCCTCCAAAATAAATTGTGTCTTAACTACCCTCTTAATTACAATTTAAAAAACATTAAAACATTAAAAAGAATTAACAAATCATAAACACATTAATTGAAACCCATAAAAATTCAAAAACTGCTAAAAAACCGAAAAAAATTCTTTAACTTCCTATTTTTACGCGGGGCGTATCCCCATGTACGCCCCGCGTCCTTCCCTTTTTTCCATCAAAAAAGGGCAGGAGGTGAAATACGCGAGGCGTGCTCCCTTTCACGCCCCGCGTACCTTACCACTTTTGCAATTCATAACGGTCAAGAGGTGGGATACGCGTGGCGTGGCCACTTCACGCCCCGCGTACCCCTCTGGGAATCCGAGTTTTACTTGGATGCCCCACTCCTCCCCTATATAAATCCCTCCTTTTCTCCTTCTTCTTCCTCACAACTCATCCTCACTCCCCCCAACCTTCCTACACATTCTCTCAATTCTTCACTCACACCATGGTTAGGCAAAAACAAACCACCGACATGCGTCCCCCACGGTCCACTCGGGCCCGTACCTCCCGCACCCAAAATCAACAACAACCACCACCACCCGAACGGGAGGAGACACCACCACTCACCCGACAATACCGGGCTCCTTTCCATCTCTTCACCGAAGAGGAAGCCCAAAGCTACCAAACACTTTCCGCCGCCCACATTATGGAACTTCCATACATTGATCGGAGCACTCTTAATCGCTTCGATCTTGGTGATGCTTTCGTGGAGCGCCTCCATGCCCTCTCTTGGCTCGATCACTTTCATGCACGGCCACACGTTTATCCCTCCTTGGTTTTGGAGTTCTACACCACCCTCACCTCTAACAACGTCCCCGGTGCCGCCCTCTTCAACTTTCGCCTTCACAACAAACCCTTTTCCATCGACACCCAATGGCTCCGCAACCATTTCACCCATCAAGCGGAGGGTGGAATCTCCCATTGGCCCGAGGGTGTTTCCGCTCATGATTTTTGGACCTCCATCACCGGGTCCGAGGATTACGATGTCTCCAACCTCCGCCCATCTCTCATCCGTGATCCAATCCTCCAACTTCTCCACCGCTTCATCTCCTTCTACTTTTCGGGGAAGTCCGAATCCACCAAGGCCAACAAAGACGAACTGTTGGCGCTCTATTGTTGTGCCAACAACCGCACCTACGACCTTTCCTATCTCGTGGCAGTCCAACTCCACCACATTTCCACCCGAAAACGTGGCAAGATCGGGTTGGGACATCTCATCACTCTCTTCGCCACCTCCGCTCTTGGCAAGGCTGCCCTTGATCGCCTCCCAAGTCTTGAGCCTCGGCCCTTGGAGAAAAATGCATTCAAATCCCTTAAGCGCTCCACCTCGGGCCCGGGTGAAACTTCGGGGGCGGCCCACTCACACGAGGAGGAGGGTTAGGATTCGAACATGGGCTTAAATATTAGTCCTCAGCCCAACCATGACTTCAATTCCATATATGCTCGGTTGGACGCTTTGGAGGGCCACCAACGTGCCGATCGCGCCCATTACAACTCACAATTCGCCACCCTCAACACGCGTTTTGACACCCTTGAGGCTAATCGCCTCATGGACCACTCCACCTTCATCACCCGCTTCAACTCCATCGAGGCGCAACAACGTGAGGATCAGGCTCACCTCGATGCTCGCTTTGACGCCCTCACCAACTCCTTCGCCTCCTACTTCAACATCCACGGCAATCCTCCTCCGCCTCAACCATAGTTTCCATTTCTTTTTATGTTTTCCTTTGTTTTGTATTTTCTTTGCTTTTTCGTTTTTATTTTGTTTTCGATGTTTCCGTTGTTATTTTTTGTTATCTTTTTATGTTTTTGTTGTACTTTCTTTTCCGTTTCAATATATTTTTAATTTCCGTTTATGTTTCGTTCTCTTTTCGTGTTTATTTTTTGCTGTTTCGAAACCATTAATAACATTCACGCCGGACGTATCCCCTTGTACGCCCCGCGTGCTCTTCATTTTTCTTGTATAAAAAGCCTTGAAACTCAAACATGCGGGACGCCCCTCTTCGTGCGCCCCGCGTATTTGAGTCTCTGCCCAAAAACAGAATAACATGCACCTCCTATGCGGGGCGCCCCCTTGGGCACGCCTCGCGTAGGAACAACCCTTCAAAGGGTCTATTTTTAATTTCATGTCTATTTTTGTTTTTGTTTTTCTCTTTTTTTGCGACGTCCTTGGAATAGACGTCATTTTAATAACGTGAAGGGTCGTGCAACCCCGCACTTTCAGTTTGTTTTGCACCAACAAAAACAAAAATAAAAATCAAATAAACAATAAAATAATTGAACTAATTTATTGATTCTGAAAATTTTGCCGACACACTACCTCCCTCGGAAATAAATTAAAAGTCCCGTTATTTGTCCTTAAAATAAAAAGACGAAACACAAAGGATCGGTTTTAGTGAGAAATTTTAGTCTTAATTTTGAAGTTCTAGAATTTATGCAAAGCCTAGGTTTATACTAGACAAAAGCATTGAGTCCTAACCCACATGTCATCTCCATAATGAAACTTAAAAAGGCAATAAAAACGGGATGTTTGAGAGTTTAGCGAAGACTCGATAGTACACAATTTAACCTGAATCTTTTGTGAGATATTTTTGAGCCTAAAGGAGTTCGTACGAGAACTCTATTTCTTTCACAATTTTCGAGAGCTTTGACTTCACTCGACTCATAGAATTTGCATCTAATACCGGGTTTAGTACACTTATTTTGGTTAAAATGACAATAGATGATAAAACGAATCCACTTAGTCTAATCCTTTTCTTAAATTATTTTTCTCGTTTTCATTAACCTATAGGAAACCCCCTCGAGCCTATTAACCAACCTTTTTTGTAACACCCTTTTTAACATTTAACCCTTTTTTTCCTCTTGATTAAATACCAACAAAATCAAATCGCACCCGAAATAAGCCAAAGCCTTGATAAAGAGCAGAAAGGCATTCTCAAGCTCGTCCCCGAGCAATTTCGAGTTATATCTTATGAACTCGCCGAGGCCAAAATAAAAATACGGTGCGATCACCAAAATGGTATTTAAACTCGAGTTTCTAAAAACTAACCGCTAAAATGCAAACTCAAAGTGATCTCGAGTAAGTGCAAAGAAGAGTGCTAAAACACCGATCCACCAAAGTTTGAGCGTAAGAGTGAAATCCCTATGTGAGGTACTATCGGGTTCTCAAAAGATAATCGCCCCCGTTAATATTGCCTATTAATTTTGATCATGGAGGTTTCAAGCAAGTTTTGGTCACTCGTTTGTTTGCGTAGGTACTTACCGAAAACCTTGCATAAAACTTTAACTTTGAAATCACGCACTTGGTAAAACCAACCGTCGGTTTGTTTCTTAATAATCTCAATCCCTTGTCTTTCGATTTCTTTTACTTGAGGACAAGTAAAACTTTAAAGTCCGAGGAGGTTTGATAGGGGTATTTTACCCCTATCTTTTAGCGTGATTTACGGGTTAATTTTGGATGAAATAAATAAGTTTAATTACAAAAATATAGTATTTTAATAAAATAACAAAATAAAAATAAATTCCATACTTTCGGTTAATTTTCCCTTGTTTTTGATTAATTTAGGAAATAAAACGTCAAGCTAACTCGACTCTCGAGAATTGTATTTCAGGTACGAACAAGGAGTGAAAATCCACCACAATACGCGGGGCATCTCATTCCTTACGCGGGGCGTGAAACACCAAGTCAGAAATAATTGCCCTATCCACAGACACCACGTGGGATCTACTCAGCATACGTGAGGCGTATACCACCCTACGTGAGGCGTACGACATATGTCAGAAATGATTAGCCTAATCCTGAAAGTCAGACTGTATGGTCTCCCTGAGTCAACTATCCATACGCGGGGCGTACCACCTTACACGCGGGGCGTGTGAGGGAATTCTTCAACCAAAAAGAATCAGAGACTCATTTACGCGAGGCGTGCTTCAGCCACGCGCATTGTAAAAGGACCAATTCAAGCAATAAAAAGTCAGAGACTCAACCACGCGAGGCGCATCCCAGTCTACGCGGGGCATGGTTGAGACAATAAGATCTGGATTTGGTCCACATGCAGGAGATTTCTAACGGAATGGGCAAACACGCAGGGCGTATACCACCATACGCGAGGCGTATCATGGGATTTCTGCACAAAATCATGTTCCTCCATGCTTGCACCTTGTGAAATTACAAATTTACCCTTAGCTTGATATGTATAAATAAGAGTGACTAGCACTCATTTGAACACACTTGATATTACTTATAGCATAGGCAAACTCTTGCCATTTTAGATTTTGTTTTAGGCTTTATATAGCTAGACTCTTTCATCTTGAGAGCTTGTTCGTCGATTCCGGCATCCCACCAAAGTTCCATTCTTCCTCTGTTCACCAAGCTCGAAAGCTCCACCTCCAAGTCCTAAGAGACAGCTTTGAGTCCGGTTAGCTAGTTCCGAGGGTGGACTCTTCCCTTTACACTTGTTAATTAGCTTGTACTCATCCTATGTACTAGGCTTGGTTGTAATTCATATTTACATTCTCCATATTTATAATTTATGATTCATAATCTCTTTTTCTATATATGTGTTGATGTTTGTTTCTTGTTTTGATACTCGTAATTGATTATTGTGTAGGAGAACGCAATTTCCGACACCATTCGGGCTATCTTTAGGGATTCATATAGGCGTTGCCCTACCGGAAGTGACGCTCCGGAAACCGTAGGAATTGACAAGCCACGGAACTTACGGGCCCTAATTTCTGGTCCCAAGCATTAGACACGCCTTGACTAGGAACCACGTAGTCTAAGTACTTCACGGGTCGGTTACACTACACGTAGTCGTCTTTACAAGAGCAAAACATCAACCGTATATGCATTAGGAGTCATTATTTGTCATATTTATAACTTATCGCCATCCGTATCATTCCATAGAGTTTTGTTATATAAATTTGCCTCACCCGTAGCTAGGAGTAGTTTGTAGTTGTTCCCCGAACCAACTCAAGGTATTCACCGCTTAAATAACGTATAAAACCGAGTCGTTTAATACTTGCAGTTATAAATCCCATGGATTCGATACCCGGTCTTAATCAGATTATTACTTGATACGACGGGGTACACTTGCCCCTAAGTAGTGGCGTCTAGTAAAGTTAGAGCATTTAGAAAGATCACGTCCATAGTCGTAATGCACTTATCATATACATTTTGTCGTAAAAAAACACTACACTAGACGGCACGCCATCAGTACCCCTCATAATGCATGACACATCTCTCTCATCCTTAACATGTCGGTCGTACTCCACCATTTGATCAGCGGTTATGCCCCGACCTGTAGGACGAGCTGCTGGTAAGGCAGCAGTCAGCCCATATTCCTTCGGCTCATGTCTAAGAACTATTTGCAAGTTCCTGGACCAGTCAAGGAAATTAGTCCCTGAAAGCTTTTCCTTTTCCAGGAGTGGTCTGAGTGAGTTGTTGCTTGTTGTAGCCATTTAATTTTCTTTTCATGTTATTTTGATGTGGAGTTTAATATACGTGGAAAAATTACATTAGAGTTAGGATAAATGGCTTAAGCCAAAGATCAAATTAATAATTCATTTTAATTCATTATTGGTGATATTTATTTGGTTGTCTTGGCCAAGATCCACAATCCATCAACAATCGACCGAGCTAGGGCTCCGCCGTCGACCATTGACGATTTGGTAGGATAAACTATCCAATCCTCTGTAAGGACTCTTGGTTTGATGGGCTTTGTGACACTTAGCCCATCTATGCTTAGGGCCCGCTTTGAGCTAATACTATCCACGTTGAGTCTAACCACCATATACGCATTAGGCATACCAAAGTATCCTAACCCTCGACGGTCCACTAATACCTACTAGGGCACGTCATACACTGTAGCACTACCTGTGAGGAAAAGGTGTGAATCTGGAAAGCACTTTTAAATCCGGATTAATTAAGTGATACGACTTTAACATATAATTATCACGGGTGATGATCTGGTGATCGTTGCTACTTATATTTCATGTTATACTAAGCAATTGTATAACCAAAATAAACATAGAGACTCTATGGGCCTTATAATACATCCTAGTGAAACTAGATATACTATCTAATCTTCACGGGCTTGCTTCAAGTCTCCTTGCGCTCCCACCATTGGCTTGGACCATCTGGGCTTCTTCACGGTCAATTACAATTTTATAAATCGAACCTATTCTAAAATTACATTAATAAAAGAATGGCACGCATGCCATATTTCTAAAAACAATTAAATTACAAATCGACTTTAATTTAGGGCTCATAGAACTCTATACATTGCTGCATGGTAAGACATACGAATATAATGCATGAACATGGCATTCCAAAAACATCTAATAAAGTTAAGCCGAGTTACTTAGAGTGAAATCGCCAATTTTACCATATGTGACTAAGGCCCATAAAGACTCAAATGGTTAACATCCATTTAAATGCAAAATTACAATTTCACTTCCACTGGATTTTTAGGGTCGTCACATATCTAAAATTTAGCCCTCCCAATTTAAACCGGTGTCACGGTCTATTGGGCCAATTTCACAAATTAACCATATTCAATTTTATACAAATTATTAATTCGATTAAAATTAAATATGCATGCCAAACAAAACATTTTAATACCAATTAATTTTTATTCAAAACACGATTAATAAATTAAACAGTATTAGGGCCCTGATTTTATTAAATTACCCGTGAAAAATTTTAAAGATTAAAACCAGTCTCGTTAAATCCAAAATTAGACTAATTCTGAAAAAAAAATTACGAACCCGGGACAGCGACGGGGCTGCTGTCTGGCGGACAGTATCAGAGCTGTTGTCCACCCAACAAGAGCCGCGGGGCTGCTGTTCGCGGACAGCAGTCCCGCGACTGCTGTTCCGTGTCCGAAACAATTTTTTTTACTGTTTAAATAAAAGTTGCTGCTGTATTTTTTTTAAATTTATTATTCTAAAAAAATATCAGAACCGAGCAAAACAAAATACATACAGAAATAAAATGGAAAACTTCCTTGAACAATTCCTACATAAGGAATTAATAGGAAATTCCAAAACTTGATTTGAAAAAATAATAAAACCAAATCATATTAATTTTTCAATCAATCAAAACGAACTAAACCATGACTCCAACACCACTGTTAGGGATTATAGTTAGTTAATCAACTGTAGCGCAGCGGAATTGCGGTTTAAAATTTATTTCTAATCCCTTTTGGTTTGATCTTTGTCTGTTAACCATTGATTGAATAAAACCTTTTGGATCCGTTTTAGGGTAAAAACTTACTCGGACTGTCTCTTCTAGAGACTACTGAAGAATCCACAAAGTAGTAAGATCTCCGTAGTCAGGTGCACGATCAGGTATCGAGCTAGAACCGGTGCTAGCCGAAGAACGGAGGAAGAACAAGAGAGATAGTGTAATTAGCAGAAAATCTAATTGTTCTCTTATGCAAACATAGGTTGGCCAAATATCATTAGTAGTTAATTAGGTTTAGAGTGTTTCAATTTATATATATAGTGTATTCCTAAACCTAATTGGTTAATTACAAAACTAATCTAATTCTGATCTAATTATATAAATAAATACCAATAATATTTATTTTATGCAATTAATTATGATTAGATTAAATTTAACTACTCCAATTAAATAAATAACACTAATTAATAAACTGACGTATTAATTTAATTAATTATTTACCGAATGCAATTTCATTAATTTACAAATTGATTAATTACATCTCGCAAACTAATTAATCAATTAAATACTCAACACTTAAGATCATTAAGTATCAATTAATTAATTAAATAACCACCAATTAATCTTATTGAATAATTCACATTAATGATATGTTAAACTATAGTGTAACCACCAAAATGTTTTATATAATTAATAATGTTGACTTCAATTAATAAGACTTTTATTAGGGAGGAAATAGTGGAAAAATAGTGAAAAATCTTAGTTATATATACGTAGATAGATTGATCTCTTCTTATTGTTATTTCGATCCGAAACTCCAATTGGTGTCGGGGAATTCTTTATACTGTGTTATTTTTTACTAATTAAGAACAAAGGTACATCTTTGCCTTAGGTGTTCTCTTACTTCGATTCATCTAGGGTTTTTACTTGAATTTAAGAGTTTTTTAGGATTTTTGTTTGTGCCATTGATGAAACTTATGTAGAATGGTTTCTGGATTGGGATGAGATTTTATGAAATTATGGCCTTTTTATTTTCAAGCATTATTTTTGCTTTTCCATTATACTTTCGGTTGACAAATTTATTGTTTAGTGAGAAAAGCTGATTTCTTTAAGCTCGTTTTTTGTGTTGAAATTTTAAAATATGAGAGATTATTATCTTCTAAATGCAATAATGTGATTATATTGCACGAAAACTACTCTACACTAGTGTCTTTGCATTTCATGTTTGTTTACTACACGTTCTCCTCTTGTTTCTGTAAATATTGAAAATATAAAATGTGTTTCTGAATTAGAAAAACATTTGCATTGTGACTATAATTCTTGCTAATTGAAACTTACAATTTAGGAACATGCCACGTGTGCAGGTGATGGGTCTGGTAGCAATATGCCATATGGGAGGACAATTCAAGACTTCTAGTGATGGCACAATGATCTATGAAGGTGGGAAAGTTCATCATGTCTTAATCGACAAGTGTGGTGATCTAAAGCTTAATGACTTAAAGAAAAAAGTGGCTACAATGTTTAATATTCCTACTTGGTTCATCTCTAAGGTCAATTTCTTCTTCCCAAGTGATAGGAAGTATCTCCTTGATGTATATAATGACAACTCATACAAGACAATGGTGATGATATATGATATTCGATATATATATGTGTGTTAGTTAGAGGATGATTTTGTAGGGATTGATTGTTTAATTTGATTGAGATTTTCAATGATGTAATCAAACATTATCTTATAGAAACGATAAATTTGTGTTCCGATTGTTTGGATTTTTTAGATAATATATGTTATTTTAATAATTAAGATGTCTAATTTATAATTTGGAATAACATGTAACCTCAAAATTGAACCATTGAGGGATACCACTACGCTAATTTATTATTATTAATTAAGGTTCAACTTGTTCAATTTTTAGATAGCTGATTTATTAAATGGTAAATTCCAAAAAAAAAAACCCTGTGGTTTCATAGATTTTAAAAAAAAAACTATGTGGTTTGTTTTTACAAAAAAAAAAGGAGCGTGTTATACGCCATTACCCGAAAGCGAAAAATGTCTTAACAGTGTTAAAAGTGATGACGTCGCAAAGGGTAAAATGGTTCGAAAAAAATAAAAAAAGAAAATAATAAAAAGAAAATTAAAATATATAAAAAAATCCACCATTTTCTTCTTCTTCTTCTCTCTTCCTGGACTACTTTTTCTTCTTCTTCTTCTTAAAATAGATTCTTCTTCTTCTCTATTCTCTCTTCTTCTTCTTCTTCTTCTTCTCTCTTCCTGGACTTCTTCTTCTTCTTCTTAAAATACATTCTTCTTCTTCTCTCTTCTCTCCTCTTCTCTTCTTCTTCTTCCTCTTCTCTTCATCTTCTTCTTCCTCCTCTATTCTCTTCTTCTTCCTCTTCCCCCCTCCTTTCTTTTCTTTTTCCTCTTCTTCTTATTCTCTTCTTCTTTGGACGATTTTAGTTTGTTTTTTTTAATGATTTTCAGTATGAATTATGTACCAATCATTTTTATGGATTTATTATAGAGAGAGAGTATTTTTAAAAAAAGTGGATAATAATTTATTATAGAGAGAGAAATATGCTTTTAGATAACCTGATAACTTATTGGTAACCTGCTATAGCAGGTCACTTAATAAGAATATATTAATCTCCATGGATGGAGACTCACCATTGAGAACTCTTCCATATATATATATATATATATATATATATATATATATATATAATAAGAATATATTAATCTCCATGGATGGAGACTCACCATTGAAAACTCTTCCATATATATATATATATATATATATATATATATATATATATTATTACTTTCAGTTTGTACAAGTAAAATCAGTATCACCAATGGAATGGACCGACACAATTTTATATGTCGAAGATAGCGACGGAACAACAATGTATATATTCCATTGAAAATCACCAACATATTCTCCTACACAAACCAATAATGTATCAATGATATATAACACAATAATTATCACCCCCCATTACTGACGTAATTAGTCGTTGTTGAATTATGTGGGTGATGTCACCTACACATCTATTTTAGTCACCTACTGAAAAATTCTTGGAGAATAAATTAATAAAAATATATTTATTATTACTTAAAGCTCAAATTAATCCCTAACCTATTCGTGAAACTCAATTAGATCCCTAAACTTTAGAAATCATCAATTAAGTCCCTCAACTATTATAAAATTATCAATTGATTAACAATTTCATAATATTTTAAGGTCTTAGTTGATGATTTATGAAGTATAGGGATCTAATTGAGTTTTAGGGAATATGTTAGGGCCAATTTAAGGTTTAAGTCTTTATAATTCTCAAACCTTTAAAAGGCAAATGATATATAAAACCTAAGGTCCCGTTTGGTACACCGTAATGAATGTCATAATGGAATGCTCATTACAATGGAGGCTCATTACCATGTTTGGATTACCATATTATTTTTATTGTAATGGAATCACAAATACATTATTTAATTTATTTTTACAAATTGATGTAATGACCATTATATAAAGAATAGATATAAATCCTTATTACACTTTTGTAATTTTATTATTAATATTTATTATGTACAATTCTTATTAAATGATAAAACAAAAAAATAGAAAAACCATGAAAATTAAAAAACACGAAAAAATAAAAAATTTGAAAAATGGAAAGAACACAAAAACACGAATAACGAGAAAAAACAGAGCTTGCAATTCATATTTTTCATGTTTTTCTCATTTTTCACGTTTTTTTTTTGTTGATTTTAATTGTGTAAATAATATTTTATGATTACATTTAACTAAGCAAATATAAGTATTATAATGGTAATTACATTTCATCAATTTTTTTTTAAATTTAATTTATCAAGTAAACATGGTAATGGAATCACTATTCCATTCCATTCCATTACAAGTTTGATTACATTACAACTTTGATTATAGGGTAATTAATTTATTAGTCCCCATATTTTGACAAAACACACTGTTTAGTCCCTGTATTTTAAAAAACACATGATAAAGTCTCTAACCTTTTTCTTGATGAACTGTTTAGTCCCTAACTTTTTTATCAGTGAACTGTTTAGTCCCTGCCATTAGACTCTCATGAAGATTTTGTTAGTCAATTTGGATTTGCGTTCTTCTTTTCATTTGCTTTAAACTTTAATGCATCTGAAATCAACTTTGAGTGTTCTTCTTCTTGATTTTCTTCTTAATCGTTCAAATTCGTAAGCATTGTGTATTTTCTTTTTTTTGTTCTCCATACAAATAGCTTCTTCTTTTAAATTGAATTTCCCCTTCTAAAGTTTGAAGGTAAATAGTAAAGGGTAATTTAGTCATTTATGAAGTCATAAACGGTAAAAAAATCTAACAAATAGACGGAAGGACTAAACAGTTCATTGAGAAAAAAGTTAGGGACCTTACCATGTGTTTTTAAAAATACAGGGACTAAACAGTGTGTTTTGTCAAAATATAGGGACTAATAAATTAATTACCCTTGATTATATTACATTGCATTACATCATACCAAACGCACCCTAAGGGTTATAAGCATTAATTCTCCATATGTTTTCAATAAAATAAAATAAAAATCTTAACTCTAAAGCATTTATTTGCATTGGAAATATAATTAATTTACTAGTTTTTATGAGTTTTTAATAAAGTATCAATAAATTTTATTAAAAGATTATCTTAAAAAACCAAATTAACACTAATAATAGTAATTTACGGGTTTTTATTAGGGATGTATATATCAGGACCCTTAATAAAAAAATAATAATAAATAGTTTAAAACATGAAATTATTACGAATAAAAGCTTCTTCTTTTTTGGGTAACAGAAGAAAACCCTTCTCTAACTCTCCCTTATACTCCATGAATACTAGCCCCTCTCCTCTTCATCTATTCTTCCACCCTCTTCTCTAGATCTCATTTTCTTTATCCTTCAGCTATCCCCGGCTATCTCTACTATCTCTGGCCATTGATAGGGGTATTTTACCCCTATCTTTTAGCGTGATTTACGGGTTAATTTTGGATGAAATAAATAAGTTTAATTACAAAAATAGAGTGTTTTAATAAAATAACAAAATAAAAATAAATTCCGTACTTTTGGTTAATTTTCCTTATGTTTGATTAATATTAGAAAATAAAACGTCAAGCTAACTCGGCTCTCGAGAATTGTATTTCAGGTACGAGCAAGGAGTGGAAATCTACCAAAATACGCGGGGCGTATCACTCCTCACGCGGGGCGTGGAACACTTAGTCAGAAATAATTGCCTTATCCGCAGACTCCACGTGGGATCCAACCATTGATACGCGAGGCGCACCCCAATCTACGCGGGGCGTAGGTGCAATGATGAGCCCAATCATAAACGTCAGACTACATTGTCTCTTACGTCAACCATCGGTACGCGAGGCGTGTTTCAGAATACGCAAGGCGTAAATGGTGTATTTCAAGCAATAAAACGCCAGGAGCTCAAACACGCGCGGCGTATATCACTATACGCGGGGCGTGGTTGAGACAACAAGACCCGGATTAAGTCCACATGCAGGAAATTATTGAAGGAATGGGTCATTATGATCATGTTGCTCCATGCTTTGCTCCATGCTTGTAGGAATGGGAAATATGCACAAAATCATGTTGCTCCATGCTTGTATCTTGTGGAATTATGATTTTGCCCCTAGCTTGATGTGTATAAATAAAAGTGACTAGCACTCATTTGATACACCCTTTTGATATACAACTTTTTGTATAAATTAAGTTCTTGTTATATAGTTTGAGAATTCATTTTATTTTAGCAAAACTCTATCACCTTTCGGGCTTGTTCGTTGATTCCGGCATTCCGTCAAAGTTCCGTTCCTTCTCCGTTCACCAAGCTCAAAAGCTCCACCTCCAAGTCCTAAGAGACGGCCTTGAGTCCGGTTAGCTAGTTCTGAGGGTGGATTCTTCCCTTTTCACTTGCTAATTAGCTTGCACTCATCCTATGTACTAGGCTTGGTTGTATTTCATATTTACATTCTACATATTTATAATTCATGATTCATAATCTTCTTCTCTATATATGTGTTGATGTTTGTTACTTGTTTTGATACTCGTAATTGATTATTGTGTAGGAGAACGCGATTTTCGATGCCATTCGGGCTATCTTTAGGGATTCATATAGGTGTTGCCTTACCGGAAGTGACGCTCCGAAAACCGTAGAAATTAACAAGCCACGGAACTTACGGGCCCTAATTTCTGGTCCCAAGCATTAGACACGCCTTGACTAGGAACCACGTAGTCTAAGTACTTCACGGGTCGGTCACACTACACGTAGTCGTCATTGCAAGAATAAATCATTAACCGTATATATACTAGGAGTCGTTGTTTATCATATTTATAACTTATCGCCATCCATATCATTTCGGAGAGTTTTCTTATATAAAATTGTCTCACCAATAGTTAGGAGTAGTTTGTAGTTGGTTCCCATATCAACCCCAAAGTATTTACCGCTTAAATAACGTATAAAACTGAGTCGTTTAATACTTGCAATTATAAATCCCGTGGATTCGATACCCGGTCTTAACCGGATTATTACTTGATACGACGGGGTACACTTGCCCCTAAGTAGTGACGTCTAGTAAAGATAGAGCATTTAGAAAGATCACATCCATAGTCACAACGCACTTATCATATATATTTTGCCGGGGATTTATAATTTCTTGCAATATTACACAAAAACGTTTTATTGTTAGTTTAAGCATTCTTTTTGTATAAATTGTTTATATCGACTTCTTTTGAGCATTCGTAAATATTATTCTCTTTTTGTGAATAATTTATTTTGTTGTTAGTAATGATCTTTTTCATGGTATGATGCCTTATAGTCGTCATCTGTGGGACGACCATAAGGATGACGGATGTTCACACCAACAATCAACCTCGCAACTCGATGTGGTACTCTCTATGCTTAAAGATATTCATGTGAGATTATCTAACACTGAGGCATTTTGTAGGGATTTGGGAAATCAAATCGCTAGATTGAAGTCTCGTATCGATTCAACCGCGGACGAATCAATTAGAGACGCCAATCTGGTTGGTCAAAATGTAAAGCTCGGGTTAATTGAGCCTTCTCAAGAAGACTCTCCAAATACCGAAGGTTGTCTCAACTGCGAGGAGCCGGAGATCCTAATCGATGCACCGGTTGCGTGTGAACCCATGAAAAAGAATCCAAAACTAGAAGAGTTTGAGGTTTATTCTAACTCGGAATATTTCACTCTTTTTGAACTGCCAAAAGAGTCAAAAAGGGAGCAAACTAAACTCTTCAATAATTTCTTTAAATATAGCTTTTGGTTTTCGTTAAATTTCTTTGAAACTAACAACCCGTTTTGTAGGTACGAATTGTTTATTCAAGAATTTGCATTTCTAACGCGAATGGAAGCATACACCTAAGAGGAAATTCTAAGTCGAGCTCACCGACTATAAAGTAGCGCTTCTTGGGAGGCAACCCAAGCTCGAATAAAGTTTAATTTTATGTCTTTAATTTACTTTTAAGTTTTTACATTTAAGTTATTATTGTGTACTTGATTATTTTTTCTTACATTTTATTAGGTGTTCGTGTAGTTTTGTGTCAATTCGGTGGGACGATCTGGAAGAGAATCGTAAGTATTGACGTTGGTAAAAATAAAACAAAAATGGAAAAAATGGAAAAAAATGAAAAAATTATTTTATTTTATTTTATTTTTATTTTTTATATATAATATATTTATGTTGATTTTATAAAATTAAAAAAAAAAGGTGCTGATGGCCGCTGCGGCACGCTCCGCGCACAAGCGCTGCCACAGCTCCAGGAGCTGTGGCACGCGGGGCGCGCGCGCAGCGCTGCCCAGCGCTGGCAGGTTGCGCTGGGCACCGCCGCTGTGCGACGCCCGCCGGCCGCAACGAGTTGAAATTTCTAGTTTTTTTTCTTAATAAAATATATATATATATATAAATTAATAAATCAATAAAAATATTTACATTAATAATCTTACACCCAATTTAAATTTTAAATTTCATATTTTAAATAAATGCCAACCGAGTTCGAGAGTTGATGCCTCGAACACTTCACACGTCATTACTATCGGGAGCGGAACATGTCATATCCACCACCATCGGAAGATGTTTGAGGGAGTCTTCTCTACCTTACTCTTTTTCTTTACACTTTGTGCTTCAAATTTATTTCGCAATGTTGGAACTTATTGTGTTTTTAAGTGTGGGGAGGGATAGGGTAGATAACCCTCTATCTTTCAATTTAAATTCTATCTTTCTTTTTGTTTTTTTTTTCTTTTCTTTTGCGACGTCCTGGGAATAGACGTCATTTTAATAACGCGGAGGGCCGTGCAACCCCGCACCTTCAGTTTGTTTTGCACTAACAAAAACAAAAATAAAAATAAAAATCAAATAAACAACAAAATAATTAAACTAATTTATTGATCCCTAAAATTCTTCCGACACACTACCCCCTCGGAAATCAATTAAATGTTCCGTTATTTGTCCTTAAATAAAAAGACGTCGACACAAAGGATCGGTTTTAGTAAGAAATTTTAGTCTTAATTTTGAAGTTCTAGAATTTATGCAAAGCTTAGGTGATACTAAACAAAAACATTGAGTCCTAACCCACATGTCATCTCCATAATGAAACTTAAAAAGGCAATAAAAACGGAATGTTTGAAAATTTAGCGAAGACTCGATAGTACAAAATTTAACCCGGTTCCAGTCTTCTTTCCCGACTCGATTCCTTCCTTTGCATATAACTAGCTAATGCTACTGGGGATGCCCTTGATGGATTCGCACTTCTCTTGGTGGAGTAACTTGCTTAGTTTTTTGACTCCGGGAGGGCTCTTGGTCCTACCAATTACTTGAAGCTAGCTCTGTCAAAGCAGAAAGGACTTTTAAGTCGTCATCAGTGCCACATCGGCTTGATGCCGAATCCAAGACAAGAGCAGATATTCCCCTAAGAAAGGAAATGGGGCCAACAACTCTTACAACATGCTTTGGGATATTTTTGAGCCTAAAAGAGTTCGTACGAGAACTCTATGTCCTTCACAATTTTTTGAGAGCTTTGACTTCACTCGAATCATAGAGTTTGCACCTAATACCAGGTTTAGTACACTTATTTTGGTTAAAATGGCAATAGATGATAAAACGAATCCACTTAGTCTAATCCTTTTCTTAAATTATTTTTCTCGTTTTTATTAACCTCTAGGAAACCCCCTCGAGCCTATTAACCAACTTTTTGTTGTTAACACCCTATTTAACATTTAACCCTTTTTCCTCTGGATTAAATACCAACAAAATCAAGTCGCACCCGAAATAAGCCAAAGGCCTTGACAAGTAAGCACCAAAAGCTTTCAAAAACTTTTTTGTGCCGCTCTAAAACGAAAAAGAAAAATACAATAAAGAGCAAAAAGGCATTCTCAAGCTCTACCCGAGCAATTTCGAGTTATATCTTATGAACTCACCGAGGCCAAAATGAAAATGCGGTACGATCACCAAATTGGTATTTAAACTCGAGTTTCTAAAAACTAACCGCTAAAAAGCCACCCACATTACAACCCCCCTTCGGGTTCATTTTTAATATTGCCTAAACCATAACATAGGAGGAAAAACCCGGATGAAAATGCAAACTCAAAGTGACTTCGAGTAAGTGCAAAGAAGAGTGCTAAAACACCGACCCACCAAAATTTGAGCGAAAGAGTGAAATCCCTTGGTGAGGTACTATCGGGTTCTCAAGAGATAATCAACCCCCGTTAATATTGCCTATTAACTTTGATCATGGAGGTTTCAAACAAGTTTTGGTCACTCGTTTGTTTGCGTAGGTACTTACCAAAAACTTTGCATAAAACTTTAACTTTGAAATCACGCACTTGGTAAAACCAACCGACGGTTTGTTTCTTAATAGCCTCAATCCCTTGTCTTTCGATTTCTTTTACTTGAGGACAAGTAAAACTTTAAAGTCCGAGGAGGTTTGATAGGGGTATTTTACCCATATCTTTTAGCGTGATTTACGGGTTAATTTTGGATGAAATATATAAGTTTAATTACAAAAATAGAGTGTTTTAATCAAAATAACAAAATAAAAATAAATTCCGTACTTTCAGTTAATTTTCCTTATGTTTGATTAATATTAGAAAATAAAACGTCAAGCTAACTCGGCTCTCGAGAATTGTATTTCAGGTACGAGCAAGGAGTGGAAATCTACCAAAATACGCGGGGCGTATCACTCCTCACGCGGGGCGTGGAACACTTAGTCAGAAATAATTGCCTTATCCGCAGACTCCACGTGGGATCCAACCATTGATACGCGGGGCGTACCCCAATCTACGCGGGGCGTAGGTGCAATGATGAGCCCAATCATAAACGTCAGACTGCATTGTCTCCTAAGTCAACCATCGGTACGCGAGGCGTGTTTCAGAATACGCAAGGCGTAAATGGTGTATTTCAAGCAATAAAACGCCAGGAGCTCAAACACGCGTGGCGTATATCACTATACGCGGGGCGTGGTTGAGACAATAAGACCCGGATTAAGTCCACATGCATGAAATTATTAAAGGAATGGGTCATTATGATCATGTTGCTCCATGCTTTGTTCCATGCTTATAGGAATGGGAAATATGCACAAAATCATGTTGCTCCATGCTTGTATCTTGTGGAATTATGATTTTGCCCCTAGCTTGATGTGTATAAATAAGAGTGACTAGCACTCATTTGATACACCCTTTTGATATACAACTTTTTGTATAAATTAAGTTCTTGTTATATAGTTTGAGAATTCATTTTATTTTAGCAAAACTCTATCACCTTTCGGGCTTGTTCGTTGATTCCGGCATTCCATCAAAGTTCCGTTCCTTCTCCGTTCACCAAGCTCGAAAGCTCCACCTCCAAGTCCTAAGAGACGACCTTGAGTCCGGTTAGCTAGTTCCGAGGGTGGATTCTTCCCTTTTCACTTGCTAATTAGCTTGTACTCATCCTATGTACTAGGCTTGGTTGTATTTCATATTTACATTCTACATATTTATAATTCATGATTCATAATCTTCTTCTCTATGTATGTGTTGATGTTTGTTACTTGTTTTGATACTCGTAATTGATTATTGTGTAGGAGAACGCGATTTCCGATTCCATTCGGGCTATCTTTAGGGATTCATATAGGTGTTTCCTTACCTGAAGTGACGCTCCGGAAACCGTAGGAATTGACAAGCCACGGAACTTACGGGCCCTAATTTCTGGTCCCAAGAATTAGACACGCCTTGACTAGGAACCACGTAGTCTAAGTACTTCACGGGTCGGTCACACTACACGTAGTCGTCATTGCAAGAATAAATCATTAAATGTATATATACTAGGAGTCGTTGTTTATCATATTTATAACTTATCGCCATCCATATCATTTCGGAGAGTTTTCTTATATAAAATTGTCTCACCAATAGTTAGGAGTAGTTTGTAGTTGGTTCCCATATCAACCCCAAAGTATCTACCGCTTAAATAACGTATAAAACCGAGTCGTTTAATACTTACAATTATAAATCCTGTGGATTCGATACCCGGTCTTAACTAGATTATTACTTGATACGATGGGGTACACTTGCCCCTAAGTAGTCACAACGCACTTATCATATATATTTTGTCGTAGAAAACACTACACTAGACAAAACACCCACCAACCATCATTCACCAGTTCACTTCTCATCTCCGAAGTTCGACCACTGGTGTATTAAATATGGATGTTAGCAAGTGTACTAGGTCATGTGGAGTATTTGGTAAGACCAAGTGTCGTATTCCACAGTCAAGTTGGTTAAATGAGTTACCTTAAGTGTTAGAGCTAAACAGTTGGTTGATTTGGGTATATTAACTAATATGAACAGGCAGAAATGAATGCGATAAAATAAAAGATAAATCTCAGGTTAAATAAGCACATGCCTAGCACTACCCCTACGCTCGACTATAAACAGACTATTCCAATCATTGAAGTAATCCATATTCTTGATTTGAGTTTCTTTCTCAATATTCACTAAGGTTCGGTCTCCCATTTCCAAAGATTCTAAGCAAGTAACATTAACCAAGTCTCCTTGTGTTAAGCACCAGCTAGCATTATGAAATAGAAAACATTCACGATTGAAACCTCAATATATGGTTGTTCGTCCACTATGATATAAATCACATAGTTAGTTTAGATACGTCGAAGCACCGTCGTGCCATCTTCGGTAACTAGCATATAGATTGGATCCTAATCTACACATTTTGCATACTGTGGACAATCATTCATGGATGGAAAAACTTCATTAATCAAAATAGTTACTTACAGTCACCGTATATGGCTGGCTAGGCCTGCAAGCTGAACTACTCACTCATTCCTATGAGTGAACAACTTGTTCTTCCCAAAATGTTCCTTCCGACAAAGATAAAAACAGAGAATGAAAAGAAAGGTGGCTGAAAATGAGGTTCTCTCTTTCTAGCTACTATTAAAGTATTTATAAGACACAAAACAAACCCTAAAAACAAGGGCAAAATAGTACTTAAAGCATATTACAAAGGACAACTAAACTATCACCCTCCACTTGGCACAAGATGGATGCTGCCTTGCCATCCACGTTTTGCTTTCTCATTTATCTTGCTCGACCCGCGAATATATCTGTATCCCGCCAGGCTGACCCGTTTATGCTGTTGTTTATACTGTTTTGTTCTTCTTCATAGATGTTCGAGAGGGATCCTTCTTGAACTGTAATTTCTACATGTTTCTTCCATTTTTGGTTGAAAACTATGACTTTGAAGCTCTTTCCTATGAATGTTCAGCCTCGTAAACTTGTTCATTTTACTCGTATCAATTTACCCCTAACTTGAGCTCTTGCTTATCATCAAACAACACATCACAATAAGAGGTGAAGAGATAGGCAGTTTAAACAAACAATAACAACTGAGTAGATGCACAATAAAATTCTCAACTAATGTGATAATTTACATGTAGTAGAAATTACAGGTTGAGCTTAACTAAGCATGTAATTTCCCTGATCTATATTGCGATCACTTAAGGTTGCTTCTGTTTTGCTCTTTGCTCACGGTGTTTGGCTCTTGATTTTGGGTGGTTTAAGTCTCTCGACAACAATACGAGAATAGTATAAGACTTTTCCCTCTTGTCTAACAGGGAATTCAAACTGTTTTTGGGTGTTTAGAGAGGGTGTTCGGTGATGTTTGTGGTTCTTGGTTGTTTTGCCAGTGACTTTCTGGACTCTTGTTTCCTTTTCTGTTTTCTCCTAGAGGAGGAATGTGTTATTTATTATATATATATTATTTATGTTTTTTTATAGAAAAGAAATCCCCTCTGGTTCGATATATTTTGGAAACAGGGTTTTTATGGTGCTGGCATTTTGAGGCATTTGTAGTTCAGCCATGGGTTTTGAATTTGGGTGTTTTGGAGATGGATGTTTGGATTAGGGATGGCAATGGGTAGGGTACACTACGCCAAAACCCTCTTCAGACGACGGTTAAAAATCGTCGTCCCGCGAGATATAAATCTATCACGGGGCTCACTACCGTCTATTGCACCTTCAGACGATGGTCAGGTTCTGTCATCTTTCGTCATCACACATGAATTAGCCTATTTTCTTACTGTCATCTTTCCCTTGTTACGATGCAGCTTATTTATTACTGTCGTCACCTTTAATGTCATCACATGACATTTTGACAATTAAAACCGTCAGGTTAGCGTGTGGGAAATTGGCATATTAATTTGAGATGACAATTTGTATAATAAATTCTGCCGTTATAGCCTGTTTAGATGGCACAGGTCTTAATCAACCATGTCAAAGGAGTTTTTTTTCATATGACAGAAACATTTTTTTAATGTCTTTTTATTGCTGTTTTAGATGACATTTTTAAAAATTAAAATGTTACTTTATGCATTCTTCTTCGTTTGAATTTCTGGGTTTTATACCTGAATAAAGAAACATTCTAAAATATGAAGATTAAATTCTATATAACAATGGTTTCAATTTTATTGGAGACCAATACTCATAATATGTTTACATTTGTGCCTAACGTCAATCCATATCTTGAATAACCAATACATTTCTGAATTAAAACACAAAAATAATAACCAATATCTTCCATAAGTCAATCCATATCTTGGAGTAATAATTAGGCCTATAATCCCAAAGGTCCTGCTATCTACAAAAGCCAAGAAGGTCATTAATATTACACACAACCCTAAACTCAATAGTAATTACGTGACCCTTCCCCTAACACGACCTTTCACTTACCACAATCATATCACTATAAATATATGCATCATAATTCAGAATCATACCTTCAACAGCTAGAAAACTTACCAACAATGGATCCCCTTATTGAAACTCCAGGAGAAATAATTGCTGACTTGAATAAGTTGTACATGGAGAACCCAGAGTGGCTTCTGACCATCAATGGTACGTATGTCAATCCATAGCTGTTCTGTAACCCTTCCTGGTTTCTTCTATGTATTTCTAATGATTCTTCTTGGATGATAACGTACAGGTCCTCTCGACGGTAACTTCTTCAAATGGTCGATCATAATGAAAGGCCCCCAATACACCCCATATGAAAGGGGTGTATTTGAAATCAGAATCAGCTACCATCCGGATTTCCCAAACAGACCTGCAAGAGTAATATTAACTCAGATCAGTAAGATATAATCACCTATATGAAACATACACTAATACATCTCTCCTCTTATTCTCAGTTTTGGTTCCGGAATAGGATATATCATCCTAACGTGGCTCCTCAGGGGTCGATTCATCTTCCCCGTATCCTTAATAATCATCGCTTTTCCACTGCCACGGTATAATGCAACCATGTATCTATTTCATTTGATAAACATACAACATCATATTTTTGTTTTAATTATTCTATGCATTTTGTAGTGTCTATGGCACATATATGATCTACTTCTACAGTCCCACAGTGAGGAGCCATTTCCTGGGCAAGAAGCAGTTGCTGAGCAATACCGCAGCAACAGGGAAGAGTATGAGGGGATCGCCCAGATATGGACTGAGGAGTACGCAAAGTGTATATGAGGGTGTCCAAATCTCCTAAACTATCTTGGCTAAGAGAAAGGAAAATCGGAAGGCAATGTGAGCTCCAAATGTGGTTCTCATTCCAATTCCAAATTTCCTTTCTCTAGTTGTTAGACAAGGTGCCGAACGGCCTCGCCCGGGCGGACCGGGGGGTGGACACCTCATGGCGATGTAAGCGGTGATTGGCGTTGAAAGCAACCAATCATGGGATCAAGCTGCTCGGTAGGACCGGAGCTCGGAGTATGGAAGAGTCGCCACCCACGAATGGGAAAATGAACACCGATCCCTTGCGGGAGACCGGTGAGGGTTCGGGAAACTTAGGTACGAGCCGAGAAGGCTAGCTCCTTTCCGGAGAAAGGCTACTAGGCATCCCGACATCGCCCGGTTATGAACCACCGGCCTCCTACTCAGCGTGTTAGGCGATAACGGACTAATCGCATATTTCTTTAAGTTTAAAATTCATTTGAAACCTTTTCTTTCTCGCTTTGAAAACCGTTTTGAGCATGTCATTAAAAGCCATTTTAGTAAAGAATCACCCATTTTGCATAAATTTAAAATACATAGGAGAGAGAGGGGGAGAAGAGAGAATTGATTTATTCACAGTGTGATTTTATGCCTTAGTCTTATATACTAATTCTAAGCTAATCTCATTCCCAAAAACGAGTTTATTTACATGGTTCGTACCTTAATCGCCGTTGAAACGATTTAGGTACGTTTCAAAACCCCGTTAATGATCCTCGAATCGCCGTTGGAACGACTCGAGCGTTTGAAAACACTGAGCAAACCATTTTAATCTAAAAACGTGATTAAGCATACAAGTCAATTTATTTTGTACAAAATCATTTAATTAGGAAACGATTCAAAAATCTATTATTTACAAATAGAAAACGAGTTTAATTACAAGGTTCGCTTAATCCGCCGTTGGAACGAATTAAGGTTTCAACACGTGATATTTTAGAAACGATTTAAAATGACAAAAATCTTTTATTTGTACTTGAAGAATATCTAGAAAAACTTTTAATTTAAACAAACAACTTGAAATCTCTTTTTTATCTTTTGTTTTCCCTTTTTCACTCAATTAGCTCTTACTTGAACATAATTACAATAATTAACAAATTAAGACCAAATTTACCCAACCAAATGTGTTTGAAATATATACCTATATGCAAAAATAGAATAAAAATACATATATATACATAGTTCTGTCTAAAAATAAGGATATATCTATAGATAAAAACAAGTATGAAATATTATATGATATAATAAAGAAAATGAAAAGAATACTAAGTATAATACATTTTTATTCTAATTCAAAACATGTGAAAACAATGAAGAAAATTCATAAATGTAAAGAATAACATTTAGTTCTAAATAGTTTTAAGTATTAAATATATAGAACATAACTTTCACCCTAAATAAGAGCTAATATAACTTAAATATGCCAAAACTATATATATATACAAATATAATACTTTACAAAACTAAGTCAAAACGAATTAAATCCCAAATATGAAATAAATAGCTATATAATACATAATTAATAGTTATAGGGCCCAAAAATAATTTTTATAAATATATTACATAGTTATATACATATATATACAAGTAGAAATATCAAAAAGTTGAGAAAAGAGGGATTTTCGGGTTCCAGCAGATTACCGACAGAAAATCCGTCGCTAATCTGCTGTTAGTGACAGAAAAGGCAGAATATCAACAGCAGTCCCTATACTTTCCAGATTTGTTCAAACACTTTAGATTAGATCTATTCTATCGTTTTGGACCTCCGAACTACCCAAATTGGGTCATAGTCTATAACGAAGATTCCTAAAACGATGTTTTCTTTTAAAACGTTATTTAGAAATATTTTCAAAACTTATAATTACAACGTTTCTTAATCCCGAACTACCTTTGGATCGGATCACGGTTCATATTGGGATGTTAAAACGAGGTTTTTTGTTTCAAAACAAAACCGAACGTTTATTTAATACGAGACAAAAATTAAATAAATACGGAAGATTAAATAAAACGTGATAAATAAATAATTAACTAAATAAATAAAATTATAACATAAAAATAAATAAATAAAGAAGATAAATTCAATAAAATAAAACGAGTCTAGTCCTCGGATAATACCTCAAGATCGATATTGACAGCTGAAGTCGGTTGATTCCACGAATCGTGATTTTTCGGTGTTTTTTTTATGTTTTTTGGTAAAATATTTAACTTTGGAAAATTTGGATTTTTTAGGAAAAAAATGTTTTTCCCAAAAAAATCACTTTCTCTCTCTAAAAATTTCCTTAGAGTGAGAAAGCTCTCCAAAAATCCTCCCTCCAAATGCATGGGGATCCGTGCCTTTTATAGGCACGGATCCCAAAAAAAATTGGGCGTAGCCCGACGGGAGTTTTTGACCGCAGTCGATTTGATATTTGGGCTTTACCACTCGTCCGAGAGTTTTTGACCGCAGTCGCTTTGATATTTTGGCTTTATCACTCGTCTGAGAGTTTTTGACCGCAGTCGCTTTGATATTTGGGCTTTATCACTCGTCCGAGAGTTTTTTGACCGCAATCACTTTGGTATTTGGGCTTTATCACTCGTCCGAGAGTTTTTTGACCGCAGTCGCTTTGATATTTGGGCTTTATCACTCGTCCGAGAGTTTGGACTTGGGACCTCATCCTAGAGATTTCGACCACAGTCGCTTCTTTTTACCAGGATCGTTTGAGTTTGACCGGAGTTGATGATGCCGTAGACCGGAGTCCGTTGCGGGGCCTGTGCCCATTGATGATACCGTAGACCGCAGTCCGTAGCGGGGCCTATGCCCGTTGATAATGCCGAAGACCACAGTCTGTAGCGGGGCCTGTGCCCATTGATGATGCCATAGACCGCAGTCCGTAGCGGGGCCTGTGCCCATTGATAATGTCGTAGACCGCAGTCCGTAGCGGAGCCTGTGCCCATAGATCGAATTTTAATTTGCCTATCGAAGCCTACCTACACTTGCACGGATTTCACGAAGCTATCCGAGTATTTTTGCGTGCGGCTTGACTTGAGTCATGCTCATCACCTGGAGAGTGTTTTTATTATGTTATAGTGTAGTGATATGTATGCACATGATTATGAATGAATGTATATATATATTTTTTCCTCTCTTTCTTTTTTTTTACATTGCTTCCATCCTATTTTCCTTTGCAGGGAGACCTTCATTCTATTGACCGAAGAGTACAGGAGAGTGTGGCGGTTGGGCGAGAGGATTTACTGCGGGATGATGATGCTCAGATCGGACGTTGTTATCGGGATATGGAGGATGAACGCTCCCACTGGGAGGAGCGAGGCCGAGGAGAGGAGTCGCGTGGATATAGAGGCCCGGCGAGCTGCTGAGGAGAGTTTGCGGATTGCGGTGGAGAGCCACCGAGTTTCGGATGAGGGTTGGCGGGCGACCATGGATGCCCGTCGAGTTGCCTATGAGGCCTTAGCTGAGGAGCGGGCACCTTACTTCGGAGGCTTTGATTTGTTTAAGGGCTTTTGGGACTTTAGGATTCCTTCTCATTGATAGTCTCGTCATTATTTCGGTTTACAACTTTATTAGTACTACCGTGATGTATGGCGGGTATATGTGAAAAAGATATTTGGGTAGGCTTTTTATTTGGTGGTGAGGAAAAGAAATGTATAACTCATGACTTACAATACCATGCATTCAGTCGATCATAATAATTCCAATCATTCTCTTCAAATATATTCATGCCTTTATTTATTTACAAACAACAGAAATACTTAGCCGCTTATACATTATTTTTATAATTGCTCAAGATACAACTACTGTTACCAGGACCCACCTTTTTTCGGTTTTCAGATCCCAGCGATTTTTCAACTCTCCTTTTATAATCCCAGAATTTTCAAATGAGCGCCCTTTCGGGTTTTCACCCATTGGGATGTCCCTTATTGTTGCATAGGTCGCCCTTTGCGGGTTTTCGACCTATCGGGAATTTTTATTTCTTTCTCTTTTTTTTTACGAAAAGTATTTCTTAAGCCTATACAGATTGGTAGGTTCGGAGAACTCCATGCCGTCCATAGTAGTCAGCTTCACCGCTCCCTTGCTTAGCATCTTCTTCATGAGAAACGGCCCTTCCCAGTTTGGCCTAAACTTGCCCCTAGGGTCGGCGTGCGTCACACGGATCTGTTTCAGCACCATATCCCCTTCTTTGATAGGGCTGGCCTTGACCTTTTTGTTGAAGGCTCGGGCCATCCTTCTCTGATATAACTGCACATGGTAAAGGGCCTCCATCCTTTTCTCGTCCACCAATGCTAACTGCTCATATCGCTTCTTCACCCATTCCGTCTCGGGAATCTCTGCTTCTAATGTGATTCTTAACGATCGCTTTTCAATCTCAATTGGGAGGACGGCTTCGGCCCCATATACCAAGGAGAACGGCGTTGCCCCCGTTGACGTTCTAACCGTCGTCCGATAAGCCCATAAAGCGAGTGGAAGCTGCTCGTGCCAATTCCGGTGCGATTCTACTGTCTTTACGAGAATCCTTTTAAGGTTCTTATTAGTCGCCTCTACTGCGCCATTAGCTTGTGGACGATACGGAGAAGACCTATGATGCTCAATACCGTATTCTTGGAAGAGACTTCTCACCTCTCCCTGAAACTGGACCCCATTATTCGTGATCATGTGATGAGTCACTCCGAACCTGGTGATCAAGTGCTTTTCAATGAACTTCCTCATCTGTTTAGACCCCAACTTGCTAAATGATTCTGCCTCTACCCACTTGGTGAAGTAATCAATGGCGACTGCAATGAATTTGTGTCCGTTTGACGCAATAGGCCTCACCTCCCCGATGATATCAATGCCCCAAGCCGCAAACGGCCAAATGGGTGCTAACACGTGCAGTTCCATAGCTGGTAAGTGATTATAATCTCCGTGGATTTGACAATCATGGCATTTCTTCGCATATTCGTTACAATCTCTTTCCATGGTGAGCCAATAGAAGCCTTGCCTCACGATTTTCTTTGCCAATACTGCTCCTCCCATATGGGCTCCACAAATTCACGAGTGTACTGACTCCATTGCCTCACGGGCTTCTCCCTCATCCAAGCACCTCAGTTGTAATCCATCGGCATGTCTTTTGTAAAGCAAGTCATTGTGGATGACGAACTGCTGAGCTAACCTTCTAATCACAGCCTGATCCCTAAGTTCTGATTCTGCCGGGTACGCCCCACTTTTCATGAAGTTTACGTTATCGAAATACCAAGGCTTTTCATCCGCTCCCAATAGCATTACGTCTTCGTAGCACGGTTTGTGGGACCTCCTCAGCACCAAAGGCTTCGAGGCAAGGTTCCGAGGGTTATCCCATACTGACACCAAAGTGGCCAAAGCATCTGCTGCCTGCTTCTGTGCTCGAGGAATGTGATAAAAACGACACTCGCTGAATCTCTGTGCCAATCCCTCCAACTGGTCTAGGTATGGACGCAACCTTTCTTCCCTTACTTCCCAGTTTCCCTGCGCTTGTTTGATAATCAGTTTTGAGTCACCCCAAATTTCAACACATGATGCTCCCAGCGCTGCTAATGACTCCAACCCATAGATGCACGCTTCATATTCGGCCATATTATTAGTGAGAAGGAAGGATAGCTTCTTTGCCATTGGGATCCTTTCTCCTTCTAGTGAGATAAGTAGCACTCCTACTCCGGCTCCATTTGAGTTAACCGCTCCATCGAAGAACATTTTCCACGGTATAACTTCTATTGCGTTCAAGTGCTCATCGGGGAAATCATAATTTATCTCCTCCTCTTCTACGTTCAGAGGCTGATTGGCCAGAAATTCTACTACGGCTCTCCCCTTAATAACCTTCTTTGTTACATATTCGATATCAAATTCGGACAAGAGCAACAACCAACGGGCTAGCTTCTCTATTAGAGACGGAGTTCGGTACAGATACTTCGCGGGATCCATCCGAGAAATAATGATCACTTTGTAAGATTGAAAATAGTGCCGTAGTTTCTTTGTTAGCCATACTACTGCCACGCATGTCTTTTCGATCATGTTATACTTAAGCTCGTATTCTAGGAACTTCTTACTCAGATAATACACCGCGTGCTCCACACCGGTGTCCCCTTCCTGGGCCAGCATTGCCCCAATAGATCGCTCCTCGATCGCTACATAGAGGAGAAGCGGTTTTCCAAGTTTAGGCGGTCTCAGAACCGGTGGATTAGACAAATAGTTCCGGACACTCTCTAATGCTTGCTGGCACTTATCATTCCAAACCGTGGGTTGATCTTTCTGTAGCAGCTTAAAGATCGGCTCGCAGATCGCAGTGAGTCTTGCTATGAACCGACTGATATACTGAACCTGTCCCAGAAATCCTCTCACTTCTTTCTCATTCTTTGGTGCCGGCATTTCCCGTATGGCCTTCACTTTGTCGGGATCTACCTCAATTCCCTTGTTACTGATCACATAGCCTAAGATTTTCCCCGATGAAACGACAAAGAAGCATTTCTTCGGGTTTAACCTTAGCTTGAATTCTGCAATTCGAGCCAAAAACATCTCAAGTTCCGCGAAATGCCCCTCTCTCGTCTCCGACTTGACCATCATGTCGTCCACATAAACTTCTACCTCTTTGTGTATCATATCATGGAACAGTGCCATAGCCATTCGTTGATAAGTTGCCCCAGCATTTTTCAAACCAAACGGCATTACCCTATAGCAGTACGTTCCCCACTCAGTTGTGAACGAGGTCTTTGCCTTGTGCTTTTCTGCCATTTGAACTTGCATGTAGCCTATGAAGCCGTCGACATTCATATGTAAGACGCTCGATGTTGCACTGTCGATTAATACGTCGATGTGAGGCAATGCGAATTCATCTTTGGGGCAAGCCTTATTGAGATCCCTATAATCGACGCACATTCTCACTTTACCATCCTTCTTCGTGATTGGCACTACATTTGCGACCCAAGGGGGATAGTCAATTACTTCGATGAACCCTGCTTCTAACTGTTTCTTCACTTCCTCTCTGTTCTTATCCACCCATTCCGGCCTCATGCGTCGGAGTTTCTGTTTCACGGGCTTAGCATCGGGGTATGTTGGAATACGGTGAGTTACGATTGACTGATCGATTCCTGGCATGTCTTCGTATGTCCAAGCAAACACTATTTCGTATTTTTTAATTATTCTCTCAAATTCTTTCCTCTCTTCAGTAGTTAATTCTTGAGCAATTTGTATAAGTTTAGGATTTTCATCCGTGCCAAGATTGAAAGTTGACATTTCTATTGTATTGATTTCAAACGTAGGCATGTTATATGAATGAGAATGCATGGAATGATCAGAATCAACATCAAGCAAGTAAGGAAAATCAGAATTCATTTCATTGATAGTGTTGGCGAGTACATCATCGGATTCAAACAAAGCTGTAATACAATTTTCATCATCGGGGTTCTCGGGTTTCTCATAAGCCTTAGAGGTGTTGGGCTTGTCCACCGCCCCCACAATTGCCTCAATAATGATGACCTGCTCCTCGGCATTCAGATCTAACATCATGATCTCCTTGACGAAGCAACTCGCTTCTCCTTTGCCCCAGTTGGTAACATCATTGAAGATCTCAAAGCCTGGCAGAATCTTTCCTTCGGTGCCTACATCCATTTCCAACTCATCGTCAGACTCATCCCAGATGTTGATCGGAACTCTGTGATTGATACTTTCCTCGTCGGAGGAACTTCCCCAAATGTCCACGACCATCAGATCCATTATGTGAGGGACGTTCAGATTTATGTAGGAAGGGTCCAACGATCCATACCGAGCCCAGCCTATCAGTTCTTCATAGCCCTTGAGGAACACCGTTCATTCTTCTAGCCACGAGTGGAATAGCACCCTTCCGGATGCACATGAGTTGCTCCTTATCGCTCAAGGTGACCCGACATGAGGCATACTTGAATCTCCATCTTCTAGCATAATCCACGAATGCTTCCTCGGGAAATTGCTTGATCCTTTCTAAATCTTCCAACGACCCTGTCCACGGAATGTACATCTCATACCTTAACACAAAAGCCTCCATGAGGGATCCCTAGTCCCCTTTCGTTGTTGCCGAGAGCATTCGGTGCCACATCAAAGCTTCTCCTGTGAGTGTCTTTGGAAAATGCTGGACCAACTCACTTTGGTAGAGTCCCGCGTCAAACATGTAGGCACGGAAATGGTTTATGTGATCAATGGGGTTCTCATCTCCCTTGTACTTAGACATGGTTACTACTGCCTCAGGTGTCTCCTCTTCGGGTAACGCAGGCATTTCCTCTGGACATTCCCATGCGGCGTATTTCTTGATGAATCTCTTAGTCATTTTTGCCTAATCTGCTTTAATGTGCATTGGGAGAGACATGCACCACACCAGTGACTCTCCTTCCAATGAGTTGCAAAACAAGCTCGTAATCTCCTCCTCTTTGAAACCTAGAGGACCCATAGCTAACAGATAAAAATGCAGGTGCTCCCTGGGGTCCTTCCCTTCATTATACTTGCTGACAGTCGGAAATGGACGTTTGATAGGCCCAATTTGCATCGCACTATGTTCCCTTGCCTGTGTTTTGGCTTTCCGATACTTCATCAAAAACAAGCTTGACATCAGTGACCAATCATGCTTAGTCGAGTTAGGTAGCGATTGAAACCACTTCAAAGGTTCACCCACCAGCGAAAGATAGAACCATGGAGCGACTTCTTCTACTTTGTATGGCTCCCTAAACATAGCACACACGTATTCATACAAATGAGCTTCGGGGTCTTCTACCCCATTGAACAATTTCAACACAGGCACGATCCTCCGAGATGATACTTCCTTAGTTCCCTCAGTTTTAGTCTTATCGTCCATCACTTCTTCCGTTGGCTCTTCTTCCAAAGCAAACACGTACAAACCATTTCCCACATTACTCTTCTCATTGGAGTCCAACAACTCCTCTTCATTTTCCCCGAAGGATTCCATAACTAAACTTGCTCCGAGCCCAGACCCGATCACGCTCACCCTATGGTTAGGCAATGGATTACGCCTAGTGGAAGGGTTCGCTGACGAAGGATCCACTATCTTCTTTTCCTCAATCAAATCCTGAATCTCGTGTTTCAGTCTCTCGCAGTTCTCAATAGTGTGCCCATAATTACTGTGGAACTCGCAGTACCCCCTAGCTTGTATCTGCGGAGTGGGCGGTGCTTTGTTATAAGGAGTAAGGGCCTTCAACAATCCCTTCTTCTGCAACCGTTCGAAAACTTTTGCATAGGTTTGATCAAATTTGGCGAACTGCCTCTTCTTGATAGCATTAAGATCAAGCACTTTCACTGCGCCCGATTCTGTACTCGCGCTTGGCCCTCCGGCGCTATATCCAGACTTTGTCCACTTGGTATAAGCTTTCTTCGGCTCTCCATCCCCCTCGACTGTCAAGGCGCAGCTATACATCTGATTGAAATCGGTGAAAGGCATATACCGCAGCTCATTCTTAATATACGGCAACGTGTTGCCAATTACCATTCGGATCTGATCCTGCTCAAGCGGCTTTTGCTTCATAACCGCCGCCTTGGCTCTCCACCTCCTCACAAAATCAGAAAAAGACTCCCCAGTTTGTTGCTTAGTGCTTTCAAGCTCCTTTAGAGTAACCTCAAGCATAGTGTTGACGCTATACTGTGCGATAAATGATTTCGCCAACTCCTTCCAATCTCTCTTCGTCACCAATGGCAACGCATGAAACCATACGAGGGCAACCCCCTCCAGGTAAGTATTGAACAGTCCCAGGACTTGATCCTCAGTCAGGATCGTATGCTTCATTACTGCAACATACTGATTCATGTGGGCGGTAGGATCCCTAGTTCCATCGAACTTCTTCATGTCGGGGAGCCGGAATTTCAAAGGCAAAGCCGTTGCCGACAAGCAGTTCTTCAAATTATAAAAGTCCTGACTTCCGGAGCTTCCTCCACGCAGATCCTGCACCTCCTGAGTAATGTGCTGTTTCCATTCCTCTTCCTTAGCTTTCTCCTTCTCAAGCTGTTTCTGGATGTAATCCTGATAGTCATCCTCGTTCCCGAAGTGGGGACCAGTGTTCACTTCATTCTCAGCGCGCTTACTACCACTCTTGTTATCCTTCAACGCCAGCTCAGCTAACTGGGCCAAAATTGCGGCCAACTGATCATTAATGTTGTCCACAGAATTTTCTAATTCGGCCACTTTTTCATCGGTCGCAGACATACTGGCAGAAGACTGAGTATACTCGGACGAAGGTGATTCAGAAGCCACAACTGCCGATTCGGAACTGTCAATCTGTAGCTGATCAAACTGCCTGACTAGCCGGTTACTCTCGCGAAACCACAACCGCTTAATGATGAAGTCTGCGTGAACGGTATCCATTAGTATGTATGCGTGATTTTATATGCATGATTCGTGGTGTGTGCGTTTATTTATTTACGAATATATAAGATAAGAAGAATAAACGTCAGTCTAATTACACGTATCACAACATCTCTCTTCCACCCTTATTCCTCCACACACTCGACGGTCCAAGTCTCTTTCCTATGATTTTGGTTTGGGGCTCACATTGCGGTCCAGGGGACGCGTGATGCCGTCGATTATTGCGAAAAAAGGTAAATCATCCATCAGACAATATAGTTCGTTTTGACGTATCAACGTTCAGTGACTAAGATATCGACCAAATGGATTGTCCTTTCGAATAACTCGTCTTTTGTCATTTCGCGAGATGCATTAGTTCGGGTTTTGATTCCCTTTTGAGCGTATCTCGGATTTAGACGCGGTACAAGTTATTCTTCTAGTTCAATCGTTTGTTATTGGCAATGACTCGTTCCCTTTTATTCGTGTGGGTTCGTGTCTCGATTTTTGGATTACGACGGGATCTTTTGGATCTATCGAGAGACGTAACCACGTGTTTATTTAGTGATGAAATCACTTTTTGGATTTTATTTTAGGGAACGGACTCATCGCGTAATGTGTTTGTTTTTAGCGTCAAGAATCCGCTTGCTCGTTTTAGCTACGTGAAAAGACGGCGAGTCTTATTTGAGCGCACGATAATCTTTTGGCTAGCAACAAATTTTTATTTCTTCCAACTTACGGGATATACCATCCTAGCGTGGTTATAGAAAATCAACGTTTCGTTTAATCGCATGCTTATTCGAAGCAGGGATATTACCGTTCTCTTTCATTTAGGCAAGAGTCAAGCAAACACGCAGATCGGGCCATATTTCTTGTAGTTTTGGTAATGGTCGAAATGATCGAGCCATTAGTCAAAGCCACAGTTTCGTCCATATGGTGCGATTACGCGGTTTAGCTTAATTCGGCTTTGTGATTTTAAGCGGTGTATATACCCGTTCAAGGCACGTATTCAACGGCATTGGTTCATTTTCTTTAACTACCCTCGGGATGGATATATATCGTAGATACAGAAAGATTTTGGTCATTTCATTTTCTTTTATTTTCTTTAGTCACTTTTGCGGATACATCCATTTCTCTTAAGAACAACACAAGGCGTAACTTAAGAGCTCGTTTTTCATTCGGAAGGGACAGGCCACGTTTATGAATCTCTTTACGTTACAACGAGGTCGTTCGAAACAGAAATGTTCTTTGTTTTCGTTTTGTCATGATTTCGGTTTATCCCAACGTATTTAAAGAATGTGAATAACGGTTATCGTTAATATAATCTTTTGAATCGAGATATAACTATCCTTAATATCAAAATGATTTGTACTAATACGTGCTTACGTCATAACGTATTTCCTGAACATGTGCCTTCTTCGGGACACGGAAAGGGACCAAGCGGGTCGCATAATTCATTAACACGAGATAACTAAGTCGTCTTTAGTTCGAAACGTTTCGATGTTTTTGGGGTAGTTTGTATATCGGTTTAAGAGTATATATTAACGTATCGTTTCATTTTCTTTACACATTTTAGGATTAGACACGTATCGTGGCAATTTGAAAACACGAACTGATTCATTTATCACATAAAAAATAGTAACGGGTAATCCTATGGCAACTTCTAAGGCTACTATATGCTGACACGGCTGATCGCGGGACCTCACAGGACCGCACAAATTCACCCCTAACGAATGGATGGGGACCCTTTGGCGCTTTACTGTAAGGGGGAACTTACACTAGCCTCTTTCGAGCGACGAATGGACTCTCGCTAGAGGTTTCGCGGAAATTACCCAAAAGGTTTGCAATAATGCTTATGAATGCATACGAAAAGAAATAATACGATCCGTCCCCGTTAAGGGCTTAATACATGCCTTTCGGAATCAAATTTCTCGCTTCCCCAGCAGAGTCGCCACTTGTTAGACAAGGTGCCGAACGGCCTCGCCCGGGCGGACCGGGGGGTGGAAACCTCATGGCGACGTAAGTGGTGATTGGCGCCGAAAGCAACCAATCGTGGAATCAAGCTGCTTGGCAGGACCGGAGCTCGGAGTATGGAAGAGTCGCCACCCACGAATGGGAAAATGAACATTGATCCCTTGCGGGAGACCGGTGAGGGTTCGGGAAACTTAGGTACGAGCCGAGAAGGCTAGCTCCTTTCCGGAGAAAGGCTACTAGGCACCCCGACATCGCCCGGTTATGAACCACCGGCCTCCTACTCAGCGTGTTAGGCGATAACGGACTAATCGCATATTTCTTTAAGTTTAAAATTCATTTGAAACCTTTTCTTTCTCGCTTTGAAAACCGTTTTGAGCATGTCATTAAAAGCCATTTTAGTAAAGAATCACCCATTTTGCATAAATTTAAAATACATAGGAGAGAGAGGGGGAGAAGAGAGAATTGATTTATTCACAATGTGATTTTATGCCTTAGTCTTATATACTACTTCTAAGCTAATCTCATTCCCAAAAACGAGTTTATTTACATGGTTCGTACCTTAATTGCCGTTGAAACAATTTAGGTACGTTTCAAAACCCCGTTAATGATGTCGAATCGCCGTTGGAACGACTCGAGCGTTTGAAAACATTGAGCAAACCATTTTAATCTAAAAACGTGATTAAGCATACAAGTCAATTTATTTTGTACAAAATCATTTAATTAGGAAACGATTCAAAAATCTATTATTTACAAATAGAAAACGATTTTAATTACAAGGTTCGCTTAATCCGCCGTTGGAACGAATTAAGGTTTCAACACGTGATATTTTAAAAACGATTTAAAATGACAAAAATCTTTTATTTGTACTTGAAGAATATCTAGAAAAACTTTTAATTTAAACAAACAACTTGAAATCTCTTTTTTTATCTTTTGTTTTCCCTTTTTCACTCAATTAGCTCTTACTTGAACATAATTACAATAATTAACAAACTAAGACCAAATTTACCCAACCAAATGTGTTTGAAATATATACCTATATGCAAAAATAGAATAAAAATACATATATATACATAGTTCTATCTAAAAATAAGGATATATCTATAGATAAAAACAAGTATGAAATATTATATGATATAATAAAGAAAATGAAAAGAATACTAAGTGTAATACCTTTTTATTCTAATTCAAAACATGTGAAAACAATGAAGAAAATTCATAAAGGTAAAGAATAACATTTAGTTCTAAATAGTTTTAAGTATTAAATATATAGAACATAACTTTCACCCTAAATAAGAGCTAATATAACTTAAATATGCCAAAACTATATATATATATACAAATATAATACTTTACAAAACTAAGTCAAAACGAATTAAATCCCAAATATGAAATAAATAGCTATATAATACATAATTAATAGTTATAGGGCCCAAAAATAATTTTTATAAATATATTACATAGTTATATACATATATATATAAGTAGAAATATCAAAAAGTTGAGAAAAGAGGGTTAAAAGAGGGATTTTCGGGTTCCAGCAGATTACCGACAGCAAATCCGTCGCTAATCTGCTGTTAGTGACAGAAAAGGCAGAATATCAACAGCAGTCCCTATACTTTCCAGATTTGTTCAAACACTTTAGATTAGATCTATTCTATCGTTTTGGACCTCCGAACTACCCAAATTGGGTCATAGTCTATAACGGAGATTCCTAAAATGATGTTTTCTTTTAAAACGGTATTTAGAAATATTTTCAAAACTTATAATTACAACGTTTCTTAATCTCGAACTACCTTTGGATCGGATCACGGTTCATATTGGGATGTTAAAACGAGGTTTTTTGTTTCAAAACAAAACCGAACGTTTATTTAATACGAGACAAAAATTAAATAAATACGGAAGATTAAATAAAACGTGATAAATAAATAATTAACTAAATAAATAAAATTATAACATAAAAATAAATAAATAAAGAAGATAAATTAAATAAAATAAAACGAGTCTAGTCCCCGGATAATACCTCAAGATCGGTATTGACAGCTGAAGTCGGTTGATTCCCCGAATCGTGATTTTCCGGTGTTTTTTTTATTTTTTTTGGTAAAATATTTAACTTTGGAAAATTTGGATTTTTTAGGAAAAAAATGTTTTTCCAAAAAAAATCACTTTCTCTCTCTAAAAATTTCCTTAGAGTGAGAAAGCTCTCCAAAACTCCTCCCTCCAAATGCATGGGGATCCGTGCCTTTTATAGGCACGGATCCCAAAAAAAATTGGGCGTAGCCCGACGGGCGTCGGGCTACGCCCAAAATTTTTGGGCCTACGCCCAAAATCAGTTGGGCGAACGCCCAACGACCGTTGGGCATTCGACCAGCCTCCGTTGGGCGTCTACCCAACGAGCGTTGGGCGCCTGGCCGACGTTGTCGGGCCTTGCCCGACGACGGTCAGGCGAGGCCTTACACGACCGGGCGGTCGCCGAATGGCCGTCGAGCGACGCCGACCGTGCGTCAGTCCGCGCCCGACTGGTGACGTCCCCTCCCCGACGAGCGGCGTCTGGTGCCCGGCACGTCGGACGGGCGTCCGGTGTGCCGCGCATCGTGGCTTACGGAGCGACGATCGCCACTGGGAGCGTCATTCATCGCTCGTAGACCGATGCTCAGCCCCCGGGGCCTTAACGCTCATCGTCGTGATACCGAATGTGCCCGACCCTACTCAGGAGACGTCGAACTAGTTAGCGGGGCTTTCATGTGCCGGCTCTCCGAGCTTTCCCATTTATTTTTAAATTTTCTGATTTAATAGAATCAACCGATTTGGCCGTTTATCGCGGGTTTTCGTCACATGTCCTCCAACTCGGTGTCTACAGTAGTCAAAATAGTTAAGGAGCTTTGGACCTTTAATTCCCCCCCTTTGTAATATATAACGTAGAGCTTTGTTCTCCTAAACTGACCCTTTTATAATGCTTCTTCCACTTGGTAATGAGGGTTATGATGATGTCACCACAAGGGACTGTGTTTGTGCTGAATATGAAGGGTGTTCAAACCTCCTAAGCTGTCTTGACTAAGTGAAAGGAGAATTGAAAGGCAATGCGATATCCAAATACGGTTCTCATTCCAATTCCAAATTTCCTTTCACTAGTCAAAACAGCTAAGGAACTTTGGACTATCAATTACAACCGAAAGGTAACACTCATCCCCCCTTTTGTAATATAATGTAGAGCTTTGCTATTCAGTTTGTATGTATGTGCAAGTAGACTAAACTGGCCCTTTTACAATGCTACTTCCACTTGGGTTGTACTCGTGGTACTCTAAACTTGGTAATGAGGTTTATGATGCTGTCAAAACAAGGGACTCTATTTGTGCTGAATGCATCATAAACCTATCACCATGTTTAATGTTGTTGTTACGATATCAAACCGAGTGGAAAGGAACATAGTAAGAGTATGGCCAATGCACATACATAACCCTTTATGTAGAGCTTGTTATTCAGTTCGTATGTATATGTATATTCTATCTAATCAAAATATATCTTATCATTTGCAAGCCATATCAGTACATGCAATTAGCCTAAATTTACCCTTTAATACATGCTTCATAAACGAATTGCATCCAGAATCCTTACTTATCATTTCAAATAAAAATGAGCCAGTTGAGTTCATAACATTTTCAGCTTTAAGAGTATGCCTAACATGCTATAACAAGTAGACAACTTATTCAAGTAGACATGTATATTCAAGTGAACATGCTATAACAAGTAGACAACTTATTCGTGCATGTCTATTCCTTACTTATTCAAGACAACTTATTCCTTACTTATCATCATAGGTCATGTTCAATTTCAAAAAGAGTATGGTGATATCTTATCATTTGCAAGCCATATCAGTACATGCAATTAGCCTAAATTTACCTTTTAATACATGCTTCATACATGCTCAATGACCCTTTTACAATGTTCCTCGTACACATACTCATACAGAATCTCAAACATAAACATCAACAGAACATCATACATAAACATATTTCATACACATACACATACTCAATCACTTCTACCAGTATAACTCATAGGTGTAAGAGTAGTGCCAATCTCAATGAACATTCAAAGCTTTAGAGTATGCCTAATCAGCCACATGCTTAATGACCCTTTTACAATGTTCCTCTAATACTTGATGCATGATTAATAGGCTACATGACCAAATGAACAATCGTACACATACTCATATAGAACCTCAAACATAAACATCAACAGAACATCATACATAATCATGTTTCATACACATACACATACTCAATCACTTCTAGCAGTATAACTCATAGGTGTAAGAGTAGTGCCAATCTCAATGAACATTCAAAGCTTTAGAGTATGCCTAATCAGCCACATGCTTAATGATCATTCATACATAAACTCTATGAGTCCTAGCTTCCTAAACAGTTATATCTAACCAATCAGTTAATACCAATCATTTCATCATCACCCAAAACATCATACATATATGTAATCGTTCAGTTCAAACCAACATAACAATATATATACTAAATCAGGCTAGTTTCCTAAATCAATGAGTTCTATGATCCAAAACAGTACATCAAACATACACAATCACTTCTAAAGGCATGACCAATCAGTTCAAACCAACATAACATTAACGTATATTCAGTAAATTAAAGAAATCTTCCCATATGCTAAAGGCATGAACCGATTGACAATCTCTTCAGTCAGCCTTCCCATGTACTGAAGCATTCTTACTATCCCTGCAAATAGTGTTCAAATAAAAAGGAATCAGATGAGTTCATACCATCTACTGTACCAGGCACTGTCTTGCCCTAGATTAAAAAAGATAAAGACCCAAGCTTTACAGCAGTGAATCTAAATACAATAAAATCAGTGTAGCTAAGCGAGAGATCTAAACCTTTCAATGATAGGTCTGAAAATCACAAGATCCTTATACCAATTGCTGAAATCAACATACACAAAAGTAAATCGGATGAGGAAAAGATAGAGTAAGGAACAATGATACATCTAGGAACGAAGAAAATATGGCTTACCAGTACCGTGTTTCGAGCTCACCCAGTGATTGCATGATCAAATCAACCATGGAGATTAAGAGAATGAGAGGGATGAAGCTTGCGTAACCTAAACTGGGGTTTGGGATTGAGAGAGGGTTTATATATCAGTTGAAATTTCAGTCAAATGATATAGAGCGCCTAAAATTTGGTATGGTCGCGTAAGTGAAATTTGATTTGCCGCTTTTTTGTTTTTGGCATACAATGACATTCATTTATTAGAAGTGTAATCTGTTGAGCGCATCAAATTTAACGAAAACGCGCATTGTCTTTGGATGACAGGATTCTGTAATCGTAATGTCATCTGAGAATCGATCGCATTTTTTATTTCGCCTTAAGATGACATATAGTTAAAATACTGTCACGAAAAATATTCAGACGACACAAAAACAAATGTCTGTCATGTATCTTGTGTCATGTGAAAGGGAAAATGGCATAGTGGTACCCGCGGGTAATGTCAATCCCAAACCCTTACCCTTTTATTTTTTAATTACTTGTACCCATCCCATTACCCTAACGGGTATACTTTTTGCATCCCATACACGTCCCATTTAATTCGCGGGTACCCGCGGGATCCCTTACCCGTTAAGAATCAATAAATAAAAAAAAATTACAAATTTAACAAAGTATAAATTTAATAAATCATTTATTTAAAAATTAAACAAATTGAAGCTTAATTAATAAGAATAAAATAGTTTAGTGGTATCATTGAATTGTTAAAAAACAAAAGATTGGAGTTAAAATCTCACGTCTTACATCTAAAAAACAATTATATTTATTAATATATAAAAAACTTATGACGGGTAATGGGTACCGTGTACCCTAGGGGGTATTCCCATACTCGTCCTATTACCCTAACGGGTAATGGTTTTGATCCCATACCCGTCCCATGCCCTTTTATATAGGGTACGGGTAGTCCCATTAGGGTTGGGTAGTGCCGGGTACCCGCGGGTATACTACCCATTGTCATCCCTAGTTTGGATGTGGAACATGTATTTGATGGTGGATGTATGGAATGTTCATCTTCTTATGCTAACAACTATTCTATTCCTACTAAGAGGCAGACATGGCAAAATTTAACTTGAATGTCACATGCAAAGCGCACTCCAAAAAAAATAAATAAATTTGCAAAGATATGCATAATTTAGGCACAAGTCTCACTGGTTGTTTGCAACACAATATGTGATCACCATGTTTAGGAAGCATACATGCACAGTGCTCAACCAGTCAATCCTAACTACAATTTATCACAGCAGTTAACAATTCTAAGTGCATGGCAACTTAACTATCAATGCTTATTCAAAACAGCCTATATGAAAATGGATGAGTGAGATATGGGTGTTGCGCACAGGGTGGTGTTTATGATGTGCTTTGTTTTTGTGTGGAATGTCTAGTGATGTGATGCGGAGGAAAAACAGGGTTAGTAGGGTGAACAAGGTTTACACGAACAACTATTCAGATTGCTAAGACGTTGTTCTCCTACCCCCAACTTAATCAAAACATTGTCCTCAATGAGAGACAAAATGGGTTGAAAGAACAAACGCCAACAAAACAAACAAAACAACAGCAGCAGCAAGTTGAGCAAATGAGAGAGATAGTTACTAATTACACGGTCGGAGATTGGGAGGACTCAGCCTCCTCTTCAACATTTGCTTTAGTGATAGGTGTGATCGCTTCTTCCATTACATCATTCCTCTTAACTAGGCTCTTATGTGAATCATTCAAGACAGTTGTTTCAAGGGCAGTGTTGTTGTTGCCTTCTAAAATTGCTATTCGAGCGCGTAGGGCCTGCATTTCTTGCTCATAAGTGTTTATTCGCTGCTCCAGGACTCTCATATTTATAAGCACTGTCTCCATACTCATTTTGGCCGCTGTGCGAAAAATTCGCCATCACTGGGCATTGTCTCCTGGAATGCTCGGATTGGTGACACATGCACAGGCTGGGGCATTTCGTCCTCGGACCTCCTTCTTTTTGAAGTGCCAGTTGGGTCATTGTCCTTCTTCGTGTGGTGCTCAACCTCTCTCCATAGGTACCAAATACCCTTGATATCACAGTAGATTTCAATACGCTTCATGACCTACAAATTCAAAGGCTGCTTAAAGGGACCAATTGTCAGTGTAGTAACCTTGGGGTCAAAGAACCCAAGGTTTTGAGCAATGGTCGTGATGAAAGGACCATAGTATAAACCCGTGGCATTTTTCTTCTGTTGCAATAAGGCGATTGTTAGTGATTATTCCCAGTTAATCAAATGTAGCGCAGCGGAATTGCGGTTTAAAATTTATTTCTAATCTCTTTTGGTTTGATCTTTATCCGTTAACCATTGATTGAATAAAACCTTTTGGATCCGTTTTAGGGTGAAAACTTACCCGGACTATCTCTTCTAGAGACGGATGAAGAATCCACAAAGTAGTAAGGTCTCCGTAGTCAGGTGCACGAACAGCTATCGAGCTAGAACCGGTGCTAGCCGAAGAACGGAGGAAGAACAAGAGAGATAATGTAATTAGCCAAATTTCTTCTTCCACTTTTCAAGAGGTGGCTGCCGAAAATCTAATTGTTTTCTCATGCAAACATAGGTTGGCCGAATATCATTAGTAGTTAATTAGGTTTAGAGTGTTTCAATTTATATATATAGTGTATTCCTAAACCTAATTGGTTAATTATAAAACTAATCCAATTCTAATCTAATTATATAAATAAATACCAATAATATTTATTCTATGTAATTAATTATGATTAGATTAAATTTAATTACCCCAATCAAATAAATAACACTAATTAATAAACTGACGTATTAATTTAATTAATTTTTTTTTGGTAGAAACAGGAAAGGAAAAGAACAAACAAAGAACAAACTAACCTGACATCAGCCTAGGAAAGCTAACCCCAATCATATCCTCTAAAAGAAGAGAAGAAAGAAAGATAGGAGGATCAGAAAGGGTAGTAACACCTAACATCCCCTCATGACCAGCCGCCGCCAAGCGATCCGCAACCCGATTCTGTTCTCTGAAGATGTGGCTGAACTTTAAGACCTCAAAGGAAGAGCAAAGCTTTTTAATAGCTTTGATAAGGTTTAGGCTATTAAGACAAATAGCATGATTATCAGAAATCATATTGATGGTCTCCATATTATCAGACTCCACAGTTAACCTTTTAACACCCAGCCTTTTTGCAAGTTTGACACCAGCGAGAATACCCCAAAGTTCCGTAGAGAAGGAAGAGCCCAACCCCATGTTCTGGGTAAAACCAGACAGCCAGGCGCCCCCCGCATCTCTAAGAACGCCTCCGGCCGCAATCCTTCCATCGTTAAGGCAGGAGCCATCCGTATTCAACTTCACCACCCCATCTCTCTTCCTGTTCCAACCAACAAGGTGGACAACTCTTTTCTGGGTAGACCTGGCAAGGGAATCCCCTTTGAAGCTCTCATTAATAATAGAGAGTTTTTTCGAGAAGAACTCAGGTAAGTTCTGAATAAAAACTGTTTTACCACCAAAAATCTCCTCGTTCCTCCACTTCTAGATATGGTGACAGATAATAGCAAAGAAAATTTCACCATGCTCCATGTTAGCCAGTAACTTCCCACTAACCCCATTAGTGAACCAGTCAAACTCAGAGTGGGCCAGGAAGGAAGAAAGAATGTGGTGTGGGAGAACTTTCTTCCACACCTCTTTACATTTAGAGCAGTCCCTAAGAGCATGGCACAAAGTTTCATCATGGCCTCTGCATCTACTGCAAGCTCCTGAAACCGCCAAATGCCGTCTGTGCCTATCCGAATTAGTAAGCAACCTGTCCTTCACTCCCAGCCACAGGAAACTCCTAATACGGTAAGGGACTTTAAGGGACCAAATGGATTTCCAAATATCCGAGAGAGGATCAGATCTGTTGAGGGTAAAAGCTTCAAAGGCAGATTTGCAAGAATAAGCTCCATTGTTAGTCAGGGCCCATCAATGCCTATCCTTATAGTATCCAGGCTAAAGAAGGTATCAAACTTTGACCATATCCATTCCCCCTCAGAGTCCACCATATCGGCAACCCTCCAGTTACGGATATTACTAGGCGGGGGGGGGGGGGGGGGGGAGCTACACACATCTAATAACGGTTTATCTCCAATCCAGTTATCATTCCAGAAGCTGATGGACTTACCATTCCCCACCTCCAGGCCAACCCCCGAGCATAACTCAACAAACACAACGCTAAGCCCTTTCTTGAGGAAAGAACAATTGACAACTCTCTCCTTAGGGCCCCCAAAGATTTTGTCTTTCCGATACTTTCCACAGAGAAGACGAACCCAAAGAGCAGAGGGGCACTGCCACATTCTCCAGAGAAGCTTCATTAATAAAACTTTGTTGTTGTCCTTCGCTTGTCTAATGCCAAGACCCCCCATGCTTTTAGGCTGACAGATCTCCTTCCAAGGGACCAGGTGGATCTTTTCCCCCTCTCCAGACTCTCCCCAAAGGAAACGCCGGTTAATTTTGTCAAGCTCATTGAGAACCGGCTCAGGCAATTTACAGGCTTGCATGATATGATTAGGAGCCGCGCAATTGACAGACTGAATTAAAGTTAGACGGCCTGCCAGGGAAAGAGAATTAGCTTCCCAACTAGCACACAACCCATTAGTTTTATCCAGAGTCTCTTTAAAGGAGGCTTTGGAAACTCTGTCGTTGTGGAGGGGAACCCCAAGATACTTACCTAAAGAGTGAGTAAGAGGAATGCCGGACAGATCACTAAGCCTTTTACAAACACCTCTATCCATGTTCTTAGAGCAAAGCATCCGAGACTTTTGGATATTAATCTTCTGGCCAGAAGCAGCGCATAAACAATTAAGGATATCCATAACCACACCAACTTGCTCCTCATTCCCTTCCACAAAGATCATCACATCGTCAGCAAAGAACAAATGGGTAATAGGAGGGCAAAACTTGTTGATGGACACAGGATGGAGAATCCCCTTGCTCACAGCCTCTTGAATTAGGTGAGACAACCTCTCCATAGCAATAACAAAAAGAAAGGGGCTCATAGGATCCCCTTGGCGGATACCCCTGGAGGGAGAGAACGCATCAGACATATCTCCATTGATCAAAACCTGGAAAACAGGAGAAGAAATGCAATCCTCAATCAATCTCCTCCAGTTCTCTGGGATCCCAGCTCTCTTTAAACTATCCAGAAGAAAACTCCAATTTAAGCGGTCATAGGCTTTTTCCAGATCCAGCTTGAGCGCCACGATTCCTTTCTTACCCTTCTTCATCTTCATAGAGTGAACCACCTCCTGGGCAATAACCACATTATCCATCATTTGCCTGCCAGGAACAAAACTACCTTGATTCTGGCTTATAATCTCAGGAAGGATACGCCGGAGTCTATTAGCCACAATTTTAGTGATAGCTTTATATAACACATTGCAAAAGCTGATCGGCCTCATTTGTAAAAAGGAGGAAGGTTTTTCGATTTTTGGGATCAGAACCATGAGGGTTTTATTCACCAGCCTAATATCGTTGGATCCGCCGAAAACACCTATAACAAAACTGTAAATGCCTTCCTTCACCATATCCTAGTGTTTATGGTAAAAACTAGTAGGAATACCATCGATTCTCGGAGCCTTAGTAGCTCCAATACTAGAGAAAACCAGATCAATTTCTTTCTGGTCAATAGGATGGAAAGCTTCCTTAATAGCATCCTCCTCCAGCATAGGAAAGGAGATCCCAGAGTGGGCTTTATCCAGATCCACCTTTTCCTCTTTAAAAAGGTCTTTATAGAAATCAAGGGCAATGCGACGAATGTCTTCATCCTCATAAACCCAATCACCATTGGAGTCTTTAATAGCATCGATCCGGTTCCTCTGCCTCCTAATAATAGTAGAAAGGTGGAAAAACATGGTATTCCGGTCACCATCCTTAATCCAAGCCTTTCTAGATTTCTGGAACCAAAGAAGCTCTTCTTGTCTAAGCACAGCTTCCAACTCGTTCTGGAGAGATCTAAGATGACAATTCAGACTATGCTCGAAACGGATCTCCAAACAGCGTTGAATGCCTTCAATTCTTTTTAACAGTTTATTTTTCCTTCTGATAATGTGGCCAAAGATGTTTTTATTCCATCCCACCACATTCCTTCTGAACCCTTCCGCGGTAAGGAGAACATTAGAATGAGGTTGCCAATTGTTTTCCACAAAATTTTTAAACTCAGGATGGGACTCCCAAGCAACAAGATACCTAAAAGGTCTATTCCCTTTAAGCCGATGACATTTAACCAGCTTAAAGAGGATAGGGCAATGGTCAGAATGACGGAAAGGGAGATTCAGCACGTACACCTCGGGAAATCTGTAAATCGCAGCAACATTTGCATAAACTTTGTCCAACCGAACAAACACGCTATTCCTTTTCCAAGTAAACTTGTGACCAACAGCTCCTAGGTCCGACAGCCCATATAGATCCATATCCTGCTTGTGATTAAGGCACCGGTTCACATAATGATTACCCCCCCTTCTGATCACTCATAAGGGCAATATCATTAAAGTCCCCAGCAACGAACCAAGCTTCCACCATGCTTGTGCTCATAGAGTACATGATCTCCCATAACCTTTTCCGGTTAGACAAAATAGGATCAGCATAGATAAAGGTGACAAAGAAAGGTTTATTACCAGGGTAACACACCTTACTATGAATGAATTGATTATCCATACTGATAATGTCAATATTAACACGACCTGGCTTCCAAAAAAGCCAAATCCTCCCTGTCCGACCAGTAGCCTCCGATCTAACACAACTCCAATTCTTAAACTTTCTAACCACCTCATCTGCTTTGGAACCACTAACCTTTGTTTCCAGAAGAGCAAAACAAGACGAATTAAATTGCTTAATAAGATCATTAACATGGATGCGGGTCGCCTTGCTAGCCGCACCTCTAACATTCCAAACAAAGAAGTCCATCAGAAAGGAAGACTTCTGACACAGGCCCACACCCTAGATCAGGTATTTATTCAGGGCTCATGAGAGCCTAGAAGAGGTGCCAGAAGGCCCCCTTTTGTCCCAAGAATCCAAAGAACTATGGGTTTTTTTAGGGTTAGCCTTTGGTTTCTTCATATTCAATTTATTGACTCCCATAGACTTTCCAATTGGGACATCAACAATAGTTTTCGAATTACTAACCTCATTAGTCATCACTTTCCCTGTTGAGCCAGCGATCTGGGAACTCCCCTTGGCATCAGCTTTGGAGACGAAAAGAGGATTAATAGAGTCACCTAGGATGGAAGCTGGCTCGGCCGATTCAAGGCCTGGCATGCTTAACTCCATATGCTCATTAGAAAGATCCGCATCATGTCCCTCCTTAATAGTCAGGACTCCGAACCTAGACCCTGAACCGGATGCTGAGTCCATACTAGCACCACTCTTGATGTCAGGGGCTTAACCTTGATCTCAGGAGCAATCTGGAGAGAAGTCATCTCCTTACTGATATCTGGAGAGTGAATCCTAGCAGGATTTGCTCCTGGCTTCCTTCTGACCGACCTTTTGGCAAGCATCTATGGGCCAAAATTCCTCCCTTCACCTTGACTCTCCTCAGCTATACCTATGTTAGGCACCACCACCTCCTCAACCACCTTCCTTCTTTTAGGACATCCATCATAAGTATGGCCAAACATGCCACACTCATAGCAGATATTGTGAATACCTTCGTATTCAATATGAAAGACCTTATTCTGGACGCAGAATTTGGACAGAAGAGGCTTAGCAAGATCAATGTCAATACAAACCCTGGCAAACTTGCCCCTCACTGCCCCAACGGTAGTTTTGTCAACATGGTGAACTTTCCCAACAAGGCCACCAATCTTATTCAGAAATCTTTCGTTGTAGTATTCAATAGGAAGACCTAGGAATCTAACCCAAGTAAGGATCCTATTCACAGAGCAGTCATGGGGATTAAAATTTGGGACCCATGGCCTCAACGCCAACATATGATTGGATATGATATAAGCCCCATTGCCTGGCCAGCCTCCTTCGAAGCTGGCAGAACCATGGCATCACCGCCCTTAATAGCGACCGACCGCTTCCTGCCCAGCTCCCCAGCCGGAGCGATTTCCCCCGTAGCACAAGAGATCGCCTCACCAGGTCCTATGGGCCGCGCGGCCTGATCACCAGCACCGGCTCCCCTAAATAGATATGCCGCAGCAGGTGTCGGCATCACTGCCGCACCAGACACCGGCGTCCCGCCCCCTGAAGCGCCCTGCTCCGCATTCCTCCCGATCCGCTCCCTGGGCCACAGCGTCCCCGCGACCCCAGCGCCAGCCAACAGCACCACCGGATCCAACCGCTCCTCCTCCTTGCGAGCCGGCCGCTCCCTCTCCCTCGAGCGCTCTCTCGCCACTCCCCGGCCTATCACGTAAAAAGGGAGCCGATCTCCCATCCCCCTCCACCAACTCCCCATCTGGCGCCGGATCCGTAACCAACACCTTCCCGGCCACCCAATCGCCCAAACCTAGCTCCGATCGGCTGCCTGCCCCATTGATCGCCGATGAAACCCTAGCCTTCTATCGCTCTCTCTCGATATCACGCTCCTTCGCCATTAGTAAATTTTTTTTTAATTTAATTAATTATTCACCGAATGCAATTTCATTAATTTACAAATTGATTAATTACATCTCGCAAACTAATTAATCAATTAAATACTCAACACTTAAGATCATTAAGTATCAATTAATTAATTAAATAACCACCAATTAATCTTATTGAATAATTCACATTAATGATATGTTAAACTAGTGTAACCACCAAAATGTTTTATATAATTAATAATGTTGACTTCAATTAATAAGACTTTTATTAGGGAGGAAATAGTGGAAAAATAGTGAAAAATCTTAGTTATATATACGTAGATAGATCGATCTCTTCTTATTGTTATTTCGATCCGAAACTCCAATTGGTATCTGGGAATTCTTTATACTGTGTTATTTTTTACTAACTAAGAACACATGTACATCTTTGCCTTATGTGTTCTCTTACTTCGATTCATCTAGGGTGTTTACTTGAATTTAAGAGTTTTTTAGGATTTTTGTTTGTGCCATTAATGAAACTCATGTAGAATGGTTTCTGGATTGGGATGAGGTTTTATGAAATTATGTCCTTTTTATTTTCAAGCATTATTTTTGCTTTTCCTTTATATTTTCGGTTGACAAATTTATTGTTTAGTGAGAAAAGCTGATTTCTTTAAGCTCGTTTTTTGTGTTGAAATTTTGAAATATGAGAGATTATTATCTTCTAAATGCAATAATGTGATTATATTGCACGGAAACTACTCTTCACTAGCATTTTTGCATTTCATGCTTGTTTACTACACGTTCTCCTCTTGTTTCAGTAAATATTGAAAATATAAAGGGTAAATTCCAAAAAAAACCCATGTGGTTTCATCGATTTCCAAAAAAACCCATGTGGTTTGTTTTTACAAAAAAAAAAGGATCGTGTTATACGCCGTTACCCGAAATAAGGAAAATGACTTAACAGTGTTAAATCTGATGACGTGGCAAGGTGTAAAACGGGAAAACCAATTATTTTTTTATTATTTTTTTATTTTTCTTTCTCTCTCTCCTTCTTTCTTCTTCTCCTTCTTTGAGAAACCGCAGCTCCCCTCTCATGGCTGACGGTCCTCCTTGCTCCGCCGCCCTTTCTCTTCTCCGTTCTTCTTTCTTTTTCTCTTAAACTAGAACCAGTCCAGACCGAGCTTCTCATTTTCACAAAAGCTTCTCTCGGATTTCGGCTTATTTCGTTGAAGTCCACTCACATTGGGGGCCGACGAAGCAGTTAGCGGCAAGAATGGTGGAAATTTCCAGATTTCTGGAAATTTCCAGAAATTTCAGCATAGTCAATGTCCCGAAATTACACCTCCTTCTCTTACGGTCGATCTGCGATCATCGGCGCCGTTCCAGAGCTAAGCAACGACGAAGATGCCCGATCCAACGCCGTCCAATTTGCCACTACTTGTGCTAAAAACGCCGCCGTGTTTGTCTACTGTGTTTAGTTAAATCAATATCGCAATTTGACATGGATTTGTGCTGTCTCTACCTTTCTGTTGATTTATTTCATTGATTTGTGAGTTTGATTGCTAAATCCACATCCATTTTTCTTCCTCCTTTTTTCTTCAAAACTTCCAAATTCTGGAAAATTTCCAGAATTTCGAAGATGAAGAATTTCCAAGAAGAAGAGGATCGAGATGTGAAACTGGCAGCTGTTGACGAAGCCAACGCCGATGAGAATTGCAACGGACGCCGATGCCGATGAGGATTGCGACGCAGACATGAGAGGCGAAGAAGAAGAAGAAGGAGGCCAGAAGCTAAGATTTGGGTATTTTTTTATGATTTTAATTTTCTTTTTTCTTTTTTGTTATTTTTATTTTTTTATTTTAATTCGGACAATTTTGCCCCTTTCCACGTCATCAGATTTAACACTGTTAAGTCATTTTCCTTATTTTGAGTAACGGCGTATAACACGGTCCTTTTTTTTTTGTAAAAACAAACCACAGGTTTTTTTTTTGGAATTTATCCAAATATAAAATGTGTTTCTAGATTAGAAAAACATTTGCATTGTGACTATAATTCTTGCTAATTGAAACTTACAATTTAGCAACATGCCACGTGTGCAGGTGATGGGTCTGTTAGCAATATGCCATATGGGAGGAAAATTCAAGACTGCTAGTGATGGCACAATGATCTATGAAGGTGGGAATGTTCATCATGTCTTAATCGACAAATGTGGTGATCTAAAGCTTATTGACTTAAAGAAAAAAGTGGCTACAATGTTTAACATTCCTACTTGGTTCATCTCTAAGGTCAATTTCTTCTTCCCAAGTGATAGGAAGTATCTCCTTGATGTATATAATGACAACTCATACAAGACAATGGTGATGATATATGATAATTCGAGGACTATCGATATATATATATGTGTGTTATTTAGAGGATGATTTTGTAGGGATTGATTGTTTAATTTGATTGAGATTTTCAATGATGTAATCAAACATTATCTTATAGAAACGATAAATTTGTGTTCCGATTGTTTGGATTTTTTAGACAATATATGTTATGTTAAGAATTAAGATGTCTAGTTTATAATTTGGAATAACATGTAACCTCAAAATTGAAACATTGAGGGATATCACTACGCTAATTTATTATTATTAATTAAGGTTCAACTTGTTCAATTTTTAGATAGATGATTTATTAAAGGGTAAATTCTAAAAAAAAAACCTGTGGTTTCATGGATTTAAAAAAGAAACCTCTGTGGTTTGTTTTTACAAAAAAAAGGAGCGTGTTATACGTCGTTACCTGAAAAGTGAAAAATGGCTTAACAGTGTTAAAAGTGATGACGTGACAAAGGGTAAAATGGTCTAAAAAAATAAAAAATTAAAATTAAAAAAATAATAAAAAGAAAATTAAAATATATAAAACCCACCATTTTCTTCTTCTTCTTCTCTCTTCCTGGACTACTTCTTCTTCTTCTTCTTCTTCTTCTTAACATAGATTCTTTTTCTTCTTCTTCTTCTTCTTCTTCTTCTTAAAATAGATTCTTCTTCTTCTTCTTCTTAAAATAAATTCTTCTCTCTTCTTCCTTCTTCTTCTTCCTTTCTTCTTCTTCTTCTTCTTCTTCTTCTTCCTCTTCGCTTCTTCTTCCTCCTTTTTTCTTCATCTTCTTCTTCCTCCTCTATTCTCTTCTTCTTCCTCTTCCCCCTCCTTTCTTTTCTTCTTCCTCTTCTTCTTCTTCTTCTTCTCTTCTTCTTCTTTTTTTTCTTCTTTTTTAAATTCCAGAATTCTGGAAATTTACTAGAATTCTGGACTCTTCTCTTCTTCTTCTTTTTTTAATTTTCCAGAATTCTGGTAATTTTCTAGAATTCTGGAATTTTCTCCAGAATTCTAGAAAATTCCCAAAATATAGACGTTCATCATGTCTGGATTTCAGACGTCCTGAAATTTCCAGACAGAATTCTAGAAATTTCAGAATTAAAAAAAAATTAGAAGAAAAAAAGAAGAAGAAGAGAGGAGAGAAAGAGGAGGAAGAAGAAGAAGAAGAAGAAGAACAAGAAGAAGAGAGGAGAGAAAGAAGAATGTCACGTCCGTGTCTAAAATTTTTCGATATAGATTTTAGAGTATTAATTAACTACGATTTTAAATATATTATTGAGTTTAATTTAATGTGTTTAACGATAAATTAAAAGTTTTGGTGTAAGTTTAAAAGAAATTATACTAAAAGGACTTTAACTGAATTTTTTCTTTTATTTACGGGTTAAAAGAATTACAAGAATAAATTATGATTAAATTCTTCATAATCAATTTTGTATACTTTTAATAATAAAAAGAAATGGATGATGGTTATCAAAATAATAATAATAAAAATAAAAATGGAAAAAAACGTGGCAATGTATTGGAGTATAATAAAACACTTGTGAAAAATGTAAATACATGTTGAAACACTTGTGTTTAAATTGTATATAGAAATGACACTTGGTATTTAATAAAAATAAATAAATAAATAAATATGTTTTTACTTTTAATTAGTATATAAAGGAAGGATTTTTATCCAAATGGGAACATCTAATAGAAATTAAATTAAAGGGAGGTTTCTTTTCAATGAAAAAAAAGGGTTAAAAATAAGAGATATATATAAAGAACATATCTAAGTCTTTTCGTTTATTTTGGGGTTATAGATATTGGGAATTGTGATATTCGATTCGATCAAATCACAAATAAATAGGATACAAAATCATCATTATTGAAGTTTTGACGTGCCCTTACGGTAGGTTATTAACTGAGAAAGTAGCGTATTAACTGAGAAAGCGCTACGCTACCCCCGTATGGCTTGCAATAGTGGTTTGAATACCCGCAAAGCCGGGCTTATTTATAGGCGTCTAAGTCTTTTGTCTGTCTCATAGGCGGATTAGGACTTCAAACAAAACCTAGGGAGCGACCTCCGATGAAGGGAGGTACATAAGTCGTGGGTGTGGCATCAGTCGTTTATTCTCTTTATCTGGCCGGGAGCTAAGACGAGGACAGAAGTTATTGCACGCCTACCCTTCTTTGTAAGGGGTTTTGGGATGAGGATAATTAGTTTGTAATTAGCACTAAGGCAGTGGAAGCAGAATCCGTTGATGAATATATGTAATAATATAAAGTAAAAACTAGGATAAGTTTTTGTAGAATAGGATAGGTAGCACCACCCGTACGGTCTTTATGCCGTATGTCATAAATATCCTTTTAAAATATTAAAATAAAAATGCAAGAGCATCTAAAGATGAAAATCTTGTCCGCTTTGGTCATCTGTGGCGATGCTACGATTTAATAGGTTCATTAGGTTGGAGGCCGCCTATACTTCCAGCTGATAACACAACCTAGAAAGGTTGCTTGCTTGGTGGCGGAGATGGCAAGGCTTTCTTAGTTCGGTCTTTTGGCCTAACACAGCCAAGGGCTGGTAGAGGACAAAATCATCATTATTGAAGTTTTGACAACAACGTGAATTAGCGGCTGTCAACGGATCACACCGACTTTGTCGATCGACGACGACATTTCGGTAACTGTATTTTAGATTCAAATTATTTTTAAAATGTCTATGAGTAAGGTCGGTTCTATGAGTAAAGTCGATTCTTATATTTATAATAATTTATTAAGTTTACAGGTCATTAATAAAAATATAAAATTTAGACAGTCTTCCTTAGATTTATTGAGCTGAAATTTAATTCGCCAATAATAGGCTTTTAGCAACGCCGCGAGTTTAGAGATATATTGGTCCAAATTAATGTCGGTTTAAATTACTATCTTAGAAATCAAAATAGACAAACAAAAATAGTTGATTATTTTATATTGTACAAGCGTTTGGAAGATAAAATTTGTATGGATAGACTCGTAGCGGTAAACGTTGTTGTCGTGTGACCAAGAGGTCACGGGTTCGAGTCTTAGGAGCGGCCTCTTGCCAAAATAAATTGGCAGGGGAAGGCTTGCCCCCAGTACACCCTTGTGGTGGGACCCCTCCCCGGACCCTCGCTCAGCGGGGACGCGTAGTGCGACCGGGCCGCCCTTTTTTAGACTCGTAGCAGTGTCACGAGTCTAACTGAACATTCGGTCGGAATTAACAATACAAGTTTGTTTACACGTAATAATTTCGGTGACAAACGAGAATAATAGTCAATAAAGTGTTTGGTTTAAAATTTAGTTTTGAGCTATTTATAATTAAGTGACTTTAAATTGTCGAGTTAAAATACGTTATAAATTAGAAGGATTAATACCGATATTTGTTAAAATCTCATATAAAAGTCGGTAGAATAAGTTGAATATAAAAGTAGTAGAATAGTTTAAATATAAAATTAGGACGAATATACTTCTAGTAGTTAACGATTCTAATAGTAATTCGGTTTAGAATTTTTATTCGGTGATCAAAAGTAGTCCGATAAGAATAATTACTTTTATCGATATTAAATTTTATCGGTACAATATTTTGAGCTGTTTAATTCTTAGAGTTCGATTAAATTATGAATCGATGATTTTATACGAATTTTTAACAATTTTAGTTATATTAAAAGATTATTTGTTTTTAACGATTGTGATTATTTTTGCGAAAATAGTTATTTGAAGTCAAATGGTTTTATGATTATGGAATAAATTGGAAGTTTGATTGTGAAAAGAGACTTACGCATATTGTGATTTTTATATCCATCTAGAGTGATCCGGACAGGTGGTTTGATATTTGAAGACCATGTTCAGTGAGGAACGTGGCCTGTGTACACAGTGTAAAGACCTAGTCGGGTATTGGCAGCGAAGTGTGGGGTAAGACCAATACGGGATTAGGCAAGGTTAAAGAGACGTCTCGACTATGTGATTCTTGATATGTGTGGTTATGGATTGATATATAAGGGGAGGAACTCTAGAATGGATATAAGGTTTTATGTTATCGGTTGTGAGTTGATTTTGATATAAGGTTTTACGTTTGATTAATTACGAGTTTGATTGATTACGAATTTGGTTTGATAAAGCGTTTGTTTGATAAAGCCTTGGTTTGATAAAACGTTGTTCGATTTGATTCGTTTTGATAAAATGATTCATACATATAGAGATTATAACAAAGTAAAATATCTAAATAAAATATTAGTGTGTCATTCAACGTGTGAATAAAGTAAAATATCTAAATAAAATATTAGTGTATCATTCAACGTGTGAATAAGTTAAGAGAACTACCTAAGTTAAGAGAACTACCTAAAATAGGTAGAACTACGTGGCTTTGATTCCCGGTTTAAATATTAAAAGAAGTTCGGGATACGTAGGAAGCTTGATAGAATTATCAAGTTCAAGCCAAATAATTAATAAAACTTTAGGTAGTCTATTAAATTTTTATCTATCAGAAGATCGGTTTGGTTTTCAGGTTGTTCGAAGTTCGTTATCCTATTTTCCTTTCATACCCGATGCCGTTTAGGGTCGGGTGTGACAAAGAAGAAGAAGAAGAAGAAGAAGAAAAGAAAAAAATAAAAAAAATTGGTTCGGACCATTTTACCCCTTTGCCACGTCATCAAATTAACGGTGTTAAGCCATTTTCCACTTTTCGGGTAACGGCGTATAACATGCTCCTTTTTTTTGTAAAAACAAACCACATGGGTTTTTTTTTCTGAAATCCATGAAACCACATGGGTTTTTTTGGAATTTACCCTTTATTAAATTTATACTTTGTTAAATTTGTAATACTTTTTATTGTATTTATTGATTCTTAATGGGTAAAGGTACCCGCGGGTACCCGTAAATTAAATGGGATGGGTATGGGATGCAAAAAATATATCTGTTAGGGTAATGGGACGAGTACGAGTAATTAAAAGATAAAATGGTAAGGGTTTGGGATTGGGATTGACATTACCCGCGGGTACCCTGTCCGTTGCCATCCCTAGTTGTAATAAATAAGTACAATTAAAAAATTGAATAGAAAAATTAATTAGATAAAAGAAAAATCAGCTAAAATTGCACCTTTTTTTATTATACTTAATAATCGCCTCTTCTAAGATAGTAAGAGGTGGTTATGTTCACAATATAGGCCATGGCAGTACATTTGATCAGCGGTTACGCCCCGACCTGTAGGACGAGCTGCTGGTAAGGCAACAGTCAGCACATATTCCTTCGACTCGTGTCTAAGAACTATTTGCAAGTTCCTGGACCAGTCAAGAAAATTAGTCCCTGAAAGCTTTTCCTTCTCCAGGAGTGGCCATTTAATTTTCTTTTCATGTTATTTTGATGTGGAGTCTAATCTATGTGGAAAAATTACATTAGAGTTAGGATAAAGGGCTTAAGCCAAAAATCAAATTAATAATCCATTTTAATTCATTATTGGTGGTATTTATTTGGCTGTCTTGACCAAGATCCATAATCCATCAACAATCGACCGACTTAAGTCTGCCAATGTGAAGCATTTACTCAACCACTGCTTGAACTTGCAGTGTTAATATATTGCCTCCAATGAGTAGTATGTCATCGACATATAATATTGAGAAATTGGATATGCTCCCACCAAATTTCATATACACACAGGGTTCATAAGGATTCTTCATGAAACCATATTCAGTTATGGCTTCACTCAATCTCTGATTCCAAGACCTAGATGCTTGCTTCAATCCATAAATGGATCTTTGAAGCTTACATACTCGGTTAGGATACTTCGGATCGATAAAACCCTCTAGTTGTGTCATGTAGACATCCTCGAGTAACTTCACATTCAGGAAAGCGGTTCGAACATCCATCCACCATATCTCATAGTTATACCACGCAGCTATGTCTAGTACTATCTTAATGGATTTGAATATAGCAACTGGTGAAAAGGTTTCATCATAGTCAATTCCTTGGATTTGTCTATAACCTTTTTACCACCAGCCACCCCTTGAAGGTGTTATCGGCTTTTAATTTGAAACACCACTTACAGCCAATCGTTTTAACACCCGAAGGTGGATCCACCAAGTTCCACACCTGGTTATCACGCATAGACTGCATTTCAGCCTCTATAGCTTTACGCCATTGATCTGATTATAGGCTTTCAATAGCCTCTTGATAAGTCTTGGGCTCATCCTGGTCATCGACCATTATGTCCCCATCATCAGTCATGACAAAGCCGTACCTTTCGGGCTGATGACATGTCCTATGAGACATTCTAGGTTCCTGTGTAACTAGTTTAGCCTCCTCAATTTCTTGAGGACCTAAACCAGTTACGTGAGCATCCTCAGCATCTACTGTAGGAGTTCGTGAGTCTTGAATCTCAGAGAGATCAATATTTCTCCCACTATCTACTTTGGAAAGGGATTCCTTTTCCAAAAAGACTGCAAACCTAGCCACGAATGTCTTATTCTCAGCTGGGTTGTAGAAGTAATAACCCTTAGTTTCCTTAGAGTAACCAACAAACTGGCATTTAACAGACCTGGACTCTAGTTTGTCACTTATCAATTTCTTGACATGTGCATGATAGCCCCAAATCTTCATGAAGGAAACGTTGGGCTTTCGTCCCGTCCATAATTCATATGGTGTTCCTTCAACTGCCTTGCTTGGTGTAGTGTTTACAACCCAAGATGTAGAAATAGCCAGATTAATTTCAACAACATAAATACCTGACTGAACCAGAAGCTTCATTCTTCTGTTTCTCCCTTAGCTTTGGACATGCATTTTTCCAGTGTCCCTTCTTATTACACTCATGGCAGATATCATATGCTGAGGCCAACCTACCTTTAGAAGCTACCGCCTTCCTAGCCTTGGGCTTGGCCTTTTGGGCCTTCTCTTTGGACTTGGACTTGGCCTTTACTTTAGGCACGTTCCCTTTGTTGACCAGCAACATTTCTGGAGTCCTCTTGTAGGATTGCTCAACAAGCTTTAGCATGCCATGCAATTATACTACAGACTTATCAATTCCCTGCATGTGGTAGTGCATGATAAACTTATTGTAAGTGATCCAAGAATGACGTCGACTGCCAGTTGGGCAAGCACTGGTGAGCCAAGCCTTGGTAATATGTCAATAAAACCCTTCAACTTTAGCACGTGTGTGCTAACAGAAGTCTCGGCTTGCATCGTAGTGCTGCATAGCGCCTTTGTTGTCAAGTATATTTCCTGAGGAGCTTGATCTTGGAACATCCTTTTGAGTGATCCATGATCTCAAAGGCGTGCTGCTCCATGAACTGTTTCTGAAGATCAGGAACCATGGTACCCCTCATAATGCATGACACATCTCTCTCATCCTTAACATGTCGGTCGTACTCCACCATTTGATCAGCGGTTACGCCCCGACCTGTAGGACGAGCTGCTGGTAAGGCAACAGTCAGCCCATATTCATTCGACTCATGTCTAAGAACTATTTGCAAGTTCCTGGACAAGTCAAGGAAATTAGTCCCTAAAAGCTTTTCCTTTTCTAGGAGTGGTCTGAGTGAGTTGTTGCTTGTTGTAGCCATTTAATTTTCTTTTCATGTTATTTTGATGTGGAGTTTAATCTACGTGGAAAAATTACATTAGAGTTAGGATAAAGGGCTTAAGCCAAATATCAAATTAATAATTCATTTTAATTCATTATTGGTGATATTTATTTGGTTGTCTTGGCCAAGATCCACAATCCATCAACAATCGACCGAGCTAGGGCTCCGTCGTCGACCATTGACGATTTGGTAGGATAAATTGTCAAATCCTCCGTAAGGACTCTTGGTTTAATGGGCTTTGTGACACTTAGCCCATCTGTGCTTAGGGCCCGCTCTGAGCTAATACTATCCACGTTGAGTCCAACCACCATACATGCATTAGGCATACCAAAGTATCCTAACGCTCGACGGTCCACTAATACCTACTAGGGCACGTCATACACTGTAGCACTACCTGTGAGGAAGAGGTTACCTGTGAGGAAGAGGTGTGAATCTGGAAAGCACTTTTAAACGACTCAATATTTCATTATCCGGATTAATTAAGTGATACGGCTATAACATATAATTATCACGGGTGATGATCTGGTGATCGTTGCTACTTATATTTCATGTTATACTAAGCAATTGTATAACCAAAATAAACATAGAGACTCTATGGGCCTTATAATACATCCTAGTGAAACTAGATATACTATCTAATCTTCACGGGCTTGCTTCAAGTCTCCTTGCGCTCGCACCATTGGCTTGGACCGTCTGGGCTTCTTCACGATCAATTACAATTTTATAAATCGAACCTATTCTAAAATTACATTAATAAAAGAATGGCACGCATGCCATATTTCTAAAAATAATTAAATTACAAATCGACTTTAATTTAGGGCTCATAGAACTCTATAACACATTGCTGCATGGTACGACATACAAATATAATACATGAATATGGAATTCCAAAAACATCTAATAAAGTTAAGCCGAGTTACTTAGAGTGAAATCGCTAATTTTACCATATGTGACTAAGGCCCATAAAGGCCCAAATGGTTAACATCCATTTAAATGCAAAATTACAATTTCACTTCCACTAGATTTTTAGGGTCGTCACATATCTAAAATTTAGCCCTCCCAATTTAAACCAGTGTCACAGTCTATTGGGCCAATTTCACAAATTAACCATATTCAATTTTATACAAATTATAAATTCGATTAAAATTAAATATGCATGCCAAACAAAACATTTTAATACCAATTAATTTTTATTCAAAACACGTTTAATAAATTAAGCGGTATTAGGACCCTGATTTTATTAAATTACCCGTGAAAAATTTTAAAGATTAAAACCAGTGTCGTTAAATCCAAAATTAGACTAATTCTGAAAAAAAAATTACGGACCCGAGAGAGCGACGGGGCTGCTGTCTGGCGGACAGCATCAGTGCTGTTGTCCACCCAATAGAAGCCGTGGGGCTGCTGTTCGTGGACAGCAGTCCCGCGATTGCTGTTCCTTGTCCGAAATTATTTTTTTTTACTGTTTAAATAAAAGCTGATGTTGTATTTTTTTTTAAAAATTTATTATTCTAAAAAAAATATCAGAACCGAGCAAAACAAAATACATACAGAAATAAAATATAAAAATTCCTAGAACAATTACTACACGAGGAATTAATAGGAAATTTCAAAACTTGATTTGAAAAAATAGTAAAACCAAATCATATTAATTTTTCAATCAATCAAAACGAACTAAACCATGACTCTAACACCACTGTTAGGGATTATAGCCAGTTAATCAATTATAGCGCAACAGAATTGCGGTTTAAAATTAATTTCTAATCCCTTTTGGTTTGATCTTTGTCCGTTAACTATTGATTGCATAAAACCTTTTAGATCCATTTTAGGGTAAAAACTTACGCGGACTGTCTCTTTTAGAGACGGCTGAAGAATCCATAAAGTAGTAAGATCTCCGTAGCCAGGTGCACGAACGGCTATCGAGCTAGAACCGGTGCTAGCCGAAGAACGGAGGAAGAACAAGAGAGATAATGTAATTAGCAGAAAATCTAATTGTTTTCTTATGCAAACATAGGTTGGCCGAATATCATTAGTAGTTAATTAGGTTTAGAGTGTTTCAATTCATATATATATATATATAGTGTATTCCTAAACCTAATTGGTTAATTACAAAACTAATCCAATTCTAATCTAATTATATAAATAAATACCAATAATATCTATTTTATGCAATTAATTATGATTAGATTAAATTTAATTACCCCAATTAAATAAATAACACTAATTAATAAACTGGTGTATTAATTTAATTAATTAATCACCGAATGCAATTTCATTAATTTACAAATTGATTAATTACATCTCGCAAACTAATTAATCAATTAAATAATCAACATTTAAGATCATTAAGTATCAATTAATTAATTAAATAACCACCAATTAATCTTATTGAATAATTCACATTAATGATATGTTAAACTAGTGTAACCACCAAAATGTTTTATATAATTAATAATGTTGACTTCAATTAATAAGACTTTTATTAGGGAGGAAATAGTGAAAAAATAGTGAAAAATCATAGTTATATATACGTAGATAGATTGATCTCTTCTTATTGTTATTTCGATCCGAAACTCCAATTGGTGTCTGGGAATTCTTTATACTGTGTTATTTTTTACTAATTAAGAACAAAGGTACATCTTTGCCTTATGTGTTCTCTTACTTCGATTCATCTAGGGTTTTTACTTGAATTTAAGAGTTTTTTAGGATTTTTGTTTGTGCCATTGATGAAACTCATGCAGAATGGTTTCTGGATTGGGATGAGATTTTATGAAATTATGACCTTTTTATTTTCAAGCATTATTTTTGCTTTTCCTTTATATTTTCGGTTGAAAAATTTATTGTTTAGTGAGAAAAGCTGATTTCTTTAAGCTCGTTTTTTGTGTTGAAATTTTGAAATATGAGAGATTATTATCTTCTAAATGCAATAATGTGATTATATTGCACGGAAACTACTCTTCACTAGCGTTTTTGCATTTCATGTTTGTTTACTACACGTTCTCCTCTTGTTTCTGTAAATATTGAAAATATAAAACGTGTTTCTGACTTAGAAAAACATTTGCATTGTGACTATAATTCTTGCTAATTGAAACTTACAATTTAGCAACATGCCACGTGTGCAGGTGATGGGTCTGTTAGCAATATGCCATATGAAAGGAAAATTCAAGACTGCTAGTGATGGCACAATGATCTATGAAGGTGGGAAAGTTCATCATGTCTTAATCGACAAATGTGGTGATCTAAAGCTTAACGACTTAAAGAAAAAAGTGGTTACAATGTTTAATATTCCTATTTGGTTCATCTCTAAGGTCAATTTCTTCTTCCCAAGTGATAGGAAGTATCTCCTTGATGTATATAATGACAACTCATACAAGACAATGGTGATGATATATGATAATTCGAGGACTATCAATATATATATGTGTGTTAGTTAGAGGATGATTTTGTAGGGATTGATTGTTTAATTTGATTGAGATTGTCAATGATGTAATCAAACATTATCTTATAGAAACGATAAATTTGTGTTCCGATTGTTTGGATTTTTTAGATAATATATGTTATTTTAAGAATTAAGATGTCTAGTTTATAATTTGGAATAACATGTAACCTCAAAATTGAACCATTGAGGGATACCACTACGCTAATCTATTATTATTAATTAAGATTCAACTTGTTCAATTTTTAGATAGATGATTTATTAAAGGGTAAATTCCAAAAAAAACCCTGTGGTTTCATGGATTTAAAAAAAACCTATGTGGTTTGTTTTTACAAAAAAAAAAGAGCGTGTTATACGCCGTTACCCGAAAACCGAAAAATGGCTTAACAGTGTTAAAAGTGATGACGTGGCAAAGGGTAAAATGGTTCGAAAAAAATAAAAAAATAATAAAAAGAAAATTAAAATATATAAAAAACCCACCATTTTCTTCTTCTTCTTCTCTCTTCCTGGACTACTTCTTCTTCTTCTTCTTCTTAAAATAGATTTTTCTTCTTTTCTATTCTCTCTTCTTCTTCTTCTTCTTCTTCTTCTTCTTCTTCTTCTTCTCTCTTCCTAGACTTCTTCTTCTTAAAATAGATTCTTCTTCTTCTTTTTAAAATAGATTCTTCTTCTTCTCTCTTCTTTTTCTTTCTTTTTTCTTCTTCTTCTTCTTCCTCTTCTCTTCTTCTTCTTCCTTTTTTCTTCATCTTCATCTTCCTCCTCTATTCTCTTCTTCTTCTTCTTTTCTTCTTCTTCCTCTTCCCCCTCCTTTCTTTTCTTCTTCCTCTTCTTCTTCTTCTTCTTCTCTTCTTCTTCTTCTCTTCTTCTTTGGATGATTTTAGTTTGTTTTTTTAATGATTTTCAGTATGATTTATGTACCAATCATTTTTATGGATTTATTATAGAGAGAGTATTTTTAAAAAAAATGGATAATAATTTATTATAGAGAGAGAAATATGCTTTTAGATAACCTGATAACTTATTGGTAACCTGCTATAGCAGGTCACTTAATAAGAATATATTATGGAGACTCACCATTGAGAACTCTTCCATATATATATATATATATATATATATATATTATTACTTTCAGTTTGTACAAGTAAAATCAGTATCCCCAATGGAATGGACCGACACAATTTTATATGTCGAAGATACCGACGGAACACCAATGTATATATTCCACTGAAAATCACCAACATATTCTCCTACACAAACCAATAATGTATCAAAGATATATAACACAATAATTATCACCCTCATTACTGACGTAATTAGTCGTTGTTGAATTATGTGGGTGATGTCACCTACACATCTATTTTAGTCACCTACTGAAAAATTCTTGGAGAATAAATTAATAAAAAATATATTTATAATTACTTAAAGCTCAAATTAATCCCTAACCTATTCCCAAAACTCAATTAGATCCTTAAACTTTAGAAATCATCAATTAAGTCCCTCAACTATTATAAAATTATCAATTGATTAACAATTTCATAATATTTTAAGGGCTTAGTTGATGATTTATGAAGTATAGGGATCTAATTGAGTTTTAGGGAATATGTTAGGGCCAATTTAAGGTTTAAGTCTTTATAATTCTCGAACCTTTAAAAGGCAAATGATATATAAAACCTAAGGTCCCGTTTGGTACACCGTAATGAATGTCATAACGAAATGCTCATTACAATGGAGGCTCATTACCATGTTTGGATTACGATATTATTTTTATTGTAATAGAATCACAAATATATTATTTAATTTATCTTTACAAATTGATGTAATGACCATTACATAAAGAATATATATAAATCCCTATTACACATTTGTAATTTTATTATTAATATTTATTATGTACAATTCTTATTAAATGATAAAGCAAAAAAACTAGAAAAAACATGAAAATTAAAAAACACGAAAAAAAAAAAAATCCGAAAAACGGAAAGAACACAAAAACACGAATAACGAGAAAAAACAGAGCTTGCAATTCATATTTTTCATGTTTTTTTGTTGATTTTAATTGTGTAAATAATATTTTATGATTACATTTAACTAAGCAAATATAAGTATTATAATGGTAATTACATTTCATCAATTTTTTTTAAAATTTAATTTATCAAGTAAACATGGTAATGGAATCACTATTCCATTCCATTCCATTACAAGTTTGATTACATTACATTGCATTACGTCATACCAAACACACCCTAAGGGTTATAAGCATTAATTCTCCATATGTTTTCAATAAAATAAAATAAAAATCTTAACTCTAAAGCATTTATTTGCATTGGAAATATAATTAATTTACTAGTTTTTATGAGTATTTAATAAAGTATCAATAAATTTTATTATAAGATTATCTTAAAAAACCAAATTAACACTAATAATAGTAATTTATGGGTTTTTATTAGGGATGTATATATCAGGACCCTTAATAAAAAAATAATAAAAAATAGTTTAAAACATGAAATTATTACGAATAAAAGCTTCTTCTTTTTTGGGTAACAGAAGAAAACCCTTCTCTAACTCTCCCTTATACTCCATGAATACTAGCCCCTCTCCTCTTCATCTATTCTACCACCCTCTTCTCTAGATCTCATTTTCTTTATCCTTCAGTTATCTCCGACTATCTCTACTATCTCTGGCCATCATTCACCAGTTCACTTCTCATCTCCGACATTCGACCACTGGTGTATTAAATATGGACGCTAGCAAGTGTACTAGGTCATGTGGAGTATTTGGTAAGACCAAGTGTCGTATTCCACCGTCAAGTTCGTTAAATGAGTTACCTTAAGTGTTAGAGCTAAACAGTTGGTTGATTTGGGTATATTAACTAATATGAATAGGCAGAAATGAATGCGATAAAATAAAAGATAAATCTCAGGCTAAACAAGCACAGGCCTAACACTACCCCTACGCTCGACTATAAACAGACTATTCCAATCATTGAAGTAATCCATATTCTTGATTTGAGTTTCTTTCTCAATATTCACTAAGGTTCGGTCTCCCATTTCCAAAGATTCTAAGCAAGTAACATTAACCAAGTCTCCTTGTGTTAAGCACCAGCAAGCATTATGAAATAGAAAACATTCATGATTGAAACCTCAATATATGGTTGTTCATCCACTACGATATAAATCACATAGTTAGTTCAGATACGTCGAAGCATCGTCGTACCATCTTCGATAACTAGCATATAGATTGGATCCTAATCTACACATTTTGCATACTATGGAAAATCATTCATGGATGGAAATACTTCATTAATCAAAATAGTTAGTTACAGTCGCCGTATATGGCTGGCTAGGCCTGCAAGCTGAACTACTCACTCATTCCTATGAGTGAACAAATTGTTCTTCCCAAAATGTTCCTTCCGACAAAGATAAAAATAGAGAATGAAAAGAAAGGTGGCTGAAAATGAGGTGCCCTCTTTCTAGCTACTATTAAAGTATTTATAAGACACAAAACAAACCCTAAAAACAAGGGCAAAATAGTACTTAAAGCATATTACAAAGGACAACTAAACTATCACCCTCCACTTGGCATAAGATGGATGCTGCCTTGCCATCCACATTTTGCTTTCTCCTTTATCTTGCTCGACCCGTGAATATATCTGTATCCCGCCAGGCTGACCCGTTTATGCTGTTGTTTATACTGTTTTGTTCTTCTTCATAGATGTTCGAGAGGGATCCTTCTTGAACTGTAATTTCTACATGTTTCTTCCATTTTTGGTTGAAAACTATGACTTTGAAGCTCTTTCCCATGAATGTTCAGCCTCGTAAACTTGTTCATTTTACTCGTATCAATTTACCCCCAACTTGAGCTCTTGCTTATCATCAAACAACACATCATAATAAGAGGTGAAGAAATAGGCCGTTTAAACAAACAATAACAGCTGAGTAGATGCACAATAAAATTCTCAACTAATGTTATAATTTACATGTAGTAGAAATTACAAGTTGAGCTTAACTAAGCATGTAATTTCCCTGATCTATATTGCGATCACTTGAGGTTGCTTCTATTTTGCTCTTTGCTCACAGTGTTTGGCTCTTGATTTTGGGTGGTTTAAGTCTCTCGATAACAATGTGAGAATAGTATAAGACTTTGCCCTCCTGTCTAACAGGGAATTCAAACTGTTTTTGGGTGTTTAGAGAGGGTGTTCGGTGATGTTTGTGGTTCTTGGTTGTTTTGCCAGTGACTTTCTGGACTCCTGTTTCCTTTTCTGTTTTCTCCTAGAGGAGAATGTGTTATTTATTATATATATATTATTTGTGTTTTTTTATAGAAAAGAAATCCCCTCTGGTTCGATATATTTTGGAAACAGGGTTTTCATGGTGCTGGCATTTTGAGGCATTTGTAGTTCAGCCATGGGTTTTGAATTTGGGTGTTTTGGAGATGGATGTTTGGATTAGGGATGGCAACGGGTAGGGTACACTATGCCAAAACCCTCTTCAGACGACGATTAAAAACCGTCGTCCCGCGAGATATAAATCTGTCACGGGGCTCGTTGCCGTCTATTGCACCTTCAGACGATGGTCAGGTTCTGTCATGTTTCGTCATCACACATGACATTAGCCTATTTTCTTACTGTCATCTTTCCCTTGTTACGATGCAGCTTATTTATTACTATCGTCACCTTTAATGTCATCACACGACATTCTGACAATTAAAACCGTCAGGTTAGCGTGTGGGAAATTGGCATATTTAATTTGAGATGACAGTTTGTATAATAAATTCTGCCGTTATAGCCTGTTTAGATGGCACAGGTCTTAATCAACCATGTCAAAGGAGTTTTTTTCATATGACAAACATTTTTTAATGTCTTTTTATTGCTGTTTAGATGACATTTTTAAAAATTAAAATGTCACTTTATGCCTTCTTCTTCGTTTGAATTTCTGGTTTTTATACCTGAATACATAAACATTATAAAATATGAAGATTAAATTCTGTATAACAATGGTTTCAATTTTATTAGAGACCAATACTCATAATATGTTTACATTTGTGCCTAACGTCAATCCATATCTTGAATAACCAATACATTTCTGAATTAAAACACAAAAATAATAACCAATATCTTCCATAAGTCAATCCATATCTTGGAGTAATAATTAGGCCTATAATCCCAAAGGTCTTGCTATCTGCAAAATCCAAGCAGGTCATTAATATTACACACAACCCTAAACTCAGTAGTAATTACGTGACCCTTCCCCTAACACGGCCTTTCACTTACCACAATCATATCACTATAAATATATGCATCATAATTCAGAATCATACCTTCAACAGCCAGAAAACTTACCAACAATGGATCCCCTTGTTGAAACTCCAGGAGAAATAATTGCTGACTTGAATAAGTTGTACATGGAGAACCCAGAGTGGCTTCTGACCATCAATGGTACGTATGTCAATCCATAGTTGTTCTGTAACCCTTCCTGGTTTCTTCTATGTATTTCTAATGATTGTTCTTGGATGATAACGTACAGGTCCTCTCGATGGTAACTTCTTCAAATGGTCGATCAAAATAAAAGGCCCCCAATACACCCCATATGAAAGGGGTGTATTTGAAATCAGAATCAGCTACCATCCGGATTTCCCAAACAGACCTGCAAGAGTAATATTAACTCAGATCAGTAAGATATAATCACCTATATGAAACATACACTAATACATCTCTCCTCTTATTCTCAGTTTTGGTTCCGGAATAGGATATATCATCCTAACGTGGCTCCTCAGGGGTCGATTCATCTTCCCCGTATCCTTAATAACCATCGCTTTTCCACTGCCACGGTATAATGCAACCATTTATCTATTTCATTTGATAAACATACAACATCATATTTTTGTTCTAATTATTCTATGCATTTTGTAGTGTCTGTGGCACATATATGATCTACTTCTACAGCCCCACAGTGAGGAGCCATTTCCTGGGCAAGAAGCAGTTGCTGAGCAATATCGCAGCAACAGGGAAGAGTATGAGGGGATCGCCCTGATATGGACTGAGGAGTATGCAAAGTGTATATGAGGGTGTCCAAATCTCTTAAACTATCTTGGCTGAGAGAAAGGAGAATCGGAAGGCAATGTGAGCTCCAAATGTGGTTCTCATTCCAATTCCAAATTTCCTTTCTGTAGTCAAAATAGTTAAGGGGCTTTGGACCTTTAATTCCCCCCCCCCCCCTTTTGTAATATATAACGTAGAGCTTTGTGCTCCTAAACTGACCCTTTTATAATGCTTCTTCCAGAGGGTTATGATGCTATCACCACAAGGGACTTTGTTTGTGCTGGATATGAAGGGTGTTCAAACCTCCTAAGCTGTCTTGACTAAGTGAAAGGAGAATTGAAAGGCAATGTGATATCCAAATGTGGTTCTCATTCCAATTCCAAATTTCCTTTCACTAGTCAAAACAGCTAAGGAACTTTGGACTGTCAATTACAACCGAAAGGCAACACTCATCCCCCCCTTTTGTAATATAACGTAGAGCTTTGATATTCAGTTTGTATGTATATGTAAGTAGACTAAACTAACCCTTTTACAATGCTCCTTCCAATTGGGTTGTACTCGTGGTACTCTAAACTTGGTAATGAGGTTTATGATGCTGTCAAAACAAGGGACTCTGTTTGTGCTGAATGCATCATAAGCCTATCACCATGTTTAATGTTGTTGTTACGATATCAAACCGAGTGGAAAGGAACATAGTAAGAGTATGTCCAATGCACATACATAACCCTTTATGTAGAGCTTGTTATTCAGTTCGTATGTATATGTATATTCTATCTAATCAAAATATATCTTATCATTTGCAAGCCATATCAGTACATGCAATTAGCCTAAATTTACCCTTTAATACATGCTTCATACATGCTTCATAAACGAATTGCATTCAGAATCCTTACTTATCATTTCAAATAAAAATGAGCCAGTTGAGTTCATAACATTTTCAGCTTTAAGAGTATGCCTAACCTGCTATAACAAGTAGACAACTTATTCAAGTAGACATGTATATTCAAGTGAACATGCTATAACAAGTAGACAACTTATTCGTGCATGTCTATTCCTTACTTATTCAAGACAACTTATTCCTTACTTATCATCATAGGTCATGTTCAATTTCAAAAAGAGTATGGTGATATCTTATCATTTGCAAGCCATATCAGTACATGCAATTAGCCTAAATTTACCTTTTAATACATGCTTCATACATGCTCAATGACCCTTTTACAATGTTCCTCGTACACATACTCATACAGAACCTCAAACATAAACATCAACAGAACATCATACATAAACATGTTTCATACACATACACATACTCAATCACTTCTAGCAGTATAACTCATAGGTGTAAGAGTAGTGGCAATCTTAATGAACATTCAAAGCTTTAGAGTATGCCTAATCAGCCACATGCTTAATGACCATTTTACAATGTTCCTCTAATACTTGATGCATGATTAACAAGCTACATGCCCAAATGAACAATCGTACACATATTCATACAGAACCTCAAACATAAACATCAACAGAACATCATACATAAGCATGTTTCATACACATACACATACTCAATCACTTCTAGGAGTATAACTCATAGGTGTAAGAGTAGTGCCAATCTCAATGAAAATTCAAAGCTTTAAAGTATGCCTAATCAGCCGCATGCTTAATGATCATTCATACATAAACTCTATGAGTCCTAGCTTTCTAAACAGTTATATCTAACCAATCAGTTCATACCAATCATTTCATTATCACCCAAAACATCATACATATATGTAATCGTTCAGTTCAAACCAACATAACAATATATATACTAAATCAGGCTAGTTTCCTAAATCAATGAGTTCTAGGATCCAAAACAGTACATCAAACATACACAATCACTTCTAAAGGCATGACCAATCAGTTCAAACCAACATAACATTAACATATATTCAGTAAGTTAAAGAAATCTTCCCATATGCTAAAGGCATGAACCGATTGACAATCTCTTCAGTCAGCCTTCCCATGTACTGAAGCATTCTTACTATCCCTGCAAATAGTGTTCAAATAAAAAGGAATCAGATGAGTTCATACCATCTACTGTATCAGGCACTGTCTTGCCCTAGATTAAAAAAGATAAAGACCCAAGCTTTACAACAGTGAATCTAAATACAATAAAATCAGTGTAGCTAAGCGAAAGATCTAAACCTTTCAATGATAGGTCTGAAAATCACAAGATCCTTATACCAGCTGCTGAAATCGACATACACAAAAGTAAATCGGAAGAGGAAAAGATAGAGTAAGGAACAATGATACATCTAAGAACGAAGAAAATATGGCTTACTAGTACCGTGTTTCGAGCTCACCCAGTGATTGCATGTTCAGATCAACCATGGAGATAGAGAGGGATGAGAGGGATGAAGCTTGCATAACCTAAACTGGGGTTTGGGATTGAGAGAGGGTTTATATATCAGCTGAAATTTCAGTCAAATGATATAAAGCGCCTAAAATTTGGTATGGCCGCGTAAGTGAAATTTCATTTGCCACTTTTTTGTTTTCGGCATACAATGACATTCATTTATTAGAAGTGTCATCTGTTGAGCGCATCAAATTTAACGAAAACGCGCGTTTTCTTTGGATGACAGGATTCTGTAATCGTAATGTCATCTGAGAATCGAGTGCATTTTTTATTTCGCCTTAAGATGACATACAGTTAAAATACTATCACGAAAAATATTTAGACGACACGAAAACAAATGTCTGTCATGTATCTTGTGTCATGTGAAAGGGAAAATGGCATAGTGGTACCCGCGGGTAATGTCAATCCCAAACCCTTACCTTTTTATTTTTTAATTACCTGTACACGTCCCATTACCCTAACGGGTATAATTTTTGCATCCCATACCCGTTCCATTTAATTCGCGGGTACCCGCGGGATCCCTTACCCATTAAGAATTAATAAATAAATAAAAATTACAAATTTAACAAAGTATAAATTTAATAAATCATTTATTTAAAAATTAAACAAATTGAAGCTTAATTAATAAGAATAAAATAGCTTAGTGGTATCATTGAATTGTTAAAAAACAAAAGATTGCAGTTCAAATCTCACGTCTTACATCTAAAAAACAATTATATTTATTAATATATAAAAAAACTTATGACGGGTAATGGGTATCGGGTACCCTAGGGGTATTCCCATACCCGTCCCATTACCCTAATGGGTAATGGTTTTGATCTCATACCCGTCTCATACCCTTTTATACAGGGTACGGATAGTCCTATTAGGGTTGGGTAGTGCCGGGTACCCGTGGGTATACTACCCATTGTCATCCATAGTTTGGATGTGGAACATGTGTTTGATGGTGGATGTATGGAATGTTCATCTTCTTATGCTAACAACTGTTCTATTCCTACTAAAAGGCAGACAGGGCAAAATTTAACTTAAATGTCACATGCAAAGCGCACTCCAAAAAAATAAATAAATTTGCAAAGATATGCATAATTTAGGCACAAGTCTCACTAGTTGTTTGCAACACAATATGTGATCACCATGTTTAGGAAGCATACATGCATAGTGCTCAACCAGTCAATCCTAACTACAATTTATCACAGCAGTTAACAATTCTAAGTGCATGGCAACTTAACTATCAATGCTTATTCAAAATAGCCTATACGAAAATGGATGAGTGAGATATGGGTGTTGCACACAGGGTGGTGGTTATGATGTGCTTTGTTTTTGTGTGGAATGTCTAGTAATGTGATGCGGAGGAAAAACAGGGTTAGTGGGGTGAACAAGGTTTACACGAACAACTATTCAGATTGCTAAGACGTTGTTCTCCTACCCCCAACTTAATCAAAACATTGTCCTCAATGAGAGACAAAATGGGTAGAAAGAACAAACGCCAACAAAACAAACAAAACAACAGCAGCAGCAAGTTGAGCAAATGAGAGAGATAGTTACTAATTACACGGTCGGAGATTAGGAGGACTCAGCCTCCTCTTCAGCATTTGCTTTAGTGACAGGTGTGATCGCTTCTTCCATTGCATCATTCCTCTTAACTAGGCTCTTATGTGAATCATCCAAGACTGTTGTTTCAAGGGCAATGTTGTTGTTGCCTTCTAAAATGTCTATTCGAGCGCGTAGGGCCTGCATTTCTTGCTCATAGGTGTTTATTCGCTGCTCCAGGACTCTCATATTGATAAGAACTATCTCCATACTCATTTTGGCCGCTGTGCGAAAAACTCGCCATCACTGGTTATTGTCTCCTGGAATGCTCGGATTGGTGACACATGCACAGGCTGGGGCATTCCGTCCTCGGACCTCCTTCTTTTGGAAGTGCGAGTTGGGTCCTTGTCCTTCTTCTTGTGGTGCTCAACCTCTCTCCATAGGTACCAAATACCCTTGATATCACAGCAGATTTCAATGCGCTTCATGACCTGTAAATTCAAAGGCTGCTTAAAGGGACCAATTGTTAGTGTAGTAACTTTGGGGTCAAAGAACCCAAGGTTTTGAGCAATTTTCGTGATGAAAGGACCATAGTATAAACCCGTGACATTTTTCTTCTGTTGCAATAAGGCGATTGTTAGTGATTATTGCCAGTTAATCAAATGTAGCGCAGCGAAATTGCGGTTTAAAATTTATTTCTAATCTCTTTTGGTTTGATCTTTGTCCGTTAACCATTGATTGAATAAAATCTTTTGGATCCGTTTTAGGGTAAGAACTTACCCGGACTGTCTCTTCTAGAGACGGCTGAAGAATCCACAAAGTAGTAAGATCTCCGTAGTCAGGTGCACGAACAGCTATCAAGCCAGAACCAGTGCTAGCCGAAGAACGGAGGAAGAATGTGAGAGATAATGTAATTAGCCAAATTTCTTCTTCCACTTTTCAAGTGGTGGCTACCGAAAATCTAATTGTTTTCTTATGCAAACATAGGTTGGCCGAATATCATTAGTAGTTAATTAGGTTGAGAGTGTTTCAATTTATATATATAGTGTATTCCTAAACCTAATTGGTTAATTACAAAACTAATCCAATTCTAATCTAATTATATAAATAAACACCAATAATATTTATTCTATGCAATTAATTATGATTAGATTAAATTTAATTACCCCAATTAAATAAATAACACTAATTAATAAACTGACGTATTAATTTAATTAGTTATTCACCGAATGCAATTTCATTAATTTACAAATTGATTAATTACATCCCGCAAACTAATTAATCAATTAAATACTCAACACTTAAGATCATTAATCAATTACCTTGATACAAAGTATCAATTAATTAATTAATTAACCAAGAATTAATTACCTTGATATTTTACCGTCAATCAATTAATTAATTTCATCTCTCCAATGTATTGTTCTATAAGTTCTAACTTAGATGTTTAATGTGCACGATCCTATGGGACTGTCCTTAGCTAGCAGTGGGATCATGGTCCACAGATAGTAAGTGGATTCTAGCAAATCATGACTGCCCCTAACTAAGACAGAATTTCCGTAGTCTAAAGATGTAGAGACCCGGTAGTTATCTCTTAATGTCTTTTACCATTTGATATTGATATTATAAACTAGAGGCATGGCGGCTGTCATCCTCTCTGATGTTTATGATATTTCTTGTTCTTAAGTAGATTAATGAATCAGATAAGTAAACTACCTATCAGGGTGTGCCCACACACTTATCAATCTCACTTATCAAGTGGCCTGTGATATCATCTCAATATTATGTGAGTGGTAATTCCATCACTTCAGTATCAATACCAATGTGTTCACTTGTTCACCCAATCATACCCGTATGTGGCATCTTGTTATAGACCTGTTAGGAATATGTCAAAGTGAACCGGATCCCACATTGATATTATAATGAAATCTGGTCTGAAGACAGTTAGAGACCTACTTAAGAAAACTAATGACACAACCACCATGTAGTTTTCTCAAGCGGATCAATAGAGTCACATGTATACAACATGTACCCATATTCACAGCTGACTTAACAAGTGATATGGCTAGTATTATTTACTATCATACAATCATCGAATATACAAGTCTGTGGTCCTAATCATTCCCATGATAGAATAGACTCGAGATATGGTTTTACGATTGTCAATCAATGGATTCTCTATTCATATTATAGCACAAGATATAAATGAACTAGATTAATGCCTTTATTAATGTGACACAAATACATTTTTTATAAGAACCAATGCATATGAACTAGGGCACACCAACAGTCTCCCACTTGAACTAGTTCCAAGTAGGTATTGCCCTAAACACTATAGATATAGTACTACCAAGTGCCTTGGTAAACTGATCAATTCCATTGTTCTCGGTGCAACCCTCTATAATGTAATGTCACCGGGTAAGGTGTTACTATCTAAGTACACATTTGGATCTCTTATGTGACATGGGCTCCAGTCCTTGTGCTATGGCCTCATTATCGTCACAGAAAACATCAACTGATCTTAAGAGAGTTTGACCTACTCCTAAATCAGTTATGAACTTCTTCATCCAAACTGCTTCCTCTGCAGCACCGCATGCAACGATGGACTCAACTTCCATAATAGAATCGGCAATGGTTGGTTGCTTTAAGGATATCCAACTAATGGCACCGCCATTTAAGAGAAATTCATAACCAGTATGTGACTGGTTATCATCCTTAAAACCTCAATCATTGTAACCCGATATTTCCATTCCTCCTACCCATCAAATACTAAGAAAAACATCCTTGGTACGGTTAAGGTACTTTAGGACCGTCTGGACTATCTTCCAGTGTTCCTTGTCAATATCTAACTGGCACCGACTAGTCATGATTGATGCAACATGCAACATCTGGCCTTGTACATAACATCGAGTACATGATGGATCATTGTCTATGTACGATGCCTGACTCAAGATTTGAAGTCGGTTGGATCTAACCTTGTAGATCCTAATCGGCTTCTCCTAAGTCTTTCAATGTGAAGCATTTACTCAACCACTGCTTGAGCTTGCAGTGTTAATATATTGAATCCAATGACCAGTATGTCATCGACATATAACATTGGGAAAGTGGATATGCTCCCACTGAATTTCATATACACACAGGGTTCATCAGGATTCTGCACAAAACCATATTCAGTTATGGCTTCATTGAATCTCTGATTCCAAGACCTAGATGCTTGCTTCAATCCATAAATGGATCTTTGAAGCTTACATACTCGGTTAGGATACTTCGGATCGATAAAACCCTCTAGTTATGTCATGTAGACATCCTCGAGTAACTTCCTATTCAGGAAAGCGGTTCTAACATCCATCTTCCATATCTCATAGTTATACTATGCATCTATGGTCAGTACTATACTAATGGATTTGAATATAGCAACTGGTGAAAAGGTTTCATCATAGTCAATTCTTTGGATTTGTCTATAACCTTTTGCCACCAGTCGCCCCTTGAAGGTGCTATCGGCTTTTAATTTGAAATACCACTTGCAGCCAATCGTTTTAACACCCGGAGGTGGATCCACCAAGTTCAACACTTGGTTATCACGCATAGACTGCATTTCAGCCTCCATAGCTTTACGCCATTGATCTGATTATGGGCTTTCAATAGCCTCTTGATAAGTCATGGGCTCATCCTGGTCATCGACCATTATATCCCCATCATCAGTGATGACAAAGCCGTACCTTTTGGGCTGATGACGTGTCCTATCAGAACTTCTAGGTTCCTGTGTAACTGTTTCAGCCTCCTCAATTTCTTGAGGACCTAAATCAGTTACCTGAGCATCCTCAGCATCTGCTGTAGGAGTTGGTGAGTCTTGAATCTCAGTGAGATCAATATTGCTCCCACTGTCTACTTTGGAAAGGAATTCCTTTTCCAAAAAGACTACAAACCTAGCCACAAATGTCTTATTCTCGGCTGGGTTGTAGAAATAATAACCCTTAGTTTCCTTATTGTTACCCACAAACTGGTATTTAACAGATTTAGACTCTAGTTTGCCACTTATCAATTTCTTGACATGTGCATCACAGCCCTAAATCTTCATGAAGGAAACGTTGGGCTTTCGTCCTGTCCATAATTCATATGGTGTTCCTTCAACTGCCTTGCTTGGTGTATTGTTAATATATGAGCAACAGTTTCCAAAGCAGAAGCTTGACTCATCATTAAGTGGACCATGTCGAGCAGAGTCCTATTCCTCCTTTCTGACACTCCATTCCATTAGGGTGTACCAGGAGGAGTGAGTTGGGATACAATCCCACACTCTCTCAAGAATGAGATAAACCATTTGCTCAAGTATTCGCCCCCTCTATCAGTCTGGAGTGCTTTTACTTTCCTGCCAAGTAGATTTTCTACTTTATTTTTAAATCTTTGAATCTCATAAGAGTTTCAGATTTATGTTTCATCAGATACACATACCCGTATCGGCTATAGTCATCTGTGAAGGTAACAAAGTATAGAAAACCAGATCTAGCACTGGTGCTCATTGGACCACATACATCTGAGTGTATCAGCTCTAGTAGCACAGTGGCCCTTACACCAGTTTTGGTGAAAGGCGCCTTTGTCATCTTCCCTCTTAAACAAGATTCACACGTGTCATAAGATTGCATGTCAAATGACCCTAGCACTCCACTAAAATAAAGCCTAGTTATGCGTTTCTCATTTATGTGGCCAAGACGATAATGCCAGATATATGTGGGATTTAGTTCATTAGTCTTAATCCTTTTAGCATTTATGTTATAGATTGATCCACTACGTTTTAGATCAAGGATATAGAAACCATTTTCTAGAAATGGGTTCCATAAACAATATTGCCACGATGTATAAAAATCCTACCACGTCCAATATTAAAATTAAAACCGGGATTATCCATCATAGAAACTGAGATAATATTCATGCGCATTGCAGGTACAAAACAACAATCTTTAAGTTCTAAAACTAAACCAGTAGGCATCTCTAAAGTGTAATCTCTGATCTCTAATGCCTCTACACGAGCACCATTTCCGACTCGAAGATCCACTTCACCAGATCCTAGCAACCTCATATTTCTTTGTCCCTGCACATTTGAACAAATGTGATCTAGTGTTTACAACCCAAGATGTAGAAATAGCTAAATTAATTTCAACAACATAAATACCTGAACCAGAAGCTTCATTCTTCTGTTTCTCCCTTACCTTTGGACACACATTTTTCCAGTGTCCCTTCTCATTACACTCATGGCAGATATCATCTGCTGAGACCAACCTACCTTTAGAAGCTACCGCCTTCCTAGCCTTGGGCTTGGACTTTTAGGCCTTCGCTTTGGACTTGGACTTGGCATTTCCCTTAGGCACGTTCCCTTTGTTGACTAGCAACATTTCTGGAGTCCTCTTGTAGGATTGCTCAGCAAGCTTTAGCATGCCATGCAATTATACTATAGACTTATCAATGCCCTGCATGTGGTAGTGCATGATAAACGTATTGTAGGATGCCGGAAGTGATCCAAGAATGACATCGATTGCCAGTTGGGAAGGCACTGGTGAGCCAAGCCTTGATAATGTGTCAATAAAACCCTTCAACTTTAGCACGTGTGTGCTAACAAAAGTACCGGCTTGCATCGTAGTGCTGCATAGCACCTTTGTTGTCAAGTATATTTCCTAACGAGCTTGATCTTGGAACATCCTTTTGAGTGATCCATGATCTCAAAGACGTGCTGCTCCATGAACTGTTTCTGAAGATCAGGAACCATGGTACCCCTCATAATGCATGACACATCTCTCTCATTCTTAACATGTTGGCCGTACTCCGCCATTTGATCAGCGGTTACGCTCCGACCTATAGGACGAGCTGCTAGTAAGGCAGCAGTCAGCACATATTCCTTCGACTCGTGTCTAAGAACTATTTGCAAGTCCCTGCACATTTGAACAAATGTGAGCACGACATCTAGTGTTTACAACCCAAGATGTAGAAATAGCCAGATTAATTTCAACAACATAAATACCTGAACCAGAAGCTTCGTTCTTCTGTTTCTCCCTTAGCTTTGGACATGCATTTTTCCAAAGTCCTTTCTCATTACATGTTAAGCACAAAATATACCTAAAATATCATCATTATTTACATCAGTTCTGCTACGAATTTGTGTTGTTTATATCTATTTAGAGTACTTTTAGTCCGAATATGTTTCTTTCATGCAAGGTACCTAAATATTTGGTAAAATCTAAATAGGAACGAAAAGAGGTTAGAAACGAAGGAAAAACCCTACGAAAAGAGTCAAAGACGACAAAAATCAAACGCACCAAAACGAAGACAAGGAACGAAGCCGGAGATGGGAAAAACCTCCCGTGTCGCGACCGAGATTCCTCATTCTCAATCGCGACACGCGTCGCCAGTCACCTCCTCCCTTTCGTCCGAAGGCTGAAATTTCACTTCCCCATTCTCGGTAGAGATTTAATTAATCTCGGTAACATCAGATTTTTAGGCAGCACAATTTACACATGTTCGATTTCAAAAATATGCGTCTGTTCGATTGGATAGAAACGTCTCTTTGCAGCAGACACGTCCCCTAGACTCGACTCTTCAACATCTATAAATAGAGAGTTGATTTCAGAGTTGAGATATAATGGAGAGTTAAGATTTAGTACAGAATTTATGCAGAAATTCTGAGTCAAACGATTTAGAGTTAGAAAGTTCGATTTTGTAAAAACGATATGATGTACACACATTGTTTATCAAATAATTACATACACAGTAGCATTTAGATTTAGATTAAGATCTGTTTATATTAGTTTACATTTTGGTAGTAGAAGAACCATCTCTATTCCAAAGATTCAGTGAGAAGATCAAGTAGCGGATTCGACCCCGGAGCCTGACAAACTCTAACGAGGTTTGAGGAAAGGATTGACGACCCGAAACTCTCATGTCGTTTTGAATGCTTCCATGCTTTTTATTCTCTGTAAACTTGTATCAAATTCATACTTCATCTAATAAAGTTCATGCAATTCAATAAATTTTTATGTAGCACTTCTGTAAACGATTGGAAGTAAGTTCTGGTGTTTTCATTAAAACATAGTTAAATTCAATATCTTTACAAGGAAACTTTGTTGAACACTTAGGCAAATTTATTCTTCGAGAATTAATTTGGTTAAGGTAGAAATCTATCCCGACCGTAGGAAGATTGTCTGCGGTTCAAAGCCTTTTAATTGAAGGAGTTTACGTTATTACACTTTTATAGTTTATACAAAGTTTAAAGTTATTTTCTTTGCTTAATGCAAACGAACACAATAAATCTCTTATTCTAAACACTAAACGTTTCTGTTTTGTAATTCATGTTCAAAACAGAATTGATTTCTAACATTATACATATTCTAGCCTAATTCTTATTCTATCAATATCAAAACCAATTTCAAATAACGATTATCTATTTCTATAAACCTTAAGTCGTATTTAAACTACACTTAAATAAGTTTTTGTTGAAAAACGTTCCCTGTGGGATCGATATCTTTTTATTACTACAAGCGAAACCATGCACTTGCGGAAATCGCTCAACATTACACTCATGGCAGATATCATCTGCTGAGGCCAACCTACCTTTAGAAGCTGCCACCTTCCTAGCCTTGGGCTTGGCCTTTTGGGCCTTCGCTTTGGACTTGGACTTGGCCTTTCCCTTAGGCACGTTCCCTTTGTTGACCAGCAACACTTCTGGAGTCCTCTTGTAGGATTGCTCTGCAAGCTTTAGCATGCCATGCAATTATACTATAGACTTATCAACGCCCTGCATGTGGTAGTGCATGATGGACTGATTATAGGATGCCAAAAGTGATCCAAGAATGATGTTGACTGCTAGTTGGGCAGACACTGGTGAGCCAAGCCTTGACAATGTGTCAATAAAACCCTTCAACTTTAGCACGTGTGTGCTAACAGAAGTCCTAGCTTGCATTGTAGTGCTGCATAGCGCCTTTGTTGTCAAGTATATTTCCTGACGAGCTTGATCTTAGAACATCCTTTTGAGTTGATCCATGGTCTCAAAGGCATGCTGATCCATGAATTGTTTTTGAAGATCAGGAACCATGGTACCTAGCATAATGCATGACACATCTCTGTCATCCTTAACATGTCGTTCGTACTCCGCCATTTCATCAGCAGTTACGCCCCGACCTATAGGACGAGCTGCTGGTAAGGCAGCAATCAACACATATTCCTTCGACTCGTGTCTAAGAACTATTTTCAAGTTCCTGGACCAGTCAAGGAAATTAGTCCCTGAAAGCTTTTCCTTTTCCAGGAGTGGTCTGAGTGAGTTGTTGCTTGTTACAACCATTTAATTTTCTTTTTGTGTAATTTTGGTGTGGAGTTTAATCTACATGGAAAAATTACATTAGAGTTAGAATAAAGGGCTTCAGTCAAAGATCAAATTAATAATCCATTTTAATTCGTTATTGGTGATATTTACTTAGCTGTCTTGACCAAGATCCACAATCCATCAACAATCGACCGAGCTAGGGCTCCACCTTCGACCATTGATGATTTGGTAGGATAAACTATCTAATCATCCGTAAGGACTCTTGGTTTGATGGACTTTGTGACACTTAGCCCATTTGTTCTTAGGGCCCGCTTTGAGCTAATACTACCCACGTTGAGTCCAACCACCATACACGCGTTAGCCATACCGAAGTATCCTAACCCTCGATGACCCACTAATTACTACAGCATACTTTCTAGGGCACGTCATACACTGTAGCACTACATGGGAGGAAGATGCGTGAATCTGGAAAGCACTTTTAAATGACTCAATATTTCATTATCCAGATTAATTAAGTGATACGACTTTAACATATAATTATCGCGGGTGATGATCTGGTGATCATTGCTACTTATATTTCATGTTATACTAAGCAATTGTATAATCAAAATAAACATAGAGACTCTATGGGCCTTATAATACATCCTAGTGAAACTAGATATACTGTCTAATCTTCACGGGCTTGCTTCAAGTCTCCTTGGGCTCCCACCATGGGTTTGGACCATCTGGGCCTCTTCACGATCAATTACAATTTTATAAATAGAACCTATTCTAAAATTACATTAATAAAAGAATGGCACACATGCCATATTTCCCAAAATAATTAAATTACAAACCGACTTTAATTTAGGGCTCATAGAATATAACACATTGCTGCATGGTAAGACATACAAATATAATGCATGATCATGACATTCCAAAAACATCTAATTAAGTTAAGCCGAGTTACTTAGATTGAAATCGACAATTTTACCATTTGTGACTAAGGCCCGTAAAGGCCCAAACGGTTAACATCCATTTCTCTCATTTTACCCTTTGCCACATCATCACTTTTAACACTGTTAAGCCATTTTTCGCTTTTTGGGTAACGGCGTATAACACGCTCCTTTTTTTTTGTAAAAACAAACCAAAGGGTTTTTTTTTGAAATCCATGAAACCACAGGGTTTTTTTTTTAGAATTTACCCTTTAATAAATCATCTATCTAAAAATTGAACAAGTTGAACCTTAATTAATAATAATGAATTAGCGTAGTGGTATCCCTCAATGGTTGAAAAATAAAAGGTTGGGGTTCAAATCCAATGGCTTACATAAAAAAAACAATGATATTTATTAATATATAAAAAAATTATGACGGGTAATGGGTACCTTAAGGGGAATTTCCATACCTGTCCCATTATCTTAACAAGTAATGGTTTTGATCGTATATTCGTCACATACCCCTTTATACAGGGTACGGGTAGTCCCATTTGTGTCAGGTACCCGTGGGTACAGTACCCGTTGCCATCCCTAATTACAACGATGATTTACTGCTTCGTCTTTAGGCCTTAAAAATCTCACGATGGTAGAATACAACTATGACTATTCAATTTTGAGGTTACATGTCATTCCAAATTATAAACTAGACATCTTAATTCTTAAAATAACATATATTATCTAAAAAATCCAAACAATCGGAACACAAATTTATCGTTGCTATAACATAATGTTTGATTACATCATTGAAAATCTCAATCAAATTAAACAATCAATCCCTACAAAATCATCCTCTAACTAACACACACACACACACACACACATATATATATATATATATATATATAGCGATAGTCCTCGAATTATCATACATCATCACCATTGTAGCCACTTTTTTCTTTAAGTCATTAAGCTTTAGATCACCATATTTGTCGATTAAGACATGATGAACTTTCTCGCCTTCATAGATCATTGTGCCATCACTAGCAGTCTTGAATTTTCCTCCTATATGGCATATTGCTAACATACCCATCACCTGCACACGTGGCATGTTGCTAAATTGTAAGTTTCAATTAGCAAGAATTATAGTCACAATGCAAATGTTTTTCTAATCCAGAAACACATTTTATATTTTCAATATTTACAGAAACAAGAGGAGAACGTGTAGTAAAAAAACATGAAATGCAAAAACGCTAGTGAAGAGTAGTTTCCGTGCAATATAATCACATTATTGCATTTAGAAGATAATAATCTCTCATATTTCAAAATTTCAACACAAAAAATGAGCTTAAAGAAATCAGTTTTTCTCACTAAACAATAAATTTGTCAACCGAAAATATAAAGGAAAAGCATAAATAATGCTTGAAAATAAAAAGGCCATAATTTCATAAAATCTCATCCCAATCCAGAAACCATTCTACATGAGTTTCATCAATGGCACAAACAAAAATCCTGAAAAAACTCTTAAATTCAAGTAAAAACCCTAGATGAATCGAAGTAAGAGAACACATACGGCAAAGATGTACCTTTGTTCTTAATTAGTAAAAAATAACACAGTATAAAGAATTCCCAGATACCAATTGGAGTTTCGGATCGAAATAACAATAAGAAGAGATCAATCTATCTACGTATATATAACTAAGATTTTTCACTATTTTTCCACTATTTCCTCCCTAATAAAATTCTTATTAATTGAAGTCAACATTATTAATTATATAAAACATTTTGGTGGTTACACTAGTTTAACATATCATTAATGTGAATTATTCAATAAGATTAATTGGTGGTTATTTAATTAATTAATTGATACTTAATGATCTTAAGTGTTGAGTATTTAATTGATTAATTAGCTTGCGAGATGTAATTAATCAATTTATAAATTAATCAAATTGCATTCGGTGAATAATTAATTAAATTAATACGTCAGTTTATTAATTAGTATTATTTATTTAATTGGGGTAATTAAATTTAATCTAATCATAATTAATTGTATAGAATAAATATTATTGGTATTTATTTATATAATTAGATTAGAATTGGATTAGTTTTGTAATTAACCAATTAGGTTTAGGAATACACTATATATATAAATTGAAACACTCTAAACCTAATTAATTACTAATGATATTCGGCCAACCTATGTTTGCATAAGAAAACAATTAGATTTTCGGCAGCCACCACTTGAAAAGTGGAAGAAGAAATTGTGCTAATTACATTATCTCTCTTGTTCTTCCTCCGTTCTTCGGCTAGCACCGCACTACAAGAAAATAATCGCTTACCAACGACAACATGTCGTTGGTAAATGTCTGATTTTCGTTGCGAATCTCTATTAGCAATGACATACCAACGAAATGTATGTCGAAGCCAAATTGCTTCATGGTAAAATATATCCCAATGATAAAATCCATGTCGTTGCCATTTGCAACGCCTCGATTCATGGTAATTTCTAGGTGACCATCCAATAGAAATAGTAGTCTTTGTTAATAGCAACCAACGGTGTCGTTGTTAAGTTGTTGGTAATTTTTATGTCGTTGGTATGTCGATGCCATATTCCACACTAAATTTGGTGCCAATTTTTTGGTGCGAAAAAGAACATCAACAATGTCGTTGGAGTGTTGTTGGTAAAGTGAAAGTCGTTGGTATGTGGTTGGTGATTCCCATATTAAATTTGGTATCAAATCTATTGGCGCGAAAAATAACGTCCACAATATTGTTGGTATGTCGTCGTAAAAATATGTATCGTGGGTAAGTCATTGGTAAATATGTTGTTGGTATGTTGTTGCTAATATATGTCGTTGGTAGATCGTTGGTAATTATGTCGTTGGTATGTTGTTGCTAATATATACCGTTGGTAGATCGTTGGAAATTATGTTGTTGGTATGTTGTTGCTAACATGTATCGTTGGTAGGTCGTTGATAATTAAGTCGTTGGTATGCTGTTGCTAACATGTATAGTTGGTAAGTCGTTGGTATGATGTCGTAACTAAATTAATCATTAATAAACTATTATATTGCATTATATATATATATATATATATATATATATATATAAACTTTTATATTCTAATTATTTTCAAACAATATTATAAGTGATACATAATAAAATAAGATCACATGCAAAAAAAAAAAATACTAAACATATTGATTAATTATATTTATCAAAATAAACTTGATGTGAAGGATTGTTAAAAGTTTTACATCAAGTAAGCAAACATTACAATGTATCCCAAACATAAGTTTCATAAATCAGCTAGTAAGTTTGGAACTTTCAAAATCACAATCCTAAGACCCCAAAAGGATAAGACAAACAACTAGGCATCTCTGGATAAGCCAAAAAAAATGACAAGAAATATTAGGTTACTTAGATTGAGGAAACGGTGGCCTGCTGTTAGAACTCTATGCATCTTGATTTGCTGACATATTGGGAAACATCTCCCGAATCAATGCTCTAAGTTGTTCCTCATTCCAGTGAGTTAAGTCTGGACGTATGTCAGTTACTTCTTGGTGCAGGGTGTCATATTGTTCTTGTAGGGTTCCATATTTTTCCTGTAAGGTGTCATATTTTTGCTGCAAATTTCAACATCATGCTCTAGTTGAGCAGTATATGCAGTAGATGGTGGAGGTGTAGAAGTAGTGTTCTTGTTACTTCCATATAAATTACTTACTGACCCAATTCCATAAATCCGGTCTTTTCTTTTTCCTGTTGCAGCCTCTGTAAAAATTTGGTTCTCATCTATCACCTCTGGATTGTCCTCTTGATGCTCCAAACGTTCTTGACGTAAATTAATGACACGTTCCTACACACATTGAAGTTCCATTAGTTAATTTATCATACAAAAATAAATACACAAATATATCATAACAATATCAATGTTTGTGAGATTACTCACATTAATTTCACGTGCTTTCGGATCCACAAACGTTTGGCCATCATGCTTTCGTGTGTGGGTCTTTACGAATATCTCATGTAATGTAGGATCTCTACCATTTTTATTTGCCTACATAATCCAATGGTAAAATATTTATAATGAAAATAAAGCAACCTATGTTCATAATAATCCAGATAAAGTTATGCTTCTATAGAAGCCTACATGGTAGCTAAAAAGGAACTGAGAATTGATATCAAGCAAACTCTGCAAGATTAATTCAATATATCCTTCAAAATAGAAAAGGAAAACTCTGCAATATGAAAGTAGTATAGTCAGATCATGGGTCTTAACAAATCAGATTAATTCAATATATATAGTATAGTAATAAGTGATATAACAAAATACCTACTCTTTCTTATAAACATATTTCAACAAGAAATCTAAATCATCAGTCGCCAATTTATAATAGGTAACAAAGAGAAGGCTTGAAAACAAATTCCATGAAAACATGTAATCAACTATCTCATATGCTAATTCCTTTTGCTAAATAGTAACTAAAACTTGCCATTATTAACTAATACAACATAAAGGATTGCCCCTTGATCACTAATACTAAATCAGTTATAAATTCTCAATATATTGTAATTACCCAAGAAAAATTACATAGTTTTCTTTATGTCTCTAAATAATCAGTCAATGACCTTTTGTGACTCTTGCCATTTCTCTTCAGTTGCTGAGTCTAAACTCAGTTTAAACATCTTGCCATTTCTCTTTGGCAACCAATTATGCTTTTAAGAATTCCTTGGCAACCAATTATGCTCAAGAATTCCTATTTAGTAGTTGTTGGTACATATTTTAAGAATCAAAGGATCGAGCTGATTAGTGAATTGAGAATGAAAGACTCTCATATTGCATAAGCTAAAGGATTAATGAATATATTCAAGTAAATGCTATATACTATTACCAAAAGTGAAGCAATTCACTTAAAGATAGGGAAATGCATAGTGAGTGCTGAAAACTGATGTTCATAAAAACCATCATAACAACCATCTTCAACTGAGGTAGGGATGTTCTTAAAGACAATCAAATTCACAATTATACAGACATGAACACGACATGAGTCAATTTTAAGGAAAAATTTGAAATTTTTCAATCAAGAGTGAAACAAGTGGTCAGCTTGTTAAGGATAACACTAAACAGTGAAAAATCAATCACTATAATAGCTGCAATACAAGATTTAGAAGAAATTGCAACATTGGATCTTAACATGAACCTTGTAAAGTTGAATCAAGAACTACTAGCTCGATAGCTGTTCGTGCACCTGACTACGGAGATCTTACTACTTTGTGGATTCTTCAGTCGTCTCTAGAAGAGACAGTCTGCGTAAGTTTTTACCCTAAAATTTATCCAAAAGGTTTTATTCAATCAATCGTTAACGGACAAATATCAAACCAAAAGGAATTAGAAATAAATTTTAAACCGCAATTCCGCTGCGCTACAGTTGATTAACTGGCTATAATCCCTATCAGTGGTGTTAGAGTCATGGTTTAGTTCGTTTTGATTGATTGAAGAATTAATATGATTTGGTTTTATTATTTTTTCAAATCATGTTTTGAAATTTCCTATTAATTCCTCGTGTAGGAAATGTTCTAGGAAGTTTTCTATTTTATTTCTGTATGTATTTTGTTTTGCTCGGTTCTGATATTTTTTTAGAATAATAAATTTAAAAAAAAATACAGCAGCAACTTTTATTTAAACATTAAAAAAATAGTTTCGGACACGGAACAGCAGTCGCGGGACTGCTGTCCGCGAAAAGCAGCCCCGCGGCTGCTGTTGGGTGGACAATAGCACTGATGTTGTCCGCCAGACAGTAGCCCTGTCGCTGTCCTGGGTCCGTAAAAAAAATTCAGAATTAGTCTAATTTTGGATTTAACGAGACTGGTTTTAATCTTTAAAATTTTTCACGGGTAATTTAATAAAATCAGGGCCCTAATACCGTTTAATTTGTTAAACGTGTTTTGAATAAAAATTAATTTGTATTAAAATGTTTTATTTGGCATGCATATTTAATTTTAATCGAATTGATAATTTGTATAAAATTGAATATGGTTAATTTGTGAAATTGGCCCAATAGACCGTGACACCGGTTTAAATTGGGAGGGCTAAATTTTAGATATGTGACGACCCTAAAAATCTAGTGGAAGTGAAATTGTAATTTTGCATTTAAATTGATGTTAACCATTTGGGCCTTTATGGACCTTAGTCACATATGGTAAAATTGGCGATTTCACTCTAAGTAACTCGGCTTAACTTTATTTGATGTTTTTGGAATGCCATGTTCATGCATTATATTTGTATGTCTTACCATGCAGCAATGTGTTATAGAGTTCTATGAGCCCTAAATTAAAGTCGATTTGTAATTTAATTATTTTTAGAAATATGGCATGTGTGCCATTCTTTTATTAATGTAATTTTAGAATAGGTTCGATTTATAAAATTGTAATTGATCGTGAAGAAGCCCAGATGGTCCAAGCCAATGGTGGGAGCGCAAGGAGACTTGAAGCAAGCCCGTGAAGATTAGATAGTATATCTAGTTTCACTAGGATGTATTATAAGGCCCATAGAGTCTCTATGTTTATTTTGGTTATACAATTGCTCAGTATAACATGAAATATAAGTAGCAACGATCACTAGATCATCACCCACGATAATTATATGTTAAAGTCGTATCACTTAATTAATCCGGATAATGAAATATTGAGTCGTTTAAAAGTACTTTCCAGATTAACACCTCTTCCTCACAGGTAGTGCTACAGTGTATGACGTGCCCTAGCAGGTATGCTGTAGTAATTAGTGGACCGTCGAGTGTTAGGATACTTTGGTATGGCTAACCCGTGTATGGTGGTTGGACTCAACGTGGGTAGTATTAGCTCAGAGCGGGCCCTAAGCACAAATGGGCTAAGTGTCACAAAGCCCATCAAACCAAGAGTCCTTGCGGAGGATTGGATAGTCTATCCTACCAAATCGTCAATGGTCGACGGCGGATCCCTAGCTCGGTCGATTGCTGATGGATTGTGGATCTTGGTCAAGACAACCAAATAAATATCACCAATAATGAATTAAAATGGATTATTAATTTGATCTTTGGCTTAAATGGCTACAACAAGCAACAACTCACTCAGACCACTCCTGGAAAAGGAAAAGCTTTCAGGGACTAATTTCCTTGACTGGTCCATGAACTTGCAAATAGTTCTTAGACACGAGTCGAAGGAATATGTGCTGAGAGAGATGTGTCATGCATTATGAGGGGTACCATGGTTCCTAATCTTCAGAAAAAGTTCATGGAGCAGCACGCATTTGAGATGAAGTTCGGCCTTGTCGATCTTCAAGGAGAATATTTTGGAGGTCTGCGGGAGGCTCACCACACTAATGATAAGTGCATGTGAAACTTGTCAACCAGTCAGCAACCTGATTCCCTTCTCGAAACACAAGTTTGAGCTTCACTTTCCAATCTCTATTTCGAATCCTCCTACATTCTCGAATCAGCCAACCCAAAGGATGATGATTACCCACCTGAATTTGCATAAATGAAAGAACAGACATTGAATCCAATTCCATAATCATCCATTTATAGCCTCTATCCCAAGCCAGCCGAAGCCCAAATTACAGTCCCTGGAGCTCTGGCAAAGGCGATGTATAGACGCCTAGATTGACTACAAAGCCATCTAACTAAAGATCGGATGCTTCCCGAATAAGTCCAACAGTAGCATCAATTCCCGGATTCCCTCTACTTGCCCCGTCAGTGTTGACCTTCACCAACTCACCCTTAGGGAACTCCCAACTTAGTTTGACTCTTAAGTTAAAATTTGAGGAAGTGAAGTTAAATATCAGCTCTAACAACCTCTTGATTTGGCTCTTAAGTTAAAACTAGTCGAAAACCCGTGCGATGCACGGGATATGAAACTTTTATATAATTTAGATAAATAAATAAATTGACATACTTACTTTTAAGTAATTTTATATCATGCTATGAGATTTTTTTATTTTATATATATTTGAAATTAATATATATATATTTTTATTGATAATTCAAATTAAATTTAAATTAATTGATTAATTTTCTTATAGCATTTTAATTAAAGGTGAATGATTTATTTATTTTTATAAAATTCAATGACTTTTATCTTTTAGTAATTTTAATACATTTTCATATGTTTTTATACCTGGAATTCTGTGAAACAATAATAATAAAATAGGATATTAATTAAGAAATATTTTAGAATATAATGAAAAACCAGAAATTGAATTAAACTGCAATTATCACTACAAAAAAAAATTACTATTGAGGACGGTTAAAATTGTCCCCAAAAATAAGAAAAATTGTCCCCTATGCTTTTGGGGACAAAAAATTTCGTCCCTTTGTTCTGTCCCTTATGCGAGCGTACCCGATGCTATAGGGGACAAAAAAGTTGATGTCGTCCCTATTTTGTGGGACGATTGTCGTCCCAAACAAGAGAGACAAATGTCGTCCTCGTTTCAATGGACGATTGTCGTCCCCATATTGAAGGACGATTGTTGTTCCTATCCAAAAGAGACGACTTTTGTCCTTATTCTTAAAGGACGTTTTTTTGTCTCCGAAGAAATGGACAATTTTCGTCCTTATGCAAAGGAGACGACTTTTGTCCCTATTCTTAACGGACATATTTTTGTCTTCGAAAAAAGGGACAATTGTCATCCCTATGCAAAGGAGACGTCTTATGTCCCTATTCTTAGGGACGTTTTTCTATCTCCAAATAAAAGGACGATTGTTGTCTCCCTGCATAAGAGACGATTTTTATCTCTATTCTCAAGGGACCAGTTTCTGTCTCCAAAAGCAATAAAAAAAGATAATAGAATTATTATAAAGGGTTAAGCATAAAGTATAAAAAACATAAGCAGTTTGAAGCCCGAATATGTCACTCGAAGCAAAGGAAGTGACAATTGTATGTCCAAAATTTATGTTGTGACCTATGAGCACTATAAGATTATAGTGTAAGACTTTAGCACACTTAAGTCCTAATTCCCAAGTAATAAGGCAAACTGCACAATGACAAAAATCATCAACATAAACAAGTATAAATCCATAACGTACAAGGAAAGATCAATGTCACATGATGCATAAGTTATTAACCAAAGACTAGATACAAACCCAAATTTATCAACATAATTAACTTTTAATAATACATGCATGAAGTTTAGAACTTCATACCTCATCAGCCAGTGGCCCTGCTGCCCTGAAGAACCCAACATTACAAATGTAATTGGCGGCTTTCCAGCACCCAACAATAAGCATCAGAGCTAAATTTATTGTCCTCCCAATAAACAAAAAGCCTATTTTTCTTAATAATTCTGTCATAAAGTTAACAGAAACTAAAAGTAAAATATGATTTTTTGGATTGAAGGGAGCTACTACAAAATATGTAAGCAAGTAAATGCTAAATACTACAAAATAATAATATAATACACACTTACTCAACATTCCATTTCTTCAGAAAATAATAATATAATACACACTTACCCAACATTCCATTTCGTCAGAGACAGGCACAAGATCTTTCTGATTCAAAATCCTCACTTCTGAAAAATAACATTTTTCACCAAATTTAGAAGGGCAAAAGAACTCCCAAAATGATAAGTAAGCCAACATAAACAACATTGACTAAAAAAGGGCATTAGATGAAAAGCAACATTGGTATAACTTACAAAATGATAGCTCAATGCACCTCTATATTCTTCTCACTATTTTCTCTAGCAGCCAATATTGTGCTTCCTTTTGAATACTTGAAGCAAAATGCACTCTATGTATTATAGACATCATTCTAACTCCTACCATTGGTCTATGATCGCAAGTCCTGCAAGCACACATAAGAAAATCACAAGCAATACACTTGTCACGTATAGATACAAACAATACACATATCAAGACTCAAAACTCAAAATTTATCCTCAGGACTCAAAACTTATCGCAATCCAAAGGCTATTAAGCAAGCTGCAGTTACAGCCAAAAAGATCATATGTTCTATAATTGACAAGTTGTGGCAGAGGAAATGAATAAAAGAAGTCCAATGTGAAACACCATGCACATAAAGATTTCCTAGTCAATATGAGCTTTTGATAAGGTCTAATAGAGGAAACGAACAAACAGAGTGTAAGAATCCAAAATACAAAACTGAAAGGATGTATCAGAGAAAATGAGCTACATGTTTAAAGTTTACAATAATACCTTGTATAAAAGCATTTCTCCATGCTCACATCGTTCATTATCTAGAGCATTTTGGTGAGGATAGCCATCTCCTAATGCCCCTTCATATGCCTTCAGAATGTCAACTGCTTTAGAAGCACTAGCAAAGAACATCCCAGTTTCAGCATCAATAGCAAAAAACATGAGTGAACAAAGCTACTAGTGAAAAGATTAACATGAGTGAACGTATTGAAAACATGGTTCTTAATATGGTTACGAGAATGGTAGCAAGTAAGAGATTCATCGATTGTGGCGGAGAAGATGAAAAGGTGCGTCCTCTTAAACAAATTATGAGAGACTTTGTGTTTGTTCCTGGGGATTTAATTCCATTTATTGGATGGTTGGATGTCAAAGGAGTGGTGAAGATAATGAAGCGAGTAACAGAGGAAGTGGATTCAATAGTAGAGAGTTGGATAGAAGAGCATAAGTTGAAGAAAAATGAAAATGAAAATGAAGATAGAAAAGACTTCATCGATGTTATGCTATTTGTGATCGAGGATGATGATTCCTTGGGGCTTAAACAAGAAACCATAATCAAAGCAACAATTACGGTAACAAATATCATTTTTTGTAAGAAAGACTTGACTTGATTAAGCAAAATATATACATATATTTTAAACCCCATATTATCATTATTGCAGGAAATTGTTATTGCAGCCTCAGACACCACAGCAATCACTATAATATGGGCATTATGCAACTTCTGGAACAACAAAAATGCAATGGAGAGAGCTCAAGAAGAACTAAACCAGAAAATTGGAAAGAATCAATCCGTACAAGTTGATGATATTGAGAAACTGAAGTATCGGAGGACTGTGATTAAGGAAACTCTGCGATTATACCCTGCTACTCCATTAGGAGTTCCACGTCAGGCAGCTGAAGGTTGCTACATATCTGAATACTTTATTCCCAAAGGAACTCGTCTCTTGACAAATTTTTGGAAATTGCACAGAGACCCCAATATTTGGTCCAATCCTGATGAATTCATACCTGAAAGATTTTTGACCAAGCAATCGTATTTGAGAACCTAAATTTACGGTAGAACCTAAATTTCTCACCTATAATGTTATCAAAGAATGGTGTGTTTTATGAGAAAAGACAATATAAAGCAATTAATCAGAACGTTTAGGCCCCGGATCATGTCATTTACCTTATCGGAAGCAAGATAATCAGAACGTTTCCTGCAGAAACACAACTGAAAACCAACAGAAAATATAAGATGGAATTAATATGCCTAATTAAGCCTCAAATTAGTGCTAAAACCAATCATAATTTGTGCCAGTGAACATGTAGATGATAAATATTGACATAGAATAAATGAAGAAAGCTCATGCGATTCGAGTAACAAAGCATTATGCAACGGTAGCTTATCCAGTGCAACAAACATCCCTGCTTACTTTGATTCAAAAACTTCATGAGCTTCCAATATCGACTTCGAGTTCTCGATCAAGTGGTCATAGATCAACTCCAAATACGCTGAATGAATGAAACTTACAGTGTCACACCCGACCCAAAACGGCATCGGGTATGAAAGGAAGATAGGATAGCGAACACCTATCGGTCTGAAACATGAATCTATTTTCTAATAGATAAAAATTTATTTGGACTACCTAAAGTTTTATTAATTATTTGGCTTGGACTCGATAATTCTATCAAGCTTCCTACGTATCCCGAACGTCTTTAATATTTAAACCGGGAATCAAAGTCACGTAGTTCTACCTATTTTAGGTAGTTCTAATAGATAGTTCTCTTAACTTATTAACTCGTTTTAACTTGTTGACACGTTGAATGACACGCTAATACTGTAGTTGGATATTTCATATTTCACTTTGTTATAATCTTTATATATATATATATAAATCATTTTATCAAAATGAATCAAATTAAATAACCGTCTTATCAAACTAAATCAAAACAAATAAACCGTTTTATCAAACCAATTCGTAATCAAAGAAACTGTTTATCAAACCAACTCGTAATGAAATAAGCATTTTATCAAACAAACTCGTAATACAAAATTTGCGTGTCCATCCTCGAATTCCACCCGTGTAGCTTATCATAACATCAATCATATCAATAATCGAGATATCTCATTCATATCTCGCCTTGCCTAACGTTAGGACTACCAGCCGTGCACTCTGGCCATACCGCTCTTAGGTATGGTCTTACAATTCTTACAACTCCTACCCCGGGCAATCCTAGATGGACAAAACCATTTTTATATATCGTTCAAAATATTAGAACATCCAAAAATCATATCTGGACTTCGATCCAAATCACATAAATATTAACAACCACCAAATCAGCTTTCTCAATCCAAAAACACTTCGTATAAGATTGTCAAATTCATTTCTTTCGACCAAATTTTCGAAATACCACAATAATAATCAAAATTAGAAGTATACGAATATTTTAAACAATTTAATAAAACGTATTCAAAGCCATTTAAATAATTTAAGACTAAAACTTATTTTTATCTGTCATTGGAATAGTTACGTATTAACATTAAACCGATATAATTAATTTAGACCGAATACACCGTTAGACTCGTTATATTGTCATAAGTTTATTTGAACTAGTTTTAAATTCAATTTCTTCTACTAATTTTATATTCGACTTTATACCGACTCTACTGATAAATATTAGTATGAGTCCTTCTATTTTCAAGGTATTTTAATTCGATAAATTAGCGTCACTTAATTATTATATAAAATTAAAGTTTAAACCGAACATTTTTATTAGACTATTTATGTTCGTCACTGAAATTGTAATCTTTAACACTAAACTGGTATCGTCAATTCTGACCGAAGGTTCAGTTAGACTCGTAACATTGTTAGGAGTTTATCCGTACAAATTTTATATTCCAAACTTTTGTACAAATTCTAATTGACAATTATCGATATTAATTCTTCTATTTAATTTGACAAATTAAAGTTGCTCAAAAGATTGTATTAACAAAGTTTAAAATAATCGAAATATTTTTATTCGATTATTTTCGGTCACTGAGATAGTACTTTTAAACTGACGTAATTATTTTCGACCGATTATACATTTAAACTCGTGACGCTGCTAAAAACCTATTAATACGGTAACAAATCTAAATGACAACTGTCTAAATTTCATATTCTTATGACTTGATAAATCACACTCATAACATGTTAAAATTTGACGTTAAATTTTGACGAAACGGAACATAACTTACTCAAAATCATACATAGAACATTTTTAATACAGTTACCAAAATATCGTCGTTGGTCACCAAAAATTAATCGATCCACTGACAGCTAATCCAAAACGTCATCGTCGGTCACCAGAAGTTAATATGTGTGATCTATTCACAGCTTTATAATGAAATTCATTTTCTATTTAACATCTCAAAACTTTCCTACACAGACCCTTTTTTATAGTTTTAAAAAATTGACATGTGAATTCTAATATGTTTTAAAGAAAGACAAGTGTGATCTAATTCCTTAATATTAAGACATGTAATAGGACACTTGTCTTTATAATATATATATATATATATTAAATTAATAATTATTATATGGTATATGCCACTTTAGTTTTAATAATAATAATAATAAGATACACAAGTTTAAACATATATATAGTTAATTGGAAAATATACATTTTGGTCCTTTGAGTTTATAATTTTTATAAAACTTGCCCAAAGCTTTTTATTTACACCTAATAACATTAAATTGAACTTAATAATATACTTAAATTTTATAATTAATTAACACTATCTATTTCGAAAATAAAAATTAGAAATTTTAGACACGGACGTGACATACAGGTTGCGAAGTGCAGGGAAGCAACCTTCAAAACATATCAATTCTTTTATAGTACATACCAAATGGTTGTTGCCGACATCCCAATTCTTTGCTTAAACTAATAGAATCTATATCCATATCAACAAAGCAGATTAGATATGTCACAACGGTCTGCTACAGAGTTATGCATCTGTTATAAAGATATATCAACAATGAACTAGTCTATCTAACAAATGTGTTCAATGAACTGGAAAAATAACAATGCACTAGCTCATACATATTACTTTTGCTCTCTCTCACCCGAAGTTGGTCTTACTTCACTCATAAAATCACTCTATGTCTTTTCCAAAATGCAAGGGAGTAATCTACCAGCCTAAATTTATCATGCAGATGGAAAACTGAATAACAGATTTTACAGAATATACCAGGTGGACAACCCAATGCCAATCAATCACTCAGATGCCTTCATTTCTCAATCACTCATTCATTCCTTCATTTTTTTATACTGTAAAAAGATGGAAAGCACATCAGTTTATGGTAGCAGAGCCATTCCTTTTCTGTATTCATCTCCTAAAATGAATCCTGCAATTCTATATAATAACTATTCCGATTATGCACCTCTTCTCATCAAATCCATGGCTACCCAGAAGCCATTACCATCTAGTGCCAAAACTACTTGCTCCAAAAAGGTCTATTTTTACTCTCCCTAATTTCTAATTACTATTATGCAAGAGACATATGGAGTATTTTTCTTTCTTATTCTAAAGAACAAAACTTTATTGCAGAACTCACCTCCAATAAAGCTCCTAACAAGGGTGGAGCAATTGAAACATCTGAGCAAAGCTGAGAAAGCTGGTTTACTATCTGCAGCAGATAAGTCTGTTAATTCTTTTTATGAAATTCGCCAATGAAGGAAAACAAGAACTCATAATGATATTCCTGTACAAAGTTGGAGAAAGAAAAAAACCTGAAGCTCTAGTGCCTTGATCCTCATTTTTACACTAATCAAGTTTGACAGCACAGTGTAGTCAACTTTTTCCCTCTAAACACCCATCAATGTGAGCAAAGATGTCAAAGACTGGTGAAAATCCATACAAAGAGCAAAAGAGTCATCCAAAACTCCTGTTGAAGATACATCTAAAAGTCAACTTCTTTTTCAAAAATCAAAAAGCGAAGTGAGTGCAAGTGAGATGTCCAAATTTCCAAATCTATATGTTTTAGTCAGGTACTTCTTCTCTATGGCATATCTTAGTCTAGCTGCAACATCATCATCATATTTCACCCTATAGAAACCAGTCTGATTTGAGTTTTAACCAAGCACTTCCGGAGTCCCCAAGGCCGAATTCCTTAGCCTCAAGAGTTTCAAATTTTGTTTGCAACAAGAAGTTCTTGTGTGTATCATATGAGCCATAGCATAAAGTTATTGGGACAGGACAATCCAGTGCTCTTTTCCAGGAGAACCACTTGACATGAATTGTGACTGCAATTTATAAAATTGACATGGTAAAATTATTGAAAGTAATATTACTGAACTGAGAGCATAATAAATAACAAATATTCATAAAGTTCAAGTTAAAGAATATCATTTCAAATAATATTTTAGAGAACTAGGTGGCAGAGATAGAAATAAGAAGACATGTTCAAATTCCAACTTTTGGTGATAATTATCCACGCATGGAACTAAATAATAGCACCAACATATTCACAAACAGAAACTGTCTATAACACAACAAGGTCATAATTATCCATGTATGGAACTATAAGTCTATAATAATAGCACCAAAATATTCAGCTTCTTTCTTTATCTTTATGTTTATTTCCTTCCATTATATTGAATAAAAGATGTTGTTCCAGTGACAATCCAAATTTTCAACTGACAATAATTTTATGAGATTTAGTGGTTTGTAAAACTATGCATGAATTACTTTTCCATCCTCACCAAAGCTACTTATCAACTTACTATGCATCCAGGTTTTCCTCTCAGCCATCCGCTCTGCAAAATGGTTGCAGCAGAGAGAAGACCAATACCAGGTTTGGAAAGTGTTAAGCCCAAAATATACCTAAAATATCCTATATAAATACGTTAAATTTACATTAAAATCGTGCTAATTATATTCATTTGGTATACTTTTACGTCTTTATTTACTTCTTTGATGCAAGGTACCTAAATATTTGGTAAAATCCAAATAGGAGCAAAAACGGAGCTAAAATGGACGAAAAACCTTAAAAACATACCGAGAATGCATACCAGTCAGAAGAACGCTCAAGGAGGACGAAAAGCAGTCGAACGCCAGGGAGAAATCTCTCTGTCGCGACTGAGATTTTCAGAATCTCAGTCGTGACAGCAAGTCTTCCTGTACCCAAAACACATGTTTAATTCGGAAAAACGCGTCTGTTCGTTCGGATAAAAGCAACCCTTCACTAGCAGACACGACCCGTCATTTACAACCCTTCACCAACTATAAATAAGTGATTCATTTCAGAAATCAAGGTTGGTTAAGTTGGAAAAGTTAGAGAAATTAGAGAAGAAAGTTGTTATGTTGAGTTTCTGATTCAGAAAAGAATCAGAAAGTTAGAGTTCATTCCTGTAAGCAATCGTGTTGTACACGAATTGTATTTAGATTAGTTATAAACACAGAATTAGTTTAGTTTTCATTCTGATAGTGGACGAGACCAGTCTCTATTCCAAAGATCCAGCGAGAAGAATTGACGGCTGAAGCGCATGAGGTTTGACGAGCCTACGGAGTTTGAGAGAAAGATTGACGACCCGGATCTCAAAGTTTTCGTTGCAATGCTATCCAAGTTTCTACTTCTCTGTTAACTTGTGAAAATTCACATTTCATTAATGATATACTTCTTTATTCAATATATTCTTACTGTTGTTATTTTGATATTGTTCTGACAAAATGATTTTTAAAATGATATATTGGTGTTTTTATTAAAACGTTCTATTCCATCTTATTCGTATAAGAACTTTGTTGAACACTTAACAAATTTAGTTTTTATGGATGACATGATCGCTGATCGCGGCTTATCAGAAGTAAAACACTAGTTTGATTAAGGTATGAATCATCTCTACGCTAGAGGGATTTCTATAGTTCGAAGCCATTTAATTGAGTAAATCGCTATATTGTTACATGTCCATAATCTCACAAAGTTAAAGTTGTTTACTTTGCTTTATGAAAATAAGATCTTTTTCATTCCAATTACGGAAGTATCTGTTTTGTAATCAAAATTCCAAAACGGAATTGTTCTCTAAACTCGATATAATCTTTCTATCTAATCCTAATTTACCAAAACCAATACAATCAATTAAACGTATTTCTTTTATTAAACCTAAACACGTGATTAAAACCGAATTAAATGAAGTTTTAGTTAAAAAGCGTTCCCTGTGGGTTCGATATCTTTTATTACTACAAGCGTATACCGTGCACTTGCGGAAATCGCTCAACAAGTTTTTGGCGCCGTTGCCGGGAAACGCCAAAATTTTTAACAAAATTTTAAATTTTTCGTGTTTTATTTCGAATCTAGGTTTAAATATATTTATTTTAACTTTTATAATTTAATAATTTTCATTTACTGATTTATTTATTTTTCAAATTCTGCTTTGTAGGTAGTTTCGGTTCGTGCAAGATTTCAGGTTCATGCGCAGTTCTCGAAATTCAGGCATTCTACCAGACCCTATAGACCCAGAAATTGAGAAAACCATTAGGAAGAACAAGAAAAATAAGAAAAACAAAAATAAGACCCTAGTAAAAACATATACCGAGCCAGAAAAAATGGCAGACCCACCAACACTTATGGAATACGCTAGGCCAGGTGTTGCCGGAGTAACCAATAGTATCGTTAGACCTAGAATCACCGCAAATCAATTTGAAATTAAGCCAGCTTTGCTTAATATGTTGCAAAATAATGTAACATTTTACGGGTTACCTAACGAAAATCCTAACACCCATTTAACAAATTTCCTAGAAATTTGTGACACTTTTAAAATTCCAGATGTGACTGCAGAAGCAATCAAACTTCGCCTCTTTCCTTTCACTTTGAAGGATAGAGCCAAAGAATGGTTAACTTCTATGCCAGCCGCAACTTTTGCCACTTGGGAATAATTAGCCCAAGCGTTTTTATCTAAATATTTTCCTTTAGCAAAAACCACAAGAGTCATAAAGGAGTTAACATCTTTTTCTCAAAATGATAATGAGACCCTTTATGAAACTTGGGAACATTTTAAAGAACTTCAACGTTTATGCCCACACCACCAATTACCCGCTGAACTTTTAATGCAAACATTTTACAATGGACTAAATCCTACAACTAGGGGTTCATTAGATGCTATGTCGGGAGGGCTATTTATGAAGAAAACATCAGCCCAAGCGAGAGAACTTTTGGAGGAAATGGCAATCAACAGTAGTATGTGGCCCGCGGAACGAGGACATATGCCGGTGGCAAAACCATCATCCTCAACCACATCATCAGTTAAAGGTATAGTTGAACTTGATCCAGTCGCAATGCTACAAGCCCAATTTTCTGCTTTATCGCACAAAATTGACAAGTTTATGGCACCACGCGATACCAATGGTAATCCGATCCAAACGGATATGGATTACGAAAATATGAGTGAGATCGAACAAGTAAATTTTGTCCAAGGGAAAAACCAAACTAATAATCCTTATTCTAATACTTATAATTCTGGATGGAGGAATCATCCTAACTTTAACTGGAAAGATAACAGTAACAATAATATTAGTGCTAATCAAAATCGTACCACTAATTATCAAAATCAGTCAAGGGATACGATTAGCACTTTATCTTCTAAAATCGACAAGTTTATAGATGCTATCAGTGGAAAAATAAGTAATCACGACGATGGTTTTAAACGGATCGAAAATAAATTCGATCAGCTTATTAAAAACCACTCATCTAGCATCCATAATTTGGAGGTTCAAATTGGTCAACTTGCTAAATCAATTCCATCCCGAAAAGAGGGAAGTCTTCCCAGCCATACAGAAGAAAATCCGAAAGAGCAGGTGAAGGCTATTACTCTTCGTTCAGGAAAAAATTATCAAGGGCCTGAAATGCCCAAAGATGCAACATTACAAGGAACTGATTTACCAAAGTCCAAAGAAGATATCTTAAACACAAATAATTCACCATTTGACGCAGGTACCAAAACTTTTGTACCCAAGCCACCTTTTCCGCACAAAGTCCGAAATAAGGACTATGACAAACAACTTCTAACGTTTTTGGATAACTTAAAAATTTGCATTTCAATTTGACATTTATGGATGCAATCACACAAATTCCTAACTATGGTAAGTTTTTAAAGGATTTGATTTCAAAGAAAATCAGTTGGGAAGGAATTTCATCCATTTCGTTAACTGAAGACTGTAGTTCAATAGTATCAAGTAATTTGCCCACTAAACTCAAAGATCCCGGATGTTTTACTATTCCGTGTAAGTTGGGAGATATTGAATTCCCAAGTTGTCTTTGTGATTTAGGAGCAAGTATAAACTTAATGTCATTGTCTATTTTTAACAAGTTAGGTTTAGAATAAGATATCAAGCGTACCAATATGGTTTTGCAATTAGCGGATCAAACCACTAAAAGGCCGTATGGTATAATTGAAGATGTTTTAGTCAAAGTCGATAAATTTATTTTTCCTACCGATTTTGTTATATTAGACTTTGCATATGATGTAAATTGCCCTTTAATTTTTGGTAGACCATTTATGAACACGGGACGCGCTCTAGTAGATGTGTCGGAAGGGAAAGTAGTTTTAAGGATAGAAGAAGACAAGGTCGAGTTTAACATGAACAAAGCGATGAAATACCCTATGGAGGAATTCGCTTGTATGAAACTTGATTTAGTCGAAGAGTGTGTCAATGATGTAATTCAAAGTGTAGAAATAATTGAACCCATAATAGATGAGGAATTAGACGATAAAGACCCAGAGCCTTTGATTCGAGAAGATGGACAAGTTCCGCCTTCAATTGTAACACCCCCTAAATTAGAACTTAAAGAGTTACCCAGTCATTTGAGGTACGCTTTCTTAGGCGAAGGCGATTCTCTACCTATAATTATTTGTAACAAATTAACAAGCGATCAAGAAGAAAAATTGAAAGAAGTTGTTAGAAATAGGATAGGAAGTATGGGATGGCAAATTTCAGACTTAAAAGGAATTAATCCTAGTATAGTAATGCATAGAATTCATCTAGAAGAGGATAAGCCACCTAAAGCGGATAGGCAAAGACGCTTAAATCCGAACATGAAAGAAGTAGTCAAAAATGAGATTACTAAACTTTTAGACAATGGAATCATTTATCCGATCTCGGATAGTGAATGGGTTAGTCCAATCCATTGTGTACCTAAAAAGGGAGGCATAACTGTTGTAAGAAATGATGAAGGTGAACTGATACCTACACGAACCACCACCGGTTGGAGGGTTTGTATAGACTATAGGAACCTAAATAAAGCAACTAGGAAAGATCATTTTCCTCTACCTTTCATTGATCAAATGATCGAAAGGATAGCCGGTCATGCATTTTATTGTTTCTTAGACCGTTATTCCGGATTCTTTCAAATTTACATTTACCCGGATGACTAAGATAAAACAACCTTCATATGTCCTTACGGAACATTTGCATATAGGAGAATGCCTTTTGGTCTATGTAATGCACCAGCAACTTTTCAATGATGTATGACAGCAATATTTAATGACTTCATTGAAGACATAATGGAAGTTTTCATGGATGATTTTTCAGTTTATGGAGATTCTTTCGATGCATGTTTACAGAACTTAGATAAAGTATTGTCTAGATGTGAGGAAACGAATTTAGTATTAAATTGGGAAAAATGTCATTTCATGGTAGACGAAGGAATTGTTTTAGGTCATAAAATTTCTGAAAAAGGTTTAGAAGTGGACAGAGCAAAGACTTCAGTTATAGAAAAATTACCCCCACCAACCACTGTTAAGGGAATAAGATCATTTTTAGGTCATGCAGGTTTTTACAGACGGTTTATAAAGAACTTTTCTGTAATTTCCAAACCACTTACTAATTTGCTTATAAAGGATTCAACTTTTGATTTTAATAAAGATTGTTTACAAGCTTTCAATACCTTGAAAACGGCTTTGGTCAGTACACCTATAATATCGAAACCCGATTGGAATCTACCTTTCGAAATTATGTGCGATGCGAGTGACTTAGCTGTAGGATGTGTATTAGGTCAAAGGAAGGATAAGAAACTTCATGTTATATATTATGCGAGTCACACTTTGTCCGGTGCACAACTAAATTACACCACAACTGAAAAAGAAATGTTAGCAGTAGTTTTTGCATGTGATACGTTCTGATCTTATTTGTTAGGATCTAAAGTTATCATTTATACTGATCATGCAGCTTTACGATATTTATTTGCTAAGAAAGATGCAAAACCACGTCTTATTAGATGGGTTTTACTATTGCAAGAATTTGACATTGAGATTAAACACAAAAAGGGAGTTGAAAACCTGGTCGCCGATCATCTATCAAGACTTGAGGATGAAAACGGTCCCATCGGTGAAACATCAGGCATTCGAGATGATTTCCCAGATGAACATCTCATGCAATTACAAAGTGTCATAACTCCATGGTATGCGGATATAGCCAATTACTTAGCTGCACATGTTGTGCCAGATGGATTGACTTCTCAGCAAAAGAAGAAATTCTTTTCAGAAGTTAAGAAATATTTTTGGGAAGATCCATTCTTGTTCAAAACATGCGGTGATGGAATATTTAGGAGATGTGTTAGTGTGTTTGAACATGACTCTATAATGATAGAATGTCATGCTAGCGCTTACGGAGGTCATAATAGCGTAAGCAAAACAGCAGCTAGAATACTTGAATGCGGATTCTTTTGGCCTACTCTGTTTAAAGATGTCCGTTCATTTATTATCCGCTGTGATAAATGTCAAAGAACATGGAATATAGGAAGGAAAATGAGATGCCTCTTACGAACATATTGGAAGTTGAAATCTTCGACGTATGGGGAATTGATTTCATGGGTCCTTTTCTTCTTTCTTTTGGCAAAAATTATATATTAGTAGCCGTAGATTATGTTTCAAAGTGGGTTGAAGCAATTGCAACCCTGACAAATGATTCTAAAGTAGTTGTTAAGTTTTTAAATTCAATATTCTGTCGATTTGGAGTTCCTAGAGTTATGGTAAGCGACGGTGGTACTCACTTCGTAAATAGAGCTTTTGAATTACTTATGAAAAAATACGGAGTGCACCATCTTATCTCTACACCGTACCATCCTCAAACAAATGGTCAAGCAGAAATTTCAAATAGAGAACTCAAATGGATACTTGAGAAAACAGTTTCGTCTTCTAGAAGAGACTGGGCACATAAACTTGACGATGCACTATGGGCATACCGTACTGCATTTAAAACACCTATCGGGATGACACCTTATAGATTAGTCTATTGTAAAGCTTGTCATTTGCCGGTTGAATTAGAACATAAAGCATATTGGGCTATAAAAACTCTTAATTATGATTTGCAAAGCGCAGGGAAAAAGCGTTTGTTTGACTTAAACGAGTTGGATGAATTACGCTATTTGTCCTACGAAAATGCGAGCATTTATAAGGAGAAAATTAAAAAGTGGCATGATACCAAAATTAAAATTAAAAACTTTAATGTTGGAGATAAGGTCTTACTTTTTAATTCTAGATTAAAATTATTTCTAGGTAAGCTAAAATCTAGATGGGCTGGACCATTTTTGGTTGTTCAAACATTTGATTACGGAACATTGGAGCTAGAAAAGTCTAATGGCGACCGATTTAAGGTCAATGGTAATCGTTGCAAAATTTATTTCGACGGAGCTCCTATTCAAGCAATTGAATCCGTGGATAAATTTTATAAAAATTAATTTCTTTGATTTTCCTGTTTTTAATTTATAGCTTTTCTTCTTTTCATTCTTTTTCTTTTTAATTTATTCTTTTCTGTTTAATTTATTTGTTTTCTTTTTAATTTATTTATTTTTATTTTTAATTTATTTACTTTAATTTTTATTTTTATATATTTATCATTAAGTACAAATGAGTTTTATTCACATTAAAATTTTAATTTAGTCACGTTTTGAAAATTTTCATTAAGTGTTAAGTGTTATTGAGAAATTATATATGCAGAAATCTCAGTTGAGATTTTCTATGTCCCAGGATTTGGAAATCTCAGTTGAGATTCCGAAAATCTCAGTTGAGAAATTTTCTGTCTTTTTACATTTGAAATAACTGTAAGTGATTACAGTCTTCTTTCTTTAAAATTTTCTGTCAGTTGAATTGAAGAGGTATCACTTTGACACCTATTTCTTTCTAACAGACATAACCTTTCACTTATAGTTCTTATATATTCCTGTAGGATCAGACTTCTTCCATTTTACTTCGTCTTTCTAAATTTCTTTCTCAAATTCTCAAATCCTACAGACTTCATTTTTTCTTTTCTATCACAGACATGACTAAGTCTTTGAAGAACGTTCAAAAACACAATTCTTCTCAAAAGGGGAAAGTTGATATCTCTGATCGTTATGGTGCATGGTTTCCCATTTATAACCATGACGAAGGGAAACGTTTTATGCAATTCAGATATGCTCAGTTCTTTGGCATGATGTATCTGGATGAGTTTCTGAACGAGGAACTCGGGATAAGCGAAGACATTGATCGCTATCTGACTAATTTGGGTTGGACCAAATTTGTTCATATGAAATTTCCTATTATTGGAGATTGGGTTCTGGAATTTTATTCCACAGTTCGATTCGTCAACAAGAGACGTGTTCGTCTCAATTTTCGTTGTGAGGGGAAGGTATTTACTTTTGGCTATCCAGAACTTCACAATTGGTTTGGATTTCCACCCCGAGACACAACTCAACACCATCCTGGAAGGGATATGACTTCTAGAGACATATGGAGAATGCTAACTGGATTTTGGCGATTCAATCCACGTCTTGCCTTCAACAAATCCATTAATTCTAATTCCATGATGTATCTGCATAAGTTCCTCTCTCACAGCCTTTTTGGTCGAGTCAGTAGCAATGTTGTGAAAGATACTGATCTTTATGTGTTAGGCGACATTTTCCAAGGCAACTCAGTGAACTCCTAAAAGATTTTAATGGAGGGGTTAGTTGCTGCTTCCCGTTCGAAGAAACGGAAGATTGGTTTCGCCAACATCATTTGTGGAATAATTTTAGGAGCCAAGGGAACCATTTCTGTTCCTTGGACTGATACAGAACCATACCCTATTTTAGACTACGAGTTCTTGGAGAACGAGGGACTTGTTAAACGAGTTTTCCGTTCTGGTCCAACATTCCTTTCTGCACCAGAGAGGCAAGTCTTCGTTCAAACGAAGATTAACAGGGCCAATGCGCGTCGTCTGTCATCTAGTTAGGGATATATATATTTTATGTGTTTCTGTCTGTTGTTTTATTATATATGAGTGTTTTGTTTATATGAGTAAGATGTTTTTATGTAATATATAATATGGTATTGTTTATATTTTTTATAATAATAAATAAAAGTGCATTGATTCCTTAATTTATTTCTTTTATTTAAGGAACAACCTTTGGTTTTCCTTTAATTTAATGTTTTAGTTTTGTTTATCTCAGTTTCAGGGATTAATGTTCACATTTTGGTACTTAATTTTAAGAGGAATTGGTTTAGAAGTGTTAAAATCATCAAACTACAGTCCCAATTTTACCCAGATTTTACAGAATCTCAGTTGAGATTTCGAATTCTCAGTTGAGACAGCGAAGGAAAATTTTTAGGCAAAAATTTCGCCCCTTCCCTACTTGCTGTCGCGACTGAGATTTTGAAAATCTCAGTCGCAACTTGCGACGTGTAGGTGCGGGATTGGGCGAAATTTGGCCATTTTTTCCTATTCCTACTCTAATTACTGCCTATTCAACTATTCTAATCAATACCTATTACTTACACCGATTTCTATCACCTATTTTTACACCAATCAACCATCTTTTCTCTTCCCAATAACAAGATTCACTACTCTTCCCCATAAATTTTTACCCTATTCATTTTCTTCTTCCCCAATTCACCACCATTATCTTTCATTCTAACTTTCATCCTTTCAAATTTTCTTCACCTATTTTCACCCAAATTTCATCTATTTTCACCCAAAATTCACAAACCAAAACAATATGCCTAGACAAAAGACCGTTGCAAACAAAGCCAAGGCCACCGAGATCAATAGATTAGTTCAATATGATGCACCGTTCGATATCACGTCGGAAGCCGAAGGACGCAAATATCGCCGATTTTCTGATGTCCTCGTCGAGTTCATAGACATGCTTTTTCTTGACACCGACACGGTAAATACTCTTTCTTTTACCGAGCGTATTGATGAATTTCTTACCGTTCTTGGTTGGAAACGATTTTCTAGTATGCGTTTTCCTAGTCTTAAATCGCATATTATTGAGTTTTTGGTTACTCTAACCTATGACAAGAAGAAAGGAGTTATCTCTTTTCGGAGTGATGGAGTCCGTTATGATGTTGGGTATGCGGCCATGAACCGTTGGTTTGGTTTTCCTACTCGGAATTTTTATTCAAAGCCAAAACCTTTTGATTCACACACGGTTTGGAATTCTTTAACCGGTTTAGATGTTTTTAGTCCAAAGAATACATCTAGTAAGCTAATTAAGGATGATTGTGTATTCTTCTTTCACAAGTTTTTATCATTTTCCTTATTTGGTCGGGTTGAAAGTTCAAAAGTGCAACTTCGTGATTTGGTTGTGTTTGATGCTATTTTTAAGGGTTTGACAATTGATATTATTGAGATGATATTCACTAATTTAGTTCGAGCTTCCAAGTCCCGCAATAAGCAAGTGCCTATGGGTAATTTAATTACCGGCATTGTTTTGGGCGCTCGAGGTGAATTAGCGGATTATCAAAATATGTCTCATGTTGGTTTACCTTCATTGGATCTCACGGCACTTCAAAGGGCCAATTTATTGAAGAAAATGGGGCCACCCGCTTTTATATCTTTTGCGGATCGCACAAGGCGTGTTTTTGCTACCATGGGTAGTGAAGCATCGGGTTCACAAGGTTTAGGTGCCCAAGATGATGATGCGGAAGATGAAGAGGAATTTGATGAAGAAGAAGAGGAGGAGGAGCATGTTGATGTTAATGCCACCGAGCAAGCAAATGTGGAACCGAATGAAGAAGAACAAGTTGGATGGCAACGTGTTTTGACACAAATGAACGAGCATAACCGTCACATGAATTTGCGGTTAGATGAAGTCGTTGCCAATAATGTCAAAATGAGTTCAAGGATCACTACGTTGAGTTGTGAGCACAAGTCTACTCGTCGCCGGATGCTCTCTTTCTTCCGACGCCAAGGAGTTGAGACTACGCCTTCTCCACCACCATCACCTTGATAGGTTTTATCTTTTCTCTCTTTCACTCATTTTCGTTATTATTATTATCATTTATTCGGTTTGGTACAATATTTTTAATTATGTTTGGTACAATTATTATTATTAATGTTTGAATGTTATGGTACTAAATTTTTCATTTCTAATTCGTATGATTTATTTCGTACTATTTTTCGTGTTTTATCACTTTTTGCACCAATGAGGACATGGTCCAAATTAAGTGTGGGAGGAGGTATTTCATATCCATTTTATTTTTAAGTACGAATTAATGCAACGAATGAGAATGAATGCTATTTATTTTAAGTATACATGCATGTTGTTATTCAATTTTAAGTAAAGTATAATATGCAACATTTTCAAAACAAAATGCAACATTTTTGCAACACTTTTTCAAAAATAATAGAAATTTTTCATAAAGGATAAATTTTTGTTAAAGAAAATTTTTTATATGTTTCAAACAATTTAACTTTCAAAAATAATGTTAAGCATATTTTAAGGTTATCATTATTGATAGAAATAATATTTCTATACGGGCAATATTTTTACAAATATTTTTACAAATCTCCGATACGATTTTATCAAAAAACGTCTCGAGTGAATGTATATAAGTAAAATTTCTTTAGTTTCAAATCTCTACCTTATATCATGAATTCATGATAAATATAAATCTGATTTTCAATTTTGAATTAGGTTTATAGACATAAATCAAACTAACAACTTTAGCTTTTTAGCTCGATATGATTTTTCGTCTTACATTAAAAACCAAATTGAAGTTTTTAAGGAAACTTTAGCCATAATACATGTTGAATTTCAAGTCAATATAGGATGATTGTGCTATTTTTCTTTCCCAATTTTATTTTCATGTTAATTTAATCAAGTAGTCGTATTCTTAACTTTTGGCCACAATTGAGACCAACCTTATCACAATCGAGATATGAAAGGGAAGAACATTAAGTATCGTTTACTTTTGGCCACGATTGCAACCACCCTTATCACGGTCGAGGTATGAAAGGAACGTTAAAAATTAAAGCAAAAATTAAACGTGTTTAAAGTTTTAAGTATCGATTGCGTCCACCCATGGCATGGTCGGTACCTCTTAAACGAACACGAAAGTAAATAAAATGCGTATAAAGTTACGATCGAGACCACCCTTATCTTGGGCGTAACTAAGCAAATATATTAAACCTAAGTCCTTAATAAATCTATATTTATAATAGTTTAGGTTTGGGAAAGGAAATTTTGTGCTTGGAAATGCCCTGAGACGAAAGATTCAAAAACATGCGTGCTTACACCGTCCCGAATACTTCAATATAAAAATTGAGATACAAGACGAGTAATATATCTCTTTTCTACTAGCTAGTTTGATACTTTGCGTATAAATTTACCATGAAAAGTTTATCTTTCGGTTTGACTAATTCAAAAAGAAATATATGGGTATATGTTCTATTTATAAAGAGATTGAGTGTGGGAAGCTTAAGTGTGGGACTTTGTTAAGCCCAAAATATACCTAAAATATCCTATATAAATACGTTAAATTTACATTAAAATCGTGCTAATTATATTCATTTGGTATACTTTTACGTCTTTATTTACTTCTTTGATGCAAGGTACCTAAATATTTGGTAAAATCCAAATAGGAGCAAAAACGGAGCTAAAATGGACGAAAAACCTTAAAAATATACCGAGAATGCATACCAGTCAGAAGAACGCTCAAGGAGGACGAAAAGCAGTCGAACGCCAGGGAGAAATCTCTCTGTCGCAACTGAGATTCTCAAAATCTCAGTCGCGACTTGCGGAGGCCAGACCGGGGGAAAATAAAGTTTTCAAGCTCGCCCCTATACCCCCTGTCGCGATTGAGATTTTCAGAATCTCAATCGCGACAGCAAGTCTTCCTGCACACAAAACACATGTTTAATTCGGAAAAATGCGTCTGTTCGTTCGGATAAAAGCAACCCTTCACCAGCAGACACGACCCGTCATTTACAACCCTTCACCAACTATAAATAAGTGATTCATTTCAGAAATCAAGGTTGGTTAAGTTGGAAAAGTTAGAGAAATTAGAGAAGAAAGTTGTTATGTTGAGTTTCTGATTCAGAAAAGAATCAGAAAGTTAGAGTTCATTCCTGTAAGCAATCGTGTTGTACACGAATTGTATTTAGATTAGTTATAAACACAGAATTAGTTTAGTTTTCATTCTGATAGTGGACGAGACTAGTCTCTATTCCAAAGATCCAGCGAGAAGAATTGACGGCTGAAGCGCATGAGGTTTGACGAGCCTACGGAGTTTGAGAGAAAGATTGACGACCCGGATCTCAAAGTTTTCGTTGCAATGCTATCCAAGTTTCTACTTCTCTGTTAACTTGTGAAAATTCACATTTCATTAATGATATACTTCTTTATTCAATATATTCTTACTGTTGTTATTTTGATATTGTTCTGACAAAATGATTTTCAAAATGATATATTGGTGTTTTTATTAAAACGTTCTATTCCATCTTATTCTTATAAGAACTTTGTTGAACACTTAACAAATTTAGTTTTTATGGATGACATGATCGCTGATCGCGGCTTATCAGAAGTAAAACACTAGTTTGATTAAGGTAGGAATCATCTCTATGCTAGAGGGATTTCTATAGTTCGAAGCCATTTAATTAAGTAAATCGCTATATTGTTACATGTCCATAATCTCACAAAGTTAAAGTTGTTTACTTTGCTTTATGAAAATAAGATCTTTTTCATTCCAATTACGGAAGTATCTGTTTTGTAATCAAAATTCCAAAACGGAATTGTTCTCTAAACTCGATATAATCTTTCTATCTAATCCTAATTTACCAAAACCAATACAATCAATTAAACGTATTTCTTTTATTAAACCTAAACACGTGATTAAAACCGAATTAAATGAAGTTTTAGTTAAAAAGTGTTCCCTGTGGGTTCGATATCTTTTATTACTACAAGCGTATACCGTGCACTTGCGGAAATCGCTCAACAGAAAGTTTATGAGAGGAAAAAGAAATAAGTAGTGTGAGAGTAAGAGATGTAGGCATAATTGTTAAAGGCTCAAGGCCCTAAGGGTACATTAATTTGCTGTGCTATCTGCAAATTGTTTATAAGAGAAAAGCTATGCAATCTAGCACACTAAAAGGGCTTCAAAGAAATAAAATTATTAAGTAACTAGGGAGGAGAAACAATACCATGAGAGGAATACTTGCGATCTGTTGAGGATAAATTGCAACTTCATATACATATGGCTGCCTCCTTCCAAAGGAAGTAAATTATCCCAAATGCCTTTCTCGATCACCAACTCGGTCTCAATAACTTCCATTCAACACAATCAACAATGATCGGCCTCACAAATAGAAATACAAATCAATTATGTCAAACAGGAACGTGATATCTCATTTCCTTCAAGTTTTGAACTAAAGTTGATGTTTTATGCCTATTCGACAGATACCTTCGATTTTAAACCCCAAAATCATATATAATTAATCAACTAGATACTTACGCTGAAATTAAAACCCCCAAAAAATTAAACCCCCAAAATCAGATTGTTGCAACTTTCCCATCAAACTCATCCAAGAAAAGTTCCAGTACAAGAAAAGCTTCAAGAACAATGGAGAGAAAATGGAGGCTTTTCGGATTCATAAGTAAAGGGGAGAAGAAGAAGACCTTTGGTTTACCAAAGGAGTTTGAAGAGTCTTGTGTCAGGAGGGTTAAGAGCTTTTGGATTTCCAAAGCTTATCTTCCGGAATAAAAGCCAAATTGCTTAAGGGCAATTTGGTCCTTACAACAATAACAGGGGCGGCATGGTAATTTCCCATGGTTAGCACATTCTAGAAGGGTTGCACCTCCTTATGATGGACCACCTCCACTTGATCAAGGCTTCAACAAATCATCACCATCCATTTAATCAAATCCATCACAAGGCTATTATGTTGACACATGTTGTGTCCGTTATTTCTTAATCACCAAGTTTACTTGATGACCACACCTAGCATAATATAAATATTGTGTGTTAGCATTATAATTTTTAATGAGAATTTTGATTCCTAATGATTCACTCATTCAAATTTATTATGGTATCAGAGCAACATTAAGATAAAAGGCTATCTTTTTTTCTTACCTATTATGGCCGGACCGATGATTACGTCCAGCAGCCCATACCACCTTCCCCAAAACGAAACTCTGGCGTTGTCGCTGGTATCACAGGTCCTCACCAGGCCAAACTATCACCAATGGTCTAGAGCTGTCAAGGTAGCTCTAATGTCGAAGAACAAGTTTGGGTTTGTCGATGGCACTATCACCGCTCCTGCACCAGACGATAACATGTTTAGTCAATGGGAAAGGTGCAATAACATGGTTATATCATGGCTAAATCATGCTGTTTCACCTACCATTGCGAGAAGCGTGATGTGGCTCGATAAGGCACATCAGATCTGGGCAGACTTAAAGGAAAGGTTTGCACAAGCGGATTCACTGCGGATACTCGAGCTGCGAAGGGAAATACACAGTATGAAGCAGGGAAACGGAAGTGTCACTGAGTACTATACCAACTTGAAAGTGTTGCAGGATGAGTTAACAAACCTGAGACCAATGCCCCAATGCATTTGACGGCAGGTGTGTAGCTGCACTGCTTTCAAAATCCTGAGGGATCAACAAGACGCGGACCAGGTTATCACCTTTCTCCAAGGGTTAAATGAATCCTACTCAACCATCTGTTCGCAGATACTACTGATCGAGCCAATCCCCTCATTGAAGAAGACCTATGCGCTGGCCATTCAGCATGAAAGACAACTTGGTCTTGCACCTGCAAAAGGAAATGAAGGAGGTGAAAGCAACATGTTTGCAGGATTCACTAACACCAACGGCAGACAGAACAAATCAAACAACACCAGAAATCAGAACAACAATCGCAGGAACAACGATAAAAGCTCATCCTTATGCACTTATTGTGGTAACACTGGACACACAGAAGAAATATGTTTCAAGAAACATGGATATCCCCCAAATTATGGCAACAGAACCAAGAATCCTTTCAGAACAAATCAACCCAGGGCAAACTCAGCAGTTAATCAGGGCAATGAGGAAAACTCAGGAGAAGAAGACAGCAAGCAGACCAACCCAGAACCATTCACTCTGACCAAAGACCAGTACCAATCGCTGGTGGCCCTACTGCCCATGAATCAAGGAAAGACCCCGGCCTCGGGCAACAGCGTCAATACCTTTGTCAAGGGAGACAGTTCTGGTAACGGTCCTAACCCTAATTTTGCCTCATCATGTTGGATAATTGACACAGGAGCTACAGATCATATCATTTGTAATAAACAAATGTACAGCTCATACAAACAAATCGAAAAATGTTGGGTAAACTTGCCAAACGGAGAAAGGGTCAGGGCAGAATACATTGGCACTGTAACCTTAAGTCATGAACTTGTTTTGCTTAATGTTCTGTGCATACCTGCGTTTGATTACAATCTAATATCGACTAGTAAGCTATTGAGTACTAATGGACTCTGTGTTGTGATAACGGGATCAATGTGTGTGATACAGGACACAACAAGTTGGAAGAAGATTGGCTTGGCTAGAGAGCATGGAGGCCTCTATTATCTGGAATACCCGCTGCCTAATCATATTTCTGTTTTTTCTATTAAAGCCAGTTTGTGGCATTTACGTTTTGGTCATCCCTCTCATGAGAGGTTGCAAGGCCTCAATCTATCTTGTAATGATTTCAATTCCTTCAAAGAAATGCCATGTGACATTTGTCAAAAAGCCAAGCAAAAGAAAATGCCTTTCTCACTAAGCCACAATATAGCAGATGAATGTTTTGATCTAATTCATGCAGACATATGGGGCCCAACACAAGAGTCACACTCTAGTAAAAGATATTTCCTAACCATATTAGATGACCATAGCAGGTATACATGGGTCACATTAATGCAAACAAAGGGGGAGTCAAGTACAGCGCTACAACAATTCTGCACATATGTAAACAGACAATTTGGCAAGAATGTGAAAACAATCCGAACGGACAATGGCCCTGAGTTCATCATGAAGGATTTTTATGCAGAACACGGAATCATACATCACACATCATGTCCAGAAACACCACAACAAAACGGCAGAGTAGAACGCAAACACCAAGACATAATGAATACCACCAGAGCACTCATGTTTCAAAGTTCACTGCCTCACACTTTTTGGCCAGAAGCAGTTAGTCATGCAGTTTATCTCATAAACAGATTACCATCCACACCAATTCAGGGCCAGACACCTTACGAGCGACTGTATGGCAAAGGGGCACATGTAGACGACCTCAAGGTTTTTGGGTGTCTAGCATACGCCTCAGCTTTGGACAGACACAAAGGCAAATTCACAGAAAGAGCAATAAAGTGCATTTTCTTGGGATACAGACACGGCACAAAGGGATTCAAACTTTTGAATCTAAGCGCTAACATTGTTTTCTTTTCCAGGCATGTAAAGTTCTATGAGAACTTCTTCCCTTTTTCAGAAGAACACAAGAAAAATGAAACATCATGTTGCAGTGAAGAAGAGTTGGAGTTACTCCATAAAGCATGCATAAACGAAGATGAGGATGAATCATACAGTGTAGATGATGAACAAGGCGCAACAGAGACAACACAACATGTTGACACAATACAAGAAATCGAAGACAATATCGAGCAGCCAGAGATACTAGCACATGAACACCAACAAATCAACACAAGGCCACAAAGAACAAGGAAACTTCCAACCTATCTCAGAGACTATCACTTGGCATTGGTCCAAGGCTCCACACTGCCATGCTTGACTAATTCCCCGCATGCTTTATGGAAACACTTGTCTTATGAGGGTTTTTCTCCAGCCAAGAGAACTTTCTCAATTAATCTTTCCTGCCATCGGGAGCCTGCAACATATGAAGAAGCCAAGTTAGAAAGAGGATGGGTGGAGGCAATGAACAAGGAACTGGCTGCACTAGAAGCTAACCAAACATGGAGCTTAGTTGACTTACCAAAGGGCAAAAGACCCATAGGCTGTCGATGGGTCTACAAAATCAAACACAAATCCGATGGAAGCATTGCCAGGTTCAAAGCCAGGTTGATTGCCAAGGGCTACACCCAACAAGAGGGAGTGGACTTCACTGCAACCTTCGCACCTGTAGCAAAGTTCACCACCATCAGGACTCTATTAGCAATAGCAGTTGCAAAGGAATGGCATATACATCAACTTGATATTTATAACGCATACTTACATGGGGAGCTGAGCGAAGATGTCTATATGACAATGCCACCGGGAGTATCCCCGGAAAGACCTCGGCAAGTATGCAAGCTCAATAAAGCCCTCTACGGGCTCAGGCAAGCAGGCAGGCAGTGGAACGCCAAGTTGATCGGCACCATCAAACATATGGGGTTTTCTCAATCAGTGGCCGACCAATCCTTATTCACAAAGGAATATGCAGGACAGGTGACCATATTGCTAGTATATGTTGATGATGTAGTTCTCGCAGGAAACGACATGCAAACCATCAACCAGGCCAAACAACACCTAAACAACATCTTCAGCATCAATGATCTCGGGGCCATACATTATTTTCTGGGTTTTGAGTTCTCTAGCAGCCGTCAGGGACTCCACATGTCACAAAGAAAATACACATTAGAGTTATTACAAGACCATGGATTCATCGACTGCAAACCAGCCTCATCTCCGGCACTACCAAATCACAAACCAAGCCAAGACGACAATCCACTCCCAGAAATCACACCATATAGACAGTTAATCGGCAAACTGCTATATCTCACACATACCAGACCATACATCACATATATTGTGAATCAACTATCCCAACATCTCATGCAAACAACCACAGAGAATTTGAACAGAGCAGAGAGAGTTCTACGTTACCTCAAATGGACCATAGGTTTGGGGCTTTTCTTTCCCACATGCAACGACTTGAAACTACAGGCCTTCACGGATTCAGACTGGGGGACTTGTCAAGAAACTCGGAAATCAATCACCGGGTACGCCGTCTTCCTCGGATCGGCCCTCATCTCCTGGAAATCAAAGAAACAGAACACCGTTTCTAGGTCCTCCTCGGAGTCGGAATACAGAGCCATGGCCTCCACATCATGTGAGCTTCACTGGCTCACGAATCTCCTAACAGATATGAAGGCACCACCGGAGACAGCTTCCCTCATGTTCTGTGATAATATCTCCGCCATGCACATAACCCAGAATCCAGTTTTTCACGAACGGACGAAACACATAGATATTGACTGCCACGTCATCCGCGAACGCGTTCAGGCCGGTTTGATCCGATTGATGCCAATACCCTCGGCTCTGCAGGTGGCGGATCTCTTTACAAAAGCACAACATTCTCCGCAGCTTAGGTTTTTGATTGGCAAACTAAGCTTGAAGAATCTGTACCAAGCTTAGCTTGAGGGAGGATATCAAACTCATCCAAGAAAAGTTCCAGTACAAGAAAAGCTTCAAGAACAATGGAGAGAAAATGGAGGCTTTTCGGATTCATAAGTAAAGGGGAGAAGAAGAAGACCTTTGGTTTACCAAAGGAGTTTGAAGAGTCTTGTGTCAGGAGGGTTAAGAGCTTTTGGATTTCCAAAGCTTATCTTCCGGAATAAAAGCCAAATTGCTTAAGGGCAATTTGGTCCTTACAACAATAACAGGGGCGGCATGGTAATTTCCCATGGTTAGCACATTCTAGAAGGGTTGCACCTCCTTATGATGGACCACCTCCACTTGATCAAGGCTTCAGCAAATCATCACCATCCATTTAATCAAATCCATCACAAGGCTATTATGTTGACACATGTTGTGTCCTTTATTTCTTAATCACCAAGTTTACTTGATGACCACACCTAGCATAATATAAATATTGTGTGTTAGCATTATAATTTTTAACGAGAATTTTGATTCCTAATGATTCACTCATTCAAATTTATTAATATATAATTAATCAACTAGATACTTACGCTGAAATTAAAACCCCCAAAAAATTAAAACCCCAAAATCAGATTGTTGCAACTTTCCCAAATGCAATAAAAACCCAGTTTCAATACCTAATCAATTTTAACATAACTAAACAAAGACCAAATAATCAAAATTAAGAGTGGGAGAGAGATTGAATCGAAAAGGAAAAGAGCAATACATGCAAAATTGAAAATGGGTATTGTACAATAAAACTAGAATCTATTGTAATTAGGAGCAAGTCGTATACCTAAAGCGCACAAAATTGCAGAAAATAAAATGGATTTGAAATCAGAACTTGTAGATTTAAACTAATTGCATTACCAGAAATAAATAAATGACTGGTAGTTTCCGGCGACCACATAATGACTGAGAGATGAGAATTGAACTGGATAACGCTTCAGTGGTGGACGAGATGTGGACTGGAGGTGGTGATGGGTGAATCCGAGGGTGAAGGAGAGGAGTCATGAACCGATTATAATTGAGAGGAGAACGACAATTTTTGGTGAAGGAGTCTTAGGCGGCTGAAGTTTTGAGAAATTTTGAAAACGTGGAATTTGAGTTGTCCCCTCTATATTAATATTAAATAATAGATTTTAATTTTATTATAAAACTGTCCCTAAAATCTAAAATTAAAACAATTAAAGACAATTAAAAACTTAGTCCCCAGCATTAATTTGGAAATAAGATTTGAAGACAATAAATTTAGATTGTCCTTGAAAATTGTACCCAATAGTAAGTTTTTTTTGTAGTGTATAATTAAATATTATATTTACGATACAAAAGAATTACAATCTATGTTAAACAAAACTTGAATTAAACTACAATTAAAATGAAATATTATATCTACGATACAAAAGAATTACAATTTATGTTAAATGGAAGCAACATCAATATATTATGCTATAAACTATTACAATCAATATTTTTCTAATGTTGCACATGACGAAAGTTTATCAATTCAATATGTTACATATAAAAAAAATAAAATTCATAAGAAGTAGTCACAAATTCATCTTGATGGTAATTATTTTGCTTGATGGAATTTCATGATCACCAAGTATTCGAATTCAATTATTTATTCTGCTACAATAAGCCAATATATCCAATTTAATTAGCTTAAGATTATGATTTCTCCTATTTTCATCTTGTAATATCTCATCAAGACATTCAATCAATTTGTTTTTCATTCTTTCACTGTATAGAATATCAGTCACGCTCGCAGATATCACTTATTTGACTTCATTAATATTTTATTTTATTTTAATAAAAAACACAATGAATTAATAAGCCAAATCATGGCAAAATTGTAACAATGAATCAGAAACATAACTCGGTAATAAATTAAAAAAAGAAGGGCAAGTGGATAAACGAGAAGACTGTGCTAACACATGTGTCATCCCATTCGCTTGCTGCCGTATCCATTTGACTGAGTAAGAGTCATTTGATGTTAGAATCGATCGTATTTGAATAATTCTATCCCCAAATTCAGAATCATCAACAGAACTAGAATTTATTGCGTCAATCACTTGTTTAGCATCAGATTCGAAAACCACATTCCTTATTCCATCATCTTTTAGCCATTACATAGCATGTAATAGAGCTACGGCCTCACATTCTCGTGTTGTCGGACAACATAACAAACCTGCACATCTCCCCATTACAAACTGCCCATTTGCATCTCGTACTGCTGCTCCCATCCCTGGACGACCATCAGCATTAAAGCATGCAACATCAACACAACACAAGAGAAATCCTTCTGATGGTGGGTGCCAAGCCGTGCAACCAGCAGATGAAACATTTCCTGCTACTGTATTCCCGATCCGTCGTTCTCCTATACCAGTCTGATTCCTCAAGGCATTTGCTTCTGACCAATCATTAAGTACTGTGCAAGCTTGAGCCACTATTTGATCTGTTGTGCGAATCTCATACTGCCAAAGACGGGTATTTCTAGCCTGCCATAAACTCTAGAGGTGCATCAAAAATGTTTTTATAATTTGTTCCGGTGCTGCTCTAATCATATTATGAAACCATATATATTCTTGAATTTCGTAAGCAAGAAAAATAAACATAAGAATATAAAATAAAAATGAATGGACAAAAAAGATAATTAAGAGAGAACTATCTTCCTCTCATTTTTTTTTTTCAAAAAATAAGAGAGAATGTCAAGATATAAGCATATAAAGAGGAGAGTAGAAATATTTTTTTGCCCATTAATTAAAATTTTTATTTTTTCTTAATAAAATATTAAGTCCATAAATTAATTTTAGTTAAATAGAATTAAATCATAATTGTAACCACCCAGTAAAAAACGTTTATAATTAATATGTGAAATTAATTCTATTAGTTAGAATCATTATGCTCAACATTTGAGAATTTGAAGAGATTCAAATAATAATATTTTTAATTAATGTTTTTCAACAACTTGTCCTATAATCATGTTTCATTTTCATCTGTTAACAACTCTTGAAATACCAATAATTTTGTACAAAGCACAATATAATAGTTAAAAACTATATAAGCCAATAGTGCAAAAGCAATTATCTCAATATCCCATAATTAATGTACATTTTTTGGATTTTGAGCATCAAATTTTATTTTTATTTACCTTCATTTTGAATTCCTATCTAGCATAATCCAAATTCTTCAAGAATAAACATCTTATCAAGTGTATTAGACGCTTACGATCTCTTTGTCTAGAGAAATGGGAAAAAATAACTTCTTGATAATAATAATAATAATAATAATAATAATAATATAACATAATTTATAATTGAAATAAACTTCATTGTAAGTATAATCTTTCAATACCTCTTTAATATTTTATTCAATATGTCTCCAACTTCAATGAACAACTATTGTGTGAAACTTTATATCTATTTGTACCAAAATATATAAAAATAAAAAATATACTAAAACAAATGCAAATATACAAAATTTATTTTTGTCTCCAACTTCAATGAACAACTATTGTGTGAAACTTTATATCTATTTGTACCAAAATATATAAAAATAAAAAATATACTAAAAAAGAATGCAAATATACAAAATTTATTTTAGTCATTTAAAAAGCAAATAAAAAAGAAAACATGGATAAGGTAGTGATAGATATGGAACATATGAGTAACAACAAAAATGGAATTTCATCTCTGAAAGATGAAACTATAACAATTATTGTTTAATAAAAAGAAAATAACACAATTGAGAACAAAAATAACTACAACATATGAAAAAAAATCGAATAATTACCTTGAGAAACATAAGAATTTCTTGTAATTTTTGACACTTTTGTGTCTTCCGATTTTAGTTGTCTATTCATCTTCTATTTATATTGAATTTCTTCAATTGGAGATATCAGTTTGAAAAAAAGACAAATAAAAAAAGAAAACATCAATAAGGTAGCGAGAGGTATAGAATCTGGGTAACGACAGAAATGGATCTGAAAATGAAACTATAACAACTATTGTTTAATAAAAATAAAATAACAATACAATTGAGAACAAAATAAATACAACATATGAAATAAAAATCGAATAATTACCTTCAAAAATATAATACTATCTGTAACATCCCCAAAACCCTAACATATGAGTCTTCCCACATTCATATATATTTTCATGATTGAATACATACATTTTAGATTCATCTCATTGTCAGTAGAAGTTTTGTATGCATAATGCGATTATCGTGCGATTAGTAGGCGATTAGTGTGTCGTTAAGATGTAACGATTGGTTAATTGAGTTAGGACTTAAATGAATGAATTAATGAATTCATGTCCTAAATTGATTAACTTACATTTGTGGAGGGCTGGATTGGAGGTTTGTGAGCAAGCACGAGGTGTCACTCAAGTAAGACAAAGTATGCCTCTTTGTTTTAACAATGATTGATACAACTCATTTCTCCTCATTTCCAGCCACAATTTCGACCAAAACTTCAGCAAACCTTCCTTTGATATACCCTAACATCCTCCAAACAAAACTCTTCCAATTTCTTCCATTTTCAAGCCAAACAAGTCAAGTTAGGAAGCATACTAGGTGATAGACACAAGTTGAAGGTTAGTATGTTGTTTTAGCTTGTTTTCTATGAGTTGGAGATTCTGAAAAAACCTAGGTATGATCATAGAATTTGTTGTGGATGAGTTGTGATTGAGCTTGTTGAGTTTTGGTGTTGTTTTCATTGGTTTTAGGCTGTCCAAATGAAAGATATGTATCAAGTACCCTAAACAGAAATCTAGGGTACTGCTTTCAGTCATTTTGGAGCCTATTTTTCATATTGATATTGTTCGAATTTGAAGATACATAAAGAATAACATATGTTCCTATATGTGTTATGAAACCCTCTGTAAAATATGGGACTTTAATTCCATATATAGAGGAAGAAAACCTAGATGGATCATGACTGCCTCGAAATTGAATGTCATGTGAGGCAGCCATGTTGATGTAGCATTTTGAGGATCTTAAAGTCCGAATTGGAGAAAGTTTCTTTATACAAAAGTGTTCCTAAAGACTTGAAGTATATGTCTGTAAAAGTATTTGGCAATCCATTGTGTTTATTGTGAGCTAGGTTGAGTGAATTATGGTAGATGAAAATCTGAATAGTCTGTTTCTTGGCTGGAAACAGGACCGAATCATTTTGCATGCCATATATTGTGTAGAAGTGATATTAAAGTGAATTTTGGATATGTTCTACCCATATATGTCTAGTTTCAGTAGGTTCAAGAATCAGGGCATTTGGATTCATATACAGAAAGTTATGGCAGAATGTGTGCAAGTAGGTCATGTGATGATCTAAGACAAAAGGATTAGATTGCATGAACTTTGTGGCATTAGTGTCTTGTAAATCATATAGCATTCCTTAGTTTCTATTTTCATTAAGTTTATGTTAAGTCTAATTGTATCAATGTTATGTGACATTAGGAGGGCAAGGTGCAATTGAACGCACACCCGATCGTGTTGAATAGATCGAACCAAGTGCGACGGTAAGCATATTGCTTATATATGTGTATGAATGTATTGTGCCTTGTGACTTGTTGAGTGTGAGATGTGGTTGAATCTGATGTGAATGATGTGGATAATGTTTGAGTATTTATGATACGTCATGATTGATAAGAAAGTGTTATGATTGAGTATGTTGCAGTGTTATGCGTAAATACGGCATGTTAAGCCTTGTGCACATACTGGAATTGAATAATGGTTGGATTATAAATGAATATGAGCTTGCTTAGATGGATATGTGAAATGGTCCAAGTTGAGAGTGCTATCCGAATATTGTGAGCCGGAAGCACATGTGTTGAGATATATGAGTACGTGAGTGAGTGTAACTCCTCCGTAGCACAGATGATTGTATTCCGAATTTAGTGAGCCGGAATACAGATTGGGCCCAAGGACCATTTTATATATATTGTCTAAGTATAGCAAGGCCTTTCTAAAATCAGTATTACTATTCTAAATGAATAAATTCTAACTTGGTACTGATGACCTATTTTGGTTTGTGCTCTTTACATTACTTGTATATACATATATGTGTAATATGTTTATTGAGTAGGCAGCTCACCCCTTGCCAACAGATTTTACAGGTTAGGTGGAGTTCTTCTTGCTTAAGGTCGCACCAGCAGTGTCAGTCCATTCTCATCTAGGCATTTTGGAGTCTTGTGAATGTACTTTTGTTTTGTAAATCCTCTGTGTAGGATAATGACTTAAACGTGTATTGTAAATTATAAATGCTTTCTCTTATGTATAATATGTAAAATTTATATGAGATTGAAGTTTATATGATTGAGAATTGAAAACATGTCTATGACTGATATTGTGTGAGATATCATGTGATCCAAATGAGGGGGTTACATTTAGTGGTATCAGAGCGGGTCTACTTTCCTAGGGATTTGGTTGTGTATGACTTGTTTTGGATTCCTAGGGTAAGACCACATAATCATATTTTCTTATGCTAAAGCATGTTGACATGGTCATGTTTCATGTAGGGTTATGGAGTCTGATGGTGAGAATGGACAATTCGGTCATATGTCTAGTCATGGTTCAGTTGGTCGTGTTCATGAGTCTAGGGGCTCAGAACATATAGGAGCTTCAGAACATGCAGGTTATCCTCAAGGTTACAACCAGTTTGAACAGATGATGGGAATCTATTTGGCTCAAGGTCAGCCTCAGCCACGTGTTCAAGCTCGTCGAGATGCGCCAATCTTTGATAAAAATTTTGAAAGGCTTAAAAAGATGGGTGCAACAGAGTTTGAGGGTAGCACAGATCCTGATATAGCTGATAAATGGTGGGCCAAGATTGAAGATGTACTTGAGAACACAGAGTGTCGTCTGGACTCAATGGTCAAATATGTTTCTAATCTTTTCACTGGTGAAGCTTTAGAATGGTGGAGATCTATAAAAAGGACAAGAATTAGAACTGAAATAACATGGGATATTTTCAAGAAGTTGTTCACTAATAAGTACATGTCAAAGATATACAAAGATAGGAAACAAACAGAGTTTTTGACCCTTATGCAGGAGGATATGTCTGTGGCTGAATACGAGCTTAAGTTTAACACTTTAGCCAAATATGCACCTGCAAATGTGGCTACAGAAGAAGCAAAATGTCGCAGGTTTGAACATGGTCTACACCCAGATGTTAGAATGGGGATTCATGCACATGAAACGAGCTTTAGATTGTTAGTAGAATCTGCACTCAGAGCGGAGGAAATTGTGAAAGATAAAGAACAACGTTTTGTAACTAAAAGGGCTAGATTTGATACAGAAGGCCAGTCTAGCAGGCCATCAAAGAGAGGTGGATTCTCAGTTTCTTCTAGAGGCTATTCTCAACAATTTAGAGGTAGTAGTAGTATCCATCGTGGTGGGACTAGATCACGGGGCGGATTTGGAGATGTTTTGAGTAGTGCTCCATCTGTGGGTAGTAACAGATTTTCAGGTGGTCGGTTTAATAGTGGGTATAGAGGAGGAGCGAGAACAATATTGTGTGAGATATCATGTGATCCAAATGAGGGGGTTACACTATCTATCATGGCCAATGAATATAATGGTGGAATACTATCTATCATGCTTTATATAGAAGTTTATTTGTGACTTTTGGATTTCTTTTGCTTTGTGTCTTTTTATCTTCTTGTAACTTTTACTTTCTTTTGTTGTTTTCATTAATGGGATAGTAATTGTTTAATATATTATAAATATAAATATGTTATTTTTAATTTTGATTTTTTACTATGTTGATAACTCATAAAAAAGGCTTCTAAAACACTTCTCATAATTTCTCTCTGTTTCCGCTATTATATATAGTATAGATAGATTGAGGAGGAAGAGTTAAAAATCAGCTCCAACAGCCTATTAGTGGCTCTTCAAATCACTAAGAGCCTCTTCATCATCTCTATTAATAGAGAACCTCTCTCCACCTCTTAGTGCCTCCTTAATTCATTTTTATTATTATTAAGGAGTCACTCTCCCCTCACTATTGGTAAATATAATAATTGTTAATAATTTAATGATAAAATAATAAATAAGGAGTGAATATAAGGAATATTGTTGGAGATGATATGTCTTAGTCACTCTTAAACCACTGAGAATCAATTATTTATATTATTTATAAAGAGTGCACTAAAAGTCTTGGAGATGCTCTAACTAAGGGGCTGGTGGAGATGCTCTTAACTTATACGTTGCTGACTTAGTTAGTATTTTAATATGTTTTTTATAATTGTCTTAATAACACATTAAATATTTTAGACATAATAATGTTAGGATCGACGGTCAGATTTGACATTTAAATAACAGTCAAACCAGCCTTTCCAAATTTTCGGTAATATAGAACTAAATTTGATCTTATTTCCTTCGTAAATTTAGTAAAATAAGTTAGTGCCAAATATTCACTGTCATTATTATATTAAATCCCAATCAAGAAAACCACATGTGAAAACAATTGGCACATGAAATCGTTATTTATAGGCCTAATACTTTACCACCTCCCTGAACTTATCCAAAATAGTAGATTGGCTCCCTAAACTTTGCAATTGTCTTACCAGCTATCTATACTTGCTTATTTCGTATCAACAACTCCCTAAACTTGTCCATAAAAATAGGCTAGCTCCCTGAACTTTAGAAGTGTCTCACCAACTCCCTAAACTTGCTTATTATGTAACAACTAAATACAAAAACTTATTAAACCTAAATTCTAAAAATACGTCTTCATCTATTCGAGATGTAATTTTTTCGCTTCTCCTACCTTCAACCTATTATAAGAGTTAGTGTTGTAGGTTTGAGAGATTGAATGGATGGCGATCGAGAGTTATTATTATGGTTTTTGTATTTAGTTGTTATAGAATAAGCAAGTTTGAGGAGTTTGTGAGATACTTGCAAAGTTTAGGGAGTTAATCTACTTTTATGGACAAGTTTAGGGAGCTGGTGATACGAAATAAGCAAGTTTAGGGAGCTGATGAAACACTTGCAAAGTCCAGGGAGCCAATCTACTATTTTGGACAAGTTCAGGGAATTGGGGATATATTAGGCCTTATTTATATCATAAACTTGTTCAGCATACTCTATAAAAGTTAAACCCATGAGGCAGAATTATATATACATACATGAATATATTATCCTCTCATTTTACATAAATATCTATACTTTCCGAATCCAAACTTGATCATCCTCTTCAAGTCCTTGTTGTCATTAGAGATAGTAATGAGAGTGTCATTATTTGGGAGATAGTACTTGAACTCAGAGATTCTACTAATACTGCAACCAAACACTTCAGCCACTTCAGCCTTGAACTCATTAAGCTTTAGTTCATGATTATTAATGTTGAGATCGATAGCATGAGCATGACCATCTATATGGCATATTGCTATCAATTCATCCCCTGATTCAATCAACCAAATTATTAACAAGCATTGAGGCCAAAATCAAATGGGGTCAGCCATATATTTAGGAGATTTAGGGGCATATTGCAATCAATTCATCTTTATCAGTCGCTGAAAAACGTCAAAAGTTTTATGTAAGCTCTGAAGGGGTTTAACTTTTGTTAGAAAATAGGCTTAATGTGCAAAAATACCCGTAACGTTTTGGATCAGAAGCAATTTTACCCCTAACGTCTAAAATGGTGCAATTTTACCCGTTGGAAGCCAGGGGTACACCTAACGTTGATAAATTGTGTCAATTTGAGAAATAATTCACCAACTGTTTTTTCAGTCATAAATCTTGTCATCTACACTACACACGTACGTCATTCGTACGAACTAGATAAAAAAAATTTTAAAAATTCACCAAATTTATAAATATTAATCTCCAATTCTATTATTAAATTACAAAAAACATGAAAATTGGTACAAAATAAGGAACAAAAATATCTATGTTTTATAGTATTCAAATTATCAGTGTTAAGTGTAAAATTGCTTTTGACTACAAACGCGGGGATAAAATTACTTCTGACCCAAAACGTTAGGGATATTTTTACACCTTAGCTCTGTAAAATATCATTTCAGCATGATAAGCACATTTTTGGTAAATATACTGGATCTGTCAGTAAATGGGGCTGTGGACATTATTTACAGTAAAGTGTTCTTGCGATTCAATCATTGCATCAGGATTAAAACAACAAATTCATTAACAGAGAACAACAAAAAAAAATACAGTGCCTGAAAATCATGACCTCTCACATTAAAACAAGACTCTTAACCAACTCAACTACTTTAAACTTTTGAAATAATACTGCATAGGTTAAATATATACTAATATTTGTGGGGGATACACGGGACAAAAATAACGATACTCAAGGGCAGAGCCGATGGCCGTGGGGGCTTCGGCCCCCGCGGGCTCTAGGCTGGATCCGCCCCTGTATATAGATACTTAAACCCTAATCTCTGTCCAAGTTGCCTTCCATCTTCTTCATCTGTTATCTTCATCTGTTATCGGGAAACAACCTGCTCCTGTTTCTTATGTATTAAATTTGTGGTAAAATACACTTGTGGCTCCTGAACTTCGCTTTTATTTTTATTATGACGCCTCAACTTCAAAATTAGATATTATGATTTTTAAACTTTACATATTTTACTAATATGATAGAAGTGATATTTTAAAAAAATTTAATTCTTCAAACTTTTTGGTTCATGAGTGATAACAACCCAAATTATTCTAGAATCAGGAATAAGGAAAATTTAATAGAAATAATAACAAACCATTATTCCTTCTAATAGAGATATTTATGCATGATTAATGTGGAATTAATGATAATTAATACAGGATTAATGCAGGGGTGAATATGCAAATAATGAAGAAAATGAAGGAGTCTTTAGCATTACGCCACGCCACATGGAGCATGACGAGACATATCATAACAAGATACTGATGGAATTTAAGGCTAACGTATGGCAGCGGAAATATACAAATTTTAACCTTTTTCCATTAACCCAAGATCCGTTAATCGTTATTTCATATAAAGAGGGATAGAAGGAAATACCTTTTGATGAACTATCTACCGTTGCAAGCGAAGTGCCCTCAACTCTTACTCCGAGTTCACGAGCACAAAACAAACGCAACCCAAAATCAAGTTAGATATCAACCGTATAAAAGCAATCAAGAATAGATTGCCTCTAATCAATCAACACAAGATCAAGGAATAAAAGAAAGAGATGAAAATCAATTGAACGGAAGGAAGCGGAAGACAATCTCGTCCTCAAACTTGTGGGTCGAAATTCTCTCTCTCTCTGGCTAGGGTTGGCCGAAATTTACATAGGAGGGGGGTATAAATACTCTCTTGTATCTAAACCCTAGTTAGATAGAATTAGGTTACTGAATAAGAATTTAATTCGGAATATAATTCTTATTTATTATCTATTAATATATCTAAATATAAAGATAATAATAATAACTTTATAGGATAATAATAGGAGTAATTTTAATCTCATTAAACCTCCTAACTTATTTATCCTTTTATTAATTTAATTCACAATCATAATCTAATTAGAATTGTTAAAATCAAATTAAATTATTTATGTATTTTCATACATAAAATCGCCCCCCTCTCTCTACTGGGCCTTAGTGGACTCAGTTGGGCTTCCATCAATTAATTAACATCTGTTTCTCTTTTGGGCTCCAAGTCTTATGTGTGACCCATTAGGTTCTTATTGCTTCTAGCCGTATGCAACTATTAAATTAATTTTCACAGAATTATATTTAATCTTTGCATAACGGAATGAGTACGCAAAATGTGATTAGCAAATCCGAAACATTCCCCCAAAGCTATAAGAAGACAGGTTGATTCTGTCGTTGACCTTTCCGTATTAGTTACAGTATAATTCGATCCTTTATCAACTACATCCTTGAACTGAATCTTATGACTATGGATAATGTTAAGTCACATATAGCGAGACGTTCGTTTTACTTGTACAGGCCGAGTCAACTCCAATTAGATAGGTTAAGTGAAATCTGTATTTCAAGTCTTAAGCTATCACCTTGCAAGGATTTAGAGTCGAGTCTTCCACAAGCGATCCTTGGACGTATCTCCCATTTATCGGGAGTGACAAATGCTCAATCCAATGTATAATTATCCTACAATTACTTCCTGTGATACCCAACGTCTGCCGTTCACACCCCAGAGTCATCTCTGTTATGGATGGTGTTATAACAGGATCAAAGCATCACATTCCGTAATCCAGAATCACTAATTAACATTCCTTTGAGTCTGAGGATTACTTATACCTATTAATACTAATGAGATGAATAGGTGACAAGGATGAATCTATCCATCCTGTTATCTCAAGTCAGGTCCCCAATCCTAATGAACTCCTTTTCATTGGATCCACGTAACTGTCCAGATATCTGTATATATGAAGCTTGTGAGATCAGCTTTCTATCTCGACAGAAGACATTGTTACATGCAAGTCTCAGCAGTGATATGTCAATCCTAAACATATTACTTGACTTGGGGTGGTTTTAAGTTTATTAGTTTATTATAAAGTTTCGTCTCACTTCATGCTTGTATGAACACTTTATAATCACTTTAAACAAACTTATGGATTTCCTTTTATTAGACCTTATTTAGTTCTTAAAAGGGATTGCCTTTATATAGTTATGAAACCATATCTCATTAAAACAAATGATATAAAGAACACTTCATTTACATTAAGTTTGTATCCTAGAACAATTGTCTATAGGACACTAAACCCCAACATACTCCCACTTGGACTAAAGCCAATTGTTTCTACAACTTATCCCAGTAGAACTAAGATGACGATCATGTACTTTCTGGGTTAAGGGCTTTGTCAGCGGATCTGCAACGTTGTCCTCAGTAGGTACTCTTTCTATTCTCACATCTCCTCTTGCCATAATTTCTCTTATAATGTGGTATCGCTTCAGGTAATGCTTGGATGCATTATGAGACCGTGGTTCCTTTGCTTGTGCAATGGCTCCATTGTTATCACAGTACAGTGTAATGGGATTTATAATGTCAGGCACCACACCAAGTTCAGTAATGAACTTCTTAATCCAAACCGCTTCCTTTGCTGCTTCCGCAGCAGCGATATACTCTGACTCGGTCGTAGAGAAAGCTACGCTTCTTTGCTTGGAACTCTTCCAGCTGACCGCGCCCCCATTCAAGATAAACAGGTATCCTGATTGGGATTTAAAATCGTTCTCATCTGTGAGATGACTGGCATCTGAAAATCCTTCTATTTTCAGATCCCCTTCTTCATACACTAGGAACATGTCTTTAGTCCTTCTCAAGTACTTAAGAATGTTCTTGACGGCATTCCAGTGCTCGTCTCCCGGATTACCTTAGTAACGACTCGTTATGCTTAACGCGAATGCTACGTCAGGTCTAGTGCAAAGCATAGCATACATAATCAAACCGATTGCGCTGGCGTACGAGATTACAGCCATGCGCTTCTTATCATCTTCGGTTTTAGGACATTGATGATTATTTAACTTTACTCCATGTACCATGGGTAAGTTACCTCGTTTCGATTCAAGCATGCTAAACCACTTTAGCACCTTTTCGATGTATGTAGCCTGTGAAAGACCAATCAGTCTTCTTGATCTATCTCTGTAGATCTTTATACCAAGTATATAAGCTGCTTCACCAAGGTCTTTCATGGAGAAGTTACCTGATAACCATACTTTTACCGACTGTAGTAGAGCTATGTCATTTCCCATTAATAATATATTGTCCACATATAATATCAGAAATGCAACTGAGCTCCCACTTGCTTTCTTGTAAATGCAAGCTTCTTCGCAATTTTGTTCGAAACCAAATTGTTTTATGGTTTCGTCAAAACGCTTGTTCCAGCTTCTTGATGCTTGCTTGAGTCTATAAATGGATCTCTGAAGTTTGCAAACCTTATTTGCATCCTTTGATATGAAACCTTCAGGTTGCATCATATATACATCCTCAAGCAGGTTTCCGTTTAGGAAAGCTGTTTTCACATCCATTTGTCAAATCTCGTAATCGTAGTGAGCGGCAATAGCGAGCATTATTCTGATTGATTTGGACATAGCCACAGGAGAGAAAGTTTCGTCATAATCAATTCATTGTTTCTGACGATATCCTTTCGCTACTAACCTAGCTTTGTAGGTGCTAACCTTTCCATCCATGTCAGTCTTCTTTTTGAAGATCCACCTGCACCCAATGGGTTTTATCCCTTCGGGTGGATCAACCAAAGTACAAACTTGGTTGGTGTACATGGAATCCATCTCACAATCCATGGCTTCGAGCCATGCTTTAGAATCTGGACTGTTAAGAGCCTCTTCGTAGTTTTCGGGTTCGTCGTCTAACACGAGAACCTCATCATCATCTCCCACTAGAAAACCATATCTAATTGGGAGTTCACGAACTCTTTGTGATCTACGAATGGGTGGCACTTGAGTCTCATCTAATGTGGGTTTCCTACCAACGAACAATTCATATAGTGTGGAACTAGCGGATTTAGTTGGTACTCGATTTAGGGTGAAGAGGGCAGTTTCTAAGGCATAGCCCCAGAATGCCTTCGGAAGTAATGCTATGCTCATCATGGATCGTACCATATCTAGTAAGGTACGGTTCATCCTCTCGGATACACCATTGTGTTGTGGTGTATAGGGAGGTGTCCATTGTGAGCATATTCCACATTCAGTTAGATAATTCAGAAAATCATCTGAAAGATATTCGCCACCTCGATCGGATCGAAGTATCTTTATTTTCTTTCCTAATTGATTTTCTACTTCATTCTTGAAGCATTTGAATTTCTCAAAAGCTTCGGACTTGTGCTTCATTAAGTAAACATAACCATATCTGGAATGGTCCTCTATGAAGCTTATGAAGTATCTGAATCCTCCTCTTGCTTGGACTGACATAGGACCGCATACATCTGAATGTATTAATCCTAGAGTGTTTGATACACGCTCACCTTTATTGCTAAAGGGTGTCTTTGTCATTTTACCTTTTAAACATGCTTCGCATGTTTCCAATGATTCAGGATCAATTGAATTTATAAGCGCATCTTGATGTAGCTTAAGCATTCGTCTTTTGTTTATATGGCCTAAACGACAATGCCGCAAGTAAGTTGAATTATCTACCTTATGTCTTTTGGTATCAATTGCGAAAACAGAAATTTTGTCATCTAGCACATAAATCCCATTTTGTGATATTCATGGAAAATAGAAAATCCCATCTCTATAAAATTCGCAATGTTTATCTTTTATTGAAATATGAAAACCGTCGTCAACAATACGGCTAATAGAAATAATGTTTCTGGACATTTCAGGAACATACAAACAGTTCTAATTCTATTACAAGCCCAGAGGGCAAACTTAAAGCATAATCTCCAACAGCGAGGGCGGCAGCTCTTGCTCCATTTCCTACTCGCAAGTTTATGCTTCCTTTCTTCAATTCCTTAGTCCGTCTGAGTCCCTGAATATTCATACAAATATGAGATCCACATCCGGTATCTAATAGCCAAGATTCAGACTGTGAAATTGTATTTATTTCAATATAAAACATACTAGATGTTGAAGTCCCGGCTTTTCCCTTCTTGAGGGCAGCTAGGTATACCAAACAGTTTCTTTTCCAATGCCCATCTTCACCACAATAGTGGCACTCTCCTTTAGGCTTCTTTACTTCCTTTCCCTTTGTTTCGGTGAGCATGGCTCCCTTGCCTTTCTCAGGATGGATTGGATTCGGGAAGTTCCATTTCCTCTTCTTTGATCCTTCAATAGCAAGGGCCGGTATTCCCTCGTTTTCTTTCATATTGGGCTCGACTGTCTCGAGCATATTTGCAAGCTTTTCAAGAGAGGTTTGCAAGCCACTCACTTGGTAGTTCATGATGAACTGTGAGTAACTCTCGGGGAAGGACTGAAGAAGTAAGTTTACACTTAGTTCATGATCCATCGCATCTCCAATACTAGAAAACTTGGTGATAAGGCCAATCATCTTGACACAATGTGCCATTACAGATGTGCCCACCTGCATCTTGCATCTATATAACTGCTTTGTTATCTCGTAGCGTTCGCACCGAGTTTGATTCACAAACAACTCTTTCAAGTGCGCGACCATGGAATAGGCATCCATTTCTACATGTTGCCTTTTCAATTCCGGTGTCATTGATGCAAGTATGATGTCTCCCGTATGATCGTCATCAGCCTTATTCTTCAAGTAAGCATAAAATTCTTGGTAGGGAGCACCATCCGCCGGGTAAGGGGGTATCGGTGTATCAAGTACATACCCTTTCTTCTCGAACTTCAAAACGATTTTGAGGTTGCGATACCAGTCGGTGAAGTTTGAACCGTTCAACTTGTTATCGGTAAGTATATTTTGCAGATTGGTGTTAGTCATGATTTTAAGAGCGTTTTAATTTAACCTGAGAGTGAGAAAGAGTAAACGTATGTTATTCATTTGCTTTAAAGTACATCAATCTAAAATTATAGGTCTTTTGATTCATTTTAAATTGCTCCCACTATTTTGCCAAATTAATAGCCCTCCATATTAATTCGAAGAATTTCAAAAATCCTTTAGTGAGCTAGGATCCTAACTCCTGAGATTTCGCCTTGAGTTTGCTCAACAAGCTAGTCTCATTTGTTAGGTAGATTCATGTAATCAATCACATCTTTAATGTGATTCCTAGGTTATTAGGTTACTAACCACATTAGTAACTAATATGCTATTCATATTAATCCCAACCATATTGCCCATTAGTCTATGATAACATGAGTTTGCTCATCCAATTATCATAATCTAATTTAAGTATTACTCCATATTCATGAAAGAAGGATTTTCGATAATTCAGGTGTTACCATAAGACCCCGATCTTGAGTTTGCTAAACAACCCAAAGGCCCCCAGTACTGCCGGCTGAATTATAATATTAGGGAGGGGCAACCGATTTTAATAACTTGCTTATTTACTTAACTTTTAATTAGTGAGGGATTTTTATTTCAAGTCTCATAATCTAACTTAGTCTTGATTTGCTTTAGCATACATCAGACACATACATTGGTGTTATGGACATATTATCTAAATTATTCCGTCGAGCCAGAGATGGAATAAAAGGCCAAACCTAGGGAAATACTAACTATTACATATTTCTCTTTAGGTCCTCCGTCTTCTCTATGGCGCCTCGAAATTACATATTAATTTCTATACTACTAAAGAAAACTTCAATTAACTTGAAGGGAATTAGATGAGAGAAGAAATTACAATAGATAGTAGAAAGGCAGGACTCGCATGCCCTATTTCAAAAATACCAAAAGACTAAAAGAGGGTCCAAATATGTCCATAACTCCAAACATGCATAGACTCAATTAAATAAATTTAATTGGTTGATTACATAAGTACTTTATGTAATATTTAGGTTAATCACATTAACACATCAAATTAACTTTCATCCAATTTTAATTCTAACAGTTTCGTATCTTCTATATTAACCTTTTAGATTAATACAACTATACAAAACTTTAATTATGCATGTCCCAATTATTTTGATTTCAATTCATTTAATACTTTTGATTTACAAATAGGTAAAACAAACTTTTAAATAAATATTTCATTCGATAATCAAAACATAAAACTATTAATTTCTGAAACATATATATATATATACAAATATATTTAAAACTCTCGTGTCGGGCCCGCAAAACAATTTTAAAAATAAAATAGAGGTCCTCTCGTGTCGGGCCCGCAAAAAGGGGCCCGAGACTCACGGCGCCGCCGCCGTTTGGCAGCAGTGCCGCGGCTACCTTACGGCAGCGGCGCCCAGCCGCCCACGGTTGCTGCCGCGAGGCAGCAACCGCGAACAGCAGTTCGGACTGCTGCCTCGCGGCGCAACCCGGACTGCTGCCCGTTTTTTTTATTATATATATATATATATCAGTTCTAAAACGGTTTTAAAACGATTTTCAGAAAATAAGAAAACCTATTATAGATTTTCCGTTTTATCTTTAGAATCAATAAAACTAACTTTTATCAATCTAACTATAAAACTAACAGATTTTGTTATAATGATTATTAATCAAAATTATTAGGAACATATGCATAAACTATTTTAATTAACAATTAATTAAAACTTATTTAACTTTAGAACTAATTAATCAAAACAGTTTTGTTAATTAACCTAACTATAAATATTTATTCAATCTGATTGAAAAAACCTTTTAATTTTCATATATGAAATAACGGATTTAACGCAGGCTCTGATACCACTGATGGAATTTAAGGCTAACGTATGGCAGCGGAAATATAAAAATTTTAACCTTTTTCCATTAACCCAAGATCCGTTAATCGTTATTTCATATAAAGAGGGATAGAAGGAAATACCTTTTGATGAACTATCTACCGTTGCAAGCGAAGTGCCCTCAACTCTTACTCCGAGTTCACGAGCACAAAACAAACACAACCCAAAATCAAGTTAGATATCAACCGTATAAAAGCAATCAAGAATAGATTGCCTCTAATCAATCAACACAAGATCAAGGAATAAAAGAAAGAGATGAAAATCAATTGAACGGAAGGAAGCGGTAGACAATCTCGTCCTCAAACTTGTGGGTCGAAATTCTCTCTCTCTCTGGCTAGGGTTGGCCGAAATTTACATAGGAGGGGGGGTATAAATACTCTCTTGTATCTAAACCCTAGTTAGATAGAATTAGGTTACTGAATAAGAATTTAATTCGGAATATAATTCTTATTTATTATCTATTAATATATCTAAATATAAAGATAATAATAATAACCTTATTGGATAATAATAGGAGTAATTATAATCTCATTAAACCTCCTAACTTATTTATCCTTTTATTAATTTAATTCACAATCATAATCTAATTAGAATTGTAAAATCAAATTAAATTATTTATGTATTTTCATACATAAAATCGCCCCCCTCTCTCTACTGGGCGTTAGTGGACTCAGTTGGGCTTCCATCAATTAATTAACATCTGTTTCTCTTTTGGGCTCCAAGTCTTATATGTGACCCATTAGGTTCTTATTGCTTCTAGCCGTATGCAACTATTAAATTAATTTTCACAGAATTATATTTAATCTTTGCATAACGGAATGAGTACACGAAATGTGATTAGCAAATCCGAAACATTCCCTCAGAGCTATAAGAAGACAGGTTGATTCTGTCGTTGACATTTCCGTATTAGTTACAGTATAATTCGATCCTTTATCAACTACATCCTTGAACTGAATCTTATGACTATGGATAATGTTAAGTCACATATAACGAGACGTTCGTTTTACTTGTACAAGCCGAGTCAACTCCAATTAGATAGGTTAAGTGAAATCTGTATTTCAAGTCTTAAGCTATCACCTTGCAAGGATTTAGAGTCGAGTCTTCCACAAGCGATCCTTGGACGTATCTCCCATTTATCGGGAGTGACAAATGCTCAATCCAATGTATAATTATCCTGCAATTACTTCCTGTGATACCCAACGTCTACCGTTCACACCCCAAAGTCATCTCTGTTATGGATCGTGTTACAACAGGATCAAAGCATCACATTCCGTAATCCAGAATCACTAATTAACATTCCTTTGAGTCTGGGGATTACTTATACCTATTAATACCAATGAGATGAACAGGTGACAAGGATGAATCTACCCATCCTGTTATCTCAAGTCGGGTCCCCAATCCTAATGAACTCCTTTTCATTGGATCCACGTAACTGTCCAGATATCTGTATATATGAAGCTTGTGAGATCAGCTTTCTGTCTCGACAGAAGACATTGTTACATGCAAGTCTCGGCAGTGATATGTCAATCCTAAACATATTACTTGACTTGGGGTGGTTTTAAGTTTATTAGTTTATTATAAAGTTTCCTCTCACTTCATGCTTGTATGAACACTTTATAATCACTTTAAACAAACTTATGGATTTCCTTTTATTAGACTTTATTTAGTTCTTAAAAGGGATTGCCTTTATATAGTTATGAAACCATATCTCATTAAAACAAATGATATAAAGAACACTTCATTTACATTAAGTTTGTATCTTAGAACAATTGTCTATAGGACACTAAGCCCCAACAGATACGCCCGGTAAGAGCGAGTAATGGAGACCCGCCATTGTTCTCAAGGAGAGCATACATACGCCTTGACGGATCTCAGAATACCTAAAGGCGCCTTTATTACCATCTATGAATGGGAATAAATACAATTAAATGGCAATTAATAGCCATTAAAGGGGAATAAAGACTTGACTGTTCGAATACCTCAACTCTGAGGTTTTCAAGGATAAATATTGGGATTAATGGAGAATTGATAGGACTTAAAAGATGAGTAATGACATGACTCTTCACCCGCTTCCCCATTAATGCTGAAGGTTACAGAAACCTATATAAATACCCTAGCTTCTTAGGGTCAAAGGTACATGATGAGTGTCCGGTAGAGCTCTAAATATATATTATGATAAGGACGTTATGACTATGGATGTGATCTTCCTAAATGCTCTATCTCTACTAGACGCTACTACTTAGGGGCAAGTGTACCCCGTCGTATCAAGTAATAATCCGGTTAAGACCGGGTATCGAATCCACGGGATTTATAACCGCAAGTATTAAACGACTCGGTTTTATACGTTATCTAAACGGTGAATACTTTGGGTTGATTTGGGAAACAACTACAAACTACTCCTAACTACGGGTGAGACAGATTTATATAACGAAAACTCTACGAAGTGATATGGATGGCGATAAGTTATAAGTATAATAAACAATGACTCCGAATATATACGGTTAATGATTTACTCGTGCAATGATGACTACGTGTAGTTTGACCGACCCGTGAAGTACTTAGACTACGTGGTTCCTAGTCAAGGCGTGTCTAATGCTTGGGATTAGAAACTAGGGCCCGTAAGTTCCGTGGCTTGTCAATTCCTACGGTTTCCAGTGCGTCACTTCCGGTAAGGCAACACCTATATAAATCCCTAAAGATAGCCCGAATGGCGTCGGAAATCGCGTTCCCCTACACAATAATCAATTACAAATATCGAAACAAGTAACAAACATCAACCCGTATATAGAAACAGAAATTGTAAATCATATATTATAAATATGGAAAGCGTAAATACGTAATACAACCAAGCCTAGTACATAGGAAGAGTACAAGCTAATTAGCAAGTGAAAAGGGAAGAATCAGCCCTCGGAACTAGCTAATCGGACTTAAGGCCGTCTCTTAGGACTTGGAGGTGGAACTCTTGAGCGTGGTGAATGAGGATAGAACGGAACTTTCACGGACTAACGGAATACACGAACAAGCTCTCAAGGTGATATAGTTTTGCTATGTAAAATCTGAATATCTAAATGAGTGCTAATCACTCTTATTTATACACATCAAGCTAGGAATAAAATTGTAAACCTACAAGATACAAGCATGGAGATACATTATTTCTGCAGTTGCACCATGATACGCCACGCGTAGGGTTGAGGACGCCCCGCGTATTGACCCATTTCGTCAATAATCTCTTGCATGTGGGCCAAATTCAGATTTTGTTGTCTCAACCACGCCCCGCGTAGACTGGGGTACGCCCCGCGTGGTTGAGCTCTTGAGATTTAATAGCTTGAATTATGTCTTTTACGCCACGCGTGGCCTAGATAATGCCCCGCGTATATGAGTCCCGGGATCTTTTGATTGAAGAATTTCCATATATGCCCCGCGTGTAAGGTATGACGCCCCGCATAGAACCTGTTGACTTGGAAGACCATGCAGTCTGACCTTCATGATTGAGACTATTATTGCTTCTACGCCCCGCGTGGTGGTTCATACGCCTCGCGTATCAGTGGGTGAGTCCCACGTGGTGCCTGTGGACTGGGCAATCAGTTCTGACTAGATATCACGCCCCGCGTATGTCGGTGGGATTTTGCTCCTTACTCGTACCTGAAATACAATTCTTGAGAGCCGAGTTAGCTTAACATTTTAGTATCTAAATTTAATAAAAAATAAAGACAATTAACCGAAAGTGCAGATTTTATTTTTATTTCGTTATTTTATTAAAAACCCTTATTTTTGTAATTAAACTTGTTTATTTAGTCTTAAATTAAACAGTAAACCACGCTAAAAGATAGGGACGAAATGCCCCTATCAGTACACTTACTGATTCTCTACTTTTGTGCACTACAAGAAAATTGTTTTATGGCAACAAGTTTTGGCAACAATAGAAGAAGTCGTTGCTAAAAATGGACTTTAGCAACGACAATTTTCGTGTCGTTACTAAAGATTGTTTCCGTAAATTCCTTAAAACATGATAAACCTTTTTACATATCACTATTATGGGCTTGGGTTTGGATACAACACAAAAACACACCATCTCTAATGACTTCTCTAGAATCCATTCCTTGCTTAAAAAAGCTCAAGACGAGTCCATTAAGTATTTGTTGGTCTTTCTTTGCACGATTCTTCGTCATAGGTCCAATTGACAGCTCCAATGGATCGCTCATGCTTCTACTGAGCCCATTAACTCCAAGCTCATTTGTTCCATGCTCTTGTGCTTTTGATATCACATCATTCCCTCTCTCTTGAAAAGGATTTGTCCTCAAATCTTCATCTCCTACATCAAACAAAGATAAATCAGCCACGTTAAAAGTTGCATGCACACTATACTCACCTGGCAAGTCGAGCTTGTATGTATTATCCCCAATTCGTGCGACTACTTGAAATGGACCATCGCCTCTAGGATGTAGCTTTGATTTTCTCTGAGCGGGGAACCTTCCTTGCGTATATGCAACTACACCCAATCACCGGGTTCAAATAGCACACATTGTCGACCCTTGTTAGCTTGCTTTGCATAATGCTCATTCTTCTTCTCCATTCGTTGTTTCACTTGTTCATGTAACTTAAGCACCATTTCTGCCTTTTTCTTTCCATCTAAACTTTTCCTTTCATCAACAGGCAAAGGGATCAAGTCTAATGGTGTTAAAGGATTAAAAACCATAAACAATTTCAAATGCTGAAAAGTTAGTAGATGAATTCATAACCCTATTATAAGCGAACTCAATAAATGGTAGGCATTCTTCCTATGACTTAAGATTCTTTGAATGACTGCCCTAAGAAGTTGTCCTAAAGTTCTATTTACTACTTCGGTTTAACCATCAGTTTGGGGGTGACAAGAAGTAGAAAACAACAGTTTAGTCCCCAATTTAGTCCCCAATTTATTCCACAAAGTCTTCCAAAAATAGCTTAAAAACTTAGGATCTCTATCACTAACTATACTCTTTGGCATCCCATGCAGATGAACAACCTCTCTAAAGAACAAGTTAGCAATATTAATAGCATCGTCAATTTTATGGCATGGTATGAAATGTGTCATCAAGCGATCTACAACCACAAATATGGAATCATTACCTCTCTTAGACCTAGGTAAAGCCATCACAAAAGCCATGGATATATCAGTCCAAGGTTCATTCGGCACAGGTAATGGAGTGTATAAACCATGAGGCATAACTCTAGACTTAGCTTTCTTACAATTAATACAACTAGCACATATTCTTTCCACATCACGTTTCATATGAGGCCAAAAGAAACGTTCAGAAATCATCTCCAAAGTCTTAGCAACTCCAAAATGCACCATCAAGTCTCCACCATGGGCTTTCCTCACAAGCAAATCTCTATGTGAACATTTAGGCGTGCATTGTAACGCCCGCAAAATAATTTACATATACATTAATTATATTTATACATTATTATATTTGACTACAATTTTTTTAGCATTAGAATTATTGAAAAAAAACAATAATAATAAGTAATAAATTCAAATAATAAAAAAAATTGAATCTAAATGGATAAGACAGATCTCTTACTTTTATTTAATTTTCTTTTGTTTTTGTATCTTATTAAAATATATTTTAACTTATCATAGAAAATAATTTTCTAAATTATTTATATTCGAAAGAAAGTTCTATATTGAATATTTGTGATAAATTAGTGTTCTTTTCAAACACTAATTCATTAGCATTATCTTACTAATGCTGAAGAAAAGAAAAACGCCAACGGAAGTGTTTTTCTTTTATTATGTTTAATATGTTCAAAATATATATATATATATATCATTAAAAATATTCATTTAATTCAATTTTAATTAGGTAAACCTTTTCTCTCTGTATATATATAAAAACTTATTTGCTTGGAAGGGAGCCGCAAAACCCCATTTTGATATTCTGGAAAGAAAAACCACTTTTCAATAGCAGCCGTAATAAAGTTTTGAAATTTTACATAAGAGGTTATCTTTCACGAAGACGACATGTCGATTAAACAGGCTATAAGAGTTCGTTGAGTAGTTAGACTTGACATCGAATAGCTAAGGTGAGTAGTTAATTAAATATACATTACCTTTCATTATATGTTTGTTTCCATGTTGATTGGTTGAGATAAATTGTTTATTGGTTCGATCTTCGTGTTTGGTATGTGTAAGTGGTTACTTAAATATATAGTATGTGTGCTTGTATGTTGGGTGCTATACCTGACTAGGTGTATTAATTGCTTATTGATTCGATTTATATGTTTGACATGTATACTTGATATTTATGACGACTACGGTGATGTGAATGAATTGAATTTGATATTGATGGTTGTGAGGACATGAATGGTTTTTAGACCGAGACTTATTGGGGATAGAATGTAAATCGATTATGATACAGTTGATAAACTTTGGATAATATGAAAGATTGGAAATTATAATAATAAGAGCTTATCTATGATAGTATATTCAATGGTTGCGACTGAAATGAGAAAAATGAATATTGTGATCACGTGAAATATAAACACCGGGTATTTGTTACGATAGGATGTTAAGGTACCGGGTATTTGTTACGACAGGGTACCTAGAGATATGAGATGGGATACCGGGTATTTGTTACGACAGGGTATCCCAGGATATGATTTTATTGGCCAAGCAACCATTGGGTATTACTAGACTAGAGTAAGCAGGGCCCTTTGAATAAATTAATAGTAATTTATCAATTATTGGTTTGTTTGCTTGATAACTAATAAATTTTAAATGCACGAAACTATTGTATGTGCATGTGGTTGAACTGTGTATTTAATTAACTATCTTATTGAGTCGGCAGCTCACCCCTTGCCACCACCACTTTTCAGGAATAAAAGGCTAACGACGCTCGTGTGGATCAGTCAGTATGTAGAGTCGTCATTATTAGGTTTATATTACTAATAGCCTAACTTGTCTGCACTTTTAGTAAATTTTAAACGTTTGGTTTCATTTATTTGAACCTTTTGGAATGCATTTATTATTTTTTTTTGTAGGATTTTGGAATGCATTTATAAACGTAATAGAAGTGCGCTTTTGAATTTTGTTAGTATATTAAATGGAATTTATTATTGTTGCAAAAATTGACGGTTTTTAAAAAGGGGTGTTACATTATTGTAACACCCTGGTCCAATACCATGTAGATATTGTCTGCTATGGCCCAATTCCAACACATTGGGCCTCACGGCTTTAAAACGCGTCTGCATGTATTGGATTCTCATCTTACTAATAAGCCCTAATCACTCCCTCTCCATTTTCGATGTGGGATTCAATTCATTCCTGCCCCCATCGCCATCCCTTAGGGCCGCTCCTTGCTCAGGCCTTCTACCCCGGCGCCACCCACTCCGGACCGGGTTGTTACAGGCCCACTAGCTTCTGCCTGGCTTGTCCCCGAACCACACATCGTACGTGGAGAGTCGGCTCTGATACCAATTGTAACACCCTGGTCCAATACCATGTAGATATTGTCCGCTCTGGCCCAATTCCAACACATTGGGCCTCACAGCTTTAAAACGCGTCTGCATGTATTGGATTCTCATCTTACTAATAAGCCCTAATCACTCCCTCTCCATTTTCGATGTGGGATACAGTTCATTCCTGCCCCCATCGCCATCCCTTAGGGCCGCTCCTTGCTCAGGCCTTCTACCCCGGCGCCACCCACTCCAGACCAGGTCGTTACATGCATAATCGATTATCTCTAAATAAGTAGCCCTCATGTCTATAAAATTTCCCAAAAGTAGTAAGTTCACAAGCTTTATAAATAGATGCAAAGTCTAGATCATCAACATATAATTCTTTGATATTTTCAAATCCTAAACACTTAGCATGCATCACATTTAATAAGCTAACTCTCCTACTTAATGCATCATCAACTATGTTTTCCTTCCCTTGTTTATACTTAATCACATAAGGAAACGTCTCTATAAATTCCACTCACTTGGCATGTCTTCGGTTCAATTTTTGTTGACCCTTAAGATGTTTCAAGGATTCATGATTGATGTGGATTACAAACTCTTTAGGCCATAAATAATGTTGCCATATTTGCAAAGCCCTAACTAATGCATAAAGTTCTTTATCATAAGTGGGATAGTTTAAGGTCGCACCACTAAGTTTTTCACTAAAGAAGGCAATAGGTCGACCCTCTTGCATTAAAATAACACCAATCACTACTCCTGACACATCACACTCAATTTCAAACGATTTATCAAAGTTTGGAAGTGGTAAAACGGGGGCAGAAGTTAGTCTTGCTTTAAGCATCTCAAAAGCATCCTCTTGTTCTTTACCCCACTTAAACCCAACATTCTTTTTTATTACCTTAGTTAGTGGTGCGACAATGGTACTGAAGTTTTTCACAAACCTCCTATAGAAACTCGCTAAGCCATGAAAGCTCCTCACCTCGGTAACTGAATTTGGCGTTGGCCACTCTTGAATGGCTTTCACCTTTTCAACATCAACAGAAACTCCTTGTGCTGAAACAATAAAACCCAAAAACACAACTTTCTCCATGAAAAATGAGCACTTAGAAATGTTACGTATAATTGTTGTTCTCTCAAAATATTTAATACAGCCTTAACATGTTCTATGTGTTCTGCCTCAGATTTAGAATAGATAAGAATGTTATCGAAATAAACAACAACAAATTTACCTATAAACTCTCTCAAAACATTGTTCATTAATCTCATGAAAGTGTAGGAAAATAGACAAGCCTAGGCATAGCGGAATAATAAAATTTTATCTATTTTATCTATTTCCCTTTTCCAAGATCTGTTAATTGTTATTTCATATAAAGAGGGATAGATAGTAATACCTTTAGTGATGAACTATCTACCGTTGCAAACGAAGTACCCACAACTTGTTATTATCAACTCGTGAACAACGAACGTTTGATTCAACACAAAACCAAAAGATAATCAGTGATCAACCTTCAATGAATAGCAATCGCAATGATTGCCTCTAACAGAAATCGATACGAGATCAAAGAGGGAGTATGAAATAAAGTAATTAGCCGAGATGAAAGACGGAACGATTCCTCCTCTCCCTTTTTATGTTGGTCGAATTTTAGGGGTTAGGGAGTCTATTTATAGACTTTTCTTAACCCTAATCCCAGTTGTGTTAGGTAATTAAATAATTGGAATCTTATTCGGAATAGGATTCCTAATTAGATAATTAAATAAACATTTTACTATTATCTAAATAATAACTAATTATATGTAGATAATTATTATTAATCAAATTAATAATTAATTAATATTAGGGATAATTAATTAGAGTTTCAATCACATAAAAACTTCTAATTAATATTATCAGATAATCTTTTAATTTAATTGATAACCATAATCAAATTATAATTATTAATCAAATTAATTTATCCCTAAATTAATGCAAATTTCGGCCCATATGTGTATGTCCCACTAATTACATTTTCATCCTCCGATTCCAAGTCCCATATGCGACCCATTAGGTTCTTTATTGCCACTAGCCGTATATATCATTTGAAATTATTCATTACGATTAATTCCAACATATATATAATGGAATACCGTCGAGAGATGTTACTAGTAGAACCTATGATATTCCCCCAGAGCAATTAAGAAGTCAGGTTGATAACTGACATTAACCTTTCGGTATTAGGTACAATATAATACGATCCTTCATCAACTATATCCTGTCGGTCAATTCCTTATAACCATGGAATGTGTCAAGGTTACATATAACGAAGAGTCCGGTTTTACTTGTACAGGTTGAATTCACTCTGAAAGATAAGTTAAGTGAAATGTTTATTTTTACTCTTAACTGTATCACCTTGCAAGGATTTCATTCAATTCACCACAAGCGGCCCTTCGGATATATCTCCCATTTATCGGGAGTGACGAATGCTCAATCTGACATTAACCATTCTATAATTACTTCGCGTGATACCCAACCCTGCTCTCACACATCCTAGGCTCTCACCTATTGGATCGTGCTCGCACAGAATCAAAGTATCAGACTCCGCAATCCAGAATTACTAATTAATGAATGTGTGAGTTTGAGGATTAGTTATACCTACTAATACCGATGAGATGAACAGTTGACACATTAGATAAATCACTCCATTCTGTTATCTCAAGTCGGGTCCCAATCCTAATGAACTCCTTCATCAGATCTATGTAACTGTCTAGATATCAGAATATCTAAAGCTTGTGAGATCAGCTTTCTGTCTCGACAGAAAACACTGTTACATGCAAGTCTCAACAGCAATATGTCAATCCCTATAACATATTACTTGACTTGGGTTTACTTTAAGTCTATCAGTCTATTATAAAGTATAGTCTCACTTCATGCTTGTATGAACACTTTATAACTACTTGAATAAACTTAGGATTACTTCCTTTGCGAAAGATTTGTGCCTTTATATATAGTTACATATTAATGCTATATATCTGATTAAATAAATGACCAAATAAACAATTTATTCATTAATATTAATATAAAAAAAAATTGTATTTAGGACACTAAATTCCAACAGAAAGTACTAGGTGCATTTGTTAAACCAAAAGGCATAACTAACCACTCATATAAACCATGCTTAGTCTTAAAACTTGTTTTCCATTCATCTCCTAATGACATGCGAATCTGATGGTAACCACTCTTAAGATCTATTATAGTGAAAATAACAACCCCATTTAGTTCGTCCAACATATCATCTAACCTAGGGATATGATGATGATACTTTACCATGATTTTATTGACGACTCTACAGTCGATGCACATCCACCAAGTTCCATCTTTCTTTGGTACTAGGATGACTGGTACAGCACATGGACTCATAGATTCATGATTCTTCCTTATTTCATAAATCGAACATCAATATTTTTATGAACAAAAGTTCTTTTCCTTTGGGAATTATTTTCAATCCGGGATTGAATTTTTTTATTGTGAGTTTGAGAGACCGGGTCATCATTCTTGCAATATTATCTTGATCGTGAACAAGTATTTTGGTAAGGTACTTGTGAATCGCCAAACACTCAGGTTCCAATTTAATTATTCGACGGTGTAAGGTTAGATCTCCTTTTATTGTCTTTAATTCTTTGGGATTGGTTTGTTATCACCAATTTATGCTTGTTATTTGATTGTGTTAATTCCTTAAGATAGATCGGGAAAACTTGTTGATTTGGTTAGTATCTCTCTTTCATAACCAATATCACATCAATTGGTATCAGAGCTTTGGCTCTTAAGGAATTTGTTGTTTTTATTTTGTTTGTCGAAATAAAAAAAATTACCCCAATCTAGAGTTTTTAATTATTGATCGAGTTCCTCATACCTTTGCATCTAGTTATTTAGGTTCTTAGTTGTAGCGAATTGATTTTTGGATTCTATTCTTACTAGCCAAACCTATTTATGTGTGTGAATTTATTCAAATTTTTGCATGCTAAATCATTAGTGTAAGTTTAATTTGTTAATCAATTTCAGCCTAGTTAAAAAAAACAAAAAAAGGAAAGAATCGGCTCATTGTTTGTACTAAAGTTACAAGTTTTCTAGAATTTGCATGCTAAACACGCATTCTTAAAATTTCTTTCAAACCTTTGTCTCTTCTTTGAAAATCGTCTTTTATTCTATTCTTAGTGTGCTAAACTTTGGTTATCGTTACACTATTAGTCTTCTTTGCTTCTAGTTTCTGCTCTACTTTATTTTGTCATTCTTTTGCTTCATTGATATTTATATTACCCGAGATAATCCTTGTGATGTATCAAGATAATATGAAAGAGTGATTGAACCGGTTGTGAGATACTTTTTTTACTTTCTTTTTCTTCTTTTCTCGCTTTAGACTAGATTTCACTTCTCTTTCATTCTTTGTATATTTTGTCATGTCTAACGGACCTAAAGAGGACAACGTTAACGATGTTGATTCTAAAGAATGGAAACAAGCTATTGTAGGTGAGATGAAGAGGTTAGAGGCTATTGTGGCTGATTTGGTTTCAAACCAAAAGAAATCAAGCCAAAAGAAAGGAGGACGGGGAAGATTGAATTTTGATGATGAACTATCTGAATCTGAAGAGGAGGAGCAGTTTGGATACCGAAAAAGGGGTAACGATAAAAAAGATAGTAATCTTAATGCTATCAAACTTAAAATGCCTACTTTTCGGGGAGCTAGTGACCCGGAGGCGTATCTTGATTTGGTACGAAAGGTTTAAATAATCTTTGACATACATGAGTATTCCGAGGATGAAGTTGAAACTTGTAGTATCCGAACTAACTGAATATGTGGCTGTTTGGTGGGACCAATTAAAGCGCACAAGAAAAAGAGATGGTGATGAACCAATAAGAACATAGGGGGAATTGAAGAAGGTCATGAAAAAGAGATTTGTGTCGGCTCACTATTATAAGGAGCTGTTGAAAGAACTCCAACCTATGTCTCAAGGTAACCAATCTGTTGAAGATTATCACAAACAATTGGAGATGGCACTAATCCGAGCGGATATACAAGAAGATGAGGAAGCTACCATGGTTAGATTTCTCATGGGAATGAAGAGGGAGATTCACAACCCTTTTGAGCTATAAACTTATTTCCACATGGAGGAGATGCTCCATAAAGCGCTAAAAATTGAGAGACAACTTCAAGAAGTTGAGAAGGGGAGATCAAAATTCAAAGGCACTACTTCCACTCCATGGAAGTCAGATCCAATAGGTAATTTTAAAACTAAATCCGAATTTAGCTCTAAAAGTGATAAAAAGCCTCTGGTTGATTCAAAAGCATTTGGGAAGTTGCAAATTGGTGGAACTACTCCGAAATACAAGAGTACCGAAAAACCCACAAAAACTCGTGAACTTGTGTGTTTTAAGTGCCAAAGGAGAAGGCACTATGCAAGAGAGTGTTCGAATCAAAACGTGATGGTTATGAAGCATGGTGAGTTAATATCCGAAAGTGAGTCCGAACATGAATCAGATGATATGCCCGCCTTAGAAGATTGTAGTGATATAGAAGAGGTGGATAGAAAAGGAGGATATGGAGTTAACTTAGTCACTCGTAGAACATTGAAGATGGGAGTGAGTGGTGACATTGAGCAACGAGAGCACATCTTTCATGCTCATTGCAAGGTACTTGGAAAAACATGCTTACTAATTATTGATGGAGGAAGTTGTTGCAACATGGTGAGCAATGTGTTAGCAAGCCGATTGGGGATATCAACAATTCCACATCCTAATCCTTATCGGTTATAATGGTTGAATGATAGTAATGAACTCAATGTTACTAAACAGGTGCTTTTGAACTTTTCTATTGGTTCTTTTTCAGATGGGGTATTATATAATGTAGTACCCATGCAAGCATGTCATGTGTTATTGGGGAGGCCTTGGAAATTCGATCGATCAACACTACATCATGACCGAACAAATAAATTTACTATTGCTAAAGATGGGAAGAAGTATATTTTGCCACCTTTGTCACCTGCTGAAGTGTTTGAAGATCAGCTCTACATGCAATGAATGTTACAAGAACAATCTGTGAGAAGGGAAACGGTTAAGGCGAGAGAAAATAAGAGTGATAAAATCAGTGAGGGTGTGAAGAGAGAAGAGGTGAGTGAAAAGGCATTAGTGAGGTCGAGAAATGAGGGTGAGAGGAGAGAAAAAGAGAGAGCATTAATAAAAGCCAAAATCTATCTTTATATGCTAAATTGAGAGATGTAATGCAAGCTGATTTTGAAAACAAAAATTTATTATGATTTTTTTGTAAGAGTTTTTGTTTATCTTCTGTAAGTCAGTCTAACCTTCCCTATAGTATTTCCCCTCTTTTGCAGGAGTTCAAGGATTTATTCCCCGAAGAGATGCCTAATAAGTTACCTCCGATTCGAGGAATTGAGCATCAAATTGACTTTGTTCCCAGAGCACAAATTCCAAATCGACCATCCTATAGAAGTAACCCTGAGGAGACAAAATAACTTCAAAGGCAGGTGGAGGAGCTAATGGAAAAAATATATGCTACAAAAGAAACCTAAACCTAAACTAAAAAGGAAGTTGAATCCTAGTGCACCAAGCTAAAAGAAATCCTAATTAGACAAGGAATTACATGAAATTCGCTTTTGTCATTTAGATCCCAATTCAGCCCACTAATTAACATTATTTGGGCCTTTTAATTAGCTAGAAATAAGCTCAATCAAACATATAAGCACTAGTATAGAAATGTTTACTTGTGTCACACTTTTTCAGGTTGTTGTGTCGCACTTTTGTGCGACACAAGAGGGGTGCGACACAAGAACTTTGCATCGCTCTTGAGAACGACACAAGCTACTCATCTGTTGTGTCGCACTTGTCACGCGCGCGATACAATAGAGCATTAACTCTTGTGACGCACTTCTAGAGTGCGCGACACAAGCTCACTGATTAATCTGGTACACTTTGTATCGCTCCTTCCTCAGGCACGACGCAAAATATTGATATTTTTTTTAAAAAAAAAATTACAAAATTTTCTAGCAAATCAAAATTTACTTGATTCTACATGATATTATAGAACATGCACATAAAACTACAAGTACCACATTGCATAAATACATACATATTCAAAATATAATCACAACTTAATTTCTTCAACAAATAGTTTTTGTTCTATATTTGCTTATTTCTGTTTCTTGACTGTTGCATAATTACACAAATGGAATCAAAGATTGCAAGTTACATAAATGGAATTAGACTTGAAACGAGTCCATATCCAATACCCTCATCTATGACTAACACCACTGTTTCTGCAGCCTCCTTTGCCAAAGTTTGAACTTCCTATAGGATCCACAAATAGTAGGAAAACCAGTGAACAAGATGGTTATTTTGTACAGGACAAAGAACTAATCCTCAAGCAAATGAACAGTCTGAATTTAGAAAAACAAAGCAACAATTATTCACAAAGCAAGCAGGAGAGTGGGAACTATCTCATCTATTGCTTACAAACCAGCACTCTAAAAAATAACAACTTAAGTGTTTTCATCTTACAATTCATATTTAAACAAATAATCTTCCAATGCAGTGGATGGTAAAGGAGCACCTTGTACAGAGTGCTGAATGCTAAGCCTGCAGATTCTCGAAAATTAAAGGAGCACCTTGTACAGAGTGTTGACAGAAACTATGAAAATTGAAAACTTCCATCAAACTATGAAGGCAAATGGATAGTTCGTTTTCTGTTAAAGAAGTTTAGTTGAATGAATGACTACCAGAAGATTGACTTTAGTTGGATAAATTTTCTTTTTAGGGGGTTCATTCATACGGAGCATTAGGCTCTTAAGCATGTTAGTTCACTTGCAGCAGTTTGAGACACATTGTTGCATCTTTACTTTTGAAGTGAAATTGACAGAAACAATGCAAACTGAAGTGTACGAATAGTGCATCTTTCTTTCTTGTGATGCCTAAGGATTCCTACATGAAGCTAGGTTTATCCATAATGATTTTCTACTAGATGTCAAATTTTAATTGGTTCCCCATAAATAAAGTCCTCACTTATCTTTATCTATAACAGAATAATCTGTGAAATTCCAGAAATGAGTGTTCGATTTGATGAAAACGCAAATTAGCTCTTGCAACATCAATATCTCACCTGCTCCAGACTATTGTAATTGTCATCTATCTTTGAGTACTTTCTCTCCAACCTCCTTCCGGTATTTGGGGCTTGATGACCATAACTTTGAGATGGAGGTGCATGCTGTTGGTACGGCATAAATTCTTGACTTGGCTGAGGATATGGTTCTGGTGAATAGCTCTATGAATAAGAAGTGGAAACTTGGCGTGGACTCGATTGTTTAGAAAATATTCCACCCATCTATTATGCAATCTAAAGATAATCTGTTAGATCCACTGATCATAAATACAACTTAAATGCTCCACAAGGAGTAAATATTCACATTTAAATGATAAGCCAAGTCAATCACAAGAAATTATGTTCTTAACAAAAGTGATAGAAGGGTAAAGATATTAATAAACTTGTGATTTACTCAAGTAGCTGAAGAATGTTTTTTCTTTGCATTTACAATCTTATTACCTAAAGACAAAATTTCGTGTCAAAAAAGAAAAAATGAGCAGAAGCCATAGTTTTATGAAAGTTCTAAGAAAGTTAATAGGAGCAGAATTCAAAATAAGACTCATTCAATTTACTGTCTAAACTTCAACATCAAATACGTATGCAAAGGAATCAATACAGTTCAATCATATTAAGTCAAGATTTTGTCTTTTCTGAACAACGTCATAGAATATAGCAGAGATACTGTGAGAGAATGATCTCAAAACTTACCCCCATTGTTGAGCTTTTTAGTAAGGTTAAATCGATTAATTTCATTGAAGGTATTAGTTCAAAAATTAAACCTTACATTTCTTTGATTCCTTATATGCATATATATGTGCATTAGGTCTCACCTCAGTCTATTGTGAAATTTGATTAATAATAGGAAATGGGGGCCTTCTGGTTAATATTATCATAGGAAAGAGCTTAGCTCAAACTAATAGATAATAATGTAGAATGCCATAATCAGATTTTGAGTCTTTTAAGTCTAACAAGCATTTAATCGTTGGATAAAGGGAACATTATCCAACTTTTGTAATTCTAGTTTGAAATGAAGGCACATGAGAAATTAATAAGAAGAATAGAAAAGTAAAAGACTGGGAGTATGTATCTAAGAAAGATAACTGAGTCGAAAGTGAGCTTACCCTCTGAAAAGAAGAGAATTTCTTGGATGGAAGTTAACTTCTGCTCATCAGGCCTAGCAAAAGTTGAAATGATAAATTAAATTCAAACATACACAATTTGATTATAAACAGCACAGCTGCATAATGCTTATTGCCTGTCTTCTGCCAGCATCAGGGTTCTTCAGCCCCTTGGATAAGATTGGGATAATCAAAGGAAGAACTCTTTCACCAAGCTTCCGAACAAGTTCACCAAGTGCACGCCCAGCAACCTATATGACACCCAATTTTTATTCCTTGGATTTCATGAACAAACAATTAGCCGATCCCACAGCAGAGAATTGGAAGAACAAACCTGCCGCCTTTCAGAAGACGGTGATGCAAGAGAAGATATCAGAGTGTTCATCAAGACTGGCATTATTTCCTTGAGTGTCTTAGGAGTATTTGCGACAATAGTTTTCCATACATGCAGGGCAGCCTGAACAGAGGTTGGAGAATCGCATTTTTATGTACCAAATATATGTGAATGCATAATTAAAAGCCAGAAAAACAAATCAACCAGTAACTACCTGACGAACGGATATCACATCAGTAACAAAACAAGTGCTTACAAGAATTTAAAAGAGACATAAAATTTGGTATAATTGAAATTGGGTTTAAGAGATGATTAATTAGTAATTAATTACCCTCCCAGATGCAATGCCTCGTTTAGAATCAGCAATCCCACCGTGAAGACAAAACCCTAGATCCTGAAACAGTAATTCTCAATCAATCAAATCTCTAAAATCCTCAACGGATTGGAAATTAGGTGTTCCTCCGATCCGACATCCCTCATGAGCACATCAAACCTTTAGATTTTGATCTGCATCTCTGTTTATAAGATTTAAACCTTTAGATTTTGTGCAGAAGAGGTGGAGATCGAGAGGTGGAGGAGGTGGAGGCGGCGGTGGAGAAGCCACTTCCTGTTTTCGGCGCCTTGAGAAGTGGAATGACCGGAGATACGAACGGCTGTGTGCGAGGTGGCGGTGCAAGGTCGAGGTGGTGGTGCAAGGTGGAGGTTGGCGGCTATGGAGTTGACTGGGTGTAGAAAATAAAACCTAGAAATAAGGAAGCAGAGAAAGCATACGATAAAATAGTTCTGGTTTTATTAAGTAGGTAAAATTCTTATATTTAAATGTTTTATATTTGTTATAATTAGCGAATGCTTGACAAGAAATACAATGGTTTAGGTGGTTAAGACATCTGATAATATTTTGAGAGGTTAGAGTTCAATCCTTCATTTTTACATTTTAAGTATATATTTTTCAGTTCATTTTATTTTTAATTAATTTATATGGGATATTTTTAAGTTTATATATATATACATGATATTTGATTTTCATCCTTTTTTTAATTTTTTAGTATTTTAAAAAATATGAAGAAAAAATATTTATATTCAAATAGTAGTTCGTATTAGTTGTATCGCACTTTTAAAAAGGAGCGACACAAAGATAACACACTACTTGTGTCGCTTTTATAAAAGCGTGTCACAAAGATAACACACTCCTTGTGTCGTTTTGGTAAAGGCGCGTCACAAGCTTACTCTTGTGTCGCACTACAAGACAGGCGATACAAGAAGTAACTCGTTTGTGATGCACGCTCTTCAAGCATGACACAAGTGATGATACAGAATACTTAGTTGTATCGCGTTTAAAGAACGCGCGACACTAGTTACTCTGTTGTGTCGCTTTCTCTTCAAGCGCGACACAAGAGGTGCGATACAAGTGAGCATTTCTGTACTAGTGAAGGTTATAACATTAATTTTAATGAGTGTAAATGGATTTTGCACATGTCAAACACATGCAAGTCCAAAGCTTCTCTTAAAACATGATTAACCTTTTTGCATATCACTATTATGGGCTTGGGTTTGCATACAACACAAAAACACACCATCTATAATGACTTCACTAGAATTCATTCCTTGCTTAAAGAAGCTCAAGACGAGTACATTAAGTATTTGTTGGTCTTTCTTTGCATGTTTCTTCGTCATAAGTCCAATTGACAGCTCCAATAGATCGCTCATGCTTCTACTGAGCCTATTAACTCCAAGCTCATTTGTTCCATGTTCTTGTGCTTTTGATATCACATCACAATCCGACTCCACCACAATCCTTTTCAAATTTCTCTCGATAGCTAAACTGATACTAGAGAGGATGCCCCAAAGTTCATATTCAAATGTACTGCCATGGCCTATATTGTGAACATAACCACCTCCTCAATGCATGTTACTATCTCTGAACAGACCCTTATTTAAGTGTAATAAAAAGGTGTAATTTTAGTAATTTTTCTTGGGAAAAATATAAAAATAAACCTTGTGGTTTAGTCCAGTTTCAAACATAAGCTATGTGGTTTAAAAGTTCGCAAACAGGTACCTTGAGGTTCATTTCGTTAGCAAACATAGACCAAATTGACTAACAATGTTAAAAAGATCAAAAGTCAAAGGGTTAAGAGTTAATTTCATCCTTATATTTATTTATTTTATAACTTAACTCCCCTTATTATCTAATTATCACAAACAAACCTCAAAATAAAAAATAAAAATCAAATACCCTATCTTCTATATCTCTCTTTAATTTTTTATTTTTCTTTTTCTTTCTCTTTCTTCTCACTCTTTTTTGTTAACTTTTATGTCTCTAAAATCAATTGAACATAAGAGTCTACCTTCCAAATAAGAGTGAAAATACACAACACAACCACTTCCAATTCCACTCTTTCTATACACTTTCTAACCAAACATGAACTCAACTCATACTCTCATATATAAACAAGAGAAAGTCTAAATCTTTTTGGATTTATTAATCGAATTTCTTATTTGGGTTACTGTCATTTTAACAATAATTAATGAGAAGGTGAAGTTTTGTTTTGTCACTGTTCAATCTTTGATTAAGCTATTATAAAGCCTGTCGTTATCCATCTTCTTCTCTGTAACCATATTTTCCTGTTCTTATTTCTTTGATTCTCAAATTCAACAATTAAAAAGTGGGTTTTCGATTTTATTAAAGTTGGATATAGAATTTTAGAAATTGTATTAGTTTTCTTTAGTGAGTTATTGCAGATTATAGTTTCTTTTTCCATAACACAAATAAAGTTTCCAACTTTAGATCCAACAACCCTTGCATTGGCTACTTTCACTCTTGTTTGGAAGCTAAGCTATTATGTTCAATTGATTTTGAAGAGAGAAAAATTAATAAAAAGGAGAGAGAAGAGAGAGAAAAAAAGGAAGAAAAACAAGAAATTAAGAAGAGATAAAGAAGATGGTGTATTTGATTTTTTATTTTTATTTTAGGGTTTGTTTGTGATAATTAGATAATAAATGGGTTAATTTATAAAATAAATAAATATAAGGACAAAATTAATTCTTTTCCCTTTAACTTTTGACTTTTTTTTAACACCATTAGTCAATTTGGTTTGTGTTTGCTAACGAAATGAACCTTAAGGTACTTGTTTGCCAACTTTTAAACCACATAGTCTATGTTTGAAAATTGCCCAAACCACAAAGTTTATTTTTGTACTTTCCCATTTTCTATTTTGTTTTTTAATTGTACTTATTTATTACAACCATGATTTACTACTTCGCCTTTAGGCCTTAAAAATGTCATGATGGTAGAATACAACTATGACTATTCAATTTTGAGGTTACTTATTATTCCCAAATTATAAACTAGACATCTTAATTCTTAAAATCACATATATTATCTAAAAAATTCAAACAACCGGAACACAAATTCATCATTTCTATAACATAATGTTTGATTACATCATTGAAAATCTCAATCAAATTAAACAATCAATCCTTACAAAATCATCCTCTAACCAAGATATATATCGATAATCCCCCAATTATCATGAGACATCATCATCGACTTGAATGATTTGTCATCATAGACATCAATGAGATACTTCTTACTAGTTGGGAGGAAGAAATTGACTTTAGTGATGCACCAAGCAGGAATATTAAACATTATAGCCAATTGTTTTTTCAAGTCACTAAGCTTGAGATCACCATATTTATCGATTAAGAGCTGATGAACTTTCCCGCCTCCATAGACCATCGTGTCATCACTGTCAGTCCTAAATACACCTCCTATATGGAATACTGCTGTCACGTAATTCATCCGCCTGACATGTGGCATCTTGACAAATAGTAAGTTTCAATTAGCAAGAATTATAGTCATAAGGCAATTGTTTTTCTAAAGGAGAAACACATTTTATATTTACAATATTTATATAAACTAGAGGAGAACGTGTCATAAACAAACATAAAATACAAAAACGCTACTGAAGAGTAGTTCCGTGCAATATAAACTCACATTATTGCATTCAGAAGATAATAATCTCTCATTACAAAATTTCAGCACAAAAAAATGAGCTGAAAGAAATCAACTTTTCTCACTAAACAATAAATTCATCAACCGAAAACATAAAGAAAAAGCAAAAATAATACCTGAAAAACATGAGTTTCATCAATGGTCCAAACAAAATTCCTAAAAAACTCTTAAATTCAAGCAAAAATCCTAAATGAATCGAAGTAAGAGAACACGGAAGGAAAGGAAGTACCTTTGTTTTTAGATTAGTAAGAAAATAACACAGTGGAAGGAATTCCCAGAATACCAATTGGAGTTTCGGATTGAAACAGCAATAAGAAGAAATTAATCTATCAATTTATATATATAACCAAGATTTTTCACTACTTTTCCACAAATTCTTCCCTAATAAAAGCTAAATGGAATTCATGTTCATTATTAATTATATAAAACATTTTGGTGGTTACACTAGTTTTTTTATGCTGGTGGTTACACTAGTTTTAGTTGTCATTAACGTGAATCAATTCAATAAGATTAAATATTCATATTGGTGGTAACCACCAAAATGTTTTATATAATTAATAATGAATTACACTAGTTTTATTTGTCATTAACGTGAATCAATTCAATAAGATTAATTGTTTATTTAGTGAACTAATTCTTGAATTGATTGAGAGTAAAAAACATTCCAACGGTATGCCTATAAGAGTGATATTTTAGTATGTGTTAAATTTTAATTAATACTCTTTAAAGCAATATGAAAATATTCTAAGAGGCTGTTGGAGTTGAGTTTTAACTCTCCTTCTTCAAATTTTAACTTCATAGCCCACTATTGTTGTAGATGATCTTAACTTAATTTTTTTTTTGGTAGGAAAGGAAAGAAAAAACAGATGATCTTAACTTATACGTGGTAGACTTACGCCTTTTGATAACTCTTTTAATCATTTAAATTAAAATATTAAACACTTATTTAATTTAATCGTGTTTGATAAGGTTATTTCTCTGCCACTTAAATTAATCATTTAAGTTAAAATTCACTTATTTTAATAACTCAAAATATTTAACTTAACATTTTAAATTAAAGAGTATCAACTAATATATTTATATTGTAACATCCGTAATTTTAGAATGGTCTTATATAAAATAAAAGAAAATTATAGTATATTATAATAATCATATTAAAAACAATAAAACTGCTTTTAAGATTATATTGTTACTATTATTCTTAATAACATAATTTATATATATTATTATTATTGTTATATTAGGTTTTTGCATTTTTTTATTTTTATTATAGAAAAGTAAAATAATATTAGGTTTGGATTTACGGGAGGAGAGGAGGTTAGCAGTTTGGTTTCTCTTTTTTTTTCCCGCCGACTATGTTCTTCTGCTCCAAAATTTTTTATTTTCTTCCATTCTATTTTAATTCATAACTTCATTTTCCGGCTATCTTTGTAAACGAAAATTATACCATTAAATTCTTTGTTTCGTGAGGAACATTTTGAGACTACTATTGATATTTTTCTGATCGAAAAATATGGTGGCCGGAGCGGGTATTTTATACCGTGAAAGTATTAGATCCCGACCTTTTAGGCGATTTTAATAGTGAATGGAGTGCAATTTTGGACTTCCCTGTTCGTTAGCTATCTCGTGATAGTCTCGGCTCGCGATTCCGAAATCTCCGGTGAACTTCCGGCGACTGGCCACTGCGCTCCGGCGAAACTCCGGGAGCCAATAATGAGTCAGTTAGAACCCGAACAAATTAATTAGCATTTTGGATGAGTGTCTATTGATATTTTGTCATAGAATAATTAAATGTATGTTGAACGAGTATTGAGTATTTGGTTATCATTTAATTGGTACTTGATTTATATATATGGTGATTTGAGATGTGAAGTTTCAAATGTTCTCTGTATGGTTGAATTTATTGAGGTATTAGCTGTGAAATTATACCATGATAGAATTGCAATGTATATGAGTTCAAAAGTTTATAAATTACGAAATTGTATTGGAGTATGTTTGAGTTAGAACAAAACATAAATAGCTAGCTTCGGTGAGTATATTCAATGGTCTGGAGGTTTGTTGATACTGTGATCACAGGCACCTGGGTAGAGTGTTATTTTACTCTAATTGAGTTTATACTGTGTCCTGAAACTGGGGGCGATAGCAGTACCGTATTATTTAAAAAAAAGGAAGAAAAAGAAATCATTACGAGATTAAAAAGGTACTATTGTTAACCATGAGACCATTGAGTATATTTCACTTAGGTTTAGCTGGACCCTTAAAAATAAATATAATAAAATTATAATTTTATTGTTTGAAGTAAACCGAGTCATGTACAAGATGATATGTTTATATTTTTATTTCTGATTGATTGATTGTTTAATTATTGGAGTAATTAAATGTAAAATGCATGAAATTAAATGTATATATGTGTATATATATTCATGTATATAAATATAGGTAATTATGTTTATTGAGTAGGCAGCTCACCCCTTGCCACGTTGAAATTTTCAGGCTAGGTTCAGAGGTTCTTCTATTTGCTAGATTTTCAGGTTTACACTGCATTCAGGCTGACCAGCACAAGCGTCTCATTCTCATTAAAAAATTTATGGACATTTATTAGGATTTAATGTATTGTTGAAGTGGATTACTTTGTTTAGATTAAGTGAATTTTTATTTATCGATTACATTGTTTTATTGGTTATTGAACCGTTTGAATATTGATTTTTGAAAGACAATAATAAATAAGGAGGCTTTATTTGATTATGTTGTTGTTTGCATGCAATTATGATAATTCCTTGGATTTCTGTGTGTTTTCAATGTGACCCGGGATGGGGGTTACATATATTCAACACTTATTTTTAGTATATATCGAACAGTTATAACATTTAATACGTTCAGTATTTATAATATTCAACACTTAAAATTTAATACTTATTTTTTCAACGATTAATTTTCAGTTTTATTAAACAACATTTTAATTGTTGGTATTTTAATAGGTTTTTTATAATCGTGTTAGTAATTCATTAAAATTTTAGTCATAATGATATTTGGATCGATGGTCTGATGTCATACTTAAATAACAGTTCAAAAAAGGTTTTTTTACATGAATATCATAATTGATTATAAAATTACAGCTAAATCAAATTATCAAACTTAATTCTCAATATGTCATTATTTTTTCTATATATACCTAATATAATATGTTTTTACACCTAATTTAAAAAGTTTAAACCCCAATTCATAAATCTCAAACTCTTGGCAATATATTTTCTCAAATAGTTTTTCAAAAATGAATTTCTATTAAAAAAATAACTGAATTTGATCTTTTTGGAAATGCTACTATTAAATTTGACCTGCAAAATAGGTTAGAGCGAAATATGCACTACAGTAAACACTCTGTATATGAATACACTTTAGGACTATGCTATTTGTATAACAATTGAGAAGTTATTACTAAATAGAGTTTGATCATAGAGGTTATTACCAAGTTGGGACCGAGTTATTACTTCAGCCTTGAACTCATTAAGCTTTAGTTCATGATTAATGTTGAGATCGATAGCATGAGCATGACCATCTATATGGCATATTGCTATCAATTCATCCGAATTCATCCCCTGATTCAATCAACCAAATTATTAACAAGCATTGAGGCCAAAATCAAATGGGGTCAGCCACATATTTAGGAGATTTAGGGGCATATTGCTATCAATTCATCTCTATCAGTCGCTGAAAAACATCAAAAATTTTATGTAAGCTCTGAAGGGGTTTAACTTTTGTCAGAAAATAAGCTTAATGTGCAAAAATACCCGTAACGTTTTGGATCAGAAGCAATTTTACCCCTAATGTCTAAAATGGTGCAATTTTACCCGTTGGAAGCCAGAGGTACACCTAACGTTGATAAATTGTGTCAATTTGAGAAATAATTCACCCACTGTCTTTTCAGTCATAAATCTTGTCATCTAGACTTCACACGTACATCATTCGTACGAACTAGATAAAAAAATTAAAAAATTCACCGAATTTATAAATATTAATCTCCAATTCTATTATTAAATTACAAAAAACATGAAAATTGGTACAAAATAAGGAACAAAAATATCTATGTTTTATAGTATTCAAATTATCAACGTTAGGTGTAAAATTGCTTTTGACTACAAACGTGATAATAAAATTACTTCTGGCCCAAAACGTTAGGGATATTTTTGTACCTTAACCCTGTAAAATATCATTTCAGCATGATAAGCACATTTTTGGTAAATATACTGGATCTGTCAGTAAATGGGGCTGTGGACATTATTTACAGTAAAGTGTTCTCTGCTATTCAATCATTGCATCAGGATTAAAACAACAAATTCATTGACAGAGAACAACAAAAAAAAAATACAGTGCCTGAAAATCGAGTTCAAATTCAAAGACCAATGATTTCATAAAATCCAATCCCAACCTAAAAACCATTAGAAAGGAATTTAATCAATGGAACAAATAAAATCCCCGAAAAAAAACCCTAGATTCAAGAAAAACAACCCCTAGAGGAATCAAAGTTAGAAAACACATGAGGAAATGAAATACCTTTGTTCTCATACCAGCAAAAGAAATTCCGAGAATACCAATTAAAGTTTGGGATAGAAATCAGAATAAGGACATACTAATCTATCTTGCTATTTATATATATATAGACAGTGGCGGATCAGGAATCCACGTCCGGGGGTCTAATTTTTGTCCGATTATAAATTTTTCGAAGTCCAGGCTGTTAGGGATGGACAAATTTTGTATGTTAGCTAAAAATTGTAACATTTTCACACTTTTTTTATTTTTAGCTATAATTTTCATAAAATTTAATTTAGAAATTAAGTTAATTGAATCTCAAAAGTAGGAAATTGATTTTTTTTTTTATAGAAAATTGATTTGTTTTATAGAAAAGAGATAATAAATTCTTAAAAAAAGAGATATAATAAAAATAACTTCATGGGTTTACCTATGCCTTGAGAGGTCATGGGTTCAAATCACAACCGGGTCTGGTTGGGATTTTTCTTTCTTCTTTAATGTAAGCGCATTGTGCGCAATTTTTTTTTTTTTTTTTTAAAAAAAAAAAAAAAAAACTTCATATAAAACAAAAAATGAGATTAGTGTGGTTTGAACCCATGACCTCTCATTACTTTAAACTTTTGAAATAATACCGCATAGGTTAAATATATACTAATACTAGTTTTTGACCCGTGCGATGCACGGATTCATCTTAATATATAAATATTAACAAAAATATAATTAATAATTACAATTAATGATATAAAAAAGGAGAAAGTGACACCTCAGCTCCATCGTTACTGTTTTATATTATATATAGATATGCAAAGAAATAGAGAGATTTTAGGGACTAATTTAAATTATGTATAACTTTTAGATATAGATATGCAGAGAATTAGAGAGATTTTAGAGATTAATTTAAATTCTATAGAACTCTTAGATATAGTACGGATAAAATAATCTTTTTATAAATAAATATAATAATATAACTAAAGTTAATATATTATATTTTTTATTATATTTTTTATTAGTAAAAAAGGAGGAAGTGACACCTCAGCTCCATCGTTACTGTTTTATATTATATATAGAATATAGATATGCAGAGAATTAGAGGGATTTTAGGGATTAATTTAAATTATGCAGAACTTTTAGATATAGATATACAAAGAATTAGAGAGATTTTAGGGACGGGGATCGGAATACCAGGTTTTTTCATCTCTCTACGATCATTAGGAGACAGAGAAATAGGATTGATGCTATCAAGGACGCTAGTGGCGAGTGGATTTTTGAGGAGGAAGACATTCGTCGCTCAGCCCTTGATTTCTACAAGGACCTGTTTAGAGAGGAAGCTGTGGACTTGGAGAGTGCCCACTCTGGTATTTCCTTTCCTCGTTTGGGGGAGGAGGCTATTAAAGATGCTTTCCATCCTATTGACCTTAAAGAGATTGATCTGGCCTTCTCTAGCATAGGGTCCACTAAGGCTCTTGGGATTGATGGTATCCCCGCTAGTTTCTATCATAAACACTGGGATACTGTTAAGGAGGGCATATACAGTTTTGTGTTAGGTGTTTTTGGTGGCTCTAACGATATCAGGTCGGTTAATAAAACCCTCATTGTCTTGATTCCTAAGGTTGTTAAGCCTTCCTCCTTCCTCCAGATGAGACCCATCAGTCTTTGTAATGTTTTGTATAAAGCTATTACTAAGATTGTGGCTAATAGAATCCGGAAGATCCTTCCGGATATAATTAGCCAGAACCAAGGGAGCTTTGTTCCTGGTAGACAATTGATGGATAACGTTGTTATTGCCCAGGAGGTTGTCCATTCTATGAAGATTAAGAAAGGTAAGAAAGGGATTGTGGCCCTCAAACTGGATCTGGAGAAAGCCTATGATAGATTGAACTGGAGCTTTCTTCTAGATAGTTTAGCCAAAGCTGGCATCCCGGAGAACTGGAGGATTTTGATTGAGAAGTGTATCTCCTTTCCTGTTTTCCAGGTCATGATCAATGGGGACATGTCGGATGAGTTTTCTCCCTCCAGAGGAATTCGTCAAGGAGATCCTATGAGTCCCTTCCTCTTTGTTATTGCCATGGAAAGACTGTCTCACCTGATCCAAGAGGCGGTGTGCAAAGGGACTCTCCACCCTGTTTCTATCAACAGAAATTGCCCCCCTATTACCCATTTACTCTTTGCTGATGACGTCATGCTTTTCGTTGAGGGTAATGAGGAGCAAATTAAAACAGTTATGGATATCCTTGATTGTTTTTGCGAGGCTTCTGGCCAGAAGGTTAACATCCAAAAGTCCCGTATGCTTTGTTCCAAAAATATGGACAATAGCTTGTGCAGAAGACTGAGTGAGCTCTCTGGCATACCTCTGACGAACTCTTTGGGGAAGTATCTTGGGGTTCCTCTTCACAGTGACAGGGTTTCCAAAGCCTCTTTCAAGGATATTTTGGACAAAACTAATGGTTTGTGTGCTAGCTGGAAAGCTAATTCTCTTTCCCTTGCAGGTCGCCTTACCTTGATCCAGTCAGTTAACTGCGCTGCTCCGAACCACATCATGCAGGCCTGTAAGCTTCCTGAGCCTGTCCTTAGTGACCTGGATAAGATAAATCGGCGTTTCCTGTGGGGTGAGTCTGGAGATGGGAGAAAGGTTCACCTGGTCCCGTGGAAGGAAGCTTGCCAGCCTAAAAACAGGGGGGTCTTGGTATTAGGCAGGCAAAGGACAATAATAAAGTCCTGTTAATGAAACTTCTTTGGAGAATATGGCAATGCCCCTCCTCTCTTTGGGTCCGTCTCTTGTGCGGGAAGTATCGGAAAGATAGAATCTTTGGTGGCCCGAAGGAGAGGGTTGTTAGCTGTTCCTTTCTCTGGAAAGGGCTCAGTGCCGTGTTTGTTGAATTCTGTACGGGGATTGGCCTGGAGGTGGGTAATGGTAGATCTATTAGCTTCTGGTATGACACCTGGATTGGTGATAAACCGCTGATTGATGTGTGTAATGCCCCTCCGTCGGCTGATCTCCTTTCCTGGAAAATTGCTGATGTGGTGGACTCGGAGGGAGACTGGATCTGGTCAAAGTTCGACTCTTTCTTTAGTCTGGAGACCCTTCTTAACATTAGAGGAGTGAAGATTAGCAATCAAGAGGAGGATAAGGATAGACATTGTTGGGCCTTGACGAATAATGGTACTTATTCTTGTAAATCGGCCTATGAAGCTTTTACCCCTAATAGGGCTGATCCTCCCTTGGAGATTTGGAAGTCCATATGGTCCCTCAAGATCCCTTACCGTATCAGGAGCTTTCTTTGGCTGGGTATCAAAGACAGGCTCCTTACGAATGCGGATAGGCACAGAAGGCACTTGACTGAGTCTAGTGCCTGTAGTAGATGCAGAGGCAATGTGGAAACCTTGTGCCATGCCTTGAGGGATTGCCCAAATAGTAAGAAGATCTGGGAAGGGATCCTCCCTCATCACATCCTCCCTTCCTTCATGGCCTTTTCTGAAGGGGACTGGTTCTCTCAAGGAGCCAAGGGGAACTTGCTGGCCAACATGGAGCACGGTGCCATCCTCTTTGCTATTACTTGTCACCAAATCTGGAAGTGGAGGAATGAAGAATTATTTGCGGGTAAGGCTGTCCTTATTCCTGATTTACTGTTTTTCTTCTCGAAGAAGCTCTTTGTTATTACTAAAAGCTTTGAAAGAGATTCCCTTGTTCGTCCCTCCCCGGATAAAGAGATCCTGCTAGTTGGCTGGAGTAAGCCTAGAGAAGGGTTTGCTAAGTTGAATACTGATGGCTCCTGTCTTAACAATGGCAGAATTGCTGCTGGAGGAGTTCTTCGGGATGCTGGTGGCAATTGGATGGCGGGGTTTACCCATAACTTGGGGACGGGCTCCTCCTTTTCTGCGGAGCTCTGGGTATCTTGTCAGGTATTAAACTCGCCATTCGCATGGGTGTTAAAAAGCTCTCGGTGGAATCTGATAATCTGGAGGCTATTAACAGGATTTCAGATAGCCAGGCTGTTTGTCTGAAGAGCCAGAATCTCATCAAAGCTATTTTGAGGCTTCGTCCTGCCTTTGAGTATCTTAATTTCTCCCATATTTTTAGGGAGCAAAACCGCGTGGCGGATCGCTTAGCAGCTGCTGGGCATGGGAGAATGTTAGGTGTTTCTACCCTATCTGTTCCTCCTTCTTTTCTTTTGCCTTCTCTCCTAGAGGATAGGATTGGAGTCAGCCTTCCTAGACTGATCCCGGTGTAGGTTTTTTGTTGGTTTTGTTTTTTTCCTTTCCTTTCTTACCAAAAAAAAGAGAGATTTTATGGATTAATTTAAATTATGTAGAACTTTTAGATATAGATATGCAGAGAATTAGAGAGATTTTAGGAATTAATTTAAATTCTGTAGAACTCTTAGATATAGTACAGATAAAATAATCTTTTTATAAATAAATATAATAATATAACTAAAGTTAATATATTATATTTTATATTATATTTTTTATCAGTAAAAAAGGAGGAAGTGACACCTCAGCTCCATCGTTACTGTTTTATATTATATATAGATATGCAGAGAATTAGATAGATTTTAGGGATTAATTTAAATTCTGTAGAACTCTTAGATATAGCTATGCAGAGAATTAGAGAGATTTTAGGGATTAATTTAAATTCTGTAGAACTCTTAGATATAGTACAGATAAAATAATCTTTTTATAAATAAATATAATAATATAACTAAAGTTAATATATTATATTTTTTATTATATTTTTTATCAGTAAAAAAGGAGAAAGTGACACCTCAGCTCCGTCGTTACTGTTTTATATTATATATAGATAGATATGCAGAGAATTGGAGAGATTTTAAGGACTAATTTAAATTATGTAGAACTTTTAGATATAGATATGCAGAGAATTAGAGATATTTTAGGGATTAATTTAAATTATGTATAACTTTTAGATATAGATATGCAGAGAATTAGAGAGATTTTAGAGATTAATTTAAATTATGTAGATCTCTTAGATATAGTACAGATAAAATAATCTTTTTACAAATAAATATAATAATATAACTAAAGTTAATATATTATATTTTATATTATATTTTTTATCAGTAAAAAATGAGGAAGGGACACGTCAGCTCCATCGTTACTGTTTTATATAATATATAGATATGCAGAGAATTAGAGAGATTTTAGGTACTAATTTAAATTATGTAGAACTTTTAAATATAGATATGCAGAGAATTAGATAGATTTTAGGGATTAATTTAAATTATGTAGAACTCTTAGATATAGTACGGATAAAATAATCTTTTTATAAATAAATATAATAATATAGCTAAAGTTAATATATTATATATTATATTATATTTTTTATCAGTAAAAAAGGAGGAAGTGATACCTCAGCTCCATCGTTACTGTTTTATATTATATATAGATTTGTGGGGGATACACGGGACAAAAATAACGGTACTCAAGGGCGGAGCCGATGGCCGTGGGGGCTTCGGCCCCCGCGGGCTCTAGGCTGGATCCGCCCCTGTATATAGATACTTAAACCCTAATCTCTGTCCAAGTTGCCTCTCCATCTTCTTCATCTGTTATCTTCATCTGTTATCGGGAAAACAACCTGCTCATGTTTCTTATGTATTAAATTTGTGGTAAAATACACTTGTGGCTCCTGAACTTTGCTTTTATTTTTATTATGACGCCTCAACTTCAAAATTAGATATTATGATTTTTAAACTTTACATATTTTACTAATAAAATAGAAGTGATATTTTAAAAAAATTTAATTCTTGCAACTTTTTGGTTCAAGAATAAGGGAAAATTAATAGAAATAATGGCAAACCATTATTCCTTCTAAAAGAGATATTTATGCATGATTAATGTGGATTTAATGATAATTAATACAGGATTAATGCAGGGGTGAATATGCAAATAATGAAGAAAATGAAGGAGTCTCTAGCATTACGCCACGCCACGTGGAGCATGACGAGACATGTCATAACAAGATACGTCCAATAAGAGCGAGTAATGGAGACCCGCCATTGTTCTCAAGGAGAGCGTACATACGGCTTGACGGATATCAGAATACCAAAAGGCGCCTTTATTACCATCTATGAATGGGAATAAATACAATTAAATGGCAATTAATAGCCATTAAAGGGGAATAAATACTTGACTGTTCGAATACCTAACTCTGAGGTTTTCAAGGATAAATGTTGGGATTAATGGAGAATTGATAGGAATTAAAAGATGAGTAATGACATGACTCTTCACCTGCTTCCCCATTAATGCTGAAGGTTACAGAAACCTATATAAATACCCCAGCTTCCTAGGATCAAAGGTACACTTACTGATTCTCTACTTTTGTGCACTACAAGAAAATTGTTTTTGGCAACGAGTTTTGGCAACAATAGAAGAAGTCGTTGCTATTAATGGACTTTAGCAACGACAATTTTCGTGTCGTTACTAAAAAAATTTGCCGTTAATTCCTTAAAACACGATCAACCTTTTTACATATCACAATTATGGGCTTGGGTTTGGATACAACACAAAAACACACCATCTCTAATGACTTCTCTAGAATCCATTCCTTGCTTAAAGAAGCTCTAGACGAGTCCATTAAGTATTTGTTGGTCTTTCTTTGCACGATTCTTCGTCATAGGTCCAATTGACAGCTCCAATGGATCGCTCATGCTTCTACTGAGCCCATTAACTCCAAGCTCATTTGTTCCATGCTCTTGTGCTTTTGATATCACATCATTCCCTCTCTCTTGAAAAGGATTTGTCCTCAAATCTTCATCTCCTACATCAAACAAAGATAAATCAGCCACGTTAAAAGTTGCATGCACACTATACTCACCTGGCAAGTTGAGCTTGTATGTATTATCCCCAATTCATGCGACTACTTGAAATGGACCATCGCCTCTAGGATGTAGCTTTGATTTTCTCTGAGCAGGGAACCTTCTTTGCGTATATGCAACCACACCCAATCACCGGGTTCAAATAGCACACATTGTCGACCCTTGTTCTCTTGCTTTGCATAATGCTCATTCTTCTTCTCCAGTCATTGTTTCACTTGTTCATGTAACTTAAGCACCATTTCTGCCTTTTTCTTTCCATCTAAACTTTTCCTTTCATCAACAGGCAAAGGGATCAAGTCTAATGGTGTCAAAGGATTAAAAACCATAAACAATTTCAAATGTTGAAAAGTTAGTAGATGAATTCATAACCCTATTATAAGCGAACTCAATAAATGGTAGGCATTCTTCCCATGACTTAAGATTCTTTGAATGACTGCCCTAAGAAGTTTTCCTAAAGTTCTATTTACTACTTCGGTTTAACCATCAGTTTGGGGGTGACAAGAAGTAGAAAACAACAGTTTAGTCCCTAATTTATTCCACAAAGTCTTCCAAAAATAGCTTAAAAACTTAGGATCTCTATCACTAACTATACTCTTTGGCATCCCATGCAGATGAACAACCTCTCTAAAGAACAAGTTAGCAATATTAATAGCATCGTCAGTTTTATGGCATGGTATGAAATGTGTCATCAAGCGATCTACAACCACAAATATGGAATCATTACCTCTCTTAGACCTAGGTAAAGCCATCACAAAAGCCATGGATATATCAGTCCAAGGTTCATTCGGCACAGGTAAAAGAGTGTATAAACCATGAGACATAACTCTAGACTTAGCTTTCTTACAATTAATACAACTAGCACATATTCTTTCCACATCACGTTTCATATGAGGCCAAAAGAAACGTTCAGAAATCATCTCCAAAGTCTTAGCAACTCCAAAATGCACCATCAAGCCTCCACCATGGGCTTCCCTCACAAGCAAATCTCTATGTGAACATTTAGGCATGCATTGTAACGCCCGCAAAATAATTTACATAGACATTAATTATATTTATACCTTATTATATTTGACTACAATTTTTTTAGCATTAGAATTATTGAAAAAAAAACAATAATAGTAAGTAATAAATTCAATAATAAAAAAATTGAATTTAAATAGATAAGACAGATCTCTTACTTTTATTTAATTTTCTTTTGTTTTTGTATCTTATTAAAATATATTTTAACTTATCATAGAAAATAATTTTCTAAATTATTTATATTTGAAAGAAAGTTCTATATTGAATATTTGTGATAAATTGGTGTTCTTTTCAAACACTAATTCATTAGCATTATCTTACTAATGCTGAAGAAAAGAAAAACGGCAGCGGAAGTGTTTTTCTTTTATTATGTTTAATATGTTCAATATATATATATATCATTAAAAATATTCATTTAATTCAATTTTAATTAGGTAAACCTTTTCTCTCTGTATATATATATATAAACTTATTTGCTTGGAAGGGAGCCGCAAAACCCCATTTTGATATTCTGGAAAGAAAAACCACTTTTCAATAGCAGCTGTAATAGAGTTTTGAAATTTTACATAAGAGGTTATCTTTCACGAAGACGACATGTCGATTAAACAGGCTATAAGAGTTCGTTGAGTAGTTAGACTTGACATGGAATAGCTAAGGTGAGTAGTTAATTAAATATACAGTACCTTTCATTATATGTTTGTTTCCATGTTGATTGGTTGAGATAAATTGTTTATTGGTTCGATCTTCGTGTTTGATATGTGTAAGTGGTTAATTAAATATATAGTATGTGTGCTTGTCTGTTGGGTGTTATACCTGACTGGGTGTATTAATTGCTTATTGATTTGATTTATATGTTTGACATGTATACTTGATATTTATGACGACTACGGTGATGTGAATGAATTGAATTTGATATTGATGGTTGTGAGGACATGAATGGTTTTTAGACCGAGACTTATTGGGGATAGAATGTAAATCGATTATGATACAGTTGATAAACTTTGGATAATATGAAAGACTGGAAATTATAATAATAATAGCTTATCTATGATAGTATATTCAATGGTTGCGACTGAAATGAGAAAAATGAATATTGTGCTCACGTGAAATATAAACACCGGGTATTTGTTACGATAGGGTGTTAAGGTACCGGGTATTTGTTACGACAGGGTACCTAGAGATATGAGACGGGATACCGGGTATTTGTTACGACAGGGTATCCCAGGATATGATTTTATTGGCCAAGCAACCATTGGGTATTACTAGACTAGAGTAAGCACGACCCTTTGAATAAATTAATAGATATTGTCCAATACCATGTAGATATTGTCTGCTCTGGCCCAATTCCAACACATTGGGCCTCACGGCTTTAAAACGCGTCTGCATGTATTGGATTCTCATCTTACTAATAAGCCCTAATCACTCCCTCTCCATTCCCGATGTGGGATTCAATTCATTCCTGCCCCCATCGCCATCCCTTAGGGCCGCTCCTTGCTCAGGCCTTCTACCCCGACGCCACCCACTCCGGACCGGATTGTTACAGGCCCACTAGCTTCCGCCTGGCTTGTCCCCGAACCACACATCGTACGTGGAGAGTCGGCTCTGATACGAATTGTAACACCCTGGTCCAATACCATGTAGATATTGTCCGCTCTGGCCCAATTCCAACACATTGGGCCTCACGGCTTTAAAACGCGTCTGCATGTATTGGATTCTCATCTTACTAATAAGCCCTAATCACTCCCTCTCCATTTTCTATGTGGGATACAGTTCATTCCTGCCCCCATCACCATCCCTTAGGGCCACTCCTTGCTCAGGCCTTCTACCCTAGCGCCACCCACTCCGGACCAGGTCGTTACATGCATAATCGATTATCTCTAAATAAGTAGCCCTCATGTCTATAAAATTTTCCAAAAGCAGTAAGTTCACAAGCTTTATAAATAGATGCAAAGTCTAGATCATCAACATATAATTCTTTGATATACTCAAATCCTAAACACTTAGCATGCATCACATTTAATAAGCTAACTCTCTTACTTAATGCATTAACAACTATGTTTTCCTTCCCTTGCTTATACTTAATCACATAAGGAAACGTCTCTATAAATTCCACCCACTTGGCATGTCTTCAGTTCAATTTTTGTTGACCCTTAAGATGTTTCAAGGATTCATGATTGCTGTGGATTACAAACTCTTTAGGCCATAAATAATGTTTCCATATTTGCAAAGCCCTAACTAATGCATAAAGTTCTTTATCATAAGTGGGATGGTTTAAGGTCGCACCACTAAGTTTTTCACTAAAGAAGGCAATAGGTCGACCCTCTTGCATTAAAACAGCACCAATCACTACTCCTGACGCATCACACTCAATTTCAAACGATTTATCAAAGTTTGGAAGTGCTAAAAACGGGGGCAGAAGTTAGTCTTGCTTTAAGCATCTCAAAAGCATCCTCTTGTGCTTTACCCCACTTAAACCCAACATTCTTTTTTATTACCTCGGTTAGTAGTGCGACAATGGTACTGAAGTTTTTCACAAACCTCCTATAGAAACTCGCCAAGCCATGAAAGCTCCTCACCTCGGTAACTGAATTTGGCGTTGGCCACTCTTGAATGGCTTTCACCTTTTCAACATCAACAGAAACTCCTTGTACTGAAACAATAAAACCCAAAAACACAACTTTCTCCATGAAAAATGGGCACTTAGAAAGGTTACCTATAATTGTTGTTCTCTCAAAATATTTAATACAGCCTTAACATGTTATATGTGTTCTGCCTCAGATTTAGAATAGATAAGAATGTTATCGAAATAAACAACAACAAATTTACCTATAAACTCTCTCAAAACATGGTTCATTAATCTCATGAAAGTACTATGCATTTGTTAAACCAAAAGGCATAACTAACCACTCATATAAACCATGCTTAGTCTTAAAAGTTGTTTTCCATTCATCTCCTAATGACATGCGAATCTGATGGTAACCACTCTTAAGATCTATTATAGTGAAAATAACGGCCCCATTTACTTCATCCAACATATCATCTAACCTAGGGATATGCTGATGATACTTTACCATGATTTTATTAATGACTCTACAGTCGATGCACATCCACCAAGTTCCATCTTTCTTTAGTACTGGGATGACTGGTACAGCACATGGACTCATAGATTCACGAATCAACCCTTTTGCCATTAGCTCCTCCACCTGCATTTGAAGTTATTTTGTCTCCTCAGGGTTACTTCTATAGGATGGTCGATTTGGAATTTGTGCTCTGGGAACAAAGTCAATTTGATGCTCAATTCCTCAAATCAGAGGTAACTTATTAGGCATCTCTTCGGGGAATAAATCCTTGAACTCCTGCAAAAGAGGGAAAATATTATAAGGAAGGTTAGACTGACTTACAGAAGATAAACAAAAACTCTTACAAAAAAATAATAATAAATTTTTGTTTTCAAAATCAGCTTGCTTTACATCTCTCAATTTAGCATATAAAGATAGATTTTGGCTTTTATTAATGCTCTCTCTTTTTCTCTCCTCTCACCCTCATTTCTCGACCTCACTAATGCCTTTTCACTCACCTCTTCTCTCTTCACACCCTCACTGATTTTATCACTCTTATTTTCTCTCGCCTTAACCGTTTCGCTTCTCATAGATTGTTCTTGTAACATTCTTTGCATGTAGAGCTGATCTTCAAACACTTCAGCAGGTGACAAAGGTGGAAAAATATACTTCTTCCCATCCTTAGCAATAGTAAATTTATTTGTTCGGTCATGATGTAGTGTTGATCGATCGAATTTCCAAGGCCTCCCCAATAACACATGACATGCTTGCATGGGTACTACAATCTTCTAAGGCGGGCATATCATCTGATTCATGTTCGGACTCACTTTCGGATATTAACTCACCATGCTTCATAACCATCACGTTTTGATTCGAACACTCTCTTGCATAGTGCCTTCTCCTTTGGCACTTAAAACACACAAGTTCACGAGTTTTTGTGGGTTTTTCGGTACTCTTGTATTTCGGAGTAGTTCCACCAATTTGCAACTTCCCAAATGCTTTTGAATCAACCAGAGGCTTTTTATCACTTTTAGAGCTAAATTCGGATTTAGTTTTAAAATTACCTATTGGATCTGACTTCCATGGAGTGGAAGTAGTGCCTTTGAATTTTGATCTCCCCTTCTCAACTTCTTGAAGTTGTCTCTCAATTTTTAGCGCTTTATGGAGCATCTCCTCCATGTGGAAATAAGTTTATAGCTCAAAAGGGTTGTGAATCTCCCTCTTCATTCCCATGAGAAATCTAACCATGGTAGCTTCCTCATCTTCTTGTATATCCGCTCGGATTAGTGCCATCTCCAATTGTTTGTGATAATCTTCAACAGATTGGTTACCTTGAGACATAGATTGGAGTTCTTTCAACAGCTCCTTATAATAGTGAGCCGACACAAATCTCTTTTTCATGACCTTCTTCAAATCCCCCTATGTTCTTATGGGTTCATCACCATCTCTTTTTCTTGTGCGCTTTAATTGGTCCCACCAAACAGCCACATATTCAGTTAGTTCGGATACTACAAGTTTCACCTTCATCCTCGGAATACTCATGTATGTCAAAGATTTTTTAAACCTTTCGTACCCAATCAAGATACGCCTCCGGGTCACTAGCTCCTCGAAAAGTATGCATTTTAAGTTTGATAGCATTAATATTACTATCTTTTTTATCGTTACCCCTTTTTCGGTATCCAAACTGCTCCTCCTCTTCAGACTCAGATAGTTCATCATCAAAATTCAATCTTCCCCGTCCTCCTTTCTTTTGGCTTGATTTCTTTTGGTTTGAAACCAAATCAGCCACAATAGCCTCTAACCTCTTCATCTCACCTACAATAGCTTGTTGCCATTCTTTAGAATCAACATCGTTAACGTTGTCCTCTTTAGGTCCATTAGACATGACAAAATATACAAAGAATGAAAGAGAAGTGAAATCTAGTCTAAAGCGAGAAAAGAAGAAAAAGAAAGTAAAAAAAGTACCTCACAACCGGTTCAATCACTCTTTCATATTATCTTGATACATCACAAGGATTATCTCGGGTAATATAAATGTCAATGAAGCAAAAGAATGACAAAATAAAGTAGGGCAGAAACTAGAAGCAAAGAAGACTAATAGTGTAACGATAACCAAAGTTTAGCACACTAAGAATAGAATAAAAGACGATTTTCAAAGAAGAGACAAAGGTTTGAAAGAAATTTTAAGAATGTGTGTTTAGCATGCAAATTCTAGAAAACTTGTAACTTTAGTACAAACAATGAGCCGATTCTTTCCTTTTTTTGTTTTTTTAACTAAGAACCTAAATAACTAGATGCAAAGGTATGAGGAACTCGATCAATAATTAAAAACTCTAGATTGGGGTAATTTTTTTATTTCGACAAACAAAATAAAAACAACAAATTCCTTAAGAGCCAAAGCTCTGATACCAATTGATGTGATATTGGTTATGAAAGAGAGATACTAACCAAATCAACAAGTTTTCCCGATCTATCTTAAGGAATTAACACAATCAAATAACAAGCATAAATTGGTGATAACAAACCAATCCCAAAGAATTAAAGACAATGAAATGAGATCTAACCTTACACCTTCGAATTATCTTGATCGTGAACAAGTATTTTGGTAAGGTACTTGTCAATCGCCAAGACGAAGAGCACTTGATGCGCCGGTTAGGAGGATTGAAGAGTGGCAAAAGGATGTAGTGGTGAGGGAAAGGGGTAGAGGTAGACCTAAGCAAACTTGGAGGAGGGTGATCGATAGTGATATGAGTTTATTAGGAATTGAGGAGAATATGGTAGTGAATAGGACAGAGTGGAGGGAGAAAATTTGTGTCGCTACATGACTTGATTGCACGGTTTCATATGATGGTTGATCAGGGCCGATCCTAAGAACTTAGAGGCCCATGGGCGAGTTACTAAGTGGGCCCTAATAAATAAGTACAAGTAAAAATAAAATAGAAAAGTCGATTGTATAAAAGAATATTACTTAAAAATGATATTTTTTTGTTACATTTGACAAACGATCTAATAAAAACATTTCATATGAAAAAAATATTTTATATTGCTTTAAGTACCCAATTTCTCATACAAAATGATGTCTATGAGCATTTCTAGGTGTAAAATTCTCAAATTTAATAAATTATGAAATAGTTCTAATAGATTTTATGCTCTTCACGACACAAAGCATGATAACAGGATGAAAAAACAAATCTGGAAATCATCTCGCTTAATAGGCTTTAGCGGCTAAGTTCTTGAAATTAGAAGATTTTGATCCGTTTCTCTCAAATGCCTCTGAAGTCCAAGTAAATCAGAATCTGATAGAGTTTTTCAAATACAAAAAAAAAGTAGCAATTGAAAGTTTTACAATGAGATGATTAGAGAACAAAATTGATTATATATCTGGTGAATTGAAGATAAAAAATAATATTACTATTTAATATTCTTTGTGATTAGAGTGTGATTAAAGAAGGGAGAGATAATTATGGAAAGATAATTTATCTCAGAGTCTTTCCATAATTATCTCTCCCACTAATTTATCTCTCCCTTCTTTAATCACACTCTAATCACAAAGAATATTAAATAGTAATATTATTCTTCATCTTCAATTCACCAGATATATAATCAATTTTGTTCTCTAATCATCTCATTGTGAAACTTTCAATTGCTACTTTTTTTTATATTTGAAAAACTCTATCAGATTCTGATTTACTTGGACTTCAGGGGCAATTTGGAAGAAACGCATCAAAATCTTCCAATTTCAAAAACTTAGCCGCTGAAGCCTGTTAAGCGAGATGATTTCCAGATTTGGTTTTTCATTGTTCTGTTATCATGCTTTGTGTCGTGAAGAGCATAAAATCTATTAGAACTATTTTATAATTTATTAAATTTGAGAATTTTACACCTAGAAATGCTCATAGACATCATTTTGTATAAGAAATTGGGTACTTAAAAGCAATATAAAATATTTTTTTCATATGAAATGTTTTTATTAGATCGTTTGTCAAATGTAACAAAAAAAATATCATTTTTAAGTAATATTCTTTTATACAATCGACTTTTCTATTTTATTTTTACTTGTAATTATTTATTAGGGCCCACTTAGTAACTCGCCCATGGGCCTCTGAGTTCTTAGGGTCGGCCTTGTTCTCAGGGACGGGCATGTGGTTCATGTTAGTCAATCCCGAATCATTTCGGGACTAAGGCTTTGTTGTTGTATCTCATAAGGCTCATAAGCTTACTTAATAGGGATAAGTACAAAAAAAATGCATGTGGTTTACCTATTTTGCAAACGCGAGGTATGTGTTAAACGTTGTTAGCAAACAAATGTCAAATTGATTAACGGTGTTAAAATTCAAAAAGAAAAGAGTTAATTTGGTCTTTATATTTATTTATTTCATAAATTAACCCCCCTAATTATCTAATTATCACAAATAAACCCCAAAATCAAAAATAAAAATCAAAAATACGATCTTCTTCATTTCTTTTTAGTTTTTTATTTTCCTTCTTCTTTCTCTCTTCTCTCTCTCCGCTCTGTTAATTTCTCCCTCTAAAATCAATCGATTGAAGCTCCTCCTCATTTCTTCTTCTTCTTCCTCCTCCTCCTCCTCCTCCTCCTCCTCCTCTCTTCTCCTTTCTTCTTTTTTTCTTTGAACAAATTCTGAAATTCCCAAACGTTCACGTCTGGTAACGTCTGGAAATTTCCAGAATTCTGGAAAATTTCCATTTGGAAATTCAAGACGTGAACGTTCGGGAATTTCAGAATTTTTTTTAAAAAAAAAAAGAAGAAAGGAGAAGAGAGGAGGAAGAAGTGAGGAGGAGGAGCTTCAATCGATTGATTTTAGAGGGAGAAATTAACATAGCGGAGAGAGAGAAAGAAGAAGAAAAATTAAAAAGAGATGGAGAAGATTGTATTTTTTTATTTTTATTTTTTATTTTGGAGTTTATTTGTGATAATTAGATAATTAGGGGGGTTAACTTACAGTCTTGATCACATGCACCTTAATGAGCAAGTAGAATTTGCTCATTCACCATTAGATCTAGGCTTATTAGAATCCTAAGGTGGAGATTCAAAGCATCCTGAGGCTTAGATTTAATAAGCCTATATCTAACGGTGAATGAGCAAATTCACTTGCTCATTAAGGTGCATGTGAAAATTCCTGGGTTAACTTATGAAATAAATAAATATAAGGACCAAATTAGCTCTTTTCTCTTTGAATTTTAACACCGTTAGTCAATTTGGCCTCTGTTTGCTAACGGCGTTTAACACATACCTCTGTTTGTAAAAAAAAAAAAACCACAGGTTCGCGTTTGCAAAATAGGTAAACCACAGGTATTTTTTTTTTTTTTGTACTTATCCATACTTAATATGACATGATTAGCCATCTATTGTCACATGTTAGTGTAAGAGAATATTTGGACAAGTTGAAGCATGTATAACTAGAACTATGTTTAAGAGACCAATAGGTTATTTTAGAAAAGCTTAGTGACTCAATATGCCACTTTTAATATGCTTAGGATATCCATATGTCACTTCATGTAAGTTCAAAAGGTTAAAAAAAAATCTAAAGTTTAGGGGTCAACTAGTTTTAAACAACGTAAATCAGTTTTAGTTTATTCTTCATCATGATGACCTTTCTTTGTTATTTCAGTTAATTCGTCATGTTGATTCTTATCAATGAAATTCAGACATCTCTTTCTTTTAGCTTCAAATGCAGCCTCTGCTTCATTTGCTTTTGTCACGTTTGACCTAAATAATATGAAACCCATTTCCTTGACCTTTTCCAACATCTCCTCTCCTGCTTTCTTAAGCTGCAAACAAAATCAAATTTGAAATGCTCTCCACAATCTAATCATCATGGACATAGCTCCTTAAGTTCCACAACAAGACAACTCAAAAGTTTTAACTTACAAATTCGATTTGAACATAAGCACATTCCAAGTTGGTATTCAGCTCATTATTTTCCTCCATTAAAGCTTCAATCTACAAAAAATCACAATCAAACATAAGATAGAAAGCTCATTATGCCACTAAATAAACAAACAAAATAGTACACCGTCTTTTGGGAGTCAAACTACATGGACTTGTATTTGACTGAGTTTTGAGTTTTCACCACACCAGTATCTCTCAATTCTCTACAATGAATTTCAACACAGATGGAAGGGGGTTTTCAAAAACATGATAATGAAGGAGAATGCTATTAAGTAGCTTAGATTTTTAGTCAATTATTATCTTGGGAAACTCATCATCTGAATTGAAATCTAAGGTACTTAATATTATTCTCCTTCATTGTCGTGTTTACGAAAACCCCCTTACATCACAAGTGTTGAAATTCATTATAAAGAATTGAGAAATGCTGATTGATGAAAACTCAGTCAAATACAAGTCCATGTATTCTGACTCCCAAGAGAAGGTACTATTTTGTTTGTTTATTTAGTGGCATAATGAGCTTTCTGTCTATTGTTTGATTGTGATTGTTTGTAGATTGAAGCTTTAATGGAGGAAAATAATGAGCTGAATACCAAGTTGGAATATGCTCATGGTCAAATCGAATATGTAAGTTAAAACTTCTGAGTTGTATTGTTGTGGAACTTAAGGAGCTATGTAAGAGATGATTAGGTTGTGGAGACCATCTCAAATTTGATTTTGTTTTCCACTTAAGAAAGCAGAAGAGGAAATGTCGGAGAAGGTCAATGAAATAGGCTTCATATTATGTAGGTCAAATGGGACAAAAGCAAACCAAGCAGAGGCTGCATTTGAAGCTAAAAGAGAGGTCCGAATTTCGTGGTAAACTCTAAAGAGGATTTCATTTCCACATCACACTTTAATTCTTCTTTCTCACCCAAACATCAAACACAACTTGTCATACTAAAATACTAGATTTCATAGTCAGTTTAGAAAGAGGAAACTGAAAAACATATTCTATATCCATAATCAAATTCTAACATCTTCCTGGAATAGTATCTGGACAAGATATAAAAGAAATTATGCACAAGCATGCCTAGAGCTTAAATTTGGGTAGGCATAACAAATGTATTAATTCAAATCCAATATCTACACCGCAGTTCATCTCCGTTTGAAACTAGGAAGAGAAATAATCTACATGCCACAGAGACACATCAACCAAATTAATTATGTCTTATTTCTTTAATAATAGTTTTGAACATAGTGTAAACATTAACAATTGAACAGAAAGCACGAAAAAACTAAACTTAAGTACCAACAGAAATTTTCATCAACATAAATGAGCAAGGAATAGTTACATTACAACAATTAAAAGGGAAATTAGGCAGCTCTACTAGCAAATTCTCAATGACAATTACTAAATTAAATACTTCATGATCATTTAGAATCATATTAAGGGTCAAAATGGCTCCTAAAATGATTAATTTTACTATACACCCAGACGCACCAAAACCCACATATATATAGTTCATTGCATTACTTAGGAGCATAGAAATGATCAATCTAAAGTAGCATTTGATAAAACTTTACAGGCTCTACTCAAGCAAAACTACAATCTCTTTCAACAGCATCCATGAATTCAAATTCATTCAAGTTTTGATCCAACAGTAGCATAATTATGTGAAATAGGATGTACCTGTCCTAGCAGGCTTTCTGTTACCTTCAAATAGCAATCCATCCAGATACTGGCATTGAGTATTGAAAGAAGCAGGGGTCAGCTCTGCTGCATAATGCTTTTTTATTTTCGAGCTCAGTAATGCGACCAAGAGTGCTCTGCGTATCATATCTGGATCTCAGCTTGAAATCCGATATGCATTTTAATATGGCTTTAAGAACACTTAGTTCTTCATCTATGGCTTTCCCCTGCAAACTAACTCTAATTGAGAGCATGTGTTGATGTAATTAAAGACTGACTTTTGATTACTGAAACATCTACCTTCATATGCTCAAAGCATTTTTGCAGGATAAATTGCAGGACTTTGTGAAGCACCCCAAAAGCACTACTAAATCTGTGTAATACAAGAAAATCAGCCAAACCCATTATCAAAGAAAAAGGAGGCAGCGATAAAATCAAACCAAATTATAAACTATAATTACCCAAGAGATGCATATTACAACTATAATACCAGAGCTACTAGATGAGGAGTCCATAGTTAGAAAATAATACCGGGAACAATTTTTAGGAGCATCTTTGAAATCTAGGAGCCGATATATATTAGGAGCATTTCTCTGAGAAGCAACAACCGAAACAGTTTTTAAGATCTCTTCCCCTCCAAAATGATGCACCAGTTTATATGCAGCCAAAAACAATAGAAAAGCCCAAACTTCAGTTAACTTCTCACGTCCCGAGCTTAAATTTTCTTTCCAGGAAACAACGAGCTTTGCAGCTTCAGATTTCACTCCAACTCTTGTATGTAGTCCTGCACCACCATTTTTGCTACAATGGGAATATGAAGCTTGCATCACACACACAAAACAAACATTGCTGGGTCTGCACATGACTTAAGAGCAGCTAAAACTTCATTGGACAACGAATCATTGTCGCACATGTCATCTGTTAGTACTGATGGAGAAGTCTTTTCATCAATGGTAGTACTAGACTGAGAATTTGCAGTGCAAGAATTATCAGGTTGATGCACTTGCAGGTGAAAATCAACAGTCACATGGAGAAAGAATACACTGATCAAAAATAGATTAAATTCATAATAATTTTCAAGTATGACAATTATGAGTAGGGGTGGCAATTCCACTTTCATGTCAAAATTGTGGTACGTTATATATATATATATATGAGTTCTACCATGTCTAACAAAAGCATCAATATGTTGAAGATGTCCTGCAAAGACAAGTTTTAGAAACGGACCTAAGCATAATTCCTGCAAATTCATTCGTCAAGGGCTTTGTATTTTATTTTTTATTTTTTTGGTAGGAAAAAGTTTAGGTAAGGGTAGGTCTACCCACTCCCAAGGTCAGGGTAAACCACAGACCTCGATGAGGGTTTACAGTGGAATTTACAGATCACCTACCAATGAAGGCTAAATTTTGACGGAGTGGGGAATCGAACCTCAAATCTAAATTTTGTATTTTACTAACATTATAAAAGTAATATTTTAAAAAAATTTAATTCTTGAAATTTTTTGGTTCATAAAGTTATTTATGTATTATTTAATTAGGAGAGATAAAATGATTGTTTAGAGAGATAAAACTTTCAAAATGTTGATTGAGAAATTGAAACCATGATTCGGTTGATAATGTGATGGTTAACAACTTTAATTGTTGAATTTTCAAATTTTCAAATTCTAATGTCATAGTGAAAGTAACAGGAAAATTCAAGGGCTATAAGTGTAATTTGTCCTTTAAATTTGTGACTATTTAGTTTCCTTTTTTGATGTGCTAACCAATTTTGTACTTTAGTTTTCGTTGTATTAATTTTTTTAATTGAAGGCTGGCAAACAGAAGAGGCAAAGAACGGACATCCCAACGAGGTTGGCACCCCCACTCGTAAGCCTGTACCCTGTGCCGATTTTATTAAAAGATGAAGGAAAAGGTTACAAGAAAATCAAACAAACTAGTCTGGCTAGGCAAAATGGTAATTAGCCCGCCCACCTAGATTACAAAAATAAGCCAATGTGCAAAACATAGGGATGATATCCCACCAAGTCATACCGGTAGCTGTTCGGCCAAAGTTGGCGAGAGAATCGGCTACCTGATTGCCTTCTCTGAAAATATACGGACATTAAATCAAGTTGCCTGAGACACTTGTTCCAATCCTGGCGCAGGGTCCAAGGTACCTGCTGATTATGTGACTTAAGTTTATTTGTAATAATAAAAACAAAACAAAAATTGATATTGTTTGGCAAATAGAGGTTTCGGGATAAAATTAGAGTTTCGGATCACTTTTAGAGATTTAATTAGTTAAAACCTCTAATAATGATGTTTGATAGAAAACGATTTGAGAAAACGGAATAGGTTTAAACCGCTAATTTAAAACAATCTCATTTTAGGAGCATTTTAATTAGAGAATTGAAACATTTATATTAAAAGACTTTTGTCTCTAATTACTATCTTTAATTGTCTGTTAAATATATTAGATCTATCTTCTCTTTTTCAGATCTGTCTTCTCTCTCTCAGATCTGTTGTCATGGTGAAGAATTTTTATGAAGATTGAGAGTTTTGAAATCTATCTCTTCTCTTTTAGATCTTTCTCTCTCTTTTAGATCTATCTTCTCTTTTTCAGATCTGGCTTCTCTCTCTCAGATCTGTTGTCATGGTGAAGAATTTTTATGAAGATGGAGAATTTTGAGATCTATCTTCTCTCTCTCAGATCTATTTCTCTCTTTTAGATCTTTTTTCTCTCTTTTAGATCTATCCTCTCTCTCTCAGATCTATTTCTCTCTTTTATATCTTTTTCTCTCTTTTAGATCTTTTTCTCTCTTTTAGATCTATCTCCTCTCTCTCTCTCTCTCTCGGCTAGGGTTCATGGTAAAGCGTGTTAGGGATAGATCTAGGGAGAGGGGGGCTGTGGTCGGCGAGGGGGGGTCGGATCTGGAGGGGATTTGCGGTAAGGAAGGGGGCGGTGGCCTGGTGGTTTGGGGCGAGAAGGGTGAGGCAAGTTTTGTTGGCGGCGAGCGTGCACCTGGTGTAGATCGGGGCGGGGCGCTTGGCGGGGTGGAGGCAGGGGAATCTAGGGGCGTCGGTAGGGATCTCGTGGGCATGGATGGTGCGTCGGCAGGGTTCTCGCGGGCGCCGCCCGTGCGGCTGGGGACGGATCTTTGCGATCCACAGGCGGCAGATTCGATAAGGTTGTCGCGGCTGGGTGCGGATCAATGGGAGATACGGGCGGTTGGGTTTTCTGATGCCGGGGGTAAGGCTCCCCCAATCTCGAGGGGAGAAGTGGGGCCGGGGGTGCCTGGCGTAGGGCTATGCGCCGATAGTGCCGGGCACTGCCCAGGCGCTGCCGGCTCCTCGGTCGGGCAGTGGGCTGGGGCTGTCGTCGCAGTGCCTTGCGCGGGATCCTCTCCTCCGGGCTGTGAGGGGCAGGCAGGGGCTACGACGGGAAGGCAGGCTGCCTCGGGTCTGGATGTTTCTAATAATTCGGGAAGGGTGGGTGTTGTAGGAGTAGCTCATGGGAAGACGGTCTCCCCCAGACCTAGGGTTCAGATGAGCGAGATTGGTAAAAACTCTTGGAAGGACACGGTCATGGGGGTGGCTGAGGAAGAGCCGGTTTTAGAGGAAGTTTTAATGGTGGGAGATTCTGATGATATGTTCTCGGATTCTGATGAGGAAGATAATGGCCAGGAGGATCCTCTCTGTCCGGTCATTAGACTTTCCGCTGCAGAGAAGCGTGAGCTTAGAGAGAAGTGGAAGGTGTCTTTGATTGTTACTGTCCTGGGTAAGCGAATTAGTTTTAACTATTTTGCCCAAAGAATACAAGCGCAGTGGGCAAGGAAAGGTAAAGTCAGTATTACTGACCTGGAAAATGACTACTATGTCATTAAATTTACTAGGGTTGAGGATTATAATTCGGTTATCAAGGGAGGCCCATATATCATTTCCAATCATGTTTTGGCCTTAAGGCCTTGGGTTCCTAATTTTAATCCTCACGACTGTTCGGTTAACAGGATCTTGACTTGGGTAAGATTCCCGGGCCTTCCTATTGAGTACTACAGTGAAAACTTTCTGAGTAAAATAGGAGGTTTGGTTGGTAAGGTCCACCATGTGGACAAGACTACAATTGGGGCCATTAGGGGTAAGTTTGCTAGGGTATGTATAGATGTTGATCTGGCTAAACCTTTACTTTCTAAGTTCTGTGTTCAGGATAAAGTGTTCTTTATTGAGTATGAAGGTTTACATAACATCTGTTATGATTGTGGCATGTATGGTCATTCTCAGGAGGGTTGCCCTAAAAGGGAGAGGGTTGTTATAGAGAGGGTTGAGAGTAGTGTGCGGATTACTGGAGGGAACCAGGGGTATGAAGGGAACTTTGGTCCCTGGATGGTGGCAAAGAGGCCCGCTAGACGTAGGAATCAACCTGCAGTGGTTCACAATCGTCCTCCTGATATCAACACAAATTCTAAGTCCCTTTCTCCTAAAGCTACTGTTATTCCAAATGTCAAGGAGAAGCCTGTCCTCAAAGCTAGAAAGGAGGCTGGGGTTTCTTCAGTAGCCTTGCCTGGGTCCAGATTTGGGGCCCTGATGATTAAGGAAGTTCAAGAGTCAGACCAAGATGAGAATCATATGGATGAGAGTATTCCAGGATTAGAGTCTGTAGATCCAGTCGAGAAGGTGGTTGAATCTGTGAACCCACTTTTTGTCTCTAAGGATGAAGCCCAGGGGGGGACCCTGACCCTTGCAGCTAGAAGGATGAAGAATTCAAATGAGGTTAGTATTCCTGTTCCTGGTATTGATCCTGGGATTGGGAAATCTATGGGAGTTAACAAAACTAATATGAAAAAGCTTAAAGGAAAACAAAAAAGTGGCCTTAACACTTTGGCGTTTCCAGATAAGAGGGGGCCCGGGGGTACCTCGGTAAGGCTCTCAGGAGGCCCTAGTAAATACCTAGCTTAGGGTAGGGGTGTGGTCAGTTGTCCTCCTTTCTATGGATTTGTTATTTTGGAATGTTAGGGGTGCGGCTAGCAAGGCTACCCGTATCCATATTAATGATCTTATTAAGCAGTTTAATCCATCTTGTTTTGCTCTTTTGGAAACTAAGATTAGTGGTGAGAAAGCAGATGAGGTGGTTAAGAAGTTTAAGAACTGGCACTGTGTTAGATCGGAGGCAACTGGCCGGGCTGGGGGGATTTGGCTTTTTTGGAGGCCAGATCGGATTCATTTTGATATTCTTAGCATGGATAAGCAGTTCATTCATTGTAAAGTGAGTATTTCCGGCAATACTCCCTTTTTTATTACCCTTGTGTATGCTGACCCTATCTTGTCTAATCGAAAACGGCTCTGGGAGGTTCTCTATTCTATGAGTGTCAGCATTTCGGAGCCCTGGTTTGTGGCGGGTGACTTCAATGATATCGCCTTTATGAGTGATCAAAGAGGGGGATCCAATCATTATGTTAATCGCTGTCTGCATCACAAGAATAGTATGGATTTATGTGGGCTTTCCGATCTGGGGGCTTCTGGTCATAAATTCACTTGGAAGCGTAATAATACTTTTGTTCGATTGGACAAAGTCTACGCTAATGTTTTAGCTCTAACTTCCTTCCCCGAGTGCTCTGTGTTGAACCTCCCGTTCCGTCATTCGGATCATTGTCCTATTTTGTTTAGACTTTTGAGATGTAAGCATCCTAGGGGTAAGAGACCGTTCCGGTATCAGTTGGCTTGGGAGTCCCATCCTAAGTTTAAAGAGTTCGTTCATGAGAGTTGGAGACCTCATTCGTATGTACTGCAAGCTGCTGAAGGGTTCAAGAATAAGGTGCAGGGGTGGAATAGGAATGTGTTTGGGCATATTATCAGAAGGAAGAACAAGTTATTAAAGAGGATGGAGGGCATTCAACGCAGGTTGGAGGGGAGGTTTGATCATAGCCTTGAGGGCCTCCTCAGAACCCTTCAGAAGGAGCTGGAGGCTGTGCTTAGGCAGGAGGAGTTCCTTTGGTTCCAGAAGTCTCGGAAGTCCTGGATTAGAGATGGGGATCGTAATACCAAATACTTCCATCTCTCTACCCTGATCAGAAGGCAGAGAAATAGAATTGAGGCCATTAAGGATTCTAATGGTGATTGGGTTTATGAAGATGAGGTTATTCGGAACTTAGCCCTGGATTTCTACAGAGAGCTGTTCAAAGAGGAACCTGTTCTTTTGGAGAGGGCTCACTCTATTGCTACATTTCCTTTAATCAGTGAGGATTGTAGTCAGGAGTCCTTTCAACCTATTTTCCGAAAAGAGATTGACCAAGCTATCTTCAGCATTGGGGCTTCTAAAGCTCCTGGGATTGATGGTCTTCCGGCGGGCTTTTACCATAAGCATTGGGATGTAGTGAAGGAAGGCATCTATAATTTTGTCTTGGGGGTGTTCAGTGGTTCGAAGGATATTGAGCTGGTTAATAGAACCCTCCTGGTTCTGATTCCTAAGATTGATAAGCCTTCTTCCTTTTTGCATATGAGACCTATCAGTCTTTGTAATGTTCTTTACAAAACTGTTACAAAGATTGTGGCTAATAGAATCCGTGGCATTCTTCCTGCGATCATTTGTCAGAATCAGGGTAGCTTTGTGCCTGGTAGACAAATGATGGATAATGTGGTGATCGTCCAAGAGATGGTCCACACGATGAAGATTAGGAAGGGGAGGAAAGGCATTGTGGCTCTGAAGCTGGATTTAGAGAAGGCCTATGATCGAATTAATTGGGATTTCTTGATGGAGAGCCTTGAGAGAGCTAGAATCCCGGATAGCTGGAGAAGTTTAATTAAGGTATGTATTTCTTCTCCTGTGTTTCAAGTTATGGTCAATGGGGATATGTCGGAGGAATTTTCCCCGGGCAGAGGAATCCGTCAGGGGGATCCTATGAGCCCTTTCCTTTTTGTTATTGCTATGGAGAGGCTCTCTCACCTGATTCAGGATGCGATTGATAATGGGAGTTTCCACACTGTGGCGATCAACAGCTTCTGTCCCCATGTGACTCACTTATTCTTTGCAGATGATGTCCTTATCTTTCTTGAGGGTAATGAGGAGCAGTTGAGAGTCATTATGGATATTCTGGATTGTTTTTGTTCGGCCTCTGGGCAGAAGCTTAATATCCAGAAATCTAGGATGATGTGCTCTAAGAATATGAATCAGAGAGTCTGTAAGAGATTAAGTGATCTCTCAGGTATTCCTCTTACTGATTCTCTTGGGAAGTATCTGGGCGTTCCCCTCCATAGTGAGCGTGTGTCTAAAGGCTCCTTCAAAGAGACTTTGGATAAAGCTAATTCGAAGTGTGCCACTTGGAAAGCCAAGACTCTGTCTCTCGCTGGCCGCCTCACGTTAATTCAATCTGTTAATTGTGCTGCTCCCAATCACATCATGCAGGCTTGTAAGCTTCCGGATCCTGTGCTTAATGATCTTGACAAGATTAACCGTAGGTTCCTGTGGGGGGAAGCTGCGGAGGGCAGGAAGATCCATCTTGTGCCTTGGAGTGAGGTTTGCCAGCCTAAAGATTCTAGGGGTCTGGGTATTAGGAAAGCAAAGGACAATAATAAAGTTTTATTAATGAAACTCCTTTGGCGTATGTGGCAAAACCCCTCCTCTCTTTGGGTTCGCCTCCTTTGTGGTAAGTATCGGAAAGACAAAATCTTCGGGGGCCCGAAAGAGAGAGTTGCTAATTGTTCCTTCCTCTGGAAAGGACTTAGTGCTGTGTTTGATGAGTTCTGCTTGGGAGTTGGCCTGGAGGTGGGGAATGGTAAGTCCATTAGTTTCTGGTTTGATAACTGGATTGGGGATAAACCGTTAATTGAGGTGTGTTCTTCCCCCCCGCCTAGTGATATACGCAACTGGAGGATTGCCGATGTGGTTGACTCGGAAGGGGACTGGATCTGGTCAAAGTTTGATACTTTCTTTAGCCTTGAGACTCTCCTTAGAATGCGGGGAGTGAAGGTGAGTAATCAAGAGGAAGACTTGGATAGGCACTGTTGGGCGCTGACTAACAATGGAGTTTATTCTTGCAAATCGGCCTTTGAAGCTTTCTCTCTCTTTAGATCTGATCCTCCCTCGGATGTGTGGAAGTCGATTTGGACCCTTAAAGTTCCTTTCCGTATTAGGAGTTTCCTGTGGCTGGGCGTTAAGGACAGGCTTCTTACTAATTCGGATAGGCACAGAAGGCACTTGGCTGATTCTGGAGCTTGTAGTAGATGCAGAGGCCATATTGAGACTTTGTGCCATGCTCTTAGAGATTGCTCTAATAGTAAAGAGGTTTGGAGGAAAATTCTCCCACACCATATTTTCTCTTCCTTCATGGCACATTCTGAGGTCGACTGGTTCTCTGATGGTGTTAGAGGAAAGTTGCTTCCATACATGGAGCATGGTGACATTTTCTTTGCTATTATCTGTCACCAAGTTTGGAAATGGAGAAACGAGGAGATTTTTGGAGATAAAACTGTTTTTATGACAAACTTAGCTGATTTCTTCTCGAAAAAACTTTTCTCTATTATCGATAGTTTCAAAGGAGAGTCCCTTGCCAGAGCCTCTCAGTGTTGTGATGTCCATCTCGTGGGATGGAGCAGGTCAAGAGAGGGGGTTGTGAAGCTGAATACTGATGGTTCCTGCCTCAGTAACGGTAAGATTGCGGCTGGAGGTGTGCTTAGAGATGTAGGGGGCGTCTGGCTTTCTGGGTTCTCCCAGAATTTAGGGTTGGGTTCTTCCTTTTCTGCGGAGCTCTGGGCTATTCTTACTGGAATCAATCTTGCTAAAAGGCTGGGTGTTAAGAGGCTCTTTGTGGAGTCTGATAATTTGGAAGCAATCAAAATGATTTCTGAGAATCATTCTATGGGTCTTAACAATCGCAACCTCATCAAAGCTATTATAAGGCTTTGCTCCTCCTTTGAGTTCGTAGAGTTCAGACACATTTTTAGAGAGCAGAATCGTGTTGCTGATCGCTTGGCGGCGGCGGGCCATGAAGGGACGTTAGGCGTTACTACCCTTCCTGTTTCCCCTAGTTTCATCTCTCATCTTCTCTTAGAAGATAGGATTGGGGTTAGCTTCCCTAGGCTAATTCCTGGGTAGTTTGTTGTTATTCGTTTTTCTTTTCCTTTTCTACCAAAAAAAAAAAAAAAAATTGTCTGTTAAATATTATTTAAAAAAAATTGTCTATTAGATATGAGAGAATTTATTCATTTTACTATTAATGTTATTGTTAAAATTATTATTATTATTTTCATTTGAAAATTTGAATAAACTAATCGAAAACCCGTGTGATGCACGAAATATGAAATTTTCATATATTTTAAATAAAATAATCAATAATTAAAAAAAATTAATAATGATTTAGTTTTTTTACAAATTTAATAATATTAATTATCACCATTGAATATTTTTTTACATTATTACTTATGATACATTTTCAAATTTTGTCTATTTATATGTTTTTTAAATAATAATAGTTTGAAGAGTTTAATTATTTTATAATCAAATTTATTGGATGGCTAGATTAACTTGAAAATAAATAGAGTTTTTTCGAGTCAACATCAAACTTGATAAAGGGTATAACAAAAGATAAATTAATTTTAAAAGCAATTTTATATACATTATGGAAATATTGAAATCTAAAATTAGCTAATTTTTAATTCCAAAATATATTATAGATACCATGATACAATTTGTTTTTACTCAAGATATAAACATTTTAAATGGATTTGTTTTGTTATGATAACAACGAAAGATATATAAGTAAGTAAAATTTTACAAAAGTATGAATATTATATATTTTAATAATAAATTAGTAGTGAAGAATTAATTCATTTAATGAATAATTAATATTACTGAATTACGTTAATGATAATTAAAATTATTGTAATCACTAAACTTTATTTATAAAAAATTAATAACGAACTTTACTACAATTTAATAACTACAGTTGCGGGTTCAAAATTCTTTCAAATGAAGAACCTTGAGTTTTTTAGGCTTTTCAGCTTCTTCAGTTCTATCGCTTCGAAGTTTGCTTTTCTTACTAAGGTTCTTGCCCTTGTCGCGAGAAAATCCCGCTGGAACCATTAATAAAGGAAATAGAGAAATCGAAAAGACCCAAGGTAGTTGAAGAGTTTTTCATCATCACAAAACATACTTATAAATGAAGTCGTAAAAGCACGAAGTCCCAAGTCCAATCACTAACATACACGTCAGCAAACTTTGAGAACTTCAAATAGACGACACCATAAAAGTTTAAAAGGCAACGGTTTTGAAGTGTCAAAAAGCACAACAGGTCCTCCTAGCAAAATAATTATCACAGAATAAATCCTAAAAGAATGTAAATTCCAAATAGGGTGGGAGACATCTGATATCACGCAAAATTACATCACATAGATGACGTCATGGTCACCCTCGTGACATCTAAAATGAGGCTCATAACTATTGACGGCAGTCCAAGCCCAACGATGAATGGCCCAACAACATCTAAACAAGGCCCGAGACCAACACATAGGGTTTTAGCCCCAATCAAAAGAGAAACTTCTGGAATCCTATGAGATAAAGGATTCTTAAAGATGTGACAACATAACCTAATCAAACACTATAGATAGACAAGTATGAGCACCACGTTCGGTACATTAACTATTATCTCTAAATTTATGCTTACCTTTCTATTCGATCCTAAATCATAAACTGACTTAGGCATCGGAGCGGGTTCGCCGGACTCCGATCTCGTCTGACCTCCATAATGTTTTGTAGGTTCATTACAACATCGGATCATTGTAGCGGCTTTGATACGTAAGCTGAATCAGGTTACCAGTTATCATCCCTAATCTTGTTTAAAGTGGTCTTTTTAAAGTGTACACATTTCAACTTAGATTTTAGGGGTTATATCCACTTTAAATAAGTATAGAGGTTAATAAAAGATTTTTAAAGTTTAGGAGTCGGTTGACATTTTAAGAAGTGGAATGGTGTATTAAGGAAAAAAAAACCTTAAACTACAAGGAAGAATGGAGAAAGAAGAAAGGAGAGTATTAATTAGTTGAATAAAATTATGTATACAAAATTGGCATTAAATCCATGGATGCAATAGATGTGCTTCAGTTCCAACTAGAAATGGAAACTTTAATTAAAAAGAATCTTCAAAATTGTCCAACACTCTCGTTTGAAAGCTAAGCTATTATGTTGAATTGATTTTGAAGAGAGAAAAATTAATAAAAATGAGAGAGAAGAAAGAGAAAAAGAGGAAGAAAAACAAGAAATTAAAAAGAGATAAAGAAGACGGTGTATTTGATTTTTAATTTTTATTTTAGGATCTGTTTGTGATAATTAGATAATAAATGGGTTAATTTATAAAATAAATAAATATAAGGACAAAATTAATTCTTTTCCCTTTAACTTTTGACTTTTTTTTTAATACCATTAGTAAATTTGGTTTATGTTTGCTAACGAAATGAACCTCAAGGTACCTGTTTGCCAACTTTTAAACCACATAGTTTATGTTTGAAAATTGCCCAAACCACAAGGTTTATTTTTTGTACTTTCCCCATTTTTCTTTTATCTAATTAATTTTTCTATTTTATTTTTTAATTGTACTTATTTATTACAACCATGATTTACTACTTCGCTTTTAGGCCTTAAAAATCTCACGATGGTAGAATACAACTATGATATTCAATTTTGAGGTTACTTATTATTCCCAAATTATAAACTAGACATCTTAATTCTTAAAATCACATATATTATCTAAAAAATCCAAACAATCGGAACACAAATTCATCATTTCTATAACATAATGTTTGATTACATCATTGAAAATCTCAATCAAATTAAACAATCAATCCTTACAAAATCATCCTCTAACCAAGATATATGTGGATAATCCCCCAATTATCATGAGACATCATCATCGACTTGAATGATTTGTCATCATAGACATCAATGAGATACTTCGTACTAGTTGGGAGGAAGAAATTGACCTTAGTGATGCACCAAGCAGGAATATTAAACATTATAGCCACTTTTTGTTTTAAGTCATTAAGCTTTAGATCACCATATTTATCGATTGAGAGCTGATGAACTTTCCCGCCTCCATAGACCATCGTGCCATCACTGTCAGTCCTAAATACACCTCCTATATGGAATACTGCTGTCACGTAATTCATCCGCCTGACATGTGGCATCTTGACAAATAGTAAGTTTCAATTAGCAAGAATTATAGTCATAAGGCAATTGTTTTTCTAAACGAGAAACACATTTTATATTTACAATATTTATATAAACTAGAGGAGAACGTGTCATAAACAAACATAAAATACAAAAACGCTACTGAAGAGTAGTTTTTGCGCAATATAAACTCACATTATTGCATTCAGAATGTAATAATCTCTCATATTACAAAATTTCAGCACAAAAAATGGGCTGAAAGAAATCAACTTTTCTCACTAAACAATAAATTCATCAACTGAAAACATAAAGAAAAAGCAAAAATAATGCCTGAAAAACATGAGTTTCATCAATGGCACAAACAAAATTCCTAAAAAACTCTTAAATTCAAGCAAAAACCCTAAATGAATCGAAGTAAGAGAACACGGAAGGAAAGGAAGTACCTTTGTTCTTAGATTAGTAAAAAAATAACACAGTGTAAGGAATTCCCAGAATACCAATTGGAGTTTCGGATTGAAATAGCAATAAGAAGAGATTAATCTATCAATTTATATATATAACCAAGATTTTTTACTACTTTTCCACAAATTCTTCCCTAATAAAAGCTAAATGGAATTAATGTTCATTATTAATTATATAAAATATTTTGGTGGTTACATTAGTTTTTTTTTTTTATGTTGGTGGTTACACTATAGTTTTAATTGTCATTAACGTGAATCAATTCAATAAGATTAATTATTCATATTGGTGGTAACCACCAAAATGTTTTATATAATTAATAATGAATTACACTAGTTTTATTTGTCATTAACGTGAATCAATTCAATAAGATTAATTGTTCATTTAGTGAACTAATTCTTGAATTGATTGAGAGTAAAAAACATTCCAATGCTTTGCCTATAAGAGTGATATTTTCCTTATTTGAAACAGATATACAGTAGATTTAAAGGAAATAGAGAAAAATCAAAAGTTGTCGCTTTATACCATTGCAATAAAAATGCATTAGTTCCTAATGAATGGATCACTTGTGTACATTTTCATTTACGTGTGTGATTCATCGGTTTCCATGTCTCCTATACTTATATAAGCTCTTGCATTTTAGAGCATTCTAAACTTCAAAACTCCAATTCCTATAAAAAAAACCTCTAAGTGATTGTTTTCTTTCCAAGAGGCTGACAATTCATCTTAGTATGCATTAACAATCGATAATGTGTCAAGCCAATATTTTTCACTATTTGGTTTCAACTTCAGTGTTTGGCTTCTCCATTTTGGCTTGCTCTATATAAAAGACATGGGCTACCCAAATGAAAGGATATGTATTTTAAAACTCCAATTCCAATAAAAAAAAAAAAAACCTCTAAATGATTATTTTCTCTAGCCCAGTTGGATAGATTGTGCTTTTGATGCTAAACAATCAACACAATTATTACATTCCCGATAGATATGAAGGAACGATAAATTCAAACTTACTTCTAAGAAAATGAATATTTCCTATCAAGAATCCGACATGATGATGAACTAAACAAAACTCAAATTAATCATAGTGACTGCTTTTACACAATCCGACTCCACCACAATCCTTTTCAAATTTCTCTCGATAGCTAAACTGATATTAAAGAGGATGCCCCAAAGTTCACCTTCAAATGTACTGTCGTGCACTATATTGTGAACATAACTACCTCCTCAATGCCTGTTACTATCTCTGAGCATGCCCTTATTTAAGTGTAATAAAAAGGTGTAATTTTAAGTAATTTTTCTTGGAAAAGTATAAAAATAAACCTTGTGGTTTAGGTCAGTTTCAAACATAAGCTTTGTGGTTTAAAAGTTGGCAAACATGTGCCTTGAGGTTCATTTCGTTAATAAATACATACCAAATTGACTTACAGTGTTAAAAAAGATCAAAAGTTAAAGGGTAAAGAGTTAATTTCATCCTTATATTTATTTATTTTATAAATTAACCCCTTTTATTATCTAATTATCACAAACAAACCTCAAAATAAAAAATAAAAATAATATACACTATCTTCTCTATCTCTCTTTAATTTTTTATTTTTAACTTTCTTTCTCTTTCTTCTCACTCTTTTTTGTTAATTTTTATCTCTCTAAAATCAATTGAACATAAGAGTTTACCTTTCAAACAAGAGTGAAAATACCCAACACAACCTGTCGCACCCTAGCTTCCGTTTTTTACATAGGTCGGGGTGCGTGGCTGGTTCGATCCGCCTTTCTCGTGTTTAAGGTTTCGAGTCGCCACCAATCATCACTTGGAAATATGTGTGCGGGCGTGATTGGTCGCCCTATCTGTTTGGATTGACTTTGTGTGGTTTGGTTTTGGTAAGGACGATCTTCAGAGAGATTCAAAGTTCGTTTTTCCGGTTACGTGTAGGGAAGAGATATGATCTCACCCTACCCCGCCCGACGTATCGGTACTATTGTGATATTACGTGTTTGCTATTTGCTTTGCTTTGAATTGTTGATATAAACCAGGCACTCGCGTGTTTTCACATCGATTAGAATTAATTTGATTATGAATTCGAACGACGTTTTTACATCGATCCGAATTAATTTAGTTGAGAATTCGGATGACGTTGATGACGTTTTCACATCAATCCGAATTGATTTGGTTTATGAATTCGAGTGACGTTTTCACATCAACCCGATTTAATTTAATTATGAATTCGAATGACGTTTTCACATCGATTCAAATTAATTTAGTTATGATTTCGAATGACGTTTTCACATCGATTCGAATTTAGTTTAGTTATGAATTCGGATGACGTTTTCACATCGATCCGAATCAATTTGGTTTGCAAATTCGAATGACGTTTTCACATCAATCCGAATTAATTTGGTTATCCTTTATTGATTCGAAATAACATTTCGAATTGAATTAATTTTGATCTGGAACTGCGTACGCAACATGCACGTAATTGCATTTGTCGAATTAGAATTACTTTTAGATATATCATATATATGACACATATTTTAATAAAGGATGAATATATATTCTTTACAGTCTCAATCGACCTTTTCGCGTTTATCCGGACGGATTTCAATTTTTGGTCAACTTTATTTCATTTTAGAGTCGTGTGTATCACATACCCACGAGGCGTTCACACTCCCTTTTGTTATCATTTTCTTTTTACGAATTGGGCGAATTAGAACAAACGGAGATCCAATTAATTTGCAACGAAATGAAATGAATGAATAGGTGATTTTCGTTAGACTAAATTGGTCCCAAAAAATTACTTATTCAATAACGAAGATAAAACAAGCTAAAGAGACAATTTTTCTTAAAACTTCTAACAAATTAAACCCGGCCCAAGTCGATCCATGTTTTAATTTTAGGAGGGGAATTTTGATCATATACTTTTTAGCCGAACTTATTTGTGATGCCGTTTAGCGGGTGATGTTCGAGTTATATGGTTAACTAGCTTGGGTCGACGACACACGAAACCATGTAATTAGACTTAAGCTAACACAATTAAATTGAAATAGCCCCTAATGGGCTTCCTATTTCTCCCTAATTAAAAGCCCAAAATTATAATCCTATTATTTCTAAACCCAACTCTCACTTATCCTATTGATTTTCCATATCCCTCATATTATCATGTTAAATCCCATACTCATCTCCCCTCTTCACTTTCACGATTCTCCTCTTCTCCATCCCATTCTTCTATTCCGATCACCCATCTCCGCCGTTCCCATGGTTTCCGGCAGCCTCTCTCACTGTTTATGCTCCCTTGGTTCTTCTATGGGTGGTTTTTTCGGTCATCCCTGTATTTTCCATACTCGATTCGGACCCTTGGGTCTTCTTCGAGCGATCCGAGGATGGTGACCATTTTTACCTCCGGTGATGAAATTAGACCCCTGAGGAGGTGGTCCTCTCTCCCTTCTCCGACCTCGGTTTCTCTTCTGGTCCTTTTGCGAGTTCTAAGAACTCTTAGAGGCGTAATGGGTATGCTATGTCTTTGATTTGAGGTAGATGCTTGCTATGTTTATTTGAGTTTGAGATGGAAGTTTGGTTGAGTTTGTTTGGCTTTAAGATGTCTATGGGTTTGTTCACTTTGTTGGTTTGATTTTTGCGATAATCTATCCCCTGTTTCTAATCTCCATTATTACTTAATCCCCTGTTTGGGAGGAGGTTAATGAGAGTAAATGAGACTAACGGAAGGTTAAGTATTAAGTTATTCTTGTTTGAGAGTTATTTTTTGAGAGTAGATGGAGGTTAATGAGAGTAAATGGGACTAACGGAAGGTTAAGTATTAAGTTATTCTTGTTTGAGAGTTATTTTTTGAGAGTAGATGGAGGTTAATGAGGTGAAAAAATTTACTTTCTCTAACCTCCAAACTCTAACCTCCAAATTGGAGGTTAATGAGAGTAACGTAAACTTTTTTTAAATTTCTTGTCTCTGCAGAGTAAATTTAACTTTCCTTCCCCTCATATTTAAACTCCCAAACAAGGTTAAACATTTAACCTCATTTACATCATATAAACTCCCAAACAAGGTTAATTGTTAACTTTCCTTTCCATCACTTCCCTTCCCTTTCCATTACCTCCTTTAACTCTCACCTCCGTTAACCTCCAAACTCCCAATAAATGAGTTTGATTTCTTTGTGTGAGAGGGTCTTTTAGGACTCTCAAACTAGTTTTAGGAATGCAACCAGAGCCATTACAGGCTCTGGAGGGTATTCCGAACCTTCAAACCGATTCGCTCGGGGATGAAACCTAAGTCTATGTTCTTGTTTTAATGATATATGTGATGGAAAGTGATAGAAATGATGAAGAAACAATGATCTAGAGACAGTTCATATAGATATACACATGTATGAATAAACTGGAAACGTGTTAACCTTCCACTTTTGATTGATTGTTTGCTGTTACAATATTGAAGATGAACTTGTTCTTTTGCCTTCCAGCCCTGTTACAGTGAAGCTCTTCTCCTATTACAGTAACGAAATTTTGCCCAAATTTCTATCCCCTTTTACAGTGTTTTCCTCCCCCCATTACAGTGATGAACCTCTCCTATTTATAGTAGAAATTTGCTGTGAATTATTGAGTTTCATCATTTTTTTCTATTTCCTACTTTACCCTTGAGGGTTGATAAGTAATTTTGCTCGCCCATTTTTTTCACTGGAGAGTGCAGAGTGAGGGTTCTCGATGCCTGCTGGATGAGATCATCTCTGTTGAATTATTGATTTTTTTGGTAAAAATGTTGTTTGGTCCCTGGGATTGAATCTTTTTGCAGAAGGACGCTGTATTAATCCGAGTCGGTAAGTTTGTTGGGAATTGACGACATTAGTTCCGAGTTGAATCGCCTATTTGAATTCCGGGTCCCTGTTTGACTGTTGCCGCTCCGGTTTAATTTTGTTTGATTTACCGCGGTTTAATTTGGTAGCCCCGGGTTAAATCTGATGATTCTCGACTGTCCCGTATGAATTTGGTTGCCTTGGATATGCTTCGGTTGCCTCGGGTAAATTTTGTTGCCTCAGATATTTTGGTTGCCTCGGATATGCTTTGGTTGCCTCGGGTAAAATTTTGTGCCTCAGATATGCTTTGGTTGGGAAACATCCTAAAAGTGAATAGGCGTACCCGGATCGAATGTGGGCTTTGACCCTGCCTTTCGGGGGTCTTGAGTTGCCTCGGTATTCAAAGTGGGGTACAGAAACCCCCGACATTGTAAGGCGGGCCTCCAGGTCCGCTACATTTGTTTCACTTTATTTTTATTTTATTTTTTCCTGGAAAAGATGTAATTAGAAGTTAGACATTTGTATCATAATGTAGTTGTATTTGTGTACTATTATTTTTATTAATAAAATTTGATCGGTTTCTTTCTATACTAGTACCTCCAATTTTATTTGACGCAATTAGCCAAACAGCACATGACAGGTTAAAGTAACTAATAAGTATGATTCGAGTTATAATAACCCGTGACCGTGAAATTTTACAACAAAATAATTTGAGCTCGACTAATATAAAAAAAAGGAGAATGTAACAATCACCGACTTATTTAATAAAGAGACGCTTTGGACTATGACGATGACTGATATTTTAAGGAAACGTTCGACACGAAATTAATTGATTGTATTTTATCATTGAAAATTTAGGGACAACAACGTTAATACGCACAGACTCAAGATAAACACACACACACACATTAGGTATAATATAATATAAATCTTAATCTGACCATTTCCGACACGATATCGGATTGAGATTCACAATTTCACGAGTCATGCCGAATTAGCGTAGATTGACGACTCAACCCGATTGCTTGACACTTGGACTTAAACTAATGACTCATAACTCAAATTTAAGCAAATTCAATTTTATTCAAAATACGAGGAATATATCTCGAATGAAATTTATAATGGGTAAATTGTACTTTAATTCTATTAAGTCACATTTTGAATATAATTCGATATCTTTACCGACTTATACCGAAATGTGGCAAATTAGCCTTAATAGCACAATTTTTTCCCAATAAATTATTTTCGAGATAATACCATATATTCTGGATAATTCATGAATTGTTCAAATTTCAAGTGAAATTTATTATAAACTTAAAAATTGGTCCGGACAAAAATGGGTATCTACACAACCACTTCCAATTCCACTCTCTCTCTATACACTTTCCAACCAAACATGAACTCAACTTTTACTCTCATATATAAATGAGAGAAAGTCTAAATCTTTTTGGATTTTTTAATCGAAATTTCTTATTTGGGTTACTGTTATTTACTCAGCGACGTGTTGCACTTCTTAGACTTGGGTGTAGTGAAAACTATGCTAGGGTTGCTAGGTCATCGCCCCGAAGCGGCACGCCACCCTAGGACTCGGGGTGGTGTCAAATATGCAAGGGTTGCGGGTAAATAAGCTAATCCACGATAATGGTAGGGGTAGGGGTGATAGGTTACGCTTTGGGACATGGAACATAGGCTCTTTGACATGAAAATTAGCTGAAATTGTAGATGTTGTGAAGAGGAGGAGAATAAATATAATGTGCCTACAAGAAACCAAGTGGGTTGGAGCCAAGGCTAGAGAGATAGCTCATTGGGGTTATAAACTGTGGTACTCAGGAAAGGATAAGGGTAGAAATGGAGTAGGTATTCTTATTGATAGGGAGTATATTGATGATGTAGTAGCGGTGTCTAGGAAGAGCGATAGAATTATGAGTTTTAAGCTTGTGATAGGAGATGAGGTTGTGAATGTCATAAGTGCATATGCGCCACAAATAGGATTAGATGTCTTTATAGGATAAGCGCTTTGGGAGGACTTGGAGGAAGTGGTGCAACAGGTTCCTAGCGATGAAAAGATGGTACTAGGTGGTGATCTCAATGGACACGTAGGTTCTAGGCGAGATGGGTTTGAGAGTGTTCATGGAGGGTATGGTTTTGGAGATAAAAATGAAGCAGGAAATGATATCTTGGAATTCGCATCAGCCTATGACTTGAGTATCATGAACACATGGTTTATGAAAAGAACATCCCACTTAGTAACCTATCGGAGTGGCGGTAATGCGAGCCAAATTGACTTCTTTCTAGTAAGGAGTGCTTGGAGAAAGAGTTATATTGATTGTAAGGTGATCCCTGGTGAGAGTACGACAACCCAACATAGAGTAGTGGTGCTTGATTTTCGAAGTAGGAGATGTATGAGAAAACAAACACCACAAGTGGAGACTAAGATTAAGTGGTGGAAACTGCAAGGGGAGAATCAACAAAAATTTATGGATGAGATGGCCAAAAAAGATATTTGGACTTGTAATATGGATTTAGATATAGATTCGATATGGAATAAGATGGAGCATAGTATAAGGGAAGTAGTGAAGGAAGTTCTAGGGGAATCTAAAGGTAGCATGCCACCGGGTAAGGACACATTGTGGTGGACAGAAGAAGTACGACAAGCAGTAAAGAGTAAGCGAGAATCCTATAAAATATTAGGGAAGTGCAGGAGTGATGAGAACTATGAAAAGTACAAAGAGGCTAAAAGGGAAGTAAAGAAGGTCATACGAGATGCTAGAGCAAAGGTGAATCGGGATCTGTACACAAGATTGGATACGAAGGAAGGGGAAAGAGACATATATAGAATTGCTCGGATAAGAGATAGGAAGACGCGAGATCTCGAAAAAGTTAAATGTGTGAAGGATATGGACCAAAAAGTCCTAGTTGGAGATAAAGATATCAATGAACGATGGAGGTCCTATTTTGATAACTTATTTAATGGAGATCGCGGACAAGAGGTTGGAGATATAAGTATCCCTCACGATATGATAAATCGTGAATGCATACGGAGAATTCAAAAGGGTGAAGTCAAAATGGTATCAAATAAGATGAGATTGAAGAAATCAGTAGGACCTGATGGCATCCCTATTGAGATTTGGAGATGTTTAGGAGAGAGAGGAATCGAATGGTTGACGACGTTCTTCAACAAAATTTGGAGAAACAATAAGATGCCATCCGAATGGAGGAAAAGTATTATAATCCCATTGTATAAGATCAAAGGTGATGTCCAAGATTGTGCCTACTATCGAGGAATCAAATTAATGAGTCACACTATGAAACTATGGGAGCGAGTGATCGAACAAAGGCTAAGGAGGACGGTGAAGATCTCAGAAAACCAGTTTGGCTTTATGCCGGGAAGATCAACTATGGAAGCCATCCACCTAATGGGACAATTAATGGAGCACTATCAAAATAAGAAGAAAGACTTGAATATGGTTTTCATTGACTTGGAGAAGGCATATGATAAGGTACCAGGGGAAATACTTTGGTGGGCCCTAATAAGGAAAGGCATTTCGCGGAAATATGTTGACATCATAAAGGACATGTATGAGGGAGCATGCACGAGTGTACGCACCAGTGTTAGGAAGACTGAAGAGTTCCCTATTACGATTGGAGTGCATCAAGGTTCTGCACTAAGTCCTTTTCTTTTTGCTATCGTTATGGATGAACTAACGAGTTCACTTCAAGATGGTATACCATGGTGCATGTTGTTTGCAGATGATATTGTGTTGGTTGATGAGACGAAAGAAGGCATGGAGAGGAAGTTGGAACTATGGAGACGAACTTTAGAATCTAGAGGCTTTAAGCTGAGCCGAAGTAAGACAGAATATTTGGAGTGTAAGTTTAGCGGCGATAGGAGTGGGGAGGCATGGACAATCACACTAGATGGGAGAGTTGTTCAGGCATCGGATTGCTTTCGGTATTTAGGATCTATTATCCAAACTGATGAAGAAGTAGATGGAGATGTTGCTCATAGGATTAAATCTGGTTGGGCAAAGTGGAAGAGTGCTACGGGTTTCCTTTGTGACCCCGGCATGCCAAATATATTGAAGGGAAAATTCTACCGCACTGCAATTAGACCAGCACTGTTATATGATACGGAGTGTTGGGCAGTGAAACACTGTCACACTCATAAAATATCGGTGGCGGAGATGCGTATGTTGAGATGGATGTGTGGTCATACGAGAAAGGATCGGGTGAGCAATGAAATAATTAGGACAAACTTAGGGGTTACTTCTATTGAGAATAAAATGAGGGAAACCCGACTAAGGTGGTTTGGCCATGTAAGACGAATAGCGCTTGATGCGCCGGTTAGGAGGACTGGAGAGTGAAAAAGGGATGTAGTGGTGAGGGGGAGGGGAAGACCTAAGTAAGCTTGGAGAAGGGTGATCGAGAGTGATATGAGTTTATTGGGGATTGAGGAAAATATGGTAGTGGATAGGAAAGAGTGGAGGGGGAGAATTTGTGTAGCGGAGACGACTTGATTTCACGGTTTTATATGATGGTTCATATTAGCCGACCCCGAATCATTTCGGGACTAAGGCTTTGTTGTTGTTGTTGTTGTTGTAATAAGAAGGTGAAGTTTTGTTTTGTCACTGTTCAATCTTTGATTAAGCTATAATAAAGCCTGTCGTTTTCCATCTTCTTCTCTATAACCATCTTTTCATGTTCTTATTTCCTTGATTCTCAAATTCAACAATTAAAAAGTGGGTTTTCAATTTTATTAAAGTTGGATATAGAATTTTAGAAATTGGATTGGTTTTCTTTAATAAGTTATTGCAGATTATAGTTTCTTTTCCATAACACAAATAAAGTTTCCAACTTTAGATCCAAAAACCCTTGCATTGGGTACTTTCACTCTTGTTTGAAAGCTAAGCTATTATGTTCAATTATTTTAGAAAGAGAAAAATTAATAAAAAGGAGAGAGAAGAGAGAGAAAGATGAAGAAAAACAAGAAATTAAAAAAAGATGAAGAAGATGGTGTATTTGATTTTTAATTTTTATTTTAGGGTTTGTTTATGATAATTAGATAATAAAGGGGTTAATTTATAAAATAAATAAATATAAGGATCTATTTCAAAAAAAAATATAAGGATAAAATTAACTCTTTTCCCTTAACTTTTGACTTTTTTTAACACCATTAGTCAATTTGGTTTGTGTTTGCCAACGAAATGAATCTCAAGGTACCTGTTTGCCAACTTTTAAACCACATAGTCTATGTTTGAAAATTGTCCAAACCACAAATTTTATTTTTGTACTTTCCCCATTTTTCTTTTATCTAATTAATTTTTCTATTTGATTTTTTAATTGTACTTATTTATTACAACCATGATTTACTACTTCGCCTTTAGGCCTTAAAAATCTCATAATGGTAGAATACAACTATGACTATTCAATTTTAGCCCAAATTATAAACTAGACATCTTAATTCTTAAAATCACATATATTATCTAAAAAATCCAAACAATCGGAATACAAATTCATCATTTCTATAACATAATGTTTGATTACATCATTGAAAATCTCAATCAAATTAAACAATCAATCCTTACAAAATCATCATTTAACCAAGATATATGGATAGTGTTGAAACACCTTTCCATATAATTTTGATTTGACAAAATTGTTTAAGTATAATTAAAAAACATATTCTAAACACACTAAGTTTAAATGCTTTGATTTATTCTACTAATGTGTTTGTTCAATGTTGAGTTAAATTGTTTATAAGACACAAAGTTTAAAAGGCCCAAAGCCCAATACGGAAGTCAAAGCCCAAGTCAAACAGTTTAAGGCAACTCGGCCCGCGTATGTCAAAACGCTGTCGTTATGTACAAAACGCAACTCAGCGGAAGAAGGATCTAGAAGACCTTCGTGGAACAACTTCGGGACGAAGCTGCTGAGTTGATTCGATAAAGAGTACAAGACAGCAGCTGGCTAAGAACAACTTCCAGACAAAGTGTTTCCACTTTGGGTAAAGTTCAGAAGACACGGTATGCTGTCCAGTTGACCTTACCATAAATGGAGAGACATTCTGCCGAGCTGACCAAAAGCTGACCGAGGACAGAAGATACTCAAATCTGATTGGCCGAGAGCTCTGAGCAAGACAGGATGACAACGACAGGAAGCCGTTTCCCTCCAACGGTTATTTCGAAATTCGAAATGACCGACACCTCAGACGTCTCTATAAATAGAGCCCTTCAATTGCTTCATTCTACACAGAACTTGATCAAGCCATTACGCTGACCAAATCTCTACACAAAGTTCTGCAAGAAAAAGCAAAACATTCTTACACTAAATTTCATATCTTTTGTGTAAAAGTCTAGAGTGATTATTCAATCATCTAAGGTGTCTTAGCAATCATTGTTTAGGACAAACACTTATCATTTCTAGAGATTAGAAAGGAGAGGCTGAGTACTCGGTTATAGTACTCAGCGAGAGATTAGGATTGAGTAGAGGTATAGAGGAATGTACTCTTGTTATACTCAGTTGCTAAGATTGTAAAAGGTTTGATGCTATACCGTTAAAGAGCTCATTAGAGAATTCGAAATCTCGGAACGTGTTCCGGGGACAGGACGTAGGCTTGGAGGTCGAACCTGGATAAATCTGCTGAGTAACATATTTCTAACCTTTAACTCCTTTATATATTTATTTCTTGCTTAAACAAAAACTGACCAAGTAAAGAGGTCAAGCTGAGTTGTGCGCATTGAATATCTGAGCTCAAGAATAGACTCTAAGTGCTATCTCCTGACTCAAGTAAAGAAACTGACCTAGTCACTAGTTGACTAAGCCAGTATTTTGCTATTCACTCAGCGCCGCTGTCCAAACCTTTTTCTCACGAAAAAGAAGTCTGCCCTAGCTTAAATTTTTTGAATATTTCCTAACCCCCCCTTGGAACTATACTTGTAACGTTATAAGGGACCAACAAGTGGTATCAGAGCTTAAAAGCTCACTGTAAAAGGTTTAACCACCTTGAGCTGATCCCCACTATGGGCGAAAACAGCACTCGGTTTCTCCCAGGAAACCAAACAACTCAGATCTTACCTGAGGGGCTGTCCATTACTCGGCCTCCCCTATTCTTCGGGTCTAACTACACCTTCTGGAAGAATAGGATAAAAAATTTCATTCAGGCTACAAATATGAGTGCCTGGCTATCCATAGTCCAAGGTCCATTTGTACCTGTCGAAGTTGTGGCTGGCCAAACAGTTGTTAAAGCTGAGGCCAAATGGACAGAGGATGATCTCGAGAAGCTACAAAATCATGCTTCGGCTATAAACATGCTTCACTGTGCACTCAATGCTGCAGAATATAATAAAATCTCAGGTTGTGAGTCGGCTCAAGAGATCTGGAAGAAGCTGGAGGTCACCTACGAAGGAACAAATAAAGTAAAGGAGTCCAAGGTGAACCAGCAAATGAGACTGTACGAGCTGTTCGAAATGAACAATGATGAGGGAATATCTGACATGAATGCAAGGTTTACCAACATCATCAATGAGCTCAAGAGACTTGGGAAGATCTTCACTGAGGAAGAACAAGTCAAGAAAATACTCAGGAGCCTTCCCAAAGACTGGCAAGCGAAGAAGACCACTGTTGAGGAAGCTCAGGACTTAACCACCTACAAATATGACGAGCTCATCGGCTCGCTGCTGACCCATGAGATCTCGATTAAGAATTTCGAGGTGAAGGAAAAGTCTGAAGACAAGAAGCAAAAATCTCTTGTCATGAAAGCTGACTCCACTGATGGGAGCTCAACAGATGATGAGGAGATGGCTATGTTCACAAGGAAGATGAAAAGGCTGTTCAGAAAGAATGACAAATATTCTAAGAAGCCTTACAGAAAGTTTGATAAGTATAAAGCCGAGTCCAGCGACAGCAAATACAAGAAGGACAACTCAAAGCCCATTACATGCTTTGAATGTCATCAAACTGGCCATATCAAGTCAAGCTGCCCCACGCTGAGGAAAGAAAAGAAGAACGGCAAAAAGGCAATGGTGGCAACATGGAGCGACAGTGATGAGTCTTCATCAACAGAAGCTGAGGCCACCGAGTCAGTGAAGATATGCTTCATGGCTGACGAACTTGCTGAGCCGTGCGTCTCTGAGCATGCTGACCCCTCCATTGCATCTGATGATGAGGAGCAATCAAATGAGGTAATATCACTTTCCCAGCTCAGAAACGAAATGGGTAATGCCTTGAGTGACCTTTATACACTTGTCAAAAAGTGTAATAAGAAAATTAGAGCACTCAGCAGGCACTGTGACGAGGTTGAAGAGGTCAAGCTAAGTGACCTCAGATTCCTTCTTCAGGACAACTCAACTTTGCATGATAGTATGGAGATCATACATAAGTCTGTCTCTGAAGTCCAATCAGATTCTAAGAAACTGAGAAAGGACGTCACAAATATCCAGAACCAACTAAAGGTTCAAAACAAAAGAAATACTCCTCTGAATGCTCAGTACCGAAGTACTGGTCAGCAGAGATGGAATCCCCAGCGGAATGTCCAGTGTGACTTCTGTGGGAAGAAAGGACACACCACAAAGGTGTGCTGGCATGCTCAGCACTGGGGTGCTGACCAGTCAGTGAGAAATCCTAAACGGAAGGTCAGCTGTGACTTCTGTGGAAATAATGGCCATACCATCCAAGTATGCCGCCATAAAATAAAATATGATGCTTTACCTGTTGAACCTAACAAGCAAGGACCCAAAAAGAATTGGGTACCTAAAAGTAACTAGTTACAATGCAGGTAAGCCTGAGGTGTGCTGAGAAGTCAAAGATGTGGTATATTGACAGCGCATACTCGAGACACATGACTGGTGATGAAACTCAGTTCATCACGTTTGAGCGTAAACGAGGAGGAAGCGTAAGTTTTGGAGACAACAAAAAGGGTAAGATAGTAGGGTCAGGAACCATCGGAGGTAATCCTACTATTGAGTCAGTCTCCCTAGTCAGCGGACTCAAATATAACTTACTCAGCGTAGCCCAGCTATGTGACAATGGGAGAAAAGTTATATTTGATGCTACTGGATGTAAAATATACGAGGGAAAAACAAATGAGTTAATTTTAACTGCCCCTCGGATTGATAATGTCTTTATGCTAGACTTAGAGAAAAAGTTTTCAAAAACTGTATGCTTAGTTTCAAAGGAAGAAAATTCCTGGCTATGGCACAGGAGACTTGGTCATGTAAGCATGGACCTCCTGGCCAAATTAGCAAGAAAGCAATTGGTTGAGGGACTGCCTGAACTTAGATTTGAAAAAGATCAATTATGCCACGCTTGCCAAGCTGGAAAACAAACCAAACAATCTTTTCATAGCAAAAACATTGTCTCAACTAAGCGTCCGTTAGAATTACTACACTTGGATCTCTTCGGTCCAGTCCAGCCGCTGAGTCTGGGTGGAAGAAGATTTTCCTTGGTCATTGTAAATGACTTCTCTCGGTACACTTGGGTCATCTTGCTGAGTAGCAAGGATGAGACCTTTGAGACATTTTCAAATTTGGTTAGAAAACTTGAAAATGATAAAGACCTAAAACTGGCTCACATCCGAAGTGATAATGGTGGAGAATTCAAAAACCAACAGTTTGTTGAATTCTATGAAGCCAGCGGCATTGACCATAACTTTTGTGCTCCTAGAACGCCTCAACAAAATGGGGTTGTTGAAAGGAAGAACAGAACCTTGGTTGAAATAGCCAGGACAATGCTGAGTGAGCATAGGCTTCCAAAGTACTTTTGGGGAGAAGCTGTCAACACAGCGTGCTACATTCTTAATAGGGCTCTTGTTAGACCTATACTAAAGAAAACCCCCTATGAGCTTTGGAAAGGACGAAAGCCCAATATTGGATATTTTCGGTGCTACTAATGAGTCAATGTGCAAGGAATTTAGCAAGCAAATACAGACTGAGTTTGAAATGTCTATGATGGGAGAACTCAACTTATTCCTTGGACTTCAAATCAAACAAGGAAAGAATGGCATCTTCATCAGTCAAGCTAAATATGCCAAGGAGATATTGAAGAAATATGATCTTGAAAATTGCAAGCCAATATCCACTTCTATGGGCACTGGCACTGTCCTCTGCGCTGACGAGAATGGTAAGTCGGTAGACAGCAAATTGTATCGAGGTATGATAGGCTCTCTACTTTACTTAACAGCAAGTAGACCGGACATTCAGTTCTCAGTATGCTACTGTGCTAGATATCAATCTAACCCTAAGGAAGCTCATTACATAGCTGTAAAAAGAATCCTTAGATATTTGCAAAGCTCAGTGAACGCAGGTTTATGGTATCCCAACACTCATGGCTTTACACTCATTGGATACACTGACGCTGACTATGGTCGAGACAAGCTAGAACGGAAAAGCACCTCTGGAGGATGTCATTTCTTAGGAAGTTGTCTTGTATCCTGGTTCAGCAAGAAGCAGGCGTCAGTAGCCTTGTCTACCACTGAAGCTGAGTACATTGCTGCTGGTCACTGTGTTGCTCAAGTCCTATAGATTAAGCAACAGCTTGAAGACTATGGTGTTCAAATAAAGACAATTGAGGTCAAATGCGACAACAAAAGTGCAATTGATCTATCAAAGAACCCAATTCAACACAGCAGGATGAAGCATGTCAGCATAAGACATCACTTCATTAGAGACCATGTACTCAAGGGTGAGATAAAGCTGACCTATGTCCCAATGAATGAGCAGCTTGCGGATATCTTCACAAAGCCACTGGCTCGTGAACAGTTCAGCATACTGAGAGAATCCATTGGTATGTTTAATCCTCTTCAGTAAATTCCTGTTCTAAAATGTAAATTTATGCTGAGTGAATTACTATGCTCAATGATTTATGCAAATGCATGCTGAGTGATTGTTATGCTGAGTACTTAATGCAAAATACATATCAATACTGAGTAAATATGCACACCGAGTAGTAATCTCAAACTGAGAAATCATCCTTTCATATACTACTGACCACTCAGAATATAAAATGCTTAGTATTCTAAACGCTGAGTGTTAGATCCGTTGCATTAAATGCAAAAGCACGCGAATAGCCACCTAGGATGACGTATGCGCCGAATGTGTCATAAAAGCCAGGATCTTTATCGGTTGACAATCCCAAGGCAAAACTGACACATGGATTCGATAAGATCCACTCTTCACCGCTATAAATAATGGGTAAATCCCCATTTTTTATTTTCTTTACACTTACCGAATTTTCTGGCAAAGCATTCTCTCTCTAAGACTCTCAAAGCCTCCCAATCTTTTTCTGAAACAATGACTAGAGTTTCCGTCAACATCTCCGGTGCCGGTCACCCTAAGACCAGCTCCGATGAACCCTCCAGGCAAACTACTGTGCCTGAAACCACCAAGGTCACTACGCCAAGCAAAGGCAAAGCTGGCCAAGCTACCTAAACTAAGGGTAAGCCGACTAAGGCCAGAACCTATACCAAGGTATTTGAAGACATTAGCGAATGGAAAGTAGACTTCTCACGATGGGTTTTTGAGGCCTTCGTGACATCCGAGCAACCCTTCTGCGAATGGATATCGAAGAATGGCTGGACAGAGCTGTTCTCCATTAGAGATCACACCTATCCTGACCTAGTAAGGGAGTTCTACCACAATCTCCGAGTTGCTGATGATAACCAGGACTATCTGGTAACTGTGGTAAAGGAAAAGACCATTTTCATAAACCCTACTTATCTCGCTAACTTGCTGAAGTTAAAGAATGAGGGAACAAAACTGAGGCGATCTAGAGATCACGAAGGAACTGGGTACGATACCACCTTCTGTAAGCCCGCTGGCCACTCTGGAGAAGTCTCAAGCACCTCAATGGGTCAGTACCAAAAGATGGCTCACTATCTACTGACCTTCTTTATTTATCCCAAGATCAACTGCACTACCTCAGCAACGAATTCTGAGCAATGCTTCATATGGCATATGCTTACATACAAGCCGATCAACATGCTAGTATTCTTGATTGTTGGCTTCCAAATGAGCACTGGAACTCTCAGGCTGGGATCACTCATCACCAGAATTCTCTTAAATCATCAAATTGATCTATCTGAGGAAACTAAGGCTAGAGGATCTAAGATAACCGCGGCTTCGCTGAGGGCTTTGAAGTTCAATCAGCCACTAAAGAAAGGAAAAGTTGCTGCTGAACAACAAGCTGAGGAAACAGCTCCAAAGCAAAGCCAAAGGACAAAGGCTCCAGCTGCCTGCAAGAGGAAAGCTGTTGGGACTCCCTTAAAGAAGGCTGAGCCTCAGGCCAAGAAGTCGAAGTCAGCTGCTGAATCAGGTCATGAGAGACCTAAGTCAGTTGAGAAAAGGAGTAGGCAAGATGAGCCTGAAATTGAGGAAAGAACAAATGCTGATGAGCAACCTCAAAAGAAGCAGAAGTCTTCTACACTGACTCCTATTGATGCTATTCCTACTGACGTCGTTGTTCCTGGTGATTCTCACTACACACAGTGTCTAGGAACTGTAGCTGAGCATCAAAAAGATGATGTGCATCTGGACGATCAGTTCATTGCACAAGTTGAGGAAGAGTTAGATGGCGATAGTGAAGAATGTGAAGAACAAGAAGAAGCAAGCGGTCAGGATGACACTGAGGAGACAGCTAGTGAGATTGGAGCTGAGCCAACCAATACTGTGTTGGCTGCTGGAAATGAACAAGAACAAGCTGACCAGCTTAATGCTGATCAAGAGGAAACTTCTCCCTCTCACTCAGGAGAATCTATAGAAGTTGACACTCCTCCTCCAAGAAGAAGATTAATCAAGGCAAGTCAGAAGTCTGTCATTGACCCTCCTGTTCAGAAACCAACTGTCCCTGACTTCGTTATCCAGAAGCCGACCCAAGACCCTTCTAAACTCAAGCTGAAATTTTTCAGAAAACAACCATCTTCTACTCCATCGGCTTCCCTTGAAAAGCAAGCCTCTGTTTCTTCACCAAAGGAACATGCCAACTTGAATGCTTCTGCTAACTCTACAAGCCAAGTGGAGCCAATTCCCGTCAATGCTGTTACAACAAGCATTGTGCTGACTCAGGACATTCCTGCTCCAGTCAGCACAAACAGCATTCGGATTACTTCTTCTCCAATCAACACTTCTGCCGATCAATCAGCTTTACCTGAGACTCAAGTGCAGATTGGAAACACACTTCCAGTCACTGACCATATTATACCCTTGACTCCTCTTCCAACCGGTCATACTGAGGAAGCTAGGCAAGTTCATGAAGGCTCTCTCAGCTACTTGCATGCCACCGAGTCTGGTAAAAGAATCATTGACTCGGTGCAAACATTGATTAAAGACCTTCATCAAACCACTCCACCTGCTACTGGGTCTTCTACTGTTGAGACAACTCAGCTCTCCCAAGTAACTCAGCTTCTCAATGAAGTTAAGGGATTCAAGGATTTGCTGAGTGTCATAGTCTCCTTTCAAGCACAGCAACCTAAGCAGGATTCCATCACAAAGCTGGCTGAGCTCCAGCTGACAATTGTTCAACATCTCAATTCTTTTCAAGGTCAAGTTCAGACCCTGTCAGCTGCGAACACACGATATGCCACTTTTGATGAAGTTAAAATGCTCTTTGCTCAGCTTCACACCGAGCAAATCAAGACTAACGAGCAAATGGTCTCCTATTCTCAATGCTCAGTGGAGCAAATTGTAGAGGTTGTTCGATTGTTGAACTTGAACAAACAAGAGATGGACACTGACGCCATGAAGCAAAATGAAATACTGTATGTCACCAGACAAACTTTCAACCATGTACGTCATAGCAATATTCAGCATCAATACTACGACACATCCTTACTGAAGACATTTCATCAAGTCGTTGCTGGTCTGACCGAAGCACTTACCTGGATAGGTAAATCTCAAGCTTTCATAGTAAGCATGATCAGCGCTGCTGAACTTAATATACCCGCCGAGGTCTCAGATGATGGAGTTGCTATTTTTGATGGTGTCAATGAAAGCGTCGATAGACTTAAAGCGTTATCCACAGAACTGACCAGAGCCGTCTTAACCGACGCCTTTAGGATTCCTCCTCCCGATGCTGACAAAACGGGGGAGAAAGAACAAGCTAGAACATAGCATGAGCATAGTCAGTCCAAGCAAAAGAAAAAGAAATAGAAATTAGGCTAGCTCAGTTATACTAAGTTTGTAGTCTCTATGTTTATGCTTTTCTTTTGTTGTATACGCTGACTATGAGTTATGAGTTATTATCTATGATAACTGAGTTATGAGTTATTATCTATGATGCTGAGTATTAAGTTATTATGTATCTTCAATCACATCCAATGGTGATAATATGTTTTACATTGACTTGTATGTTTATATAACATTGTCTTATAAAACTCATTGAACAACAAATTACTCAGCGCCCTCTGAATGCTATAACTTCCACTTAAACACTGAGTAAAATAGAATATGTTCCATGAGCTGACCTATATCTGAAAACTGACCTTAGACTTACTCGATTAAACCTTCAAATGTTTAGAGTAAAACTAAGTCAGTAGCTCAACCCTGACGGGGGAGTTTGCTAAGTTATATTAGGTCAACTATCATGGGGGAGCTCAATACTGAGTTCTTCGCTGAATAGTTTTGCCAACATCAAAATGGGGGAGTTTGTTGAAACACCTTTCCACATAATTTTGATTTGACAAAATTGTTTAAGTATAATTAAAAAACATATTCTAAACACACTAAGTTTAAATGCTTTGATTTATTCTACTAATGTGTTTGTTCAATGTTGATTAAATTTTTTATAAGACACAAAGTTTAAAAGGCCCAAAGCCCAATACAGAAGTCAAAGCCCAAGTCAAATAGTTTAAGGCAACTCGGCCCGCGTATGTCAAAACGCCGTCGTTATGTACAAAACGCAACTCAGCGGAAGAAGGATCTAGAAGACCTTCGTGGAACAACTTCGGGACGAAGCTGCTGAGTTGATTCGACAAAGAGTACAAGACAGCAGCTGGCTAAGATCAACTTCCAGACAAAGTGTTTCCACTTTGGGTAAAGTTCAGAAGACACAGTATGCTGTCCAGTTGACCTTACCATAAATGGAGAGACATTCTGCCGAGCTGACCAAAAGCTGACCGAGGACAGAAGATGCTCAAATCTGATTGGCCGAGAGCTCTGAGCAAGACAGGATGACAACGACAGGAAGCCTTTTCCCTCCAACGGTTATTTCAAAATTCGAAATGACCGACACCTCAGACGTCTCTATAAATAGAGCCCTTCACTTGCTTCATTCTACACAGAACTTGATCAAGCCATTACGCTGACCAAATCTCTACGCAAAGTTCTGCAAGAAAAAGCAAAGCATTCTTACACTAAATTTCATATCTTTTGTGTAAAAGTCTAGAGTGATTATTCAATCATCTAAGGTGTCTTAGCAATCATTGTTTAGGACAAACACTTATCATTTCTAGAGATTAGAAAGGAGAGGCTGAGTACTCGGTTATAGTACTCAGCGAGAGATTAGGATTGAGTAGAGGTATAGAGGAAGGTACTCTTGTTATACTCAGTTGCTAAGATTGTAAAAGGTTTGATGCTCTACCGTTAAAGAGCTCAGTAGAGAATTCGAAATCTCGGAACGTGTTCCGGGGACAGGACGTAGGCTTGGAGGCCGAACCTGGATAAATCTGCTGAGTAACATATTTCTAACCTTTAACTCCTTTATATATTTATTGCTTGCTTAAACAAAAACTGACCAAGTAAAGAGGTCAAGCTGAGTTGTGCGCATTGAATATCTGAGCTCAGGAATAGACTCTAAGTGCTATCTCCTGACTCAAGTAAAGAAACTGACCTAGTCACTAGTTGACTAAGCCAGTATCTTGCTATTCACTCAGCGCCGCTGTCCAAACCTTTTTCTCATGAAAAAGAAGTCTGCCCTAGCTTAAATTTTTTGAATAGTTCCTAACCCCCCTTGGAACTATACTTGTAACGTTATAAGGGACCAACAGATAGTCCCCCAATTATCATGAGACATCATCATCAACTTGAATGAGTTGTCATCATAGACATCAAGGAGATACTTCGTATTAGTTGGGAGGAAGAAATTGATCTTAGAGATGCACCAAGCAGGAATATTAAACATTCACTATGCTAAAACCCCCTTCAGATGACGGTTAAAAACTGTTGTCCCGCGAGATATAAATTTGTCACGGGGCTCGCTGCCATTTGTTGCACCTTCAGACGACGGTTAGGTTCTGTCATGTGAAGATACGATACATGACATTAGCCTAGTTGTATACTGTCATATTAATCTTGTTACGATGCAGCTTTTTTATTATTAACGTCACCTTTAATGCCATCACATGACATACTAATAATTAAAAAGGTCAAGTAGATATATGGGAAATTGGCATATGGTATTCACGATGACAGTTTTTATAATAATTTATATCGTTGTAGCCTGTTTCAGATGACATAGGTCTTAATCAATCATGTCAATGGATTTATTTTCAGATGACAGATTCGTTTATTTTAATGTCTTTGTATTATTGTTTAGATGATATTTTTTTAAACGTAAATGTCACTTGTTTCCTTCTTCTTTGAACGAATCTAGTAATGAAACATAATCAAATGAACAAGAATTTCTGTATATCAATGATTTTAAATTTATTGGAGAATAATGCTCATATTCTGTTTACATTTGAACTAGACAAATTTCTGAATGTAATTAATATAAGGTAAAAACAATAAGCAATACATCTCCAAAGCTGTCAATCTTTCAAAATGTGTGGTGTTGGAAGCAAGATCCAACTTGATCTGCATATCTAAGTCATTATTAGGCCTAGAATCCTCAAGTCTTGATATCTGCAAAACCAAATGATGCTCATTAATTACGTACCGTATACGGAGAGACCTAATAACTCTCATTTACCCTTTCCCCTTCCTAGACGTTTCACTTACCCACCCACAGTATAAATATGAAGCTTTTACCAATTCTCAAGAGTCCATAACCCAACACTATACTTACTCTAGTTATATCGATCATGGATAGACGTATAAGGGACCTCCATCGTCGTGTTGAATCGCAGATTTCCCTACTCCGGTATGAGGCATTGATGTGCGCGGCGCCTAGTGGTAAATATGTGGTGATGGATGAAAATGGATAATATAAGTTGCTATGTAAGATGTTATGTGTGTGTGCTTTTAAACTCTACTAGACGCTACTACTTAGGGGCAAGTGTACCCCGTCGTATCAAGTAATAATCCGGTTAAGACCGGGTATCGAATCCGCGAGATTTATAACCACAAGTATTAAACTACTCGGTTCTATTCATTATCTAAGCAGTGAATATTTTAGGTTGGTTTGAGTGACGACTACAAACTACTCCTAAACTATGGTGAGACAGATTTATATAACTGAAACTCTAAAGAAGTGATACAGGTGGCGATAAGTTATAAATATAATAAATAATGACTCCAAACATATACGATTGATAATTTACTCTTGCAAAGACGACTACGTGTAAACCGACCGACCCGTGAAGTCCTTGGACTACGTGGCAGAACACTTCTTGGGCATTTTTCTAGATTCACTTCTTTACCATCCCCGACATCCAACCTGCATTTTTCAGGGCAAGTAATTAGTTACCGGAGAGGCAATAAACGCTAAATTGAGAAATTTTACTGTGATTCAAAACCAAATGGTTATGGACTTTTCAAAAAATTCTGGGAAACCAATGTACTTACCAGTAGAAGAAAGGTTGAGTGCTTTCGCTTTTGAACCAAACATCAAATAAAAGTGGAAATTATGATCATACCAATGTCGTGGATCAATCTGTAGAATACAGAGGATGATAATTAGATGTTTAATCAAATGTAGTGATCATCATAATCTTATGAAAATAATGTTTGAAAATGTACAGCTTCAAGCCAGTGTTGTAAGGCTAATTTTTGGGCTTTTTCATCTTTGGATAAACCTTTACCAACCTTAGCAGCTCTAGTTCTTACCCTTGCCCATCTTGAAACTGCAGTTTCTGGTTTATCAATATTAAAAAAAACGACACAGAACTCCTCTTCAAAGCTGCAAAGTCCAAAGCTTTCCACCTGAAAATCAACATTAAAAAAATCCCCAAATTAAGAAACAAATCAAAAACCCCAAAAACCAGAAAATTTAGAGAAAGTATGAAATTACTAACCAGAGTTCTTCAACAACAACTGCACAATCTGCAAGATTCCTTCTTGTCTGGTAACTCTTATAAACCTTCTGAACTTAACTATGGCGGCATCTAGCTCACTCACTGGTTTGGGCGAAAACAAAATGGCGGGTTCAGGAAGAGAGAGTGGTGGCTTTGTTGGAGTATTTACTGATTTATGATCTGTGTTCTTGAATGAGTCTAGAATTATATCTTTGAAGGATAAATTTCTAATAAGCATTACATTTTCCGGTTTGCCGTTCTTCTTGTTTATAGAATTCTTGCTTCTGGTTGTGGTTGGTTTTTAGTTGACAGATTTTGTCATCAATGGAATTTAGAGAGAGAGAGACTTAGAGATAGGAGTTCGAGAGAGTAGATTTAGAGAGAGAAAGGGAAAGAGAAAGATGGAGAAAAATTGGAGGAGGGAAGAAGACAATGGCATTTTAGTAATTATCTAAGGATAAAGGGTATTTTTATAATTTCATAAGGAGTGGGCCCCACTTTTTATAATGGGTATGATGAAAATGATGATGTGGCACATTGACTTTGGGTTTGACCGGTCATAATTACCGGCTGTACACTTTAGTGGGAGGTCACCTAAAGTTTGTACACTTTAGTGTGTAAAATTAAAAGTTGTACACCAAAGTGTGAAAACAGGTAAAGATTATACACCACGTATGTAATTTACCCGTTTGTTTATACAAAAAAAGGACCGTGTGATACGCCGTTACAAAAAAACAGAAAATGGCTTAACACCGTTTAATTTGATGACGTGGCAAAGGGTAAAATTGGAAAAACCAAATTATTTTATTTTTCTTTCTCTCTCTCTCTCTCCTTCTTCTTCCATCTTCTTCTTCTTCTTCCTTCTCTCCTCTCTCCTTCTTCTTCCATGGTTCTTCTTCTTCTTCTTCCTTCTCTTCTTCTTCTTCTTCTTCTTCTTCTTCTTCTTCTTCTTCTTCTTCCTTCTCTCCTCTCTCCTTCTTCTTCCATGGTTCTTCTTCTTCTTCTTCCTTCTCTTCTTCTTCTTCTTCTTCTTCTTCTTCTTCTTCCTCTCTTCTCTTCTTCTTCTTTTTTCCTTCTTCTATTTTTTTTAATTCTGAATCCAAAAATCTGGAAATTTCTAGAAATTCTGGAATCAGAATTTTAAAAAAAATAGAAGAAGAAGAAAAAAATGTCCAAGAAGAGAGAAGAAGAAAAAGAAAAAAAATGTCCAGGAAGAGAGAAGAAGAAGAAAATGGTGGATTTTTTATCTATTTTATTTTTATTATTATTATTATTTTAATTCAGACCATTTTACCCTTTGCCACGTCATCTAATTTAACGGTGTTAAGTCATTTTTCGTTTCTTTTTGTAACGGCGTATAACACGATCCTTTTTTTGTACACAAACCACATGGGTTTTTATTGAAATCGATGAAACCACAGCGGGTTTTTTTTTGGAATTTATCCTAAAAATAAAGTACTGAATTGATTGATTTTAAGTAATTATTATTAGTATTATAACTTAGGGGGCGTTTGGTTCACAAGGGGTAAGGGAAAAGGAATCAAGAAAGGGAAACTAAAGGAAAGGAAAGGAATAACCATTAATTCCCCTATGTGTTTGGATATGTTTAGGAAAGGGAATGAGGTAAAGGGAATCCAATTCCCTAGAGAGCATGGGGTAATGGCTTAACCTAAAGTGAGGTAATGGCTTAACCTAAAGTGGGTAAAGGGAATTGGTTTTTTTGTAAACAAACAAGAACAAAGGGAATGAAACCCTCTCATTCCCATTCTCATTCCTAAAGACCACTACAAGAAATCAGGTTGTTTGTGACAATAAGTATTGTCACAAACTTTCGAAAAGTTATCACTTAACATTATATGTGACAATAAGCAGGTGTCACGAGAGTTGTCACGTAAAACTCCGTTGCTAATACTTATTGGCAAATGTGACAGTAAAATATTGTCAAACTCTTTATTTTTTTGATAATAAGTTTGTCGTCACACTTCTTTTAAGTGTTACAACTTTTATTGTAACTAGAAAGTAAAATGTTGTCGCAAACGTAGTATATTGTCACAAATTATCTTGTAATCAAGCCTACAATCGTGTGACAATCTTACTTAGTTGTAACAAAAAATATATATGTTACAATTAAAATTAAAATATATATGTTACAATTAAAATTATCACAGATATAAATCTGTTACACTTTTTTTTATTGTAACAATTGTATATTAGTTATAATTTCTTTTTGTTATCACAAAACAGCGAAGTACAGTGACAACTTTACCTTGTTATAATTTCTTGTATGTTACAATATTTAGTTAATACCAATATAAATTTGTAACAAAAAATTATTGTAACTAATTTATATGAGTGACAATTTTATCTTGTTACGATTACGAATTTGTTACAATTTCTGTTTATCATAAAAAAATATATGTGACAATATTGTTTGGTAACATATATAGATCTGTAAAAGAAATTATTGTAACTAATACATATAAGTGACAATAATACTTTTGCAACTAAATTTGTTGAGTGACAATGTTTACATGTTATTTTAATTATTGTCACATGTGAGTATTTTATTTATATAATATTTTTATATTACCTAATTTTAATTGTAAATAAAATAAATACATACATATATATAGACATAGAAAGAAATATTTTATTGATTAAATTTGAAAGAATACAATAGTTTCAACAAAAGTACCAATTTACAAAGTCATTAAAGTCATTAATGCCCACTCTACTAATTGGATCCAGGCCTAGAACTTTCAACCATACCATTCAGACCATACATATTCCCCATCCAAGACATTGACTCCCAACACATCTAGTTGAACTTGGCAACGTAATTTTTTTGTCCAAATGCAAGCAATGCATATTTGTTGTCTACCAGAGTCAAATGATAGTAAGGAGTGGATAGGACCGAAATGAATATTGTCATGGGAATCCCATTAACTGAATTGCAAATCTCCTCAATCTTGCCTGAATCATTTAAAACCAACGGTAAGTAATTAGGTAAATATGCAAATTATAGATAAAAGAAGTCAATTCAATATAAGCAATTTCAAATAATTAGTTCAATTGTATCAAGTAGAGAAAACAAGAACTTAAAAAAATAGCTGTTGGTTCAATTGTATCAATAGGTTTCATTCATACTTACAGAGAAATATTTGAGGGAAGAATGATGTCATAATAACTAAAGCAAAGTATTTGAGAGAGTAATTATGTTTTGTAGAAAAGAGTTAGCGATTAACATAATAAATAGACAAAAAATTTAAACAAAATCAGGAAGAGCAATAAAAGAAAGGAATGAATACGAACATGAAACTCTATGTCAAATTTGAATCCTTGCAAGGATTTACATTGAAATCCCAGTCTACTTTCCCATTTGTGCAACAATTTCACATAAAGCTGACACTGTATAACCATGTAAACCCACATCATCTTTTGAATTTTGGGACTGCTGGTTTTCAATTAGCTATTAATAATTATGGTTATTAAATGTAATCTCATAAGTTTTATAAGGCATTAAAATTTACTTAGCTTCTAAAAAATATTAAATATTTACTTCATTCCACTACATTAATATGAGAAATTGAATTTGTTGCAACTATTAGGTCTAAATAAAAGCAAGAAGTTGAAAAAATGGTAGATTTATCTTACCTTCATTTTCAGGAAGAGACCCAAATTGTGCTTCAAACTTAGCAACTTTCCAACAAGGCCAAATTTGAACCAAAAAAATCAGCAATCCAAAGACATTAGGATTAGCAATATACCTAATTAATGATGGAATAAATTAGAATTAGCAACTCAAAAGCATCTTAATTCAAAGGATTGTCAAAAATCATAACAATCAATTAAATAGAAGAAATTAGAATTGAACATCGTGTCAATCTGAAAACAAAAGCATCTTAATTTAATGGAAGACATTATAATTCAATTAATGGAAGAAACTCAAAAGCATTCAATTAGAATTAGCAATCATAAATCAGTGCAGAATCAAAATTACCTGCTTGTTGTGTGAATGGCGAAGAATAATTGAAGAAAGGAGAGGAAGTTGGTTCAAAAGCAAAATTGAAGAAGAAAAAGTGCTGAACATAACTGAATAGCAGCCGCAGGGTGAGGGCTTCCTCTCAAGATCGCTATCTGCCTCTTTCTCTCTCGGTGTCAACGTGGTGTAAAGTTAGGGCTTCAAAGTAATTAAACAATCTGTAATTTAAATAGAGGAAAAAAAGTTGTAACAAAGGGTAACATAAGAAAATATTAAATTAAAAGGGCCTACTTTAGAATATTTTAATTGGGGGATAAGGCATCAAAATATGCCTATGATTTTTGGGAGGTATCAATTTAGACTCAACGTTCAAAATAGCACCAATATAGACTTAACCTTTAAAAAAGTATCAATTTAGGTCTCGATAACGGATTGGATACGTCAATCATATTACTCTGTTAAGTTCTTATTTCTCCCTTCACATACAATTGGTAGAATTTAATAGAGTAATATCAATAACGTGTCTCATTCCATGCCTAAACTTGTATCATTTTTTAAATGTTAAGCCTATATTGATGTTATTTTATACGTTAAGTATCCTTCCCAAAAACCACAGACCTATTTTGATACCTTGTCCTTTTAATTGATTCTATCATTAAAAACAATTCATTTGAAGATGGAGACGTGTCAACACATTTCATGCTTTTGTTCTTACTCAAACTGAAGAAACTTTTTTAAATTATTGCTAATGCTTTTATTCACAAATCCTTGAAGCTTGCAGTAATCTTTGGTTAAATTTGAAATCAAATATAAATTAATACATTAGAATTTGTGCCCATCACTAGATTCTCTAGTAAAATGAGTGTTTCTATCATTAAAACCTTCAATGAAGCTTCTAGTGCAGAAGTTCTTAGATTTAATATTTTATGATTCTCATACAAGATGGGTGTTTCTGTCTTATAAATCCTTTAGTGAATCTTCTATACAGAAATTGGAAATTGATCAATTTATACTGTGTTCATTTGGGGTGAGCATTAAGGAGTCAAGTTCATCATGTACATCAGTCTACATAAACTAATATGATCAGGGGAAAAGATTCTAACTTTGGAGTTTTGAGATTTTATAGCTTCTTCTCTCACTACATAAACTAATATGATCAGGCGAAACTAACATTTCTTTCTCCCTTTCCTTGCCTATGATATCTTAGTAAAGACACCTTATCAGGGCATGTAACGCCACATTACTTATATATATTAGATAAAGTAATTTGTCCTATTCACTTTAGGATTGCAATTCAATATTGTCTAATTACTGGCAAAATCAGATTACTAAATGAAATCATAAACCAAACAGTCTGAAGTAAACATTGAGAGAAAATATATAAGGGTTACAGAAAATACGATTGGAATGAACAGAAATCGAGCTGTGCCGTGGCGGTTGCCACTGCCTTGAAAGCGATTTCGGCAGACCGAGGTGCAATCTGTAATTCCGGTCGCTCCCCAAGGTTAACACAGAAGCCTTCGAACCTGTGCACTCAAGGTCGAAGATAATAGAAAAGGTTATTTTAAGTGCCCAGAAAGTTTGATTAAAGATGAATATCGAAAAAACTGTGTGTTCAAGAAACTGGAAACTCATGTATTTAAATAAGGTTCCGTTTTTGACTGATTAAAACGTTGAAGAAAAATTCAAACAAGTTAAAACGGATAGAAATAAAAATAAAATTCGGGTCCAGTCCAGTCGGGCGGGCGTCGCGCGAACGAGCGCGCGCGTGTGGTATATTTGCTAAAACCTTCTTAACACAATTTAAAAGCTTCTAAAGCCCAATTCTATATATACCCACTCAAAGGGTTGTTTGTTTCCCATGTGGGATTGTAAATGTGCTCTTGAGAGCAAAGAGGTTAATGACAAATATACCCACACTTTTAAAGCTATTTCTTATTCAACACTAAAGCCATTTTATCTAACAATCCCCCACAAATGGCTTTATAAAAACATTTAAAATAGTACAAAGGAAATAATTTTCTGGGCAAATAAAACGAGTAGGACAAGGTTATGAAAACTTAAGTATCAATGTCTTTCGATTGAATTGATACGTAGTGAGATGAGGCAACAAAGTGACGTTTTGGAAGTGAATTGCTCTTGAACTTCTGAAACTTCATCTGAGACCCCCACAACACGTAAATAACCTTAAAAAAACTTTTGCTGTTCCGCGATAAAACTTTACAACGCTTTTGAAGGCCATGCGTACACCTTGGATCTTATGAGTGCTCTAGAAAGACTGCCTAAGTCTTTTAATAGAAGGCGGCCCACCTCCACACTCAAGTAGGTGATCTCCAAAATGAGATCATTAAGAGTTTCTCGTAACTCAACCTTCAAAACACATCCATCAAGTCCATGAACATGAACCACCACTTAATCGGGCTATGGATTACACAATCACTATTATTTGCCATAGGAATGGGAGAGATATAGTGCATATCGAGGACAATATGGCTTCGTTTGACCACGAATGGTGTCCACCATATTTCCTTTATTCAACAGGCTTTAGTCCCATTCCCCTCGACGACTCAAGTACAACTCTTCTAGGTAATCCTTTGGTAAAGGGATCTGCTAGATTCTTTTCCGACCTCACATAGTCTAGGGCAATTACCTCATTCTTCAAGAGTTGTTTCAAAATTCCATGTCTAATGTGAATAGGTCTTCTCCTTCCATTGTAGACACTATTCTTTGCAGTACCGATAGCTGCCTGTGAATCACAATGCATTGAAATGGGTGCAGAAGAATTCCCCCATAATGGAACATCTGCTACTAGTGCCCTCAACCATTCTGCTTCTTGACTAGCTAGTTCAAGAGCTATAAATTCAGATTCCATGGTTGATCGAGCAATACAAGTTTGCTTGGATGATTTCCAAGACACTGCACCACCACCTAGAACAAAAACATAGCCACTGGTGGAACTCACCTTATCATTGTTAGATACCCAATTTGCATCAGTATATCCTTCTAAAACAGCAGGAAATTTAGTAAAGTGCAAACAATAATTCATGGTACCTCTTAAGTATTTCAATAAGCGATAAAGTGCACTCCAGTGTTCATTATTTGGACAGTGAGTATATCTACTCAATCTACTAACAGCATAAGCTATGTCCGGTCTAGTATGATTCATTAGGAACATTACACTGCCTATGATCTTAGCATATTCCTCTTGGGAGACACTATTTCCTCCCTTATTGCTTGTTAAATTTACACTAGGATCATAAGGAGTTCTAGCTGGAACTACATCAAAACTGTTAAACTTTTTCAACAGTTTTTCAACATAATGTGATTGTCCTAATGAGTACCCATTTTCTGTCTTAGTAATTTTGATGCCAAGAATTACATCCGCTTCTCCCATGTCTTTCATGTCAAAGTGAGAAGAAAGAAAGGATTTTGTGTCATTAACCACATCTAAGCTTGTCCCTAAGATAAGCATATCATCTACATATAGGCATATAATCACATAGTTCGAATCACAAGATTTAGAATAGACACATGTATCCGATCCATTAACCACATACCCATTGGAAAGTAAAACACTGTTAAATTTTTCATACCATTGTTTGGGTGCTTGTTTCAACCCATAGAGTGATTTTTTCAATTTGCACACTTTGTCCTCGTGTCCATGTATGACGTGTCCTTCTGGTTGCTGTATATAGATCTCCTCTTCTAAATCCCCATTTAGAAATGTCGTCTTTACATCCATTTGATGTATCACCAAGTTATGAATTGCTGTAATTGCAATAAGAACTCTAATAGTAGAGATTTTAGTAACAGGAGAATATGTGTCAAAATAGTCAATTCCTTTCTTTTGACTATAGCCCACTACAACTAATCTAGCCTTAAATTTTTCAATGGATCCATCAGGCCTCAATTTTCGTTTAAATATCCATTTACGCCTTATAGGTCTAGAGCCTTTTGGCAGATCAACTAATTCCCATGTATGGTTGGCCATAATGGAATCTATTTCACTCTTAATAGCTTCTTTCCAAAAATCAGCATCTATAGAGGTAACAACTTCTTTATATGTTTTTGGGTCTTCTTCTATTAGATAGGCAGACATAATCTCATCAGTAATGTTATCTGGATTTTCTAATAGAAAGGCTGAAATGAAGTCTGGTCCAAAGCTATTTTCTATTCTTCTCCTTTTGCTTCTCCTAGGTTCAAAAGCAACATCATTTTCATTCTCATCCTGAGGTAGAGATGAAGCAGACACAATTGGAGTAGGAAAAGGTAATGGAGTAGAAGCACTAGTTGCCTCGCACTGTTTGTCTTTCTTTAGGGGAAAGGTGTTTTCAAAAAACACTACATCTCTAGATTCACATATGCTATAGTCGTTCAGATTCATGAACCTATAAGCGGCACTATTTGAGGCATAACCAATGAAATCAAAGGTCTTGGGTCCTATGTTAGGCTTTCTAAAGGATGGAAATGCAACTTTAGCAAGACAACCCCAAACTCTCAAAAAATTCAAATTTGGTGCAAACCCCTTCCACAGTTCATAAGGAGTTTTATCTAATTTTTTATGAGGAACCCTATTCAGAATATAGCATGCAGATAGGACAGCTTCCCCCCACATGTTATCAGATAACCCAGAACTAATTAACATGACATTCATCATTTCTTTAAGAGTTCTATTTTTCCTTTCAGCTATACCGTTTTGTTGAGGTGTATACGGTGCACTAGTCTCATGTACAATGCCATTATTTTCACAAAAGGACTTAAGGAAAAAAGTTCCATATTCTCCTCCCCTATCGGACCTAAGCCTTTTTATTTTCTTATCTAATTGATTTTCTACCTCTGATTTAAACTTAATGAACATATGCTCAGCCTCATCTTTTGATTTCAATAAATACACTTTGGTATATCTAGAGAAGTCATCAACAAAAGTAATGTAATATCTTTTGCCACCTTTGCTAACAGAATTTTTAAAATCAGCTAAATCAGAGTGAATTAAACCAAGCAGTTCTGTGCTTCTATTCTCAACAGGTAAGAAAGGTTTCTTTGCAAATTTTGCTTCCACACATATAGAGCATTTGGAGTTAATTTCAGAATTAGTAACATTTATAACATGCATATTTCCCAATTTTTTAATGGAAGCAAAATTTACGTGTCCTAATCTACCATGCCACAAATCAATGGATTCACTCAAGTAAACGGAAGCAGATGTAGTTGCATTAATTCCAACAGAATTCACATGGACAGTGTTCAAAATAAAGAGGCCATCAGCTAGGTACCCTTTTCCCACAAAAGTCTCATTCCTAGTGAGAATAACCTTATCAGCCTCAAAGATAATTTTTAAACCAGCCTTGTTTAGCAAGCTACCAGAAATAAGATTCCTACGAAGAGCAGGCACATACAACACATTATTTAAAGACAAGCTTTTTCCAGAAGTTAACTTAATTAAAACTGTTCCTTTACCGACAACACCAGCAGTAGTGGTGTTTCCCATGTAGACGCATTCCCCATCGGCAGCGTCCTCAAAGTGATTAAACAGGTCCTTGTTTGAGCATAAGTGCCTTGTAGCTCCAGTATCTAGAACCCAGACCGTTTTGTTTTCCACCAGATTAGCTTCAACCACAACAGCAGCAATAATTTCTTCATTTTCTACTAGATTGGATTGTGGAGCAGCTCTGTTGTTTGGATTATGATTGGTGTTCTGTTGGTTCTTCCTTTGGTAGCACTGAAATGCCTTGTGGCCAGGTTTACCACACACAAAGCATTCCACTACTTTCTTCTTCTGAATTCTTCCATTCTTCTTGAAAGGCTTGTTTTGGTTTGAGCCTTTTTGGAATTTGGTTGAAGGTCCTTTGTTCCTGTCTTTTGGCACCACAGCAGATTCAACAATATTAGCATTAATTGAAACAGACTTAGAGGAAAGTTGCTTATCTTTCATTCGATTTGCTTCTTCAGTTCTCATGTGGCTGACAAGCTCCTGAAGACTGAAGTCCTTTTTCTTATGCTTCAGATGGTTTCTGAAATCACTCCAGGAGGGTGGAAATTTTTCCAGGAGGACATTTGCTTGCAGCAAATCAGACATTATCATGCCTTCACCCAGAACTTCAGCAACAAGATTCTCATATTCATGAATCTGATCAATGATGGGTTTTTCATCAACCATTTGATAATTGAGCCATCTTCCAACCACATACTTACGTTTTCCAGCATCATCAGACCCGTATTTTTCTTTGAGGGTATCCCAGATTTCTTTGGCAGATTTCTTATTGACAAAAATATCGAACAGTGGGTTCGACATATGATTCAGCAGATAACCCCTAACAGTTTTGTTGTCTTTTTCGTATTTTGCAGAACGGGTGTCGTACTGCTGAACAATCAGAGACATGGCAGGAGCGTTTGGGTCAGTGGGTGGTTCCTGGACAACAACATAGTCCAGTTCGAGCTGTTCAAAGAAAATCAGAATTTTCTGCGACCATCTCTTATAGTTAAGACCGTCCAGAGGTTCAAGTTTGGAAAGGTCAGGAAGGGATTTTGCAATTAAAGCAGACATGATTGCGAAATAGAAACTCGTTTTCAAATTGAGAGAAAATATATAAGGGTTACAGAAAATACGATTGGAATGAACAGAAATCGAGCTGTGCCGTGGCGGTTGCCACTGCCTTGAAAGCGATTTCGGCAGACCGAGGTGCAATCTGTAATTCCGGTCGCTCCCCAAGGTTAACACAGAAGCCTTCGAACCTGTGCACTCAAGGTCGAAGATAATAGAAAAGGTTATTTTAAGTGCCCAGAAAGTTTGATTAAAGAGGAATATCGAAAAAACTGTGTGTTCAAGAAACTGGAAACTCATGTATTTATAGCCTTCTGAAATAAGAACGTTGGAACGTTCACTTACACGTTAGAAGGTGGAGTAAGACCAGGAGAAAAATAAGGTTCCGTTTTTGACTGATTAAAACGTTGAAGAAAAATTCAAACAAGTTAAAACGGATAGAAATAAAAATAAAATTCGGGTCCAGTCCAGTCGGGACGGGCGGGCGTCGTGCGAACGAACGAGCGAGCGCGCGCGTGTGGTATATTTGCTAAAACCTTCTTAACACAATTTAAAGGCTTCTAAAGCCCAATTCTATATATACCCACTCAAAGGGTTGTTTGTTTCCCATGTGGGATTGTAAATGTGCTCTTGAGAGCAAAGAGGTTAATGACAAATATACCCACACTTTTAAAGCTATTTCTTATTCAACACTAAAGCCATTTTATCTAACAAACATATCATCTACAATCCATCAGATCAAATAACTATTATATGAAGCACAAAGTAAATTACAATGAACTTCCAATAATTCTGTTCCAAACACAAATTAGATAAACACTCAGTTTTTCAATTCCAAAACCAAAATAAATATCCTTAAGTTATAATCTTAAAAAAAAAATATTAATTGAATTCTCCTGAATTAAAAGAGTCAAGTGTCTCAGCTGGCAATAAAGCTTGAGAAAACTTTGCACGAATCATCATTTGCATTTGCTTTTCCATCTTATCTTGAAATTCCTTCTCCATCTTAGCTCGTTCTTCAGCTAACTTAGCATGTTCTTCATCCATCTTTTCTTTCACCATCTTTTCAATATCCAATTGCATTTCATCTCGTATTTCTTCACGCATTTGATTAATATTACAGCTTTTATACGCACCCTTTGAACTTGGTGCTTTCACTCCTGCACCTCTACCTCGAAAGTATCCAGATGTCTTACCTAGTACTTGAATCAGCATTTCATCATCACTCATATGATCAATTTCACCATCGGATTGTTGTCTAACCAGATCTTTGAGTTTGTACTGAGCCATAATGAATTATTAAAAAAAATCAGGCATACTGAATTATAAAATAAAGTGAAAATGAAATAGAATGTCATCAATGAATTTTTTGATTAGTAATGAATAATAGTATCAAACTTACATAGTTTTCTTCAGATGCAGGATCTGACCACACTTGTTCACCCTTGTCATTCTTTTTAGTATGTTGGATAAGCCACAACTCATCGGCTGAAAGCTTTTCACCAGTTATGGCATTCTTCTGCAAATTAGCATTGTAATAAATGTCAGAAACATATTCTCCATACAATGCTCAGCCATAATGATTGTTTGATAAAAAGTTTACCATTTTTTCTGCTATTTCAACAAAGGCAACAGATCCACAAGTGTGTTTAGTAGTATTCTTGGCACGATTTTCTTTGTTTCTATTACTAACTTTCTACAAAGCAGCACAAAATTATTAAGAAAAAGTCTTGTAAAAAATGATCATAACTTATCAAATAAGTTAATTAACATGCGATTTACATTTATAATATCTATAATAGTTGAGTACTAATGATCATAATTTGAAGCAAATGAATTGTTGGGCTTGGCCCAAATATAATTTGTGAAATAAGCCCACCTATGTGTCTTCTTGTGTCTTTGAGTTTTTCAAGTGGAAAAACATCCCACATTGCTTTCAAAGCACTTAGTGGGGATGTTTATAAAGAAGGTCCTCACATGCTTGGGGTGTGCCCTAAGGGGTACCCACTTTTGTGAAAGGGTGAGGACCTATCTTCATGGTTGACCACCACACGCGCGCGCCGTCCGTCCGAACCGGGCCGGGCCGGTGTGGTGTGGTGTAAAATGTATATTTTTTTATTGAAAAAATTAATTAATTAATAATATTTTTATTATTATTTTTAATTTCGGAAATTAATTTTTATTTACTTATTTTTTACTCTGATTCAGTCTTTGTGAACGTTGTTCACAACGTCTCCATGAAATCAGAGCTCAAACAGCTCTTTTTTTCTTGTATAAATAGGTGATGTGAGACTGCCTTCAACACAGAATTTAATTTCATCCATTCGATATTTTTTCGAAACTGAGCAAGTAAACAGAGAGTGTATACAGAACGATTTTCGTACGGTGCAATACGAAAATCGTATTAGAGGGCTGTTTTATCCTGGAGTCGACCGGAGTTCATACTGTTTGCTAAATTCCGGCAGTTCCGCGAACGTCTTAAAGAAAGCGACATTGTCCGCGACTCTGCCCATTTAATTTTGTTCGGACTGTTCCTATTTTCCGAGTTCGAGCTTCAACAATTTTAAGATGATTTCAATTACTGCTGATGGCTACCGAACAATCAAATGGGATTGCTGAGATCAACAAACCATTCCGGTTTGAAGGAGCTCATTTCCGAAGATGGAGACAGAAGATGATGTTCTACCTCACAACAAAGAAGGTAGCTTCTGTTCTGACTTCTGAAAAACCAATTGTTCCTGAAGATGGTGACGAGGCAGATGTTCGTGCTGCTGTTCGTGCTGCTGAGAGATGGATAGAAAATGATTTTCTGTGCAAAAATTATATACTCAATGGACTGACAGACGATCTGTATGATTACTATACTGCTGAAGAAAAAACAGCAAAAGAAATATGGGAAGCACGGCAGAGGAAGTATGACACTGAGGAGGCCGGATCGAAAAAATACGCTGTAAGCCGCTACCTCAAATTCCAGATGACTGATGACAAGTCAGTGGAAATTCAATCTCATGAATTACAGAAGATAGCACATGAAATTATTTCAGAAGATATGCCTTTAAACGATCAATTTCAAGTTGCTGTCATAATTGACAAATTGCCTCCTTCGTGGAAAGATTTTAAAAATATTTTGAGGCACAAAACAAAAGAATTTTCGATGGAAAGTTTGATTACTCGCCTCCGAATTAAGGAGGAAGCTCGAAAACAAGATTTAAAAGAGGAAGTGCTTATTATTTCTAATAGCACTAAAAGGTCCACTGCGGTTCTGAAACCCACTCAAAAGAATTTTAAGAATCAGAACCGCTAACCAATCCAAAACCGCAACACTCGAGTTAATTTGAATTGGAACCTTCAAAGGAACCAAAATAGGCCACAGCAACAACCACCTAGAAATGATGCTGCTTTCCTATGCTTTAACTGTGGGAAACCAGGTCATATGGCACGTAAGTGCAGGAACAGGCCAAACACTACTCCTAGTGTTAACCTGACTGACGAGCAACATAACTTTGTTGCTATGATTTCTGAGATCAACCTCATAGGTGGATCAGATGGGTGGTGGGTAGACACTGGTGCTTCTCGCTATGTTTGCTATGATAGAAGTATGTTCAAAACATACAGTGCTGTGGCCGAAGATAAGAAAGTGTTATTGGGTGATTCCCATACCACTATTGTTGCTGGAATTGGTAGTGTGGAATTGAACTTCACATCTGGAAAAACCTTAACTTTGAAGGATGTGATGCATACTCCAGAAATGAGAAAAAATTTGGTTTCGGGCTATCTACTCAACAAGGCTGGTTTTACTCAGACTATAGGAGCAGATTTATTTACTTTGACTAAGAACAATGTATTTGTAGGAAAAGGTTATGCTACTGAAGGCATGTTTAAGTTGAATGTTGAGATTAATAAAGTGAATGCTTATGTTTACTCATTGTGTACTTTTAATGTTTGGCATGCTCGTTTTTGTCATATTAATAAGCGTATCATTAAAAATATGAGTAACTTAGGACTAATTCCAAAATTGAATTTGAATGAATTTCTTAAATGTGATTATTGTAGTCAGGCAAAAATCACAAAAACACCTCATAAATCTGTTGTTAGGGATTCTGAACCTCTAGATTAAATTCATTCAGATATATGTGAATTAGATGGAAAGTTGACTAGGAATGACAAACGGTATTTTATAACCTTTATAGATGATTGTTCTGACTTCACTTTTGTTTATCTTATGAAAAATAAAAGTGAAGCGTTTGATATGTTTAAGTTGTTCATAGTTGAAATAGAAAATCAATACAATAGGAAAGTCAAGAGACTTCGTAGCGATAGAGGCACAGAATATGGTTCTTGCCTGTTTATTGATTTCTATAAATCACATGGCATTATACATGAAACCACAGCACCTTACTCACCAGAAATGAATGGAAAGGCTGAAAGGAAAAATAGGACACTTACCGAATCTGTAGTAGCTATTATGCTTAGTTTAGGTGCTGCCTCACATTGGTGGGGAGAAATCCTTTTGACTGTTTGCTATGTGCTAAATAGGGTCCCTAAATCCAGAAGTAAAATCTCTCCTTATGAGATCTTGAAAAATAAAACACCTAATCTATTATATTTTAGAACTTGGGGTTGTTTGGCTTATGTTAGGATTCCTGACCCTAAGAGAGTCAAACTTGCTAGTAGGGCTTATGAATGTATGTTTATTGGATATGCTGTGAATAGCAAAGCATATAGGTTCTATGATTTGAATGCAAAAGTCATCTTGGAGTCAAATGATGCTGACTTTTATGAAGATAGGTGTAGACACCGAGTCGGAGGACCTGTGACGAAAACCTGTAACAAGACGGTTGAAGCGGTTGGTTCCGGGAGTTTTTAAAGCAAAAAAATATATAATAAAAACCGAGAGGTCAGTAAGAGTTGCGGTCGTCGAGTGGACGGCTCGCGAGTGCTCGGCGACGTGGTGCGAGCGCCTAGCGGCAGTCGGCGTGCGCCCGACGACAGTTGGACGCGCACCCGACAGTGCGGGGCGCACGCCCGACGGCCGTTGGGCGAACACCCAACGACATAGGGCGAATGCCCAACATCACGAATAAGGGTGGAAGAGAGATGCTGTGATACGTGTAATTAGACTAACGTTTGTTCTTCTTATCTTATATATCCGTAAATAATAAACGCACACACCACGAATCATGCATATAAAATCATGCATACATACTAATGGATACCGTTCGCGCAGACTTCATCATTAAGCGGTTGTGGTTTCGTGAGAGTAGCCGGCTAGTCAGGCAGTTTGATCAGCTACGAATTGACAATTCCGAATCGGCAGTTGTGGCTTCTGAATCATCTTCGTCCGAGTATACTCAGTCTTCTGTCAGTATGTCTGCGACCGACGAAAAGGTGGCCGAATTGGAAAACTCTGTGAACAACATTAACGATCAGTTAGCCGCAATTTTGGCCCAGCTAGCTGAGCTGGCATTGAAGGATAACAAGAGTGGTAGTAAGCGTGCTGAGAATGAGTTAAACACTGGTCCCCGCTTCGGGAACGAGGATGACTATCAGGATTATATCCAGAAACAGCTTGAGAAAGAGAAGGCTAAGGAAGAGGAGTGGAAGCAGCACATCACTCAGGAGGTGCAGGATCTGCGTGGGGGAAGTCAGGACTTTTATAATTTGAAGAATTGTTTATCGGCAACTGCTTTGCCTTTGAAGTTTCGGCTCCCTGACATGAAGAAGTTCGATGGAACTGGGGATCCCACGACTCACATGAATTAGTATATTGCAGTGATGAAGCACACAATCCTGACTGAGGATCAAGTCTTGGGACTGTTTAATACCTATCTGGAGGGAGTTGCCCTTGTATGGTTTCATGCATTGCCGATGGTGACGAAGAGAGATTGGAAGGAGTTGGCAAAATCATTCATCGCTCAGTATAGTTTCAACACTATGCTTGAGGTTACTCTAAAGGAACTGGAAAGCACTAAGCAACAAACTGGTGAGTCTTTTTCTGATTTTGTGAGGAGATGGAGGGCCAAGGCCGCGGTTATGAAGCAAAAGCCGCTTGAGCAGGATCAGATCCGAATGGTAATTGGCAACACGTTGCCGTATATTAAGAATGAGCTGCGGTATATGCCTTTTACCGATTTCAGTCAGATGTATAGCTGCGCCTTAACAGTTGAGGGGGACGGAGAGCCGAAGAAAGCTTATACCAAGTGGACAAAGTCTGGATATGGTGCCGGAGGGCCAAGCGCGAGTACAGAATCGGCCGCAGTGAAAGTGCTTGATCTTAATGCTATCGAGAAAAGGCAGTTCGCCAAGTTTGATCAGACCTACGCAAAAGTTTTCGAACGATTGCAGAAAAAGGGATTATTGAAAGCCCTCACTCATTATAACAAGGCGCCGCCTGCTCCGCAGATACAAGCTAGGGGATACTGCGAGTTCCACAGTAATTACGGGCATACTATTGAAAACTGTGAGAGGTTGAAGCACGAGATCCAAGATTTGATCGAGGAGAAGAAGATAGCTGATCCTTCATCAGCGAACCCTTCCACTAGGCGTAATCCACTGCCTAATCATAGGGTGATTATGATCGAATTTGGGCTGAAAGAAAGCATGGTTATAGAATCCTTCGAGGAAAATGAAGAGGAGTTGTTGGACTCCGATAAGAAGAGCAATGTGGGAAATGGTGTGTATGTGTCCTTCCTTGGCAAGGAGCAGGAGAGTGAACCGATGGATGAAGGGTTAGACGGTGGAGCACCGTATGATGAAGATAGTACTGAAGAGACCGGGGAAGGGTCGTCTCGAACTATTGTGCCAGAATTGAGCCTATTTAGTGGAGGAGAGAATCCCGATGTGCACTTGCGCGAGTATATGCATGATATGTTTGTTGAATCCTTCGGGGTGGACGAGATTGCTCAGTGGTTCCACCATTCGCTGATAGGCGAGCCTTTGGGGTGGTTCCACTCATTACCCGACTCTTGCAAGCATGATTGGGAACAATTGTCCGATCTATTCCTTGAAAAGTATAAGAACACTAAGAACAGAATGTCAGAGCACTTCGCGTTGCAGATTGGGCCTATCAAACGCCCGTTGCCGATGGTCAGTAAGTATAATGGCAATAAGGATCCAATGGAACACCTTCACTTCTACTTATCGGCCATGGGGCCTTTGGGTTTTAAGGAAGAAGAGATCACCAGTCTGTTTTGCAATTCACTGATGGGGGAGCCGCTGATGTGGTATATGTCTCTCCCGATGCGTATTAAGTGTGATTGGGCTGCGATGACCAAGAGGTTCATTAAAGAATATACAGTATGGATGCTTGGGGAGCAAACCCCGGACTCACCCTCTTATGAAACACCCGAAGCGGTGTTGGCAATGCCCCGGTATGGTGGATACCGGGATCCTGTTGAGCACGCAAGGTTGTTCCGCAACCATATGTATGACGCTGGGTTCCCTCAATGTGAATTACATGAACACTTCCCGGAAACTCTCATGGGAGAAGCCTTGTTGTGGCACCAAGGCCTATCAGAGGAAGAAATGGGTCATTGGATACCTCTTAGGGATGCTTTTGTGTCGAGATATGAGATGTACGTTCCATGGACGGGATCCCTGGAAGATCTGGATAGGATCAGGCAATTCCCCGAGGAACCATTCGTGGATTATGTTAGGAGGTGGAGGTACCGCTACGAGTTATGTCATGAAACGATGAGCGATAAGGTGCAGCTCATGTGCATATAGAGAGGTGCTATTCCGTTAGCAGCAAGAAGAATGAACAGGGTGTTTCTCCGGAACTATGATGAATTGATAGGCTGGGCTATGTATGGATCGGCAGATCCCTTGTATTTAAATCCAAATGTCCCTCACGTGATGGACCTAATGGTTGTGGACATTTGGGAAAGTTCCTCGGACGAGGAGGACGCTGATCGGAGAATTCCTATCAATATTTGGGATGAATCTGATGATGAGCCGGAAATTGCCGTTATGACAAGATCAGGTCGAGTGGCCGAAGGGAAGGCGCCTATGGTTGAGATAGAAATAGGGGAAGGATCGGCTCCCAAGCCAGATGACCAAGTCCTCGAGCAGTTGAAGAAAACACAAGCTAAGTCTACGGTGTGGGAAGTCCTATGCCATTCTAAGTACCACCGTGAGAATCTGATGAAGGAGCTGCAAAATTTGGTCATTTCTACCGACACTGAGCCGGCAGCGTTAGTAGGGGCAATTATGGCCCGGAAGAAGACTGAAATCACTTTTACCGACGAAGATCTCCCGGAGGAGGGTAAGGCTCACAACAAGCCTTTGTACATCCGAGCTGAAATTAATGGGAAGAAGACTAGCTGTGTGATGGTTGATGATGGATCGGCCATTAATGTTTGCCCGCTGAAACTCTTGTCCAAGTTGGGAGTAGAAAGAGGAGATCTGACGGCCTCGGAAACCGTGATCAGGGCTTATGATGATAGCCGTAGGCACATCGAATGAGTCTTCAAGGCTAAGCTGAAAGTAGGGCCGCATGAAGAGGAGACTGAATTCACTGTGCTGGATATACCGGTGACGTTTGCCGTGTTGTTGGGACGTCCATGGTTCCACAAGTTGGGAGGTGTGCCCTCCACGCTCCACCAAATGATCAAGTTCCCCTTCGGGGAGGAGATAGTGACGATCAGAGCTGAGAAATTGAGTTCAGTGGCGGCATTGGGGATCGAGCCTCAGCTTTTCTCCGGATTCCAAGTTTCTGGGATCTATGAGTCTAGCATGACCACCGATGTGGTGAAGATGATGAAAAGAGGCTTCATCCCTGGTATGGGCTTGGGAGCACACCATCAAGGGTTGCCAGAATCTCCAGACTTCAAGAGTCAGAAAACCCGGAGGGGTTTGGGATATGAGCTGGGAGGTCCGTCCAACACAGGTGGTGAAGGAAAGGTGGGCCTAAAGAAGTATTTTGTGAATGAGGGGCACAGAAAGGTTTATTCGGGGACTCCCGAGTCATGGACTAGCACCGAAGGAAAGATCCTACCAGGTTTTGAGATCTTCAATGATGTTACCAGTTGGGGCAAAGGAGAGACGAGCTGCTTCGTCGAGGAGATCATGATGTTAGATCTGAATGTTGAGGAGCAGGTCATCCCTATTGAAGCAACTGTGGGAGCGGTGGACGAGCCCAGTACCTCCAAGGCTTATGAGAAACCCGAGAACCCCGATGATGAAAATTGTATTACTGCTTTATTATCCGATGATGTACTCGCCAACACTATCAATGAAATGAATTCTGATTTTGCTTACTTGCTTGATGTTGATTCTGATCATTCCATGCATTCTCATTCATATAACATGCCTACATTTGAAATCAATACAATAGAAATGTCAACTTTCAATCTTGGCACAGATGAAAATCCTAAACTTATACAAATTGCTCAAGAATTAACTACTGAAGAGAGGAAAGAATTTGAGAGAATAATTAAAAAATACGAAATAGTGTTTGCTTGGACATACGAAGACATGCCAGGAATCGATCAATCAATCGTAACTCACCGTATTCCGACATACCCCGATGCTCAACCTGTGAAACAGAAACTCTGACGCATGAGGCCGGAATGGGCAGATAAGATCAGAGAGGAAGTGAAGAAACAGTTAGAAGCAGGGTTCATCGAAGTAATCGACTATCCCCCTTGGGTCGCAAATGTAGTGCCAATCGCGAAGAAGGACGGCAAAGTGAGAATGTGCATCAATTATAGAGATCTTAACAAGGCATGCCCCAAAGATGAATTCGCATTGCCTCACATCGACGTATTAATCGACAGTGCCGCATCGAGCGTCTTGCACACAAATGTGGACGGCTTCATGGGCTACATGCAAGTTCAGATGGCGAAAAAGCACAAGGCAAAGACCTCGTTCACAACTGAGTGGGGAACGTACTGCTATAGGGTAATGCTGTTTGGTTTGAAAAATGTCGGGGCAACTTATCAACGGATGGCTACGGCACTGTTCCATGATATGATACACAAAGAGGTGAAAGTTTATGTGGACGACATGATGGTCAAGTCGGAGACAAGAGAGGGGCATTTCACGGCACTTGAAAAGTTTTTGGCCCGAATTGCAGAGTTCAAGCTAAGGTTGAACCCGAAGAAGTGCTTCTTTGGCGTTTCATCGGGGAAGATCTTAGGCTATGTGATCAGTAACAAGGGGATTGAGGTGGATCCCGACAAGGTAAAGGCCATACAGGAAATGTCAGCGCCCAAGAATGAGAAAGAAGTGAGAGGATTTCTGGGGCAGGTTCAGTATATCAGTCGGTTCATAGCACGACTCACTGCGATCTGCGAGCCGATCTTTAAGATGCTACGGAAAGATCAACCCACGGTTTGGAATGATAAGTGCCAGCAAGCATTAGAGAGTATCCGGAACTATTTGTCTAATCCACCGGTTCTGAGACCGCCTAAACTTGGAAAACCGCTTCTCCTCTATGTAGCGATCGAGGAGCGATCTATTGGGGCAATGCTGGCCTAGGAAGGGGACACCGGTGTGGAGCACGCGGTGTATTATCTAAGTAAGAAGTTCCTAGAATACGAGCTTAAGTATAACATGATCGAAAAGACGTGCGTGGCAGTAGTATGGCTAACAAAGAAACTACGGCACTATTTTCAATCTTACAAAGTGATCATTATTTCTCGGATGGATCCCGTGAAGTATCTGTACCGAACTCTGTCTCTAACAGGGAAGCTAGCCCGATGGTTGTTGCTCTTGTCCGAATTTGACATCGAATATGTAACGAAAAAGATCATTAAGGGAAGAGCCGTAGCGGAATTTCTGGCCAATCAGCCCCTAAATGCGGAAGAGGAAGAGATAAACTATGATTTCCCCGATGAGCACTTGAACGCGATAGAAGTTATACCGTGGAAAATGTTCTTCGATGGAGCGGTTAACTCAAATGGAGCCGGAGTAGGAGTACTACTTATCTCACCAGAAGGGGAAAGGGTCCCAATGGCAAAGAAGTTATCCTTCCCTCTCACCAATAATATGGCCGAATATGAAGCGTGCATCTATGGGTTAGAGTCATTAGCAGCGCTAGGAGCATCATATGTTGAAATTTGGGGCGACTCAAAACTGATTATCGAACAAGCGCAGGGAAACTGGGAAGTGAAGGAGGAAAGGTTGCGTCCATACCTAGACCAGTTGGAGGGATTGGCGCAGAGATTCAGTGAGTGTCATTTTTATCACATTCCTCAAGCACAGAACCAGGCAGCGGATGCTTTGGCCACTTTGGTATCAGTATGGGATAACCCTCGGAACCTTGCCTCGAAGCCTTTGGTATTGAGGAGGTCTCACAAACCATGCTACGAAGATGTAATGTTGTTGGGGGCAGATGAAAAACCTTGGTATTTCGATATCGTAAACTTCATGAAGAGTGGAACATACCCGGCAGAATCAGAACTTAGAGATCAGGCTGTGATTAGAAGATTAGCTCAGCAGTTCGTCATCCACAACGACTTGCTTTACAAAAGGCACACCGATGGTTTACAACTGAGGTGCTTGGATGCGGGAGAAGCCCGTGAGGCAATGGAGTCAGTACACTCGGGAATTTGTGGGGCCCATATGGGAGGAGCAGTATTGGCAAAGAAAATCATAAGGCAAGACTTCTATTGGCTCACCATGGAAAGAGATTGTAACGAGTATGCGAAGAAATGCCACGATTGTCAAATCCACGGAGATTATAATCACTTACCAGCTATGGAATTGCACGCGTTAGCACCCATTTGGCCGTTTGCGGCTTGGGCATTGATATCATTGGGGAGGTGAGGCCTAATGCGTTAAACGGACACAAATTCATTGCAGTCGCCATTGATTACTTCACCAAGTGGGTAGAGGCAGAATCATTTAGCAAGTTGGGGTCTAAACAGATGAGGAAGTTCATTGAAAAGCACTTGATCACCAGGTTCGGAGTGCCTCATCACATAATCACGAATAATGGGGTCCAGTTTCAAGGAGAAGTGAAAAGTCTATTCCAAGAGTACGGTATTGAGCATCATAGGTCTTCTCCATATCGCTCGCAAGCTAACGGGGCAGTAGAAGCGGCAAATAAGAACCTTAAGAGGATCCTTGTAAAGACAGTGGAGTCGCATCGGAATTGGCACGAGCAGCTTCCACTTGCTTTGTGGGCCTATCGCACCACCATTAGAACATCTACCGAGGCAACACCGTTCTCCTTAGTATATGGTGCGAAAGCCATTCTCCCAATTGAGATTGAAAAGCGATCGTTGAGAATCGCAGTAGAAGTAGAGATTCCTGAGACGGAATGGGTGAAGAAGCGATGTGAGCAGTTGGCATTGGTGGACGAGAAGAGGATGGATGCTCTTTACCATGTGCAGTTATATCAGAGAAGGATGGCCCGATCCTTCAACAAAAAGGTCAAGGTCAGCCCTATCAGAGAAGGGGATATGGTGCTGAAACAAATCCGAGTGACGCACACCGACCCTAGGGGCAAGTTCAGGCCAAACTGGGAAGGGCCATTCCTCGTGAAGAAAATCCTAAGCAAAGGGGCGGTTAAGCTTACTACTATGGACGGCATGGAGTTCTCCGAACCTACCAATCTGGATAGGCTTAAGAAATATTTTTCGTAAAAAAAAAAAGAAATGAAAATTCCCGATAGGTTGAAAACCCGCAAAGGGCGACCTATGCAACAATAAGGGACATCCCAATGGGTGAAAACCCGAAAGGGCACTCATTTGAAAATTTCGGGATAGTAAAAGGAGAGATGAAAAATCGCTGGGATCTGAAAACCGAAAAAAGGCGGATCCTGGTAACAGTAGTTATGTTTTGAGCAATTATGAGAATAATGTATAAGCAGCTAAGTATTTCTATTGTTTGTAAATAAATAAAGGCATGAATATATTCGAAGAGGATAATTGGAATCATTACAATCTACTGAATGCATTGTATTATAAATCGTGAGTTATACATTTCCTACCTCTCTCACGTAAAAAGCCTACATCCTATCCACCCCTCTCCCTATATACAAGCTATACATCGGGGTAATACTAATGAGAAAACTACAAATAATAAGCCTAATAAGGAGGAAGATCCCAGAAGTCCTCAAAGTCCCTCAGATGAGAAGCCCGCTCCGCGGATAAGGCCTCCTCAGCAACCCGATGACCCTCCTCGGCGGCAAGGCGCCCCGCGACCTCCACTCGCGTCCTCTCCTCGGCGGCAAGACGCCCCTCGGTCTCCGCTCGCATCATCCCTGACCAATGGGCATTCCTCTCCCGATAGACCTGGCCGACCCTGGCATCGGCATCCCGCAGTGACTCGCTCTACCTCAGCTCATTTGCATGGAGATCGCTCTGTAAAAAAATATATATATAAGGAAGAAAAGAAGAAGAACAGACAACAACAGAAGTCATACATACATATGTGCATACATTCCACTACACTAAAATAAAATATGAATACTCACCAGGTGGTTGGTGCAACGTAGGCTGAGCCGCTTTCTGAGATAACCAGACAACCCCACGTAATCAGTGCATGTTTCCCTCGAAGTATGGAGGGCATCCGGGGGATCAAACGGCACCCTCGATGTGAAAACAGGAGGAGCTATCTCAACGCCGGCATAGGCCACTCCTGTCTCGTCATAATGAACCACCGAGAAATCCCTCCCAAAGTCAGGGATAGGTACGCCTAAGTCGGGCCGCTCTGGTCGGGCGGTGATAGGGGTCAAAAACCCCTATCTTTGGGTACGGTTTTAGGATGGGTTTTAGAGTTATTTGGTTAATAAGCGAGCAATTCTCGCATTTAAATGCTTTTGTGTGAGTTAGTTAGGAATTGGAAACGTTTTATTTACTTTTCGTCGTTTAGGCTCGTTTTGTGATCAATTTAGGCAAATACGGCCGAAATAGCATGCATAGTAGAATTCCGTTATCTTTTGGAGCTAATTGGTCCATCAAAAGTCGCACCAAACGAAGCGTTTGCTCAAAATAGGCGATTGACGGATCAATTTGGCTTTTGGACTAATGTTTTCTGGAGTTTTTATGCGTGTGCAGGCGTAAGTTCGGACGAAAAAGGGCATAGAAGTCACTCGGCATGAATCGAGCACGCTTCGGGCGAAAACGCTCGGCGAGCAGGGCCCCACGGGCCATTTCTGCTCGCCGAGCAGGCCCCTGGAGGCCTGCTCGCCGAGCAGGGGGCTGCTCGGCGCGAGCAGCCTTCCCTGCTCGGCGAGCAGCCCTGCGGGAATTGGTCAAAAAGACCAATTCCGCCCCCACGAAGCCACGTTCGGCCCCACGTCTTCCTACACCAACAAGGACACGAAAATAGGTCAAAACGAGGCCCGAGACGCGTCTATAAATAGGATTTTTCCATTGTAAATTGGATATCTTTTTCCTTTGTAATTTTCTTAGCTTTTCACCTTGAGAAATCCTCTCCACCTCCTCCATATCCTTCAAACCTCCATTGAAGACACCTCCGAAGCTCCATTCACCGAGGATTGCTCAAGCTTCATCCTTAAATCCTAGAAAGACGCCTGCATTGGTAGACAGGTTCCCTGAAAGGGATCTTTCTTCTTTTACATTCTGTCTAGCCTCTGATACATGCTGTGAATTCTAGGTTTATTGTAACTTCGTGACAATGTTTCCATCTTTGATATATATTATAGTTCTTGTTTATTCAATTGTTTTGATGTTTTAATCTTTGTCTTACGCTTTGTCTGATTGGTTTAACTCATTCGATAATCCCAAAATTAGGTTGGCACATATTGCGAGCTAAATCTGACCTAGTCAGTGCCTATAGGATTGACGACCCTATAGAAGATTAAGCCCAAATTACTGAGCCTTAGAGCTAGTTTCGGCCTTACAAGGGAATCACGAACTAGGGACTTTAGGAGGATAGGTCGGGTTAATCGTCTTGGACACAAGTGACTTAGGTTTCAATTCAATTGTTTAAACATTCTATTTTCATTATCATCGTATCCCTTCATGTTCCTTCGGTTAATTGCATTGGTAAAAGATCACTTAGGAGTAGTTTAACTTAATTAGGGGTAGAGTAACTTAATTAGGCGTAGAATAACTTAGTTAGAATTGGATAACTTAGCTAGGAGTAGCGTAATTCAACCTAGGAGTAGACTAATTTAATCAAACAAACTCAAAACCCCCTAAGCCTAGATAACATCCGAGATCGAGTAGCTCGGTACTTGCAGAAATAAATCCTGTGGACGATAACCTGGACTTAAACCAGAAATTTATTACTTGATAACGACGGGGTACACTTATCCCTTAGTGAGTTCTCATCCAACCCTAGGTGAGGACGCATCAAGTTTTTGGCACCGTTGCCGGGGATTTATTTCTTCTGCAATATCGAACCAAAGGTCGACTTGTTAGTTTAGGCATTCTTTGTGAATATCCTTTGTTAATATCATATATACTTGTTTATATCATACTTACTTATATTCGACTATAACTTATACTTGTATACATAAATACTTGTTGATCATATTATTTGTACTTATAAAATCGTTCTTCCAGCAACTATGGATAACAGAGCGTCAAATCCGTCCATGAACGATCTTAACACAAAAATGGATTTCCTTGTGGCTTCATACAGCCATAATGACCAACCAAGGACACCATTTTGCGAGAGATGCGGCCAGAATCACCCCGGTAGGGTATGCCACATCAACTATTACGTACCTAGAGGTGAGAATGTAAGTTATTTGGGTAATCATCAAAGGTATAATTCTGAACCCTCAACTTACAACTACTACGATCAGGAGCATACGCGATATCCACCGGCGCCCTACATGGCACCCGTGGATACCCTTCCATGTCCCCATTCTAACTCTGATTTTTATGGCAGGCAAACAGAGTACTCAGGAGGAATAATGACCCTCTTAAGAGAGATATCCGTCCGATTGGCAGCCAATGAGGAGGCGTGCAGGACCCTGAGTAATCAGCTTGCCACGATCAGACAAGAAGAAAGGGAATACCAAGAGGCGTTCCTCTTACAAGGAGAGGCAATTCACGCCATCGCCCTAAGGAGCGGCAAGGAAGTGGACACACTCGTGGCACCTCCATCGCAAACGTACCCATCACCTCAGGTAAGTAGGGAACCGGAAGTGGTAAGCAACCCTGGTCCCGCATCTGAAACTCCAGCTCCTGAAGTAGCTGTAGAAAAATTAGTTAGGCCTTATACACCAAAACTGCCATTCCCTCAGAAGCAGAAAAAGGCCAACCTAAATAAGAAATTTGCTCGGTTCTCGGAAATCCTTAGTAGATTAGAAATAAACATTCCATTAATGGAAGAACTAGAGGAGATGCCGAACTATGCAAAATTTCTTAAAGACATGTTGTCGAAAAAGAAAAAGTTTGGGGAAAATGAGATAGTGGCTTTAACAGAACAATGCTCGGCCATAATCACCCATAAATTACCCCCCAAGCTTAAAGATCAGGGGAGCTTTACCATCCCGTGTAGGATAGGCAACATGCACATAGATAGGGCATTATGCGACTTAGGAGCAAGTATTAATCTCATGCCTTTATCAATTTTCAGGAAATTGGGACTCGGAGAGCCTAAACCGACAAACATGACACTGCAGCTGGCGGACAGGTCGATCGCACGGCCTAGAGGCATAGTTGAAGATGTATTGGTGAAGGTGGACAAACTGATCTTCCCGGTCGACTTTGTGGTCCTCGACATGGAAGAAGATGACTCCGTCCCCATTCTTCTTGGGAGACCGTTTCTTGCAACCGGTAGGACACTGATAGACGTCCATGGAGGTAAATTGGTCCTAAGGGTGCAAGACGAAGAGGTAACATTTAACGTTTATGAGTCTATGAAATTTCCTCAAGAACGCTCCAAAAGTTGTAACTTTGTGGATGCACTAATAGATGAATGTATTGAGGAAGTTGACCTTAACATAAGAAATGCCTTTTTAGAACTCGGTCTAGGTGGTGAGGAATGTGAAAACTCGAATGAACCATTTGAAGATCTCCCACCTGAAAAATGTTATTGGGTTAAGGGTAGAAAAGAGGACCTTGATCGTGAGATCAAACCTAAGCCTAAAACCTCGTTAGAGGAACCTCCAAAATTGGAGCTTAAACCCTTACCCAACAACCTGAAATATGTTTTTCTTCAACCTCCCACAGATTTACCCGTTATTATTTCTTCTTTGTTGACAGTTGAATAGGAAGAAAAATTGGTGGAGGTGCTGATGGAACATAAAGGGGCCTTTGGATGGTCAATCCACGACATCAAAGGCATCGACCCCAAAATCTGCACGCATAGGATTTTCCTTGAGGAAGAGATCAAGCCATCTGCCCAACCTCAACGACGGCTCAACCCTAACATGAAAGAGGTGGTAAAAGTCGAGGTCATAAAACTCCTCGACGCAGGTATCATCTTTCCGATTTCTGATAGCCAATGGGTAAGCCCGGTTCAATGCGTGCCCAAAAAAGGGGGAACAACGGTAATGGAAAATGAAAAAGGGGAGTTAATCCCAACTAGAAAGGTTACGGGTTGGCGTGTATGCATAGATTATAGGAAATTAAACGAGGCCACCCGTAAAGACCACTTTCCCTTACCATTTATTGATCAAATGTTGGAACGGTTGGCAGGGCACGAATTTTTCTGTACTTTAGATGGGCTATCCGGCTATATGCAAATTCCTGTGGACCCTTTGGATCAAGAGAAAACCACATTCACTTGCCCCTATGGGACTTCCGCATATAGGCGGATGCCTTTCGGATTGTGTAATGCTTCTGCCACGTTCCAACGTTGTATGATGGCTATGTTTTCTGACATGGTCGAGGAGTTCCTAGAAATTTTCATGGATGATTTTAATGTTGTAGGACCTACTTTCGACCAATGTCTTGAAAACTTGGACCGAGTCTTAGAACGTTGTGAAGATAAGAACTTGACACTTAATTGGGAAAAGTGCCAGTTCATGGTCCAAAATTGTATAGTTCTAGGACACAAGGTGTCGGGAAAAGGGATCGAGGTCGATCCGGCAAAAATTGAGGTAATTGAAAAACTGCCACCTCCTACCAATGTGAAATTGGTCAGGAGCTTTTTAGGACATGCGGGGTTTTATAGACGGTTCATAAAAGACTTTTCAAAAATTACTAAACCCCTCACTCAATTATTATTGAAAGATGCTGATTTTAATTTCAATGAAGAATGTATGCTTGCATTTAAATTACTGAAAAAGAAATTAATTGAAGCACCCGTTATGGTGAGTCCGGATTGGTCCCTTCCCTTTGAGTTAATGTGCGATGCCAGTGATCTGGCTGTAGGAGCCTGTCTTGGGCAGAGGGTAGATAAACTTTTTCGCCCAATCTTCTATGCTAGCAAAACCTTAAATGATGCACAGCAGAATTATTCAATAACTGAAAAGGAATTGCTAGCCGTAGTGTTTGCCTTTGACAAATTTAGATCTTATTTGGTGTTGTCTAAGGTAATTGTTTTTACTGACCATGCAGCCTTGAGATATCTGATGAGCAAGCAGGATGCAAAACCTAGGCTGATCCGTTGGATCTTACTACTCCAAGAATTTGACATCGAGATCGGAGACAAGAAAGGGGTGGAAAACGTGATAGCGGACCACCTATCCAGGTTAGAGTCAGATCAACAATCCTTAGAGCACGAGGCAATCAAGGAGGTATTCCCGGATGAAACATTATATTCGGTAAAAACTCTCCCCTAGTTTGCAGACATCGCGAACTACAAAGTCGGTAACATTCTTCCTCTTGATTTAGATGCAAACAAAAGACGTAAGTTTTTGTTTGAAAGCAAACAATATTTTTGGGAAGAACCTTATTTATTTCGATTCTGCACCGATGGCATGATTAGGAGATGTATACCTGAGGAGGAGGTAGAATCAGTGATTAATATGTGCCACTCTAGGGAACCAGGCGGCCACTTTGGGCCAGATAGGACAGTAGCAAAAATCCTCCAAAGTGGGCTTTGGTGGCCACAAATGCATAGTGATGTCAATAGTTATATTAAATATTGTGATGCATGTCAGAGAGTAGGGAATATTTCTAGGAGGAATGAGATGCTTCAACAAGGCATACTCGTCTGTGAGCTATTTGATGTTTGGGGCATAGACTTTGTGGGACCTTTCCCTATGTCACACACCAACCAATACATTCTTGTCGCGGTTGATTATGTCTCTAAATGGGTAGAGGCCGAAGCCTTACCCACAAACGATGCTCGAGTAGTGATAAAATTCCTGAAAAAGAATATCTTTACCAGATTTGGCACCCCCGGACTATCATTAGTGATGGGGGATCCCATTTCTGCAATAAGCAGTTTGATACGTTGCTCCAAAAGTATGGCGTAGCCCATAGGGTCGCAACACCTTACCATCCTCAGACAAGTGGTCAGGTAGAAGTGTCAAACAGAGAGCTAAAACGCATTCTTGAGAAAACGGTGGGGAATGCTAGGAAAGATTGGAGTCTTAAACTGGACGATGCTCTTTGGGCATACCGGACAGCATTCAAGACTCCCATAGGAATGTCCCCCTACCGTTTAGTTTTCGGGAAATCTTGTCACTTGCCTGTTGAATTAGAGCACAAAGCTTATTGGGCGCTGAAATTTCTAAACTTTGACCCTAAACTTTCAGGTGACCTACGGTTAACATAACTGCATGAACTAGATGAGCTCCGATATAACTCTTACGAGAATGCCAAATTGTATAAAGAACGAACCAAGAGGGTGCACGATAAAAAAGTACAGCGGAAAACCTTCCAAAAAGGCGACCAAGTGCTGCTTTACAACTCCCGATTGAGATTCTTCCCTGGCATGCTCAAGAGTAGATGTTATGGACCATTCTCAGTTCTTGATGCACATCCCTCCGATATGGTTGAGATTATGTTGAATGATGGAACCACCCAGAAAGTAAATGGACATCGACTCAAACTTTATCTCGGTAAAGACACATCGGGTGTCCAAATCCTCCGTCTTCAAGATGATCAGTAAGTTGTCTTCTCCACCCTAACTCTTTACACTCATACTTCATGATTTGTGATGCAATGTTGGAACTTATTGCATGTTTTAGTGTGAGGAGGAGGGGTAGACAAACTTACAAAAATTGTATAAATTTTAAATTTTTGTTGCGTCGTGTCTAGTTTAGTTTAGCGTTTTTAGGTTTTGTTTATGTTTTTGCATGTTTAGGACCTAAAACCGTGAACCTCCTTCGAATCTAAACTTCGTTATTTGTCTTTGAGGGCTGAGAACCGAATCTAAAATTGCATGACAACTAGTTTAGGCGTAGGACACAACTCTTGTATCTGTAAAAGCATGAGCTAAAGTTTGCATTTAGACCCTACTTTTGAAGAAATGCTAAAATCATTACTTAGGTAGATAACTTAAGAATTGAAGGCATGTGATGTTGAACTTGAGTTTGGGGAAAACTAGTAAACACAAAATTGAAACCCAAAGAATTGTGAGTTGAATTTGAGCCTAAGAGCGAACATCAAAAAGCTCTTTTTCTTGACATTTTTGTGTGAATGCTTTGACTTGTGGAAGATTACAGATTTTGCACCTAATACTGTGTTGAACCTACATGCAATGGTTTGAGATGGTAAACGATGAATCAGCCTCATTAGAATTAACCCTTTTCTTTACCTTATTTTTTTTCTTTTTTCATCCACTTTAGGAAGCCCCTTTGAGCCGACATTTTTGTAGTTGTAGATTTTTCTTTCGTTCTAACCTATTTTTGCAAACCACAACTTGGTTCGCTATTTAACCTTTGTTTTTTCAAAGCTCGAATTGAGCCTTTGTTTTCTTCTAGCGCTCTATCTTTGTTTATGGCATTACAGTAGCAAGCCAAAAGGCTAAGAAGTGAATGAGCATCACTATCTCAGAAAAAAAAAGGAGAAAAGAGAGAAAAACAGAAAAAAAAAAAGAAAAAGAAAAGAGACGAACAAAAGGGAAAAAACTTCATTCCCCAGTTCCTAAAAATAAAAAACGTCTCAAGAAAACATCCCAAAAGAAAAAATAAGGGATGAATAAAAAGCTCAGTCACTTCGTATTTGCTAAAGCCATTTTAACTTTGTTTTTGTAGCGCTAGAACTTTTAACCCTTGTTGTACCTTTAACCCTCTAACCACATTACAACCCTAATTAGAGGCTGTTTTTTATATCATCGGAATCATATAGCATAGTAGAGGAACGCGGATGAACGTGCAAAATCAACGTAATCCTAAGCAAAAACATAAGCCGAGAGTAAACACTTTAGCAACCAAAATTGTGTGAAATGAGTGAACTACCTATGGTAAGGTGTTTTACTTAGCGATCCCCTTAAACTCGTTTAATTGAACATGTGTCCATTTGCTTAAAACTATGACCCATGATAATTGAAATGCGGCTTTTGGATATCGTGTCTCTACTTTGTATTTCCGAATGCATGTAATTACAGATGCTCGAAATTGTGTCAAGCACCTAGTCAAACCGGGAGGTTTTCTAGCTTGCTTGTAATGGGGACAAGTAAAGTTTTAAGTGCGAGGAGGTTTGATAGGGGTCAAAAACCCCTATCTTTGGGTACGGTTTTAGGACGGGTTTTAGAGTTATTTGGTTAATAAGCGAGCAATTCTCGCATTTAAATGCTTTTGTGTGAGTTAGTTAGGAATTGGAAACGTTCTATTTACTTTTCTTCGTTTAGGCTCGTTTTGTGATCAATTTAGGCAAATACGGCCGAAATAGCATGCATAGTAGAATTCCGTTATCTTTTAGAGCTAATTGGTCCGTCAAAAGTCGCACCAAACGAAGCGTTTGCTCAAAATAGGCGATTGACGGATCAATTTGGCTTTTGGACTAATGTTTTCTGGAGTTTTTATGCGTGTGCAGGTATAAGTTCGGACGAAAAAGGGCATAGAAGTCACTCGGTATGAATCAAGCACGTTTCGGGCGAAAACGCTCGGCGAGCAGGGCCCCACGGGCCATTTCTGCTCGCTGAGCAGGCCCCTGGTGGCCTGCTCGCCGAGTAGGAGCCTGCTCGCCGAGCAGGGCGCCAGGCGCCTGCTCGGCGAGCAGGGGGCTGCTCGGCGCGAGCAGCCCTGCTCGGCGAGCAGCCCTGCGGGAATTGGTCAAAAAGACCAATTCCGCCCCCACGAAGCCACGTTCGGCCCCACGTCTTCCTACACCAACAAGGACACGAAAATAGGTCAAAACGAGGCCCGAGACGCGTCTATAAATAGGATTTTTCCATTGTAAATTGGATATCTTTTTCCTTTGTAATTTTCTTAGCTTTTCACCTTGAGAAATCCTCTCCACCTCCTCCATATGCTTCAAACCTCCATTGAAGACACCTCCGAAGCTCCATTCACCGAGGATTGCTCAAGCTTTATCCTTAAATCCTAGAAAGACGCCTGCATTGGTAGGCAGGTTCCCTGAAAGGGATTTTTCTTCTTTTACATTCTGTCTAGCCTCTGATACATGCTATGAATTCTAGGTTTATTGTAACTTCGTGATAATGTTTCCATCTTTGATATATATTATAGTTCTTGTTTATTCAATTGTTTTGATGTTTTAATCTTTGTCTTATGCTTTGTCTGATTGGTTTAACTCATTCGATAATCCCAAAATTAGGTTGGCACATATTGCGAGCTGAATCTGACCTAGTCAATGCCTATAGGATTGATGACCCTATAGAAGATTAAGCCCAAATTACTGAGCCTTAGAGCTAGTTTCGGCCTTACAAGGGAATCACGAACTAGGGACTTTAGGAGGATAAGTCGGGTTAATCGCCTTGGACACAAGTGACTTAGGTTTCAATTCAATTGTTTAAACATTCTATTTTCATTATCATCGTATCCCTTCATGTTCCTTCGGTTAATTGCATTGGTAAAAGATCACTTAGGAGTAGTTTAACTTAATTAGGGGTAGAGTAACTTAATTAGGCGTAGAATAACTTAGTTAGAATTGGATAACTTAGCTAGGAGTAGCGTAATTCAACCTAGGAGTAGACTAATTTAATCAAACAAACTCAAAACCCCCTAAGCCTAGATAACATCCGAGATCGAGTAGCTCGGTACTTGCAGAAATAAATCCTGTGGACGATAACCTGGACTTAAACCAGAAATTTATTACTTGATAACGACGGGGTACACTTATCCCTTAGTGAGTTCTCATCCAACCTTAGGTGAGGACGCATCAGGCGGCGCCTGAGGACTCACCCGCATAATAGGAAGGCTCGCTCGCAGGCGTCCGGGCCCGAGTACTGTCGAAAAAGTCGGACATCCGAGCGCTCCTCAAGGAACCCTCCTGCATATAAAGATACAATAAACATCCCTAACCACCTCGTGAATAAAGAATAAAAAAGGGTCAAGCACTCACCGGGATCTCCTCTCGACCAAAAACCGCAGCAACAGCCTCCGCTGAAAACACGTCTGTCCTGGGGTCCACGTCCATCGCGACCTCGGGAGCGTCCGCCGGAGTCAACAGCGTCGATAAATAATGAGCACGGCCCCCTGTATGGTCCCACACATCTCGAAGGGCAAACTGGCGGGTCAAGTCGCGACGAATGTCCGATAGAGGCAAGGTCCTCACTGCAAACATGGACACTGGGATCTCGCCGGGTGTCCAATGCGAGGCGCTAACCCCGGTGATGCCCCGGTCGCCCAAGTACCATGCCCGCACACAGGGGCCTGTAAGTATGCACTGCTGCCCCTGGATGCGGGTAACATAAGCGTAATCGGGACCAAAGTTGAGGTCGTCCCATCTGAATCGAATCTGAAAAAAAAAGAGAAAAAAGTCAGGTCTGATCAAGCGAAAATCCAGCATAGTTAGAAGATGTTCACCTGCCCCAAGGTCCGCGAGTCAATCCATGCTAGGAATCGCGCCACTGTCCGCCTCTCCTCAGCGCCTAAATCAAAATCACCCCACCGAGCCATAAGTGGAAGCCTAACCACCCGAGGCCTGCTCCTGCGTGTGCATGGAAGAATCCGCCTCTCGTAGGCCCAAACCTGCTCGTAGGAACGAAGGTTAAAAGCAGAAATCACGAAAAGAATAAAGAAACAAACCAAGGATGAACGACGTACCATAAGAGCAAAGGTGTAACCACCGAAATCCTTGCGCTTCCGGCAAGTCAAATCCAAAAACTTGTACAGAAAAGCTAAGCCGGCTCCTGCCCAATCATAAGACGATGCCGCATCCAAGTCACGGAAGGCCTGGATAAGACCCGCATGTACCGTCCCACTCTGGGTGCGGAAGATTGTCTCGCCCAAGGCGTATAGAAGGAAGCTGCGAACGGCCCGATCTGTGTCGTCTCGATCGCAGAAGTCCCTGCGACTCAGTAATCCGTATGTAGTAATAAACCTCACCGGTGTGGATTTGACACCCGTATAGACTCCTGGTCCAATCAGAGCAGCTAACTCGTCGCGGTCAACCCGGGGACGCACCATGTCAAAGAAGAGAGGAACCGGGATACCGCTACCTCGCAACCTAGTCAACAAGGAGAAGTCGCGGGGCGAGATCGTCATCTCCCTGAATGAGAAGTGGAAAGTATGGGTCGAGTCCACCCATCTCTCTCACAAAGCACGTAGGCCGTATCGGTCGCATACCCCATTGGCGCGAGGCAGTGCCAGGATAAAGGGCTCGAAGCCCAACTCTCGTACCCGGGCTTTGGCCACCGGGCTAAGCATGGCATGCCAAGCGTGGATGTCCTCCGTGGTCCCAGAAATGCCTATGATCTGGAAAGAGCGGAACGGGTAAGTTTAAACCTCGCTCTTAGGCTCACGTCTAACCTAGAGACTCCTTGTCAATTAGGACCATCATTTTGTGAGATTTCGTTCTTAGGGTCGTTTGTGCAAGATTTGATTAATTCATTATTCTTCGATGTTCCACTCTCCCGCGTGTTGGCAAAGAGATTGATCCAATTTTAGCATTTAATTTGGTTATTCACGTTTTTACTATTCACGCGCACTATTCACGTTTTTACTATTCACGTTTTACTATTCACGCGCACTGTTCATGTTTTTTACTATTCACGTGCACTATTCACGTTTTTACTATTCACGTTTTTACTATTCACATTTTTACTATTCACATGCACTATTCACGTTTCTACTTTGCGGTTAGCGTGCATTATTCAATGTTTCGCTATTCATGTTTTTACTGTTGACATGCATTGTTCGTATTTTTACTATTCACATGCATATAATTCACATTCTTTCAAGAGATAAATAAAACGTTGCTTACGGGCGTAGAAATTCGTGTGTTCTAGCTAAAAGTCTTTTTAGAGGTTGGCATTTAAATCATGTTCAAAGTAGGGCTACTAAAGCCTAGAAGTTTATTCAAGGGATAAAAGAGTAGAAGGGTACTTACCTGTTTAATGCGGGTCCGGCTCAGATGAGAATCAGGATCCTGAAAGGGAGCCACTCTAGTCAGGTTCTCGAAGCCCGCATCCATGCCCTTCGTGTCATCGTATCTATACGAATCCATCACGAGAATGCTCAAAGTTAGAAGTTAGAGAGAGAGAGAAGAGAGAGAAGGTGTGGGGTTGAAATGAAACCCCACCACCTTATATAGGAAGAGGGAATGGCATTCCCGTAAATAGTGAAAAAAGTACGATGTGACATAAAGGTGAAAAGTAAATAATTAATTACCAGGTGCACAGACCTCCGATTCGCAGTCCGTTTTAGCCTGCGCTTCTGCCAGACGGTGACCAATACCACAGAGATATGACTCCAGACAACAGCCAAAATTTTACAGAACAGTGGCACCAGTCAAAATACAGACAACAGTTGATAGAAAAATGATTTTTTAGTCAAAAGCGTTCCAAACAAACGGGTAAGCGCGTTCCTACCAAATAACTCAAAATACCCGAGATAATAGCTCTAGTGAAAATACAGACGACAGTGTTTTAGAATTCAGAACTGTTGGACAGAACCCTTTTGCTTTGAGCCATCTTACCTTCGATCCACGATCAAGGTTGCTTTTGAGCCATATTACCTACGGTCCACGACCGAGGTTGCTTTTGAGCCATCTTACCTACGGTCCACGACCGAGGTTGCTTTTGAGCCATTTTACCTACGATCCACGACCGAGGTTGCTTTTGAGCCATTTTACCTACGATCCATGATCGAGGTAGCTTTTGAGCCATCTTACCTACGGTCCACGACCGAGGTAGCTTTTGAGCCATCCTACCCACGGTCCATGACCGAGGTTGCTTTTGAGCCTTCTTACCTTTGGTCCACGACCGAGGTTGCTTTTGAGCCATTTTTACCCGCGGTCGATTTAGGCTAGGATCCTTAAGGAAAACGTCCGCCGGCAGCCGATTCGAAGGTAAAGACGGAGAGGATCGAAGACGAAGCTGGAGCGCGCAGCGCAGAGATCAGGTATTTTTCCTCCTACTCTATATGTGTCTTTTACTTTAATATATTTCCATTGCATGTGCCGTGTTAGCAAAAAACGTTTTCAAAACACACACATCACTGTCAAAATAGAAAAGTAGGGGCAACTGTAGACACCGAGTCGGAGGACCTGTGACGAAAACCTGTAACAAGACGGTTGAAGCGGTTGGTTCCGGAAGTTTTTAAAGCAAAAAAATATATAATAAAAAACGAGAGGTCAGTAAAAGTTGCGGTCATCGAGTGGACGGCTCGCGAGTGCTCGGCGATGTGGTGCGAGCGCCTAGCGGCAGTCGGCGCGCGCCCGACCACAGTTGGACGCGCGCCCAACAGCGCGGGGCGCACGCCCGACGGCCGCTGGGCGCGCACGCCCAACGGCCGTTGGGCGAACGCCCAACATCGTTGGACGGACGCCCAACGGTCGTTGGGCAAACGCCCAACGTAAGTTGGGCGCGCGCCCAACATCAGTTGGGCGTTCGCCCAACATAAGTTGGTTGTTCGCCCAACTGATTTTGGGCGTCCGCCCAACATTTTGGGCGTAGGCCCAAAACATTTTGGGCGTATCCCGACGCCCGTCGGGCTACGCCCAAAATTTTTTGGAATCCGTGCCTATAAAAGGCACGGATCCCCATGCATTTGAGGAGGAGGATTTTTGGAGAGCTTCTCACTCTAAAACATTTTTTAGAGAGAGAAAGTTATTTTTTGGGAAAAAACATTTTTTTTTCCAAAAATTCCGAATTTCCTAAAAGTTAAAATTTTACCGAAAAACACAAAAAAAGGCAACTCGTGGAATCAACCGACTTCAACTGTCAATACCGAACTTGAGGTATTATCCGAGGACTAGACTCGTTTTATTTTATTTAATTTATTTCCTTTATTTATTTATTTTTATGTTATAATTTTATTTATTTAGTTATTTATTTATTTATCACGTTTTACTTAATTTTTCGTATTTATTTAATTTTCGTCTCGTATTAAATAAACGTTCGGTTTTGTTTTAAAATAAAAACCTCGTTTTAATATCCCAATACGAACCGTGATCCGATTTAAAGGTAGTTCGGGATTAAAAGAAAACGTTGCAATTATAAGTTTTGAAAATATTTCTAAATAACGTTTTAAAATAAAACATCATTTTAGGAGTCCCTGTTATAGACTATGATCCAATTTTGGTAGTTCGGGGACCCAAAATGATAGAATAGATCTAATCTAAAGCTTTTGAATAAATCTGGAAACTGTTGGACTAACTCTGTAATTTTCCATTTTGTGTCACTAAAGGCTGTTTACGGACGGATTTTCCGTCGGTAAAGCTGCTGAAATGTAAAAAATGCTGTTTTGGTCCTTCTTTCTCAACTTTTAGACTTTTGGTCCTTGTACATATATGTGTATAATTATGTAATGTATTTATGAAAATTATTTTAGGTTATATAACTATTAATTACATATTATTTATCTATCTACTTTGTATTTTAAACTTAATTTACATCAATTTAGTTTTGTAAAGTAACATATTTGTACATGTATATAGTTTTTTTTGGTTTATATGAGTTATATTAGCCATTATTTAGGGTGGGGTTTATTTTCTATATATTTATCATGTAAAACTATTTTGGGATGAATTTAACTTTCTTATTCATGGATTTTATTCTCTATTTTTACATTGTTTCTTAAATCAAAATCAAAGTGTACTTTAATTAGTATTATCTCTATTTTCACTTATATATATGTACTATTATTTTGTTTCTTACCATATATTTAGCTTACATATACTATTACTATTTTTACCATTCTTGTATATATGTATAAATATGTATATTTATTTTCCTTTTAGGTTTTCTATATGTGTATATTCTATAAATATATTTGGGTTGATTTAGACTAAATTTCTTAATTGTTGTGATTAGAGGTTAATTGAGTGAAAAAAGGGAAAACAAACCACAAAAAGAGAGTTTAATTTGCTTATTTAAACTAAAAGTTTTTCTAGATATTCCCAAAGTGTAAATAATGTTTTCTTGTTGTTTTTAAATCGTTTCTAAAATATCACGTATTGAAAGCTTAATTCGTTCCAATGACGGATTAAGCGAACCTTGTAATTAAAAATCGTTTTCTTTATAAATAATGAAGTTTTGAATTGTTTTCCTAACTAAATGGTTTTTTGTACAAAATAAATTGACTTGTATGTTTAACCACGCTTTTAGATTAAAAACGTTTGCTCAACGTTTTCAAACGCTCGAGTCGTTCCAACGGCGATTCGAGTGAACGTCATTAACGGGGTTTTGAAACGTGCCTAAATCGTTCCAACGACGATTAAGGTACGAACCATGTAAATAAAGTCGTTTTTTCGGGAATGAGATTAGCTTAGAGTTAGTGTATAGTCTAAAGCATAAAATCACACTGTGAATAAATCAATCCTTTCTTCTCCCCCTCTCTCTCCTATATACTTTAAATTTATGCAAAATGGGTGATTCTTTACTAAAATGGCTTTCGAATAACATGCTCAAAACGGTTTTCAAAGCGAGAAAGAAAAGGTTTCAAATGAATTTTAAACTTAAAGAAATATGCGATTAGTCCGTTATCGCCTAACACGCTGAGTAGGAGGCCGGTGGTTCATAACCGGGCGATGTCGGGGTGCCTAGTAGCCTTTCTCCGGAAAGGAGCTAGCCTTCTCGGCTCGTACCTAAGTTTCCCGAACCCTCACCGGTCTCCCGCAAGGGATCAGTGTTCATTTTCCCATTCGTGGGTGGCGACTCTTCCATACTCCGAGCTCCGGTCCTGCCGAGCAGCTTGATTCCACGATTGGTTGCTTTCGGCACCAATCACCGCTTACGTCGCCATGAGGTGTCCACCCCCCGGTCCGCCCGGGCGAGGCCGTTCGGCACCTTGTCTAACAAGTGGCAACTCTGCTGGGGAAGCGATAAATTTGATTCCGGAAGGCGTGTATTAAGCCCTTAACGGGGACGGATCGTATTATTTCTTTTCGTATGCATTCATAAGCATTATTGCAAACCTTTTGGGTAATTTCCGCGAAACCTCTAGCGAAAGTCCATTCGTCGCTCGAAAGAGGCTAGTGTAAGTTCCCCCTTACAGTAAGGCGCCAAAGGGTCCCCATCCATTCGTTAGCGGCGAATTTGTACGGTCCTGTGAGGTCCCGCGATCAGCCGTGTCAGCATATAGTAGCCTTAGAAGTTGCCATAGGATTACCCGTTACTATTTTTGATGTGATAAATGAATCAGTTCGTGTTTTCAAATTGCCATGATACCTGTCTAATCCTAAAATATGTAAAGAAAATGAAACGATACGTTAATATATACTCTTAAACCGATATACAAACTACCCCAAAACATCGAAACGATTCAAACTAAAGACGACTTAGTCATCTCGTATGAATGAACTTGTGCGACCCGCCTGGTCCCTTTCCGTGTCCCGAAGAAGGCACATGTTCAGGAAATACGTTATGACGTAAGCACGTATTAGTACAAATAGTTTTGATGTTAAGGATAGTTATATCTCTATTCAAAAGATTATATTAACGATAGCCGTTATTCACATTCTTTAAATACGTTGGGATAAAGCGAAATTATGACGAAACGAAAACAAAGAACATTTCTGTTTTGAATGACCCCGTTGTAACGTAAAGAGTTTTGCAAACATGGCCCGTCCCTTCCGAATAAAAGACAAGCTCTTACGTTATGCCTTGCGTTGTTCTAAAGAGAAATGGACGTATCCGCAAAAAGTGACTAAGAAAATAAAAGAAAAGCAAAAATAAACAAACGACCAAAGTCATTCTGTATCTACGATGTATATCCATCCCGAGGGTAGTTAAAGAAAATGAACCAATGCCGTTAAATACGTGCCTCAAGCCGATATATACGCCGTTTAAAATCATAAAGCCGAATTAAGCTAAACTGCATAATTGCGCCATATGGACGAGACTGTGGGCTTGACTAATGGCTCGATCATTTCGACCATTACCAAAACTACAAGAAATATGGCCCGATCTGCGTGTTTGCTTAACTCGTACCTAAATGAAAAAGAACGGTAATATCCCTGCTTCGAATAAGCATGCGATTCAACGAAACGTTGACTTTCTATAACCACGCTAGGATAATATATCCCGTAAATTGGAAGAAATAAAGAATTGTTGCTAGCCGAAAGATTACCGTGCGCTCAAATAAGACTCGTTGTCTTCTCATGTAGCCAAAACGAGCAAACAGATTCTTAACGCTAAAAACAAACACGTTACGCGATGAGTCCGTTCCTTAAAATAAAAAGTGCTTTCATCACTAAATAAACACGTGGTTACGTCTCTCGATAGATCCGAAAAGATCCCGTTGTAATCCAAAAATCGAGACACGAACCCACGCGAATAAAAGGGAACGAGTCATTGTCAATAACGAACGATTGAACCAGAAGAATAACTCGTACCGCGTCTAAATCCGAGATACGCTCAAAAGGGAATCAAAACCCGAACTAATGCATCTCGCAAAATGACAAAAGACGAGTTATTCGAAAGAACAATCCATTTGGTCGATATCTTAGTCACTGAACGTTGATACGTCAAAACGAACCGTGCTGTCTGATGGATGATTTATTTTTCCGCAATAATCATCGACATCACGCGTCCCCTGGACCGTAATGTGAGCCCCAAACCAAAATCCTAGGGAAGAGATTTGGACCATCGAGTGTGTGGAGGAATAAGGGTGGAAGAGAGATGCTGTGATACGTGTAATTAGACTAACGTTTGTTCTTCTTATCTTATATATCCGTAAATAATAAACGCACACACCACGAATCATGCATATAAAATCATGCATACATACTAATGGATACCGTTCGCGCAGACTTCATCATTAAGCGGTTGTGGTTTCGCGAGAGTAGCCGGCTAGTCAGGCAGTTTGATCAGCTACGAATTGACAATTCCGAATCGGCAGTTGTGGCTTCTGAATCATCTTCGTCCGAGTATACTCAGTCTTCTGTCAGTATGTCTGCGACCGACGAAAAGGTGGCCGAATTGGAAAACTCTGTGAACAACATTAACGATCAGTTAGCCGCAATTTTGGCCCAGCTAGCTGAGCTGGCATTGAAGGATAACAAGAGTGGTAGTAAGCGTGTTGAGAATGAGTTAAACACTGGTCCCCGCTTCGGGAACGAGGATGACTATCAGTATTATATCCAGAAACAGCTTGAGAAAGAGAAGGCTAAGGAAGAGGAGTGGAAGCAGCACATCACTCAGGAGGTGCAGGATCTGCGTGGGGGAAGCTCCGGAAGTCAGGACTTTTATAATTTGAAGAATTGTTTATCGGCAACTGCTTTGCCTTTGAAGTTTCGGCTCCCTGACATGAAGAAGTTCGATGGAACTGGGGATCCCACGGCTCACATGAATTAGTATATTACAGTGATGAAGCACACAATCCTGACTGAGGATCAAGTCTTGGGACTGTTTAATACCTATCTGGAGGGAGCTGCCCTTGTATGGTTTCATGCGTTGCCGATGGTGACGAAGAGAGATTGGAAGGAGTTGGCAAAATCATTCATCGCTCAGTATAGTTTCAACACTATGCTTGAGGTTACTCTAAAGGAACTGGAAAGCACTAAGCAACAAACTGGTGAGTCTTTTTCTGATTTTGTGAGGAGATGGAGGGCCAAGGCCGCGGTTATGAAGCAAAAGCCGCTTGAGCAGGATCAGATTCGAATGGTAATTAGCAACACGTTGCCGTATATTAAGAATGAACTGCGGTATATGCCTTTTACCGATTTCAGTCAGATGTATAGCTGCACCTTAACAGTTGAGGGGGACGGAGAGCCGAAGAAAGCTTATACCAAGTGGACAAAGTCTGGATATGGTGCCGGAGGGCCAAGCGCGAGTACAGAATCGGTCGCAGTGAAAGTGCTTGATCTTAATGCTATCGAGAAAAGGCAGTTCGCCAAGTTTGATCAGACCTACGCAAAAGTTTTCGAACGATTGCAGAAAAAGGGATTATTGAAAGCCCTCACTCATTATAACAAGGCGCCGCCTGCTCCGCAGATACAAGCTAGGGGATACTGCGAGTTCCACAGTAATTACGGGCATACTATTGAAAACTGTGAGAGGTTGAAGCACGAGATCCAAGATTTGATCGAGGAGAAGAAGATAGCTGATCCTTCATCAGCGAACCCTTCCACTAGGCGTAATCCACTGCCTAATCATAGGGTGATTATGATCGGATTTGGGCTGAAAGAAAGCATGGTTATGGAATCCTTCGAGGAAAATGAAGAGGAGTTGTTGGACTTCGATAAGAAGAGCAATGTGGGAAATGGTGTGTATGTGTCCTTCCTTGGCAAGGAGCAGGAGAGTGAACCGATGGATGAAGGGTTAGACGGTGGAGCACCGTATGATGAAGATAGTACTGAAGAGACCGGGGAAGGGTCGTCTCGAACTATTGTGCCAGAATTGAGCCTATTTAGTGGAGGAGAGAATCCTGATGTGCACTTGCGCGAGTATATGCATGATATGTTTGTTGAATCCTTCGGGGTGGACGAGATTGCTCAGTGGTTCCACCATTCGCTGATAGGCGAGCCTTTGGGGTGGTTCCACTCATTACCCGACTCTTGCAAGCATGATTGGGAACAATTGTCCGATCTATTCCTTGAAAAGTATAAGAACACTAAGAACAGAATGTCAGAGCACTTCGCGTTGCAGATTGGGCCTATCAAACGCCCGTTGCCGATGGTCAGTAAGTATAATGGCAATAAGGATCCAATGGAACACCTTCACTTCTACTTATCGGCCATGGGGCCTTTGGGTTTTAAAGAAGAAGAGATCACCAGTCTGTTTTGCAATTCACTGATGGGGGAGCCGCTGATGTGGTATATGTCTCTCCCGATGCGTATTAAGTGTGATTGGGCCACGATGACCAAGAGGTTCATTAAAGAATATATAGTATGGATGCTTGCGGAGCAAAACCCGGACTCACCCTCTTATGAAACACCCGAAGCGGTGTTGGCAATGCCCCGGTATGGTGGATACCGGGATCCTGTTGAGCACGCAAGGTTGTTCCGCAACCATATGTATGACGCTGGGTTCCCTCAATGTGAATTACATGAACACTTCCCAGAAACTCTCATGGGAGAAGCCTTGTTGTGGCACCAAGGCCTATCAGAGGAAGAAATGGGTCATTGGATACCTCTTAGGGATGCTTTTGTGTCGAGATATGAGATGTACGTTCCATGGATGGGATCCCTGGAAGATCTGGATAGGATCAGGCAATTCCCCGAGGAACCATTCGTGGATTATATTAGGAGGTGGAGGTACCGCTACGAGTTATGTCATGAAACGATGAGCGATAAGGTGCAGCTCATGTGCATACAGAGAGGTGCTATTCCGTTAGCAGCAAGAAGAATGAACAGGGTGTTTCTCCGGAACTATGATGAATTGATAGGCTGGGCTATGTATGGATCGGCAGATCCCTTGTATTTAAATCCAAATGTCCCTCACGTGATGGACCTAATGGTTGTGGACATTTGGAAAAGTTCCTCGGACGAGGAGGACGCTGATCGGAGAATTCCTATCAATATTTGGGATGAATCTGATGATGAGCCGGAAATTGCCGTTATGACAAGATCAGGTCGAGTGGCCGAAGGGAAGGCGCCTATGGTTGAGATAGAAATAGGGGAAGGATCGGCTCCCAAGCCAGATGACCAAGTCCTCGAGCAGTTGAAGAAAACACAAGCTAAGTCTACGGTGTGGGAAGTCCTATGCCATTCTAAGTACCACCGTGAGAATCTGATGAAGGAGCTGCAAAATTTGGTCATTTCTACCGACACTGAGCCGGCAGCGTTAGTAGGGGCAATTATGGCCCGGAAGAAGACTGAAATCACTTTTACCGACGAAGATCTCCCGGATGAGGGTAAGGCTCACAACAAGCCTTTGTACATCCGAGCTGAAATTAACGGGAAGAAGACTAGCTGTGTGATGGTTGATGATGGATCGGCCATTAATGTTTGCCCGCTGAAACTCTTGTCCAAGTTGGGAGTAGAAAGAGGAGATCTGACGGCCTCGGAAACCGTGATCAGGGCTTATGATGATAGCCGTAGGCACATCGAATGAGTCTTCAAGGCTAAGCTGAAAGTAGGGCCGCATGAAGAGGAGACTGAATTCACTGTGCTGGATATACCGGTGACGTTTGCCGTGTTGTTGGGACGTCCATGGTTCCATAAGTTAGGAGGTGTGCCCTCCACGCTCCACCAAATGATCAAGTTCCCCTTCGGGGAGGAGATAGTGACGATCAGAGCTGAGAAATTGAGTTCAGTGGCGGCATTGGGGATCGAGCCTCAGCTTTTCTCCGGATTCCAAGTTTCTGGGATCTATGAGTCTAGCATGACCACCGATGTGGTGAAGATGATGAAAGGAGGCTTCATCCCTGGTATGGGCTTGGGAGCACACCATCAAGGGTTGCCAGAATCTCCGGACTTCAAGAGTCAGAAAACCCGGAGGGGTTTGGGATATGAGCTGGGAGGTCCGTCCAACACAGGTGGTGAAGGAAAGGTGGGCCTAAAGAAGTATTTTGTGAATGAGGGGCACAGAAAGGTTTATTCGGGGACTCCCGAGTCATGGACTAGCACCGAAGGAAAGATCCTACCAGGTTTTGAGATCTTCAATGATGTTACCAGTTGGGGCAAAGGAGAGACGAGCTGCTTCGTCGAGGAGATCATGATGTTAGATCTGAATGTTGAGGAGCAGGTCATCCCTATTGAAGCAACTGTGGGAGCGGTGGACGAGCCCAGTACCTCCAAGGCTTATGAGAAACCCGAGAACCCCGATGATGAAAATTGTATTACTGCTTTATTATCCGATAATGTACTCGCCAACACTATCAATGAAATGAATTCTGATTTTGCTTACTTGCTTGATGTTGATTCTGATCATTCCATGCATTCTCATTCATATAACATGCCTACATTTGAAATCAATACAATAGAAATGTCAACTTTCAATCTTGGCACAGATGAAAATCCTAAACTTATACAAATTGCTCAAGAATTAACTACTGAAGAGAGGAAAGAATTTGAGAGAATAATTAAAAAATACGAAATAGTGTTTGCTTGGACATACGAAGACATGCCAGGAATCGATCAATCTATCGTAACTCACCGTATTCCGACATACCCCGATGCTAAGCCTGTGAAATAGAAACTCCGACGCATGAGGCCGGAATGGGCAGATAAGATCAGAGAGGAAGTGAAGAAACAGTTAGAAGCAGGGTTCATCGAAGTAATCGACTATCCCCCTTGGGTCGCAAATGTAGTGCCAATCGCGAAGAAGGACGGCAAAGTGAGAATGTGCGTCAATTGTAGAGATCTTAACAAGGCAGGCCCCAAAGATGAATTCGCATTGCCTCACATCGACGTATTAATCGACAGTGCTGCATCGAGCGTCTTGCACACAAATGTGGACGGCTTCATGGGCTACATGCAAGTTCAGATGGCGGAAAAGCACAAGGCAAAGACCTCGTTCACAATTGAGTGGGGAACGTACTGCTATAGGGTAATGCTGTTTGGTTTGAAAAATGTCGGGGCAACTTATCAACGGATGGCTACGGCACTGTTCCATGATATGATACACAAAGAGGTGAAAGTTTATGTGGACGACATGATGGTCAAGTCGGAGACAAGAGAGGGGCATTTCACGGCACTTGAAAAGTTTTTGGCCCGAATTGCAGAGTTCAAGCTAAGGTTGAACCCGAAGAAGTGCTTCTTTGGCGTTTCATCGGGGAAGATCTTAGGCTATGTGATCAGTAACAAGGGGATTGAGGTGGATCCCGACAAGGTAAAGGCCATACAGGAAATGTCAGCGCCCAAGAATGAGAAAGAAGTGAGAGGATTTCTGGGGCAGGTTCAGTATATCAGTCGGTTCATAGCACGACTCACTGCGATCTGCGAGCCGATCTTTAAGCTGCTACGGAAAGATCAACCCACGGTTTGGAATGATAAGTGCCAGCAAGCATTAGAGAGTATCCGGAACTATTTGTCTAATCCACCGGTTCTGAGACCGCCTAAACTTGGAAAACCGCTTCTCCTCTATGTAGCGATCGAGGAGCGATCTATTGGGGCAATGTTGGCCTAGGAAGGGGACACCGGTGTGGAGCACGCGGTGTATTATCTAAGTAAGAAGTTCCTAGAATACGAGCTTAAGTATAACATGATCGAAAAGACGTGCGTGGCAGTAGTATGGCTAACAAAGAAACTACGTCACTATTTTCAATCTTACAAAGTGATCATTATTTCTCGGATGGATCCCGTGAAGTATCTGTACCGAACTCCGTCTCTAACAGGGAAGCTAGCCCGATGGTTGTTGCTCTTGTCCGAATTTGACATCGAATATGTAACGAAAAAGATCATTAAGGGAAGAGCCGTAGCGGAATTTCTGGCCAATCAGCCCCTAAATGCGGAAGAGGAAGAGATAAACTATGATTTCCCCGATGAGCACTTGAACGCGATAGAAGTTATACCGTGGAAAATGTTCTTCGATGGAGCGGTTAACTCAAATGGAGCCGGAGTAGGAGTACTACTTATCTCACCAGAAGGGGAAAGGGTCCCAATGGCAAAGAAGTTATCCTTCTCTCTCACCAATAATATGGCCGAATATGAAGCGTGCATCTATGGGTTAGAGTCATTAGCAGCGCTAGGAGCATCATATGTTGAAATTTGGGGCGACTCAAAACTGATTATCAAACAAGCGCAGGGAAACTGGGAAGTGAAGGAGGAAAGGTTGCGTCCATACCTAGACCAGTTGGAGGGATTGGCGCAGAGATTCAGCGAGTGTCATTTTTATCACATTCCTCAAGCACAGAACCAGGCAGCGGATGCTTTGGCCACTTTGGTATCAGTATGGGATAACCCTCGGAACCTTGCCTCGAAGCCTTTAGTATTGAGGAGGTCTCACAAACCATGCTACGAAGATGTAATGTTGTTGGGGGCAGATGAAAAACCTTGGTATTTCGATATCGTAAACTTCATGAAGAGTGGAACATACCCGGCAGAATCAGAACTTAGAGATCAGGCTGTGATTAGAAGATTAGCTCAGCAGTTCGTCATCCACAACGACTTGCTTTACAAAAGGCACACCGATGGTTTACAACTGAGGTGCTTAGATGCGGGAGAAGCCCGTGAGGCAATGGAGTCAGTACACTCGGGAATTTGTGGGGCCCATATGGGAGAAGCAGTATTGGCAAAGAAAATCATAAGGCAAGGCTTCTATTGGCTCACCATGGAAAGAGATTGTAACGAGTATGCGAAGAAATGCCACGATTGTCAAATCCACGGAGATTATAATCACTTACCAGCTATGGAATTGCACGCGTTAGCACCCATTTGGCCATTTGCGGCTTGGGGCATTGATATCATTGGGGAGGTGAGGCCTAATGCGTTAAACGAACACAAATTCATTGCAGTCGCCATTGATTACTTCACCAAGTGGGTAGAGGCAGAATCATTTAGCAAGTTGGGGTCTAAACAGATGAGGAAGTTCATTGAAAAGCACTTGATCACCAGGTTCGGAGTGCCTCATCACATGATCACGGATAATGGGGTCCAGTTTCAAGGAGAAGTGAAAAGTCTATTCCAAGAGTACGGTATTGAGCATCATAGGTCTTCTCCATATCGCCCGCAAGCTAACGGGGCAGTAGAAGCGGCAAATAAGAACCTTAAGAGGATCCTTGTAAAGACAGTGGAGTCGCATCGGAATTGGCACGAGCAGCTTCCACTTGCTTTGTGGGCCTATCGCACCACCATTAGAACATCTACCGAGGCAACGCCGTTCTCCTTAGTATATGGTGCGGAAGCCATTCTCCCAATTGAGATTGAAAAGCGATCGTTGAGAATCGCAGTAGAAGTAGAGATTCCTGAGACGGAATGGGTGAAGAAGCGATGTGAGCAGTTGGCATTGGTGGACGAGAAGAGGATGGATGCTCTTTACCATGTGTAGTTATATCAGAGAAGGATGGCCTGATCCTTTAACAAAAAGGTCAAGGTCAGCCCTATCAGAGAAGGGGATATGGTGCTGAAACAAATCCGAGTGACGCACACCGACCCTAGGGGCAAGTTCAGGCCAAACTGGGAAGGGCCATTCCTCGTGAAGAAAATCCTAAGCAAAGGGGTGGTTAAGCTTACTACTATGGACGGCATGGAGTTCTCCGAACCTACCAATCTGGATAGGCTTAAGAAATACTTTTCGTAAAAAAAAAAAGAAATGAAAATTCCCGATAGGTTGAAAACCCGCAAAGGGCGACCTATGCAACAATAAGGGACATCCCAATGGGTGAAAACCCGAAAGGGCACTCATTTGAAAATTCCGGGATAGTAAAAGGAGAGATGAAAAATCGCTGGGATCTGAAAACCGAAAAAAGGCGGATCCTGGTAACAGTAGTTATGTTTTGAGCAATTATGAGAATAATGTATAAGCAGCTAAGTATTTCTATTGTTTGTAAATAAATAAAGGCATGAATATATTCGAAGAGGATAATTGGAATCATTACAATCTACTGAATGCATTGTATTATAAATCATGAGTTATACATTTCCTACCTCTCTCACGTAAAAAGCCTACATCCTATCCACCCCTCTCCCTATATACAAGCTATACATCGGGGTAATACTAATGAGAAAACTACAAATAATAAGCCTAATAAGGAGGAAGATCCCAGAAGTCCTCAAAGTCCCTCAGATGAGAAGCCCGCTCCGCGGATAAGGCCTCCTCAGCAACCCGACGACCCTCCTCGGCGGCAAGGCGCCCCGTGGCCTCCACTCGCGTCCTCTCCTCGGCGGCAAGATGCCCCTCGGTCTCCGCTCGCATCATCCCTGACCAATGGGCATTCCTCTCCCGATAGACCTGGCCGACCCTGGCATCGGCATCCCGCAGTGACTCGCTCTGCCTCAGCTCATTTGCATGGAGATCGCTCTGTAAAAAAAATATATATATAAGGAAGAAAAAAAGAAGAACAGACAACAACAGAAGTCATACATACATATGTGCATACATTCCACTACACTAAAATAAAATAAGAATACTCACCAGGTGGTTGGTGCAACGTAGGCTGAGCCGCTTTCTGAGATAACCAGACAACCCCACGTAATCAGTGCATGTTTCCCTCGAAGTATGGAGGGCATCCGGGGGATCAAACGGCACCCTCGATGTGAAAACAGGAGGAGCTATCTCAACGCCGGCATAGGCCACTCCTGTCTCGTCATAATGAACTACCGAGAAATCCCTCCCAAAGTCAGGGATAGGTACGCCTAAGTCGGGCCGCTCTGGTCGGGCGGTGATAGGGGTCAAAAACCCCTATCTTTGGGTACGGTTTTAGGACGGGTTTTAGAGTTATTTGGTTAATAAGCGAGCAATTCTCGCATTTAAATGCTTTTGTGTGAGTTAGTTAGGAATTGGAAACGTTCTATTTACTTTTCGTCGTTTAGGCTCGTTTTGTGATCAATTTAGGCAAATACGGCCGAAATAGCATGCATAGTAGAATTCCGTTATCTTTTGGAGCTAATTGGTCCGTCAAAAGTCGCACCAAATGAAGCGTTTGCTCAAAATAGGCGATTGACGGATCAATTTGGCTTTTGGACTAATGTTTTCTGGAGTTTTTATGCATGTGCAGGTGTAAGTTCGGACGAAAAAGGGCATAGAAGTCACTCGGCATGAATCGAGCACGCTTCGGGCGAAAACGCTCGGCGAGTAGGGCCCCACGGGCCATTTCTGCTCGGCGAGCAGGCCGCCAGGGGCCTGCTCGGTGAGCAGCCCTGCGGGAATTGGTCAAAAAGACCAATTCCGCCCCCACGAAGCCACGTTTGGCCCCACGTCTTCCTACACCAACAAGGACACGAAAATAGGTCAAAACGAGGCCCGAGACGCGTCTATAAATAGGATTTTTCCATTGTAAATTGGATATCTTTTTCCGTTGTAATTTTCTTAGCTTTTCACCTTGAGAAATCCTCTCCACCTCCTCCATATCCTTCAAACCTCCATTGAAGACACCTCCGAAGCTCCATTCACCGAGGATTGCTCAAGCTTCATCCTTAAATCCTAGAAAGACGCCTGCATTGGTAGACAGGTTCCCTGAAAGGGATCTTTCTTCTTTTACATTCTGTCTAGCCTCTGATACATGCTGTGAATTCTAGGTTTATTGTAACTTCGTGACAATGTTTCCATCTTTGATATATATTATAGTTCTTGTTTATTCAATTGTTTTGATGTTTTAATCTTTGTCTTACGCTTTGTCTGATTGGTTTAACTCATTCGATAATCCCAAAATTAGGTTGGCACATATTGCGAGCTGAATCTGACCTAGTCAGTGCCTATAGGATTGATGACCCTATAGAAGATTAAGCCCAAATTACTGAGCCTTAGAGCTAGTTTCGGCCTTACAAGGGAATCACGAACTAGGGACTTTAGGAGGATAGGTCGGGTTAATCGCCTTGGACACAAGTGACTTAGGTTTCAATTTAATTGTTTAAACGTTCTATTTTCATTATCATCGTATCCCTTCATGTTCCTTCGGTTAATTGCATTGGTAAAAGATCACTTAGGAGTAGTTTAACTTAATTAGGGGTAGAGTAACTTAATTAGGCGTAGAATAACTTAGTTAGAATTGGATAACTTAGCTAGGAGTAGCGTAATTCAACCTAGGAGTAGACTAATTTAATCAAACAAACTCAAAACCCCCTAAGCCTAGATAACATCCGAGATCGAGTAGCTCGGTACTTGCAGAAATAAATCCTGTGGACGATAACCTGGACTTAAACCAGAAATTTATTACTTGATAACGACGGGGTACACTTATCCCTTAGTGAGTTCTCATCCAACCCTAGGTGAGGACGCATCAAGTTTTTAGCGCCGTTGCCGGGGATTTATTTCTTCTGCAATATCGAACCAAAGGTCGACTTGTTAGTTTAGGCATTCTTTGTGAATATCCTTTGTTAATATCATATATACTTGTTTATATCATACTTACTTATATTCGACTATAACTTATACTTGTATACATAAATACTTGTTGATCATATTATTTGTACTTATAAAATCGTTCTTCCAGCAACTATGGATAACAGAGCGTCAAATCCGTCCATGAACGATCTTAACACAAAAATGGATTTCCTTGTGGCTTCATACAGCCATAATGACCAACCAAGGACACCATTTTGCGAGAGATGCGGCCAGAATCACCCCGGTAGGGTATGCCACATCAACTATTACATACCTAGAGGTGAGAATGTAAGTTATTTGGGTAATCATCAAAGGTATAATTCTGAACCCTCAACTTACAACTACTACGATCAGGAGCATACGCGATATCCACCGGTGCCCTACATGGCACCCGTGGATACCCTTCCATGTCCCCATTCTAACTCTGATTTTTATGGCAGGCAAACAGAGTACTCAGGAGGAATAATGACCCTCTTAAGAGAGATATCCGTCCGATTGGCAGCCAATGAGGAGGCGTGCAGGACCCTGAGTAATCAGCTTGCCACGATCAGACAAGAAGAAAGGGAATACCAAGAGGCGTTCCTCTTATAAGGAGAGGCAATTCACGCCATCGCCCTAAGGAGCGGCAAGGAAGTGGACACACTCGTGGCACCTCCATCGCAAACGTACCCGTCACCTCAGGTAAGTAGGGAACCGGAAGTGGTAAGCAACCCCGGTCCCGCATCTGAAACTCCAGCTCCTGAAGTAGCTGTAGAAAAAGTAGTTAGGCCTTATACACCAAAACTTCCATTCCCTCAGAAGCAGAAAAAGGCCAACCTAAATAAGAAATTTGCTCGGTTCTCGGAAATCCTTAGTAGATTAGAAATAAACATTCCATTAATGGAAGCACTAGAGGAGATGCCGAACTATGCAAAATTTCTTAAAGACATGTTGTCGAAAAAGAAAAAGTTTGGGGAAAATGAGATAGTGGCTTTAACAGAACAATGCTCGGCCATAATCACTCATAAATTACCCCCCAAGCTTAAAGATCAGGGGAGCTTTACCATCCCGTGTAGGATAGGCAACATGCACATAGATAGGGCATTATGCGACTTAGGAGCAAGTATTAATCTCATGCCTTTATCAATTTTCAGGAAATTGGGACTCGGAGAGCCTAAACCGACAAACATGACACTGCAGCTGGCGGACAGGTCGATCGCACGGCCTAGAGGCATAGTTGAAGATGTATTGGTGAAGGTGGACAAACTGATCTTCCCGGTCGACTTTGTGGTCCTCGACATGGAAGAAGATGACTCCGTCCCCATTCTTCTTGGGAGACCGTTTCTTGCAACCGGTAGGACACTGATAGACGTCCATGGAGGTAAATTGGTCCTAAGGGTGCAAGACGAAGAGGTAACATTTAACGTTTATGAGTCTATGAAATTTCCTCAAGAACGCTCCAAAAGTTGTAACTTTGTGGATGCACTAATAGATGAATGTATTGAGGAAGTTGACCTTAACATAAGAAATGCCTTTTTAGAACTCGGTCTAGGTGGTGAGGAATGTGAAAACTCGAATGAACCATTTGAAGATCTCCCACCTGAAAAATGTTATTGGGTTAAGGGTAGAAAAGAGGACCTTGATCGTGAGATCAAACCTAAGCCTAAAACCTCGTTAGAGGAACCTCCAAAATTGGAGCTTAAACCCTTACCCAACAACCTGAAATATGTTTTTCTTCAACCTCCCACAGATTTACCCGTTATTATTTCTTCTTTGTTGACAATTGAACAGGAAGAAAAATTGGTGGAGGTGCTGATGGAACATAAAGGGGCCTTTGGATGGTCAATCCACGACATCAAAGGCATCGACCCCAAAATCTGCACGCATAGGATTTTCCTTGAGGAAGAGATCAAGCCATCTGCCCAACCTCAACGACGGCTCAACCCTAACATGAAAGAGGTGGTAAAAGTCGAGGTCATAAAACTCCTCGACGCAGGTATCATCTTTCCGATTTCTGATAGCCAATGGGTAAGCCCGGTTCAATGCGTGCCCAAAAAAGGAGGAACAACGGTAATGGAAAATGAAAAAGGGGAGTTAATCCCAACTAGAAAGGTTACGGTTTGGCGTGTATGCATAGATTATAGGAAATTAAACGAGGCCACCCGTAAAGACCACTTTCCCTTACCATTTATTGATCAAATGTTGGAACGGTTGGCAGGGCACGAATTTTTCTGTACTTTAGATGGGCTATCCGGCTATATGCAAATTCCTGTGGACCCTTTGGATCAAGAGAAAACCACATTCACTTGCCCTTATGGGACTTTCGCATATAGGCGGATGCCTTTCGGATTGTGTAATGCTCCTGCCACGTTCCAACGTTGTATGATGGCTATGTTTTCTGACATGGTCGAGGAGTTCCTAGAAATTTTCATGGATGATTTTAATGTTGTAGGACCTACTTTCGACCAATGTCTTGAAAACTTGGACCGAGTCTTAGAACGTTGTGAAGATAAGAACTTGGCACTTAATTGGGAAAAGTGCCAGTTCATGGTCCAAAATTGTATAGTTCTAGGACACAAGGTGTCGGGAAAAGGGATCGAGGTCGATCCGGCAAAAATTGAGGTAATTGAAAAACTGCCACCTCCTACCAATGTGAAATTGGTCAGGAGCTTTTTAGGACATGCGGGGTTTTATAGACGGTTCATAAAAGACTTTTCAAAAATTACTAAACCCCTCACTCAATTATTATCGAAAGATGCTGATTTTAATTTCAATGAAGAATGTATGCTTGCATTTAAATTACTGAAAAAGAAATTAATTGAAGCACCCGTTATGGTGAGTCCGGATTGGTCCCTTCCCTTTGAGTTAATGTGCGATGCCAGTGATCTGGCTGGAGGAGCCTGTCTTGGGCAGAGGGTAGATAAACTTTTTCGTCCAATCTTCTATGCTAGCAAAACCTTAAATGATGCACAGCAGAATTATTCAATAACTGAAAAGGAATTGCTAGCCGTAGTGTTTGCCTTTGACAAATTTAGATCTTATTTGGTGCTGTCTAAGGTAATTGTTTTTACTGACCATGCAGCCTTGAGATATCTGATGAGCAAGCAGGATGCAAAACCTAGGCTGATCCGTTGGATCTTACTACTCCAAGACTTTGACATCGAGATCGGAGACAAGAAAGGGGTGGAAAACGTGATAGCGGACCACCTATCCAGGTTAGAGTCAGATCAACAATCCTTAGAGCACGAGGCAATCAAGGAGGTATTTCCGGATGAAACGTTATATTCGGTAAAAACTCTCCCCTAGTTTGCAGACATCGCGAACTACAAAGTCGGTAACATTCTTCCTCTTGATTTAGATGCAAACAAAAGACGTAAGTTTTTGTTTGAAAGCAAACAATATTTTTGGGAAGAACCTTATTTATTTCGATTCTGCACCGATGGCATGATTAGGAGATGTATACCTGAGGAGGAGGTAGAATCAGAGATAAATATGTGCCACTCTAGGGAACCAGGCGGCCACTTTGGGCCAGATAGGACAGTAGCAAAAATCCTCCAAAGTGGGCTTTGGTGGCCACAAATGCATAGTGATGTCAATAGTTATATTAAATATTGTGATGCATGTCAGAGAGTAGGGAATATTTCTAGGAGGAATGAGATGCTTCAACAAGGCATACTCGTCTGTGAGCTATTTGATGTTTGGGGCATAGACTTTGTGGGACCTTTCTCTATGTCACACACCAACCAATACATTCTTGTCGCGGTTGATTATGTCTCTAAATGGGTAGAGGCCGAAGCCTTACCCACAAACGATGCTCGAGTAGTGATAAAATTCCTGAAAAAGAATATCTTTACCAGATTTGGCACCCCCGGACTATCATTAGTGATGGGGGATCCCATTTCTGCAATAAGCAGTTTGATACGTTGCTCCAAAAGTATGGCTTAGCCCATAGGGTCGCAACACCTTACCATCCTCAGACAAGTGGTCAGGTAGAAGTGTCAAACAGAGAGCTAAAACGCATTCTTGAGAAAACGGTGGGGAATGCTAGGAAAGATTGGAGTCTTAAACTGGACGATGCTCTTTGGGCATACCGGACAGCATTCAAGACTCCCATAGGAATGTCCCCCTACCGTTTAGTTTTCGGGAAATCTTGTCACTTGCCTGTTGAATTAGAGCACAAAGCTTATTGGGCGCTGAAATTTCTAAACTTTGACCCTAAACTTTCAGGTGACCTACGATTAACACAACTGCATGAACTAGATGAGCTCCGATATAACTCTTACGAGAATGCCAAATTGTATAAAGAACGAACCAAGAGGGTGCACGATAAAAAAGTACAGCGGCAAACCTTCCAAAAAGGCGACCAAGTGCTGCTTTACAACTCCCGATTGAGATTCTTCCCTGGCAAGCTCAAGAGTAGATGGTATGGACCATTCTCAGTTCTTGATGCACATCCCTCCGGTATGGTTGAGATTATGTTGAATGATGGAACCACCCAGAAAGTAAATGGACATCGACTCAAACTTTATCTCGGTAAAGACACATCGGGTGTCCAAATCCTCCGTCTTCAAGATGATCAGTAAGTTGTCTTCTCCACCCTAACTCTTTACACTCGTACTTCATGATTTGTGATGCAATGTTGGAACTTATTGCATGTTTTAGTGTGAGGAGGAGGGGTAGACAAACTTACAAAAATTGTATAAATTTTAAATTTTTGTTGCGTCGTGTCTAGTTTAGTTTAGCGTTTTTAGGTTTTGTTTATGTTTTTGCATGTTTAGGACCTAAAACCGTGAACCTCCTTCGAATCTAAACTTCGTTATTTGTCTTTGAGGGCTGAGAACCGAATCTAAAATTGCATGACAACTAGTTTAGGCGTAGGACACAACTCTTGTATCTGTAAAAGCATGAGCTAAAGTTTGCATTTAGACCCTACTTTTGAAGAAATGCTAAAATCATTACTTAGGTAGATAACTTAAGAATTGAAGACATGTGATGTTGAACTTGAGTTTGGGGAAAACTAGTAAACACAAAATTGAAACCCAAAGAATTGTGAGTTGAATTTGAGCCTAAGAGCGAACATCAAAAAGCTCTTTTTCTTGACATTTTTGTGTGAATGCTTTGACTTGTGGAAGATTACAGATTTTGCACCTAATACTGTGTTGAACCTACATGCAATGGTTTGAGATGGTAAACGATGAATCAGCCTCATTAGAATTAACCCTTTTCTTTACCTTATTTTTTTTTTTCATCCACTCTAGGAAGCCCCTTTGAGCCGACATTTTTGTAGTTGTAGATTTTTCTTTCGTTCTAACCTGTTTTTGCAAACCACAACTTGGTTCGCTATTTAACATTTGTTTTTGCAAAGCTCGAATTGAGCCTTTGTTTTCTTCTAGCGCTCTATCTTTGTTTATGGCATTACAGTAGCAAGCCAAAAGGCTAAGAAGTGAATGAGCATCACTATCTCAGAAAAAAAAGGAGAAAAGAGAGAAAAACAGAAAAAAAAGAAAAAGAAAAGAGACGAACAAAAGGGAAAAAACTTCATTCCCCAGTTCCTAAAAATCAAAAACGTCTCAAGAAAACATCCCAAAAGAAAAAATAAGGGATGAATAAAAAGCTCAGTCACTTCGTATTTGCTAAAGCCATTTTAACTTTGTTTTTGTAGCGCTAGAACTTTTAACCCTTGTTGTACCTTTAACCCTCTAACCACATTACAACCCCAATTAGAGGCTGTTTTTTATATCATCGGAATCATATAGCATAGTAGAGGAACGCAGATGAACGTGCAAAATCAACGTAATCCTAAGCAAGAACATAAGCCGAGAGTAAACACTTTAGCCACCAAAATTGTGTGAAATGAGTGAACTACCTATGGTAAGGTGTTTTACTTAGCGATCCCCTTAAACTCGTTTAATTGAACATATGTCCATTTGCTTAAAACTATGACCCATGATAATTGAAATGCGGCTTTTGGATATCGTGTCTCTACTTTGTATTTCCGAATGCATGTAATTACAGATGCTCGAAATTGTGTCAAGCACCTAGTCAAACCGGGAGGTTTTCTAGCTTGCTTGTAATGGGGACAAGTAAAGTTTTAAGTGCGAGGAGGTTTGATAGGGGTCAAAAACCCCTATCTTTGGGTACGGTTTTAGGACGGGTTTTAGAGTTATTTGGTTAATAAGCGAGCAATTCTCGCATTTAAATGCTTTTGTGTGAGTTAGTTAGGAATTGGAAACGTTCTATTTACTTTTCGTCGTTTAGGCTCGTTTTGTGATCAATTTAGGCAAATACGGCCGAAATAGCATGCATAGTAGAATTCCGTTATCTTTTGGAGCTAATTGGTCCGTCAAAAGTCGCACCAAACGAAGCGTTTGCTCAAAATAGGCGATTGATGGATCAATTTGGCTTTTGGACTAATGTTTTCTGGAGTTTTTATGCGTGTGCAGGTGTAAGTTCGGACGAAAAAGGGCATAGAAGTCACTCGGCATGAATCAAGCACGCTTCGGGCGAAAACGCTCGGCGAGCAGGGCCCCACGGGCCATTTCTGCTCGCCGAGCAGGAGCCTGCTCGGCGAGCAGGGCGCCAGGCGCCTGCTCGGCGAGCAGGGGGCTGCTCGGTGCGAGCAGCCCTGCTCGGCGAGCAGCCCTGCGGGAATTGGTCAAAAAGACCAATTCTGCCCCCACGAAGCCACGTTCGGCCCCACGTCTTCCTACACCAACAAGGACACGAAAATAGGTCAAAACGAGGCCCGAGACGCGTCTATAAATAGGATTTTTCCATTGTAAATTGGATATCTTTTTCCTTTGTAATTTTCTTAGCTTTTCACCTTGAGAAATCCTCTCCACCTCCTCCATATCCTTCAAACCTCCATTGAAGACACCTCCGAAGCTCCATTCACCGAGGATTGCTCAAGCTTTATCCTTAAATCCTAGAAAGACGCCTGCATTGGTAGACAGGTTCCCTGAAAGGGATTTTTCTTCTTTTACATTCTGTCTAGCCTCTGATACATGCTATGAATTCTAGGTTTATTGTAACTTCGTGACAATGTTTCCATCTTTGATATATATTATAGTTCTTGTTTATTCAATTGTTTTGATGTTTTAATCTTTGTCTTATGCTTTGTCTGATTGGTTTAACTCATTCGATAATCCCAAAATTAGGTTGGCACATATTGCGAGCTGAATCTGACCTAGTCAGTGCCTATAGGATTGACGACCCTATAGAAGATTAAGCCCAAATTACTGAGCCTTAGAGCTAGTTTCGGCCTTACAAGGGAATCATGAACTAGGGACTTTAGGAGGATAGGTCGGGTTAATCGCCTTGGACACAAGTGACTTAGGTTTCAATTCAATTGTTTAAACATTCTATTTTCATTATCATCGTATCCCTTCATGTTCCTTCGGTTAATTGCATTGGTAAAAGATCACTTAGGAGTAGTTTAACTTAATTAGGGGTAGAGTAACTTAATTAGGCGTAGAATAACTTAGTTAGAATTGGATAACTTAGCTAGGAGTAGCGTAATTCAACCTAGGAGTAGACTAATTTAATCAAACAAACTCAAAACCCCCTAAGCCTAGATAACATCCGAGTTCGAGTAGCTCGGTACTTGCAGAAATAAATCCTGTGGACGATAACCTGGACTTAAACTAGAAATTTATTACTTGATAACGACGGGGTACACTTATCCCTTAGTGAGTTCTCATCCAACCTTAGGTGAGGACGCATCAGGCGGCGCCTGAGGACTCACCCGCATAATAGGAAGGCTCACTCGCAGGCGTCCGGGCCCGAGTACCGTCGAAAAAGTCGGACATCCGAGCGCTCCTCAAGGAACCCTCCTGCATATAAAGATACAATAAACATCCCTAACCACCTCGTGAATAAAGAATAAAAAAGGGTCAAGCACTCATCGGGATCTCCTCTCGACTAAAAACCGCAGCAACAGCCTCCGCTGAAAACACGTCTGTCCTGGGGTCCACGTCCATCGCGACCTCGGGAGCGTCCGCCGGAGTCAACAGCGTCGATAAATAACGAGCACGGCCCCCTGTATGGTCCCACACATCTCGAGGGGCAAACTGGCGGGTCAAGTCGCGACGAATGTCCGATAGAGGCAAGGTCCTCACTGCAAACATGGACACTGGGATCTCGCCAGGTGTCCAATGCGAGGCGCTAACCCCGGTGATGCCCCGGTCGCCCAAGTACCATGCCCGCACACAGGGGCCTGTAAGTATGCACTGCTGCCCCCTGGATGCGGGTAACATAAGCGTAATCGGGACCAAAGTTGAGGTCGTCCCATCTGAATCGAATCTGAAAAAAAAGAGAAAAAAGTCAGGTCTGATCAAGCGAAAATCCAGCATAGTTAGAAGATGTTCACCTGCCCCAAGGTCCGCGAGTCAATCCATGCTAGGAATCGCGCCACTGTCCGCCTCTCCTCGGCGCCTAAATCAAAATCACCCCACCGAGCCATAAGTGGAAGCCTAACCACCCGAGGCCTGCTCCTGCGTGTGCATGGAAGAATCCGCCTCTCGTAGGCCCAAACCTGCTCGTAGGAACGAAGGTTAAAAGCAGAAATCACGAAAAGAATAAAGAAACAAGCCAAGGATGAACGACGTACCATAAGAGCAAAGGTGTAACCACCGAAATCCTTGCGCTTCCGGCAAGTCAAATCCAAAAACTTGTACAGAAAAGCTAAGCCGGCTCCTGCCCAATCATAAGACGATGCCGCATCCAAGTCACGGAAGGCCTGGATAAGACCCGCATGTACCGTCCCGCTCTGGGTGCGGAAGATTGTCTCACCCAAGGCGTATAGAAGGAAGCTGCGAACGGCCCGATCTGTGTCGTCTCGATCGCAGAAGTCCCTGCGACTCAGTAATCCGTATGTAGTAATAAACCTCGCCGGGGTGGATTTGACACCCGTATAGACTCCTGGTCCAATCAGAGCAGCTAACTCGTCGCGGTCAACACGGGGATGCACCATGTCAAAGAAGAGAGGAACCGGGATACCGCTACCTCGCAACCCAGTCAACAAGGAGAAGTCGCGGGGCGAGATCGTCATCTCCCTGAATGAGAAGTGGAAAGTATGGGTCGAGTCCACCCATCTCTCGCACAAAGCACGTAGGCCGTATCGGTCGCATACCCCATTGGCGCGAGGCAGCGCCAGGATAAAGGGCTCGAAGCCCAACTCTCGTACCCGGGCTTTGGCCACCGGGCTAAGCATGGCATGCCAAGCGTGGATGTCCTCCGTGGTCCCAGAAATGCCTATGATCTGGAAAGAGCGGAACGGGTAAGTTTAAACCTCGCTCTTAGGCTCACGTCTAACCTAGAGACTCCTTGTCAATTAGGACCATCATTTTGTGAGATTTCGTTCTTAGGGTCGTTTGTGCAAGATTTGATTAATTCATTATTCTTCGATGTTCCACTCTCCCGCGTGTTGGCAAAGAGATTGATCCAATTTTAGCATTTAATTTGGTTATTCACGTTTTTACTATTCACGCGTACTATTCACGTTTTTTTACTATTCACGTGCAATATTCACGTTTTACTATTCACGCGCACTGTTCACGTTTTTACTATTCACGCGCACTATTCACGTGCACTATTCACGTTTTTACTATTCACGTTTTTACTGTTCACGTTTTTACTATTCACATGCACTATTCACGTTTCTACTTTGCGGTTAGCGTGCATTATTCAATGTTTCACTATTCACGTGCTATTCATGTTTTTACTGTTGACATGCATTGTTCGTATTTTTACTATTCACATGCATATAATTCACATTCTTTCAAGAGATAAATAAAACGTTGCTTACGGGCGTAGAAATTCGTGTTTTCTAGCTAAAAGTCTTTTTAGAGGTTGGCATTTAAATCATGTTCAAAGTAGGGCTACTAAAGCCTAGAAGTTTATTCAAGGGATAAAAGAGTAGAAGGGTACTTACCTGGTTAATGTGGGTCCGGCTCAGATGAGAATCAGGATCCTGAAAGGGAGCCACTCTAGTCAGGTTCTCGAAGCCCGCATCCATGCCCTTCGTATCATCGTATCTATACGAATCCATCACGAGAATGCTCAAAGTTAGAAGTTAGAGAGAGAGAGAAGAGAGAGAAGGTGTGGGGTTGAAATGAAACCCCACCACCTTATATAGGAAGAGGGAATGACATTCCCGTAAATAGTGAAAAAAGTACGATGTGACATAAAGGTGAAAAGTAAATAATTAATTACCAGGTGCACAGACCTCCGATTCGCAGTCCGTTTTAGCCTGCGCTTCTGCCAGACGGTGACCAATACCACAGAGATATGACTCCAGACAACAGCCAAAATTTTACAGAACAGTGGCACCAGTCAAAATACAGACAACAGTTGATAGAAAAATAATTTTTTAGTCAAAAGCGTTCCAAACAAACGGGTAAGCGCGTTCCTACCAAATAACTCAAAATACCCGAGATAATAGCTCTAGTGAAAATACAGACGACAGTGTTTTAGAATTCAGAACTGTTGGACAGAACCCTTTTGCTTTGAGCCATCTTACCTTCGATCCACGATCAAGGTTGCTTTTGAGCCATATTACCTACGGTCCACGACCGAGGTTGCTTTTGAGCCATCTTACCTACGGTCCACGACCGAGGTTGCTTTTGAGCCATTTTACCTACGATCCACGACCGAGGTTGCTTTTGAGCCATTTTACCTACGATCCACGATCGAGGTAGCTTTTGAGCCATCTTACCTACGGTCCACGACCGAGGTAGCTTTTGAGCCATCCTACCCACGGTCCATGACCGAGGTTGCTTTTGAGCCTTCTTACCTTTGGTCCACGACCGATGTTGCTTTTGAGCCATTTTTACCCGCGGTCGATTTAGGCTAGGATCCTTAAGGAAAACGTCCGCCGGCAGCCGATTCGAAGGTAAAGACGGAGAGGATCGAAGACGAAGCTGGAGCGCGCAGCGCAGAGATCAAGTATTTTTCCTCCTACTCTATATGTGTCTTTTACTTTAATATATTTCCATTGCATGTGCCGTGTTAGCAAAAAACGTTTTCAAAACACACACATCACTGTCAAAATAGAAAAGTAGGGGCAACTGTAGACACCGAGTCGGAGGACCTGTGACGAAAACCTGTAACAAGACGGTTGAAGCGGTTGGTTCCGGAAGTTTTTAAAGCAAAAAAATATATAATAAAAAACGAGAGGTCAGTAAGAGTTGCGGTCATCGAGTGGACGGCTCGCGAGTGCTCGGCGACGTGGTGCGAGCGCCTAGCGGCAGTCGGCGCGCGCCCGACCACAGTTGGACGTGCGCCCGACAGCGCGGGGCGCACGCCCAACGACATAGGGCGAACGCCCAACATCGTTGGACGGACGCCCAACGGTCGTTGGGCAAACGCCCAACGTAAGTTGGGCGCGCGCCCAACATCAGTTGGGCGTTCGCCCAACATAAGTTGGTTGTTCGCCCAACTGATTTTAGGCGTCCGCCCAACATTTTGGGCGTAGGCCCAAAACATTTTGGGCGTATCCCGACGCCCGTCGGGCTACGCCCAAATTTTTTTGGAATCCGTGCCTATAAAAGGCACGGATCCCCATGCATTTGAGGAGGAGGATTTTTGGAGAGCTTCTCACTCTAAAACATTTTTTAGAGAGAGAAAGTTATTTTTTGGGAAAAAACATTTTTTTTTCCAAAAATTCCGAATTTCCTAAAAGTTAAAATTTTACCGAAAAACACAAAAAAAGGCAACTCGTGGAATCAACCGACTTCAACTGTCAATACCGAACTTGAGGTATTATCCGAGGACTAGACTCGTTTTATTTTATTTAATTTATTTCCTTTATTTATTTATTTTTATGTTATAATTTTATTTATTTAGTTATTTATTTATTTATCACGTTTTACTTAATTTTTCGTATTTATTTAATTTTCGTCTCGTATTAAATAAACGTTCGGTTTTGTTTTAAAATAAAAACATCGTTTTAATATCCCAATACGAACCGTGATCCGATTCAAAGGTAGTTCGGGATTAAAAGAAAACGTTGCAATTATAAGTTTTGAAAATATTTCTAAATAACGTTTTAAAATAAAACATCATTTTAGGAGTCCCCGTTATAGACTATGATCCAATTTTGGTAGTTCGGGGACCCAAAATGATAGAATAGATCTAATCTAAAGCTTTTGAATAAATCTGGAAACTGTTGGACTAACTCTGTAATTTTCCATTTTGTGTCACTAAAGGCTGTTTACGGACGGATTTTCCGTCGGTAAAGCTGCTGAAATGTAAAAAATGCTGTTTTGGTCCTTCTTTCTCAACTTTTAGACTTTTGGTCCTTGTACATATATGTGTATAATTATGTAATGTATTTATGAAAATTATTTTGGGTTATATAACTATTAATTACATATTATTTATCTATCTACTTTGTATTTTAAACTTAATTTACATCAATTTAGTTTTGTAAAGTAACATATTTGTACATGTATATAGTTTTTTTTGGTTTATTTGAGTTATATTAGCCATTATTTAGGGTGGGGTTTATTTTCTATATATTTATCATGTAAAACTATTTTGGGATGAATTTAACTTTCTTATTCATGGATTTTATTCTCTATTTTTACATTGTTTCTTAAATCAAAATCAAAGTGTATTTTAATTAGTATTATCTCTATTTTCACTTATATATATGTACTATTATTTTGTTTCTTACCATATATTTAGCTTACATATACTATTACTATTTTTACCATTCTTGTATATATGTATAAATATGTATATTTATTTTCCTTTTAGGTTTTCTATATGTGTATATTCTATAAATATATTTGGGTTGATTTAGACTAAATTTCTTAATTGTTGTGATTAGAGGTTAATTGAGTGAAAAAAGGGAAAACAAACCACAAAAAGAGAGTTTAATTTGCTTATTTAAACTAAAAGTTTTTCTAGATATTCCCAAAGTGTAAATAATGTTTTCTTGTTGTTTTTAAATCGTTTCTAAAATATCACGTATTGAAAGCTTAATTCGTTCCAATGACGGATTAAGCGAACCTTGTAATTAAAAATCGTTTTCTTTATAAATAATGAAGTTTTGAATTGTTTTCCTAACTAAATGGTTTTTTGTACAAAATAAATTGACTTGTATGTTTAACCACGCTTTTAGATTAAAAACGTTTGCTCAACGTTTTCAAACGCTCGAGTCGTTCCAACTGCGATTCGAGTGAACGTCATTAACGGGGTTTTGAAACGTGCCTAAATCGTTCCAACGACGATTAAGGTACGAACCATGTAAATAAAGTCGTTTTTTCGGGAATGAGATTAACTTAGAGTTAGTGTATAGTCTAAAGCATAAAATCACACTGTGAATAAATCAATCCTTTCTTCTCCCCCTCTCTCTCCTATATACTTTAAATTTATGCAAAATGGGTGATTCTTTACTAAAATGGCTTTCGAATAACATGCTCAAAACGGTTTTCAAAGCGAGAAAGAAAAGGTTTCAAATGAATTTTAAACTTAAAGAAATATGCGATTAGTCCGTTATCGCCTAACACGCTGAGTAGGAGGCCGGTGGTTCATAACCGGGCGATGTCGGGGTGCCTAGTAGCCTTTCTCCGGAAAGGAGCTAGCCTTCTCGGCTCGTACCTAAGTTTCCCGAACCCTCACCGGTCTCCCGCAAGGGATCAGTGTTCATTTTCCAATTCGTGGGTGGCGACTCTTCCATACTCCGAGCTCCGGTCCTGCCGAGCAGCTTGATTCCACGATTGGTTGCTTTCGGCACCAATCACCGCTTACGTCGCCATGAGGTGTCCACCCCCCGGTCCGCCCGGGCGAGGCCGTTCGGCACCTTGTCTAACAATAGTTTTCCTTTTAAATTAAGAAATAGTGGGGGTGCATCATCGAGTAGCATACCTGCTACTAGACCTATAGTACAAAAAGAGATTGAGGAATCTGAACCTAGGAGAAGTAAGAGACCTAGAGTATCTAAAGACTTTGGTTCTGACTTTTACACTTTCACAGTAGAAGAGGATCCACTTACTATACAAGAAGCCTTAACCTCATTAGATGCTGATTTATGGAAAGAAGCCATCAATGATGAAATGGACTCACTTGAGTCAAACCAAACTTAGCACTTAGTAGACTTACCACCAGGTTGTAAACCAATAGGTTGTAAATGGATCCTTAAGAAGAAACTGAAACCTGATGGTTCAGTAGATAAGTTTAAGGCTCGCCTTGTAGCTAAAGGCTTTAGACAAAGAGAAAATGTTGATTTCTTTGATACTTATTCACTTGTCACTAGGATTACGTCTATACGTGTTTTGATTGCTATTGCTTCTGTGCACAATCTAGTGGTGCACCAAATGGATGTTAAAACTGCGTTTTTGAATGGTGAACTAGAAGAAGAGGTTTATATGGATCAACCTGAGGGCTTTGTAGTCTTTGGTCAAGCCCATAAGGTATGTAAGTTAGATAAGTCTTTATATGGGCTAAAACAAGCACCTAAGCAATGGCATGCAAAGTTTGATAACTTGATTATTTCAAATGGCTTTAAGGTGAATGAAAGTGATAAGTGTATCTACTATAAATATGAAAATGGTCTTTGCACAATTATTTGCTTGTATGTTGATGACTTGCTTATTTTTGGATCCAATATTCATGTTGTGAATGCTGTTAAGTCAATGTTGTGTGAAAACTTTGACATGAAAGATCTAGGAGAAGCGAATGTCATTCTTGGCATAAAGATAACTAGGTCTAAAACTGGAATTTCTTTAGATCAATCTCACTACGTTGAGAAGATACTAAAGAAATATAACTACTTTGACTGTAAACCTGCATGTACACCTTATGACCCTAGTATAAAACTTTTTAAGAACACTGGAGACAGTGTAAGACAATCAGAGTATGCTAGCATAATTGGCAGTCTTCGTTATGCCACTGATTGTACTAGACCCGACATCGCGTATGTCGTAGGATTGCTATGCAGATTTACTAGTAGACCTAGTGTGGAGCTTTGGAATGCTATAGAAAGGGTCATGAGATACCTTAAAAGAACCATGAAACTTGGATTACATTATCAAAGGTTTCCAGCAGTCCTTGAGGGATATAGTGATGCTGACTGGAATACCTTATCAGATGATTCCAAGGCTACCAGTGGCTATATTTTCAATATAGCTGGTGGTGTTGTTTCATGGAAGTCTAAGAAACAGACTATCCTAGCTCAATCAACCATGGAATCAGAACTGATTACACTAGCTGTGGCTAGTGAAGAAGGAGGTTGGTTGAGAAGTCTGTTAGCTGAGATTCCCTTATGGGAAAAACCAATTCCAGCTGTATTGATCCACTGCGATAGTACCACGGCTATTGCTAAGATTCAGAATCGTTATTACAACGATAAGAAACGACAGATACGTCGTAAGCACAGCACTGTGAGAGAGCTACTCACTAAAGGAGCTGTTAGAGTGGATCACATACACTCAGAAGAGAATTTAGCCGATCTTTTGACGAAAGGATTAGCTAGAGAGAAAGTCCATAATACGGCAAAGAGTATGGGACTTATGCCCCTACAGTGATGAGTTACACATAATGGTAACCCAACCTATAGACTGGAGATCCCAAGAAATAGGTTCAAAGGGTAATAACAAGTTGTGTTGTAATATGAGTCAGATCATGCAATCTGAAGCATGAATATCCTGAAGCGATTTGAGGTTGAGATAATAGAAACTCTTAATGAAGTCTATACTCCACTTGGAGTGAAGTACATAGCTACAGGAGTACTTTTGATAGACTCACCTATATGAATGTGGAAGTGAGGTCGCTTCCTATGAGTTTAGGGCAAAACTCTAGAGCATTCATTAAACCGGAATAGACGTGCATGGCCATAAACGCACGGGCTACTAGAACTACACTCTGAAAAGGTTATGGCGTGATATACATCAGAGATAGAGTTCAAGACTACGAGTCACTCTAGTAAAATCTGAACTATACTCACTACGCAAAGGTTCAAATCGAAAGATACCTCTGTTTATGTCTGACCTTATGTAATTGCTCAGTAAAACGATTTCAAAAATTCTAGTGGGGGATTGTTGGGCTTGGCCCAAATATAATTTGTGAAATAAGCCCACTTATGTGTCTTCTTGTGTCTTTGAGTTTTTCAAGTGGAAAAACATCCCACATTGCTTTCAAAGCACTTAGTGGAGATGTTTATAAAGAAGGTCCTCACATGCTTGGGGTGTGCCCCAAGGGGTACCCACTTTTATGAAAGGGTGAGGACCTATCTTCATGGTTGACCACCACACACGCGCGCGCGCGCCGTCCGTCCGAACCGGGTTGGGTTGGTGTGGTGTGGTGTAAAATGTATATTTTTTTATTGAAAAAATTAATTAATTAATAATATTTTTATTATTATTTTTAATTTCGGAAATTAATTTTTATTTACTTATTTTTTACTCTGATTCAGTCTTTGTGAACGTTGTTCACAACGTCCATTTTTTCTGAACGTGTCTTCAGTCTCCTCCACCTTCCAGATTTTCCTCCTTCTCTTTCTCCATGAAATCAGAGCTCAAACAGCTCTTTTTTCTTGTATAAATAGGTGATGTGAGACTGCCTTCAACACAGAATTTAATTTCATCCATTCGGTATTTTTTCGAAACTGAGCAAGTAAACAGAGAGTGTATACAGAACGATTTTCGTACGGTGCAATACGAAAATCGTATTAGAGGGCTGTTTTATCCTGGAGGCGACCAGAGTTCATACTGTTTGCTAAATTCCGGCAGTTCAGCGAACGTCTTAAAGAAAGCGACATTGTCCGCGACTCTGCCCATTTAATTTTGTTCGGTCTGTTCCTATTTTCTGAGTTCGAGCTTCAACATGAATTACCTTAAATTCATCAGACATCCAATATTTGGTTATGCCACCCCAATCTGAAGCATCAACATCTTTGGGAACATAATTTTCTTTCTTATTCTCATCTAGATTTAACCATGCTTTATGAAGTCGACATTTCCAACATCTATATAGACGTCGCATCGTACAGTAAACAAATGATGAGAATAGTTGATCATCAGCTACATCCATCTCAAACTTATCCTGAAATATGATATCAAATGTGCATCAAACTACAAATGTATTTTAAAACAATGCAACTTTCAATTTTATTTACCTTAACTTTTGCAAGCATTATTTCTCCAACTTCTTTTTTAACTGTAGGCCAATTCTTACAGCTCAATTTTGCATCAATGCGAACAACCATTCCACAAAAATTTATGATGTTCCGTGCATGTTTTCCAACTGCTCTACCAATATGCTCAGGAATATGAATCTTAATCTTCTTACCATCTGATGTAAGCATATCAACATAGATGCATTTTGAACTGCCTCGACCTGTTTTCTTTTTTGACATATTCTCTATTGTAAACAAGGACTTAGATATAATCATAACAATCATTGATTAAGAAAATAATACAAACCATGAAATGAAAATAAATTAGCAATGACCTGGATTTTCATTGGACAAATTATGGTTCCATTCGTCTGGCATGAACTGTGAATCCGGGAAAGGAGGTTGAGTTTCATCGGAATCGACTAATTGTTGTGGCTCAGGTGTTAGTTGTCGTTGGTTGCATAGTGATTCATAATTCAGAACGTTGTTATTTGCTCATTTTTGAACTTCAATCTTATCGGTTTTTTGTGTCCTCTTTTTTTTTTGTAGCCTTTTAGTGCCATATTCTGACAAAACATAAAATGTAGCAGCAGCGAAAAAATAAAGTTCATCAGTAAAATTATAGTGCATCATGAAAAATAACTGAGCAGCATGAAATATTAAAGTGTATCAGCAGCAAAAATTCAAGTGCAATAGCAAAAACTCAAGTAAAACACAGAAATAAAGTGCAGTAGCTAAGATAAAATGCATCAGAAAAAATGAAGTGTAGCAGCAAACGTTAAAGTGCAGCAACAAAAAGCAGAGTGCAGCAGCAAACAGGAGAGTGCAGCAGCAAAAATGAAGTGCAGCATCAAACAGTAGAGTGCAGCAGCAAAAATTAAGTGCAGCAGCAAACAGCAGAGTGCATCAGCAAAAATTAAGTGCAGTACCAAAAAAAGTGCACGTTAAAGTGCAGCAGTGAAAATAAAATGCAGTAACAAATATTAGAGTGCAGCAACAACAAAAAAATAAAATTCAGCGGCCAAAATTGAAATGCAGCAGCGATAATAAAGTGCAGCATCAAAAATTAAACTGTAGCAGCTATGAAATTAAAGTGCATCAGTAAAAATGAAGTGCAGCAGCGAAAGCAGAGTGCAGCAGCAATAATTCAGTGCAGTAGCAAAAAGAAGTGCAGCACCAGTAAAAATAATAAAAAATAATAAAGTTCAGTGGCAAACGTTAAAGTGCGCATTGAAAATATAATGCAGTAACAAATATTAGAGTGCAACAACAGCAAAAAAAAATAAAATTCAGTAGCAAAAATAAAAATGTAGAAGTGATAATAAAGTGCAGCAGCAAAAATTAAAGTGTAGCAGCTGTGAAATTAAAGTGCAACATCAAAAAGCAGCGTGCAGCAGCAAAAATTAAGTGCAGTAGCTCAAAAAAAAGTGCAGTAGCAGTAAAAAAAAAGTTCAGTAGCAAAATTAAAGTGCATCATAAAAATTGATTGTTAACTGTATGAAAGAAAAAAAAACCATATAAATATCATTTGGAGCAATATAAACAAAGCATATGATTCATAGATTATAAACTATAAGAACAACTCCATCATTTAATTACTATTTCCATAGATAACTCTACTTGTTAATCACTGACTATACCATCAATCATTATGTACATATTTAATGCTAAGTCAAACTCATGTTATTAGTGATTCAAATTATGTTCGTCAATCAGTAAGTTACATTGTGAAATATGTTGTAAAAGAGTAAATATATTTGGTTGGTCATTTTTATCAAACTTAGCCTACTCAAAAAAGAAACCATAAATATTTAAAGGAAGTATCAGAAAATGAAATCTTCAATTGTGAGATATAGACTGGTAGACCCTACCTATTCCAAACCTACCCATCAGTTGCTCATATGTTATTAGTGATTCAAATTATTGAACAATTTGATTAAAGAAAGAATAACATAAGGATTTCAAAATCCATTAGTGAGAAAAATTATAGGTAGTTTTTAGTCGGATGCATATGTCAAAAAACCAAAAATTTCAACACTTAGGAATATCAGCTGGTTGTGGAAGCAACTTCTGATAGGGGACTTCTTTATCTAAGACAATCCATGTCGTCTTCACTTCCCAAACACAAACTAGGAAGTTGTTTTTTCTTTTCAATTGTTATATTACACAATCAGCTGATAGAGACATTGAAACTGCAGCAGGAAAAACTAAAGTGCAGCAGCGGCAGCAAAAATTACAGTGCAACAGCAAAAAACTAAAAAACGAAAGTTATTTGATGAAATAAAGTGCAGCACCTAAAAAGAAGCATCAGAAAAAATGAAGTGTAGCAGCAAACGTCAAAGTGCATCAGCGAAAATAAAATGCACTAGCAAAGATTAGAGTGCAGGAACAACAAAAACTAAAATTCAGCAGCAAAATTAAAATGCATTAGCCATAATAAAGTGCAGCAGCAAAAATTAAAGTGTAGCAGCAGTGAAATTAAAGTGCATGAGCAAAAATGAAGTGCAACAGCAAAAATAGAATGAAAGTAGATAAGTATGTACCTTGAAGAAGTAGATACTCCAAAGTGCAATGAGAACATGAATGAATATAGAACAGCTGGAGAATTTAAACATGAAGACATTGTCAAGCAAAGTAAACACGAAAACATTGAAAATGAGCTTAAAGGCTCTTGCTCTTGTTAGAGAAGAAAATCAACTTCCAATTAATTGAAAGTGCAAAATGTTTTAAAAAAATAAATTAAAGATGATTCAAAATATAAAGTAATAACAAAATGAAAATACTAATCATCATCATCATCTCCCATGATAAAATCTAGATTTACAACATCATCGTCATCGCTATCGGAAGCCAAAGTATCAACTTCTTTATAGACTTCCTCAATAGAAACATCTTCAGCTCTTTCATTCACAATCTCATGTTCAAAATCATTTCTGTGGAGTACTTGGTCCATATGATCATCGACCATGTCATCTACGATGATATGATTTGTGACTGTGTCATTTTGGTATGCTTCTCCATCATTAGGGCCTAGATCATCTATTAAATCATCATCTACTAAGGTCAATGGATTGAAATAAGTGTCTCTAGGAGAATGCTTATTCACAGCCAACCACTGAGGATTGTTCATATCCTTCACATAGTATACTTGTTCGGCTTGAATAGCTAGTACAAAGTTCTCATCAGTTTTCAAAGAACGACTTGCATTGACATAAGTACTGCCCCATTTGTCAACTTTATAACCTACTCCATTTCTACAAACATCCCACCAATGACATTTGAACACAAAGACCTCATTGCCACCAACAAAAGAGAACTTGTAAATATCTGTCAATACACCATAATACTTTTGTAATCGAGTAGAAACATCTCTTTTCACCAGAACACCGCTATTTTGGCATTTCAAACGATGTTCACGTGAATTTGTGTGAAATCTGAATCCATTGACTATATAAGAATCATAGCGATGGACTAATTTGTGAGGACCAATAGCCAAATTCTGGAGATCAATATCTGCTAGTCCTTCTTTATGTAATTTTGAAACCTATTCATTAAGAAACAACAATGGAGAAGAAAGCCTTGACCTCTGAAATAGAGAAAATCAATTATACAAATTAGCAGAAAGTAGAGATATAAGTGAAATTACCCAAATCCAACAAGATACAAATTTAGTAGAAATGAGAGATATGAATGGAATTGAGACAACCTGAATTTTTGTGTCCAATCAGAACTACACTACCCAACTCTACCAGCTTCTTCAATTGTTTGAAATTTGGAAATAAAAACCTGGGATTGCAAGAACTCACTGATGAACACAATCTAAATCAATTAGAATTTGAATAAACAAGACCTAAAATGGTAGAATTTATATTGAAATTGAAACAACAAACTGACCAGTTGGTGGAGATGGAAGGTTACGATCTCAACATCACGATGGAAGATTACCATCTCAACAGTAACAAATAGCAAGGAAATAGGGAAGATTAGGATCTCAACAGCAAGATGGAAGATTACAAGTAACAGTTTATCACAAAAGTTCTCAACAGCACGATATTAGTGGAGATGGAAGATTACGATCTTAACAAGATGGAAGATTTACAGGTAAGAGTTTTATCAACACTAGACTTCTTCAAGGAAACGTGGCATATGGAAAAGATGAGGGAATAAAACCGAGGGAAATAAAACTAAAAAGTAAAAATGGATAGAATTTTAATAATTTTAATAAAATTGAATTTATAATAATTTTATTATCTCAAATTAAATATTAATTTGTAATGAAAAAATTATTGTTACACATTTAAATTTTATGACAACAATGACTACATTGTCATAATTTTTTAAATATTATCTTACAACTATTGATTGAAATTAATTAATTTTAGTTACCCAATCAATCTTTTTATCATAAAATTAAAAATAATTTGTGACAACAATATTAGATAATCACACAATTAGATTTTCTAACAATAATAAATATATTATCACAAATTTATAATATTTGTGTTACTATTATAATTGTCACAAAAATATGTTAGTTACAATTTTATTTATTGACACAAAATTAATACAAAAATTGTGATAAAAAAATTTAACTAGTCACGAAATAAACATTTGTGATAAGTATAAATATGTTGTAACACTTTCATATTTATTGTTACAATTATAATTATGACATATAAATTTTAGTTACAATTAAATAATTATTGTTACAAATCCATTTATTCATTTGTGATAATTTTACAAAAATTGTCACACAATTAATTATTGTGATAATTAAAAATATAATGTAACAAATAATAGGGTTTTTGTTACAACAATTTATGTGACAATTAAATTGTTGTCACATAAACAAGGATTTCTTATAGTGGACCCCAAACCAAACGCCCCCTTAAAGTTTTAAGTTTTAAGTTAAGTATTTTAATTTACCATAATAAGTGAGTTTTAACTTAATTAGGTATTTTATATGGTTTTTTTTTTTGAAGTATTTTGAATAGTTAGTTATCAAACACATTTAAATATAATAAATGCTGAAAATATTTATTTCTAAGTGCTCTTTTAAATTATCAAACAATGCCTTATTAGTTTGTCATATATAATAGTCAATGACATTTTTCATGTAAAAAATGAGAAAGTTGATGAAACAAAGTGTTTCTCATTCTACTAATAAAATTATTTGCAGAATGTCTTATGAATATTATTAATTTTCATTTGTTACGCTTTGGTGCTGGAAAAAGTTATTTTTCTAAAAAGCATGGATTCTAACAGTTATTTTCATGTATAAAAGGCAAACAAAAGATCTATATCCAAACGACTAAAACTCTTTTTTAAAATGAAAAGGCAAATGGGTAGATAAAAAAGAGTAAAGAAACATCCCCAAAGTTTTCAATACTGCAAACCAAAATCAAATAAATCCCAGTTCACTAACAAACAATCCCATCAGGTAAGATTATCAATAGTTACAAAAATATCAATAGTTACCGAAGCCGCGTGAAATTTGATCATCATGTTTAAGTCATTGTCATTGGGTATAGTAACGAGAATCTTCCAATTTCCGTGGAGGAAATACTTGAGTTCAAAGATGCTATTAGCATTAATATTAAACATTTCAGCCACTTATGTCTTAAAATCATTATACTTTAGTTGAGAAGATTTGTTGATGTCAATAGCATGAGCATATCTGACTTCAAAGAACAAGAAGCCATCACAAGTAGGCAGGAATTTGCTGCCCAAATGGCATATTGCTATCAACTCAGCCTTATCCACACCTGCCTCAAATGGCTTACAAGTAGATTCACGACACGAAACTCGATCTATAACGGGAGAAAATCACGTAGTTAAAGATAGACATAATGTCATTGATAACTTGTAATGACGGTATTCTCAGTCATGTACCATGTTTCTCATTAAAGGTAAAGAATGACTGATTATTTCTAAAATTACAAGTCTAGAAAAAAAAAACTCACAAGGTTTTGGTGCCAATAATTCTAAAAACATAAAAAGTTTTTGTTTTTTAAAAAAATTAGAGGTTTTGAGCATCAAAATTTTAAAAACATTAACAATGGTTAATAAATGATCATGAACGATTCATTTATATAGTTAAACATACTATATCTTATAAAAGAAACGATAATGAACGATTCATTTACAATTTATATCCTACAATAATTGGCTAGGACATTAAACCCTAACATCTCCCACTTGGACTAAAGCCATTTGTTTCTGAAACTAATCCTAGAAGAATTCAAATGACATTCATGAACTCTTTGGGTCACGACATTCATCAACGGATTTGCAACGCTGTCCTCTGTGGGTACTCTTTCTATTCTCGCATCTCCAATTGCTATGATCTCTCCGATGACATGGCATCACTTGAGGCAATGCTTGGATGCATTATGAGACTGTGGTTCCTTTGTTTGTGCAATGGCTCTATTGTTATCATAATACATAATAATAGGATTCACAATGTCAAGCACCACTCTTAGTTTTGTCACGAACTTCCTAATCCAAACTGCCTCCTTTGTCGCTTCCGTAGCTGTGATGTACTTTGACTCAGTCGATGAGAAAGCTACGCTTCCTTGTTTGGAACACTTCCAACTAACCGAGCCCCCATTTATGATAAAAATGTATCCTGTTTGGGATCTGTAATCATTCTTGCATGTTAGATGACTAGCATCTGATAATCCTTCTATTTTTAGTTCTCCACCTCCATATATGAGGAACATGTCTTTAGTCCTTCTCAAGTACTTAAGAATGTTCTTGACAGCAATCCAGTGATCGTTTCCTAGATTTCCTTGATAGCGACTTGTCATGCTCAATGAAAACGCTACATCAGGCCTGGTGCAAAGTATGGCATACATGATCGAAACAACCACACTAGAGTAAGGAATTACAGTTATGCGTTTCTTATTATCTTCCGTTTTAGGACGCTGATGATTAGGCAACTTGATCCCATGAAGCATGGGCAAATTATCCCTTTTTTATTCGTGCATGTCAAACCGCTTTAGCACCTTATCAATATAAGTAAACTTGGAAAGTCCTAGCAGTCTTCTCGATCTATCTCTATAGATCTTAATCCCTAAGATGTAAGCTGCTTCTCCCAAGTCTTTCATGGAGAAATTACCGGATAACTAGACTTTCACCGTTTGTAGCATAGCTACATCATTTCACATTAGTAATATATCATAGACAAGTAATGCCAGCAAAATGATCGAGCTCCCACTGACCTTCTTGTAAACACAAGCCTTTTCGGAGTTTTGCTCGAAACCAAATTAGTTTATGGTTTCATCAAAACGATTTGTATATTTAACTTATGTGTGTTTCATAAAGATATTTGATATATATATTTCGATTATAAGATTATAATTATAATTTTCTTTTTTTAGTTATAAGAAGTGAGAACATGAATTAATTAGAAAAAGTGAACCATTTCTTAAGCATGTTGCATATATAGTTATATAAAAATTAAATCTTAACTTTCAATACATAATAATTAATGAACAACACATTATCAAATCATGGAATCAATATTTTTTTCAATATAAAATAAAAAAAATATTTAACAAATACAAAAACTAAAAACCGAACCGAAATTCTCGGTTCGGTTAGGTTCGGTTTTAATTTTAAGTCTTATTCAGTATTTGATTATTTTGATTCGGTTCGAGTTTTAGACCGAACTGACCTTTGAACACCTCTACATGTTTGTTTGGGAGATAGGAGGATGAGATAATGGAGAGATTAGCCCCTTATCCTACTAAAGTTATACCAATGGGGTGGTACATGAGGATAACTTTTTAGATGAAAAAAGTCTAGTTTGTCTCTCAAACTTTATTATTTATTCCAGTTGTGTTTTGAAAACTCAGAGCATTCCAAATATTTCTCAAGTTAATTTTAGTCTTTGAACTTTTATAAGTTTGCCGATGTATTATTATAGTATCAATGTGGAATGAAATTAATTAAATTTAATCTATTCTCTTAAATATATCAATTGTTCCATTTTTTCTGTTTTAAAAATTTAGTAGAGTATTCCAAGTATTTCTCAAGTTAAGATAATAGATTAAATTTAATTAATTTCATTATACGTTGATATGGAATAATATATGAGTTTATTTAAATTTGGATATGGGTAATATAGGAAAATGCATTATTTTATCCTTATTTCTATCATACGTATCAAACATGGAATAATAAGTCCTCCTATATTATTTTTATCCATATTATAAATTTTTATCCTTATCACTATCCCAACTTTTATCCATATCCCTATCAATATCCTTATGGAATAGCAAAAGTCCCTAAGATGGAGAGGTCCATCCAAACTGCTTCAATCTTATTATGTACTCCTGATGTATGTAGCCTCTCATTTTCCCAGCAATTCTCAATGAAAATTTACAACATTTTGTTAAGAAGTAAATATTAATTCGGTTGAATAGATTAACACCCTGAATTTTGACATAGGATCTGTTTGATTTACATGTTGTTTGATGTAGTTATTTGTTGTTTTTTGTTGGAAAAAACTGTTTTTTTAAAAAAAAAACAGATTCTCTGTTTTTGTAAAAAGCAATTTTTACAGGAGGAGAAAATGAGTAACCAAACACCACCCTCCTCAGAAAAAATGATTGATACCAAAAACTTTGAAAATGTCTTATTAGTTTCTTGAATTTGCTTATTGTCACATGATCAACTTGCTATTGCTAGTGGTTGTCAGTTTCGGCTCTTGAGGGAGCTCGGATAGGCGACCGACTAGAGCCTCCAATTTAGGGGGCCTCCACTCCTTTTTTTTTCGAATTACAATATTTATTGAGATGTTGATTGTTCAAAATTATGTTTATAAATAATTATATTTACTCCTTCTGAATTTAATAGTAATTATATATAGAAAACAAAAATGTAAACAACTAAAATATAATCGAAATTGATAACAATAGCACATGTCCTTTTTCTTAGTTACCATCTCTCAACAACAATGAAACAATATGAAGCTTCCAAAAGTTATTTAACAACTTCTTTTTTAACAATAAGAGTAAAGTTATATAAATAACTCTGTGTTTGTCCGATTTACAAATAAAATCCCGATGTTTAAAAACATAGAAACATGAATTTTTGGTTTGTGCATGACTTTTTTTAGGTTTTCACGATTTTTCTCTAACCACATTATACTTATAAAAAAACGGCTCTAAAATCTGTGAAAAATTAGAAACTTCAAACGCACTTGTAATAAATAACACTTAGTTAATCGAAATTTAAATTGAAAAGTGTCATTAGTATTTCATGGATAAAAATAAAGGGAAAATTACATAGAAATTCATATTTTAAAAACTATTTACAACTATGTCAAATCATCATTTTGGATTATGTCAAACTAGTAAAATCAGTACTTTTAATATATTTTAAGGATTAAAATTTATAAATTAGAAGTGTAAAATATATTTTCTAAGGTTTATTATTTATGAATTGGAATCTAGAATTTTTAAACTATATTATAAAATCATAATATATAAAGAATAACGATATATTAAGAAATAAATTTAGTAATATGACTTAGATCTAATTTTGTATTTAATTATGATAAATAAATAAAGCCCAATCCTATAACCCATCACATTTTAACTTTAAGCCCATTCCACATTTTTATATGCAGAGGAGAACCTTACCCTATCCCTAATTCCTCCTCATTTAATACTTTACAGACTTCCTTCTTCTTCTTCTTCCATTTTCTGTGCGGCGCAAGGAAAAACTCTTCCATTTCTCCTAAATCCTTCTTCATTTTACTCTCTTCCGACTGAAACTTTGATTTAGCTAAACTAAAGCTTGTTTTCCATCCGTTAATTTGATTCAAGAGTTCGTTTTTCACCGTCTGGTCTGCTACTCCGTCGTCCGGTGTGTCTTCTGCTTCTCTAGTTCTCTTCGTCTGCTGCCAAGATTCTAGATCCGACGAAGTAACCAGTTCCTGAACTAAAAGGTAAACCCTAAATTACAACCTGTTGAGTGTTTATGGATGAAAATGTTCATATGCAATTAATTAGGGATGAATTTTGGAATAGATGGAGCTGCTATAGCATTGAAGTCACTGATTTGTGGTTTTTTTGAATGAAGTTTGGAGTTTCTGTGTGATTGTAATTATTTATCTTTATCTTTGTGGTTTGCCTGAGGATCAGAAAAAAATGATTTATGCTTATATTTATCTTTGTGGTTTGCCTGAGGATTTCCTTTTTTTTTTTCTGATATTTTATAAACAGAATGCACTTTTGCGGTTTCCTTCCTTCTCATCCATCTTCATTTGCAGCTCTTATCCGATTGAATTTATGGAATCTGAAGAGAAGGAAGATCGAATGCTAGGGATTTCTACATCACTAGCATAGAATTAGAATTGAGTCTTGGAAATGTTTGCAAGTATTTTCCCTACTCTTAATAATGTTTGAGTAATGTTTGTGTTGTTTCGTTTACAGCACCCACAATGCTTGAATCATTTTTTTTGTATAACTTAAAAAAAAAAAAAAGCTCCACTTGTTATAAAATTCTTACAAATTTCAAATAAATTATTATTTCTATCCACTAAACAATTAATTTAATTATTCCGTCATTTAATTTAAATAATTCAATTAATCTATAAATTAGTTAAAAAAAATAAATATAAATTATATTTATAATTATTTTCCATTGAAATAGTTAATTAAAAAATATAATTAATTGTAAAAATAACATATATCACAAACGATATTTTTTATTGAAATAAAACACGAGAATACGAAATGAAATAAAATACAAGATTTAAAAAATACAATTTAAAGAGATGTTACCATTAAAAACATATAATACAATTAGTCTACTAATACGATTAATAAAAATACAATCTGTCCACTAACAACTAAAAATACAATTAGTCCACTACACGATTAATAAAAATACAAGCAGTCCACTAATAATTAAAAAAATACAATTTTAAAAAAAGTACAATGCAAACTAACACGATTAAAGGAATATATCCGAGTATTTCTTCATGAGGTAAGAGCACATAATATCATATCTTTTTTTCTGCTCTTCATCCATTCCGGCTGAACCTTTATTGATAAATTCAAAATCTCTTTGTAGCATAACATGGTCATTTTGCCGTGTCACTTCCTTCGCCGCTGCAATTTTTTCACTATGTATTTTTTCAACACGCGATAGATCATCACTGTTGGCGGACGATGTTGCCTTCTGTTTGCCTTTGTCTTTAGCCGCCGTCTTCGCCGCCTTAATTCCCGATGGTCGTTCACGTTTTTCTTCTGTTTCGGCAATCTCTTCACCTCCAAAGGTTCCTCCATTTGAAAGAGTATAGTTTCGCCATTTAGGTTCGTTGCATAAAACCCGCCAACAATGGATATAGTTGAATGCCGTGTTCCACTTCGCTCGGTATAGAGTTTGCGCATGTTCAACGCGTTCATTATCCCCTTTTCCACTTAATTGCAAATTCTGCACTTTCATAGATGACTCAACAAATCTATTGGTACTTATTTGTAAAAATTTATTCTTACCCTTAACGCCTGTGATTGCTTCCGAATTTTTGGGCCTCCCTTCGTTGAACACATTGCTTATTCGAGTCCAGAATTGTCTTTCCTTCTGAGCCGAACCAACCACATTATCTATAGAAATTGATAAAAAGCATTTACATGATAAGTCTTCTAATTCATGCGTCCATTTGTACTGTTTTTGCTTCTTTTTTGGCTCGGCAACAGATTCATCGAGAAGTGTTTCGTCAATCTCTTCTTTTTCGTCGCCGTCTTCATCGTCAAGATCAACAGCACCCCGATTTGGCGAGTCAAGATTTGGCGACTGTGATCCGGAAAATGAACTTCTTGAACTCTTGAATGAAAGATACAGATCAGTATAACTCGAATTTTGGAGGTGATAGTTCATCGGTTGACTATCGTTATATTGGGTCATATTAACATAATGAACATTGGGATGGTAGAAGTTTTGAGGGTTTGGTACAAAATTACCGTAATTTTGAGGAAATCCGGGTTGTGGAGATCTCCTCATGGGAGATATTTGCATATTCGAAGTATTTCGGTTTGGCATTTGGAAAGGATTAGGGTGTTGCGAATCAAAATATAGATTTTTCTGCGATGATTTTTGTCTACGTTGACGATTATCCATACCTCTAAATATGCAAAATGTAGTATTTATGTATGTTTTTTTGTTGTGTAAAGAATTTGGGTCATATGCAAAAATGTAAATGGATTGGGTATTTATAATGAATTTTTTTTAAAAAATAAAGCTGTTAAAAAAATGACCGTTGTATTTAATACGGTTGTATATATATATATATAATTTTTTTTTTTTTTGTAAATTAGAACCAACAATGGATATAAACAGATATATCACAATTTTTCGAAACCAATTACCGCCTGCTTTTTAGATTTTTTTTTTAAAAAAAAAATAAAAAAAAGGTGATCAGTCCACTTTTGCGATTGAGACACGCCTCATGTGCGCGTGTAACACACGCGCCAGCTGAGGCGCGATCTCAGCCGCCCGATGGACCGTGTACCACCACCACCATTTTCACTTTTTCATCAGTCGGATGTATCACAATTGTGATATAATTATTCTCTCTCCTCCTTTGATACAAACCCCTACAATGCAATGATACAAGAAATTGTATCACTTTTATCAAAGTGATACATGCACTGCAGTTGCTCTTAGTTCTAGTCAAGTTGACCTCGTTTTATTAGCTATCATTGTGTTTTACTTTCTTTGTTTGGCTGCAGTACTTATATCCTATAAAACTTTGTTGCGGGCTTCTCTACTCGCTGCTCACAATGTACATTGTACAGTTACAATGGGTAATCTCTCTTTCCTCTATATTATTGACTTTCGTTTATGTTAGCATTGCATTCAAATTCATAAGTTATTCCAAATTGTTTTTGTATGTTCTTCAAATCGATTACTTGTTTCTTCTAATTTGGCAGTTGGTTTTTCGTTGTATGTAACCGTTTTGACCATTTTTTTGTTTGAAGAGTCTGGTACATTACCAATAGTTCTATTCTATGTTAGCTTGAGATGGAAATGGACGAATTGGAAACAGAAACAGAATTGAAACATCTGTTTGATCATTCTTTTTGTTTGAAGAGTCTAGTATAGTACCAATGGTTCTTTTCTATGTTACCTTGAAACATAAATGGACGAATTGTAAACAGAAATGGACATGAAATGTGTAAATCCTATGTTTATCATGTTTGATCATTCTTTTTGTTTGAAGAGTCTGGTATATTCTCCCATTTGTTGCCTCTTGTTTGATTTTTTGTTGTGTTTTATTTTATTTTTGAGTTCACACTTATGTTTAGTTGCATTTATCTTTAGAATGATTATTGACTTCACACTTATCTTCTAATAGGTCATTTTAGGAGTTCGATATGAAGCTTGTTCTTCCAAATCTTCAAATTAAAACTCTTAGCTTCATTTCAAAATAGCCAAAAAGCAGATGTTTCATCACAACGGAAGGTCTGTGCTTCCATATCTATGTAAATTGTCTCATCTTCACAATTGAGACTATTCAGCACATCGACAAATATGGCTCCAAGTAAAAACCCGATTTGACAACTGCAATCAAAGTAAACAAAATTGACTGTTCAATAAAATAGTTCATTCCAGATTTGGCATTGATCCAAAACAAGTGAGATGACTTTTGGAATGAAAATGATGTAGCAGGCTTTACATAACTAGCCATATGGCTTCTTGTGATTTGTTTAAGTCTTGTTCACGTTGAGCACTTGCAATGGTTATTTGTTCAAAGTCATGTTCATGTAAAACATTTGTAATAGCTCGAAGTAGTAGGCTTCACATAACTAGCCATATGGCTTGTTGTGATTTGTTTAAGTCTGAGCACTTGCAATTTTGATTTGTTCACTTGAACAAATCGTCGAACTTTTGTAATAGATGTGTATCCTAAACTTATGTCACTAAGTCGTCTTCTTATTTGTAATATTTATTTTTTTTGCAATGTTTGTAATACCTCATGAGAATTTTAATTTAATTCATGCCTATTTTGTAATTTCGTATGAGAATATTAAGTTGATATGTTTATTATCTTCGGCTGTTATTGTTATTCCAATTATTACAAATATCATAGTTTTGTTCTATCACCTTATGTCACCTTAATTAATAAATGTAAAACATGACTTAAATCTCTTGTACATTTATACGTTATTTTTAATAGTGATAATAAAATTTCATGTTTTAGCAAACACTAAAACGACGGGTCGTTTTAACGAGTTGAAAATAAAAAAAATGGTATAATGATGTCAGCTGCATGTGGCAGGAAGTCAAGCGTCAGTGTAGCACATCGTGCACAAGTGTAGAATATTATGTATCAACGTAGAACATTAAAAATATTAATCTTTAATTTTATTATTAAATTATAAGAAAGTTATTACAAATTGATAATGATATCTGAAATTGATTTATCTTACTAACGTTAGGACTAAAATTGTACCATTTTAAATGTTAGAGATAAAATTATTCTGGACTCTTAAAATTAGAGATATTTTAAATTTTTTAAATCATATACTCTATTTGTATATTAGTCGATCACAATTTTTTTTAGTTGTCCCATTAAACAAACTAATCTTTTTTTTTTCTTTAATTATTATTTGAAATTGTTTTTACTGACTTGGACTCTTAAGGCTTGTTTGAATGGGGGTTAATTAAAGTAAGATATGATAAAGTAAGGTAAGTGCTGTTTATAAAATAACTTGTTGTGTTTAGATGGAATGTAAGATAAGTGATGGTTAAATAATGTAATTGTATTTGATTTGAAAGTAAGGTAAAGTTATATACAAAATTACTCTTGTATCATTATTCTTTTAAACTAGGGTTAAGGTGCAAGAATATCTCTAACGTTTTGGGTTAGGAGCAATTTTATCCAATAACGTCTAAAAAGGTGTAATTTTACCCAATAACGTCTAAAAATGTGTAATTTTACCCCTAACGTTGGTAGAGAATATCAATTATTTCTCAAATTGATACAATTTACCAACGTTAGAGGTAAAATTGCTCTTGGCTTCCAACGTTAGGGAGTAAAATTGCATCATTTTAGATATTAGAGATATTTTTGCACTTTAATCCTTTAAACAATAAAATAAATTATTCATCACGACTTATTGCCTAAGCATTTAGTAAAAAAGTAAAATTAAGGTATGAACAATATCATTTGATATAATATATACTAGAAATTGGGGTATGAACAATAACATTGAGGTATGAACAATAGCATTTAGTAAAAAAGTAAAATTGAGGTATGAACAATTGAGGTAAAATCGAGACATAAAGAATTGGTTGGCAGAATTTGTCAAAGATGTTTCATACGGATGAAATAAAAAGAGTGAGGGTAATTTTGTTAAAGGAAAATATTTAATCATGCTTCCCCCTAAATTGGGGTGTAAAGAAAATGAGGGAATATTTACTCTCATCTACGCTCACCTACCTTACTCTTCAATTTACCTTCAAAACAAGTAATTTCCATTCACTTACTTTACTCTATTCCACTAGTTCTCTATAATTCCATTTACGGGGTGTTTGTTAGAAGGGATAAAGACACGAGGATAGGGATAAAAAAAAAAGAGATGAGTTATCCCGTGTTTGTTTTAGAGATAGGTTAGGGAGATAAGAGAGGGATACGAGTCTTATCCCTCAAATCCTATACTCAGGAGGAGGGTGGTATAAGGAGGTGGGATAAGCTCCTGCGATTTTAATAGATTGGAAAAGTTCATCTTATCCCTCAAATTAATGTTATGCAGTTTAAATAAGGTTCAAATAATAAAATGTATTATTTTATCTCTATCCCTATCCCACGTACCAAATATTGAATAATAATTTCCGACTATCATATTTTTATCCTTATCCCAACCATTTATCCTTATTCCTATGCCAACCTTTATCCTTATCTATATCCCAATAAAATATCAAACGCCCCGTTAAGTTATTTTGATTCAAACAATCTGTAAATGAGATTCATTTTCTCTACATCGATGAGCGGCTTCATACCAAATTGAGGTAACCCTTTTGTAAGTCTAGATTTTGGGTTTGATTTTGAGATTTCTTAGTTACAATAAGCATCAAAATATAATCGTATAGCTTATCAGGTGTTATGATTATAGTGACTCCTAAATTTGTAGATTATTTGTGTATACATCTTTTAATCAGAAAAAAAGGAGCTTTGATTGTAAAAGGTGTTATTATTGACATATATAGGATGCAGAATTAGCATGATATTGCAGTTAGAGCAGGGTCAAGTGCCCTATGAAGTGCTTCATGCCAGGAGATCCTTTTGCGGATGAGTTCGGGCAGTGGGGAATATAGGATTATTCGGTTGGGGAGGGGGCCGATTTCACACGTGTATTAGTAAAAAAAATTTTTTGCTAAATCAAACTTGTTTAATTTTTTTTTTTTTTTGTATATATATGCGTGTTATAATTTGACTGATCAAGAACCAACTTTTAGGTATTAATGTACAATTTCTCAAAATTAAGCTAGATTTTGTTTAAAATTTCTAACATGTAAAAAAAATTGGATTTAGGGAGGGTGAATAGGTAAAAAAAATTTAAAAAAATTCGATTTCAAGTGGCCTACCATGTCAAAAAAAATTAATAATTTGGATTTAAGGAAGCCTAACATGCCAAAAAAAATTAGAAATTTGGATTTAGAAAGGCCTAACAGACTAAAAAAAATTAGAAATTTGGATTTAAAGAGACCTAACTGATCAAAAAAAGAATTAGAAATTTGGATTTAGGGAGTACCTAATAGGCTCAAAATATTAAAATTTTAAATTTTGGACAAGACTAATACTTAATGGCTAATTTTAGGGGGCTATTTCAACACCCCGATAAAAAAATTGAGACAGGGGGCCGAAACTATGTTTTCTCTTTTAATATATTTTGCAAATATCAAAGATAAAATTTTGTTTATATCTATGAAATTGTCTTTCTAAATGTTCAATTTTTTTTAACTACATATTAAGAATAAAATTATATATTAAAAACAAAATTATATTATGCAATGAACATTCCAACTCAAATTAAATCAACTACTATAAATTTATGCTTTAATTAATTTTTAAAATTACAAATAGATATGTATTTAAATTATTATATATTTTTTTTAAAATTTATCCAATTGTCAGTTCGAGGTTCATCACACTTTTTAGATGAATTTTCTTATAATTAAAGTATTTTTTTTTTGCGTGTAGTTAGATTTGAACTCGAGATATTAAATATCACATAAGTATATAGAAAACTTAATTTAATTCATATTTACTTATATACATTTTTAGTTAAGTTGAAATATATTTTTATTTATTTACATCTCGTGCAATGCATTGCACGGATACAATGCTAGTTTCAAAAAAAGATGGACTCGTGCAAAAGCTCGGGCCAAAAGCTAGTAGACGATGAAACCTTTTGTTCAGTTCATTCATTCCTAGAATTTCAAATTGAATTGATAGATAGAATTCCCAATAAAACGCTTCTTCTTTATTACTGTCATGTAGAATTGGCTGGTGGGTCCATCTCAGCTTCTCCTTTCGAGCAACTAGTAAAAAATGGCGACTCAAGAAGAGAGCGTGTCGGAGGAGCTCGTTCTCCTTCCCGAAAAATGCCCTAACAAAGAACTCGAGATATATATTTCTCCTTCTCTATCCCCTCCCTCCCTCCCTCTTTTCAATTTCATTTTTTTCCAATTTCGCCTTTTGTATCAATTTCTAGAATTAGAGTTATAATTATGTCAACTTTGTTTCATGCACAACAACAACAACAAAGCTTTAGTCCCGAAATGATTCGGAATCGGCTAACATGAACCATCATATGAAACCGTGCAATCAAATCATGTCAGCGACACAAATTTTCTCCCTCCACTCTGTCCTATCCCCTACCATATTCTCCTCAATTCCTAATAAACTCATATCACTCTCGATCACCCTCCTCCAAGTTTGCTTAGGTCTACCCTTACCCCTCACCACTACATCCCTTTGCCACTCCTCAGTCCTCCTAACCGGCGCATCAAGTGCTCTTCGTCTTACATGGCCAAACCACCTTAGTCGGTTTTCTCTCATTTTATTCTCAATAGATGTCACCCCTACTTTTGTCCTAATTATTTCATTACTCACCCTATCCTTTCTCGTATGACCACACATCAATCTCAACATACGCATCTCCGCCACCGACATCTTATGAATGTGATAGTGTTTCACTGCCCAACACTCTGTACCATATAACAATGCTGGTCTGATTGCCATGCGGCAGAATTTTCCCTTCAATCTATTAGGCATGCCGGGGTCACAAAGGAAACCCGTAGCACTCTTCCACTTTGCTCAACCAGATTTAATCCTATGAGCAACATCCCCATCTACTTCTCCATTCGTTTGGATAATAGATCTTAAATACCGGAAGCACTTTGAGGCCTGAACAACTCCCTTATCTAGGGTGATTGCCCCTGCCTCGTTGCTAAACTTACACTCCAAATATTATGTCTTACTTCGCCTCAACTTAAAGCCTCTAGATTCTAAAGTTTGTCTCCATAGTTCCAACTTCCTCTCCACACTTTCTTTCGTCTCATCAACCAACATAATATCATGTGCAAACAACATGCACCATGATATACCATCTTGAAGTGAACTCGTTATTTCATCCATAACGATGGCAAAAAGAAATGGGCTTAGTGCAGAACCTTGATGCACTCCAATCGTAATAGGGAACTCTTCAGTCTTCCCAACACTGGCATGTACACTCGTGCATGCTCTCTCATACATATCCTTTATGATGTTAATATATTTTCACGAAATGTATTTCCTTATTAAGACCCACTAAAGTACTTCTCTTGATACCTTATCATATGGGTTCTCCAAGTCATGAAAACCATATGCAAATCTTTCTTCTTATTTCGATAGTGCTCCATTAATTGTCTCATTAGATGGATGGCTTCCATAGTTGATCTTCCCGGCATAAAGCCAAACTGGTTTTCCGAGATCTTCACTGTCCTCCTTAGCCTTTGTTCAATCACTCGCTCCCAAAGTTTCATGCACAATTGGAAGAAAATTTGTTGTTTGTGTTGTTTTTGTTCGTGAGATTATATGAGTTGTTTATTGTGTTGGCCCTGATATTAAAATATCATGGGTTATGTCTTGTTGTGTTATTGGATAGCAGGGGTTATTTGTTCTGGTCCTGATATTAGAATAGAGTTCAGATAGAACCTTGAGACAAGAATTATCACGAAAGAATCAATTTGGATACATTCAAATCAAAGTTGAAATGATCAAACCTCTTTGTATTTTCATCTATATGTTATGTAGGTTCAACCCCAATATTAATTTAGATGTAATTTGAAGAAGTGTGGAATTATATTCTGTTATTGATTTAAAATCTTGCAACCTTAATACCGACTAGTCATAACAAGCTTTTGGTAACATGACCAACTTCTGGTGGTCATACATTTCTCTTAAATTTTTCCAAATGATAGATTTATAGTCAGATATTCTGACTTTAGCCCTTCATCAAGATGATGATGGAGAAAAATCATCGTTGTTGTACGATTCTGTAGATCAGCATCATTTTGTTCTTTGATAGTATTTCCGAGACCTTTGGCCTCTAAATGGATTTCCTTATCCAACACCCACGTAAGATAATTATTCCCGGAAATGTCAAGTACCATAAATTCAACATTGGTAAGGTTTGACATGTCTAAAATATGATATAAACAATTGTATTAGAAGACAAAAAATAAAATATGTAACAAATAAAAATTAATAGCATTTACTTGAGATTAATTGGAAGAATAAATTCGTGTTAAAATTAATCGATCGAGCAAACTCGTGCTGATAACGTGTTATAAAATTACAGAATTATAGTATGGTTATAACCACATATATATATATATATATAGGGGAGGGATCAAGTGAGAACCCTCCCTTAGGTGATGACACTTTGTTAGGTGAGAACAAGATGAAACGACGTAGTTTTGGTACCTTTAATTAAAGATTAAATAAGAAAATGAGGGTGAAGGGATTCAAACCCAGGACTAGAGCATAGGAGGAGTAAAGCACACGCCATCTACTGCTGCGCCACTTACTTTAGTTTGTTTATTATATAATTCCCTTATTTATATATTATTAAGTGCATCTGATGATTAAAAAATCCAATACTATATTTTTTAAATAAAAATACACTTGCTTTAGTTTGTTCATTATAAAATTCTTTTATTTATATATTATTAAGTGCTTCTGATGCTAAAAAATCCAATACTATATTTTTTAAATAAAAATACGGTTACTTTAGTTTTTTCATTATACAATTGTGCATCTGATGCTAAAAAAAATCCAATACTATATTTTTTAAATAAAAATATATTATATATTTTAATAAAATTTCATATTAATATTTTATTTATATAAGAAAATATATTTTTTAAAACATATATTAGAACATATATTTGAACTTTTAAAACACGAACTATGAAGTTTAGAACATACGACATATTTTTTTAGAACGTACGTTATGTTTGTTAGAACATGCGTTATGTTTTTTCGAACATGAGTTATAAATTATATTATAATAGATATCTACTGATTTTTTTAGAACATTATACTTAATTTTTAGAACACAAACTATAAACTTTAGAACATATGTTATGTTTTTTAGAACATACGTTATGTTATTTAGAATATGAGTTATAAATTATATTATAGAACAAATGCAAAAATGGTCCATATAATATTTTTTAAATAAAAATATATTATATATTTTAATAAAATTTCATATTAATATTTTATTTATATAAGAAAATATATTTTTTAAAACATATGTTAGAACATATATTTGAACTTTTAAAACACGAACTATGAAGTTTAGAACATATAACATATTTTTTAGAACATACGTTATGTTTTTTAGAACATGTGTTATGTTTTTTCGAACATGAGTCATAAATTATATTATAGAACAAATGCAAAAATGATCCAGATATCTACTGATTTTTTTAGAATATTATACTTATTTTTTAGAACACAAACTATAAACTTTAAAACATACGTTATATTTTTTAGAACATACGTTATGTTATTTAGAATATGAGTTATAAATTACAATATAGAACAAATGCAAAAATGGTCCATATATTTACTGATTTTTTTAAAACATTATACTTAATTTTTAGAACATCGTCTTTAACATTTTAAAACATAAATTACAAAAATATAGAAGAATTAAATAAATAAGAAATTGGAGCATGTTCTTGGATTTATTTTTCTATTAATAATTCATTATTATGCACATTTCTTTTTTTTCTATTAATAATTCATTTTTATGCACATTTTTTTTTTTATTAATAATTCATTATTATGCACATTTCTTTTTTTCTATTAATAATTCATTATTATGCACATTTCTTTTTTATTTTCTATTAATAATTCATTATTATGCACATTTAATCGATATTAATAAGTGTATGTGTCAAATATTAAACAATAGAAGATACAATGACAGTAGTATATTAAGCAGCGCGCGACATAATATATAAGAAAATCAATTGGTTTAGTGGTAACTAGCATAAAGTGTAGGTGGAAGTGCTTGGGTTCAAATCCCACCAGCATCAGCATCATTCTATGTTTTATTTAATTTTTATACTCAAAACGGCGTAGTTTTGAGTGTTCTCACATAACAAAGTGTCCTCATCTAAGGGAGGGTTCTCACCTAAAACTACACCGTTTAACTCAATACTATAACCACCTGCTATTCCAATCAACAAATCGCGCAATCACTCACACCAAAATCACGATAAAAAAACGCTCAAATCTCTCACATCTTCTCCATCACCGTTCTTCATCATCGTTCTTCATCAGCGATCTCAAGCATCTTCTTCATCATCGTTCTCCGTCATCTTCTCCATCATCGTTCTTCATCATCGTCAATTAGATCGACCTCCTTCATCATCGTTCCGTCATTCAACACTCCAAAAATAATCTGAAATCGCAAATCAGATTAAGAAAAAATGATCTACAGTCAAAGAAATAGCATCAATCAGGTAATTTTATCTCCAACAACTATAAATGAATATTAAATTGTGTTCTGTTTTTTATGTTTATAATTATTCAGATATTGCTTAAATCTGAAACAGATTGGAAATCATTCAGATTCTATTCCGAAACAATGGAATTGCATGAAATAATAGACAATGATTTACAGGAGAATGATGATAACCATGAAATTTCTCTGTCTTCAACTATTGAAAGAGGTACATGTGTTCTTCATAATTTCTCTGTTCTTCATAATCTAAAAAATCTTGTTCTAAATAATTGTTCATGTGTTCTATAGATATTAGTACATATTATTCGTTTTTTATTTATAATTAGTTGTAAAAATTGTTGAAAAAATAAAATTGAGTATATTGAAATATAGAGTTCACTACGTTCTTCAAATTGTACCTCATGTTCTAAACAATTGTTCATATGTCCTATATATTATCACATATGTTCCAAAATTGCACTTAAATGCAGTGTCACATGAAGAGCAGCCAAATCATTCTTCCACTGCAATTATATCCTACACTCCACAAGTAGAAATTGTCCTGACTCCTGGAGGAACAAAAGAATGGAAGCCATGTTGCTCTCCGGAAAAAATACCTATTGTAGGAACAAAATTTAATACTATTGATGAGGGTATTGAATTTTACAAAGCATATGCCACTGAAGCAGAATTTAATATTAGAAAATCTACAGTGAAAAAAAGAAAGAACACAAATGTTGTGATTTTTCAATACTGTTTGTGCAATAAAGCAGGCCATAAGCAGAAAAAAAAAATGTTGAAGATACTGAAGGACATAAACCGAGAAGAAGATTAATCACACGTGTTGGATGCCAAGCACAAATTGTTTTAAAGTACTGCAATGATGGAAAATATATTGTCTTTCGTTTAAAAGAGGAACATACACACCCACTTTACAGTCCACGCTGTATGAAATTTCAAAAACAGGGAAGAAAACTGACAATACTACACAAGAAGTTGATTGTTGATAATTCTAAGGTGAGTCATATTCTAAATTTACTTTCCTAACAACATCTACAATGTTTTCAAATTGTATTTACTTTCTTTATAAAATCTGTTCATGTGTTTTGTGTAGATGAATGTCGGACCCGTACGAACATACAGGCAAATAAAAGAAAATGTAGGAGGATACAACAATGTAGGAGCATCTAAGCAAGATTTCAAAAACTTCCACAGAGATTTAAAGGCTTACATTTATGAGTCAGATGCCCAAATGTTTATTGACATTTTCAGCAAGAAAAAACTTCTATGGTCTGCTTTTTTTTCGACTTTGATATGGATGAAGACGATCATCTCTGCAGAGCTTTATGGGCAGACCCCATTTGTAGAAAGAATTATGCTCTATTTGGTGATATGGTATCTTTTGACACAACATACCAAACAAACAGGTATAATATTACATGTACCAATTTCTTATTCCAATGTTTTAAATATTAATTGGCATGTTCTAAAATCTTATTGACATGTTCTAAAATCTTATTCTTATATTCTTAAAAAGTTTTCTTATTTACAGATATTTGTATATTATTTTCACAGATATAACATGATCTTTGGCCCCTTTACTGGAGTAGACCACCACAAAAAATGTGTTACATTCGCTGCTTGTTTCATTGCTAAAGAAGATATTGCATCATTTGAGTGGATTTTCAAAACGTTTCTTAACGCAATGGGAAGTAATGAACCTACATGCTTAATAACAGATCAAGATCCAGCAATGAAGATTGCAATAAAAAATGTTTTCCAAAAAACAGAACATAGATTCTGCATTTGGCACATTATGAAAAAGATGAATGATAAAATAGGTAAGCCTTCCAAAGCATTGTTTACAATTAAAAATTTTAATACTTGATTGTTCTACTATATGTTTTGATCACGTATTAAATTGTATGTTCCAATATATTATTGGCATGTTAAATTTTTTTGTATATAATGAAGATACTTACTGGTTTTTTTAATAGGTCGTGCAATTATGCAAGAAACCAATTTCTTAAAAAGGATTCAACCAATTGTCTGGAGTGTTGAGATTGAACCTGAAGAATTTGATGAAAAATGGAAAGCAGTCATTTCAGAGTTTAATTTGGAAAAACATGAATGGCTAGGTCAAATATTTGAAATCAGAAAAATGTGGATTCCAGCGTACTTCAGGGACTTATTCCTAGGAGGAATTATGAGAACTACATCAAGGTCAGAGAGCGAGAACAACTTTTTCACTACTTTTACAAATTCTCATTTAAGTCTTGTAGAATTTTATTTGAGATTTGATAGTGCAATGGATGCACAAAGGCATAACCAAGCTCACAATGACAATGATGCCAAACATAAAAGACATGTATGCAAAACACCAATGGGTATTGAAAGACATGGAGCTGATGTTTATACAACTACTGTCTTTTATGAGTTTTAGGAAGAGGTTTATAATGGTTCTTTCTTTTGTGGAATAGACAGATTCTATAAACAACCTCCTTTCGAAATTTACACTATCAAAGAGCAAAGGACATCAAAAAACTTTCAGGTTATGTACAGCAACATTGAAGACGAAACAAAATGTTCGTGCAAGAAGTTTGAAAGACAAGGCTTACCATGTAGACACATGGTGTGGGTTTGGAAGGCAAAAATGCTTGAATCAATTCCTAACAGGTATGTTCTTAACAAATGGACTACATTAGCAACAAGTCAAAAAAACATTAATCTGCACAGAAATCTTATGGAAGAATGTGCTGCTACAATTGATAAGAAAACATTGCTGAATCAACTATGGTCAGAGATTAATGTTTGTGTCTATTTAGCTCAAGGTAATGAGGAAAATATAAAGGATCTTGTGAAGAAGTTTCAAGGAATCAGAATGGATTTAGAAGCTAACATCACTCAAAAAGACACTGAGAAAAACAGAACTCTTACAAAAAATCAAGACATTGAAATGTTGATTGGAACTAGTGTACCAACTGAAATTAATGTCAAAGCACCAAAAATATCAAAGAACAAAGGTACAGGTGTACATATTCCAAAAGGAACCGGTGATAAAAGATTGAAGAGTGAAAGAGAGAAAGCTGTTGAGGAAAACCAGAAAAAAAAGAGGTTATGCAGAGTCTGTAATCAGCTTGCTAACCATGATAGCAGAAACTGTCCAGAAAAATAGAACAACTAATCTCTTATATTGTTTAGAACATATGATAAATTTTTTAGAACATATGATACATGTATTAGAACAACGATTTAATATTTCCAATATACAATTTATTGTCACAGAATTATTATTTTTCTATGTAAGAAGCTGAAAATTTCTTATTTTTATTTCTCTAAAATTTGTTATTTTTATTTCTCTATCTTTTTACCCATATTTCATTCAATGACATAATTAACATATTTCAAAGTATTATAAGTATAATAATTATTTCATGTTCCTCTATCTTTTTATCTATATTCCATCTAATTTATGACGTGTGCCATAATTATCATATTTTAAGTATTACAAATATGATCATTATGACATGTATCAAAATGAATCTAACATGTTTATAGTGGATATAAACATGTATAACAGTAAAAATTAACTTCAAGCTTCTCATTCTATTCTAATGAATATCCATATGATTACAATTTTGTTAAACAAGCCTCTAAGCTGCACACCTTTCCACTCTAAACAAATATATCCAATCTACACTTCATTGCTGTTATCAAAATCGTGTATGTTCCAAAAAATATGTTTTATGTTCCAACAAATATGTCTTATGTTCTAACATATATAACATGTTAAAAAATAAAACACAAACTTTGCCAACAGAAACTTCTACAATATATTTTACAAAAATTACAATAACTATCTCATATATATTACAAATTATAACTAACTAAACTAATAATACTAGTGTTCATTCTTCCATTTTAATGCCTTCCCATTAACAGCAGCAACTTCTTTGTTTCCAGGATCTGACAAAATCCTCCAACAGAACTCAACTCTAAAATTCTTCAACGGATCAACCTGCAATATTACAAAATCAATATTACTAATATTCTCAAAATAATAACATCAACCTATCATAAAAAAGATTAAAAAAAAACTCACATTGTTATCTCCAACTCCAATATCCCATTTATCAACATCTTGTCCAAAATATAATTCCATATGCTTCATAAGGAAAACACCACAATCATCATTATTGGTTGTGTCTTTCCACTTCAACTTCAAATGTCTTGCACTATAAGCACTGATATCATTCAAACATTCAGGGCTTTCTCTTTTAATATAAAGTGAATATGCTTTCACCTGGAAAACATAAAACAACATCTTATGAATATTAAAACATATTATAAACTATTCAGAACATACAGTTAGTTTTTCAGAACATGATAATAAATATATAGAACACAATAACAAAACTAAAAAACAGTTGAGTAATATTACCAAAGCCTTTGCAAAACTCTTATATTTACTAGAAGGTTGAACACCTTTCTCAAGAGCCTTGTTATCAATAACATCTATTTTTCCAGTAAAATGGTTGATAACAAAAAGATAGAAATGTGCAGCATGAACAACCGGAAAGAACACCTAAAAAGATAAACCATTAGCAATCATAATAATTTCAAACAAAAATTACAGTAAAACACAATTTACTTTTAATATAATTACCAACTGATAATTTTGTAAACTATCTACTTTAGCCTCACGAAGTTCATAATTAATCCTCTCAAAAAAAGCATCGTGTCTATCGCTGTACTTAGCAGATCCAGGAACTCCCTTATCTGTACATAGTAACAACTATACAAAAATACAACATTCATATTAATATAATCCAATTTCTTTTTAACAAAAAAAAATATCAAAAAGTAAAAACACATACAAATGGTACAGTAGAGAAGAAGAATCTGTTCGCAGCAATTTGACCCATGCTCTTCCTTTCACCATTCAATATTCGAGACCACGCATCAACAACATTACAAACGAAATGATTCTTTCCTGACAAGGTCATAATCTCCTCTCTATTGATTGTGGACAAAGAATCACTATACAACAACTCACTTCAAAAAAAGCAAACAGAATAAAATAAAAACAATAAGTATATCTTAAAGAAAATTCAAATTAACACAAACAACATTCAATTAAGATCTTACTGTGGGTCTCCATTACAGAAAGCATATTCCACCAACATTCTCCTCGAACCAAGCATATTATTTAGTAAATGCTCAGACTCAACCAAAAATGGAGACTGTAGATACACAGGCAACTTTGAAATCCTTTTTGCACGATTTCCAACACCACCTTCTTCCACTTTCTCACCTACATCTTTCTATACTCTCCTATTAACAACATAAAAAAATAACAAAAAGGAAAAAAAATTAACCATGTTCCAAAACAGAAAACACATACTCTTAAATTCTATTCTCATGTTCTAAAATATAAACCATATGTTCAAAAAACACATACAGATATTCTAAATTACAAAAATTCTTAAATATCACTTACATTGCATTACTATTAGAAACATCATCAGTAAAACAGTCATCAAGTCCAGTAACTCCTACTCTTACCACTTCTTCCACAAACTCTTTCCGAACTTCATCCAAATCAATTTGACTATATTTCATACAACACCTACTTTTCCACTACAAAATATAAAAAAATTAATACCATAAAACAAACTATAATTTCAAAATAATGCAACAAAACATTTATTATAAGTGGACTATACCTTTTCAGCAAACTTCAAATCATTGTCCATCACAATATCTCTCATGTACCGCATTACAAAAAAACCACATGTTTTATGATCTTTTTGCTCTGGCACACCCTACAACACAACAAGCACAACATTAAAATCATGTAGATCAATCTAACCTTTACGTTCTAAACAATTTCACACATGTATAAAACCAATATACAAATTAAGAGTTACCAAAAGTGCAGTCCATTTGACTTTAATTTGATCATTCCTAGAGTATAATAGAATAGCGCTGTTAAAATGAAATTCATTAAAATCAGGTACATAATCTTAATCTTAAAACATAATTATATATCAAATAAACTATAAAACAAAATATAAACAAAAAACATACTCATTCACAACATCCATCCATATATCTGCCCTTGGCAAACGCCTTCTCAACGGATCCAACCAATAAGCTCTAAAATTCGTCAAATCGATAACTGACAACGTCCAGTGTCCACTGAAAATAATACTATTATTATTTCAAAATAAAGAAAATTACTTACAAAAATATTAAATAAAATAACTAAAATTTCATACCCTGTATTATATGGACACAAAAAGATAGACTTATCCATCGTGGACATCTTCAATCGATTCATCAACTCATATGAGCGCTGGCTTACTGTTTTAGTACTTCCAATTGAATAAGTGTAATAAGGATCGACAAAATAAAACAATTTGTCCATTCCTCTTTTCTTCAACAAATTAAACAAGTAGCTACATAAAAACACAAAAGTACATAGTAAAAATCAACTACAACTAATATAAATAAAACTATAATATTTCAAAAACAAAATACCTCATATAGAAAATTATAACGTTGCAAGTTATCTCTCCCATATGAACCAAAGAATATATATCCTGCCTCAACAATAATGCTTTAGCAGCATGTCCAAACAATTCTTCACCAACAACATAGCTAACAAAATTGCCTTTCACCAACTCGGAATTAGCCCATTTGCACAGACTCTGTAACTTATCTGGAATATTTCTAGGCAAAGCTTGTAAATCTACATCCACAACATCTTCTATCATCACGTTATCAACTTCATCATCAACAACAAACCTGTTGACAAAACAAACCACCTTAAAACATAAAAAAGCAATAAGATAATCAGAAACATAAAACCTATGTACTAAACAATAAGGCATATGTTCTAAAATATAACAAACATTAAAAAAAATAAACAAAATATAAAATAATTCTTATCACATACATTACTTCAGGATCAGAATTATTCTTCACATCTGCAACATCCACTTTCTCAACAAAATTTTTTGTTTTTGTAGATCCACCTTCAGCTCCAACAAAATCATGCAACTCTTGACTCAACAAATTAAAATTTGGACAAGAATATTTTTCTTCAGATTTCTTCATTGGAGTTTCACTTTCTCTCTGATCTTTCTTCTCTCTTTTTATTCTTTCAACTAAAGCATCTATCTCATCAAAAAATTCAGAATTAAGATAAGGATGACTATCTTGACTAGACAAATCACATTCAAAATCTCCAGTCATTCCTGTATCTTTTTTACTTTCAGCTTTGTTCTCATTAACAACTTCTTCTTTCCCTCCTTCACTTTGACTAACTGGATCTTCATTGCCTCGAGTATATTTACTCCATAAACTCTTTATCACATTACCCATCTCAACGCTTGTACCATCTTCACCAAAAACAACATTAGCTTCTTTCAACATAACATACATTTCATTAACTTTAGAACCCAGTTCTTTAGCTAATGATTGGAACTTAGAAAGAAATTCCTGCATATACAAAACCATAATTAAAAAATAGGGCAAGTTATAAACATGTTAATTTTAATAAGAATGTTCTAAAATTTAAAAACAAAGGGAAAGCTATAATAACGTACAAAAATTTCTACTGGTCCACTAGAAGAAGCTTCTCCACGTTCCTTCTTATTGCCAACTTCAGCATCTTGTTTATCTTCATTCCTATTCACTGCTTCTCTTTCCAAATTTCCTTCATCCCCATACATACCTTCTCTTACCAAGTTTTCTCCTACCAATATTCTATTTAACACAATCCCACTTCCAAATCCCCTCAATTTCTCCAAAGCCATCCTCTTTTGAATTCGTTCTTTATTCCAAACAGATATCAATGGATAATCTCTTGGATTAACAACATTAGCTCGTTGAAGCCTATCAAAATAACTTATCTACAAAAAAATAACAAAAATGAACAAGTTAAACACAAATTAAAAAATAAACAACCAACAAATATTGTCAAACACATAATCAAAAAAAATATACTTACCAACAAGAAAGGAAGGGGACCTGTGAAAAAAGTAGGACTCCTCTTCCAATCACTGACAGAATCCAACAAATGCTTATATGCAAAAGAACACCAGTCCAAATTTACAATCTCATTAACATTCCTACAACTATAAAGAAATTTATAGTTCATAGCCTGGTTCTTGGTTGAACGAATACAACAATTCACCGCACAGAATACGAAATGCAACAAAAACTCATCACACAATGGTTTCGTCTTCAGATCATTCAGCTTAGCAATCACAGTATTATTAATTGGACTTCCACTCACAAGCCCAAAATAAGACCTCCATTCAGCAAAAAAATCTGAACAATCATCTTCCTCAACATCTTGGGGCTCCTCAATCTCTACACCTCTACAAGGCAAGCCATAAACAGCTTGAAAATCTTCCTTAACAAACTTCAACTCTTCACTATTACCCAACATAAGGCTACACCTATCTATATTAAAACTATTGACAAGTCTTTCACAAAAAGAAGCATTATGAACATCTAAACTTAAATCCAAAAAACCACCAAATCCAATCCGTCTAATTGCATTCTTATGAGTCTCTGGAATATCATTAAGAATATCAATAAACTGTTTAGGAGGTATTCTTTGACCAAGAGCAGTCTTATTCCTTTTAGAAATATTTTCATCATCACCTGCACTAACAATCTTCTTCCGCTTCTTTAAAAACCTAGAAGCAACATTTATGTTTCTTGCAAACTTAACTTTCTTTAGCTTCCTAGCATCAACGTCTTCCTTTAAACCATCAACAGAAGGTTCAGAAACTTGAGAAGAATCAAAACCTTTGCTACATAGACTCCTTGTTTGTCGTCTAAACATACCTTTACTAGATTGACTACTTGTTTCCTGCTTCAACGCACCTTTGATATATTGACTCCTTGTTTCCCGCCTCAACAAATTATTAGACGGAACAACATAACTAGAGAGCAAATCATTGTCAGCAGGAATGGCTGACATTGAAAGTCTTTTAGAAATGGAAGGTCTTTTAGAAGTCCTCTTAAATCTTCTAGATGTCTGTCTTTTTCCACTTATAGCTTCAACAGGAACATCACTCTTACCTTTCTTCTTATTTTCCATATCTTCATCAGAACAATATTGTTCAATAATTTAATCCAGCAAATTCTTATCAATCACATTACTTGGGAAACTATCTTCTCCATTTCCACCCATTTTCTACAAAAAAACAGAACATATAATCAACATTTTAGAACAAACAAATGCAAATATAGAACAAAACATAAAACAAATGCAATAACTCATCAACAAAACATAAACTAATTTAACAAAGCAATAACTCATCAACAGAACATATGTTCAATATTTTAGAACAAAAACCATACAAAATAATACCACAACAAACTTTGAAAGTTCAAACAAGCAAAACCCCCAAACAAAACCAATATCTCATTAACAGAACAATTGTTCAAAATTTTAGAACAAACATATGCAAATATAGAACAAACTTTGAAAAAAAGTAAAATCATTTTGAAACTTACTAAATTTCAAAATCAAACCACAACAAACTTACAGATTTCAAACAAATGAAAAACCTACAAATCAAAAAGCAACAAAAAAAAGGTATCAAAACTAAAAAATAGAGAACAAACATAAAAAAAAACAATATACCATTAACAGAACATACGTTCATCATTTTAGAACAACAAACACAAAATATAAAACAATAATAAAACAACATAAAAACATTCTCAAACTAAATACATTTGAATACAAAAAACATAGAAAACACATACAGAAACTTCTTCATAAAGTTCAAACAAACGAAACCCTAGAAAATAAAAAACTACATAAAATCGCTATCAAAATCAACGAAAAACATAAAACAACAAAATAAACGAAGAACATAAAGCAACAAACCTCGTTCAGACGAACAAATTCATGGAAAAAAACGAAAAAGCGAAAAAATGCAAACAAAAACAATGAACAGAAAAAACGAACACGATAAACAACTAACCAAAGTTCAGAGGAAGAAATACACGGTATAATTGATGAAATGCAGAAAGCAAATCTTCTATCAAAACCAAAGTTGATCGACTGTAGAAATGAGAGAAGATGGAAACAACGAAGGAGTCGAGGAACAAGTCGAAGAACGAAGAGACAGATCTTTTCAACTTCAAAAACGCGCGACTTCTCAAATGAAACTCACCGTTTTTGTCAAAAAAAATACCCCAAAACTACGTAGTTTTAATTAGTTCTCACCTAAGAAATGTCTTCACCTAAGAAAGGGTTCTCACAAGAGCCCTTATATATATATATATATATATATATATGGAGATTAATATAATATAATGAAGAACTTAGAATGAGAGAAAATAATAAGTGCATAAAAACTTAATATTGGTGTATTTTACAAATGGGGAGATAAACCTGTTGATAGTAGTAGATTTGTAAAATGAATGGTTCTAATTAAACTTATATTTAACCATAACATGTGTTATGTGTACAGTCCCGCTCAACTGGACCCTAATGACCAAACTATATTTGGTCCTTCACCGTTAGATTAACCAATAATATAATCCTACGGTTAGAGAAATTAAGTAATTAAAAGATTAATAAACAAATTTTGTTATTCTTTAATCTTAATAATACTTTTTGTATTTCTAAAAACAACGAACCTAGATAGGTAGAGAGAGAAAAGGACTGTAACCATCTTATAAAAGAGAGAAGACAATTCCGTTCTTCAGCCGGTTGATGTTCTTCTTCTTTGCCGGAAAAAAAACAGAGGAATCATCAATCTCGTTGAACCATTATTCCTCTTGCCCTTTATATATCATTCAAGGTTCTTCATCTTGCCCTTTCTATATCTGTTGAAAGAAAAACTCAATTGCCTGAACATGGCTTAACGATGGTGGAGCTTATAAGAATTAAAAAAATCAAAACCAAATAAATGTAATTAACATCCATTTAAATCAAAATTAAAATTCTTGGTTTTAGCTAATAAAGAGCTCTGTTGGTGTTAAAGCCAAAAACCGAAATACCCAAAAACTCTCAATAAACTCTTCACCAAATAGTAATACCATCTGGCTGGTAATAGTTAAATTTTAAGAGAAGAGCAGACTTTTCATTAGTTTTCAGGAATTTCAAGATTTATTTTTCTGATTTTTTTGCTCCAGCATGACTGGTATTATCATTCAACAGATTGAATAATTCCCCTACAATTTGTCGATAGAAAAAGGTCTTAAACTTCCTGGATGTTTTTCGATAAAACCTAACCAGCGTTACGAGGGAGAGTCGCTTGATCGGAACCAGATTGTCATTTAGAGAAAGCGGTGGTTTCTCTCTCTACACCGTTCTTTTTTCCATGAATCAGTTAAGAGATTAATTGAATAACAAAAAACAAATAAATTTAATTAACAAATTTTAACACAGTAGGATTATATTACCGGTTAATCTAACGGTGAAGGACCAAATATAGTTTGGTCATTAGGGTCCAATTGAACGGGACTGTATTAGTACATATCAATAACTATAGTGTATATTATGTTTTTACCTTATTTTCAATCTATAGGTATAATTACCATTTTTACCAAAACATATATATATATATATATATATATATATATATATATATATATATATATATTCATTCTTTTCTTTTTGGCTTTTTATACACATATTTCAAATATGCTTGTTTGGGTGAGTCTTGGGGTTTAATTTGTTCATCATGCTAAATATGTTCAAGTAAGGATTAATTGAGTGAAAAAGGGAAAAAGCAAACCACAAAAAAAAAAGATTTCAATTTAGTTATGTAAATTAAAGGTATTTGGGGACTTTCAAAATGTGAATAAGAGTTTTTTAACTTCTTTTTTGGTTCCAAATGGTTTTCTAAACGTCATGTTTTGAAACCTTAATCTGTTCCAACGACCGATTAAGCGAGCCTTGTAATTAAAAGCGTTTTTTTATAAATAATAGAGTTTTGAATCGTTTTACGTTTAAACGGTTTTGTACAAAAATAAATGGACTTGTATGCTTAATCACGTTTTCGGTTGAATGTGTATTTTTCACGTTTTCAAGCACTCGAGTTGTTCCAACGGCAATTCGAGTGAAAAGCCAATAAATCAACGGGGTTTTGAAACGTGTCCAAATCGTTCCAACGGCGATTAAGGCACGAACCATGTAAATAAGGTGTTCTTTGGGGAGTGAAGATTAGTTTAGACTTAACGTATAAAGTATATCTCACGTTGTAATTAATCAATTCTCCTATCTCCCTCATTCTTCTACAGACTCTAAATTTATGTAAATGGGTGATTCTTTACCAAGATGGCTTTCAATAATATATGCTTAAAACGGTTTTCAAAACGAGAAAGAAAAGGTTTCAAATGAATTTTAAACTTAAAGAAATATGCGATTAGTCCGTTAGCGCCTAACATGCTAAGTAGGAGGCCGGTGGTTCAGAACCGGGCGATGTTGGGGTGCCTAGTAGCCTTTCTCCGGAAAGGAGCTAGCCTTCTCGGCTCGTACCTAATTTTCCGAACCCTCACCAGTCTCCCGCAAGGGATCGGTGTTCATTTCCCATTCGTGGGTGGCGACTCTTCCATACTCCGAGCTTCAGCCCTGCCGAGCAGCTTGATTCCGCGATTGGTTGCTTTCGGCGCTAATCACAGCATCTGTCGTCAACGGTGTCCACCCCTCGGGTCTTCCGGGCGAGGCCGCGACACCTACAGAGGGCGGTGAAGATCTCGAAAAACCAGTTTGGCTTTATACCGGGAAGATCAAATATGGAAGCCATCCATCTAATGAGACAATTAATGGAGCACTATCGAAATAAGAAGAAAGACTTGCATATGGTTTTCATTGACTTGGAGAAGGCATATGATAAGGTACCAAGGGAAGTGCTTTGGTGGGCCTTAATAAGGAAAGGCATTTCGTGAAAATATATTGACATCATAAAGGACATGTATGAGGGAGCATGCACGAGTGTACGTACCAGTGTTGGGAAGACTGAAGAGTTCCCTATTACGATTGGAGTGCATCAAGGTTCTGCAATAAGCCCATTTCTTTTTGCCATCATTATGGAAGAACTAACGAGTTCACTTTAAGATGGTATATCATGGTGCATGTTGTTTGCAGATGATATTGTGTTGGTTGATGAGACGAAAGAAGGTGTGGAGAGGAAGTTGGAACTATGGAGACAAACTTTAGAATCTAGAGGCTTTAAGTTGAACCGAAGTAAGACAGAATATTTGGAGTGCATCAAGGTTCTGCAATAAGCCCATTTCTTTTTGCCATCGTTATGGATGAACTAACGAGTTCACTTTAAGATGGTATATCATGGTGCATATTGTTTGCAGATGATATTGTGTTGGTTGATGAGACGAAAGAAGGTGTGGAGAGGAAGTTGGAACTATGGAGACAAACTTTAGAATCTAGAGGCTTTAAGTTGAACCGAAGTAAGACAGAATATTTGGAGTATAAGTTTAACGGCGATATGAGTAGGTAGGTAGGGACAATCACCCTAGATGGGACAGTTGTTCAGGTATCGAATTGCTTTCGGTATTTAGGATCTATTATCCAAACGGATGGAGAAGTAGATGGAGATGTTGCTTATAGGATTAAATCTATTTGGGCGAAGTGGAAGAGTGCTACGGGTTTCCTTTGTGACCCCGGTATGCCTAATAGATTGAATGGAAAATTATACCGCACGGCAATCAAACCAGCTCTGTTATATGGTACGGAGTGTTGGGCAGTGAAACACTGTCACACTCATAAGATGTCGGTGGCGGAGATGCGTATGTTGAGATGGATGTGTGGTCATACGAGAAATGATCGGGTGAGTAATGAAATAATTAGGACAAAAGTAGGGGTTACATCTATTGAGAATAAAATGAGGGAAAACTGACTAAGGTGGTTTGGCCATGTAAGCCGAAGAGCGATTGATGCGCCGGTTAGGAGGACTGAAGAGTGGCAAAGGGATGTAGTGGTGAGGGGTCGGGGAAGACCTAAGAAAACTTGGAGGATGGTGATCGAGAGTGATATGAGTTTATTGGGGATTGAGGAAAATATGGTAGTGGATTGGACAAAATGGAGAGAGAGAATTTGTGTCGTTGACACGATTTGATTTCACGGTTTTATATGATAGTTCATGTTAGCCGACGCCGAATCATTTCGGGACTAAGACCTTATTGTTGTTGTTGTTTAACGCGACATAGTTTAGTTTATGTTATCTGTCGTGTTATATGAAAACGTGACAACGCGACAACGCGAATTATACATGCAGCATGATCAGAATGTAGCAGAAAAGAAACGAGAAGAGATTTCGACATATAGGTCCATATTTGTAATTAACCCTTTTCACAATCACAAAACAAATTAGCTTGTGTATCTTCTTCCCCAAAATCCACATGCATGTGTATCTTCTCTCCCAAAATCCAACTCCACTTCAAATAATCAAATTTGCATTACTCCTCTTTAACAATCTCACACCTGCACAATCCATAGTCCATTCCTTCCTAGCCTCTGCTTCCGGCGATAACCAAGATCTCGCAAGCGTTGCCGGCAGTTGTTACCTACCAGTCCGATTGTTCCAACGGCTTGAGCTTTCAAGGGGGAAACACGAAGAGGGTGTTTGTTTTAGTTTTTCAAAGGAGCGTTTAGCGTTTCACTCCAAACCACATGAAATATAGCGTTTGGTTAGGTTTATATAACCGCAGCGTTTAGCATTTTCTCTGGAAACTGCAGCGTTTTGGAGCGTTTCACGAAAAGCTCCTATTTGGAGCTTTTCATAAACAGTTGTTTGCAGTTAGTTGTTATTGACAGAATTATCCTTCTTATGTCCACAAAATATGTTTATTCTTTAACATTATTTATATTTCTACAACATAATTACCGGAAAACAAGATTTTGTTGCGTTCAATAAATTCTTTATTTTTTATATAGATTATTTTTAATAATTTGTGTAACACATGTTTTATTTTATATTAGGATAAGATGCAAAAATACCCCAATATTGTCTTTTGTACAAGTTGGAAAAAAAATTTCCAATATTTCATCGAATTTATAAATATTAATTTTCAATTTTATTATTAAATCACAAAAAAATATGAAATATCTTTTTAGAACTCCTGGTATGTGCAATTTGTGTATAATAAGAAATAAAATATCTATGTTTTCTAATAATATCTGAAATCGACCCAACTTGCCAATGTTAGAGGTAAAATTGCTCTTAACTGTCAACGTTATGGGTAAAATTGCATCATTTTAGACATTAAGAGTAAAATTATTTCTAGTTGTAAACGTTATGTGCATTTTTTCACATTTTTCATTTTATAATTTCATCGTTGATTAATTTAAAACATGTCCATTTTAGACATTTTAAATCCGAACAGCAACAATTCAATATAATTTTACCAAACACTAGTAATTAAACAGCTAATAACAAACCGCTAACAGCAACAGCTAATAGCTTACTGCAACTGCAAACAGCTAACAGCAACCGCAACAGCTATTAGCTAACAGCTGAACTAAACAGGCCCGAAGCCGCTCATAATCGAACACAGATCCTGGGAATGGCGTAGTCGTTTGGATGGTGAAATGAGATTTACTGGTAAGGTTGGAGATGGAAAATGCAACGGTGTGTAAGGTTAGAGATGGTGATGTTATAGTTATGAAGAAAGTGAGGGTATTGTGGTCCAAATTACGTAAAAGTGTCTAAATTAGTAAGAAGTGAGGCAACTAGGTTAAATATGTAAATGGATTTTTAAATTGGCCCGGATTTATAATTAACCATTTGTTTAATGCCTTGTTTTCATGTTTAATTCCTTGTTTTATGTATCTATTTCTTTACTGCATAAGAGTGTCCTAATACAGAAGAAAGATGATATCTCTAATGAGTTTAGTTATATCTATGCTTGCATTGACAAGATTTGTGTAGAGTATTTATTGCAGTTGCCATTTGGGATGTAGATGTATTTAGAACTTCATTTATTTTGGCCAAATTTGGGTGAGAAGGTTTACTGTAACGTACTATCATGATATAGGTGAAGGAACTGAGTAAAATGAATATGTTAATAGTTGTAGTAAAGTGAATGAAATAGATGTAGGAATAAGGTGTAAAAATATCCCATCATTTGTAAAGATTGTTAACTTTTATGAATCATTTGATCAAAATCCTCCACTGGAGCAATGTTTCTTACCTATGGGATTAACCCTTTCCAGTTTTAGCTTGAGAAGAAATATCTTTGCTAATTTACGATTAAAATCAACTTGTTCGTTAGTAATCCGTATCAAATTGCTCTTGACTGCCAACGTTAAAGGCAAAATTGTACCATTTACATGAAGTTGAAATGAAAATAATGAAAAGTTGAGAGGGCATAATAAAAATACAAAATAAATATGTCGTAGGAGTTTCTATAAAACCAATAGTAACCTTCATTGGGAATTGAAATTTACTTATGATATTCTAAGAACATAATTTATTGTTAGAGATGAGATTGTGAATTACTATACCCAGCTCCAATTTCACACTTCCAGCTCCGAAAAAAGACGTTACCGCCCTTTAGCCAAAAATTGAAAATTCACAACCCTCTCAAACTCACTCAAACTCTCCCTTCACACATTTGGTTCTGAAATCAAAGACAACACGTTTCATGGCGAGCAATCCGTTATCACCGGGAATAGACAAGAATGACGTTGTCCCTGAAGTCGAGGTATTTTTCTGATTGAACTTCCAATGATTTCTGTAAATTTTTTTCCAAAAAAATCGTAAATTCGGATCGCGGACGTGTGAACATCACGCCTCACCATGTGGTGGGGTGTATGGCTATTACGCCCCACCACATGGTGAGGTGTGATGTTCATACGTCCCACCATAAGGTGGGATGTGATGTTCATACACCCCACCATGTGGTGGGGTGTAATATTCATACGCCCCACCACATGGTGGAGCGTGATGTTCATACGCCCCACTATTTGGTGGGGCGTGATTTTCACACGCCCGAGCTTATTTTTGGCGAATTTTTAGGTTTAGACACTGAAACATTGTAGAAATGTCGCGTATTGGAATCTAATGTTCGTTATTTATCATTTGTACGAGGTTTCATTAGAAGATTTTGGCGGGAACGGTGTTGATTACAATTGAGATCGGCTTCAAGTTAACCACAACGTCGCATAAGACAGGGGGCAAGTCAAGATGGATATTGGTTAAATATGCCCGTGGTATTAAGAATACTCGAAGGAAAAAGGATATGGATATGGAGGAAGTAGTACAGAGGAATACAAAAACAAAGTACTGTGGTTGCAAATTCCAGATAAAGGTTCTGGAAATCGCTGAATTAGGCGGTTGGGTGGTGAATGGGATTGCTGGAGATAGAGGACAACACAGTCATCAGTTAGTTGTATATCGTCAGGGCTACAGACAGATGAGCGGACTAAGCCCCGGTTCCAAAAAAAATGTTCGTCAAATGAGTGCAGCTCAAGCTAAGCCTTGTGCTATTTTTGCTGCAATTAAAGAAAAACATCCGGAGGATTGCCCGATATAAAGACATGATGAAGGATGAAACTGAGGGAAGTTATATGTGGGTGTTACAAAAATTGAAGCTTTTGCTCCAGCCTAGTGTGCATCCGACAGCCATTGCTACGGACCGAGAGTTAGGACTGATGAGACCGGTTCGTGAGGTATTTCCTCATAGTCATCATTTGTTGCGCACATGACATATTAATAAAGATGTGGAGGATAGAGTAGGCAAGTTGTGTGAATTGAAGGTTTTTGGTGAAATTTTTAAGAATCCCAAATGGAAAAGTATAATTGAAGCCCCAAGAGTAGCCGAATATGAGGAGGCAGTGATAAGCATGAAGAATACTTTTGCCAAATGGCCTCATGTGATATAGTACGTGGAGACCTCATGGCTAGTGCATAAAGAGAAGTTCTGTCGAGAATGGACGAACAAGGTGTTGCACTTAGGAAACACCACAACCTGTCGAGTGGAGAGTTCACATGCACAGTTGAAACAGTGGTTGAATTCATCTACTGGTGCACTCGATACAGTGTGGGAGAAGGTGCATAAGGATATTGAAGCTCAGATCGATGCGATCAAGTAAGACAATTTTCTGTTATTTAATATAATCTTTTAAATTGTAATACATTAGTTATAGAATCCTTTACTGTATATAACTAGTAATTCACTCGAGGACTCGAGAAGAATATCTGAGGTGGCTCACAATAAAGATCCTTTCAAGTACCTCGACTTACACGTTTCACATTACTGTTTACGTGTACTGAATGATGAGCTTAAGCGTATGCGCGGATTGAGTATGGATGTGGTAAGTGAATGCGGATGCGTGTTGCCTATGACTCATGGCATTCCTTATGCATGTGAGCTTAAAAAGTATATTGATACGGACACATCGGTCTGTGTGGACCGCATCCATCCTTTTTAGAGATCTCTTGCGTTTGAAGGTTTGAGTGACATACCAGTTACTGCTCCCGTATATGCTGACGGGTCTGAGGATCACCGATTTTTTCACTCTCTTGTGGAAAAGGTTGAAAAATTAGATCCTTCAATGGTGCGTAGCATATCGATGTACATTTATGATAAAAAAAACCGGATCAAAGTAGCTACAAAGAACCTGAGGTCAAAGACACTGTTAGGGGTAGACCAAAGGGGAATTCATCAACGAAGCAGAATCCGAGTGCATGAGAGTACAGTTAGGGACCACGAGGTCATGCACGGTCCTCTCCTTCAAGGAGTAGTCATAGTCGAGGCCGATCCTCATCCTCATCTGTGCATAACAATGAGATGTCGGGTATATTTTATTTTAGTAATATATATATTGATGTTAAAGTAAATATATTATCGCTCATGAATTTTATATATTAATATTTTCAGCCGGATTTGATGCGGATATCACCGGTTACCACCATTTACATCGAGTTCAAGGGCTCATCGTACCATTTATTACTGGATACCATGATGTTGTAGCAAATGGTAACTGTGGATTTCGTGTTTTAGCCGATGCCATCACAAATAATCAGGAGGAGTGGAAGCTGATTAGAGTGCTTATAGAGAATGAGATGCGGGCACACCGTGATCTGTATGCGCGAGTGTTCTGGAATGAATTCGATGCTGCCCTCACGCGTATTAGATGGGCAGGAGCGGGGTGTGGTGAGTCCCACTGGATGGTGAGTCTGGATGACTTATATGCTACTGCATCTGTATTGAATGCAGTAATATTCCTTTTTACTACATCACAGTTAGGATGTTGCACTATACTGCCGATGCGTTCGGACGATGGAAGACCACCAGAGCGAGAGATTGTGATTTGTCATTTGGGGAGTTATCATCACTACATACGTCTTTATTTAAGATCTGAATTTCCAGTGCCTCCCATTGCCACCCAATGGCATACATTTCGTGAACCGAGTGTTCGTCACTTGGACAATATATACGCTGTAAGGAGAGCGGTTTGGACTAGATTATATTAGTTTTATGTGTTGTAATTAATAATATTTATTCATGAACTTATATTATTGTTACTGATTTTAGTTAAAATTGTATGGTATTTATAGGTTTTAAGTACAATTGTGTAGTTTGAGCTGGTAACAGGTATTTACGGGTTTAACGGACTATTTTTTTGTCTTTCCGTCATGCGGGCGTGTGGCCATCACGCCTCAATGTGCGGTCGGGCGTGTGGCTATCACGCCTCACCGCGTGACGGAAAGGCAAAAAAAATAGCTTTTCACCCCCAAAACCCATGAAAAGGCATTTTCGTCCTTTTACGAGGCTGGGGGTGGGAATTTGGGGCTGAATATAACAACACCCATGAGATTTCATATTCAGTCCCATCTAATATTGGGTATTGTGTTTGATCAATCTCAAATTTAAGGTGGTTATTAATATATCTTTATATATTTTTTTAATTTTTTTTTAACTTTTATATATATTGAAAATAAAAAATTAGAAGTTTAAACTTTATTTTGAAAAACTTTAGCAATTTAATCTGAAAAATATAAGCTTAAAGCGAAAAACTTTAGCAATTTAATATGAAAAAATATATAATTAAGGGTGCCCACTATCCTCACTTTCTTTAAAAACAAAAGTAAAATTACTTTGTTTTTCTAAACCAATGATAAAAAGACAAATCACATCCCATTGTTTTAGAACTTTATACGTCTACCTGCTACTTTTTGTACCGGTCACTCCCTATTTGTACGACTTCTGCTTTTCTTTTTGCGTCTCTCTCGTCCACCTCTATTCAGGGGCTTCTCTTTCTTCTTCTCTCTATACATTGTTAATTCCTAATTAGTGTTAATTCCTAATTTGGTGTTAATTCCTAATTAGTGTTAATTCCTTTTTATTATTAGATTAGGAATTGTTTTCCTTTTGTGTTAATTCCTAATTAGTGTTAATTCCTAATTTGGTTTTTCCTTTTTCTTGTGGGACAAGATTTTGTACTTGTATAAATATGTGAATGAGAAAGAGGGGATTTTTACCAAAATATCATGGTATCAGAGCCTTGAGAGAAAATTCACGTGAGAGAAATTTTTAAACCCTAGCCGACTTATAGGGTGTGACCGAAATTTTGAGAGAAAATTCCTCAGCCGAAGCTACGAATTTCAAGGGGGAAAACGAAGGCGTTCTTGACAGAGTTGCTCTACGTACGCTTTTCGAGATGACTGAAGGTGACAAGAAGGTTGATATTTATTACTTGGGTTCCAATGATAATCCAGGTAATCTTATAACTCCGATTCAATTGAAGGGAGATAATTATGATGAGTGGGCAAGGGCTATTGGGATAGCCTTGAAAGCGAAACGTAAATTTGGTTTTGTTGAGGGGAAGGTAACAAAACTAACTGATGAAGAAAAATTAGAAGATTGGGGAGCTGTTCAATCTATGTTGGTTGTATGGATTTTGAATACGATTGACCTAAAAATTCGATCCACACTACCTAACTATGAAGAGGTCCATGATTTGTGGACTTATCTGAAGAACTGTTTCTGTGTGGTTAATGGCACCAAGATATGTCAATTAAAAACCGCCCTTAGTGACTGTCGCCAAGGAAAGAATGAAGATGTAGCGTCCTACTTTGGGCGTTTTTCGAAGATTTGGGATGACTTGACGACCTATGTGACTTTACCTGAGTGTAAGTGTGAAGGTTGTAAATGTGATATGAAAGCGCAGGTCGCGGCTATTCAAGCAGAAGATATGCAACACCACTTTCTTATTGGGTTGGATTCTACTCTGTATGGGACGGTTCGGTCCAATGTGCTGTCTATGGATGTTCTTCCTGGAATGGATAAAGCTTATGCTCGAGTTATCCAAGAAGAGAGGTTGATAAAAGGAGAACATACGACAGTGGAACGGGATCAAGCCATGGCATTCAAAGTTCAGTTCGATTCCCAAAGCAAGCAGACTGATAATTCTGGGAAGTTTTGCAATCACTGCAACCGTGAGGGTCATGATGAAGGAAGCTGTTTTCAATTGATCGAGTTTCCGGAGTGGTGGGGAGATCGACCCAAAGGAGGAAAAGGGGCTGGACGGACTGGAAACGCTCGTGGTAGAGGCGGTGGAGCTGGGCAGCGTGGCAGAGGTGCAGGCAGAGGCGCTGTTCGCGCAAACAAAGCAGCTGGAGCGAAACCCGGCGCTGGAACCTCCGGGTTCTTCACAGAGGAGGCTGAAGGTGCTGGTTTGGCAGGAATCACGACTGCACAATGGAGCCAGCTTGTTGAGTTGTTAGGGCAGGTCAAAACTAATGAAAAATTACATGGTAAGACTGAAGATTTTAATTGGATAATTGATACGGGTGCTACACATCATGTAACTGGTCATCAGGATCAGATTTCCAACATCCGCAGAATTTCTACATGTCCAATTGGCTTGCCTGATGGAGAAATTGACGTGGCCACTCATGAAGGAGATGTGACATTACCCGGGGGCTTGAGTCTGACTAATGTTTTATTTGTTCCCAAATTAAACTGTAGTTTAATTTCTGTGAGTCAGTTGCTTGGAAAATCTAAATTTATCATTCAATTAACTGATGAGTTGTGTGTTATCGAGGACCGCAAGACGAGGAAGGTGACTGGAATCGGTGAATTGTGCGACGGACTATATTTCTTTCGTGGGGTTCCGAAGAGCAAATCAGTTGCAGTTGTGGGCAGAGATTCGTTGGAATTATGGCACAAGCGTCTTGGGCATCCGGGGAAGGAGATTGCTCAATTTTTACCCTCGAATATGGTATCTAGTAGAGTTAATGATAAAGAACCTTGTGATGTGTGTTTAAGTTCTAAACAAACTCGTAGTAGTTTTTCTACTAGTATAAATAAAGCGGATGATATTTTTCAACTTGTGCATTGTGATTTATGGGGTCCTTATCGGACTGTTTCGTCTTGTGGTGCTACTTCTTTTTTAACTATTGTGGACGATTTCTCGCGTGCGGTCTGGGTCTATCTTTTGACTAGTAAAACTGAAGTGTATGAATGTTTTATGCGATTTGTGGCTATGGTTGATCGCCAATTTCAGAAAAAGATTTTGACTGTCCGAAGTGACAATGGAACTGAATTTAATTGTCTTGGTAAATATTTTTCTGATCATGGCATATTGTTTGAGACTTCTTGTGTGGGTACTCCACAACAGAATGGACGGGTTGAACGTAAGCATAGACATATTCTTAATGTGGCTAGAGCTTTACGGTTTGAAGGTAATTTACCAAAGTATTTCTGGGGTGAGTGTGTACTTGTGTCGTGTCATCTTATAAATCGCACTCCCTCCTCTATTTTGAAAGGGAAGACGTCGTATGAGGTTTTATTTCATAAATTGCCTTCTTATGAGATGTTGAAAGTGTTTGGTTGTCTTTGTTATGCACACAATCAACGCACTCGTGGTGATAAATTTGAGACGCGAAGTCGTAAATGTGTTTTTGTTGGGTATCCATTTGGGAAAAAGGGGTGGAGATTGTATGATTTAGACACAAAAGAGTTTTTTGTGTCTCGTGATGTGAGATTTTATGAGCATATTTTCCCATTTGGATCACCATCAAATATGGACAATGAACATGTTTCTGCACTGTCTGATACACGGATCAATGATGAAGAGACGAACAGTTCAGAACTGGACAGTCCTGCGTCAGAAAATAGGACAGAACCAAACCCGGAGATTGCAGTACCAGGTTCTTCAGAAACCGAAGCTGAACCAAACCTGGTGACTGAATCTTCGGGTTCTTCAGAAGCAAGGCAGGAACCGAATCCGGCAATTGAAAATCTAGGTTCTTCTTTACTGGCAGAATCGGGTCAGAATGAGACAGAACAGTTTGGGCAGAATGAGGAAGAGGAGCTAGGAAGGGGCAAACGAACAAAAGTTCCTTCATCTAAGCTCCGGGATTTTGTGACTCACACTGTAAAGAAATATAGTCCACCCCAAGCTTCATCGATTTCATCATCTCCCTCAGGTACACTATATCCTCTAACTCATTATGTTAATTGTGATAAATTTTCTGCAAAACATCGTAGATTTCTTGCAGCAATTACAAATGCAGTAATCCCAAGTAATTACAAAGAAGCAGTCAAAACTGAAGGGTGGCGTGGTGCAATGGCTGCGGAAATCAGTGCTCTTGAGGAGCAACATACTTGGGAACTTGTGAAATTACCGCCTGGGAAGAAGGCTCTATGCAGCACCTGGGTTTATACAGAAAAGCGAAATGAGAAGGGTGAATTGCTGCGTTATAAAGCGCGGTTGGTCTGCTTTGGTAATCATCAAGTGGAAGGGATTGATTACAATGAGACTTTTGCTCCAGTGGCCAAAATGACAACAATTCGAACTTTCTTATCCATTGCAGCTGTGAAAAAGTGGTATGTACATCAGATGGATGTTCATAATGCATTTTTGCATGGTGATTTGGAAGAAGAGGTATATATGAAGCTTCCACCTGGGTTCAGTGCAGATTCACATGGTTTGGTATGCAGATTGCGCAAATCTCTGTATGGATTGAGACAAGCACCACGGTGTTGGTTTGGGAAATTGATGGAAGCTTTGAAGAGATTTGGTTTCAAACAATCTTATTCTGATTATTCTCTTTTTACCTTTACAAAAGGGAGTATTCAGATCAATGTGTTGATTTATGTCGATGATATGATCATTGCTGGAAATAATGATGCTGCTTTGAATGCTTTTAAAGCATATTTAGGGCGCTGTTTTAAGATGAAGGATTTGGGAGCCTTGAAATATTTTCTTGGCTTAGAAGTTGCTCGTAACTCTGAAGGTTTCTTTATAAATCAACGGAAGTATGCACTTGAGATTATTGCTGAGACTGGTCTTCTAGGCGCCAGACCTGCTGTCTGTCCTATGGAGCAGAATCATAAACTTGCTCTTGCGACGGGGGCATTACTGGAGGATGCGACAAAGTATAGACGGCTGGTGGGGAGGCTCATTTATTTGTCTGTTACTCGTCATGATTTGGCTTATGCTGTGCATATTTTGGCGCAATTTATGCAACAGCCTCGTATAGAGCATTGGGAGGCGGCCCTGAGAGTGGTGCGCTACTTGAAGAAAAGTCCTGGTCAAGGTATTCTTCTTCGGTCTACTAGTGATTTGAGTTTAGTTGGATGGTGCGATTCTGATTGGGCTAGTTGTCCTCTTACTCGGAGATCTTTGACTGGTTGGATGATATTGTTGGGTTATTCCCCAATTTCTTGGAAGACGAAGAAACAGCACACGGTTTCTCGCTCTTCTGCGGAGGCTGAATATCGGTCGATGGCTGCTACTACGTGTGAGTTGAAATGGCTTAAGCAGTTATTGAAGGAGTTGGGGGTTAATCATCCAAAGGGTATGCGCTTACTCTGTGATAGTCAATCTGCAATTTACATTACGAAAAATCCAGTTTTTCATGAGCGAACAAAACATATTGAAGCTGATTGTCATTTTGTTCGTGATGCAATTCAAGACGGGCTTATTTCGTCGTCCTATGTGCCTACAAAAGTACAATTAGCAGATATTTTTACTAAAGTCTTAGGACGAACGCAGTTTGATTTTTTAATGCGCAAGTTGGGCATTTGTGACTTACGTGCTCCGACTTGATGGGGGTGTTAATTCCTAATTTGGTGTTAATTCCTAATTAGTGTTAATTCCTTTTTATTATTAAATTAGGAATTGTTTTCCTTTTGTGTTAATTCCTAATTAGTGTTAATTCCTAATTTGGTTTTTCCTTTTCCTTGTGGGACAAGATTTTGTACTTGTATAAATATGTGAATATGTGAATGAGAAAGATGGGATTTTTACCAAAATATCATACATCCATCTTCAACCTCAACACATTTAAACCTCCATCTTTCACAACTAGATTTCATCCCCAATTGCAATAATTATCAAGTTTGGAAATTAGTCTGAAGGCCTGAAGGAAGAAGAGGATTGGGCTTATCTTTCTTCTTCTCCTCTGCACATCCATCTTCTACTTCAACACCTAAACCCCATCTTTTACATTTAGATTCTATTGCTAATTTCAGCAATTCTCAAGTTACCAATTTTAAGCCTTGAAGGAAGAAGAGAAAAGAAGGATTGCGTTCATGATTTCAACAATGGAGGTGTAAATCGAAGTTTCAGCTAGAAAAGGCCCCTTCGATCATCCTGTACTCCAAAAAAAGGTGAGAAATCTGAGCAATTGATTTTAATCCTATGGGATTCATTTACATTGAAATTGAAAGTCTTTAATTTGCTGGGAGAACAGACTTAGTAGGTTCCATAGGACTTCATTTAGATTGAAATTGAAGGTTCGGTAGGTTCAATAGGGACTTCAAACAGTGTGGATGCATCCTTGATATTAAATTGCTCCATTTCTGGAACTTGGTATAGAAGAAATTTTGATCATTTTCATCAAATAAAAGCTTTCATACTCCTAGTTGTTGCTCTGCTGCATCTGGCCCGTCCTCAACACACTTAATGTGTCAACCGACATAACATGGCAAGTAATTGTCCTAGGCATATTGAGAACCCGGTTTCCTGCACTAACAGAGAAAAGGGGGAAAGGGCGTGTTAGCAAACCCAAGATGTACGATAAAATTAAATAAAAAAAAATAGTGTCCACCACAATGTAGTGAAAATCTAAATAGCAACTAGATATGGTGCAAATAAGCAACAAGGGAATAATGGAATATGTAGCAGACTAGCAAATCATACAAAGCAGCAGCATACCAATTTTCAAAAATACAAATACCTGAATGAGCATAACACCTTAATATTGTATAATTTAACTCTCCTTTTGTGAAGGCCAAGAGTGAAGTATGGAAGATGTGACTCAACTTGTGGAAATTGGGATGTAGTTGTTTGATATATTTCTTGACAATACACGTGTAATGCTTGTAATGGGGGGATCATCATAACTAGCTTAAAACTGAAAAAGTGAGAGGAGAAAGAAGAGTTTCATCACTTATTCCCATTATAATAACACAAGAGAGTGTAGTATTTAAGACACCTAGCCTAACCTCAAAATAAAGTCAATGTATGGTCTATATCCTACTTTTTCATTGCTAGAACTTCCTATTAGAGGTGCTCTGCCCTTTGCAAACCATGGCACATGTCATTTTCAGATATTAGCTAAACTATTATGCATTATATTGTGAGAAACGGCTGAGGTCCTTTTGGATGTTTGTTGATGTTGTTAGATGATGTTTAGATCTAATTGAAGTGCTAATTTTCCTTTATTTGAGTAAGCATAAATGATGCAATAGAATGCTCAACTTAACCCAAGGCAGGTTGAGCTGAAGATGACATGTGCCATGGTTTGCAACCAATTTTCTGAGCTAATACATATGAATATTGTTGTATGTAGAATGTAAAATTAGTTTCTATAGTAGCAAAGATATTAAAATTGAGAGCAGCATGTGTTGTTTGTCTAAATTCCTTTTATAAGTAATAATAGGTGTACATGTTGATGATGCTAAATAGCTAATTTGAGACATTTCTTTATCATTACAGTTGGTTAATGATTCAAAAGCATCAAGAGCATCTCTGCAGGCCAAGCGAGAAGATATTAGAGAACTTTCAACATGCTCTCTACAAGTACACTTTAAAATAGACACTAATCCAACTTCATAATATATATGCAGATTATCAGAAGTTTTCCTTGAGCTTTGTGTACCTCATCAATGCCCTTTGCTATTTTTCATTAACATTTCAGGAATACAATAGTTCAAAAGCTGCCATGAAACTCTATGAGTTTGTACAGTGTCCGGTAAAAGTACAAAGGTGTGCTGGTAAAGTTGTTCAGATAGAGTTAATAGTTTCATATTGACCAAAGAGATGTTGTTCTAGGGGATATTGTCATCTTTGAGTCAGGGGATCTTTTCCCAGGCGATGTGAGACTATTATCTTCAAAACACTTGCTTGTAAGGTATAGAATCTCCATATAGTGTATCTTTTTCTTGATCTTATTTTATATATTTCTTCGTGTCATGCCTTTGTTTCCATGAAGAGCCTATTATGGAGCACATTATGACATCCTGCTCTTTGAACAGTCAGTCCTCATTAACCCGTGAGTCCTGGACAACTGAGAAAATAGTTGATACTAACGGAAAAACAGAGCACTCCTATGCTAGAGCTCAAAAACATTTGCTTCATGTATGTATAAGTAGTCCTGGCTTTCCTCTTTTTCTTGTAGAACTCAGTCTTAGAACCAAATTTAGAATGTACTTCCATTGTGAATTTCCTATATCAACACTAGTCAATTTAGCCATTCATTTTGTTTCAAAGTATCAATGCTGCAAAATGAATTAGAAAGTAGCTGACTATTCGTGTATTGTCAAGTCATCTCTTAGTTCATCCTTTATCTCTCATAGCACGAGAATATATTTTCTCTAAGATTGATTTTCCTTTATAATGCTCTTTTCAGAAATGCAACTGATAGCTGTGAGCAACATGACCTTGAGGTTCCTGCTGCAAGGGTTGAAGCTGAGCAAGATGCGGTACAGAATTGCTCGGATATTAACACTAGTACAGAAATGGGCTTTAGTTTCGCTTTATTAGCGATGGTTTCTGTCTACAACTGACGCTAAAGGTCATTGGAGACGGTTTCTCGCTTAGTCTATCAGCTCTATATTTTGTTTCATTTTCATTCATTTTCTTTCACTAAGACAACTTGATTTGATAGGTATCTGGACGAGTCGTGGTTGCGGATGGCATGGTTGGCACTGCTATGTATGAACTGGTCCGTGTTGGCCATGATACCCTAATCGGTGAAATCATTCGGCTTGAGGGGGATTCTGCTGCAATTCAAGGTTAATCTCATCTCCATACTATCTGAAATCACATCTTCACTATTTCAACTATAAATTTCCTGACATGACTTACATTTACACATTGTTAATGGATTAGGCATCCGGATAGGGCCTGTAGTTGCTTAAAGAGTGACTAATCAACCTCAAATTAGGATCATAGTGCAGTGCAATGTTAGTATTTGGCATGATTTCAGACTTAAACCGCCGGAATTTACTTTATGTTAATAATGATCCTAATTCAATTCAAGTTCAAGCCTAGTCTTCAAATTAGACTTTTGAATGGTGTATTTACGGATTCAGCTGTTCCAGTTCATCTTTTGATGTATTATTTTCTTAAATATTGACTGTGAATGAGATCTTAGAACTTGGCTGAATTGAAGAATGCAGAGATTTGAGTTGGTGTGTTGAATGATTTAGGATAATTTATTGTTTTATAGAAATTGAAGGAATGATTATATATATATACATACCACTTATGCCAACAGTAGATACAGTTTTGAAAAGTAGATAACATGTTGATACTTCAATATGCATCTTTGGTTCTTAATCTGGAAAATGTATCATACACTTCATTTAATGCCACTTATACTAAAAGTAGTTGACTTATGTCTTTGTTTGACACTTAGGAGGGGGCGGACTCACTTGAGGAAATTTTGCCTCAAGCATCAGACTGGGTTCTGGATATCCAGGTTTGTCCTTTACTAGGTTATACTAGGAGCATTTATTCAAACTTGTTTGTTTACTCCTGAAGTTGTACTCCTGATGTCAATTATTATAGCAGATGTTTTGCCACCAGTTATGAAGATATGGATCAGTCATCTAATGGGTGGCTTGCTGAAATGTATAGTTGTCAGAGCGAAGAAATAAAAGTAGAGCTCCGATGTCCGTTCATCTTTCGTCACAAGCCTTTAAATCATTGCTGACCTTTAACGCTGTTTTTCTTCCCTTCCCTTCCTTTTCTCTGCAATCTTTTGTAATTCAAAGGTAAAAAGATAATCTTTTCACACAAAAAAGCTATGGCAGCTGATAAAGTCTGTGACAGGTCTAACATGACCGTTTTGCTTCAAAACGACACTCTCTCTTGTAACTCCCTTTGGATTCCAACTTCTTCTGCCACTCTTTATGGTAATTCACCTCAACTTCCACTCTTTTCTTTTCCCAATTCACTACAAAATACATGCTCTGCTTTTTTATAAACAGGGGAAACGTTTTACTACAATGAAAAGGTCCGAACTTTTGCTTTAATTCTCACTTTTCATGCAAGTTCTGTTTTGGGGTTTCTCTCTTTTGGTTCACTTTGTTACAACTTACATCAATTGGGTGCTTTTTGTAACTTTAATCTGTTAATGGATGTCAATTCCGAAAGAAAAAGCCAAACGAAACTAATCCTTTTTGGGGCTTTTCATAGACCAATTTAAGCTGATCTGATTGTGTAATTGTGCATACGATGTAGGTGCAGAATCAATGGTGAACTTTGAGAATGTTGGAGGAGAGGAATTGTGCATACGATGTAGCTCTAACAACTTTGTGATGAATAAGTAATGATTTTTATCCAAAACCTTCAATTTTTTTTTGGTAATAAGATGTGATTATCATTGTTTTATTTGTTCATTGTTACTATTATTATTATCAGGTTAAACCAAAGGGTGTTACAATGGCGGCATTGTTGGCAAAAGGTAGAGCAATGGTACTTGTTCTCATGTCCTTAAGGTATATTATATATTCTCCTATGTTCTCCTATCTCAGAAATTCCAGCATTACAATTGATGTTAACTCTTATGTGTTATTGCAGTTATTCCACAATTGCTTCGTCAGCTTCTATGATATGTGAAAATTGCAGGTTTTGTTTTCTGATATATTTTCAATATAGATATATGCAATGCCAGTGTTTGACATGATAGAAACTATAGTGGTAAAGAAAATGAACTTCCAACCGACTACCATGCGTCGTTTCTTCGTTTGCAACACTTATGTTGGTAAGCAATGATCAAAATGGGGTTGAGTTTTGATATGAATTATGAAACAAAGGTTTAAAAGTCTTCTTATTAAATGCAGCTTTGACAATGTTTGTTGCCATCACATTTCCTTTCTTCGGATGCCTCCTCGGATTTTTCGGTGGATTTGCTTTTGCACCAACCACATATTACGTAAGTGATGCTGAATTATAGAAAGGAATGTTGCTTACCAGCCTTGGATTTCGACTGCTGGGAATCATGAACTTGATTTTTTTTCTCAATTTGTATGCTTCTTCTACTTCCCCTTTTCGCCTCATTGTATCGAGATCGAAATTAGTAAAGAAAGTTGTTGCAGGGTGAATCTGTACCTTTTAAGCGAGGCTATTGTACTAATATTTTTTGAATGAAATGATGCATGTTTATAAGCTTTTTGCTACTAATCCCAAATAATAAGTAAAATTGTAATACTGATTAGGAATTTACGATAGAATTTACCAGTAAAAATTGTAATACAGATTAGGAATTTACCGACGGAGATCTTCGGATTTTGGTCAGTATCTTCGGATTTTGGTCTATATCTTCTTTTAAAAATTGTAATACAGATTAGGAATTTACCGTCGGATTTTGGTCAGTATCTTCTTTCATGTAAGCATCTGAAAACCGCCAGTACAGGCGGTTTAAATCGTGTGTAGAAAAACGTCGCCAATAGAAAACCTTACCCTGCCGCCCACTAAAACCGTCGCTAACGTTAGCAATGGTAGCAATTACAACAATTTACCGAACCGTTGCTAAAGTAGAAAAATTCTATCGGTAAAGGGTATTTTTTTTGTAGTGCAAGGAGCGTCTTTAAATGATATATTTACTAGATATTGTAAATAAAGGCCTAACTCACCCCCAAAGAGTAAGGATTGCATCACATATTTAAGGAGCCATATAGTTTCCTCATTTAACAATGTAGGATGTCTAGCACCTATGATGAATATCTGACCCCACACTGATCATAAACCCTAATTTTGATAAATTAGATGAATTCTCACATTTGTAAAGAGAGAATTAATTCTTCTTTCAAACCAGAAGTAGTTCAGCAAACTATTTTTATGGAAACTGGATAAAGATTGTACTTGCATTAAAAATTAATCATGTAATAGATTAAATCATGACCATGGGGAAAACGACAGGGTTTATAGATTAACCTTCTTAATAGAAATGTTTTAGGACAACTGACCTGGTGGATTCAGAATCAGGCCTGTCCATACAGAACCCTTACTTCTCAGCCTGTTTTAAAGAGCTTGAATATAAATTATACGTTTTTAAAGACAAATTCTGGGTGATCTTACCTCTTAAATACTTATGGAGTTACCCGTCCAAAATTTCACATCACATTTGATCAAATGGTGTTAAGTTACTATTATCACAAACAACACTACCTACCCTTGAGATGGATCTTTGGCTTGCTTTAATTATTCAAATTTAACCCTCGTTTCCAAGCAAAATCAATTATAGCCTTATGTTACGTAAATTTTGGAAAATTTTGGTTCGGATATTATTTAACTGTACCATTGAATATTTCAAATATCAACTACGCCTAAGATATTTAATGTGTTATTATGACAGCTACAAAAAAAAACTATTAAAATTTTAACAATTAAGTCCGCCACGTACAAGTTAATCACAATTTTATTTGTCAATATTTGTCAATATTCTATGTTTAGATATAATTTATGTAAAGTTGAACGCAATTTAGGTAAAATTGTTATTTTACAAAACAAATCTCTAATTTCACGAAAATATGAAGTTTACGTAATATGTTTCAAATTTACGTCAATCGCATATTGATACATAGTCTATGTAGAGTAAGAATGAATTTACATGAAGTTGTTATTTTTTTGTTAAAATATTATTGAATTCTCCGAAAATCGAGTCTCACGTAAAATATTTGTCTTCACGAATTTCATTTAGTATTATTTACTAAATTTATAAATCAAATTTAAAATAATTAACAAATAAACTTAATAGTATTAATATTTTAACGAAAAATAATTACTTTACGTAAAAGTATACAAATGTTAGAAAAAGTTGTGGTTTTACAAATTTTACGTAAAGTAGTGTCACTTTACTTTACGTAAAGTGAGACTTAGTATACATAAAGTTGTTATTTCACAAAAAAAAAAAAATCTCTAATTTCACAAAAAATATGAGGTTTGCGTAATATGTTTCAACTTTACGTCAATCATCTATTGATAGACATAGTTTACGTAAAGTAAGAATGAATTTAGGTAAATTTGTTATTTAACAAAAAAAATTACTAGATTCTCCAAAAAATCTAGTTTCACATAAAATATTTGCCTTTTACGAAAATCATTTATTGTTATTTACTAAATTTATAAATAAAATATAAATTAATTAATAAATAAAATTATTTTTATTAATATTTTAATAAAAAATAATTAATTTACATAAAATTATACAAATGTTACGGAAATTTGTAAAGGTTTTATAGATTTTCCGTAAAGTAGTGTCAATTTACGTAAAGTGGTTTGGTGGATAGATTTAAAATTATTTTTTTATTAATAATTTAACAAAAAATAATTAATTTACGTAAAATTATACAAATGTTACGAAAATTTATAAGGGTTTTATAGATTTTTTGTAAAGTAGTGTCAATTTACGTAAAGTGGTTTGGTGGATAGATTTAAAATTATTTTTTTATTAATAATTTAACAAAAAATAAAATTAATTTACGTAAAATTATACAAATGTTACGGAAATTTATAAAGGTTTTATAGATTTTCCGTAAAGTAGTGTCAATTTACGTAAAGTGGTTTGGTGGATAGATTTAAAATTATTTTTTTATTATTAATTTAATAAAAAATAATTGATTTACATAAAATTATACAAATGTTACGGAAATTTGTAAAGGTTTTATAGATTTTCCGTAAAGTAGTGTCAATTTACGTAAAGTGGTTTGGTGTATAGATTTAAAATTATTTTTTATTAATAATTTAACAAAAACTAATTAATTTACGTAAAATTATACAAATGTTACGGAAATTTGTAAAGGTTTTATAGATTTTTCGTAAAGTAGTGTCAATTTACGTAAAGTGGTTTGGTAGATAGATTTAAAATTATTTTTTTATTTAATAATTTAACAAAAAATAATTAATTTACTTAAAATTATGCAAATGTTACGGAAATTTTTAAAGGTTTTATAGATTTTCCATAAAGTAGTGTCAATTTACGTAAAGTGGTTTGGTGGATAGATTTAAAATTATTTTTTATTAATAACTACACAAAAAAATAATTGATTTACGTAAAATTATACAAATGTTACGAAAATTTGTAAATGTTTTATAGATTTTTCGTAAAGTAGTGTCAATTTACGTAAAGTGGTTTGGTGGATAGATTTAAAATTATTTTTTTATTAATAATTTAACAAAAAGTAATTCATTTACGTAAAATTATACAAATGTTACGGAAATTAGTAAAGGTTTTATAGATTTTCCGTAAAGTAGTGTGAATTTACGTAAAGTGGATAGATTTAAAATTATTTTTTTTATTAATAATTTAACAAAAAATAATTAATTTACGTAAAATTATACAAATGTTACGAAAATTTGTAAAGGTTTTATAGATTTTCCGTAAAGTAGTGTCAATTTACGTAAAGTGATTTGGTGGATAGAATTAAAATTATTTTGTATTAATAATTTACCAAAAATAATTAATTTACGTTAAATTGTACAAATATTACGGATAAAAGTTTTATAGATTTTCCGTAAAGTAGTGTCAATTTTCGTAAAGTGGTTTGGTGGATTGAATTATAATTATTTTTTATTTTTAATTTAATAAAAAGTAATTAATTTACGTAAAATTATAGAAATGTTACGAAAATTTGTAAAGGTTTTATAGATTTTCCGTAAAGTAGTGTCAATTTCCGTAAAGTGGTTTGGTGGATAGAATTATATTCTACCTTGTGTAACTTTAATTTTCCCTATTTAGTGGTAACCTGTAATAACAGGTCAACTTTTAATATAATTTATTTTATTTTAAATTAATTTGACACGTGTCGTTATACTATTTGTTATTGAAACAAAGTAATCCTACTTTGTTTTTAAAGGAAGTGAGGATAGCGGGCACCTATAATTAAGGGCTAAATTTTTAAAACACTAAAATTTAATTATTTTTATCCTAAAATAAGAATATCAATGTGAAAGAATTCCCCTTTCCATTCCAAATCAAAGTATATTGATATGAGATATCATTGAATTAAAGATGTATTAGAAATGAAGCTATTACAACTTAAAAAGATCCATACAGATGAAAATGAATCAGACATGTTAACTAAAATTCTACCAAAAGAAAAATTCGAATTCTATCCCATAGTTGCAGGTGTAATAAAAGCCTCCACAAAGAATTATTATGAAAGTCCCAATTAATGGAGACCTTTTTTATAATTTGCAATATTGATTTAATAAAAATAATAATAATAATAATAATTAATTGAGTGGCATGTGCCAACCCAATTAATAACTTTGTAGATATGTCAACAAGAGCATTTAGGGCTTTTGTTGACAGTTGACATGTTTACTATAAAATAGCAAACATGTATTCATAGAGTATGGGAGGAAAATTATAGTTAGAGTGATTTAATTCTTTTGGGGATAGTCTGATTATTTTTGGAGAGACAAAATAGTAAGATAATTATTTTGAGATATTTTTGGAAAACATCTGAATGCTACTATTATGGTTTTATCTCATTATAATTTTATAAAGTTTATAGAGAACATCCTCTTTGTACGCCTACTATTTTATAAAGTGAAAGAATTTACTTTCGAACTTGATCGTGGGCGTAGTCTATAACAGTGAAGCACGTTAAATTATTGGTATTATTTTTATTAATTGTTTTGCTTAGCAATATTTTTGTACGGAATATTTTCTCGTTATTCCCAACCGTTTTATCCTAAAATAAGAATATCAACTTGTGTAAAATTTGAAAAAGAAAACCCACAAAGGCCCTGTTTGGGAATTAGCTTTTAGCTGATTACATTAGCTGTTAGCTGTTAGCTGATTACATTAGCTGATTTGACTAGCTGTTTGTGTAGACCTGTTTGGTAAAAATTAGCTGATCGATAATAGCGGTTTGTGCAAAAAGACGAATAAGGGCATTTCTTTTTTTAATATTGGAGGAGGAGTCTATCTATTAGGGTTAAAGAAGTTCATTAATTTTAATATTGCAAAACGCTAATTGAAAAAGCTCCTAAAAGAAGCTTTTTCAAAATTAGCGTTTTCATCCCAAAACTCTCTTCCAAACCTCTCCCCACCAAACACTCCAATCAGCGGTTTCAGTGGTCAAACCGCTAAAGTTGGTCAAAACCGCTCGTTTTATCCCAAAACGCTCTTTACCAAACAGGGCAAAAAAAAAACAAGTATCCATGTTTACGATTCTTATACAGAAACTGACCAATCACATTACAGCACATAGTAAAAATTAGTATAATTTATGATATTACCAAATTTAATCCTAACGTTACAAAAAAATGTAGATTTAACATTAACATATGAAACAATATAAATTTAATCTCAAAGTTTTTAAGCAATATCAATTTTAATCATGCGCTATTAAAATTAAGAGAACTGATTTGACACGTATTTAACTGTCACTTCAGACCTTCCAAATATCAATTATGTCTAAGATATTTATTGTATTACTAATAAAATTACAAAAATTCCTTTGAAATGTCAAAAGTTAAATCTGCTACATATAAATTAATCATAATTTTTTTTTCTCAAAATATCTAAATTTATTTACTGTCTTATTAATATAATTAAAAAATTCAATAAAAAATTATGAAATTACTTCAATTTATCGACACGCTTGCTTGAAATGTCCAGTGTGATAGTTAAATAAAAGTAAAACCAATCTTTTCAAATTTAAATATCTAATAATATTCACTTCTTTTCGTAAAAAAAATGTTCACTTTCTAAATTTTAAAAATCAAATCTCAAAAAATATTTATTATTAATTAAAATTTTAAAATTATTCTAAATTGCTTAATTACACATTTTCATGAACATAAAAGGCATAATACCGGTTGATATTTCCCAAACTTATTTACTATCAGTAAGCAAAAAAAGTACTGGTTTAGGCAGGTTTAGGCAGGTTCCATAGAGAAGTTTGTTTCGAATGGGTTCGTTTTTTAAACCAACAGAGATTATTACAATCTATATCAAATAATCATAATTTCTGATTTTAGTTTGAGATCCTAATTAACTTTGAAACTTTAGTTTGAGGAGCTAAATGGATGTAATACCCAACATAAAATGGTCCAAGTCTTTGTTATTCTAAAATATTATTATAATTGTTAGAATATAGGTATAATATTCATTTGGCTTCCTAAACTAAGGTTTCAAAATCAATTAAGATTTTAAACTATAAAAATCATCAATCAGATGATAAGCCTGTCATCTCTATTTGAATCCAAGTGAAGCATTATTCTAAATATGAGGGCTAAGGTAAGAATTTGCAAGTGGGTTGAACAAGTAGGATACTTGATTTGCTTTTTGAATTCAAGATTAATTAGTTGGCTAAATGATAGACATTATCTATGAGTTTTATTAGTTTTATATTTCTTAGTTGGCTAAATTATAGGCATTATCTTTCTACAGATTAGAAAGAAGTTGTTATTTAGAATTCTATTTAAACTTTTTTTGTTAGTAATAGAAGAAGTGAATTATCAATAGAAAAATCTGTTGTTATTGTTCTCACCTTGAGCATAACATTATTTCTTGTTTTCCTAGAATTTATTTAGAGCTTTGACTGGGACCTAACATCAGAACCCTAAGTAAATAAAAAATCACCAATCGAGTCTCCATTTTAAACAAAAATCATCAGTTGTGACCTCATCGAATATCATTCCCTGATTACATTGCAGCAATAGAAGCATGCAAAGAGTTGTTATGGATGAAGAAGTTTTTCAATGAACTTGGCTTTCGTCAAGAAAAATACCAGCTATTTTGAGTGCTATTCACCTTGGAAAGAATTCCTCTTTCCATTCCAGATCAAAACATATTGATGTGATATATCACTCGATCAGAGATATGTTAGAAATGAAGCTACTACAACTTGAGAAGATCTATAGAGCTGAAAATGGATCAGACATGTTAACTAAAATTCTATCAAGCGAAAAATTCGAATACTGTCGAATAGTTGCAGGTGTAACAAAAGCCCTTATATAATCGGGAAGGAAAGAATTGTTGTGAAAGTCTTAATTAATAGGACCTTTTTTATAATTTGCAATATATTGATTTAATAAATGTAAAAAAAAAGAAAAAATAATAATTATTAATTGGGTGGCACCGATTTTGGTGCCAACCCAATTAATAACTTTGTAGATATGCCAACAAGAGCATTTAAGGCTGTTGTTGACATATGACATGTTTGCTATAAAATAGCAACAGAGTATGGGAGGAAAATAATATAGTGAGAGAGAGCAAAATTTATTTTATGGAGAGAGTAAGTTATTCTTGAGTTGAAGTGATCTAATTTTTAAGATTGTAGTTTGATTATTTTTGGAATGATAAAATAGTAAGATAATTATTTTAGGTATTTTCGAAAAACATTTAAGTGCTACTATTTTGGGTTTATCTCATTGTAATTCTAGAAATTTTTTAGAGAATATCCTCTTTGTATGTCTACCTACTATTTTATAGTGGAAGAATTTACTTTCTAGTTTGGTCGTGGATATAGTCTATAACGGTGAACCACGTTAAATTATCGATATCATTTTTATTGATTATTTTGCTTAGTAATATTTTTCTACAGAATATTTTCGCGTTATTCTTAACAGTTTTTATCCTAAAATAAGAATACCAGCTTGTGTAAAATTTGAAAAAGTAAACTCCAAAAAAAAAACAAGTATTCATATTCGCGATTCTTATATAGAAACTGACCAATCACATTTCAGCACATAGATAAAATCAGTTTTGATCACATGGACTTTAATGACCATTTAATATTAACGTATGAAACAATGCAAATTTAATCTTAAAGTTTTCAAGAAATATCAATTTTAATCATGCGCTATCAAAATTAAAAAAAAACTGATTTGACTTGTATTTAACTGTCACTTCAGACCTTCTAAATATATCAATTATATCTAAAATATTTATTATATTACTGACAAAATTACAAAAATTCCACTAAAATGTTAAAAATTAAATCTTTTACATATAAATTAATCATAATTTTTTTTCTCAAACTGTCTAAAATTATTTACGATGTTATTAATATAATTCAAAAATAAATTAAAAATGAAATTATTACTTGTTTAACTATACAGCTTGTCTTCTTTAATACTAGAACCGCATACCCCGATTTTGGTCGTTTTACTTTTTTTAAGACTCGTGCAATATATCTTCCACATTTAACTTACTTTTTTACAACCGAGTGATTAATTGATTACATTTTGCGCAAGTTCAGGGGCTAACTGAACATTTTATGCAAATTAAAGGGGCTATCGGGACACTTTAAAAGTTCAGATGGTCAATCAAGTTTTTTAGATAAAACGATGTATTAAGCCAAAATTATTCTAACTTGCTTAATTACATGTTCACATGAACAAAAAAACACATAAAACTTCAAAGTTAATTAGAATCTTAAACTATTAAAATCATCAATTAGATTCATGAACAAAGCAAAAATCATCAATTAGATTCATGAACAAAGCAAAAATCATCAATTGAGCTCTCATTTTAAACAAAAACTATTAATTGAGGCCTCATCGAAAATCATTCGGTTGAACAGTTTCAGACCCTATTTCCCAAACTTATTTTGAACCAACACAGAGATTATTACGGTCTATATCAAATAGTCACAATTTCTGATTTTACGATGGGATGAGGACTCAATTAATGATTTTTGTTTATTTAATGACCTGATTGATGATTTTGATAGTTTAATATCCCAATTAACTTTGAAACTTTAGTTTGAGGAGCAAAATGGGTCTAATATACAACATAAAATGGTCCAAATCTTTGTTACTCTAAAATATTATTATAATTGTTAGAATATAGGCGTAATATCCATTTGTCTTCCTAAACTAATGTTTCAAAATCTATTAAAACCTTAACTTATAAAAATCATCAATCAGAACTCTGAGCTAATAAGAAATCATTAATTGAGCCCCTCATTCTAAACAAAAATCATCAATTGAAGCCTCATTGAATATCATTCAGTTGAACAGTTTCAGACCCTCTTTCCTAAATCCATTTTAAACCAACATAAAGATTATTACAGTCTATATCAAATATTTACAGTTTCTGATTTTAGGATAGGATGAGGACTCAATTGGTAATTTGTACTTAGTTTAAAGACCTAATTGATGATTTCGATAGTTTAAAATCTTAATTGACAGTTTAGTAACCAAAATATGTGTAATGCCTAGAATATAAGTATTTTTCGAAAGTATTATTAATAAGAGTTTTTCTTTTTGAATGAATTATTAATAAGAGTTAAAAATCAAACTTTTATTCTTATTCATTTTTTAAAAATATAAAATAAAAAGGGTAAATTACACACATGGCCACTAAATTTTACCAATTTTAATATTATGGCTACTGAACTTCAATTCTTAACGGTATGACCACTAAACTTTACACTTTTTAACACCCATGACACTCAACTTTAACCAAGTCCTCAAAATGACCGGTAACGACCTCAAAATAAAAATATTCAAAAATTAAAGTTGTTTAGAACGACATTTACCATGAAATCACATTTTTTATTTTCCAAAATCACATTTTTTGGAGCTTTCTCTCTCTAAAAATTCACTCCCTCCTAATCGAACAACACCTTAATAATCTCAAAACGAAAATTTTCAAGAATTAAAGTTTCTTAGAATATCATTAGCTCTTTGAATTTTTTATTTCCAGTCCATCAGCAGTCGTTTTGAGGCATTGAATGGCCTCCGATATTAAAAAGTGTAAAATTCAGTGATCGTACTATTAAGAATTGAACTTCAGTGGCCACAATGTTAAGTGGATAAAGTTCAGTGGCCATGAGTGTTATTTACCCAAAATAAAAATAAGTATCCATGTGTATAAAAAGGGACACGGATAAGAGCTTTTCACATTGCATCTTCTCCATTTTATAAGCAGATTTCTTCCTCTCATCCATCTTCATTTGCAGCTTTTCTCAAAATCCACATATAAACTAGCTTCTTCAATTGAATCTATGCGATGGAATCCGAAGAGAACGAAGATACAACGTTACGGATTTCTCTATCCTATCGTAGAATTAGAATTGAGAGTCTTGGAAATTTTGTAAGTATTTTCTCTACTTTTAATAATATTCGTGACTCATTTATGGTTCGAAACTCTGAATCTATCTACCCGTTGTTTGATGCTATTAAAAAAATCATGGATTTTTTGTTGCTACATAAAACTGTTTTATAATTCTCTAACTAAAAATCTAAATTTTTTCATTTTAATATGAAAAGTCAAACAATAAATCCTTATATGGGTAGAAAAAATCGGGTCGCTGGCTTTATTCTTCTATGGATTTATGCTTCGACTTGAAGAATTGATATAGATCTATAGCATATTACATATTTGGCTTCCTAAAATAAGGTTTTAAAGTCAATTTGGACTTTAAACTATCAAAATCACCAATTAGGTCTCTAAACTAATCAAAAATCATCAATCGAGCCCTTATTCTATACAAAAATCATCAATTGGGATCTCATCGAAAATCATTTGGTTGAACAGTTTCAGACTTTCTTTCCCCAAAATCATTTTGAACCAATACATATATTATTATAGTCTATATCAAATATACACAATTTCTGATTTTAGGATAGGATATGGGTTCACTTGATTATTTTTGCTTAGTTCAGGGACCTAATTTATGATTTTGATAGTTCATGGTTCTAATTGACTTTAAAGTTTTAGTTTGGGGACCAAAATAAATATTATGCCATTTTATATTTTGAGTTCTTTCACTTGTAGTCATATGATAAATTTTTTTTCTTTTACATTAATTGTTAAATCTGTTAATTAGTGGAAATAATTGATAATTTTGTTTATGGTGTTATAAATAATTACCATCAGGTTAATTATTATTAACGGATGTCTACCATATTAAATGCATAGCCACCAAATTAAATGTATGTACACCAATAACTAAACACGTAGTAAATATACACATGTTATGCTTAAAGATAAGTGTAATTAGGACCATTGATTTTGTAAGCCTAATACTATAAATAGGCTTATACCTCATTTGTAATATAGACCAAGATTAAGTTTTTATGCTATTATAATCTTTCTCTCAATCTAAGTTCTTCATTATAATATATTAATCTCCATATATATATATATATATATATATATATATATATATATATATATATATATTTATTTATTTATTTATTTATACATATTTATTAATCTATATATAAGTGTGGGTTTTTTTTTCTTTTTTTAAATTTGCTCACAATGCGCTTACATTAAAGAAGAAAGAAAAATCTCCACCAGACCCGGATGTGGTTCGAACCCATGACCTCCCAATGCATAGATAAGTTCTCAGCCACTAGGCTAAGAGCTTCACCACTATAAGTGTCGTTATAACCACACTATAATTTCGGTATAACACGTTATCAGCACGAGTTTGCTCGATCGATTAATTTTATCATAAATTTGTCCTTCTAACTAATCTCAAGTAAGTGCTATTAATTTTATTTGTTACATATTATAATTTTATATTCTAACACAATTGTTTGTATCATATTTTAGATATGTCAAATCTTACAAACGTTGAATTTATGGTTCTAGGAATAATTATCTTACATGGGTGCAGGATGGGGAAATCCATTTGGAGGCAAAGGGTCTTGGAAATACTATCAAAGAACAAAATGATACCGATCTGCAAAATCGTGCAAAAGCGATGATTAACGAAGGGCTAAAGTTAGAATATCTGACTATAAAAGATCCATATGTCCTATGGAAAAATTTAAAGGAAAGGTATGACCACCAGAAGTTGGTCATGTTACCAAAGGCTCGTTCTGCCTGGTCAACATTAAGGTTGCAAGATTTTAAATCAATATCAGAATATAATTCTGCACTTTTTAGAATCACATCTAAATTAATATTGGGTGGAGATGTTGTTACAGATAAACTTATGTTAGAGAAAACTTTCTCTACTTTCCATGCATCTAATGTGATCCTGCAACAACAATATAGAGAAAAAGGCTTTAAAAAATATTCTGATTTAATTTCTTGCCTACTAGTAGCGGAACAAAATAACGAGCTCTTAATGCAAAATCACGAGTCTCGTCCTACTGGATCGACCGCATTCCCAGAAGTGAATGCAACGTCATACAATAATGAAAATAACCGTGGACGTGGTCGCGGTCGTGGACGAGGTCGTGGATATGGTCGTGGTGGAAATGGCCGTGGTTATAATTATGGTGGTTATAATAATAAAAATACAAATTCCCACCAGAAGTGGAAAAATCAAATTGAAAATTTTGATAAAAAGAATAACCAGGGCAAGAGTTCAAATGAGAATTCAAATGAAAATGAAACTACGTGCTATCGTTATGGCATGACTGGTCATTGGTCACGTACTTTTTCGTACGGCAAAACATTTGGTTTTACTTTATCAAGCATCAATGAAGAAGCAAGACACCAATATTGAAACTAATTGTGTCTTTGATAAAGATACATCAATGAATATATCTCATTTGGATATGACAGATTTCCTCCTTTCTGCACCCACCGAACCCATCGCACCCACTGAAGATGAAGATTAATGTCATGAATTTTATTTGTAATTTTATTTTATTAATGTATTTTATTTTTATGTAATTTTCATTTTGAATAAATAATAATATATCCTTGTTTTCTTAAATGAAGAAGATGAATACTTCCCCAGTATTAATTAACTTCAAGATAAATGAAGCAAATATATGCATTGTGGATAGTGCCACTACACATACTATTCTTAAAGATGCAAAATATTTTCTTCATTAAGAAAGGGAGAAGCAGTTGTTACTACAATATCTGGTAACACAAAATTAATTAAAGGCTCCGGCAGAGCCAGTATAATCCTACCAAGAGGAACAAAGTTTATTATAAACAATGCATTATTTTTCCCAAAATCTCACAGAAATTTGTTAAGTTTCAAAGATATTCGCAGAAATGGATATCATATTGAGACTGTAAGTGAAGGAAATCAAGAATGTCTTTATGTTACGAATATAATTTCAGGAAAGAAATGTATGATGGAAAAATTTAATACTTTATCCTCTGGTTTATATTTCACATTCATTAATGTGATTGAAGCAAATCTTACAGTAAACCATAAGTTTGCAGATACTTATAAGATTTGGCATGATAGACTGGGTCATCCTGGTTCTATAATGATGAGAAAAATTATAGAAAATGCACATGGGCATCCATTGAAGAGCCAGAAGATTCTTCAAAACAATGAATATTTTTGTGCTGCTGCTGCTTGTTCGCAAGGCAAATTAATTATAAGACCCTCGAAGGGTAAGATTGGAATTGAATCACCGACATTTTTAGAACGCCTTCAAGGTGATATATGTGGACCAATTCATCCACCATGTGGACCATTTAGGTACTTTATGGTTCTAATTGATGCTTCTACTCGATGGTCACATGTATGTTATTGTCATCACGCAATATAGCTTTTGTGAGATTGCTTGCTCAAATCATTAGATTAAGAGCACAGTTTCCTGATTATCCAATTAAGACAATTCGTCTTGATAATGCTGGTGAATTCACATCCCAAACATTTAATGATTATTGTATGTCACTTGGGATAAGTGTTGAACATCATGTAGCTTATGTTCATACACAAAATGATCTAGCAGAATCATTTATTAAACATCTGCAATTAATCGCTAGACCATTACTCATGCGAACTAATCTTCCTACATCTGTGGGGGGATATGCAATTTTACATGCAGCATCTATTAGACCAATAAGCTATCATGAGTATTCCCCATTACAATTAGCTTTTGGTCATGAGCCTAATATTTCTCATCTAAGAATTTTTGGATGTGCAGTATATGTTCCTATTGCTCCACCACATTGTACTAAAATAGGTCCTCAAAGGAGATTAGGAATTTATGTTGGTTATGAATCTCCCTTAATAATTAGATATCTTGAGCCATTAACGGGAGATATATTTACTGCACGTTTTGCAGATTGTCATTTTGATGAATCCACATTCCCTAAATTAGGGGGAGAAAATAAAGATGTGGAAAAGGCAATAACATGGAAAGCTTCATCACTCTCTCACATGGATCCTAAAACAAAGGATTATGAACAAGAAGTTTAGAAAATAATTCATCTTCAAAATTTAGCAAAATCAGTTGCCAAATGCACTTGCTGATCCAAAACGAGTAACAAAATCGCATATACCAGCAGTTAATGCACCAATTCGTATTGAAATTCCTGAAGAAAAACATGATAATCATTCTCAAGCACGCCTGAAGCGTGGACGACCTATTGGTTCAAAGGATAAAAATCCTAGAAAAAGAAAATCGGTCAATGATAAGAATGAATCTGTTGAAGATGTAAATACTAACATAAACACACTTCCTGAAGAAGTGCAAACCCCTGAAATAGTACAAACACCTGAAGTTGTACAAACACCTAAAGTTGCACAAACACCTAAAGTTGTTACAAATGAAGAGATTTTAATAAATTATGTTAGTTCTGAAAAGAGATGTGATAGAAAGGAAATAATTGTGGATCATATTTTTGCATATAATGTGGCAATGAACATAATAGTTGAAAATATGGATCATGAACCACAATCTGTTCAAGAATGTCAAAGTAGAAATGATTGGCAAAAATTGAAAGATGCAATCCAAGCAGAATTGAATTCTCTTAACAAACGCGAGGTTTTTGGACTAGTAGTCCAAACACCGAAAGGTGCTAAACCCGTAGGATACAAATGGGTATTTGTTAGAAAGAGAAATGAGAAAAATGAAGTTACGAGATACAAAGCAAGACTTGTTGCACAAGGTTTTTATCAAAGACCTGGGATTGATTATGAGGAGACATATTCTCTTATTGTGGATGCAATAACTTTTTGATATCTCATTAGCTTGGCAGTATAAGAAAGATTGAGCATGCGCTTAATGGATGTAGTTACAGCTTATCGATATGGCTCACTTGATAACGATATCTACATGAAAATCCCTGAAGGATTTAAACTACAAGAAAAATGTGAAAAACGAGAACTTTATTCGATAAAGTTACAGAGATCATTGTATGGACTGAAACAATCTGGGCGCATGTGGTATAATCGTCTTAGTGAATATTTGTTGAAAGAGAGTTATAAGAATGATCAAATTTGTCTATGTGTTTTCATAAAGAGGTCGGGAACTGGATTTTCCATCATTTCTATTTATGTAGATGATTTGAATATTATTGGAACTCATGAAGAGATTTCAAAAGCAGTGGATTATTTGAAAACGGAATTTGAGATGAAAGATCTTGGAAAGATAAAATTTTGTCTAGGCTTACAAATTGATCACCTAGAAAATGAAATTTTTTTTCACCAATCCACTTACACAGAAAAGATCCTTAAAAGATTTTACATGGACAAAGCACATCCGTTGAGTAGTCCAATGGTTGTTCGATCACTTGATGTAATCAAAGATCATTTACGACCTCGGGAAGATAAGGAAGAGATTCTTGGTCCTTAAGTACCATATCTTAGTGCAATAGTGTAGGAAAATAGACAAGCCTAGGCGCAGCGGAATAATAAAATTTTATCTATTTTATCTATTTCCCTTTTCCAAGATCTGTTAATTGTTATTTCATATAAAGAGGGATAGAAAGTAATACCTTCGGTGAAGAACTATCTACGGTTGCAAACGAAGTGCCCACAACTCTTAATCCGTGTATCACGAACAACAAAAGAAACAACACAGAAAAGATAACTAATCAGTAATCAACCTTAATAATAGCAATCGCAATGATTGCCTCTAACAGAAATCGATACGAGATCAAAGAGAGAGTAAGAAATAATGTAGATTAGCTGAGACGAAGACGGAACGGTTCCTCCTCCTTTATTATTGTGTTAGTCGAATTTATGGGGTTAGGGAGTCTATTTACTCTAAACTCTATCCCAGTTGTTTTAGGTAATTAAATAATTGGAATCTTATTCGGAATAGGATTCCTAATTAGATAATTAAATAAACACTTTACTATTATCTAAATAATAACTAATTATATCTAGATAATTATTATTAATCAAATTAATAATTAATTAATTTTAGGGATAATTAATTAGAGTTTCAATCACATAAAAACTTCTAATTAATATTATCAGATAATCTTTTAATTTAATTCATAATCATAATCAAATTATAATTATTAATCAAATTAATTTATCCCTAATTAATATGTAAATTTCGACTCATATATAGTGTCTCACTAATTACATTTCCGTCCTCCGATTCCAAGTCCCATATGCGACCCATTAGGTTCTTTATTGCCACTAGCCGTATATATCCTTTGAAATTATTCATCACGATTAATTTCAACATATATATAACGGAATACCGTCGCGAGCTGTTACTAGCAGAACCTATGATATTCCCCCAGAGCAATTAAGAAGTCAGGTTGATAACTGACGTTAACCTTTCTGCATTAGGTACAGTATAATACGATCCTTCATCAACTATATCCTGTCGGTCAATTCCTTATAACCATGGAATGTGTCAAGGTTACATATAACGAAGAGTATGATTTTACTTGTACAGGTTGAATTCACTCTGAAAGATAAGTTAAGTGAAATTTTCATTTCTACTCTTAACTCTATCACCTTGCAAGGATTTCAGTCAATTCACCACAAGCGGCCATTTGGATATATCTCCCACTTATCGGGAGTGACGAATGCTCAATCTGACATTAACTATTCTGCAATTACTTTGTGTTATACCCAACCCTGCTCTCACACACCCCAGGCTCTCACCTATTGGATCGTGCTCGCACAGAATCAAAGTATCAGACTCCATAATCCAGAATCACTAATTAACGAATGTTTGAGTCTAAGGATTAGTTATACCTACTAATACCAATGAGATGAACAGTTGACACATTAGATAAATCAATCCATTCTGTTATCTCAAGTCGGGTCCCAATCCTAATGAACTCCTTCACCGGATCCATGTAACTGTCTAGATATCTGAATATCTAAAGCTTGTGAGATCAGCTTTCTGTCTCGACAGAAAACACTGTTACGTGCAAGTCTCAACAGTAATATGCCAACCCCTATAACATATTACTTGAATTGGGTTTACTTTAAGTCTATTGGTCTATTATAAAGTATAGTCTCACTTCATGATTGTATGAACACTTTATAACTACTTAAATAAACTTAGGGTTACTTTCTTTATGAAAGATTTGTGCCTTTATATATAGTTACAGTTTAATGTTATATATCTGTTTAAACAAATGATTAAATAAACAATTTATTCATTAAATGAAATGATTAACGCCTTGAGTGATCTATATACACTGACTAAAAAGTGTAATAAGAAAATAAAAGCACTCAGCAGGCGCTGTGACGAGATTGAAGAGGTCAAACTTAGTGATCTTCGATATCTTCTCCAAGACAATTCAACTTTGCATGACAACATAGAAATTATGCACAAGTTTGTCTCGAAAGTCTAATCAGATTCAAAGAAACTGAGAAAGGACGTCACAACCCTATAGAACCAAATAAAAGCTTCAACAAAAAAATCCCACGCGGAGTACTCAGGTATTGGTCAGCGTAGACAGTCCACTCAGTGTGACTGTTGTGGGAAAAGAGGTCACACAATAGATGTGTGTTGGTATAATCGGCGGATTGTCCAATGTGACTTCTGCGGAAAGAAAGATCATACTACTAAGGTATGTTGGCATGCTCAGCACAATGGTGCTGACCAAAAACAAAGTCACCCCAAAAGGGTAACATTCTGTGACTTCTGTGGTAAAGCTGGTCACACAATAAATATATGTCGTCACAAACTAAAACATGACATAGCACCTATTTATGCTAACCAACGAGGACCCAAAAAGAATTGGGTACCTAAAGATGAATAGTTTAAAATGCAGGTAAGCCTGAGATGCATGGAGAAAACAAAACTATGGTATATTGATAGCGCATGCTCGAGGCACATGACTGGTGATGAAACTCAGTTCATCACATTTGAGCTTAAACGAGGTGGAAACGTAAGCTTTGGAGACAATAAAAAGGGAAAGATAGTAGGATCAGGTACTATCGGAGGTAATCCCACTATTGAGTCAGTCTCCTTAGTTAAAGGTCTCAAATACAATCTATTGAGCGTAACTCAGCTGTGTGACAGCGGTAGACAGGTTGTATTTGATGCTACTCAGTGTCGGATACTCGAGGGAAAAACAAAAAATTTGATTTTAACTGCACCTCGTGTTGACAACGTATATATGTTGAGTTTAGAAAAACAATTTTCAAAAAATATATGCTTAGTATCTAAATATGATAACTCCTAGCTATGGCATATGAGACTTGGTCATGTAAGCATGGACCTCCTTGCCAAATTAGCTAGAAAGCAATTAGTTGAGGGATTGCCCAAATTGAAATTTGAAAAAGATCAATTATATAATGCTTCTCAGCAAGGTAAACAAACGAAAAAGTCTTTTCAAAGTAAAAATATTGTCTCAACCAAGAGACCATTGGAAGTACTACACTTGGATCTTTTCGGACCTATCCAGCCACTCAGCTTGGGAGGTAAGAAATTTTTCTTAGTCATTGTAGACGATTTCTCTCGGTACACTTGGATCATCTTGCTGAGTAGCAAGGATGAAACTTTTGAGATGTTCACAACACTGATTAAAAAGCTTGAAAATGACAAAAACCTAAGAGTAGCTCATATTAGAAGTGACAATGGCAGAGAATTCAAAAACCAACAGTTTGATGAATTCTATGAAGTCAGTGGCATTGACCATAACTTTTCTTGTCACGTTCGTGTCTAAAATTCTAATATTCGATATAGATTGTAATATAATTTTTATAGTGTTAATTAATTATGAATTTAAAAATATACTATCGTGTTTAATTTCTCGAGTTTAATTTAATGTTTTTAGATGTAAATTAATAGTTTGGGATTAGTTTTATAAAAAGACATAAATTAAAAGATGTTAATTGATATTTTATAATTAAGATATATTAAATTTTGAATCATAGTTAATCTTCCACTAACTTAGTATATTAACCCTCCACTAAATTATTACGGTTATGATAAAAAAAATAAATAAATAAAAAATAAAAATTTAAGTGTATTTATGTAGTGGACACGTTTAAAATAGATGTCACCCTTATAGCTACTCAAAATTCCATTTGTCAAATATATAACCTATTTATAGTTCACTTATTTTGAAAAGCAAAAATATATATTAGATGAAAGGGGAAGGATGAAATTTCATACAAAAATTTACATATAAGTGATCCAGGAAAAAGAAAAACAAAGAAAAAGGGATGAATTGGTAGCTACGGATTTAACGGATCACACCGATGGCTTTTCGGTCATAACGATGGATTTCCGATGGCCGACGACGATATTTTGGTAACCGTATTTTAGACTGAAATTAATTTTATATTGTTTTAGGTATGATTTTGAGTAAGTTTAGTTATGGTAGTTTTGTCAAATTTTAACTGATTTAGATTTATGATTAATAATTTATCACCGATGAATTACTGTTAAAAATATAAAACATAAAATTTAGAGAGTTGTCCCATAGATTTATGGAAATGAAAGTTCGATTCGGTATTAAGGCTTTTAGCAGCGCCACGAGTTTAGAGATATATCCGTCCAAACTAACAATGTCGGTTTAAATTACTATCTTAGATATCAAAATAGACCAATAAAAATAGTTGATTATTTTATATTGTATTCATATAAAATTTGTACAAGCGTTTGGAATATAAAATTTATACAGATAGACTCGTAGCAGTGTCACGAGTCTAACCGAACCTTCGTTCAGAATTAATGATACAATTTTGTTTACACGTTACAATTTCGGTGACAAACGAGAATAATAGTCGATAAAGTATTTGGTTTAAAATTTAGTTTTAAGTTATTTATAATTAAGCGACTTTAAATTGTCGAGTTAAAATAAGTTATAAACTAGAAGGACTAATACCGATATTTGTTAAATAGAGTTTATATGAATTTGATTATAAAAGTTGGTTCAATAAATTGAATATAAAATAGTAGAATAATTTGAATATAAAGTTATGACGAATATACCCTTAATAGTTAAACGTGGTTTAACGAGTCCAATAGTAATTCGGTTTAGAATTTTTGTTTCGGTGACCGAAAATAGTCCGATAAGGATATTTACTTTTAATGATATTAAAATTTTATCGATATAATATTTTAAACTATTAAATTCTTGGAATTCGATTAAATTATGAATCGATAATTTTATACAATATTTTATACGATATTTTAACTATTTTAGTTATATTATTAAATGAATATTTGATTTTAAATATTATGATTATTTTTACGAAAATAGTTAATTGAGGTCAGATGATTTTGTGGTTATTGAATGAATTGGAAGTTTGATTGTGAAAGGAAATTTGAGCACGTTACGATTTTTCTGAATTTTTATATCCATCTAGAGTAATCCGGACCGGTGGTTTTGATAGTTGAAGACAATGTTCAGTGAGGGACATGGCCTGTGTACACAGCGTAAAGACCTAGTCGGGTATTGGCAGCGAAGTGTGGGGTAAGACCAATACGGGATTAGGCAAGGTTAAAGAGACGTCTCGATTATATGATATATGTGGTTATGGATTGATACATAGGAGAGAAACTCTAGAATGGATATAAGGTTTTATGTTTTCGGATATGAGCTGACTTTGATATAAGGTTTTATGTCTTCGGTTATGAGTTGATTAATTACGAATTTGATTTGATAAAGCGCATTGATTACGGATTTGGTTTGATAAAACATTTGATTGATTACGAAGTGGTTTGATAAAACATTTGATTAGTTACGAGTTGTTTTGATAAAATGCCAATATAACGATATCGATATTTATCTGTGATTTGATTTTATTGGATAACGTGATTTTAAGGTTTTTAAGTTTAAGTTTTATATTGTCGAATCGATAAAGTTATCGCGTATATATAATAAATAAATTACGATGGTCTGAATAACCATTTCGGTCTATTTCGAAATTAAGATAAGCTATTAGGAAATTAAATTTAAGCTTTTAACGGGTTAATCGACGAGTTGAAATCATAGATCGGGATATTAAATATATGGTGAATAGTAGTAGCGATAAAACGAAATTATATAGCAATAAAGTGAAGTCTATTGAATTCATCAATGTGTCAATAAGTTTAGAGAACTATCTAAAATAAGTAGAACTACGTGGCTTTGATTCCCCGTTTAAAGATTAAAAGACGTTCGGGATACGTAGGAAGCTTGATAGAATTATCAAGTCCAAGCCAAATAATTAATTAAATTTAGGTAGTCCGAATAAATTTTTATCTATTAGAAAATAGATTCGTCTTTCAGACGGTTAAGCGTTTGTTATCCTATTTTCCGTTCATACCCGATGTCGTTTTGGGTCGGGTGTGACATTTCTGCTCCTAGGACACCTCAACAAAATGGGGTTGTTGAAAGAAGAACAGAACAATAGTTGAAATTGCTAGGATAATGCTGAGCGAAAATAGGTTTCCAAAGTATTTCTGGGGTGAAGCTGTCCACACAGCATGCTATATACTCAATAGGGCTTTAGTTAGACCTATTCTTAAGAAAACCCCATATGAACTTTGGAAAGGACGAAAACCCAACATTGGCTACTTTCGTGCCTTTGGGTGTAAATGTTTTATACTCAATACAAAAGATAACCTTGCAAAATTTGATGTTAAAGCTGACGAAGCGATCTTTTTAGGATACTCAACTAACAGTAAAGCATATAGGGTGTATAATAAACGAACTCAAGTTGTAGAAGAGTCTGTCCATATCGAGTTCGATGAAACTGACCCTGCAGGAAAGACAACTCAGTCCGCTGAAGATGAATCAAGCTCATCTTCCGTTGACCAAACAGGAGCCGCTGAGTCATCAATACAAGGCTGACCAAAGGTAAAAACGAAACCGAAATTACCTTTACTGACCAGTCTACTCCTGCAGATATTGTAGAAACACCTATTCCAGATAACTCAACATTACCTAAAGAAATAAAAATTTCAAGAGGACATTCGGAGAAGTCCATTCTTGATGCTGCTGACAACAAGCTGATGACAAGAGACCAGCTTAGAAAGTATCTCTGAAATGTTGCATTCGTCTCAGTACATGAGCCAAAGAACTTCTCAAAAGCTGAGCATGACGAACATTGGATCAATGCTATGCAAGAGGAGCTTGATCAATTCAAAAGAAATGAGGTATGGGATCTAGTACCAAAACCTAGGAATCAAAAGACCATAGGAACTAAGTGGGTCTTTAGAAATAAACTAGATGAGCAAGGCAATGTGGTCAGAAACAAAGCCCGACTTGTAGCCCAAGGCTATAGTCAGCAAGAAGGCATTGACTACGGTGAGACCTTTGCTCCCGTTGCTAGGTTAGAGGCTATACGAATATTGTGTGCATATGCTAGCTATATGAACTTTAAACTATATCAAATGGATGTCAAAAGTGCTTTTCTTAATGGATTTATAAACGAAGAGGTCTATGTTAGTCAGCCTCCAAGGTTTGAAGATCCAAAACTTTCAAACCACGTCTATAAACTCAAGAAGTCCCTATACGGCTTGAAACAAGCACCACGTGCTTGGTATGAGAGGTTGACCAATTTCCTGCTGACCAGGAACTATGTCAGAGGCAAAGCTAACACAACCTTATTCATTAAGAAAAAGGGTAAAAATACCATGTTGGCACAAATTTACGTAGATGACATAATCTTTGGTGCTACTGATGAATATGTGTAAAGAATTTAGTAAACAGATGCAAACTGAGTTCGAGATGTCTATGATGGGGGAACTCAACTTCTTCCTTGGTTTACGAATCAATCAAGGGAAGAACGGCATCTTCATTAGTCAGTCCAAGTACACCAAAGAAATGTTAAAGAAATTCGATATGGAAGAATGTAAGCCCATATCAACCCCAATGGGTACTGACACTGTCCTTTGGGCTGACGAGAAAGGTAAGTCAGTAGATAGCAAGCTATATCGAGGTATGATAGGCTCTCTACTTTATCTTACTGCTAGTAGACCTGACATTCAGTACTCAGTATGTTATTGCGCAAGATATCAAGCTGGCCCCAGAGAATCTCATCTTATAGCTGTAAAAAGAATTTTCAGATATTTGCAGAGCTCAGTTAATGCAGGTTTATGGTATCCAAATACAAATGACTTCACACTCATTGGATACACTGACGCTGACTATGGACGAGATAAGCTAGAACGTAAGAGCACTTCAGGAGGATGTCACTTCCTAGGAAGCTGTCTAGTATCTTGGTTCAGTAAGAAGCAATCGTCAGTAGCCTTGTCTACAACTGAAGTTGCGTACATTGCTGCTGGAAGCTGTGTGGCCCAGGTCCTATTGATTAAGCAACAGCTAGAGGATTTTGGAGTCAAAACGGAAACAATAGAGGTCAAATGTGACAACAAGAGTGCCATTGACCTATCTAAAAATCCAATCCAACACAGCAGGATGAAGCATGTTAGCATAAGGCATCATTTTATCAGAGATCATGTACTCAAGGGTGAGATCAAGCTGACCTACGTACCAACAGATGAACAGCTTGCGGATATCTTCACTAAGCCTTTGGCTCGTGAGCAATTCAACATACTAAGGGAAGCAATCGGTATGTCTAATCCTCTTCAATAAAATTCTATGTTTAAATTGAATGATTGAGTGATTACCATGCTGAGTGAGTTGTGCCAAATTAGTAACTATTGCATGTTGAGTCAAACATAATATAAAATCACTTCATACTGAGTAGACTTACATACTGAGTGATTATCTTAAGCTAAGCTACTAAGCACACGAATAATTCTCCTACATAAAACTGACTACTCAAAATTTCAAACGTTTAAAATTATTAACGCTGAGTAAAAGATCCGTTGCACAATTAATGCCGGCACGCATATTAAATAGCTACCTAGGATGACGTAATCATAATAATTAGAAGACACATGCGCCGATTGTGTCATAAATGCCAGAATCATTGTCGGTTGATTATCTCGAGGTCAAACCGCCATTCCAACGATTCAGATCAACTCGATACCCCTATAAATAGTGAACGGATTCCCATCTGTGTCTCTTTACACACAGAAATTCTGGTATTCAATCCCTCTCTCTATAGAATCCCAAAACCTCTCAAAATCTCTCTAAGAATCATGTCAAACGATTCACAAAATATCTCCGGTGCCGGTTACGACGACAACCGCTCCGATGAAAACCCTCAATCTCCTGCTCAGCAGGAATACGTCGAGACTCCCACCAAGTCTCAAGAACGAGCAAGAACCCCCAGGCTGACCTTGCAACTTTCTCGAAAAAGAAACAGAAAAAGGATAAGCGGAAGAAACCGATGGAAAGAACTTACTCACTGGTATACAGTAGTGTCAGGGGATACAAGGTTGACCATTCACGCTGGTTTTCTGATGGATTCGTAAAAGCTGAAAAACCCTTCTGCGAATGGATCTCTAAAAATGGCTGGACCGAGCTATTTTCTATTCGAGAAGCTACCTACCCAGAATTAGTAAAGGAATTCTACGCCAACTTGAGGGCCGCTGATGATGACAGGGACTACATGGTCACCAAGGTCCAAGGGAAAGAAATCTTTGTCAATCCTCCCTATCTTGCTACCCTGTTCAAGCTGACCAACAAATGAGCCAAACTCAGAACCACCAACGACCACACTAAAATTGAATATCCCACTGAGTTTTGCAAACCCGATGGTCATATTGGGGAAATCGCTAGCACTTCCATGGGTCAGAACCAGAAGATGGCCCATTACATCCTGACGAACTTTCTCTTCCCCAAGGTCAACTCCACATCTTCAGTGTCAAATTTTGAGCAATGCTTTATCTGGCATATGCTGACCTACAAACCACTCAACATGCCGGTTTTTCTCATCGGTGCTTTCCAACGAAGCACTGGCACTCTTAGGTTAGGCTCACTGATCACCAAAATTCTTAAAGACTACCAAGTGAGTTTAGTTGAGGAAATCAACGTGTGGGGAACGGAGATTTCAGCTGGCATACTGTTCGGTCTGGCCTACGACCAACCCATCGTGCCCAAGAAAGGAAAGGAGGCCGCGGTTAAGGAAACAGAGGGCATGCTGACCAGAGAGGAGAAGAAAATAAAGCAAGCTCGCACTGACAGAAAAAGGAAAGCTATTCAAACCTCTTCCAAAGACATTGACGCTGCCCCGAAAAAGATTCGGATTATATCAAGAGGAAAGAAAGTTGATGTTGAGCAAGGTCAGGAGGAACCTAAGTCAGCAGAAACACTGAAAAGGCAAGTTGAGCCTGAGGAGGAAAAAGAGGACACTCCCGAGCAGCCTCTGAGAAAGAAGAAAAAGATCTCCTCTGGGTTAAACCCTATTGATGCACCCCCTCTTGCCTCTGTAATATATGAAGACTCACACTTTGTGAGAAGTCAAGAGATTGATCTCGAGAAAACACCTACAGACCAAGAAGAAGAATTGGGTAATCTCGGAGGTCAGTTTGATGTTGAGGAGACAATGGCTGCTGAGCATGTACAGACAGTTAACGTTGAGCATGTTGAAGAACAAACTGAGCCAACAGCGAAGGATCACGCTGACCTAGAGGTAAACTCATCTTCTGAATCTCTTGACTCTATTCCAGCTGACCCCTCTCCTCTAAAGGCTAAGAAATTCAAACGGCTCAAGAAAAAGGCTCATAAATCTCCAGTCATTGACCTTCTGGATGATTCTCCTCTACGGGATCCCATCACTGACCTCATTACAATGCAATTCAAATTCTTCTCCAATGCCACTGAGCCTTCTCCAAGGAAACTCCAGAAAAAGCAAGCCTCTGTTTCTCAAGCTAAGGAACAAGCCGATCCCAAGACTCTAGAAAATCCAATCTTTATCAAGCAAGTGCTTGAAGTTCCTACTGGTCAAATCACTGAGTCAGTGCGGGAAAAGTCTGCTCGAGTCAACTTTGAAATTCCTCAATCTTCAACTCCAATTCCAGCTGACACTGAGCCAGTCAATAACTATGCCGATCATCCTCTTCCAAATCCTTCAACGCAGAACGCTAACCAGTCAGTTCTTGCTGGTAATCTGAATAAAAGTCCAGCCGCTGACCTCGCTGGCACATCTGCTTCTGGACAGCACCAAACACCTCCCCCATCCGGTGCTACTCATATTCCAACATCTGGGCCATAAAATGATGAATCCTACGCGTAATTGCATGCTACTGAGTCTGGACACCGAATCATCGACTCAGCTCAAGCCCTACTTCAGGATATTCATTAATCCAATGCTGAAGCCGCTGGGTCTGTTCACGCGGAGCCAACTCAACTTTCTTATGTCACTCAGCTTTTGACTGAAATCAAGGGTCTTAAGGATCTACTGAGTGTCATGACATCACTTCAGTCTCAACAACCCAAGCAGGAATCTATAGTGAAGTTGGCTGAACTCCAGCTGACAATGGTAAATCATATGAACTCTCTCCAGGGTCAACTCAACAATTTGTCAGCTGTGAACTCAATGTATGCGACCTCTGCTGAGGTTCATCAACTTTTTACCCAGCTCAACTCTGAGCAGAACAGAACGCGTGAATTAATCTCCTCTTCTTCCCAGTGCTCCATTGAGCAAAACAGTGAGGCTGTCCGCCTACTCAACTTGAGTAAGGAAGAAATGGAAACTGACCAAGTCAAGACGAATGAAATCCTGCAATACTCCCAAGCCACCTTCAAACATGTGCGCCACACGAATGCTCAACGTCAGTTCTACGATTCGGCTTTGCTCAAGATGTATCATCAAGCTTATGTCATGCTGACTGACACTATCACCTGGGTAGGCAAATCCCAAGAATATATTTTGAGTATGCTCAGTGCCTCTATCAGGATTCCCGGTTCTGTCTTGGACGATGGTGTTCCTGTTTTCGATGGTCTAAGTGAAAGCACGAAAAGGCTTAAGGCGTATTCCGTGAGATTAACTCGTGTTGCTCTCAACGACACTTTCATTCCTCCTCCGCCCGATGCTGGCAAAACGGGGGAGAAAAAACAAGCTAATAGAACTCAGCACAAATCAAGGGAAACAGGAGGAGAAGCATCTGGCAGTCAACAACAAAGAAACGCCAAGGGAAAAGGCAAAATTAATTCTGGCCAAGTCAACAAGAAGAAATAGTTTGGCTAGATTTGCTAAGTTTAGATCTTGACTTGTAACTTTTATCTACTTGGCGTATTCTATCTTGCTGACCATCTATATATTTATGCATTTCTTATTCACATTGACTAATCTTATGTGATGCTTACTTACGTATTGTGTTGCCTTAATTGAACAAACAAACAAAAGAAAAAGGAAAATACTCAGTACACATTAGCTTCGATACGTTTTTTGTTCTTCATAACTCTGATACCTAAACTGACCATGTATCAAACTGAGTAAACACATGTTCCAACATATTGACCTCTTCTGAAAGCTGACCTAGGCTCATCAGAATTAGATCTTAGAAGGTCTAGAATTGAACTTAGTCGGTACAAGCATGCCTTGATTTTTTCTCAATTAAATCTTGAAAGGTTTAGAGTTAAGTCAAATAGATGCAACCCTTACGGGGGAGTAATTTTAGAAGAACGAAAAACAATTCAATCATGGGGGACTTCAAAACGGAGTTCCATAATTAAAAATTTTGCCAACATCAAAATGGGGGAGTTTGTTGAAACACCTTTCCACATGATTTTGATCTGACAAAATTATTTAAGTTAATCCATGATTAAGGGACAATTAAATTTAAGTGCTTTGATTTAATTGTACTAATATGTTTGTTCAATGTTGAGCATAAATATAAATGAAAATAGAAATAAAAAGTAAGACAGGACAAAGTCAGCATGAGAACACAGCATAAGCTGAGTGAAGTGCAACTCAGCGTAATAGAAGATAAGTCATCCTCTGAACAGAAGCTTAAAGATCAAGCTAATCAATGAAGATGAGTGGAACGCAACTCAATATCAAAAGTAGAGAAGTCTTCTTGGGAACTATATCTTGCAGAACGAAGCTAACCATGGAAGCTGAGTAAAAGAGAACTCAGTATCAGAATTGGCAACAATCATAGACAACGGCTATCAAAGTCAAGCTGAGTGATCTTCAGGACAGCGCGAATGATCCGTTTGCTAAAAGACAAGATCCGACAACTGTCTGCACCAATTCAGAAGCTTTGGAATTATGCATGGATACAGTTTCGATATGCATGGGTCAACTGTTCGTTAGCTAAAAGACGAACTGACGCAAGAAGACGAAACCTACGAGAAAAAGACAAACCTGACGACTGTGGAATTCAGACGACAGGATTGGCCTGCAAATCTGAAGTTGACCAGAACATGTCGCCGAAAGGAGCCGTTTGAATCCAACGGATAATTCCGAATTCAAATGATTGAGCTTTCAGGTTTCAACTATAAAAGGACAAGTATACTTCTTGGATCCTTTGCCGATTGTCGAAATACAAAAAGAAAGCATACATACAAAAGCACATCAAAATAAGAAAAGGATCTTACACCAAATTTCCAATTCTGTGTAAAAGCTAGAGTGATTTTTGTAATCATCTAAAGTGTTCTTTGTGCGAAAAAGAACAATTTTGTATCAATAGTAAATTGAGGGAGCTGTGCTAAGTACTCGGTTTTAAGTACTCAGTGGTAGAGAAATCTAGGTGTTCGGTTATAGCACTTAGTAGGAGTTGAGTAGACGAATAGAGGACGGTACTTTTGCATATTCAATTGGTTTATGCTCTACCTTTAAAGAGCTCATTATTGGATTTAAAAAGCCCGGAGGGATTCTGGGGACTGGACGTAGGCGGAGAGGGCGAACCAGGATAAGTCGTGCTGAGTAATCTTTAACTCTCTCTCAATATCTACTTGTATGTGTTGCTTGTTACATCTACTCAATATATAAATCGTTTAAAGCTAACACTGAGTAAATCAGAGTGCTGAGTTGGAAGCTGACCACAAAAGTGTCATTTTCCAACTCGCAAGTAAAACAGCTCTAGTGAGCATCTGACTAAAAGTGTCTTACGCCTCACTCGGCCGTGCTGACCAAAGCTGAGTTGTAAAACTCAAAGAATTATATTAAGTCAGCATAATTAAAACGCAGAAAAATTACATTAGTTCCTAACCCCCCTCCCCCCTGGAACTAATCACACGGGACCAACAAGTGGTATCAGAGCCTAATAGCTCACTACTCAAAGATATAACTATCTTGAGCTGATCTCGACAAATGGCTGAGAACAGCACTCGTTTCCTTCCATGGAACCAAACAACACAGATACTCCCCGAGGGATTATCAATTAGTCGGCCTCCCCTATTCTTTGGATCTAATTATACATACTGGAAGAATAGGATGAAGAACTTTATTCAAGCCACAAATATGAGTGCATGGCTTGCAATAGTTCAAGGCCCATATGTGCCTTATAAAACTGTTAACGATGAGAAAGTCGTTAAGAGTGAAACTGAGTGGTCAGAAGATGACCTTAAGAAATTACAAAATAATTCTTCGCCTATCAATATGCTTCACTGTGCTCTAGATACTGCAGAGTACAATAAGATTTCAGGTTGCGAGTCAGCTCAGGAGATATGGAAAAAGCTGGAGGTGACCTATGAAGGCACAAGAAAGGTCAAGGAGTCCAAAGTGAACCAACATATGAGACTATACGAGCTGTTCGAGATGAATGAAAATGAAGACATCTCGGAGATGAACTCAAGGTTCACCAATATTATAAATGAGCTCAAAAGGCTCGGAAAGAACTTCACCGAAGAGGAACATGTGAAGAAAATATTGAGAAGTCTTCCCAAAAGCGGGCAAGCCAAGAAGACAGCTGTGCAAGAAGCTCAGGACTTGACCACATACAAATACGACGAGCTGATCGGATCTCTGCTGACTCATGAGATCTTTATGAAAAACTTCGAAGCAAAAGAAAAGTCAGAGGACAAGAAACAAAAATCACTTGTCATGAAAACTGACTCAACCGAAGCTGACTCATCAGATGATGAGGAGATGCCCTTGTTTACAAGAAAAATGAAGAAGCTGTTCAGAAAGAACGATAGGAACAGCAAGAGGTCATACAAAAGAAGCGACAGGTACAAAGCTGAGTCCAGTGACATCAGATACAAAAAGGACAGCTCCAAGCCTGTCACATGCTTTGAGTGCCATCAAACTGGGCACATTAAGTCAAGATGTCCCAACTTAAAGAAAGAAAAGAAGGGAAGCAAGAAGGCAATGGTGGCCATATGGAGTGACAGTGATGACTCAACATCATCAGAAGCTGAAGCCACTGAGTCGGCAAACATCTGTTTCATGGCCGATGATGCTGCTAACCACACTCGATATGAGCAAGCTGGCCTTTCAGAGGAATCAGCACAAGAGGAACACCCCAATGAGGTAACATCCTTACACCTGCTTAGAAATGAAATGATTAATGCCTTGAGTGATCTATATACACTGACTAAAAAGTGTAATAAGAAAATAAAAGCACTCAGCAGGCGCTGTGACGAGATTGAAGAGGTCAAACTTAGTGATCTTCGATATCTTCTCCAAGACAATTCAACTTTGCATGACAACATAGAAATTATGCACAAGTTTGTCTCGAAAGTCCAATCAGATTCAAAGAAACTGAGAAAGGACGTCACAACCCTATAGAACCAAATAAAAGGTTCAACAAAAAAATCCCACGCGGAGTACTCAGGTATTGGTCAGCGTAGACAGTCCACTCAGTGTGACTGTTGTGGGAAAAGAGGTCACACAATAGATGTGTGCTGGTATAATCGGCGGATTGTCCAATGTGACTTCTGCGGAAAGAAAGGCCATACTACTAAGGTATATTGGCATGCTCAGCACAATGGTGCTGACCAAAAACAAAGTCACCCCAAAAGGGTAACATTCTGTGACTTCTGTGGTAAAGCTGGTCACACAATAAATATATGTCGTCACAAACTAAAACATGACATAGCACCTATTTATGCTAACCAACGAGGACCCAAAAAGAATTGGGTACCTAAAGATGAATAGTTTAAAATGCAGGTAAGCCTGAGATGCGTGGAGAAAACAAAACTATGGTATATTGATAGCGCATGCTCGAGGCACATGACTGGTGATGAAACTCAGTTCATCACACTTGAGCTTAAACAAGGTGGAAACTAAGCTTTGGAGACAATAAAAAGGGAAAGATAGTAGGATCAGGTACTATCGGAGGTAATCCCACTATTGACTCAGTCTCCTTAGTTAAAGGTCTCAAATACAATCTATTGAGCGTAACTCAGCTGTGTGACAGCGGTAGACAGATTGTATTTGATGCTACTCAGTGTCGGATACTCGAGAGAAAAACAAAAAATTTGATTTTAACTGCCCCTCGTGTTGACAACGTATATATGTTGAGTTTAGAAAAACAATTTTCAAAAAATATATGCTTAGTATCTAAATAGGATAACTCCTGGCTATGGCATAGGAGACTTGGTCATGTAAGCATGGACCTCCTTGCCAAATTAGCTAGAAAGCAATTAGTTGAGGGATTGCCCAAATTGAAATTTGAAAAAGATCAATTATGTAATGCTTCTCAGCAAGGTAAACAAACGAAAAAGACTTTTCAAAGTAAAAATATTGTCTCAACCAAGAGACCATTGGAATTACTACACTTGGATCTTTTCGGACCTATCCAGCCACTCAGCTTGGGAGGTAAGAAATTTCTCTTAGTCATTGTAGACGATTTCTCTCGGTACACTTGGATCATCTTGCTGAGTGGCAAGGATGAAACTTTTGAGATGTTCACAACACTGATTAAAAAGCTTGAAAATGACAAAAACCTAAGAGTAGCTCATATTAGAAGTCACAATGGCGGAAGAATTCAAAAACCAACAGTTCGATGAATTCTATGAAGTCAGTGGCATTGACCATAACTTTTCTGCTCCTAGGACACCTCAACAAAATGGGGTTGTTGAAAGGAAGAACAGAACAATAGTTGAAATTGCTAGGACAATGTTGAGCGAAAATAGGCTTCCAAAGTATTTCTGGGGTGAAGCTGTCCACACAGCATGCTATATACTCAATAGGGCTTTAGTTAGACCTATTCTTAAGAAAACCCCATATGAACTTTGGAAAGGACGAAAGCCCAACATTGGCTACTTTCGTGCCTTTGGGTGTAAATGTTTTATACTCAATACAAAAGATAACCTTGCAAAATTTGATGCTAAAGCTGACGAAGCGATCTTTTTAGGGTACTCAACTAACAGTAAAGCATATAGGGTGTATAATAAACGAACTCAAGTTGTAGAAGAGTCTATCCATATCGAGTTAGATGAAACTGACCCTGCAGGAAAGACAACTTAGTCCGCTTAAGATGAATCAAGCTCAGCTTCCGCTGACCAAACAGGAGCCGCTGAGTCATCAATACAAGGGCTCACCAAAGGTAAAAACGAAACCGAAATTACCTTTACTGACCAGTCTACTTCCGCAGATATTGTAGAAACACCTATTCCAGACAACTCAACATTACCTAAAGAAATAAAAATTCCAAGAGGACATTCGGAGAAGTCCATTCTTGATGCTGCTGACAACAAGCTGATGACAAGAGACCAGCTTAGAAAGTATCCCCGAAATGTTGCATTCGTCTCAGTACATGAGCCAAAGAACTTCTCAGAAGCTGAGCATGACGAACATTGGATCAATGCTATGCGAGAGGAGCTTGATCAATTCAAAAGAAATGAGGTATGGGATCTAGTACCAAAACCTAGGAATCAAAAGACCAAAGGAACTAAGTGGGTCTTTAGAAATAAACTAGACGAGCAAGGCAATGTGGTCAGAAACAAAGCCCGACTTGTAGCCCAAGGCTATAGTCAGCAAGAAGGCATTGACTACGGTGAGACCTTTGCTCCCGTTGCTAGGTTAGAGGCTACACGAATATTGTGTGCATATGCTAGCTATATGAACTTTAAACTATATCAAATGGATGTCAAAAGTGCTTTTCTTAATGGATTTATAAACGAAGAGGTCTATGTTAGTCAGCCTCCAAGGTTTGAAGATCCAAAACTTCCAAACCACATCTATAAAATCAAGAAGGCCCTATACGGCTTGAAACAAGCACCACGTGCTTGGTATGAGAGGTTGACCAATTTTCTGCTGACCAGGAACTATATCAGCGGCAAAGCTGACACAACCTTATTCATTAAGAAAAAGGGTAAAAATACCCTGTTGGCACAAATTTACGTAGATGACATAATTTTTGGTGCTACTGATGAATATGTGTAAAGAATTTAGTAAACAGATGCAAACTGAGTTCGAGATGTCTATGATGGGGGAACTCAACTTCTTCCTTAGTTTACAAATCAAGCAAGGGAATAACGACATCTTCATTAGTCAGTCCAAGTACGCCAAAGAAATGTTAAAGAAATTCGATATGGAAGAATGTAAGCCCATATCAACCCCAATGGGTACTGACACTGTCCTTTGGGCTGACGAGAAAGGTAAGTCAGTAGATAGCAAGCTATATCGAGGTATGATAGGCTCTCTACTTTATCTTACTGCTAGTAGACCTGACATTCAGTACTCAGTATGTTATTGCGCAAGATATCAAGCTGGCCCCAGAGAATCTCATCTTATAGCTGTAAAAAGAATTTTCAGATATTTGCAGAGCTCAGTTAATGCAGGTTTATGGTATCCAAATACAAATGACTTCACACTCATTGGATACACTGACGCTGACTATGGACGAGATAAGCTAGAACGTAAGAGCACTTCAGGAGGATGTCACTTCCTAGGAAGCTGTCTAGTATCTTGGTTCAGTAAGAAGCAATCGTCAGTAGCCCTGTCTACAACTGAAGTTGAGTACATTGCTGCTGGAAGCTGTGTGGCCCAGGTCCTATGGATTAAGCAACAGCTAAATGATTTTGGAGTCAAAACGGAAACAATAGAGGTCAAATGTGACAATAAGAGTGCCATTGACCTATCTAAAAATCCAATCCAACACAGCAGGATGAACCATGTTAGCATAAGGCATCACTTCATCAGAGATCATGTACTCAAGGGTGAGATCAAGCTGACCAACGTACCAACAGATGAACAGCTTACGGATATCTTCACTAAGCCTTTGGCTCGTGAGCAATTCAACATACTAAGGGAAGCAATCGGTATGTCTAATCCTCTTCAATAAAATTCTATGTTTAAATTGAATGATTGAGTGATTACCATGCTGAGTGAGTTGTGCCAAATTAGTAACTATTGCATGTTGAGTCAAACATAATATAAAATCACTTCATACTGAGTAGACTTACATACTGAGTGATTATCTTAAGCTAAGTTACTAAGCACACGAATAATTCTCCTACGTAAAACTGACTACTCAAAATTTCAAACGTTTAAAATTCTTAACGTTGAGTAAAAGATCCGTTGCACAATTAATGCTAGCACGCGTATTAAATAGCTACCTAGGATGACGTAATCATAATAATTAGAAGACACATGCGCCGATTGTATCATAAATGCCAGAATCATTGTCGATTGATTATCTCGAGGTCAACCCGCCATTCCAACGATTCAGATCAACTCGATACCCCTATAAATAGTGAACGGATTCCCATCTGTGTCTCTTTACACACAAAAATTCTGGTATTCAATCCCTCTCTCTATAGAATCCCAAAACCTCTCAAAATCTCTCTAAGAATCATATCAAACGATTCACAAAATATCTCCGGTGCCGGTTACGACGACAACCGCTCCGATGAAAACGCTCAATCTCCTGGTCAGCAAGAATACGTCGAGACTCCCACCAAGTCTCAAGAACACGGTCAGCATGACCAAACTCCGAGCAAGAACCCCCAGGCTGACCTTGCAACTTTCTCGAAAAAGAAACAGAAAAAGGATAAGGGGAAGAAACCGATGGAAAGAACTTACTCACTGGTATACAGCAGTGTCAGGGGATACAAGGTTGACCATTCACGCTGGTTTTCTGATGGATTCGTAAAAGCTGAAAAACCCTTCTGCGAATGGATCTCTAAAAATGGCTGGACCGAGCTATTTTCCATTCGAGAAGCTACCTACCCAGAATTAGTAAAGGAATTCTACGCCAACTTGAGGGCCGCTGATGATGACAGGGACTACATGGTCACCAAGGTCCAAGGGAAAGAAATCTTTGTCAATCCTCCCTATCTTGCTACCTTGTTCAAGCTGACCAACAAAGGAGCCAAACTCAGAACCACCAACGACCACACTAAAATTGAATATCCCACTGAGTTTTGCAAACCCGATGGTCATATTGGGGAAATCGCTAGCACTTCCATGGGTCAGAACCAGAAGATGGCCCATTACATCCTGACGAACTTTCTCTTCCCCAAGGTCAACTCCACATCCTCAGCGTCAAATTTTGAGCAATTCTTTATCTGGCATATGCTGACCTACAAACCACTCAACATGCCGGTTTTTCTCATCGGTGCTTTCCAACGAAGCACTGGCACTCTTAGGTTAGGCTCACTGATCACCAAAATTCTTAAAGACTACCAAGTGAGTTTAGTTGAGGAAATCAACGTGTGGGGAACGGAGATTTCAGCTGGCATACTGTTCGGTCTGGCCTACGACCAACCCATCGTGCCCAAGAAAGGAAAGGAGGCCGCGGTTAAGGAAACAGAGGGCATGGTGACCAGAGAGGGGAAGAAAATAAAGCAAGCTCGCACTGACAGAAAAAGGAAAACTATTCAAACCTCTTCCAAAGACATTGACGCTGCCCCGAAAAAGATTCGGATTGTATCAAGAGGAAAGAAAGTTGATGTTGAGCAAGGTCAGGAGGAACCTAAGTCAGCAGAAACACTGAAAAGGCAAGTTGAGCCTGAGGAGGAAAAAGAGGACACTCCCGAGCAGCCTCTGAGAAAGAAGAAAAAGATCTCCTCTGGGTTAAACCCTATTGATGCACCCCCTCTTGCCTCTGTAATATATGAAGACTCACACTTTGTGAGAAGTCAAGAGATTGATCTCGAGAAAACACCTACAGACCAAGAAGAAGAATTGGGTAATCTCGGAGGTCAGTTTGATGTTGAGAAGACAATGGCTGCTGAGCATGTACAGACAGTTAACGTTGAGCATGTTGAAGAACAAACTGAGCCAACAGCGAAGGATCACGCTGACCTAGAGGTAAACTCATCTTCTGAATCTCTTGACTCTATTCCAGCTGACCTCTCTCCTCCAAAGGCTAAGAAATTCAAACGGCTCAAGAAAAAGGCTCATAAATCTCCAGTCATTGACCTTCTGGATGATTCTCCTCTACGGGATCCCATCACTGACCTCACTACAATGCAATTCAAATTCTTCTCCAATGCCACTGAGCCTTCTCCAAGGAAACTCCAGAAAAAGCAAGCCTCTGTTTCTCAAGCTGAGGAACAAGCCGATCCCAAGACTCTAAAAAATCCAATCTTTATCAAGCAAGTGCTTGAAGTTCCTGCTGGTCAAATCACTGAGTCAGCGTAGGAAAAGTCTGCTCGAGTCAACTTTGAAATTCCTCAATCTTCAACTCCAATTCCAGCTGACACTGAGCCAGTCAATAACTATGCCGATCATCCTCTTCCAAATCCTTCAACGCAGAACGATAACCAGTCAGTTCTTGCTGGTAATCTGAATAAAAGTCCAGCCGCTGACCTCGCTGGCACATCTGCTTCTGGACAGCACCAAACACCTCCCCCATCCGGTGCTACTCATATTCCAACATCTGGGCAATAAAATGATGAATCCTACGCGTAATTGCATGCTACTGAGTCTGGACACCGAATCATCGACTCAGCTCAAGCCCTACTTCAGGATATTCATTAATCCAATGCTGAAGCCGCTGGGTCTGTTCACGTGGAGCCAACTCAACTTTCTTCTATCACTCAGCTTTTGACTGAAATCAAGGGTCTTAAGGATCTACTGAGTGTCATGACATCACTTCAGTCTCAACAACCCAAGCAGGAATCTATAGTGAAGTTGGCTGAACTCCAGCTGACAATGGTAAATCATATGAACTCTCTCTAGGGTCAACTCAACAATTTGTCAGCTGTGAACTCAATGTATGCGACCTCTGCTGAGGTTCATCAACTTTTTACCCAGCTCAACTCTGAGCAGAACAGAACGCGTGAATTAATCTCCTCTTCTTCCCAGTGCTCCATTGAGCAAAACAGTGAGGCTGTCCGCCTACTCAACTTAAGTAAGGAAGAAATGGAAACTGACCAAGTCAAGACGAATGAAATCCTGCAATACTCCCAAGCCACCTTCAAACATGTGCGCCACACGAATGCTCAACGTCAGTTCTACGATTCGGCTTTGCTCAAGATGTATCATCAAGCTTATGCCATACTGACTGACACTATCACCTGGGTAGGCAAATCCCAAGAATATATTTTGAGTATGCTCAGTGCCTCTATCAGGATTCCCGGTTCTGTCTTGGACGATGGTGTTCCTATTTTCGATGGTCTAAGTGAAAGCACGAAAAGGCTTAAGGCGTATTCCGTGAGATTAACTCGTGCTGCTCTCAACGACAGTTTCATTCCTCCTCCGCCCGATGCTAGCAAAATGGGGGAGAAAAAACAAGCTAATGGAACTCAGCACAAATCAAGGGAAACAGGAGGAGAAGCATCTGGCAGTCAACAACAAAGAAACGCCAAGGGAAAAGGCAAAATTAATTCTGGCCAAGTCAACAAGAAGAAATAGTTTGGCTAGATTTTCTAAGTTTAGATCTTGACTTGTAACTTTTATCTACTTGGCGTATTCTATCTTGCTGACCATCTATATATTTATGCATTTCTTATTCACATTGACTAATCTTATGTGATGCTTACTTGCGTATTGTGTTGCCTTAATTGAACAAACAAACAAAAGAAAAAGGAAAATACTCAGTACACATTAGCTTCGATACGTTTTTTGTTCTTCATAACTCTGATACCTAAACTGACCATGTATCAAACTGAGTAAACACATGTTCCAACATATTGACCTCTTCTGAAAGCTGACCTAGGCTCATCTGAATTAGATCTTAGAAGGTCTAGAATTGAACTTAGTCAGTACAAGCATGCCTTGATTTTTTCTCAATTAAATCTTGGAAGGTTTAGAGTTAAGTCAAATAGATGCAACCCTTACGGGGGAGTAATTTCAGAAGAACAAAAAATAATTCAATCAAGGGGGACTTCAAAATCGAGTTCCATAATTAAAAATTTTGCCAACATCAAAATGGGAGAGTTTGTTGAAACACCTTTCCACATGATTTTGATCTGACAAAATTATTTAAGTTAATCCATGATTAAGGGATAATTAAATTTAAGTGCTTTGATTTAATTGTACTAATATGTTTGTTCAATGTTGAGCATAAATATAAATGAAAATAGAAATAAAAAGTAAGACAGGACAAAGTCAACATGAGAACATAGCATAAGCTGAGTGAAGTGCAACTCAGCGTAATAGAAGATAAGTCATCCTCTGAACAGAAGCTTGAAGATCAAGCTAAACAATGAAGCTGAGTGGAACGCAACTCAATATCAAAAGTAGAGAAGTCTTCTTGGGAACTATATCTTGCAGAACGAAGCTAACCATGGAAGCTGAGTAAAAGAGAACTCAGTATCAGAATTGGCAACAATCATAGACAACGGCTATCAAAGTCAAGCTGAGTGATCTTCAGGACAGCGCGAATGATCCGTTTGCTAAAAGACAAGATCCGACAACTGTCTGCAACAATTCAGAAGCTTTGGAATTATGCATGGATACAGTTTCGATATGCATGGGTCAACTGTTCGTTAGCTAAAAGATGAACTGGCGCAAGAAGACGAAACCTGCGAGAAAAAGATAAACCTGACGACTGTGGAATGCAGACGACAGGATTGGCCTGCAAATCTGAAGCTGACCAGAACATGTCGCCGGAAGGAGCCGTTTGAATCCAACGGATAATTCCGGATTCGAATGATTGAGCTTTCAGGTTTCAACTATAAAAGGACAAGTATACTTCTTGGATCCTTTGCCGATTGCCGAAATACAAAAAGAAAGCATACATACAAAAGCACATCAAAACAAGAAAAAGATCTTACACCAAATTTCCAATTCTGTGTAAAAGCTAGAGTGATTTTTGTAATCATCTAAAGTGTTCTTTGTGCGAAAAAGAACAATTTTGTATCAATAGTAAATTGAGGGAGCTGTGCTGAGTACTCGGTTTTAAGTACTCAGTGGTAGAGAAATCTAGGTGTTCGGTTATAGCACTTAGTAGGAGTTGAGTAGACGAATAGAGGACGGTACTCTTGCATATTCAATTGCCTTGTAAACGGTTTGTGCTCTACCTTTAAAGAGCTCAGTATTGGATTTAAAAATCCCGAAGGGATTCTGGGGACTGGACGTAGGCGGAGAGTCCGAACCAGGATAAGTCGTGCTGAGTAATCTCTAACTCTCTCTCAATATCTGCTTGTATGTGTTGCTTGTTACATCTACTCAGTATATAAATCGCTTAAAGATAACACTGAGTAAATCAGAGTGCTGAGTTGGAAGCTGACCACAAAAGTGTCATTTCCCAACTCGCAAGTAAAACAGCTCTAGTCAGCATCTGACTAAAACTGTCTTACGCCTCACTCGGCCATGCTGACCAAAGCTGAGTTGTAAAACTCAAAGAATTATATTAAGTCAGCATAATTAAAACGCAGAAAAATTACATTAGTTCCTAACCCCCCCTCCTCTTGGAACTAATCACACGGGACCAACACCTATTTGTATGGAGAACAAGAAAAAGAACAGATCCAATGCTTACGAATTTGAATGATTAAGAAGAAAATCAAGAAGAAGAACACTCAAAGTTGATTTCAGATGCATTAGAGTTTAAATGAAAGAAAAACAAAGGAAAAGAAGAACGCAAATCCAAATTGACTAACAGAATCTTCATTAGAGTCTAACGACAGGGACTAAACAGTTCTCCGAGAAAAACGTTATGGACTAAACAGTTCACCGAGAAAAACGTTAGGGACTTTATCGTGTATTTTTGAAAATACAGGAACTAAACAGTGTGTTTTGTCAAAATATAGGGACTAATAAATTAATTACCCTAAAATTTATAACTAGTCTAAATCACGTATTCTTCTTTTTTTTTTTTGTTCTTCCAAACTTTGGTTTATTAAATTATAGTTCATACATTTTTCATGATACTTTAATTTAATTTGTTACATTTTAATTATTTATAATGACAATTTAATTTTAATATATAGTTTATTTTTTTAATATAAATATATTAGATGGATGAGGGCGAGTCCGGCTGGATTTGGGAATTAGTTATTTTAGTTTAAAAAGAATACCAGCTATTTTGTGATAGTAAGAGTGTTATTCACCTTGAAAAGAATTCCTCTTTCCATTCCAGATCAAAGCATATTAATGTGAGATATCACTGGATCAGAGATATGTTGGAGATAAAACTATTCTAACTTGAAAAGATTCATACAAATGAAAATGTATCAGACATGTTAACTAAAATTCTACCAAAAAAAAGAAAATTCAAATTCTGTCGAATGGCTGTAGATGTAACAAAAGCCCTCATATAATTGGAAGGGGGAGACTTATCGTAAAAATCCCAATTAAAGGGACCTTTTTTATAATTTGTAATATTGATTTAATAAAAATAAAGAAAAAAGAAAAAAAAAATTATTAGTTGGGTGGCACCGATTTTGGTGCCAACCCAATTAATAACTTTGTAGATATGCTCAACAAGAGTGTTGACATATGACATGTTTGCTATATAATAGCAAACATGTATTCATAGAGTATGAGAGGAAAAGAATATAGTGAGAGAAAGTAAAATTTATTTTGGTGGAGAGAGTAAGTTATTCTTGAGTTAGTGTGGTTTAATTTTTTGAAATGGTAGTCTGATTATTTTTAGAGAGATAAAATAAAAAGGGTTAAGGTGCAAAAATACCCCTAACGTTTTGGGCTAGGAGCAATTTTACCCCTAACGTCTAAAATGGTGCAATTTTACCCCTAACGTTGGAAGCCAAGAGCAATTTTACCTCTAACGTTGATAAATTGGGTCAATTTCAGACACTATTATAAAACACAGAAATTTTTATTCATTATTTTGCACCAATTGCATAACAATTCGTTCTAAAAAAAGAATTTCATGTTTTTTATAATTTAATAATAGAATTTGAGATTAATATTTATAAATTCGGTGGATTTTTTGAATTTTTTTTTGTCTAATCCGTACAAAAAAGACAGTATATTTTTTTATTTTTTTCACATCCTAACAAATGTTTGTGATTTGTTACTCATAAAATGACACATGTATGAAGTGTAGATAACAAGATTCATGACCGAGAAGAAAGTTTGATGAATTATTTCTCAAATTGACCCAATTTATTAACGTTAGGGGTAAAATTGCTCTTGGTTTCCAACGTTAGGGGTAAAATTGCACCATTTTAGACGTTAGGGGTAAAATTGCTCCTAACTCAAAACGTTAGGGGTATTTTTGCACCTTAACCCAAATAAAAATGATAAGATAATTATTTTTGGGAAAATACCTTAGTGCTACTCTTTTAGTTTTATCTCATTGTAATTCTAGTTTTTAGAAAACATCCTCTAACTGGAACATTGTAATTCTAGTTTTTAGAAAACATCCTCTAAATGATAAGATAAGTATACCTACTATTATATAGTGGAAGAATTTACTTTCGAGTTTAGTCATAGACGTAGTCCGTAACAGTGAACCACGTTAAATTATTGGTATCATTTTTATGAATTGTTTTGCTTAGTAATATTTTTCTATGGAATATTTTCACGTTATTCCTAATAGTTTTTATCCTAAAATAAATAAGAATATCAACTTGTGTAAAATAAAAGAAAACCCCACAAAAAAACAAACACGTATCCATGTTTGTGATTGTTATATAGAAACTGACCAATCACATTTCAGCGCATTGATAACCATTAGTATAATTGATGATACTACCCAATTTAATCCAAACGTTAAAAAAAATGGTAGATTTAACATTAACGTATGAAACAATGCAATTTTAATCTTAAAGTTTTCAAGTAATATCAATTTTAATCATGCGTTATCAAAAATAAGAAAAAACTGATTTGGCTCGTATTTAACTGTCACTTCAGACATTCTAAATATCAATTATATCTAAGATATTTATTGTATTACTGACAAAATTACAAAAATTCCATTAAAATGTTAAAAAGTAAATTTGTTACATATAAATTAATCATAAAAATTTTTCTCAAACTGTCGAAAATTATTTACGATGTTATTAATATAACTTTTCTCTCTCTTTTCTCTCTGCTAGGGTTTTATGGTGAAAAGGGTTAGGGATAGATCTAGGGAAAGGGGGGCGGCGGTTGGCGGTGAGGGGGTGGTGTCGACATCGGCATGGGCGGATCAGGTAGGGGGTATCGGCGGGGCTGGGAAGGGCGGGCTGGAGGAGTGGGGCGCTAGGGGAGAAGGGTGGAGGGAGGACGTGGGGCGTGAGGGGGTGATGGTTTCTCGGGAGGCGTCGGGCGGCGCGGCAGTGAGGCTGGGGGATGAGGGGCGTGAGGGCGTGAAGGAGGCTAGGGAGGCGCCGGGTGTCCAGGCTGTGCGGCTGGGGGTTAACGCTCGGGCGGTTGGGACGGGCATGGTGTCTGATGCTGGGGGCAAGGCGCCGCCGCTGCTGGGAGGCGCTGCTGGGCACTGCGAGTCGAGCGCCGGCGCTGTCAGGGAGTTTGCGGGCAGGGCTGTTTCTGTGCAGGATGGGGATGCGGCAGTGGAGCAGGCTACCTCAGGACAGATCCAGGATAGTAAAGGGGTTTCGGGTAGGTTTGGTGATGAATGTGGGGATCAGATTCAGGGGAACGCGGTTTCCCCCAAATCTAGGGTTGGTATGAATGGATCTCTCAAACCTATTGGAGAGTCGGCAAATAAATTCAGTGTTATTCCTGGATTAGGGAAAAGTTCATGGAGAGATACAGTAATGGGGGTGGTCGAGGAGGAGCCTTGTATGGAGGAAGTGTTGATGGAGGGGGAGTCTGATGAAGTGTATTCTAATTCTGATGAAGAGGATGGTGAACAAGATGATCCTCTTTGTCCTGTGATTCGGCTCTCCTCAGCGGATAAGCGGGAGCTTAGGGATAAGTGGAAGATTTCTTTAATAGTAACGGTGCTTGGGAAGAGAATTAGCTTTAACTATTTCGCTCAAAGGATCTAAGCTCAGTGGGCTAAGAAAGGAAAAGTCAGTATTACTGACTTAGAAAATGACTACTATGTCATTAAATTTACTCGAGTTGAGGATTATAATGTTGTGATCAATGGGGGTCTGTATATTATTTCTAATCATGTTCTGGCCTTACGGCCTTGGGTTCCCAATTTTAATCCTCATGATTGCTCGGTTAACAGGATTTTGATATGGGTTAGGTTCCCGGGCCTACCTATCGAATATTATAGTGAAAGTTTTCTTAATAAAATAGGAGGTCTGGTTGGGAAGGTTCACCATGTGGACAAAACTACAGTTGGGGCTATTAGAGGCAAGTTTGGAAGGGTTTGTATTGATATTGATCTTGCAAAACCTCTGTTGTCAAAATTCTGTGTTCATAACAAGGTGTACTTTATTGAGTATGAAGGTTTACATAATATTTGTTTTGATTGTGGTATGTATGGTCATACTCGGGAGGGATGCCCCAAAAGGGAGAAGGTGTTAGAGGAGGTAGTTGAGGGTGTTATCGGAAGAGCTGAAGGGATCCAAGGTGATAGGGGGAATTTTGGCCCCTGGATGGTGGCTAAGAGGTCTGCTAGACGAAGGACACGTCCTTCGGTTGTTCAAAATCGTCCCCCTGATATTAACGTTAATATAAAGTCTACCCTGCCAAATCCTATTGTCAAGGAGAAGCCTAACCCTAAAATTATGGGGGATTCTGGGGCTGCTTCAGGCATCACTTCAGGATCTAGATTTGGGGCCCTAACTATTGAGGAAGTCCAAGATTCTGACCAGGCTGACGAGCATATTGATCAAAGCATGCCAGGCTTAGAATCTGTTGAACCATCAAATAAGGTGGTTGAAAATGTTAATCCCCTTTTTGTCTCCAAAGGTGAATCCCAGGTGGGGTCCCAGGCTTTGGCATCTCAAGGGAAGAAGAAGATAAATGAGGTTAGTATTCCTAATCACTGTGGTGATCCTGGTATTGGGAAGGCTATGGGTGTTAACAAAACTAGTTTGAAAAAGCTTAAAGGGAAGCAAAAAAAGTGTCCATAACACTATGGTTTTGTCAGATAAGAGAGGGCCTGCGGGTACCTCGGCGAGGCTCTCAGGAGCCCCTAATAAATACCTGGTTTAGGGTTGTGGGTGCGGTCAGTTGTCCTCCAGTCTATGGATTTGTTGCTTTGGAATGTTAGAGGTGCGGCTAGCAAGGCTACCCGTATCCATGTTAATGATTTAATTAAACAATTTAATCCTTCTTGTTTTGCTTTAATGGAAACTAAGATTAGTGGAGCAAAAGCAGATGAGGTGGTTAAAAAGTTTAGGAACTAGAACTGTGTTAGATCGGAGGCTACTGGCCGGGCTGGTGGGATTTGGCTTTTTTGGACCCCAGATCGTGTTCATTTCGATATAATTAGTATGGATAAACAGTTTATTCATAGTAAAGTGAGTGTTTCTGGTAATAAACCCTTTTTTATTACCCTGGTGTATGCTGATCATGTCCTGGCAAATCAGAAACGGCTTTGGGAGTTTCTTTACTCTATGAGTGTTAACATAACTAAGTCTTGGTTTGTGGCTGGTGACTTTAATGATATTGCCCTTATGAGTGATCAGAGAGGGGGTTCGCATCACTATGTTAACCGTTGCCTTAATCATAAGAATAGTATGGATTTATGTGGGCTTTCTGATCTGGGTGCCTCTGGTCATAAGTTCACTTGGAAGCGCAACAATACTTTTGTTCGTTTGGACAAAGTTTATGCTAATGTTTCAGCTCAATCTAGATTTCCTGAAGGTTCTGTGTTAAATCTCTCGTTCCGTCATTCGGATCACTGTCCTATCTTATTCAGGCTGATGAGAGGCAATCGGCCTAGAGGGGAGAGACAGTTCCGGTATCAGGTGGCTTGGGAGTCTCAACCTAAGTTTAAGGAATTCGTTCAAGATAATTGGAAGCCTCACTCGAATGTCCTTCAAGCTGTTGAGGGATTCAGAAAGAATGTGCTGGGGTGGAATAAAAACGTCTTTGGGCATATTATTAGGAGGAAGAATAAATTATTGAGTAGAATTGAGGGCATTCAGCGTAGGTTGGAGGTTAGGTTCGATCACGGTTTGGATGGCCTTCTCAAAACCCTTCAGAAGGAGTTGGAAGCTGTGCTTCGGCAGGAAGAACTTCTTTGGTTTCAAAAGTCTAGGAAAGCCTGGATCAAAGATGGGGATCGGAATACCAGGTATTTTCATCTCTCTACCATCATTAGAAGACAGAGGAATAGGATTGATGCTATTAAAAACTCTAATGGTGATTGGGTTTATGAGGACGAACATATTCGGCACTTGGCCCTAGACTTCTATAGGGACCTTTTTAAAGAGGAACCTGTTGATCTGGATAAGGCTTAATCTGTTGATACCTTTCCCATGGTGGGAGAGGATAGAATTCTGGAAGCCTTCCATCCTATCTCCCTGAAAGAAATTGATCAAGCCATTTTTAGTATTGGGGCTACTAAAGCTCCTGGGGTTGATGGTCTGCCTGCTGGCTTTTACCATAAACACTGAGAGGTTGTGAAGGAAGGCATTTACAACTTCATCAAAGGTGTTTTTAATGGCTCTCAGGATATCGGGCTGGTTAACAGAACCCTTCTTGTTCTGATTTCTAAAGTTGAGAAGCCTTCTTCTTTCTTACATATGAGGCCTATCAGTCTTTGTAATGTTCTCTATAAGACTATTACAAAGATTGTGGCAAATAGAATTCGTTGCATTCTTCCTGAGATCATTAGTCAGAATCAGGGAAGCTTTGTGCCTGGTAGACAAATGATGGATAATGTGGTGATTGCCCAAGAGATGGTCCACACTATGAAGATCAAAAAGGGAAAGAAAGGTATTGTGGCTCTTAAGTTGGATCTGGAGAAAGGCTATGATCGCATTAACTGGAGTTTTCTTATGGAGAGTCTAGAGAGAGCAAGGATCCCGGACAATTGGAGAAGGTTAATAAAGGTTTGTATCTCTTCTCCTGTTTTTCAAGTTTTGATCAATGGGGATATGTTGGAGGAATTCTCTCCTGGCCGGGGTATCCGTCAAGGGGATCCTATGAGCCCTTTCTTATTTGTTATTGCAATGAAAGGTTGTCTCACCTGATCCAAGATGCTGTTGATAATTGGAAATTCCACCCGGTGGCCATCAATAAGTTCTGTCCCCAGGTTACTCACTTGTTCTTTGCAGATGATGTTCTAATCTTTCTGGAAGGTAATGAGGAGCAGTTAAGTATCATTATGGATATTCTTGATTATTTCTGTTCTGCCTCTGGTCAGAAGCTCAATGTCCAGAAGTTCAGGATGATGTGCTCTAAGAATATGAACCAGAGAGCCTGTAAAAGGATGAGTGATCTGTCTGGAATTCCTCTGACTTGCTCTCTTGGGAAGTATCTGGGTATTCCCCTCCATAGTGAGAGAGTGTCGAAAGTGTCTTTTAAAGATACTTTGGATAAAGCTAATATGAAGTGTGTCACTTGGAAAGCTAAGACTCTCTCTCTCGCTGACCGACTTACGTTGATTCAATCTGTCAATTGTGCGACTCCCAATCACATTATGCAGGCTTGTCATCTTCCTGAGCCTGTTCTCAAGGACCTTGATAAAATTAATCGTAGGTTCCTATGGGGAGAAGCTGAGGAGGGGAGGAAGATCCACCTCGTTCCTTGGAATGAGGTTTGTCAACCTAAGGATATGGGAGGTCTGGGCATTAGGAAAGCTAGAGATAATAATAAAGTCTTATTAATGAAACTCCTGTGGCGAATGTGGCAGCTTCCTTCAGCTCTTTGGGTTCAGCTTTTATGCGGGAAATATCGGAAGGATAAGGTGTTTGGGGGTCCTAAGGATAGAGTGGTTAATTGTTCCTTTCTTTGGAAAGGCATTAGTGCGGTTTTTGATGAGTTTTGTTCAGGGATTGGGTGGAATATGGGAAATGGTAGATCCATCAGCTTCTGGAATGATATATGGATTGGGAAAAAGCCTTTATTGGAAGTTTGTGCTTCTTTGCCGCCTTTGGAAATTCAAAACTGGAGGATTGCAGATGTGGTGGATTCTGAGGGTGAGTGGATTTGGTCAAAATTTGATTCCTACCTCAGTCTGGAATCGCTCCTTAGAATTAGAGGAGTTCAGATTAGTAGTAAAATTGTAGACAAGGATAGTTACTGTTGATCTTTGACGAACAACGGGGCATATTCTTGTAAATCAGCTTTTCAGGCGTTCTATCAGGAGGTGGATACCTCGTCCCCAGGGGTGTGGAAGATTATTTGGGCCTTAAAAGTGTCGTACCGTATTAGAAGTTTCCTGTGGCTAGGGGTTAAAAATAGGTTGCTTACTAATTCGGATAGGAAAAGGAGGCATCTGGTGGAGTCTGGAGCTTGTGGCAGATGCAGAGGTAATGAAGAGACTTTGTGCCATACTCTCAGGGATTGTGAGAAAAGTAAAGAGGTTTGGAGGAGAGTTCTCCCTAAGAATGTGCTTTCTTCTTTTTTAGCCCACTCTGAGAATGATTGGTTTGTGGATGTGATTAATGGGAAACTTCTGGCTGAGTTGAATCATGGTGTTCTTTTATTTGTGGTGGTTTGCCATCAGATTTGGAGATGGAGAAATGATGAGATTTTTGGAGGAGAAACAGTGTTTTTGCCGAATGTCTTAGATTTCTTTTCCAAAAAGATTAGCACCTTGGTTGATAGCTATGTTGAGGACCCCTTGGCTAGGGCTGTTCAGAGGAAGGAGGTCCATCTTTTAGGCTGGTGTAGGCCGAGCGAAGGTGTGGTTAAGCTTAACACTGATGGTTCTTGTCTAATGGACGGGAGAATTGCCGCAGGAGGGGTTCTGAGAGATGATGGTGGCAGTTGGGTTTCTGGTTTCTCTCAGAATTTGGGTATTGGTTCGTCTTTTTCTGCAGAGTTTTGGGGGATTTTTTCTGGCCTGAAGCTAGCAAAAAATCTGGGGGTGAAGAAGCTTCTTGTCGAGTCAGATAACCTTGAAGCGGTTAAAATGTTTTCTGAGAACAATGCTATTTGCCTAAATAGCCAAAACTTAATCAAAGACATTAGAAGAATTGGCTACTCCTTTGATTCTCTTAGCTTTGCTCATATTTATATGGAGCAAAATCGTGTAGCGGACCGTCTTGCGGTGGAAGGGCATTCAAGAATGTTGGGTCTCTTTATCTTTTCTTCTCCTCCGGTCTTCGTTTTTTCTATGATCTTGGAGGATGTGGTGGGGTCAGTTTTCGTAGGCTGATCCCGGGTTAAGCGGCTTTTGTTGTTTGTTTTTCTTTTCCTATCCTATCAAAAAAAAAATTAATATAACTAATAAACCAATAAAAATTTATGAAATTGCTTCAATTTATCGACACACTTGTTTAGAATGTTTAGTGTGATAGTTAAATAAAAGTAAAACCAATCTTTTTAAATTGTGATAATGTAGAGCTAAAATTGATCTTATTTAAAAATGTTAATATTAAATTTTACTGTTATCCTATAATTTAATAAAGATACAATTTGTCACATCTGTGTCTAAATTTCTAGAATTTATATCTTGATAGTAATATATATTATATTTATTAGGTGGGTGATTTTTATTTGGTGTTATATGATAAGTTTGGAGTTAATTTGAAGGGTTTATGTATAAATTAAAAGCTAAGATAATTTTAAGAGATTATAGAAAGATGGAGGATCAAATGTGATATTTACCATATTTTGGATATATATATTGCAAATTTGTTCCAGAGTGATCATCCATTATCTTCTTTCCTTTTTTTCTTTCTTTTCTTTTTCAATTCCTTTTCATCAATTTTCTCTGAAACGTTTCTTCACCGTTTCTTTGATTTACGGAGATTGGACCGTCCAAATCACTCGGAATTGGAAACATAGCATCCTTATCTATAGATCTAAGTCCTAACCGAAGAGTTTTTGAGTTTCGGTAATAGTTGGAGCGAAACGTCTTAGACAGGATTTAGACGAGAATGGAACGGGTGTATTTTAGCCGAGGTAAGTAACTATCAACTATATTTTGAGTTTTATGTATATGGATATATTTATATCAAAGAATTTTCAGAAATTGACATCTTAGGGTTTATACAGGTATTTTATAAATTGGGGTTTTTCATGATTTTGCTTTTTATTGTGAAATTACGGTTCAAATGAAGCTATTGATTATGCTTCTATGTGAATTTCAGATTTTACTTGATTATTGGTTGATTTACATATATACATATATGTTTTTTGTTTCAATATATATCTATCTTGAACAAAATGAATTTGTTAATTTCTTACGGATTGTTTTTGGATTGAGAAATCTGTTGCGGTTTTTGTTGTTATTATTTTGGATTGAAGTCCAAATATGATTTTTATGATACAAAATGGCTAATTGAAGCCAAATGATTTATGGTTATGAAATAGTTTGGAATTTGATTGTGAAAGGATATTTTGAGCACGTTATGATTTTATGATTTTATATCCATCGAGAGTTATCCGGATCGGTGGTTTTATATTTGAAGACCATGTTCAGTGAGGGACATGGCCTGTATACACAGTCTTAAGACCTATTGGGTATGGCAGCGAAGTGTTGGGTAAGACCATATGGGATAGGCAATGTTAAGAGACGTCTCGATTATATATGTGGTTATGTATTGATACTTCAGGGGAAAAACTCGAGGATGGATACAATGTTTTAAGTTCATTTGGATTATATTTTCGGTTATGATTGATTTTGATATAAGGTTTTACGTTTGATTGATTACGAGTTGGTTTGATAAAATATTTATTTGATTACAAGTTGGTTTGATAAAACATTCATTTGATTCTGAATGGGTTTGCTGAAACGTTTATTTGTTTTGATTCGTTTTGACAAGATAAAGGTTTTGATTAAATCCCTTTATAAATGTATATATGTAGCTATGTTAAATAAAGTTGGTTTTTATAGCTGATAGTTTCTTACTGAGATTTTTGTCTCACGTTTTTAAATGTTTTAATGTTTTTAGGTGAGAAAGTACAGGATATAGAGAAAGTTACCGACCGATTAGGTGAGCTTTGGAAGTTGGCTGCTTATTGTTAGAATTATGGTTAGAACTTTGGTATGTCGATTGTAATATATTGGAATTGGTAAATATATATTGAGATCCTTAGTAAATATTATGATCTTTCTATTTCACGCCCGATGCCGATTGAGGTCGTCTAGGGTCGGGTGTGACACAATTAGTATTAAATTTTTATTAATGCATGGTTGAAATTTAAATATCTAATAATACTGTATTCACTTTTTTTTTCGTAAAAAAAAAACAAATGTTCACTTTCTAAAATTTAAAAATCAAATCTCAAAAATATTATTATTATTAAAATTTTAAAATTATTCTAACCTGGTTAATTACATGACCATAAAAGACATAATATCCGTTTGGCTCTCAAAACTAAAGCTTCAAAATTAATTAGAACCTTAAATTATCAAAATCATTAATCAGATCCATGAAGAAAGCAAAAATCATCAATTGAGCTCTCATTTTAAGCAAAAATCATCAATTGAGGTCTCATCGAAAACCATTCGGTTGAACAGTTTCAGATCTTATTTCCCAAACTTATTTTGAACCAACACAGAGATTATTACGGTCTATATCAAACAGTCACAATTTCTGATTTTAGGATCGAATGGGGATCCAATTAATGGTTTTTATTTAGTTCAGATAAATGATTTTGATAGTTTAGAGTCCTAATTAACTTTGAAACTTTTAGTTTGAGGAGCAAAATGGTGTAATACCCAACATAAAATGGTCCAAATCTTTGTTATTCTAAAATATTATTATAATTGTTAGAATATAGGCATAATATCCATTTGGCTTTCTAAACTAAGGTTTCAAAATCAATTAACACCTTAAACTATAAAAATCATCAATCAGAATTCTGAGCTAATAAAAAATCATCAATTGAGTCCACATTCTAAACAAAAATCATCAATTGAGGTCTAATGGAATATCATTCGATTGAACAGTTTCAGATCATCTTTCCTAAATCCATTTCAAACCAACACAGAGATTATTACATACTATATTAAATATTCACAGTTTCTGATTTTAGAATAGAAATAGGATTCAATCGATGATTTTTGCTTAATTTAGAGATCTAATTAATGATTTTGATAGTTTAGGATCTTAATTTACTTTGAAGTTTTAGTTTAGTAACAAAAAAAAAATATGTGTAATGCCTAGAATATAAGTATTTTTTGAAAGTATTATTGATAATAGTTTTTTTAATGAATTATTAATAAGAGTTAAAAACCAAACTTGTATTCTTATTCATTTTTGAAAAATATAAAATAAAGGGTAAATAATTTATTAGTCCATATCTTTTTACCTAACACACTGTTTACTCTGCCCGATTTTGAAAAACACATTACAAGATTCCTATCTTTTATCAATATTAACTCTTTGGTCTTTCTGTCTATTTTTTTTAGATTTTTAACCGTTATATTTGACATAAACAGACAGATAGAAAATAATAGAATAACATGTTTATTTTGTATCATATTATGGATGCCTGAAAGATAAGATATGTTCGGTTAAAAATCTAAAAAAAAATAGATATAATGATAAAAAAAAATTAATATTAACAAAAAATAGAAAACTTATAATGTGTTTTTCAAAACAGAGAAATTAAACCGTACGGTTAAGTAAAAAAAAACTAATAAATTATTTACCCTAAAATAAAAATAAGTATCCATGTTTGGAATCCTTGCGTATAAAAAGGGACCAACCACAATTCAGCACAGGGACAAGACCTTTTCACTTTGCATCTTGTCCATTTTATAAGCAGATAACTTCTTCCTCTCATATATCTTCATTTGCAGCTTTTCTCAAAATCCATATGTAAACCAGCTTCTTCAATTGAATCTATATGATGGAATCCGAAGAGAAAGAAGATACAATGTTATGGATTTCTCCATCCTATCGTAGAATTAGAATTGAGAGTCTTGGAAATTTTGTAAGTATTTTCTCTACTTTTATTCATACTTATAACTCATTTATGTTTCGAAACTCTGAATCTGTTTGATTTATCTGTTGTTTGATGTTACGGTTTGCTATTGAAAAAACATAAATTCGTTGTTGTTAGAAAAAACTCATTTGCTTTTCATGTATAAAAAGACAAACAATAATTTTCTAACCAAATACCTAAAATTTTCGGTCGGTAAAGAACTTAGGTTCTTTCACTTGTAGTCATATGATCAATTTTTTTTTCTTTTACATTAATTGTTAAATCTTGGCAAAAAGCATTAGTAGCTTCCTGATCTTTCATTGTTTGGTTCGTTAAGTTTCTGATCTTTTATTTGGATACATTAAACGCCTATGACCAAAAAAATTAATTTTAAACATAAAATTCGGTTAACGTATTGTTATTCATTGCATATGCATTCAAAATTTGTATTTTTTCACTGTTTGAAAGCTATTTTGGATATGTAATGTGGCTTGTAGGAAAACTGTAAAAACCTTAATTCAAACTGTAAAATTATTTCTTTAATAATTTCAAATACAAATGAAATTAATAACGTATTTTAATAAAATCAGATGTTCATAACTTACTAATTTGGTCATAAAAGGCTTAATAAGACCAAAAATAAATGATCAGGTGTTTAATATATCTAAATAAAAGATTTGGAGTTTAATGAATCAAAAAAATGAAAGATTAGGGCCCAATGATGCTTTTTGCCTTAAATTTTTTAATTAGCGGAAATAATTGATAATTTTGTTTATGGGGTTATTTTATATAATATTAAAATAGTAAGAATAGTGTGCTCTTAGTTTAGAGAAACTAAAATATACTATTCAAAAACTAATTAAACTATAAATTTTTATATGTTAACTATTAGTTTAAATTTTTAATTCATGATATTGTATCAGAAATCAAGAGTTTAAATTATGAGCATCTTATTTATTGACTAAATTATAGGATATGGCAATTTGGACACTCAAGCTAATCTTCAGGGCCACACTAGCATTATAGCACCGCGTTGCACTCTTTGTCAGTTATCATCGAAATTTGTCCTGGTACAATGATCAACCAGCAAATATCCGTTAAGAGGATTTCGGCATCTCATCCCACCCTATGTATAGTTGTTCGATTTGGTATGTCTCGAGCAGGAGGAGGATGAGACATTTCAAGATTATTATGAAAGATGGATGGTCATGTTACAACGTCTTCGAGATCCTCCAGCCACATCAACAATCATTACTATCTTTTTGTGTGGAGCGCATCCCATGTTTCATGGGTTGATAAGGCTTGGCACACTCAACTCCTTCGAGCATGTCCGCCGAGTAGGGGTCCATATAGAAAGGCTTATAAAGGAAGAAGAATTGGGTTTAGGAACAGACAACAGCAACGCCGCCAGCAGCTTGATAAAAAAAATCTTTCTGAAAATCAATTGATAAGAAAAAAATTTAAAAACTTATCAAATATTTACACTTTAATTAGTAAATTTTAAAGAGGTCCTTATTGTTTATTTTGGATAGACTTCTAAATTGTTAGGACCGGCCCTGTTCAAACTTATTGTTTTTATCTCGGTTAATTTTATACTACTTGAAAATGGAGTGTTTTGAGACTAAGCCTTTGGTAAAAAAAAATGGTATTTATATTAGTCACATATTCTTTAATCTATGGAATCTTTATTATTGTTATTCATCCTAATGAATTGGGAGTCTTTGGAAATTTTTGTAAGCAATTTCCTATTTATTGTTTTAATTTTATTTTCATGCATGTTAGAATTGTTTGTAATGAAACCGGGTATTATCTGATCTTAATGGAACTATTCAAACCTTGTGTAAAAGAATTTGGGATGAGTATGAGATTTAAAAAATTTATATGATGAGTATGAAACGAGTATGAGATTATCCCTTTGAGTACCCAGTATCCGTTAGGATAATAGGATTGGTAATTCAAAAAATAATTGGATATAAGATTGACACTATCTGTTGTCATCCCTACTTCTATTTGTATGTATTGGCATGATTCTATGCTTTTAACATTAGGAAAAATTTAGTCGATAGCTTCCAAAATGTTGTCATTTTTACCAATAGTAAGAACTATATCGTTTTTATAGATTTATACTGGTTCGACCTTCGGCCTACGTCTAGTCCTCACAATACCTTCTTCTAAACTTTAATCCACTATTGAACTCTTTCGGAGGTAGATAACAAACATTTTACAATATAGCCTAAGTTTAAGTAAGGTACATTTCTTTACTACAACATTCAACTAAATCACTGTTTGATGCTTATAATCGAAGCAATAAAAAGCGCTACTGATTTTACAATTGAAAAGATTACACTTTTGGATGACAAATGTATTTGAACTAATCTCTCTCAAATTAATAACACGGATATGAATTAGCTTTCTGTTTTTGCTCTTTGCTATGTTTTCACTATTGCAATGTATCTCATTTTAAGCTTGATGATCGGTTGTGAATATTGAGCTTGAACTTGGGTTTTATAGGTGGAGCTTTCAAACTAATCGTTTAAATCAGAAGGAGGTTGTCGCGAAGAAACAACTTCTGTTCTTTCTGGAGCTTCTAATTGCTCTGCCCATACTTCCATTTAAGGAAACTAGTTGTTTCCTGCCTTCAAAAGATCATTGACTGTTGAGAGCTTCAATCAATGATCTTTTTCTGATTCTGATTCCGCAAACTGTAGGTTGGTCATTTCCATTTTGGTGATAACTGATAGAGATGAATTTCTGATAGAATCTTTTGTCTTCTGTATTTTATCCAGAACATGAAAGTCTTCTTTCTGACTTTGCTTATGGGTTTCTGGTTCTGGTTCTAGGCTTCTCGACTAGGCCTTTAGTTCTTAAGGCCTTTTTGCTATCTTTTGAATTAGCCACTAATGCCTTATATAATATTAATCACTTGAACAAAATTGTTAGTACATAAAAACATTATAATTATTCTGAATTTTAATAGTTAGAGGGGTCTAATTCTTTAATTGTAATTTTTGTTATATTCAAAACTTCATCAACATTGGGTTTCAACAGCGTTATTGTTTGATGAGGTAATCATTTCATTCATGAGAAGAAGTGGATAGACTCGGATATACTTATTGAGAAGGTTAGAATTTTTATCCGGGACTACTGTACATTAAACCTTGGCCCTGCGAAAGTATAGTATCCTCCTCCGAGCAGTATTGTCAGAATTAATTGCAATGCCAAATTTAGGCAAATGGTCATGCGTGTAGGGTAGGTCTAATTGCTAGAAATTCTACAGGCGTTGTAATGACTTATGTGGAAATTCCTATTGCTCCTTGTTTGACGGTGGAAGAGGCGGAACTTCGAGCTATTTCAGAGGGCATGCTCTTTGCCCGTGACTGCAGTTTTAACAAAATTATCGTGTAATCTGACGCAAAGATTGTGGTGGATGCACTCCATTCTAAGGCCTTTCCTTAGCTTTTTGGACAATTGATTTGGATGTTGCGATGTTTTTCATTGAGGATTGTCCAGCTCCAATTTGATATAATGTGTGTAATGACTAGACTACACTTTTGCATTAATAAATGGTACTGTTTCATAAAAAAAGGTCAAATCTTTGTTATGGTAAAATATTATTATAATTATTACAATATAATTATTCGTTGAGAGAGTTATGCATATGAGTTAAAATTCAAATCCACCTACAGCACTTTTATCCACGCATAAATATAAAGGTAAATAATTTATTAGTCTCAATCTTTTATCCACGCATAAATATAAAGGTAAATAATTTATTAGTCTCAATCATTTTATATAGTTTCTATATTTTGAAAAATATATTATAACGTTTCTATCTTTTGTCAATATTAACTTTTTGGTCCGTTTATTTATTTTTTTAGATTTTCAACCGAACATATCTTAGTTTCCAATACAGCCATAGTACTATATAAAATGACCATGTTACTCAGTTAAAAATCTAAAAAAATACACAGAAAAACCAAAAGATTAATAATAAGAAAGAATAAAGATATTTTAATACGTTTTTCAAAATAATGGGACTAAATAATGTGTTAAGTAAAAAGAAGGACTAATAAATTATTTACTCTATTACAATAAAGAAAAATAAGTATCATGTTGGTAATCTTTATGTATAAAAGGGACCAATCACATTTCATCACATAGATTGAGACATTTTCACTTTGCATCTCTTCTCCATGTTTTAAGTAGATATATAACTTCTTTCTTCCTCACTCTTTGTCTCTCCCTCATCCATCTCTTCTCAACATCTATATGTAAACTAGTTTCTTCAATTGAGTTTATGGAATCTCAAGAGAATGAAGATTCAATGCTACAATCTTAATCACATGCACCTTAATGAGCATGTAGAATTTGGTCATTCACCGTTAGATTTAGGCTTATTAGAATCCTAAAGTGGAGATTCAAAGCATCACGAGGCTTAGATTTAATAAACCTAGATCTAACGGTGAATGAGCAAATTCACTTGTTCATTAAGGTGCATGTGAAAATTCATGTTCAACGCTATGGATTTCTTCATCCTATCATAGAATTAGAATTGAGAGTCTTAAAATTTTAGTAAGTATTTTCTCTGCTCTTAATAATATTTGTGACTCGGTTATGTTTAGAAACTATGGACCTGTTTAGTTTTACTCTTGTTTGCTATTCGATGTTTGATGTTGTCATGGAGCCACTTTAACTAAAAGCTCGAGCTGATAGTTAAAGCCCAATCATATATATAATATTAATCTCCGACAGACACTATGGTTTTTGTTTGCTATTGCAAAAATAAAAATTCTCTATGGTGATTGGAAAACATTGTTTAAATGGAGCAAACAACCACCCCTATATACACATGGAGCAAATAAACACTATTTAAAAGTATTATTAGAGATAATGTATTAATCACTCCTCAAATTACTAATTCTAATGATCCTACTAGAAATTGATTATAAATATTGTCTTCCCATGTATGTCCTTAACCACGGTCACTTTGACGATATGAGGTAATGACTCAAAATTGTTATACACAACATATGCGTCTCCACCCCGTTAATCCCCGATAGGGATCCCGATTATTTCCTGTGATAATTGATTTTTTTGAATGATTTAAGTACATTTTAATTAGGTGATTATTTGTTTTCGATTTTTAGTTTTTCTTATGATTTGAAAAATTTGAAATTCTGCTTCTTCCCTAATGACCCCTCACTAGACACCAAAAGCTCAGACATCCTCTTACCCAGAATTTGAAATTTTAAGAGCATTAGACTAAGGTAGAGTATTAAATATGAAACCCAATAATAAACTACTATGAGATACTTTTGAATGTAATTAAACTCGTAATATAAGAGTTTATATTTAACTCGACAAACAATTTGGACTAAAACAATCAGCATAACACATAAAATAAGTATTTCTAAACCCAGATAGTTCAAAAAACCGTTTAGGATGGTGTAAAACAAAACAAAACCTGTGGAAAGAAAATCGTCTAATGTGATTTGGATGTTTGGGAACTTCCCAAACATCCAAACCACGTTAGATGGTTTTGTTTCTTTAGGTTTTGTTTTACAAGTGTAAACGGTTTTTACGACTATATAAGTTTAGAAATACTGATTTTATGTGTTATGATATTGCGATAGTTTAAATTGTGTTTAGTTAAATATAAACTCTTAGATTATGAGTTTAATCACGTCCAAGAGTATCTGGTAGTTGTTTATTATTGGGTTCTATAATACTCTACTTTAGTATAATGCTTTTGACGTTTTAAATTTAGCTTAATACACAAATAACCCCCTGAACTTGTCCAAATGTTGCAACTGCCCCCTCCAACTTTCAATTGTAACAACTTACCTCTCGAACTTGTCTAATTGTAACAATTTACCCCTTAAACTTGTCCAATTGTAAACTATAACCCCAAATTGCTGACATTGACTACAATTGAAGAGACGCGTGAAATGCAAAATCTGCAACGCTCGTGGAGTGTGATAATCAGATCTTTGACGTGATACGAATCCGGGAAAACGCTTTTACTGTTGCTTCAAGTACGGGATAAAAAAATTCCCAATTTGGGGTTATGTTTTACAATTGAACAAGTTTAAGGGGTAAGTTGTTACAATTGAAAGTTGAGGGGTGCAGTTGCAATATTTGGACAAGTTTAGGGGGTTATTTGTGTATTAGACCTTTAAATTATGGGTAAGGGGATGTATGCGCTTTTGTTGTCTAGTGAGGGGCTATTGGGAAGAATGAGCAGATTTTAAGACAGTTGATAACGTATATTATTTTCAGAAAAAGTTCAAGAAAAGCTTTATGAAAATAACTGTTTTTGGCCTTGTTTGACAATTAACTATTAGCTGATTACCTTTTTAGTTAGCTGATTTGATTAGTAGATTGTGTGAACTTGTTTAGTAAAACTTAGCTGATGTTTGTGTAAAATGATAAATAAGGACATAGTAAAACATTTATTTGAGGTTAAAAAGTATTAATTAGAGTAAAAATGTCCATAAAAAGATATGCAACAATAAGCTAATTGAAAAAGCTTTTAAAATTAGCTTTTTCAAAATTAGCTTTTTGAACTCAATAAGCTTTTTCAAATCTCTTTTCACACATCTTTTCATCAAACATCACTATTAGAGATTTGACTAATCAAAACCTCTAAATGACTCAAACTTCTAATTTTACTCCAAAAAGCTTTTTACCAAACATTAGCTTTGTAATGGTTGGGAGTTTCAAAGGGTTTGAGACCAGCGCATCCACTGTTTTTCTTATGCAGAACTGCCTTGTGGATCTACTTTTTGTGGTATTCACTTCAATGATTGATATTGTAATAATTACTTTTGAAAAATCAAATGTCAACAATTATTTAATTAAAATTATTCTAACTTGTTTAATCATCTAAAGAATCACTGTTCCATTAGATAATGGTATACAAGGGCTGACGAATAGCCTGTGCTATACGTAATGCAGTTCCATCCCTTAAGCCCGTTTCCAAAATTTGTTTAAAATATAATCAATCAATCATCTACTACAAGAAAAAAAAAAACTATTACTTGTTCAAATATAAAACTTGTCATCTTTAATATTAGAACCACATACCCGACTTATTTTACTTTTCCAAGACTTGTGTAAAGTACCCTTCCACATGTAACTTACTTTTTTGCAACTGATCGATTAATTAATTATATTCTATGCAAATTGAGAGAGTTATCTGAACATTTTATGCAGGTTGAGGGGACTATCGAGACATTTAAAAAATTCAACGGACTAATCAAACTTTTTAGACAAGTTCAAGAAGGCAAATGAAGTATTAAACCAAAAAAAAAAAAAACAAAAAAACTAATAGAATCAATGTGAAGCAGTGATATTTATTTACATGCTTGAAAATATAAAGTAGGCAACAGCTAAATTAGTCATAAAAGAGTTACAAAAATGTCTTATTCTTGGGTACAATCTGACTAAGGTTCATACAACTTCTGCCAGTTTTGTCAACGAACAAGGGGTTGGAGGTTGATGGTACCTAAACCATGACCACAGCCAACTGTTATTAATTTGAAATTCTTCTAGTGTGTATTGTTGAACTACAAACAACACAAAATGATAGGTCAGTGCAATTTCGGATTATCGTGTTATGATTATATATGATATAAATGTGCGTTATGATTATTATATATGATATGAATGTAAGAAAAATTATAATCATATTATGTCAATCAAATTGTCTTTTATAAATCATAAGGATTCTAACCTATTCGATTTTTGTTGGTTAAGCTGATTATCTTTCAATTCGAACATTTTATATCCGATGACCAAAAAAACCAGTTTTAAACGAGAAACTCGGTTAACATTAACATCATGGTACTCATTTCATAGCATTTAAAACTTGATTTTTTAATAGTTCGAAAGTAGGGTGTTATATGATGTGTCTATAAAGAAACTAAAAAAACTTTATCTCGAACTATAAAAGATACAATATGAAGGGCTTAAAAATGCCCTAAGATGATCAATTTGATCTTCGAACTTGGTTATCACAGTCACAGTCAAATAGGTCTAAAATAAACTTTGCATATCACTTTTATCCACAACTTAGATTTTTGGTCAAATTAATCCAACACGTGTTCAAAATCAGGAATCATATATGCATTACGTGTCGTTATCCTCTATCCCATTCTCCATCACATGCCATTTCTGGAGTAATTTGAGGAAATTGCCAAGTAGTTGACTAAATTGATACATAAATTTCTTTTTTGGACCTATTTGACCTTGCTAACATGAGTTCCTAGAAAAAGATAATATTGTGCATTTATTGATAACTTGGGGCCCTAGAAAAAGAAAGAAACTGCATATGCCAAACAAGTGGCACATTCATTTATTCTATAGGGTAAATTACATCCATGGCCCCTAAACTCTTTGCACTTATTTTCATTATGACCGATGAACTTCAAAATCGAACACTATAGCCCCTGAACTTTACATTTTACTTTACTGACATAATAACTCTAATAGCAGGTAACCTTCGAGTATAAAACCGATAGAAATGATGTTCTGAGCAACACTAATTCTTGAATTTTTTGATTTTGAGGATATTTAGGTTTTGTTTAATTAGGAGAGAGAAAATGATTGTTTAGACAAAGAAATACTAAAAAAATTTATTTAGAAAATTAAGAAAAAGTGGTTTCATGAGAATTATGTTCCCAAACAACTTCAATTCTTGAATTTTTCATTTTCAGATCATCATTGGTCATTTTGACGTGATCAACGTTGAAAAAAAGGGTCCTTGTGTTAGTAAAGTGTAAAGTTCAAGGGTCATAATGTTCAATTTTGAAGTTTAGGAGCTGTAATGGAAGTAAGTGCAAAGTTCAGGATCATGAGTGTAACTTACCCTTATTCTATATCATAAGGTTTTCAGCATTGCAATTCCAGAATCCACAACAGGGGAAAAGATAACACAAGAACAGATTGCAGAAAAACAATCTTGCCAATAGATAGGGATAAACTCCACCAACAGTTAATGAAGTTTCGGGTCTATTTTATAAAGATCACTAAACTTCATTTTCTTTCACTAAAATCTCACATTTGCTTTAAAAAAAAGTTATTCTAGGCAATTTGTGTAAAAAAAACTCACAGGAATGTTGAAGTAGCACAAAAGATAGTTGACTATATTATCATCTAAACGCCATATCGGACAATTATGTGCCACGTGGCACACACATGGTTGTCACATTTCTACCACGTTAACCACAGAAGTCACAAAAGTCAGACATGTCCGACATGATACTTAGTTGACATATACTCAATTGTTTTCAGTGCTACTACTCCAGTAAATTCTTATACACATATTGTCCGGAATGACTTGCTTGAAATCAAATGTGAAGTTCTGTGATTTTATTGAAAGAAAATGAAGTTTGGTGACCTTTGTGAAACAGACTCCAAACCTTATAACTGCAGTGCATTTTACCCCGACATGTCCAACATGACACTCAGTCGATATATAGTCAACTGTCTTTTGTGCCACGTCAATAATCTAGTGAATTTTTGTACACAAATTGTCCCAAATGGCTTCATTGAATCAAATGTCTTATATAGTCAACTGTCTTTTGTGCCACGTCAATAATCTAGTGAATTTTTGTACTCAAATTGTCCCAAATGGCTTCATCGAATCAAATGTGAAGTTCGGTGATTTTATTGAAAGAAAATCAAATTGAGTGACCTTTGGGAAACAGACTCCAAACCTTATCACCGTCAGTGCATTTTACCCCAATAGAACAATAAGAACAGAGTATTAAAAACCATGATTAAACACAAAATCTGAGTTACTGAAAGCAAGCCATACATACCTCTTCAATTAGTGAGACAAGCACAAGTGAAGCCATCACTAACAATTTTATTAATGGCATCTCTAAATTTGTGATAATCCTCAACTTTGTTGTAGACTTGATGTGAGATCCGAGCATAACCAGTAACTGAATCAACTTCCCCATCTTTTGGAGCTCTAAAATAAATTGGGACTTCAACCTCAAAATTATCCCTCAAATAGGTCCTTAACTTCAATGTATCTGATTCACTTGAAATCCCCAAAGAAACAGGTAATCCAACCATAATCATGCTTCCACACATCTCCGGCGGACACCCCAAATGAGTCCCCCAAGCTTTAACCAACATCTCCCCCATCTTCACCACAGTCTCATGATTCCTTTTCTTGATTCCCTCAATCCCACCTGAAAATAGGGGTTGGAGTGTCGTGTCATGTCATAATCGTGTTATGTGAACTATATACTCCACATGATTATATATGATAAGAGAAAATTACAAATTTAATTCTCATAGTTATTGGGGGATAACATATTTAGATTCCAAGTGTAAAACTGTGCAACGTTATCACTAACGTTTTGTAGATGGAGCAATTGATCAATCCATTAACGATATATCCAACAGAAGCCATTTCTCCTTAATTTAGTTCCATATCTGCGGCACCTAAGGTACAAATTTAGTACTATGTTTATTTATGGAGCAATTAAAGACTCCATTGACTATATATCAAACCAAAGTCAATTTCTTCTTAGTTTTTAGTTCCATATTTACGGCACCTAAGGTACAAATTTAGTACTATGTTTATTTAGGGAGAATAGATTTAGACTCCATAGATAAAGTTGTGCAATACTAACACTAAGGTATGGTTGTTAAAAGCGTAAGACGCACTAGAACGCAAGAGGATCCTAGAGCCTAGGCACCAGACGCAAGGTGCACACAAGACGCATTAAAACATCCTATTTTTAACTTGGAACCCTAAAACACAGACCGTGTAACTTCTAAATTTCTGCCTAGGTGCACCTCTGGCAACGCGCTAGGCTAAAAGAGACGGGGGCACGCCTGTTGAACAGAGCCCGCCTTTTGGCTTCACAAGCGATCTGCCTAGAGTCTAGCACCTTTTGAGCCTGAGGCGGACCTTTGATAAATATGAAATGTACATTAATAGAGCTTAGATAACACAGAAATGGAACCAAATTAATGGATGAAATTGCTCTATCTTAAAAACATTAGTACTAATATTGCATGATTTTGTATGTGTTGTCTAAATCTATTCAAGTCCAATAACCATAGCACTAAATTCTGTATGTGTAGTCTAAATCTATTCAGTTCCAATAACAATAGCATTAAAAGGATCGTGACCAACAGTTTATATCTAAATCGACTTGTCATGTCAAAAATTAATAGCCGTACCTGGAAATCTGTTGATGAATTCCAATGCTGAAGGAACTACTAATTGGGCACTATAATCTCTTGTACCAATCCAAGCACTCTCTATAGCTAACCCATTTCCATACTCATGGGAAACAACAGGATGATGAAGATCATCATTACCTTTACTACTTGACTTTCTGCAATACAAAAAAGCAACAGATGGTGGACAAAAAAACCATTTATGCAAATTACTAGTGTAGAAATCAGCCCCAATTTCTTTCATATCAACATCAACACACCCAATTCCATGAGCCGCATCAACAAACACCTGCTCGACACTTTCTTCTCTGCAAATTTGAACCAATTCCTTAACAGGAATCACAACACTAGGCATTGAAGTAACATGATCAATCACAGCTAATCTCACTTTCCTCCCATTACCTTTCCCCCTTTCTAAAGCCTTTCGAAATTCAGTTACAATTTCCTCCTTCGATTGCACCGGAAACGGCAATTGAACTTCAATCACATGCCCGCCGGCGCGAGTAACGTAAGCTTCAACCGATTTCTTAACAGCTCCGTACGCGTAATGAAGCATAACAGCAACATCGCCTTTATTGAATCTGCCTTCAGTGAAAGACCTAGCTGATTTCTGCAAAACAATTGCAGCCGCGGTTGTGGCGTTATCGACGAGTGAGACTTCGTCAACGTGGTCGGCGTTGATTAAGGATTTCACGATGGTTCGAGATTGAAGGATACCGGGTTTGAGGCCGTTGAAGTAGAAATCGTCAGGCTGCCGGAGGAATTTTAATTGCCATAGACGTTGAGCGGAAATGATTGACTGCGGGCAGCTGCCGAAGCTTCCGTTGTTGATACGGGCGATGCAGGGGTCATGGTGGGAGAACTCTGATTGGATTTCGGAATCGGTGATTTCCGGCGACGGAGATGAGAGTTTGGGCTTTTTAGCTACGGCGGAGTCAGAATCAGTAATGTTACCGTTTAAGGTGTGATTTGTGTGGTTGTTGTTAGTCGCCATGAGAGTGGTTGCTTCGGTTTGGAGAGAAGGGGAGACGGCATGTAAGACGGCGCCGGCGGAGGAAGTGGTGGATGGGGGAAGCGTCAATATAGAATTATAATGGCAAGTCCCATCTTTAACTGAATATGCTTTTCCATTGCCACTCCCTCCAATTTGTGAGATAAAGTACCTGCCAATAATATACTTCTTTGGATAAAAATTAAATAATATTAATTAATAATGATAATTTAATAATAATCTAAGCTTATTATTCACATGGACCTTAATGACCAAGTGAATTTGGTCATTCACCGTTAGATCTAAGCTTATTAAATCTAAGCCACAAGATGTTTTGAATCTCCACCTTAGGATTGTACTGAGTCTAGATCTAATGGTGAATGATCAAATAGTACGTGATCATTTAGGTCCATGTAATCAAAACCGAATCAATGATACAATCCTTCAATTATGAAATCTGTTCTTTATGACTCAAGAAAAACTAACTTTTAAAAATAACAATAATTAAAATAAAAATTTGATAAAATAAATAATAGTTTTAATATAGTGATAACAATAATAAAAAATAATAATTATAATTATAATAAATAATGATAAATTACTGAACTCAACGGATTACTGAATTGAACTGATTGTTATTGAAATTAAGTAATAAATGACAGAGCTATATCCTTTTTGGTAAAAAGGCTTTTAGAATAAAATGAGAAGTTTAAACCATTTTAGAGTCTAATAGTGGTATTTGAAACAGTTTATTGGGTTAAAAACTAATTTTGAAAAAGTTGTTTTTAAAAATTTTTTTAATTAGTTTATTGCTTCGCTCTTTTGAATAATATTTTTATCTCTAATTACTACTCTTTAACCTAAAAAAATTAACATATCTTATTTTCTCTGTCATTTTACACGAATAGCTAGTTAACTGACAAACAAAGTCATAGTAAATAATATAATTAATAATGAATAAGTTATGTTATTTTAATTATTAAAATAAGTTATTGTGTATATATTTCACACAGTTTTGATCACATGCACCTTAATGATCATGTATAATTTGCTCATTCACCATTAGATATAGACTTATTAGAATCCTAAGGTGGAGATTTAAACCATCCTAAAGTGGAGATTCATAGCATCCTGATATTTCACATAGTTACATATAATGCAGAAGCTAAAATAAAATACTTGGCAATAGTTAACAAAAATTTATTAAAAATTAGGAACTTTCGTCCATTGCAAAAAAATTGAAAAGATTAAAAAAAATTATACATTTAACAGCGAAAACTTTCGTTGATATTTCTAACTTTAATATTATTTCTCTAAAATTGCGATCAACAGTACTTCTCTTATTAAAGAAAATATGATGTTATACGTTCTTTTATTCAAGTTGTAACACATGACATATTTTAGTAACTTATTATATTAATATATCTCTAAACTCATGTATTTATCTAAAAAAGTCAATAACTATGTTATACTTTTAAAATATTCAATTTATCCTTAAACTGGTTTAAAGTAATTTGTTAACTCTTAAAATCCACGTGACAGAGTAAAATAAGATTTTGAAAAGGTTAAAATATGTATAGTTTAAGCATATTCATGGGTCAATAGATCACTTTATGAAAATGTTTTTTTTTTTTTATAGATCACTTTATGAAAATTAAAAGGGGAAAATATATACCTTTAAAGAGTCAATTGGTTATTTTAAATAAATTTAGACGGCTATTAAAACTTTTTAAAAGTACAGGGAAAATTTGACGTTTTTAGACAAATATTGGAGATAAAATATACTAAGCCTACTTTAATCATATAAACATAGTTTTAAGAACCGAATTGGAGCACTCGGTCCAACGGAAACTGGTTATAATTCTAAACCAAAGGTGGTTCAGTTTTTAATCTTTGAAAATCGGTCCAAACTGCTCAACCGTTAATAAGATTGAAATATGATAAGTATGTCCAGTATTATAAATTGGGTGAAAGATATGTAAGAGGATAAAGAATTGAGGACAACATATTTTCTTTCTTCTTTATTCTCCTCTCTTACAAGCACGTGTCCAATGGACGAAATAGATGGCTTGAGCATTTATAATGACGGTTCCAATGGGTGAAATAGATGGTTTAAGCATCCATTGACCATTAATAAAATGTTGGTAAAAAAATATGGAGAACCCATCGTAAGTTATGTACAAAACTTTAATTTTTTTCTCCAAAAAAAGCCTAAAAAAATCCCAATTGAGCATCATATATTACGAAGGAACACTCCAAACACTTCGATCGGCCAGTGAATCCTAAATTTGTTATTGATATGATATAAATGTAAAAAAAAAAAAGAATATTCAATATTTTGTGTCCAACATGTTTGTGTAAATAGTATAATCATAATAAAAATAAAATAGAAAATAAAATAATATTGTAATAATAATGAAGAAGTAAAATCTGACCTTTTTAAGATTTTAATTCGGTGCATTTTGATTTCCACAACCGTCGAAAATACAAAGGTATTAGATTTTATAATAAAGTTCAACCACTTTGAATCAATATATTTATAGCATAAACATTCAATAAATTGACGGAAATTTCTATAAATTTATTTTGTATTATACTTAAAAAAAAACTTTGTATAAATTATTTCATATTGATTAAATAGCTATCTATTCTTTTAATTTTAATGAAATAAACTACTGAATTTTTATATATTATTCTAACTTTTCTTTATTTGTTGCACTTTTTAGACGTATTGTTCGTTGTTTAATATTTGTTGTTGTCGGTTAATTTTTTTTTCAAAATAAATTTAAAATGAATAACCAAATAAATATTAAGTGAATATGAAATTGTTGATTTATCATTTATTTTTGTTTTTATAAGTAAATTTTTCTATTTGTATATAATATTTTTAGTCTGGTGATAAAGTTTAAAAAGAAAAATATGAGTATAGAAAAATTTTGGAGAAGAAAAATTATTTATTATTCCTATATTTTCAAAAACACATGGTAAGGTCTCTAACCTTTTTCTCAGTGAACTGTTTAGTCCTTCCGTCTGTTTGCTAGATTTTTTTACCGTTTATGACTTCGGAAATGACTAAATTATTCTTTACTATTTACCTTCAAACTTCAGAAGAGGAAATCCAATTTAGAAAAAGAAGCTATTTGTATGGAGAACAAGAAAAAGAACAGACCCAATGCTTATGAATTTGAACGATTAAGAAGAAAATCAAGAAGAATAACATTCAAAGTTGATTTCAGATGCATTAGAGTTTAAAAGGAAGGGAAAATAAAGGAAAATAAGAACGCAAATCCAAATTGACTAACAGAATCTTCATGAGAGTCTAACAGCAGGGACTAAACAGTTCACCGAGAAAAACGTTAAGGACATTACCGTGTGTTTTGAAAATACAGGAACTAAACAGTGTGTTTTATCAAAATATAGGGACTAATAAATTAATTACCCTTTTTTTTGGATCAGTATAGTTGACTTACTAAAAATTTGAACAATTCAAATAAAAATTAACAGTTGATTTAAAAAAAAAAATAACCGAAGAAATTCCATACTATATTTAAAAAAATTCATGAATAAATAAATATATCTTGCTATGATTCACCTAAATATATTTCAATAGAATAAAATAAGGCTATATTTCAATATGTTCATTGCGTTAAATATTAGGATAAAGTTCAAATAAAACTCATGTGGTTTCACTAATTTTTGGATAAAAGACTGTGGTTTACTTTTTGTCAAAACGATGGCTGAGGTTTTCAACTTTAGCAAAATAAGGATTTTTTCGATTGATACTATTAAAATCACCTTTAACAACTTCAAAAATGACATATTTTAAGAACTACTAATACTCTAAGCAACTTTAATTCTTCAACTTTTTTATTTCGAGATTATTTAGATGATGTTTGGTAAAGAGAGAGAAAGTTAATGTTTAGAGAGAGAAAGTTCCAAAAAAGATGATTTTCTAAAATCGAAAATGTAGTTCCATAGAAAACATGACATTGAACAACTTTAATTCTTGAAAATTTTCATTTTGAGGTCGTTAAAGATAGTTTTAATAGCATTATTAAAAGTGCGAAACCTCAGTCCTCGTTTTGACAAAAAGTAAACCACAGTCCTTTATCTGAAAATTAGTGAAATCACAGGGGTTTTATTTGAACTTTCCCCTAAATATTATTAGGATAAAATAAAATAAAATAAACTTATATTTTCCGATTTTAAAATAAGTTTGGGAGTTAAATCAATTTAAGCTCAAAAATATATGTGAATTAAGAAAAATTATGTCCGACACGTATAGAACACATAATAAGACCCATATGATGATGTTATGTATACACGTTTAATCTCGTATTAATAATAATGTAGCGTAAAAGTGAAATGAAATAGCGAAATTTAAGATTGATGAGAGGTTTTCTATCTTAAGACAGTCCGGTTAAAACGAAGAAAGAAACGGAATTCTCACTATACCTCTTATTACCCTGTAAGTATTTCAGAGCTAGGAAGTAAGCGTAGGGGAAAATAGGGCTTGGAACTAAGCTAAGGTATTTCCTTCTTGTGATGAGAAATATGAATTTCACTCGTGGAACAAAGAGAGAATTGGTAAAGATTGGAATCCACAAGCTCGAAGCAAAGAGAAAGCTCGGCCCAATTCTTATCTCTGTTACCTCAATCTCTTGAGCGTTTCAAAACTAACCTCTATTCTTTACTTCGAGCTTGTGGATGAGAATTAAGCTCGGTCCTGTTGTTATCTCTGTTACAGTAAAACCTCTATATAAGAATACACTTGGGACCGAGCTATTTGTATAACAATTGGGAGGTTGTTACTAAATAGAGTTTGGTTATAGAGGTTATTACCAAGTTGGGGCCGATTTTTTTATAACAAAATAGAGATTATTTCTATATATAGTATTCCTATATAGAGGCTTTACTGAACCTCAATCTCTTGAACGTTTCAGAACTAACCTCTATTCTTTACTTTCCTAGCTCTATTTCAGAGCTAGGAAAGTAAGCGCATGGGGAAATAGAGTTTGGAACTAAACTAAGGTATTTAGTTCTTGTGATGAGAAATATGAATTCACCCGTGGGACAAAAACCGAATTGGTAAAGATTGGAATCCACAAGCTCGAAGCAAAGAGAAAGTTCGGCCCAGTTATTATCTCCGTTACCTTAATCTTTCGAGCGTTTCAGAACTAACCTCTATTCTTTACTTGCTTTCTACATTACAATATTACATATACAAAGTAAAGACTGCGAAGGAAGCAGCTAACTATCCTTTCTTACATTACGTAATTAAAAGTTGACTTACTATCTAATTCTTTATCTTATCGGTTGACTTTGTACAAGCCCTATTAACTTTTTCAGCGTAACCTCACTTTTACCCTAGACTTCTTCCCCTAAATTATTTATCCAAATTATTTAGTGCAAAACAAATATAAATGGACATTGTATTTTTTCTTTTTTTTTAAATGGACATTGTATTAGTCCATTTGAATGTCCGAATAGTAAAATTATTTGATAAAATAGTGAATAATTAAATATGATTATTAGTGGAGGAATTAGGTAGAAAAAATAGATAAATTGGATAAATTAATAATTATGTGCAAGAAAACTCCAAAACTTAAAAGGTCAGAAGGCAATAACAATGGTGGGAAAGGGTCCCACCAAACATCAAATTGATATATTCAATTCCTTGACGGCAATTTTGTTTATAATTAACAAATTATTGATGCTTTAATCTTATCTTCCATGTCACTATTAAGGATATTGAAAAAAACCGAATCCGACCACAATAATTAATCCAACTCATTTTAGTCTAAACAGTTCGGTTTTGGTATTAAAATCCAATGTTTTAAAAATCGGATCGGATGTCGAATCGGATTGATATTTAGATTAAGGGTCAATTGGTTTAACCGGTTGATTCGGATTAGTTGAACCGGATGACATCATAAATAATATATATATTAATTTTATTTAAATTATAAAATTTACTAAGAGTTTAAAATTTTATTTTATATATGTTTAAAATTTAAATACTTTTTCCAAAAAAAAAATTAAATACTAAAGTAACTTTGTTTATATTGTAAAGATTAATTAAGTTTTTAATAATATTTATCATAAAATATAAAAAATCAATAAAATTTTAAATTTTAAGTACCAGTATAATACATGAGTATATAGTGTTGTTTTTAATCACAAGTTGAGAGCTAACTTAGTGGTAAGATGAACATAGTGGTTCCTAAGGACCTAAGTTTGAATCCCACCTTTAACATATTTATTTTTTTAAGTTAAACATGTGTGAATAAGGGCTTAGGTTCGAATCACACCTTTAACATATTTATTTTGTAAGTTAAACATGTGTGAATGTAACCAGACCAAACCGCTCAATTAGACCGGTTCACAGTTGACCCGACCAGTTTAAGCGGTTCAATCCGATTTATTGAACATATTAAGAACCAACATCAATCAGACTGGAGATCTGACCGGTTCACGGTTGAACCGGCCGGTCCGATCTGGTTTTCATAACATTGTTAAATTCAACATATTGGAACATATTTTCACTAGTGTCATTTGGTTTTATTTGGGCCGTGGGTTTGGACTCGATGTAAGAAACACTATAGGGGGATATCGTCTCTGGCGTCGGATCTCCGTCAACCTCTGGACCAGCTGTCGAGACTGGTTTAAGCGATCCATCATAGTCCACTAGGGACTAGGAGAGTTAGACATCCGACCTTCGCTAAGGGAGGCGGATGTCTCTGTTCGAGTGGAATCCCAACGGACATTTTGGGTGGGCTCATAGTGCGGGTTCTTTCTATATCGACGTTTAACCACAGTATACCCTTTTGGGACGGATTACGGATATATGAATTGACGAGATGCCTGATGTTAAAAGGAGATAGACCCCTTCAGATGGTGTTGGCTGGCCAAGACTCGGAAAAACCTCGGCGCCACACGGTACTTTGGCTCGGGCTCCGACATTGTCACATAGCGGGACCACACGGTGCTTTGGCTCGGGCTCCGACATTGTCACATAGCTGTTAGTTAATAGATATTATTGTTAGATGTTTACTGTTGCAATAAACTGTTTGTTTATTAGCTATTTTTTTTAATAAAAAAATAATTGAATAAAATTAATCAATAACCAATGGGCTTACAAGAGAATAAGGGATAAAAGAGGTTACAATTAGAGATGGAGAGAGTAACTCCAATTTTGCAGCTGCATCAGCTTCTTTATTTGCCTCCCTTAGGACAAAATGAAAACTACAGTTAGGAATACTGTCAGCAATAGTGCGACAATCCCTCAAAATAAGTCCCAAACTCGAATAATCATCCTTCACATCTTGAAGTAACGAGTTTATAATCAATTGTGAATCTCCCTCTACACACACATCAATGTCACCTCGTTGTTTGATCCAACTGAGTGCTTCACGGTAGGAAATTGCTTCTGCAATTGACGGCCGGACTGCCCTTGGTAATGCTTCAAAGTGTGCTCCAATGAACAAACTATGAGAATCTCGAATGGTAGCTCCAATTCTGAACTTGCCGCCAACCCCCCAAACGGATGCATCAAAGTTTACTTTGATCCCCGACATTGGTGGACTCCAAAAATCCTTTCTGTTGTACCTGCATTAAACTGGTTGTTGGTATTTATTTGGACATTCCGCCAAGAAAGTAGAAACTGTGCAGCTCGATCGGTAATTTCCAAGGGAACGAATGTGCGCCTCTCCCACACAGTTGGTTGCAGCCATGTCAGATGAACCAAAGGAGTATGGTCCTTACTGCCATCGTCTCAGGTGAGGCCGTCCGTATGTAAAATATCTATTATAGACATGTTTTAAATTAATCAATAAATTAATTATAAAATAAAAAATGTAATAGATAAATTAATAAAAATAATCATAATAAAAAAAATTAAAAATTAAAATAAATTTTTATTGAACGTAAGCAAAACCTTGTTTTCCAGCAATGATGTTATAGAAATAAAAATAATATTAAATAAAGAAATATATTTTATGAAAATAAGAATATAATTTTTATCAATAACGAACAACTACAAACAGTTGTTCATAAAAAGCTCCAAAAGAAGTTTTTCGTGAAAAGCTCCGAAACTCAACTGTTTCCATAAAAAATGTTAAACATGTACACCTAATCAAATGTTACATTTCTTACGGTTTGAAGTGAAACATCAAACGCTCCTCCGAAAAGCTGAAACAAACACCCCTTACATATTTCCAATAGTGTCATTCCTGAGTTTTTATATTAAGCTCATGTTTTCCATATCACTTGAAGAACATCCAATTCACATTTGGATACGTGTATTGTGATCTCATTTAATAAATAAAATAGTGAAATTTCTTATAATATATATAGATCCATATATTACAGATCCTAAAATATATATGGGAAGTCCTCCATTTGACATGAAGAATCACTTACTTCTAATAATTTTTCATCATTCGGTTTGATTTAATCTGCAACTTTTCTTCATTTTTTTTTCTTAATTGTAATTATTTATCTATTGAGATTAATTATAAAACTAAAATTCTAGATATAAATTCATAAATGTTAGAAAATATATTCTAAACTTCTAATTTATAAATTCTAATCCTCAAATATATTAAAAATACTGATTTTACTAGTTTGGATATAATTCAAAATTATTATTTAATATAATTATTGATAATTTTTTAAAAATGAATTTATATATAAATTTCTCAAAATGTAACTAGCAGTTAGATTTGTTTGAATGTTTAGCCGGCACAGGCCCACAATGGGCCGAACTTAGAAAGGGTTAAATAACAAGAAAATTACACAGTAAATTATTTTGGAATTTATTTTAGGGTTATTAGTCCCCTCATTTTTACCTAACTCACTGTTTAGTCTTCTATTTTGAAAAACATATTATAAAATCCTTATCTTTTATCAATATTGACCCGTTGGTCCTTCTGTCTATTTTTTTCTTGATTTTTAACCATTATATTTTGCATAAACGGACAAATAGAAAATGATAGTGTAACATGACTATTTTGTATTTACTATGACCGTCTTGAAAGCTAAGATATGTTCAATTAAAAATCTAAAAAAACTAAATAGAAGGACCAAATGATTAATATAGACAAAAGATAGAAACCTTACAATGTGTTTTTCAAAATAGAAGGACTAAACAGTGGATTAGATAAAAAGACAGCGACTAATAAATTATTTACCCTTTATTTTACAGTCAACTATCCTTTTTTTTTTAATCTATCATCATATATTTTAAAGTATCAGAATCTCTGATTGAATTATTTCACTCATCCCTCTCGTAAAAATTTAATAAAAATATAATTTTAATTGACAAAAAATTAATTTTGTATCTTATAAAAAAAAAAAAATTTGTATATTTTTTCTCCTTCATTTAGTGGTAGAATTTTTTTGAATTTTAATATTAGTATCGTATAAAATATTCACATTAATATTAAAATCAATTAACCAAATAATTTTATTAGAATAAAAATATTATATTTTTATTAGAAATATATACATAATGTTTAAAAGGGACAAAGTACTAAAATATGCCTATGATTTTTGAGAAAGTATCAATTTAGGTTCCACATATAAAATAATACCAAAATAGGTTTAACGTTTAAAAAAGGGTACCAATTTAGACCTCGATAACGGAACATGATACGTCATTTATATTACTCCGTCAAGTTCTATTAATTGTACAGAACTTAACGAAGTATTATGAATGATGTTTCACCTTCCGTAATCGAAACCTAAATTGATACCATTTTTTAAACGTTAAGTCTATATTGGTACCATTTTATACATGAAACCTAAATTGATACTTCTCCAAAAACCATAAGCTTATTTTGGTGCCTTATCCCTATTTAAAATTATAGTTTTTAATATTAGTATCGTGTAAAATATTCACATTAATATTAAAATCAATTAACCAAATAATTTTATGAGAATAAAAATATTATATTTTTATTAGAAAAAGATCCAAGAAATATATACATAATGTTTAAAAGGGACAAAGTACTAAAATATGTCTATGATTTTTGAGAAAGTATCAATTTAGGTTCCACATACAAAATAGTACCAAAATAGGTTTAACGTTTAAAAAATGATACTAATTTAGACTTCGATAACGGAACGTGACACGTCATTTATATTACTCCGTTAAGTTCTATTAATTGTACAAAACTTAACGAAGTATTATGAATGACGTATCACCTTCCGTAATCGAAACCTAAATTGATACCATTTTTTAAACGTTAAGTCTATATTGGTACCATTTTGTACATGAAACCTAAATTGATACTTCCCCAAAAACCATGCGCTTATTTTGGTACTTTATCCCTATTTAAAATAATAGTTTTTAAGTGCATAGTGTTACATAGAAATGTAGATACTAATAAATTATTTACCCTGTAATATAATTTAATTTAAAAATATATAAAAGGTGGACTTGTTTGGGATAGGCTCCGGATTTGATTTTCTAAATCCAAATTCGATTAAATTTGATAGCGAGCTAGACTAAACTTGGACCGGGTGTTTTTAGGTACGAGTCTAGCCCCGGCTCATAAACAGGTCTAAGAACAATCGATTATTGCAGCTAAGACTAAACTTGGACCGGGTGTTTTTAGGTATGAGTCTAGCCCCGACTCATAAACAGGTCTAAGAACAATCGACTAATCGTTTGTGCAATACAAATCACACGACACAGGAGTTGCAGGAAACAATCATGATCATAAACATAGGGAATGTACAATATGATATAATTCATGTCCTAGAAAAAGATTGATAGATGGTTTGTGATGAACCACTAGTTAAGTTTGTCATAAGCAACTATGTTCTGGGGTTCACATTCAGGGCTTAAGAGGCGAACCAGGAGAGCTGTTGTTGAACTCGTAGAAATAGCTCCGCAAGTAGCCCATCGAAGACTCCTAGGAATTGTAATTCTAGGACCTGCAGAGACATTGCAACCATCAATATGATATAACAAAACAAGAATCCAAATTCATCCCAAATTCACTAAGCAAATTATTTTGCATGGAAACCGAAAAGGACACCGGGAAACGTTATTTGTAAGAAAATTTAGCTAGGAAGCGGAAAAGGACATGAAACGCGGAAACGCTAGTGAACATAGCTAAGCAACATCAGCCTTGTTAGTCTGATAACGGAGAGACAATTGGCCAGTAGACCAACTGGCTCAAGTATTGACACAGTTCTGAGGAAATCTCGGTGGAGAGTATTGAATGGAACATATCAACCCAGGATATTTTCATGGGTGCTAAATTGATATTTCCCCTTCACCGTTTGGGAATTCCCGTCTCTTTTTAGTTCGACTATATGGGTAGGATTGCAATGGTTATTCTTTATAAGATCGTTTTAAAATCTGCATCCATAAAAAGATGTGTTTGTGAACTTTTTGTCGTTCCATTTTAGTCAATCTCGGCACTTGTAAAACAGTTTCTTTTCTCATTATTAATCCAACTGAACTATCGACTATAAATTATATATTCACTTCTAGGAATAACTGCAAACACACCGATTTAAATTTTTGCAAGCAGAGAAGAACACAATTCAATAGCCATGGGAACAATGTAGACATGTTCATAGGATACGCAGCGCTCTTCTTGTTGCTATAGTTAGTTATTTGTCATTCGGAGAAGCAGAAGGAACAAGCATCTCTCTAAGCAATGAGATTCTACTTAGTGCAAAACAACCAATTTTGAGTTCAATGAGAGTTCCTTTGTTAGTCTTGAAGATTCCGAAGAGAATCAGAGGACTTCGGAATCTTCAAAACTAACAAAGGAACTTATATTGAACTCAAAATTGGTTGTTTTGCGCCAAATAGAACCCATTTCTTAGAGAGGATGTTTGTTCTTGCTGCTTCTTTGAATGGAAAATAACTAACTATAGCAACAAGAAGAGAGGTAGCCTAGAACATGTTACATTGTTTCCATGCCTATTGAATTGTGTTCTCTCTACCTGCAAAAATTTAAATAGGTGAATATAACTTTTGGGGAAAATGTGTGCGTTTGCGGTTATTCCTATTAGTGATGATACAATTTATAGTCGACAATTTAGTTAAATAATGACAAAAGAAATTGTTTTATAACTGTCGAGATGGACTAAAATAGAACCAACGGCAAAAGGTTCACCAACACATATTAAAACGATTTTATAAAGAACAGCCATTAAAATCCTATCCGTATAGCCGTGGAGAACAATGTAGACATGTTCATAGGCTACAAAGCTCTCTTCTTGTTGCTATAGTTAGTTATTTGTCATTCGAAGTAGCAAGAACAAACATCCTCTCTAAGCAATGAGATTCTAGTTGGCGCGAAACAACCAATCTCGAATTCAATGAGAGTTTCTTTGTTAATTTTGAAGAATCGGAAGAGAATCAGAGGATTCAAAGAAACCAATTCATGTTTGAATCCTCTGATTCTCTTCCGATTCTTCAAGATTAACAAATAAAACACTCATTGAACTCGAGATTGGTTGCTTTGCGCCGAATAGAACCCCATTGCTTAGAGAGGATGCTTGTTCTTGCTGCTTTTTTGAATGGAAAACAACTAACTATAACAACAAGAGGTAGCCTAGAACATGTCTACATTGTTCGCATGGCTATTGAATTGTGTTCTCTCTAACTTTGACACTCATGACATCAAGATTGAGTGATGCTTATTCGAATTCCTTCATACCTAACTTAAATCAACACAACAAGCAAGTTGGTGCCTTTTTTCACAAGATTTAATTTAATAACAGAAACACTCCGGGAAGAGATGATTAACTAACTTAAACAGCAATAGCTAAAGGCAATACAAAAGCTCAATTTGTAACAAATGCTCCCAAGAAATCAATTGCAATTCTCTAAATATACACATAAAAAGCAATGAAACAGATACAGTAAACATACCATAATGCAATCTACAAAGAACCCAGAAACCCAATGCTCCTCCAACAGTAAAAATTCCTGCGGTTTGCCTCATTAATCTGGAGCAAGGCTTACAATCCGACCTCATTAACTCGCCATCCGAGAACCCAAGGAAGCGTCTTAACGCCATCTATCCCTAAATCTGCCATAATCATATATCATGGTGATAACATTGTTAGAGAAAGTCAAATTAATGTGCTATTAAAACCTTAATAAAGATAACATAAAATCTTCCAGTGTGGCATTTTGTCGAACAGTTAGGTAACAACTAAACACACAAATCAAAATACAGCTTAAATCTGCCACAATCATATATCATGTTGATAACATTGTTAGGGAAAATCAAATTAAAGTCCTATTAAGCTTCTACAATAAAAATAACATAAAAATCTTTCAGTGCAGCATTTTGTCGAACAGTTATGTAGCAACTAAACAAAAATTAAAATACACAGTAAATCTGCCCTAAGCATATATCATATTGATAACATTACAAGAGAAAATGAAATTGAAATGCTATTAAGCTTCTACCATAAAGATAGGATGAATATTTACAAAACAGAATTGAAATACGTAGTTTTGTTTCAACAAATGACCAAGGAATCCAACTTTGGAGAAGGAAAGGTGAATTCTCTTATCGAACGTAATATGCATAGAATTGCTTCAATTGAGCATTTCATCGAACAGGTAATGTCCATAAAATTGCTCCATTTATGCATAAAATTGCTCCGATTGAGCATTTCATCGAACAGGTAATACGCATAGAATTGCTTCAATTCAGCCCATCAAGCAGGTAATATGCTTAAAATGGATTCAATTGACCATTTCATCGAACAGGTAATATGCATAAAATTGATTCAATTGAGCATTTCATCGAGCAGGTAATATGCATAAAATTGATTCAATTGGTCGTTTCATCGAACAGGTAATATGCATAAAAGTGAACAGATTTTCGAAGATCGATTGAGAAAGAAAAGCTAACAAAATAAAATTACCCATTATTCTAGTATTTCAGGAAAAAAAGAACAAACAGAAAAGAGAAAAGAGAGAAGATTGTACCTGTTTTGGCACTCAGAACCGTATGAAGTATCGGTGAAGAACCCTATTGAAATAACTCTTGAATGGCTTGTTCGCTTATTTATAGACTCTGGCAACTGAGGTCAAAGATTGAAGTTTGAAATTTGCCGCACTAATTATGCTCCATGTCCAACCGTCAAATTGAATCTACGAACGGATTTTAAAATTTCAAATCACTCTGGTTCTATTCCGGTCAGCAAAATAATCAGCAACTGAATTGAAATTTTATTTTGGTTCGGTTTATTTAACAATCTGGTTTGGTTTAATTAATTTTGGGTTAGTTTGATAATAGATTATCCGTTCAACTATTAGAAAAAAAAAAATACAAATACAAATAGGGTAATTAATTTATTAGTCCTATATTTTGAAAAAACACACGGTTTCGTTCCTGTATTTTCAAAAACACACGGTGAGGTCCCTAATCTTTTTTCTCAGTAAACTGTTTAGTCCTTCCGTCTGTTTGTTAGATTTTTTACCATTTATGAATTCGGAAATGACTAAATTACCCTTTACTATTTATCAGCCAAAAACAATTCACACCTCTGTGTTTTTCTCTCACAACTCGCGCTCACAAAAAAAATGGAGAAAGGATTGAATCTCTAACCCATAATCGAATCACTCATGCTCACTCTTTCTGTTTAAATTGAAGATAGAAATCGACTCAAATCTCTCTCGCTTACTCTTAATGGTGAGTTTAATTTGACTCAAATCCAAATTGACTAACAGAATCTTCATGAGAATCTAACAGCATAGACTAAACAGTTCACCGAAAAAAATGTTAGGGATTAAACAGTTCATCGAGAAAAATGTTAGAAATCTTACCGTATGTTTTTAAAAATACATGGACTAAACAGTGTGTTTTATCAAAATATAGGAACTAATAAATTAATTACCCATATAAATATAAAAAATACAATTTTAGAAATAACTTATAAAATATAAATTCCATTACAAAATATAATTCTATCTCAATTATATAAATTTTTATTTAGTGTCCTATAATTTCTTCAATTGTAATTTTTGAACAAGTGTATTATTTGAAAACTAATAAAACAAAAAATGTACAAAAAAAAAAAAAAATTATGAATTTTTTATTATTCGATCGATACCTGAACCAAACCGAATAAAAAAAAAGTAGGTTTGCTAATATTCGGTTCTAAAAATAGGACATATTTTGGTTCGGTTAGTAACCGGATCAAACCAATACCCACCCCTGTATTCAATAACTTCTATTTTTATCCAATCGCATTCAATGATCATACTCTTGTCTAATAACATTCAATAACCTCTCTATTCTTGTACAATTACATTCAATTGTTATGTAAATTTTCAATTTTTTTAATTATTTGTCTATTTGGAATTTTCTTTTTGAGACGTTGCGATCATTTTGACATGTGGCGGAGCACGTCTTTAGTTTTTTTTGCATCCAACAAATTTTATTGAGAAACTGGAGGTTGTTACATATAATTGGATAAAAATAAGGATCATTTAAAACTTTTAAAAGTTCACAGAAATAACTGAAGTTTTAGGCCAAGTACAGAAATATTCGATTTCATTAAGACTGAACTCTCGATTAAAAACATCTTGAGTCTTCATATTATATCTTTTCAATTTTATTTGATCTTTTAATTTTGACTTGGTCCACTATCCGTCACCAATCCATCAAATTGTCATAAAAGTCATTTATTACATAATTTTGAAAGGCTAACCATTTTGATCTTGCTATTTATAGTTTGATTCAATGCTTCAAAGCGTGTCTACAGCACCGGGATTAAGTCTGTGGTCGAGAAGAAAAAAAAATATCGTTGTTATAGGTCTCGTTAGGACCTTGCATTCTTACATGTACGGGTTTGGATCTATTACCTTTCACTACAAGAAAAAAGCTTATTACGAACAAAAATTTCCGTCTATCAAATCTATCAGAAAATCTTCGATTGAATTTTGACGGAAAGGCTAACCATGACTGATCTTGTTATTCACAAGGTTTCAAAATTTGTCTCCAGCAATGCGATTAAATTAGTGGTCGAGAAGGAAAATACGGAGGGGTCATCCATTGGAAACGATGTTCTATGCACTGCCTGTGAGATGCTTGTCATTTGGGTTCGGAACTCAACTAAAATAGAAGCAAACAAAGGAGGCTACTTTCAAATATGTAGATAAGGTAAACTAGTTTCGAAAATGCTACTCGATTATGAATCCGTTTTGTTAATGTTTTCGACTATTGATCGTCGAGAGTCGATAACCGATTGTGCTAGCATTTCAGGCATGCCAAACATCACATTCACCATAGGAGAGAAACCTTTCCAACTCACACTGGAGCAAGTTCGTCTCGCTTTTGGTTACGCCTTTTCTAACGAGTTTTCGCTCCGTAATCAGTCTTTTTTTTATGAAAACAACTTGCAGTTTGCATTAGTGGATTCATGGCTTTAGATATGCCTCCTCCAGGAGATTATCTTTGGTATGTTATTGATCCCCCAACATTCAAGTTTATACCTATGTGTTTTAAGTTCTCTGATAAATTACATCCATGGTCCTTCAACTTTATTTTTACATTCTTTATGACATATGAGCTTCAAAATCGGACATTAAAACCTCGTGACTTTTGAAGCAAATATTAATATAAAGTGTCTTTTTAGGTTGACCAAAAGATTACTCTTGTAGAGCTGATAGAAGTAGGGATGGCAACGGGTAATATACCCGCGGGTACCCAGCACTATTCGATTCTAATGGGACTACTCGTACCTTGTATAAAGGATATGAGACAGGTATGGGATCAAAACCATTGCCCGTTAGGATAATGGGAAGGGTATGGGAATACCCCCTAGGGTACCCGTTACCCGTTATAACTCTTGATCAAAAAATCATCTACCATATCCAAGCCACGCCTTTGCTGCAAGGCCGCTAAACCCAATTATAAAGCAACAGTTGGTCTAATCCATCTACCATTCCAAAAATTTAGATCAGATCTCCGTCCAATCCACCAACAACAATTATCTAAAACCAAAGAATACACTCCTCTAATCGAATCCCAGATGGACGAATTGAGAAGCCAAGGCCTATGTTGACCCGATAAAATAAAAGGAACTTTATTGAAATACAAATGAAAATCGAGTAACTTTATTGAAACAAAATGAAGTTCAATATCTTTTTTAAAACTGAGCCCAAACTTTAGTAATGGTTGATGCAATTTACTCGGTATTATTTGTTAGGAGAGAGAAACAAATTGTTTAGAAAAATAAATCTCTGAAAAGCATGACGTGGAAAATCGAAAACGATGGTTCTATGAAAAATCTAAACAATTCAAATTTTTTTACTTTTCCATTTATAGATTGTTATCAATTCTAACTTAGATCACTGGTAAATTAAACCATTATGTTAGTAAAATGCAAAGTTTATTACTGAATCTGAAAATTACAAACGCCCAAGATTCTTAGAGATCTGTTTACGAGAGTTTATCACCGTGTTTGATTTCGGTGATCTTCAATCCGGTTTTGGTGAGGTTGTTTGATAGCCATTTTATGTTCTTACAACATGATGGTTTGATTTAGTCATCATTTGCTCTCAATTTAAATCAGAGTTAGGAAAATTCGGTTGTCATGTCATAAACATACACATGTTATTTCATTTATATATTCGATAAAGTTCTTTATATAATAAAAATGATAATAATGTCAATCATGTCGTGTTAATCGGATTGTTTTGTTGTAGTATTAGAAATAGCTTCTAAAATTCAAATACAGTGCCTTTCTTGTTTCCAATTTGATATGTAACTACTTTTACGGGGTGATTTATCCCATAAAACACAAGAAACCTATTATATAAATTCTAAATTGTTAATCAAACAAAGACAATCGAGTGTAATAGGATAGATCCCTTTACAGATGCAAAGCTCTCCCACCAAATATTTGATCACAATTATATTCTTATCTTCAAGATTCGATCCTGATTGAATGGTTAACCTGATCCAGTATCTTAACCACTTGGATCACGTGCAAGTTATGGTTATTTTGTTTTTGACAAAGCAATCATTACTTTGTTTTTTTCACCATTAGATGATGAGATTGAAAATTAATCCAATGGTGGAAAAAAAAAAAACAAAATGTGAAAAAAAAACAAAATAATGATTACTTTATTAAAAATAAAGTAACTATACTATCTACCTAATTACATATATAATTTTCCAACTATAAAAAAATAAAACTAAATTAGTATAACTCAAATCTCTTACTCAACCCATTTACCGAAAGTGCGATTGTGGACACCATATAAATCATTTCTAGCAACATTGAAAATAATTATAAAAAGGTCTAATACTCTCTCAACCCCTTAACTTTTCTAAATTGGTAAATAGGACATTCGATAAATTCGATAATTATAAATCGAATATCCTATTTACCCTCTTAACTCCATAAAAATTGTATTTTTCACTCCCTTAACTTGTCCAAATTAATAATTTTACCCCAAAAACTCCTCGAATGTTCTATTTACCCCCCTTAATTCCATAAAAGTGGTATTTCTCACCCCTTATGATCATACGTGGCAGTAACTTTTTATGTGTGTGCAACAAAGGTATGAATCGCGTGAATGTGGAAAATTGGACACTAACGGTAACAATTTTTTTTTAAAAAAAAATCCCTAAAATCTAATATCTAAATCCCTAATTCTTATTTCCTTCCGATTCCTCTTCTTTCTTCTTTATTCCTGTTGAATATAATCTTCTCCATTCTTGTTTTATCTCCTTCGTTACTCGATTTATAGGTTAAGTGTTTTGTTCTTCATCTGCAATTCGAATCTTTTCCATTAATTTGGAAATTTCAGCTCCAAATCATGTCATAGCAAGCGATAATGTATGTTATTATGGTGAAACGGTTGATATGAAGGTATGCTATTGACCGAATTTTACGTGGTATTTGAGAAGTCAGACTTCAAGCGCGTCCTTTACACCGATCAATTCTAACATTCGAGAATGAAAATAGAGAGGTGAGAAATACTACTTTTATGGAATTAAAGTGGTAAATAGGACATTCGATAAATTGGAAAATAAAATAACCAATTTCGACAAGTTAAAAGGGCTAAGGGAGCATTAGGCCTTTAAAAAAACATAAAACATCCTCAGCTTCTCAAGTTGTTCAAAAACTGTCATTGACCCACGAAAACATAACACCTAACATCCTACTATGATACACTGTTATGTGGCATTTAAGATTTGTTCCAAATAAAAACTTAACTTAAAGAACAGAGGATGTATTAAGCCTAAGAAAAGAACAAAATTTATTATCATTTTTTCATCAATTCTTACAAGCAACAACTCCTGACAATGGAAGATGTACCTAGGGGTGCCAACGAGCTTGTATAGTTTGCAAACAGTTCGAGTTCGGTTCGATCAAAACTCGGTCCGATTGCGCTCGGCTCGAGTTCGAGATCGGCTCAAAGATTAGTGAATCAAAACACGAGCTTTCTTAGGTTCGACTCGAAAACTCGCGAGCAAGCTCGATTAATTTTTGATATATATTTTACCAATTCTTAATATATAGATATATATACATATTTCAATAATTTTAAATTTTATTAAGTCATAAGTTATAAGTCCATTGATAAATTATCACAATTTTTTTCGGCCCAACATAATTTATCCAAATCCAACACGTTTTAAACTTGGGCCAAGCATAAAAAAAAAAAAAATTATTTTTAAAAATTAAAATAGAAAGAAATCCTACTTCACCCATCATTCTTATCGTCGTTTCACTCTTCTACCGCCTGCCTAACAGTCTCCTCTCCTCTCCTCTTTACTCTAACTAAGCCACACTTTCTCTTCTAAACCACAGTCTCCTCTCTAAGCATGATAACGATGATGAAGACAAACCTACAAAAATCATCATTCCCATTCCTTAGAATTATAGTTGTTCTATTAAGATGTTTTCATTTCACCTTTTCGTTTGATGTTAAATTTGTTGCAAATGTTGCAAGTTGACTGTGTTAAATTTAAATTGTTTTGACATTTTATTTTGCTTATCTAATGACTTCTTTAATTTTTTTCTTTATTCTGAAAATTATTTGTTAAATTGGATAATAACAATATTAAATTTGAACTTGAAACTCGAGCCGAATCATGAGCTTTTTTCGAACCGAGCCCATTACAAGCTCGAAAATATAAAAACCAAACGAGCTCACGCTGGCTCGAAAAGAATCGAGCTCGAGCCGAGCTTAGAAAATCCAAGCTCGACGAGCTTCGAGCTCGAGCCGAGCCGAGCCAAGTTAGGTTTCGGTATCGGTTCGGCTCGTTGACACCCCTAGATGTACCAATAAAAAAATAAGAACAGTACTAAATAATAGCAAAATTTTATAAATGAAGAAGCATTAAAGAAGACTTAAAAAAAACAATACTACTTTATATATCTCCCATCTTTAATAACTAATATTCACTATCTTTTTTATTAGTTACAATACAATTAAAATAAATAAATTTGTAAAATAACACCATCTTCTCTTTATTCTCACTTAATATTCCCATAAACTTTGCATATTCTTCCAAAGAATCAAACTGTATCTTTTCTTAAAAATGAGCCTATAATTCAGTAATTTCTCGCTCCCTTAAACAACATGTAATTCAACCTATAATTCAAAATGGAGGGATATGAATATGAAATTTCAACATTGATAAAACAATCATCACATCAAGTTTAAGAAGCACAAGATCTGAAGTTCTAACACCAACAATTTGTCTGGAAAAAAAAATAAAACCCACCTAAAAATTTCTAACAGGTTTTCGCATCGTCGTACAGATTATACCATGGTGATTTTCACAAATACAAGCCATAAATACAAATTGCCAACCAAATAGCATAACAATATCTCATATAAGGTACAGTACAGTACACAGCTGATATCCAGCCACATTGTAAAAGCTTACTGTTCTTCTTCACTCTCATTGCCAAACACCGACGCGACAGCAACAACTTTCGGTTTCTTTGCACCAGACCATGATGACTTCTACAAGTTCAGAGAAAAAAAAGGAACAAATCAACGGGAGCATATTAAGATTGTTAGAATAGTGACATACTAGCAGTTCTATACGTGTTAAACGGAGTTTGAGTTACAGGTACATAAAGACTGTTCAAAAGAGCTTAATGTGTTCAACATAGTTATTAAAGGCCAGCCTTAGCGCCTCTGGAGCCCAAAGGCGGGCGCAGTCAGTCAGGCGCGCACCTTGGCACGCCTCGGCTACCTTAGGGTAATTTAGGGCATTTTAGGGTTTTGAGGGTATTTTAGGGTTTTTCAAGTTCAGAAAATAAAAGAAAAGCAGAGAAACAAAAGATCGACAGTTTTTACTCTACATATCGCAGCAGACATTTTGCTCTCCTCCCTCCAACGGTGCTTCCATCTAGGAAGTTAAAAATTAGTTGTTTTCTAGAGTCAAGACTATTAGTGTTTTCTTTAATTTTAACTTTTAAGTCGCCTTAGTAGTTAACTATAACTTAAGGGATGCATTTTATTGTTTTATTGTTGGTATTTGACTATTTGTGATTATTTGTGACTAGTATCATGAATTGATTTTTTTTATGCGCCTTGAGTCGCTCGGGTGCGCGCCTTAAGTTGCGCCAAGGCTCCAGGACCCCCCTTGCGCCTTAGTGTGCCTTGCGCCTTTAGTAACTATGGTGTTCAAAAAAGAAAATTGATCAAAGGCGTGTATACATTTAAAAGATCAGAAGCTTGATGTGTTCGAAACAAATTGATCAAGGGATTAATGTATCCTTTGACCGGAGGTTTAATCAATCAAAATCGAATAGATCAGGGGTTTAAAAATGCGTTTTTCCTGAAAGAAAATCAGAAGCTACTTCAAACAGCCATATGCCTTAGAAATGATAAAGTTTTGATGTTGCTATTCTTAGGAGCTACTTTATACAAATTTTCAGCAATGCCATATAAAGGATATTGATGAAACTATCATATTCACTGAAAAAAGCTTCTTTTGTAGTCATACTGAATAGTTTCCAACATAGTTGTTAAAGTCGCACCTCAGGCGAGGCTCAAGGCCTTGCGTCTAATAAGTCCTAGACGAGGCTCTGTTTAAAAGGCTCTCGCCTTGTGCGCCTCAGATGGGCTTTGAAGGCGCACCTCAGGTGAGGCTCAAGGTCTTGCGCCTAATAAGTCCTAGACGAGGCTCTCGCCTTGTGCGCCTGACATGGGCTTTGTAGGCTCTCCCCAGACTGCCTCTTCTGCGTTTTGATTAATGATTAGATTTTTAATTTCTTTTACTGCTGCAATTCTAGCATCTTAGCTCTATTGTCATCACTTAACTTGGTGTTTCCTATGTTCAATATTATGTTTTCACGTAGTTTTTGTCATGTTTGTGTGGTTATAAATGTGTTTTTAGTTCATAATAACTTGTGCCTAAACTACTAATAGAGTATTAGTGACATTAGTATTTGTCAAATATTAATATGAATTGGCCTTTAATTATCAGCTTAAACTTTTTAGTACAATTAGTTCCATGACATGGTATCCGAGCGTTTTTTGATTTACCAAGTGATCGAGGGTTCGATTCCTGACAACCTCATTTGTTGATTTAATTTCAATACATGATAAGATGAGTCTGTGTTGTTCACACTTCGAGCCCAGTTGGCATTAGCGTGCAGAGGTGTGTCAGATATTAATATGAATTGGCCCTTTAACTACCGGCTTAAGCTTTTAGTTCAATTGGTTCCGTGATAATTAGATTTCCTATCTCTTTTTTATCATTTTCTGCACTTCATGCTCATCAGGCGTGCGCCCTAGGCTATAGGACCCTTTAGCGCCTTAGTGAGCCTTGCGTCTTTAACAACTTTTCTTCCCAAGCAAAGTTGCCTACCTTAGAAGTGGCACTCTTGGAAGAAAACCCAAACTTTAACACCTTCCGCTGCTCCTGATTTGCGAGAGGAGTTGCACTTTTCAAAGAATTGGAACTCAGGGTCGATCGAGGTTCCTCAAGTTGTTGTTGCTGTTGCTGTTTACGAGCATCAGCCCTAGATATTCATAAACGAAGGGATAAAAAAATGAAGCCGTAAAAATGATGTAAGATGCTAAAAATCGAAAGCTAACATATATCAAGAAAACCAAGTATGAGTTGTTACATCTGGGCAAACTTGGCCATTTCTCTTTCTTGTCGCTGTAATTCTCGTTTTTGTCTATCATCACGGCTGCTAGAGCCTTGCATCTCCCTCATCTCCTTAAAACGCTGCAACCATCAAGAAAGCCGAGAATTAAAACATAAAACGTAACACCACTTTGAATGAAAAGAAAACTTAGTAATATTTTAAATAAGTCGTATACCTTTCTGTGATTGTGATCATATGAGCTTAGATGAACTTCAAATTCCATGGCCAATTTGTATTGCTTGTTGCAGAGATCACAATAGAACACCTTCCTTATCTCTTTCACCTCCGTTTGAATTTTCTGCTCACGTTCTGCTAACACCTGAATTTTCATAATGTGCACGAAGCAGGCAGTAGAAGCCACCAGGTAATAAAAACTGCAGGAAATTCTCAAGATCTTCCAAACTTGATGTTCTCCTATGATATACCATTCCCGTCAAAAGACATGCATATATGCTATATGCTGCCTTCTGCTATTAGATGCGGGTTTCAGAAAAAGTAACGCATCAACCTCAATATAGTATCTACTGGTCAAAGTATTTATGGCCATCTCTACAAGTTTATAGACATACCTCTCGTTTCTTTGCGTGTTCCTCCGTTTCCTCAAGCTCAATTTCAAGCTTTTTTCTTTGGATGTTTTCTTCTGCAGTGAAAAAATCATCTTCTTCTTGTTTTCCTATCCCTAACTTGGGATCTCGAATCCCCGATTTTATTGGCTCAATTATTCCTGAGGAAAAAACCCTAAAAGATTGTGAAAACCAGAAGAAGCTAAACAAATAAAGATATTTTGAAACAAAATCCACAAAAGAGCCTCAACTATCATATCATAGAACTAGGGCTGTAATTGAGCCGAGCTTAGCTTTGGCCTGCTCATGCTCAGCTTGGCAAAAAATGGACGAGCTCAAGCTCGGTTCATTAAAAAAATTAGTTGATCGTCAAGTAGCTCGTTTATTTGTTCACGAGCTTTGCTAGTGAGCCGCTCATTAATACTATTCAAGTATTTTGCTGACAGCTCATTAATTATGTTCACAAGCTACGTAGTTTTGAAACCTACAAAACTAAAGTTTCATAGAGAACTACATAGTTTTACATCTCCCGTTTTATAGAATTACTATTATTAAAAAAATAATTGAACCGAGCTTCCTCACGAGCCTGTTCATAAACATTATGATCGAGGCTTATTCACGAACCTATAACCGAGTGTGCTCGAAACTCGAGCAGAACTTCACAGTTCTAAAACTCGGCTTGTTTATAAATCGAGCCGAACGTCGAGCCACTCATGAGCGACTAGACTCATTTACAGCCCTACACAGAAGGGTCGGGCTATATCTATAATCATGTGCAAAAACTTATCCAATAAAGGATAAAAGAAAAAAAACTTGCAAGAACCAGGAAACCCGAATTTACTGCAAAATTGGCTGAATATAGAGATGTAAGATTAAATTTAAGATCATTTACAAGAGTTCAAGATAAAGCTAACAGTTTACGAGAAAAATCAGACATATAAGATCATTTCACGAATTCAAATAACAAGACATGCAATATTGTCATAAGTTTATGGGTTCTGAACATACCCTGCTCATCCTTCCCAAGACCTTTCCCTTTCCATCCCATTTTCTGAAGAAGCCTAAACCCGATATTAGATGCTGTCAACATTGTGTCCAATGAAGCTTGTTCAACATTATCCAGGTCAACATTTTCTGTCGGTTTTTGATTAATAGGCAAACAAAAATCTTCTACCAAATCCTCAATAAGAGAATCCTGATGAGAAAAGAGCAGAAAGAGCAAACATTACAAGTCAAAACAGTGAAGCATGGACAAATCTTCTCATGAAGCAAACTTCGTTTACGACATATATATAGATAAAAAAATATGGAAAAACAAGCGCTTCTCCCAGCTAAGCCAGTTCAGATGCAAACCATTAATGCAGCAATGAAAAAAAAACATATATGAAGAAAAACGTGTGGAACCGATATTCCTTACTTGTTCACTATCTCGTTGACCTTTATCATGAGCATCTATTTCCTGCTTACCGCCGTACCATTCGTTTTCCATTTAATACACCTAAATTGCAGACCAAGAAAAAATATAATAACATAAAACAAATTAAAATGCTTATCTGAAGGTGAAGAGAATGAGGAGATCAAGAAACATCTAAATAAGAAGTCTCAAGACAGTACAATTTAGGGATAAAAATAAAATTTGCCCCTAGCATTATTGGGAAATATCTAACTTTACCCTTATTGTTTAAAATAGTCCAATTTCACCCTCATGTTAGAAACTTTAGCTCAAATTTAACATTAAGATAGAAAATTTAGTTCAATTTTATACTTTTCCAAGTAAATGTTGATGAAAATTAGCAATCGAATTTCTTGGAAAATGATAAATTGACCAAGGATTTCTACCATGAGTGATCGGATTTCTTGGAAAATGATAAATTAACCAAGGATTTCTACCATGAGGTGCAAAATTGAGTCGGTTTTATACAATGAGGGAAAATTTGAGCTTCCCCAATAACCTTAGGGGGAGAATCGACTTTTATCCCTAAAATTCATGTAGGCTGCACACAAGTTCATCCGAGCAAGTAAATCAAAAGCAGAAATTCATATGAAAACATCAATTAGAACCCTTAAGCGGATAAACCTTTATCTGATAGCCAAGAGAAAAACTCAGAAAAGAAAAAAGAAAAGGTTTCTTTATCCCCCATCCCAATCCTAAGGAGCAAATTACCAACGTTGGGTAAATCATCTCTAATCTTTAAAACTTGCAACTGGATTAGGCTACCTTGAAATTATAAAAGCATAAAAACTAGGTGATTAATCTAAAATATCCACATAGCTACAGAATTTAAAATTTCTCAAAGGGTTCTTTAAATTGAACACAAGCCCATAACAAAAAATCCTTTCAGTTTACTAGATAAATATTCAGGAAGCTATTTAAGATTAGAACTAAGAATCCCCTAATCTAGACTACCAGCAAAGCCATTATTATCAAAGCAAACTGAGATTAAGGTCATGAAGTCTCCCCAAAAATTGAGTAACTAGGGTATGAAATTACATCGATTGACGAATACCAAATTTATGATTGAAGAGAAACATACCTGTTTCTGAACTCCGATCGGCGTTTCCTGGAATCGGATTCTTCGTCTCCGTTTGGTTGAATTGATTTGGGATCGGTCGACTTTCTTCCTTCTTCATAAATGGCTATAAAAGAACTATGGGCTGGGCCGGGCTGGGCTGGGCTTCAAGACTAGCATTTTTTGGACAAATGTAGCAATGAAATGTTATAAAATTACTCTCTCAAAAAAAAAACTGTTATAAAATTACATTCAAAATCAAACTACAAAATTTAATTCTCAATATGTAAACAAACGTACATAATATATCATAAAGGAAATATATTTTTATATCTTAATTTATAAATTTTAGATCCAAATTATAAATTTAAATCTTAAAATATATATTATAAATTCAAAAAAAATAAACCTTAGACCTTAATTTATAAATTCTAATTCTTAAAATATATTAAAAATAAGGATTTTTTTTTAAGTTATGCGTATGTGATTGGAACCCATGACCTAGATAAGCTCTCAACCAACAGGCTAAGAACTAAATTTCACTGTAAATTTTTCTATTTTATTTAGGGAATATTTTGAAACATTTCAATTTGTGATTATATAAACGATTATACTTAAAATATTATTTGACATATGACCTATAAGATAAATATTTACGTTTCTCTTTGATATGTTAATTTGTTACACTTAACCCCTCTAATGTATAATAATCAATCACATTTAATCATGTCGGATAGCAATCAATTATATTTGATATAATTGAGAGGAAAATTGGTGTGTATATGAGGTGACCCCTTAAAACATGTGTAAGATAACTGATATCTGGACAAAAATGCCTAATATTCGTAGAAGCGGAGAAACAAATGGTTACGGGGTGAGATATTATATGAAAATTAAGGCAACTAAGCCAATTGGCGAAATAATTAGGAATAGGAGTAGAGCGCCGCCGCCCAAAACCTAAGAATTTTAGACTCTCTCGCTTTTGCCGAGCCCCAGCCGCCGCCGCCCAAACTCTTCCCCAACCTCACCTTGATCTTCACTGAAACAATGGAATCCTTGATTGATATGAGTGCCTACATTACCTTGGAATCCGCCACGGGTCTCATTCCTCCAGCCAGACGACGCTGCGACACAACCCAAACCAAAAACATGGAGCTTGATTGGTTCCTTCCTTACGGATCGCCCGGTGAAAATCCCGTTCATCTGTCGGGATAGCTCGGGGTCATTTACTGCAGCTGGAAACGGGCTGTTACGCTGCCGACTTGATCCGTTCCTCGTCGAAGCCCTCTCCTTCCGCGAGGCACTGAGCTGGTTGAAGACAAAGGGATGGACTAGTGTTGTGTTGGAGTCAGATTCACAATTGTTAGTGTATGCCCTTAAGCGAGAAAGGTCATTTGCTGCGGCTGGAAACGGGCTGTTACGCTGCCGACTTGATCTGTTCCTCGTCGAAGCCCTCTCCTTCCGCGAGGAACTGAGCTGGTTGAAGACAAAGGGATGGACAGGTACTGTGTTGGAGTTGGATTCATAATTGTTAGTGTATGCCCTTAAGCGAGAAACTAACAGCAATTCGGCTTTAGATTTGATTATCGACGACTGCAAATCCTTATTACAGGATATAACAGCTTCTTCTACCTGTTTTGTTCATAGATCAGCGAATTTTGTAGCCCATGCTCCGGTGGCAGTTTCTAGCACTGATCGTGAGGTGTGGATAAATGAGCCACCTCTTTTCGTTTGTAATGCTTTAATTACCAATTAATGAATTAATCTTTCCTGACAAAAAAAAAAGCCAATTGGCGAAATCATATTACAATTGTGTGTGATTAATCATCAAACACATACATTTAATGAGTCTCTTTATATACGAGTTAATTTTTGTCTAAATTGTACGAAATGTGATGGATTGTTATCGCCAAGAGGTAAATATTACAAAATAAAGGTTAAACGAAAAATATAAATTTTAATAAGTCGAAATATGAATATCACAAAATAATAATGTCAAAGGAAAAACACAAACATTACTGATACTATAGGAGATAAGTAACACTTTAAGTGAAACGATGACTAAAACATCATTTTTCCACATGTGCGTGATGATCATTCATCAATAACATATCAAAAATATGTCTACACACGTAGCATCGTGTGAATTTAATCTCATTTAAATTCTTATCGCTTGTTTTATATATGTTGGATAAAAAAAAATCAAATATGTTATCAAATTTGAAGGCATTCCAACTCTAACTACAAAAATCACAAAATCTCTGAATCAATTAATGAACAATTGGTATAGAAAAACGTGAATTTAATATTTGAGATTTTTTTATGATGTTTGAAATTTATACAACTTATTAACATTAGATTTTTAATTATATTATTTATGACGTTAGAAATAAAATTGATGAAAATATATATTTTTAGATTTTTCCTTTTTATGTTTTACTCGTAAATTTTCTTAATCAAGTTGCAATATATCTTAAATTTACCATCTTTCAATAGATGTGGTTTAATTTATAGATTTTTACATAAAAAAAAATCATAATTAGTTATAATATTATAATGGGATAAGGTACAAATTTGTCCTTAACGTTTTTAACGAAGATCACATTTACCCCTTAAGTATGAAATAACAAAAGTTTAGGTCTATGGTTTTATTAGAGGTGCAATTTTGGACCTCTTGGATGCCTCGTCTATTATATTCAGAATTATATGTCTTCATTTCCATCTTCTTCCCTTCTGCAGATTCTTGTCTCCTTCTTCCCTTCAATTGGGATTTTGATTCTGCTAGCCGCTTTCCTTTTTCGCTTCACTCGCAATTCTGCTCTCATTGTCTTTCTTATCTTCAATCACGATCTCTATCTCCTTCTCCTTTATCCTATTTCTTTCATGAAATCATTTTCAATTTTGAAAAGCCTTCCACCTTTAAACAATCTAAAGATCCAGAAATTTCTGCCATGAAATCATTTTCAATTCACGTCCTATTTCTTCCCAGAATTCATTTCTACCCTTATACCGCGATGTAGGCCAACTCAAATCAAGGAAAAAACACTTTAATTTTCTGATAATGCATTATAGTTTTTTTTTTTTTTTTAGTTGTTAATTTGTAGAATTTTGTAGAATAGTATTAGTAAGAGCCGGAACTGAAAATGATTTTAGGGAATGATAGGTTGAAACCAACAATGGATTTTGCTTCTCTTTCCTCACTAGTTTTCTGTAATCGATTTCGGATTTAGTTAGTGGAAGGGAGACGAAGAGCCTTGCAAATTAAACAACATAGATTCAAAAATTAAAGGACAAAGGGATAGCAGAAAATAAGGTCGAATGAGAGAAAAAAAAAGACAGGAGAGTAGGAAACACGAGTTGAGGGTGAAGAAAAAGGATAGAATTTAACGGTGTTTAACTTTTCCATTCAAGAGACCCAAAATTGCACCTATAGTAAAACTATAGACTTAAAATTTTCTACTTCATATTTAAGGGGTAAATGCGATCCTCCCCAAAAACATTAGAGGTAAAATTGCACCTTATCCTTATTATAATTAAATTATATTACTAAAATTGATTCTCAAAATGTCACTATTTTCTATATATCACAAATAACAAATAGAATATACTTTTATACCCTAATTTAAAAAAATTAGACTCTAATTCATAAATCTTAAATCCTAAAAAAAATATATCTTAAATCTCTAATTTATAAACCGTAATTCTTAAAATATGTTTAAAAGTAATGATATATTTAGCTTTGATATAATTTAAAGGCTTACTTTGTTAAAAACAAAGTAAGCATAGCCTAAATGGTAGAAATTTGTATGTAAATTTTCTGTTAATTTAATTTAAGATAGACCTACTAACGCTCCATCTTATCTGGCCCAACTAGGTCCAGTTTCAATTATAATAGACTTGGGCTTATGCAAAACAAAAATCTAAAACCCAGCCCCAAGTTGTATATCATCATTATTATTTAGTTGATTTTATGTAGAAAAATAGAAAATATTTTATTATATTTATATCATATATAATCATATAAAATATATAAATAGTTTCAAAAAAAAAAATATAAAAAATATAAATATATTTATGATAAAAGAAACCCAAACTAATATTCCTTATATTACTTTCATAATTTAGGTAATAAATAGATGTCAATTTAATATATTTTGAATTTTAAGGGAATGGAACATTTTTGAAATATTTAGATCATCTCCAACTTATTATTCTATTTTGAAATCTAAAAGGAATTCCTTTCTACATATAACAGTTTATTTTTTTGGTAAATTACATATAACAGTTTATTATTATCATATATAATTTTTTTTATCGTAATAAAATATATCGAAAACTTATAATATGTATCTTTCATATTATAATGTCTATTTATGAATTTTATTGACTATATGTAAATTTAGTTCATACAATTACAATTTAATATTTAAATGTGAAATACATAAAAATGATATTAATTAAAAAAACACACAAATAACACATACCCAACAAATTATAAAATACAAGATATATACTTAATAAAAAATATTGTCATGCTCTTATTTTTTTATATTTTTTTTTGGTAGAAAAGGTCATGCTCTTATTGAAGATGGGCATATATACTTAACACATACCCAAGAAATTATAAAATACAAGATATATACTTAATAAAAAATATTGTCATGCTCTTTTTTTTTTTTTGGTAGAAAAGGTCATGCTCTTATTGAAGATGGGCATATATAATAAATATATTTTCAAGATAATTAATTATAAATTAAAATAAATATATAAAATCCATCATTTTGAAGATATCTTCCATGCAATTAGTAAGAATCACATGTTACCAAAAAGATTAAAAAATAACCATAATATATAATATTTATGAGTGAGTGTAACATCAATGAAAACAAACAAAATAACTAAAAGTGTTAAAGTAGGTTTTTTTTTTTACAAAGTTGTGGTATTTTCCAATAATATGAAAGAGAAATATATTCTTAACAATGACATCAATATAATTAAAGCAAAGGAACTTTCCAATATGAGCATATATAATATATATCTTCTTATGAAATTTCCTATTTGATAATTAATTTAGTCATTTCCATTCATTGATTAGAGAGTATACGTGCTTTAGTTATAATTCTAGAAGATCACATATATAAAAGACTCGGTTTGAAATGAATGGTGTCGTAATAAAAGGCGTGAGTAATGAGTGGTTCTAAGGAAATATGTTGATATGAATGAACTGAATCACAAAATAAGTGTTAAAAAGATGGAAGTCGAGAGAGTGGAGGTTCAAAACCCTAACAAATGGAGGAGTGGATGTTGTCTCTCTTGTAGGCCGACACGCTAAAACGTCGAAAGGAATTGATGGTCATCTAGATGAAAACCCATAAACCCTAATAACCCTTTGGAATCCCTTGCTAAAAGGAAAATTTCCTAGAAGAATATCCTAACTGGTCAGACTGAGGAGGATGATTGTATGGAGAACGATTCATGTTCGGAAGGTGGTTGGCTAGACGACTTTGATCCAGATTCAGAGGGTGATAAGGATAAGGAAGAGGACCCCAAATTTCCTATTGTGTGACTGTCAAAGGATGAAAAATGGATTCTTTAAGGTTGTTAGAGGTGGTCCTTCATATTCAATGTTATGGTTAGAAAGGCAGGTTTCACTACTTAGCACAACGTTTCAAGCAATTATTCGCTAAGAGTGGGACAATTGATATAATTGACCTTGCTAATGAATACTACGTAATTAATTTTATAAACTAGAGTGACTACCAAGCTGCAATCCAAAAAGATCCATATATCGTTGCTAACCATTTTGTTATCTAACCATATACATATCAAATTAAAAGGGTAATTACCTAGTGAGATTACCTAAAAGTCTTGATAACATCCAGAAAAAGCCATTGGGGCGTATCTATAAAAACCCATAAAGAGGAAGGATCGAATAGTGAAAGTATTCCGCTGAAAGAGATCCGTCAAGCAGAGACAGGACGTACACCATGAAAAACCAGTCATAGGGATCCGCCTTGTTAAGGAGATCCGTATCCGCCAGATAGGCATAAACATGCCTATCTGGGTGGATCCACCTAAAGGTTTCTAGGCCATTATCAAAGAAGAAACCTTCCTTATTTATGATACTAATAGTTCCAGTAAAGCTAAAAACCATCAAGCATAAAGAATGTAGCATTAAACTACATTTAAAAGCAATAAAGGGGGATTGTTACGAGTGTTACAGAATCCTATATAAATACCTGTTGAAACACATTTCCACATAATTTTGATTTGACAAAATTGTTTAAGTGTAATTAAAAAAAATATTCTAAACACACTAAGTTTAAATGCTTTGATTTATTCTACTAATGTGTTTGTTCAATGTTGAGTTAAATTGTTTATAAGACACAAAGATTAAAAGGCCCAAAGCCCAATACGGAAGTCAAAGCCCAAGTCAAACCGTTTAAGGCAACTCGGCCCACGTATGTCAAAACACTGTCGTTATGTACAAAACGCAGCTCAGCGGAAGAAGGATCTAGAAGACCTTCGTGGAACAACTTCGGGACGAAGCTGCTGAGTTGATTCGACAAAGAGTACAAGACAGCAGCTGAGCAAGAACAACTTCCAGACAAAGTGTTTCCATTTTGGGTAAAGTTCAGAAGACACAGAATGCTGTCTAGTTGACCTTACCATAAATGGAGAGACATTCTGCCGAGCTGACCAAAAGCTGACCGAGGACAGAAGATACTCAAATCTGATTGGCCGAGAGCTCTGAGCAAGACTGGGTGACAACGACAGGAAGTCGTTTCCCTCCAACGGTTATTTCGAAATTCGAAATGACCGATGCCTCAGACGTCTCTATAAATAGAGCCCTTCAGATGCTTCATTCAACACAGAACTTGATCAAGCCATTACGCTGATCAAAATTCTACTCAAAGTTCTGCAAGAAAAAGTAAAGCAATCTTACACCAAATTTCATATCTTTTGTGTAAAAGTCTAGAGTGATTATTCAATCATCTAAGGTGTCTTAGCAATCGTTGTTTAGGACAAACACTTATCATTTCTAGAATTAGAAAGGAGAGGCTGAGTACTCGGTTATAGTACTCATCGAGAGATTAGGATTGAGTAGAGGTATAGAGGAAGGTACTCTTGTTATACTCAGTTTCTAAGATTGTAAAAGGTTTGATGCTCTACCGTTAAAGAGCTCAGTAGAGAATTCGAAATCTTAGAACGTGTTCCGGGGACAAGACGTAGGCTTGGAGGCCGAACCTGGATAAATCTGCTGAGTAACATATTTCTAACCTTAAACTCCTTTATATATTTATTGCTTGCTTAAACAAAAACTGACCAAGTAAAGAGGTCAAGCTGAGTTGTGCGCATTGAATATCTGAGCTCAGGAATAGACTCTAAGTGCTATCTCCTGACTCAAGTAAAGAAACTGACCTAGTCACCAGTTGACTAAGCCAGTATCTTGCTATTCACTCAGCGCCGCTGTTAAAACCTTTTTCTCATGAAAAAGAAGTCTGCCCTAACAAAATTTTTTAAATAGTTCCTAACCCCCCCCTTGGAACTATACTTGTAACGTTATAAGGGACCAACAATACCCCCACTATCTGGTGCTTAAGGTACACATTATTCTAACTCTACTTTTGTGATTACAGATTATTCTCTCAAGAATATTATTAACTTTGGCATCGAAGTGTCCCCGACCGATCCCAACGGCGCCTTACAAGGATGAAATCCGGTGAAGAAAAATCGACGAGATATCAAGTCTCAAATCAATCGAATTAAAAAACAAAATTTTGATTTTAAAAAATTTATAAGGGGAGGAATCGCATATACACGATCTTAATCATGATATATATATATATATATATATATGTATATTAGATCTGAACCGCATGTACATGGTACAAATTTTCCAAAAGGGTGTATCCATAGGACTATATATACAAATTCTGGTGGATAATACAGACCACGTATAATGGATCTGGATTGGCCCAAGAGGAAGCATTTAGGAGACTGTGTATAAATAGTCCCATGAACGATCCAGACCATGTATACATGGTTCGAATTGGTTCAAACATGGAAGCGTACATGATCGCATATACCTAGTCCCACACATGATCATGACTGCGTATACATGGTCTTAATCGCACCATGATATGCACCATAGGTGGGTCACGAGATGGCTTATGCACTCACAGAACTTTTGGGAAACGTATCTCCCAAACCAAGAGTTCAATTCAAACCCGTTCAGTTTCGTTAGATTTGTAATGAGACTCTATCTATGACTACGTAATGACTTTTAAAGTGAAACTTAATTTTAAACTGGTAAATGTTCTAGTTAAATCTCGGGTTTGTCTCAAACTTCTAAGGAGTATGACTTACTCGATACGACTCTGAATTTAGCCTAGTTAGTCTCGTCGAGATGCTAGTCTTGAATACGAAAAGTCTCGTAGATCCTTGACATCCAACTAGATCCCGCTAAAGAGTTTGACTTTCGGAAACTTCTTACTTTGATCAGAACTTCTGTAGAGCATAACTTTCTCATTATGCGCCCGAATTAGACAAGGTCAGTTGCGTTTGGAAGCTTTTGATGCATATTACACATTTCATGAATATTTAAAACCAAATTTACATCAAAATAATAGTTATAAATTCTCTATCCTACTGTGGTTGACCGATCTCTAAACTTGTAGGACTTTTCTTCCCCAAATGATATTCCAGATTTCTACATTGATTGATATAAGATTTTCATTATTGGAGCTTTGGCTCTAGTATCTGAATTCAATTTACACATCAACGGTTGTAAGCCTCAATTAACAACAACTATGTCTTGGGATAAAGGAAAAGGGCAGAGCAATTAAGTCTGTTTCACACCAATGTTCAAGTTAAGAGATATGGCAAAATCTATTCCAGACTAAGTGCAACTAGAAGCCCACATCGCTTTCCGTTCCATTTTCAAAATCCCACTAATGAAAGAGAGACCCATAACAGAAACTACCCCACTTCCAATGCCTTGGATAAAGTGGTAGTTTGATGACTAACAACTTATAAATAAATAACCATTACTTTCTCTTTCTTCATTATGACATATTATCATTCTCTCATTCTGATTGGGTACTAACTTTGACATTGGAGTGTATCCAAAGGATCCACCTTAGCGTAGGTCAATAGATAACTGGTGAATAAACACATAACTCGGACCAAATGGGAGACTCATTTACATATTTAACTCATTTACTCAACCTACTACATATCTAGACTGTTTTTGTGTGACTTTCCCATAATACCATCAATATGTTTATAATTTTACGGCGCGGCTATCTCCCTCCCGTCTGACTTCGCAGATTCTAGCATATGTGAAGCCTACGAAGCTAATGTTTGGTTTAGTTGATGATTTTAATTAGCATATGCGAAGTCTGGATGTGTTTTTAACAAAATTCGCTAAGTGGTATATAACAAAAAATGCCAAACAACAACGGATTCTAACATTAAAATCACAACATTATCAAAATTTACAACAAGATTGATATAATAACAACATTAAAATTATAATATTATCAAAATTTACAACAAGATTGCCACAATAAACTCCTAACAAATCACTTCAAAGTGAACGTGACGAATCTGGACAAAAATTTCTCCTTGGACTAGAATTCCATAATTTTTGGGATGATAAATGGAAGTCCATACTTTTTGGGATGGATGTGTCTCACGGTACAAAACAAGATTGACACAATAACTCTTAACTAATCACTTTAAAGTTGAATGTGACCAATCTTGAAATGGAAGTCCAGGCCTTTTCGGATGGATGTCTCTCATGGCACCCCAGTACGCCGCCTTCTAGAAATGGATGTTATGTATTCAACCACTTTCAGAAAAATTTAATCGTGTTAGACAAAAAAAAGGACAATTTGGCTTCGCGAAATGAGGATTCGCTAAGTATGCGAAAATAAATGTGCAAGGAAGAGGATGATTTTACTTAGCAAAACGATGAATTCGCGATGTCTGTGAGGAGAAATGTGACACTCTGACTTCGCGAAACGATGATTATGCGGAGTCTATGAGAAATTTATCGAATTACCTCGTAAACTTCACGTAATAATCATTTCGCGAAGTCAAATCGATAAATTTCTCCCCGCAGACTTCGCGAAAACGGCATACACTAAGTGAATTTCTGAAAAAAAAAACACAGAGGAAACAATATATACTTAGATTTTTCAATAAAAACAATATGATAAACTGAGAAAACGATGTAAATAACGTAGAATCACCATTTCTTTGATGGTCACAAGAAAAAAGAAACCAAAAAACGAGCAGGAAATGGAAGATGAAGAACCATGATTTCGTTTTCTAGGATTAGGAAGATGAAGAATCAAGAGATGAAGAGAAGAAGAGGATAAATACATGGTGATTTGGAGAAATGGTGCAGATTTCGTGCAATTTAAAGGAAGAGAGGAAGATCAAAGGTCTGGGAAGAGGAAAGGTTAAGGCAGTGTAAGGAAGAGACCGTTCGCGTAAGGGGGAAGAGGAAAGGTTAGGGGTATTATGGGAAAGTCACACAAAAACAGTTTAGATATGTAGCAGGTTTAGTAAATGGATTAAATATGTAAATGAGTCTCTCATTTGACCCAATTTTATAATTTTCCCTTACATATATAGTTTCTTGTAGTTGATATATATTTATTGATTTTCTTTTCAAAATAGTTACAAAGAGTTGTTTCTCAATTCTAACCAAACACTTATATCTACTGATTGAAGTGAAGTAAAATTTTTTTATCAAGAAAAGGCATAATATATTTGGTTGTAATAAAAAAAAAAATACTTCATCCGTCCGTACTACATGTCTTTCTAGAGAATTTTGTTTTGTTCTATAATATATGTCATTTTGATTCAATCCATGCATATTAATTGATTTTTACCAAATATATCCTCATTTAAGTTGTCCTTTTACTTTGAGAATAGATAAAAATTAATTACTAAATGCAATTAATACAGAAGTAATAAAGTATTTTAATTAAAATTAATTGATTTTCTTAATTTTTGTACCTTAACATTAAAAGATATATATTATGCAACAGAGAAAATAGTTATTTTTAAATAATTAGAATTAATGTTGCATTGGTCTTGATGAAAAGTCTTATACGATGTATAAAAAAGAACTACTAGAGTATTCTCTAAGTAAAAGTAATATTTTGACTAATTAAGGTTTTTACATTGAATGATTGGGTTAATTAGTTATCCTCAATCAAGTTTTGTGCCTTAACCCAATAACAAAATAATAAAGATTTTGATATAAATAAAAAGAGTAAAGTTCAATTAAAATAGGTAGACAATGCATGCATTTCACACACAAGAGAGTATCTACACCTAACAATTGGCCAAACTATATAATATATCTACAAAATCCTAATTAAAAATTAAAGAAAGATTGCCTTAATCATGAAGATATTAATTAGAGCCACCTACCTAAATAATTAAATAATTAATTATGTCTTTATAACAAAAGATATGGTGGTCCACTTTGATTTTAATCATTATAGGACCATGGATTTGTACAAAGTTGTATTATATTATATAGTATAGAGATAAGTATAAAAATACTCTATTATTGTCTACTAATGTCCACTAATAAGAGAAATTAACACTATCAATGGTATTATAATTGATAGTTCAATGTATGTAAGTTGAGCTAATTTTAGTGTTCTGTACTTGTAAAAAAAAGAAAAAAAAAAGTTTTTATTTTTTGATCTTAAAAAAAAAAAAGTTAATTACATATACATATATAGATGTCCGTGGTTTCGCGAATTTACAAATACCTTTTTTTTTGCAAACGCAACTTATTGTTTATAAAATTTTACATTTAGATTCATTTTTATCAGAATTTAACACTAGGGTAAAATTGCTCTATATTACCAACGATAAGAGTAAAATTGTACAATTTTAAACGTTATGAATAAAATTACTCCTAAATGTAAACGTTAAAGGTACTTTATCCCAATATTTAGGGCTTGTTTGGTTCAGCTGTTAGTTAATAGCTGTTGCGGTTGCTGTTAGCTGTTTGCAGTTGTAGTAAGCTGTTAGCTGCTTGTTATTAGCTGTTTTTTTTTACGATTTGTTATTAGCTGTTTAATTACTAGTGTTTGGTAAAATTATATTGAACTTTTGTTGTTCGGATTTAAAATGTCTAAAATGGACATGTTTTAAAGGGTTAGACTATGCTTACTTTTGTTTTTAACAAAGTAAGTCATACTTTGTTTTTACCACCATTGGATGAACTTACTTTGTTAAAGTCCACCATCATCTAATGGCGAAGAAAACAAAGTAAGCTTTACTTTGTCAAAAACAAAGTAACCATAGAAGGCACCTGTTTTAAATTAATCAACAATGAAATTATAAAAGAAAAAATGTGAAAAAATGCCCATAACGTTTACAACTAGGAATAATTTTACTCTTAACGTCTAAAATAGTGTAATTTTACCCATAATACTGACAGCTAAAAATAATTTTATCCCTAACATTGACGATTTCAGATATTATTAGAAAACATAGATATTTTGTTTCTTATTCTACATCAGTTGCTCCTAGCTATAAATGTTAGGGGTATTTTTGCACCTTATCCTATTATAAAATAAAAAATGTATTACACAAATTAATAAAAATAATCTATATAAAAAATAAAAAAAATTATTGAACGCAACAAAACCTTGTTCTTCCGGTAATCATATTGTAGAGATATAAATAATGTTAAAGAATAAACATATTTTCTAGAAATAAGAATGATAATTTTGCCAATAACATATACATACAAACAACTGTCTATGAAAAGCTCCAAATATTAGCTTTTCGTGAAACGCTCCAGAACGCTGCAGTTTCCAGAGAAAACACTAAACGCTGCGGTTATATAAACATAACCAAACGCTATATTTCTTGCGGTTTGGAGTGAAACGCTAAACGCTCCTCCGAAAAGCTAAAACAAACACCCTCTTATTCTAGAATTGTTTAAACTCAAATTTGCTATTTGTTTAAAAACATTGAAAATATAATTCTATAATGTATATTTAAATTTTTCTAAAAATGTTACCGACCCTTTATATATTAGTGGAATACTAAAACTAAATTAAAAACGAGTTAAGATTGGCTTTAATAATTAAGGGGTGTCAGCTCTTCGAAAGAGTGTTTAGCGTTCCACTCCAAACCGCATGAAATATAACATTTGGTTAGGTTTATATAACCGCAGCATTTAACATTAAACTGCAGCGTTTTGGAGTTTTTCACGAAAAGCTTATATTTGGAGCTTTTGATAAACAACTGTAAGTAGTTATTTGTTATTGACAAAATTATTCTTTTTATTTTCACAAAATATATTTCTTCTTTAATATTATTTATATTTCTACAACATAATTACAGGAAGAACAAGGTTTTGTTGCGTTCAATATTTTTTTTATTTTTTTATATAGATTTTTTTTTATTAATTTGTGTAACACATTTTTTTTTTATAATAGGAAAAGGTTTAAAATACCCTAACGTCTATAGCTAGGAGCAATTTTACCCTTAACGTCTAAAATGATGCAATTATACCCATAATATTGGCAGCCAAGAGCAGTTTTACCCCTAGTTGGGTCAATTTGAGAAATAATTGATCAAACTGTCTTCTTGATCATGAATATTGTCATCTACAGGTCATATGTGCAACATTTTATCAATTAGTAACCGATCACAAACATAAAAAATTTTGTTTATTAATTTAAAACATGTCCATATTAGACATTTTAAATCCGAACAGCAACAGTTCAGTATAATTTTACCACACTAGTAATTAAACAGCTAAAAACAAACCGCTAACAGCAATATCTAACATCTAACAGCTTACTGCAACTACAAACAGCTGACAGCTTATTGCAGCTGCAAACAGCTAATAGCAATCGTAACCGCTATTAACTAACAACTGAATCCAAATAGACTCTAAAAGTCTCAAATTACTCAAGTTATAGATTTCGTATTCAAATCCTAACATACGCAGAAAACTTTAATCAAGAGATATCGAAAGATATTTAATAAGATGAAAAATCGGATAAATTATTAAAAAAACTACTAAAACAAAAATATTAAATTATTAAAATGAAATAAATTGCATACAGCAAGAAAGCATTATTGTAGATAGAATAATTGTTAAATATAGAAAGAGCCGTGCAATCTGAGTACAACACAACAGAACACATTAACTGCAATTTAATACAAAGTTCCAGCTTTTATTTTATTATTATTTATTTTATTTTATTAATATTTTCTATATTATTTAATTTAATTTTATTAATGCAATTTCAAGATACTATACCTTAAAGCTAGACAGCTTGCACACACTGTTCTGTTGGCAAACAAGGATATAATTAATTTCCCCTTTTTTCTGATTCATCAAATTAATTAATTATTTATATCTAAGCAAAAAATTAATAATTGAGGGGTTTCAATTCACTTTTAGATTTATATTCCATTTTGTTGATTATAAACACAGTTTTCAAATCAAACTATAAAAAGTAATATTTGTTTTTTTCTTTTTATTCTAGAACTTTCAATTCTTAAATTGAATTTATCTAGATAAAATAGCAAGATTAATATATAATATAAATGAATAACTTTAGGTATTAAATTCATTCTTCATTTTAATAGTAGGATTACGTGTCCGTTTGTTTTCATTTTTCGAAACTGTTTTTTACCTTTTAAATCTAAATAGAAGACAAAAAGCGTTTGGTAAAAATTCGAAACAACTGCTTTTTAGACAAAAATCAACTAATATCTGCTGTCTATCCGTAACAGCAATAACAAACAGGAACAGCTGAAACAAATGAGCCCTAAATCACTTAAAATTGATAACGTAAATTTTCTTTTATTGTATTTTTGGAATAATACATTCTACGATATAAATTTGCTGTTGCTGATAGATAGTAGATATTAATTGTTTTTCAACAAAAAGTCCTCGTTTCAGAATTTTGCCAAACACTTTCTATCTTCTACTTAGTATTGAAATGCAAAAGGTAGTTCTGAGAAATGAAAACAAACAGACTCTTAAGGGAGTGTTTGTTTATCTATTTTTCACCTCCTGTTTGACTTTTCAATTTAAAAATCAAAGTTTTAGATGTTTGGTTAGTACACCTCTTATTTACCTTTTACAGCTGAAAATTAGCTTTTTGGAAAACAGCATTTTCCAAAGGCAACCAGCATACATGAACAGCAACCAGTAAACAAGAACAACAAACAACAATTAGCCAAACATACCCTTAATATATTAAGAATAAATCTACATTTTCCACAACGTTAAATTTGGTCTTTATCCCGTAAATGTAAGTACCATGTACATCGAGGCTCAATTTTTATACTTTTTTGGTTTTTGGAGAAAAAATTTAGTCTTCGTACTATATATCTTCAATAGAATTTTCACAAATCCGCGGTGAAATTTTTTACTCTTTTGAATTCATCCCTAATTGGAGGTGTTAAAAAATAAAAATATTCACCAATTACATGCCTCAATTACTAAATATACATTAAAAAAAACTTTATAATATTTGAACTTATAATCTTTTATATTAAAATATATCTCTTAAAAAAATTAACTTAACCATTTTAAAATAATACTATAAATATAAATCAAAATTAGGGGACTGCCAAGACCGAAACCACCGTTACTCTAGAGTGGAGATGTGGTTAGAGAGACTGGAGCCCCCAAACTAAATCCGCCACCATTCAAAACTAACATCATATCTCAAAAGTCAAACTTCGATCTAAGTAGGTTTCATATTATATCAGTAAATAACAATATGAGAAATCTAAAATTAAAGAATTTAAATATACGATAAATCCAAGTATAAGTTTACAGTGTGAAACAGAAAACATGACAAGTTTAAATATAGTGTCCGTTTGTTTCCATTGTTCGGATCTGCTTTTTGCCTTTCAATACTAAAAATGAGACAGAAAGTGTTTGGTAAAATTTCGAAACAGCTGCTTAATATCTATTATATATCAGTAACAGTAAACAGTAAATAGGAACAACTGAAATAAACGGGTCCGAAGTTAGCGTATTCATTTTTTTTTTGTTATAATAGAAACTTCTAACATTAACAATTCACTAACTTGATAAACTTGGAGTGATATTGGCAAAAATAATAATAGAATAATAATAATTATAGGATTGGATGGTACTAATCACTTTGAGTAAGTATGATATTAATTTATAATTATAATATATTTTCATGTTTGAATAGAAACTTTCTTGCAAGTAAAGGGGGAGCATCTTTGTTCCTTTAATTATTTTATTACAAAAGAAAATATCTAAAACCTAGTTAAATACCAATATCTAGCTAGCTAATGCATGAACCATATATTAAAAAATTAAATCAAATCTCTGCAAAAAAAAAAAAAAAAAATTAAATCAAATATTTTTTTTGAACTGCCTTTATGTTCACTTTCCTAGCTACTTTCATATGTTATTAATTGTTTTATGTTTTAATTCATCCTAACATTGTTTTCAGGAATACAGATTTAACCTAATGTATGAAATTTATAAATTTAGCTGTAACTTTTTCAAATAATTTTAATTTTATCCATATGTTATCAAAATTTTGAAAAAATTGATTTGACTGTAATTTTACTGTCACATCTGACTTTCCAAACAAATTTTTATAAACTTGAGTTGTTTCATACATTTTTTTATTAGTTATTTGTAATTATGTTAATAACACGATAATCATTTTAAATTCCTTGGATAAAAAAAATACAATTAACTCATATGTGGCAGACTTAATTGTTAGTATTTTAACAGTTTTTTTATCACTGTGTGTCAGATGTTAATATAAAAACATTATTGGGTCTTAACTATGAGCTTAACCTTTTGGTCCAGTTGGTCCTATGAAATGGTATTAGAGCTTCTTAGACCAAACAACCGATGGTACGAATCCTGACAACCCCATTAATTGGTAGAATTAAAAAACATGGTGAGATGAGCCCGTGTTGTACACGCTCCAAGCCCAATAAGCATTTACATGCAGAAATGTGTCAGAGATTAATATAAAAAAACTATTATTAGATCTTAACGGACACTGTGTTAGTAATACATTAAATATTTTAAATATAATTGATGTTTTGATGGTCTGATGTGACAGTTAAATAACAGTCAAATCAATCTTTTCAAATTTTCAGTAATATATGGTTAAAATTGATCTCGATTGAAAACATTAAAGTTTAATTTGAACTATTTAATACGTTAGAGCTAAATCCGCACTTCACAAAAAATGTTAGAATTAAATTTAGTCCTTCTCCCTTTTTTATAAGTTACTAATAATCCATCATAGTTAATTAATTTTTAACCATAGGTATATTTTTTTATTTTTTTATAGGCTTTGAAGTTCAAAATAATAATAATAAAGAAACAGCAAATATTTAGACCATTTAAAGATCAACTTTGGAGAAAACCCTATAACGTTGTGGGAAAAAGAAAAGATATATGCTAAGATAGAACTCATAAACCTTAATGATGTTGTTCGCACCAGACCAATACCATAAGTATATTTTTTTTATTTTTTTTATAGGCTTTGAAGTTCAAAATAATAATAATAAAAAAACAGTATCTACTAAACCTCTAGTGACTTCGTGAAATTTACGCTAATCCAAAACCTAACCCAACTGCAAATCAATTTAATTATTAATTTTTTAGCTTTTTTTCTATTAAACTTTGGTTTTTTTGTTAATTATATTCCACACGCAATTGATTAATATTCTAAATATCGTATTTTGCTAATTATATAATTGCCTGATATGAGCAAGTAACTAGATTATCAATGTATAAAAGGATAAAAAAACATGTTTTGATTAAGACTTCTTATTATTTAAAATCAAAACTATTCATGATATATTCTATTTAACTAATTACACTAATTCTTCGTGATAATAAATGAGCTCAAATTAAATTTACTTATTTTCACGGTATAGACACTGAATTTTAAAACGTAATATAAAAACTATTTAATTTTATATTTTCTAACATTATAACTACTAAACTTCAATAAACGCCCTCAAAATGACCGTTGACGACTTTAAAATAAAAAAATTCAAAGAATTGATGATATTTTAAGCAACTTTGAACCTTTAATTTTTTTTTTATCTTGAAGTCATTTAGGTGTTGTTTGGTTAGGAAAGAGAAGAATGATTTTTTTAGGGAGAGAAAGCTCGAGAAATTGTGATTTTGAAAAATAAAAAATGTGGTTTCATGGTAAACGTCATTATAAACGACTTTAATTCTTGAATATTTTCATTTTGAGGTCATTAACAACCATTTTCAGGCGTTAGTTAAAGTTTAGTGACCATAATGTTAGAAAGTATAAATTTAAGTGGTTTTTAGGTTATATGTTTAGGTTTAGTTGCCATACCGTCAAAATGAGTAAAGGTTATTAACCATGGATGTAATTTACCCTACAAGTTTCTACTTGTGTGAAAATATCGTTTTACCTAGCCTCGACAGTGGGGCGATTCTGTTCTAGATTTCTCTTTCATGCGTGGGCTTTCCAAAGTAGAATAGGCTCTGAGTTGAGCTTACTCCGAAACAGATGCCTTCTTGTCTTAATTTGAACATTAACGTGAAAGAAAATTTATTGCTCAACCATTTTCACCTATCCAATGCTCAACTAATGTTAATTGAGATTTTTATAATCATTGATACAAAAAATTATCGGTTATCACAGTAGTGAAAAGGTATATAAACCCTTGGTGAGTCATCGAAGCCCTTTCACAGTGAACCGAGCTCGACTATAAAACATAAAAACAACGTTCTTCCTAGTACATTTTTATTGAAAGAGAGAGAACCTTGTAAATTCATACTAGTATTTTTTTTTTATGTAGTTTTCCTTTGATTTTCGATTCTTTCAATTGCTTTGATTGTGACATAGTAGAAACTAACAAGAACATAAGAATGTGTTATGAATAGTTGATTCACATACGAAACCTATCGGTAACCCTCAAAATTCAAGAGAACTTTGGAAAAACAAAATATGTACTATGAATATCAAAAGCTCCTTACAAACGAAATTGTTTCTTAAATAGGTAAAAAAAAACCTAAAACTGTTTCCTGAATAGAATAGGAAATGACTAAAAAACAGAAAAATTACATAAAAAAAAGCTAAAAACAGTAAATTGCAAATAATACTAAATTAGAATTATAAAAGGAATTGAAAAATAGAATTCTAATTAGAAAATGAAAACTAAAAAGGAAAATGCAACTTAATTTAAAAATAATACTAAATTGCAAATTTGAAGGCCTAAACGTCTGAATTTGACCGAAACATCACGACGCTTGATAGGGGTATTTTACCCCTATCTTTTAGCGTGATTTACGGGTTGATTTTGGATAAAATAAATAAGTTTAATTACAAAAATAAAGTGTTTTGATAAAATAAAGAAATAAAAATAAATCTCGTACTTTCAGTTAATTTTCCGTGCTTTTGATCAGTTTAGGAAATAAAAACGTCAAGCTAACTCGGCTCGCAAGATTTGTATTTCAGGTACGAGCTAGGAGCAAAAATCTACTCAAATACGCGGGGCGTATCATCCTTTACGCAGGACGTGAAACATGTTGTCAGCAATAATTGCCTTATCCGCAGGCGCCATGTGGAATTGACTCAGTATACGCGGGGCGTATGCCACCTTACGCGGAGCGTATGACACATGTCGGAAATGATTGACCTAATCCTGAAAGTCAGACTGCACTGTCTCCCTGAGTCAACTCTTCGTACGCGGGGCGTATAACCATACACGCGAGGCGTACCAGGCAATTCCTCAATGATAATAACTCAGATACTCTTTTACGCGGGGCGTACTTCAGCTACGCACGGCGTAAAAACTCCAATTCAAGCAATAAAACTCCAGAGACTCAAACACGCGGGGCGTACCTTAGCTACGCAGGGCGTGCTTGAGACAACAAGACACGGAATTGGTCCACATGCAGGAGATTTCTGACGGAATGGGCATTTACGCGGGGCGTATCATGGGATTTCTGCACCAAATAATGTTGCTCCATACTTGTACTTTGTGAAATTACAACATTGCCCTTGCTTGATGTCTATAAATAGGAAGCTCTTGAACTTCATTGAGATACCACCCAAGAAATAATTACACACTAGAGAGAAAACTATACTTGTTTTGATTATTGTTGTAGTATAGATTCAGTTTTTGTAGCTAAACTCTCCACCTCGAGAGCTTGTTCGGTTGTTTCGGCATTCCATCGAAGTTCCGCTCCATCATTCGTCACCAAGCTCGAGAGTTCCACCTCCACGACCTAGGAGACGGCTTTGAGTTCGGTTAGCTAGTTTCAAGGGCGGAATCTCCCCTTTTACGTGCTAATTAGCTTGTACTCTTCCTATGTACTAGGCTTGGTTGTATTCCATTTATATACATTTCATATTTATAATTTCATGATTTATAATCTCTATTTCTCTTTACGTGTTAGTATTTGCTACTTGTTTTGATATTGATAATTGATTATTGTATAGGAGAACGCGATTACCAACGCCATTCGGGCTATCCTTAGGGAGTTATATAGGTGTTGCCCTACCGGAAGTGACAAACCGAAAACCGTAGGAATTGACAAGCCACAGAACTTACGGGCCCTAGTTTCTAATTCTCCCGCATTAGACACGCCTTGACTAGGAATCACGTAGTCTAAGTGCTTCACGGGTCGGTCCTACTACACTTAGTCATCTTTGCAAGAGTAAATTATTATCCGTATACATTTAGAGTCGTTATTTATCGTGGTTATAACTTATCATAATTCATCCCACTTCATAGGGTTTTAGCTACATAAATCTGTGTCGCCAATAGTTAGGAATAGTGTGTAGTTGTGTCTTACTTTACCCCAAAGTAATCGTCGCTTAAATAACATACGAAACCGAGTCGTCTAATACTTGTAATTATAAATCCCGTGGATTCGATACCCGGTCTTAACCGGATTATTACTTGATACGACGGGGTACACTTGCCCCTAAGTAGTCGTAGCGTCTAGTAGAAGAGTAATTTATAAAGATCACATCCATAGATTTAGAATCCGCACTCACAATATATACATTTCGTCGTGAAAACTCTACCACTAGATTTTACGCATCAACGCTCATGGTCAATCCATGCGTTTTAATCTTTGGTATACTCTCAATAGAAATAGAGTCTAAACGCCAAAATCTAAAACCCAAACTCGACAGAAATTATAAAATCGTCACTACATCAAATTGTGAACTCTGTAGGTCTCCATTTCTAAGGGAAAAGTTTAGTTTTTCCCATTTCTTTTTGTTGTGAAATTTTCAAACTCTCTTCTTCCTTAAACATTTCCTGGACTTATGATTCTAATGAAAATGGTAGAAACTCTTGAATCGAAAAATTAGGAAATTTAGAAAAGTTTGAGGTTATTACATAGTATACAAGGACATTCTTCTTTACTATACAGTCCTATTAATTTTAATTATTAAATTTATATTTTGATATATTAAATATTTATTATTAAGTGTAAATTTTAATTATTAAAACATATATATTATTTTGTAAATAGACTTATTTGGATTGAGTTTGGATTTTATATTTAAGTACGAACCCGTCTAAATTAACAGCGGGTTAGACTGGACTTGGATTGAGTATTTTTAATCGAAAGCCCGTTGGATCCAGTTCGAGCTCGGCCCATCCCGATCCATTAAGAGGTCTAAATCATATAATTTGCATATCTGAAAATTATTCGAATATTTTAAATTACTTATTTACTAGTATATTTATTTAAGAAGAAAATTTATATTATTGGTAGATGTCTATTTCTCTTTTGACTAAAAACAAAGAAAGTGAACAATTAAAAACTATGGGAAGAAACGTCTGAATCATTTCTTGGAAAGATTGTAAATACTAAATAGAGAATTAATAAATTGGAAGGTTGTGAGAAAAATAATAAAATCAACAAATTAAGAAAATAATAATAATAATAATAAAAATAAAAATAAAAATAAAAGACGAAATGGAGGGCTGCCAATTATTACTTAAATAAAGGGTCAATAACCCAAAGGTGCGAACCACAATTCATGTGCTTAGCTTTTGCCAATAGAAAAGTTTGTGAGAAAAGTAAAAATTAAAATAAATAAAAAGAAATTCAAGTTGAGAATAGTCATTTTGTTGGTGAATAAAAATAAAACAGACAAAAACTGTCATTTGAAACTTTATAAAAAAAGCAAATTACTTTTATAAAAAAAAATGATTGATGTGTACAATCATGGGTTTTTAGAAGAAATTTCATTTATAAAAAATAAAAAAGTAGTATGTTCCAATGTAAGTAATTAAAAAGTTATAGTTAAAAAAAAACAAAAAAAAAAAAAGAATTTCAAAAAAAAACAAATAAAAAAAACTATAAAATCTATAGTAATAAATCAATTAAAAACTCTTTTCAAAAAAAAAAAATCAATTAAAAACTATATTAAATATTTTACATACTGCATTTTACATCACAATTTTATCAAATATTAATAATGATATAGATTGAATTTGAACGAGTTAGTTTTAATTGTAAACTAACAATAGGTTCTTTTCAACCTAAAACTTGAAGGCAGAGGGGTAGATGAGGGTGTGCAAAGAGTCATTCCACACATGACCTTAAAATTATAAAGGTCCCAAAATTTAAAACGTACTTAGTTAAATATAGATATTAGCTTAAATTGAAAAAAACAATATATAATGTAATAAGATCAATTTATACATTTTAACCACATTGAGTGCATATGTGATTTAGATATTCAACCATTCAAATTCACAACCTTACCATTTATTCATTTCTCTTTATATTTTCTTAATACAAAATTCTATTAAATATTAAGCATTTGATATAAATTTAGCACAGGGACCCCAAAAAGTTTAAAACGGCCCTGCGTGGGAAATAGAAATTTCCTATTGTTGAAGGTTAAAACCTTAACAAAAGCTTCATAAAGAAGATAATGATTTTTTGATTTGATAAAAGTTAAAGATCCTTACGTATAAGAGGCTTTTTATAGCTATCTTTAATGAAATGCAAAAGATACCATTAACCTAGTTAGGGTTACAAAACAATTAAGAAAGATAGGGGTAACATGGGAAAGGGAGGCCAAATGGCATTTAAGGAAATTAAAACACAAAGACAAACAATAAAATCAGAATGATATAATTGTAAATAAGAGAAATCGGAAAATATGACAACATTTGGTCCCCTTATCTCCTAGTCCATTTTGAATTATTCTTGTACTGAAAATCAGAAGCCACACTGTGTGTGGACATCTTAACACAACGTGTGGAGAAGTGAGTTGCCTCCACACGCTTGTGTGCTAACCACTTTAGCCAAGCAGGGGCTTGGCATGGACTCCACACGATGTGTGGAGCTCCATTTCAGCAACTCTTCACCTAAGTGGTGGGACGTGTCGCTAGCTGCTGCCGAATTTGCTCCTTCATTTGGATCCATGTTGGAGATGCCCCATTAAATAATTATCAATTAATAACAAACAGTTAACAACAACAACAAACAACTAATTACAACAGCTAACGGTTAACAATAATATTAACATCAATACTTAATTAATATGTATTACTTAAAGTAAATTACTTGATAGGTTAATATTTCAGTCGATAATATAAATTTTGAATTTGTAAGAAAAGCTTTGAAGGCCTATAATTGAGGAACTAGTATTATTTGATCGGTTTTTGTTGCAACGATGAAAAACATATTTAATCAGGAATGGACTTCTAAATATTTTTCTTTAACAATAATTTTACGATCTTTTAATGAGTCAGATCTATATGACAGTAGTCAAAAAATTTATATCGTTCTATTAATGAAAACTTGATAACACATACAGAACACCAAAATGGGAAGAAATACTTCTCATATATGGAGAAAGAACGATACACTCTAAATAAAGAAGAAACTATCATACCTAGTAAAACGATCAAAAGTTTGATTTAATAAAGAAAAAGAAAAAGAAAACAAGCCAGAAGAAAAACATGCTAATAATTAAACATGTTCACGGGTCAGGCCCGTGTCCCCTGGATTGGGCTTGGACAACAAAATTTGACCTTAGGTTCAGACCAATTGAAGCCCGTTTATTTTTTTAGAAGGGTTTGGAATATATAAAAGTAACACGGCCCGACCCGCATATTAATATTAATTAGTAAATTTATATATTTATATATGGAATAAAGTGCAAAAATACCCTTACCGTTTACAAGTAAGAGTAATTTTACCTTTAAAGTCTAAAATGATATAATTTTGCCCCTAATATTGGCAGCAAAAAACAATTTTACTCCTATAATGACAGCCAAGAGCAATTTTACGCCTAACAATTTCAAACAGTATTCTGCACCAATTGCACGTAAGTTGATTCTAAAAAAAATTCATATTTTTTTTTGTGATTTAATAATGGAATTGGAGATTAATATTTTTAAATTCGGTGAAATATTTAAATTTTTTTTTGTCCAACTCATATAAAATACCATATATGTTTAATTTTTCTTCTTCTAAAATTCCACGTTTAATCATATGTTTGTGATCTGTTACTAATGAGTAATAAAATGACGCAGATGTAAAGTGAGATGACAAGATTCACGACCGAGAAGATAGTTTGATGAATAATTTTTCAAATTGACCCAATTTGTCAACGTTAAGGGAAAAATTGCTCTTGACTGCCAACGTTAAGGATAAAATTGCACCATTTTAGATATTAGAGGTATTTTTGCACATTAACCCTTTATATATTAAATATTTATTTTTAAGTATAAATTTTATTTTTATTACTAAAAAAAATATATATATATTTTTAAGTGGACTTATATGGGCTGCGATTGATATTTGATTTTTGAAATCAGCCTGAGCCTGTCTAAATTAATAGCGGGCGGATTGAGCTTGGGATGAGCATTTTTTAGATAAAAGTCTGTTGAGCCCAATCCGGACCCGACTATGAACAAATCTACTAATAATAATAAGAGTAATTTTTTTTTTTTTTGTATTTTATCCCTTAAAAATATGTTCATACAATGGGATTTTATTGAAAATGTCAAGAAACTCTAAGAAAGTTTTTTTCTTCTAAAAAGTTATAGCAAGAAAGTGTTTTTCTTAGGCTATTTCCTTTGTTATTTCTTGAGAACCAACAACTCAAACCCCTTTGCCACCTTGAATTTCAAAGATTCTACCTCCACCCATATTTCCTACTATAAATACAATTCTTTCCTCTCATTTCTAACCCAACACCTTCTTCCCCTCATTACTTTTCTTCTTCTCTTGATTTCAAGAGAACAAGAGAAAAAAAAAACAAGAAACAAGAATATATCATGGGTGGCAACTACAACAACAACAGGCAAAACACCAAGAAATCTTCTTTCTTTAACTTCTTCAAAAGAAGGCCCCGAAGAGCCGACCGCGATAACTACGACGACGTTTCAATTGGACGAAAAGTTTTCCCTAGCGACGAAGACGGTTGTGGCCCGTGGCGTGTAGGTGATCCCCGTGTTGACACTAAAACTTCTGATTTCATTGCCCATTTCTTTGCTAGTCGTGTCTCCGAATCCGACCGCATTTGCCAACCCGCTTCCAACTCTTGATTGGATTTCTCCGGTATAGCTTTTTTATGTTTTCTTCTCTTTGAGGGAGACATCGCCATCGCCATCGCCATCGCCATCGCCATCGTCTCTAGTTAGCTAGTTCAAGTGTTGATTAGTGTGTCCATATGTTTTATTTGTTCAATAATTATTAATTAATCAATTAATATTAATGTTGTAAGTAGTTAGTTTTGTGAATTTTAATTAATTAATGAATAATAATCCAATTCATATAATGATGAAATTTGTTTAATTATATGTTTTTTTTTTTACATTCAAGATTCACGTGTTTAAAGAATCTTGTTCTATACATATCTACTTAGTAGCAATAATGTTCTTAAAATAAAAATAAAATAATTGTTGCATACTTGTAAAGAAAATTATATTATAAAGAAAATGGTAAGAGCAAAGATATTTGAATTAATATCTGTAGCATATACTAATATTTTAGCATATAGTTATTGACTAGCTACTTACTAATTTCACTAGACTATTCTGGCATCATTAAAATTGGAGTCTGTTTCATAAATGTGAATTTAATTTTCTTTTAATAAAAATCATTAAATTTCAAATTTAAATCCAATATTGATTTCAACCAATTTATATATAAAAATTGGGTAAATTACACCCATAGCCAACTGAATTTTACTCATGTTAACATTGTGGTCACTCAACTTCAATTCTTAATGGTATGGTCACTGAACTTTACACTTTTTTTTAACACCGGTGGCCATTCAACGCCTCAAAACGATCATTGACGGTCTCAAAATAAAAAATTCAAAGAGTTGATGATATTCTATAAAACTTTAATTCTTAAAAATTTTTGTTTTGAGGTCATTTAAGTGTTGTTTGGTTAGGCGAGAGAAAGTGAATTTTTAGAGAGAAAAAACTCCAATAAAGGTGATTTTGGAAAATAAAAAATATGGTTTCATGGTAAATATCGTTCTGAACAACTTTAATTTTTTTAATATTTTCATTTTGAGGTCGTTAACGTTTATTTTGAGGAGTTAGTTAAAGTTGAGTGGTCACCGGTGTTAAAAATTGTAAAGTTCAGTAGTTATATCGTTAAAAGTTGAAGTTCAGTGGTCATAATGCTAAAATGGGTAAAGTTCAGTAGCCATGAATGTAATTTATCCTATAAAAATTCATTAGAATAGTGATGTAACATATTAAAAAAAAACGTTGGATTGTTTGCCAACTAATCGTAATGTTGGACATGTCTAATTTTTATGATTGATGTGAGTTTAAATGGATAGTTAAGATCTAATAATAGTTTTTATTATAATCTTTCTATTGTGCGTGAATATCCGAACTTGAAACATATATATCCATACTCATAAATGGTTAGTTAAGACTCAATAATAACTTTTATTATAATTTCCCCCAACTCTAAATTTCAGTGACCGTCGGTGTAATTTACCCAACTGCTTCATAAGTAGGTGCACAAAACTTTGAAAGTTATGTCACTTAAAAAGGTTTTATAAATCTCGAAACTAGAGATATTATATAACAATTTGGTCTAAAGTAGGTGACACTGCGGTAAAATGACTGAGCAAGAAGCGGTTCTAATAAATTGTGATGAGAGCAGGAATAAACAGAATCCTACGTTGGAAATGGAGAAAGATTGACTATTGTATATTAGCAAGGTGTGTATCCAATATATATGGACGCATGTTAAAGCCGTATAGTCCAATAGATTGGATTTTGCATCAAAATGACAATATCTACGTAACATTAAGTTAGACTGTTATATATCAAATGTGACACTTAATTGGCTTATAATATTAATATTTTGATGAATGTTTATACATAAATTGCGTAGGATGAGTTTATTAATATCAAATGTGAAATTCAATAATTTTATAGAAAGAACGTAAAATTCAAATACACGCAAAATTTTACTTAAAAGACGGCTTACTTAAAAAATTATTTGATCAATTTCGAAACAATTAATCAGATTCATAACAAAAAAAAATCTACATGATTAAAAGGCCATAGCACAAAGAAGTACTATTAAATCCGGATCCGACTAGCTGATTGAACTGAGATTAGACAAACGTTCTATCGGGATATGTTGGGTTTTTAAAAATGCAATAACTCAAGAAAAATAGGGTCAACTTATGATCCGACGGTCCAACCGAAAACCAGAATGACCTTTATTTTTTATTTTTGTTAAAAAATTGATTAAAGAAACATTTTCGGCCAGTATTAAAAAAAAAAATATAACATTGAAATGAAAAAAAGCCATAATCCAGCAAAGGACTCTAATTTGGCACGAGTCCTTCCCCTATCCTAAACATGATATTTTCTTCATCGTATTTTTAAACTTTTTAATTTAGTATTAGATTTTTATTAATATATAATTAATTGTTTCATATATTTTATTGTGATTTTATATATTATTTAGTGACAATGTTTTTTCAGATATTGATTTAATTTTTTAATTAATGTTATTTTGATATATAATTTATAAAAATAGTTTTACATTAATTATTTATTTATTACGTTACCCGTTTCAATCAGCCCGAATTACTTAGTTAAACCAAGTAATCTATATAAATTCTTATATATATATATATATATAAGTTATGTTATTAGTGTTCTAAAAATCAGCTAATGTGGGAATTTTTAGAATACCATCTCGATTTCCTCAAGTCACGTGGTATAATATAAATCGATTTAACGATTTTGACCGCTTGGAAGGCCCAAACGGCCCTTTTATAAAATAGTCCTTGAATTGTATGTAAATAATTTTCATTTTAAATAAAATCTTAAATAATAAAAAAACTACAAAAAAAACCCTAAAACTATTAAATAATATTTTTTTTGGTAGGAATGAAATAATATTAATATTATTTATTGGCACATTTTATTATTAATTAATGTTATTTTGTTGCATCATTTTTATATTTTAAGGATATTAAGGTAACAAAAATTAATATTTCTATATATGTTTTTCTATCTTAAATATTTGATGTTATTACTTTTATATAATGGTGTAGTTGAATTCTGTAAGTCCATTTGCAAACCTGTAATTAGATAGAAACAAGGTCAAAAAGGGGCCATTGTCCGCTAACCAGCTACGATGCCTAAATCAGTTTAAGGATGAACACAACAGTAAATCAAAGATGTAATTTAAACTCAATGAATGAATGCAGTAATGCACCGTTTGTTGTGTTTTCTCTGTATATATTGTGATCGAACTGTAGAAGGCGGTTATATTCTTAGGAGCGGGACGTATTACATATCACTTGTTGATAGATGGACGTGCGCCCATTTATTAGGGTCTGATATCCCTTAAGCCCATTAGGTCCGTGATTTACGGGATCAGGTGTGATTATTGTAACGAATGTTTCCTTGATCAGGTCTTTTCCTGAGCCAAGGCCTCCAAGATGGGGTCGTATTGAGCAGTTTTGCTGTGGTGAGCCATATGTTCTTTTTTCCCGGATGATGGCCCGAGTTTCATAATTATCACATGACGAGTTTATATTCGTCTAATATCACTTAGTATAATTCATATTTTAATTATATTTATATAATAATTTATTTATTAAAAATTATAAAAATAAAAATTCGATTAATCTTCGATTAATTTAGAACTATATCTGTTCAACTAGTTTACAACCTTGGAAAATAATATTGCTTAAGGGTTAATTACAAATAAATGTCTTGTGGTTACACAGATTTGCAGATAGGTACCTCTGGTATTTTTCTTCACAAACACAACCTCGCAGTTTGCAAAATTTTGTATTTTTTTTTACTTTGTCAAATTTGACCGATAACAAGCTCAAACTGAAAATTTTCAAGAATTAAAGTTGTTTAGTATCATATTTACCATGTAATCATATTTTTTATTTTTCAAAATCATCATTTTTTGAGTTTTCTTTCTAAACATTAACTTTTTCTCTCATAAAAAACAAAACCTAAATGATCTCAAATCTAAATAGTTGAAGAATTAAAATTACTTAAAATATCATTTAACTCTTAAAAAATTTCATTTCGGAATCGTTATCGGCCAAATTCTGACAAAGTGAATCCAAATACAAAATTTTACAAACCACAAGGTTGCAAAAAAGATAATAATAAAAAAATACCACAAGTATCCATCTACAAATCAAAGAAACCAAAAAGCGCACATATATATATATATAATTAACCCTAAATAAACTAGTGCATGATTTGAAATATAAAAGAAAAAGAAAAAGTGAAGAAATGTGAAGTGCTTTTTGAATGGTACGAATCAAGGAAGATGCTGCAGGTTGGAAGAGCTTAGACAACACATTATTGATGTAGTCTAGGTAGAAGAATCTAACATTTTTCCAAGAAGAGGGGTTGTGGTTTCTTTAGAACATACATTACATACATCCATACATTATTTTCTTATATATGGTCCCTTTCCCTTCTTACAATCTTTGGATGCTCTTTTTACCTTTCTTTACTCACATTATACCTCTCACTTTTTTCATTTCTTACTTTTAGATGATTAAAGTTAGATATTTTAAACTATTAGCCTTCACCAATCAATTTGATCTTTTGATTTGAGTTGCTATATAAGGGTGGGCCGGGCTAGGCCATCTCGGGTTTTTGAAACAAATTGAATTTGGCTGTAGGCAAAGTCGTTGGCGATCTCAGGCATCTGCAGGAGCGTTGGCTAGGGCAGTGGCAAGGCGTTGAGGAGGATCGGGCCCGTCATCAAGGCAGATTGGGGCAGTTCATACGTAAGTGGTGAATGAGACATATGAATGTTTATTGGCTGGCGGCCTCAAATCGGCGATAGAAACATTATAGGGGGAGACACAGTCACCTGGTGGCGTCGGATCTTCACCAACCTCTAGGTCAGTTGTCGGGACTAATTTAAGCGATCCACTCTAGTTCGGGCATCCGACATTTGGGAAAGGAGACGGATGCCTCCGTAGGATGGAACCCCTACGGAAATTGTGGGCCCATGAGATGGCCCATAGTGCGGGTCCTTTAGGAAGCGAGATTTAACCACGGGAATCCCCTCCGAGACGGACTACGAATATAGGAATTGATGGGATGCTTGATGTCTTAAGGGGATAAACCCTTCTGTAGGAGTTCGCTGGTCGAGACCCGCGGAAATCTCGGCGCCACACGGGGTTTTGGCCTGACTCCAATCCGGCCCCGTGTTCAATCCATTTTATGTGTGGGATTGAGCGGGGCATGGGCCAGACCGGATCCAACATTAAATACGTATGATCAAGCCCAGCCGTGAAGGACGGGATTGGACGAATCAAACGAGACTGTGCCATCTTGGGTTCTTGAGACAAATTCCAAGCTCAACGCATTTTATGCGCAAGATTGAGCGGACCTGGCTTAGCATCAAATATGCATGATCAAGCCCAACCATAAAGGACGAGATTGGGCTGATCAGGCGGGGTTGTGCCATCTTGGGTTCTCAAGAAAAATTCCAAGCTCAATCCATTTTATGTGTGGGATTGAACGGATCTGGACCGAATTGGGTCTAACGTCAAATATGCATGTCCAAACTCAACCGATAAAAGATATGATTGGACGGATGACGTCGGACAACGAGCTCATGAATAAGTCTAGCTGTTACTGGTAGCTGGTAAATGTTAGCTAACTTTTCTATCATGGTAACTATCATCATTTGTTTCTTGATTCTAATGGAACGCTCCTAATCTATTTTCCATACTACAAAAACACAAGAAAATGTTAATAAAATTAATCTAGAAAGATAACGAACCAGAAATAAATAATATTATTCACATCCTTCGTGAAGGGAATAGAGCAGCGGATTCGCAGGATCGATGAGTTTAGGGTATCACAGGTGTGATAATCCCCCTGCAGACCTTATGGACGTCCTTACATCTGATAAGCTTGGAACTGGTATTCTTAGGAGAGCTCGGGATCCTACCTGAGTTCCGTTTTGTTTCTTTTTCCAGAGTGTAGTATCTTTCCTTCTGTTAAAAAAAAAAGAAATAAAAAATAATAAAAAATAATATTAATATGAAATTATAGAATTTTTAACAAACCTTTAGACGAACTCAACTTCTATAGTTGCCATTGTGTTAAACTCAACTTGTAAAGATGGCCTACTAATTGTATTTTAGTTCTTTGACTTCGATGAAATGAGTGAATCACGTAAAAATACACAATAACCCATAATAGATCGTCGTGTACTTTTGCAATTTCCCCAATATGAATATGAGAAGACTTTGAGTCGTAACTATGAGTTTTCTAGATAAAACACATATTGTGTTGGATTACTTTTAACATATCTTAAAGGTAAATAATTTATTAGTCCCTTGCTTTTTACCTAATACACTGTTTAGTCCTCCTATTTTGAAAAACATATTATAAGGTCCCTAGTTTTTGCTAATATTAACACTTTGGTCCTTTTGTCTAGTTTTTTTAGACTTGTAATCGTTATATTTTAGCTTAAACAGATAGATATAAAATAACAGAGTAACATGGTCAACTTGTATTGTACTGTGGTTATTCTAAAAGCTAAGATATGTTCGGTTAAAATTCTAAAAAATAGATAAAATGACCACAAGGTTAATATTGGCAAAAAATATGGACATTAAAATATGCTTTTCAAAATAGAAGGACTAAACAGTGTGTTAGGTAAAAACTAGAGGACTGATAAATTATTTACCCTATCTTAAAATCCATTTTGCTGCAGTTACCTCAGAAGCTGTAGTTTATTAAGATCTTTGATAACAACCCAAATTATTCTAGAATAAGGAATAAATGGAAAATTAATAGAAATAATAGGAAACCATTATTACCTATAAAAATAATAGAAAATTAAGATTTATGCATGATTAATATGGAATTAATGATAATTAATGCATGGGTCACTAAACCGTTATCAAGGAGAAACCTTTGACATTGATGATACTAACAACTCCATTAATACTGAAACCATCGAATATAACTAAAGTAACATCAAAACCCACATTCAATGACAATAAAGGGGATTAATACGATTGTTACAGAATTGCATTTAAAATACCCCAGCTTCCTGGGATCAAATGTACACACAATACTCTAATCCTACTTTGTGATTACAGATTAATATTACTGACTTAGGTATCGGAGTGTCCCTGACCGATCCCAACGGCGCCTCACAGGAAGTGCTCCGATCAAGGATTTTTTCACAAGTTATCAATCTGCAAAAAAAAAAAAAAAAAAAAAAAGGTTTTTCCACTACAAAAAATAAGTTTGGTCTTGTATTAGTCAAATCCTAAAAATAATTTCAGTACTTCCAAATCTTTTATATTGAATTGTTCATGTAAGAAAATTTTGACACTTGTGATCAATTCTTTGTTGTCACTAGATAAAATGATGTCAATCAAGATAAAATACTAGAACTATAAAAGCATTATTGTATTCTCTAACAAATAGAGAAGGATTTTCCTTAGATTGTATAAAATTCAAACTAAGAACAAACTTGTGTTAGTTTGAAATTTCACTGCCTGCTAGCTTGCTTCAAGCTATAAATGATTTATGTAGCCTATACGTATTTTTTGATTTCTTGAGGAAGTTCAATGTAAATTTCCTTTGTTAAATTTCCATGGAAAAATGCACTGTTGATGTCTAAATTTTTTAGAATCCAACTCTTCACTGCTGCAACTGCCAAAATAGTTGTGAATAGTGATGTTCACATATATTCTGAATTCACTGTTAGATCTAGACTTGTTAGATTTAGGCCCTGTTTGGCAATTAGCAATTAGCTGTTAGCTGATAGCTGATTACCTTTTTGGTTAGCTGATTTGATTATCAAATTGTATGAACTTGTTTGGTAAAACTTAGCTGATTGCTAATAGCTGTTTGCATAAAATTATAAATAAGGACATTGTATAACATTTATTTTGAATTAAAGAGTATTAATTAGGGGTAAAAATGTCTATAAAAAGATATGGAACAATAAACTAATTGAAAAAACTCATAAAATGAGCTTTTTCAAAATTAGATTTTTGGATCCAATAAACTCTTTCAAACCTCTATTCACCAAACACCACTATTATCGGTTTGACTAATCAAAACATCTAAAGTGGCTCAAACTTCTAATTTTGCTGCTTTCTACCAAACATGACCTTAAGCTTTATGATTATTTTAATTTCCACCATAGGATTCTAATAAGCATAAGAGGTAGTACACGATTAATACACTATCAACAAAGTTGACTATTGGTTTAGTTCGGGAGGAATAATTAGGGATGATGAGGGTACTTAGATATGTGAGGCAATTCTAACATTTTAAAGTATGTTTTGGAGTGAATTAGACCTTTGTTTATATTAATAATTTCAAAATCAAAACATTTACATGTATTAAGTATAATTAATAGAATTATTTTTGGACCTTTTACTCGTCAATAATTTTTTTTTTTTTTTTTTTTGAATTGAGTGGTTGATTGACACTCTAAATATAATTGAAATTAAATTTGCTACTCATGAATTGACCTAACCTAAACCAATTTCAATGGCTAAAACAAGTCTCACAAAAAAAAGAAAAAATTTCATTTATGTATAAAAATTTCAGAATATTAGACATTCATCATGAAGTGATTTTAATCCTTGATTGAAGAGATTTGATTAATTGAAAAGAAAAGATAATAAGAAGAATTAGTGCTGGAATTACAGACAAGAAAGGATTGGCTAGGATGATTTATAGGTCTAATTTTGAAAAATAATATTCTTTTGAGGACTAAAAATCATGTAGAACAAATAAATAAAATTAAGAATTCAAGGCATCTTAGGACCAAACACATAACAATAGAATCTCTTATGTATAGTGAAGTTCAGTAAGACAGTCACTATATAGGTTTTTGTAAATTACATTTACAATCCTTCAACTATAAAACCATTAATATTATGTTCATAAACTTCATTCTTAAGGTAAAAAAAACCGATAACAATATTAAATCTAAATTAACAAATATCCATTAAAATGAATTTAAGTACAAGTTTGACTATTTTTTACTCTATGTCACGATAAATTAGGATCATATACTAATTTTACTCCAATATAATTAAAAAAAAATCCCGTGTTATTACGTTTTGTCTATTTTGTGGAATTATTTTTGTCCAAATGGGGAGTGAAGTTTTTTTTTTACAACCATGAGATAATTAATGTTCTTCGCTTTAGTAAATACAAGGACCTCAAACTTAAATTGACAATTGACGATCTCAAAATTCAAAAATTCAAAAATTTGATAATATTCTAAGCAATTTTAATTCTTCTACTTTTAATTTTGAGGTCATCTAGGTGTTGTTTGGTGAGGGGAATGAAAGTGAATGTTTAGAGAGAGAAAGCTCCGAAAATGATGATTTTGGAAGATAAAAAATTCAGTTCCATAGTAAGGTGGTACTAACCAACTTTAATTTTTAGAATTTTCCATTTTGAGATTGTTAACAATTATTTTTAGGGTAAATAATTTATTAGTCCCCTAGTTTTTACCTAACACACTGTTTAGTCCCCCTATTTTAAAAAACACATTTTAAGGTCCCTATCTTTTGCTAATATTAATTTTGTGGTCCTTTTATCTATTTTTTTAGATTTTTAACCGAACATATCTTAGCTTTTAGGACAACCACGGTACAATACAAGTTGACCATGTTACTCTGTTATTTTATATATATCTGTTTATGCTAAAATATAACGATTACAAGTCTAAAAAACTAGACAAAAGGACCAAAGGGTTAATATTGGCAAAAGCTAAGGACCTTATAGTGTGTTTTTCAAAATAGGGGGACTAAATAGTGTATTAGGTAAAAACTAGAGGACTAATAAATTATTTACCCTTATTTTTATAGTATAAAACTAAAATATCATCGTTTTTAGGAAATAGATCAATTTACAAGTTCTTGTTTGACAAAATATACAAGTACTTGTTTTCATGAAAATATCACGTCTTATCAAAACATCATCGTACTTATGTATTCATCGTTTTTTTGTTCATCGTTTTTAGCAAATTGATCAAATTGTAGGAAAAGATTAGGGTTATAGAAAAAACTTATCGCAAATTGAAATGGAAATCGAACTGTGCCGTGGCAGGAGGCATTGCCTTGAAAGCGATTTCGGCAAACTGATGTGCAATCTGAAATCTGGTCGCTCCCCAAGATTAACACAGAGGCTTTCGAACATGTGCACTCAAAGTCGAAAGTATTAGAACAACAAGAGTATTTAATTGCCCACAAAGTTTGTGAAGAGCAGAGATTAAAACTGTGTATCACAAAGCTGAAAACCAAACGAATATATAATAGTTATAAAAATCTGAACGTTAAAATGTGCAATTGAGGAGATAGAATATGAGAAAAAACAATATTCATTTTTTGAAGAAAACTTCAAAGGAGTAAAACAGATATAGGGAAGAAAATTCGGGTCCAGTCCAGTCGGGCGGGCGTCACACGAGCGAGCACGCGAGTGTGGTATATTTGACAAAACTCACTAAACGCAATTTAAAGGCTTATAAAGCCCAAGCCTTTATATACCCTTGGAAACTTTGATATGTTTTCCATGTGAATAAGAAAAGAGCTCCTAAGAGCAAAGTGAATTTCTAAATATACCCACACCAAGACTTATATTCAAAGCCATTTCTCACAACAAATATCACGTCTTGTCAAAATATCATCGTACTTAGGTTTTCATCGTTTTTTCAATTTACAAGTACTTGTTTTCATGAAAACCTAAGTACTCGTTTGAATTTTTTTTATAAATACTTGTTTGATAAAACGTGAAAATACATGCGTTTTTTTTTTTTTTGGTTACATACATGCGTTTTTTATGTGAGGAAATGAAATTTAGGAGTTAAAAGTTTCTGAGTAATTATTTCATAAATTTTTATGTGAGGAAATGAAATTTAGGATCAGAACATTAATAGTATTATAGTCCAAGGGCCATAAATGCATTTTACCTTTATATATACGTATATACAGACTACTACAAATTTAATTAATTAGGGTATAAGTCCTAAATAGGGAATAAATATTGTGTCTTTAATATTCTTTTGAATTGTAGCTGTAACTTCTAAAAATGTTGGACCATATTTAAGATGCTTTTTCAGCTTTTCTTGTTTCTATCTTTTGAATAAAAACAAAACTATTTGAATCTTTCTTTTCCAGTCCTTTTATTTCTTGAAAAATAATCTAAAAGTATCTTACCAATCTCGAACCGAGAAAACGAACAAATGATAAAAAAAGGAAAGTACAAAATTAAAATAAACCTCCTGATTTCATCGATTTTCAAAGATAATCCATGTAATTTAAAATTTTGTAATCATGAGGTTTAATTCGTTAGTGAATATAGTCCAAATGACTAACGGCATTAATTTTTGCCGACTTGGCAAAAAATTTCCATTTTTATCGTTATAAAATTCAGATCGGCGAATGAAAAGACAAAAACTCATCTCCTTTTCTCTTATTTCAACTTCAACATTTTTCGAACCCTAACTAATTTTTCTCTTCAGATCCCTCTTTTCCCTCTCCAATCAAACGAAATCAAACCCCCATTTATAAATCATAAATAGAAATTCAGTATCTCGACAAGTCTGTGAACAAGCTCATCCAATTTTTAGAACAAACTAGAATCGTAGATGGTTTGAGTTCGGGAAAGGTGGAAGAACATCAACATATTTTGTGTGTGGTGAGGTAAGTAATCTTACTCCTTAAAGATTTTCTTCTCATTTGATTTTTTTTTTACTTATTTTGATTGAGTAAAATTGAGCCGTAATGAAAGTCGATAATCTCTTTATTTGATTTTGTTTTGTGGGTTTGGTAGTTTATGAAAAAATTAAGGGATAAGTGAACTTACGGATTGCTGGGTTTGGTTTCTCGAAGGAAAGTGTTAAATTTAGAGAAATTTTATTTTAGTTGTAAGTTATTTTTGTGAAGTGCGCAAACGGATTATAATTCTCTACTTTTATTCTTCCAGTCTTGTTTGTTTGTGTTCTAGCTACAAAGTTAATTTTGTCCAATCTTTAATTAATCCAAGTAAATAATAATACCTAAATCATACAAGTCCTAAATGTTTAGAAGAGGGGAAATAAACTCTTTTGTGGAAATAAAAAAGGTAGGTGCTTGGGAAAATAAGAACTTGGCTTTTTTAATATCTAAATTGGTCATTGTTTCATCTTTTCTTTAAGATACTTCTTTTGTTTCTTACATATTTTTTTTATTATAAAAAAGTCATTTTTTTATGGTTTAGCCATGATTCATGTGACTCTTTAATACAATGGATCATTATCAACCTTTCAAACTCTTTTATATATGTAATCTTGACATGTGCGTGGAAAAAAATATTGCGGACGTATTAGAGAAATTTCATATAATTTACCTTACAACAGAGTTTATTGTAGGTTTATTTATAGGTTTAACGTATATCTAGTCTCAGGGATAGATTTAGGGGTTTGAGCATCCATTGGTTACTAGAAAACGCCAATTTTTTTTTATGGAAATTGTGAATGGAGTTCTAATTTTTTTAATGTAAAAAATACTAAAAAGAATTTCAATTTAGCAGTCATAGATCATAATACGCACTCCCTCTCAGTGAATCATGGATTCGTCATTATCCGACCTACTTAGATGTTCGCGTCTAATGAAACGGGTATGAATAAAAAAGATTATATTAGATGTGGCCCCTCCTAGGTGTACTTTGTTTAGGTTTTGTATTTTGTTTTTGTTTTGTTTCTTAATTTCTAGGGTTTAAATTGATTTGCATTTTCATTTTTCAATTTTTCGGCTCTCATTTATTAGTTTTGTGACTTGTATATATATTTTTTTTGTTTTTCAGTATATATCATAATGTTTAAAACTACTTCCAGTAGAAGTGAAGGCCCTAAGGTAGAAGATAAGAAGAAGAAGAGAGAAGAAGAAAATAAGAAGCGGGTAGAAGAAGAAGAAGAAGAAGAAGAAGAAAATAGCGAAGAAGGAGTTTCTGGCTGTCCCAGTAACTTCATGGTATGCAGTTTTTTTTTCTTTTATATAAAAGATAGTGGTTGTTTCTTTTTTATAAATTAGTAAATAGTGTTTTTATAAATGCAGGAATTCATGAGCAAGTTTAAATCAGTGGCTAAGAGATTAGCTACTGATGTTACTGAGATGTTTATTTTGCTGGATGAAGCAGAAAGTATGTTTGCGGAGAATGACTTACCTGTGCGAATGAATACATTTGTTGAGAACATTTTTACGAAGTACAGAGTGAGCAAGGAAGAGAGGATGAGCCAGCATTCAGAACACATGGCAGCAAGTCAGCATTCGGGAAAATTATTTAAAGAATCTGATGGGGAGAATGATTTTTTTAATCTTCCTAGTTTTTGGGAAGAATATAATGCAGTTGACGAAGAATACAACAAACAGGTAGAGAGAAAGAGAGCAGAAGCCTTAGAGAGAGAGAGAGAGAAAGGGAAAGGAGGAGCAGAGAAGGCGAAGAAGAAGAAGAAGAAAGGAGTATTGAAGAAAGTGAGAGGGAAAGTAGAGACAGCGGAAGGACTGAAGTTGAAAATAAAAATGAATTCTGCTCCTCATTTTGAGTTGTTGAGCCAGTCCTTAGGTGATGAAGCTGTTTCAGATAAAACGTAAGTGGTTTTTTTGTTGGAATAATTCTTGTTTGTTTGTTTTGGAACAATTCAATCAATGTCTGTGGATTAATTTATGTTTTATGTTGTTTGTAGGTCTGGTGATATAGGTTGTGGTCCTGGTGCTATTGTTTGTATAAATGAAAATCAAGGCGATGAGGTTGTTGATTGTACTGATGAAATTTTGTAAGTGATTATGTGTTGAACAAATGGTTCAGTTGCTTGGAACCTTTCTATATATATGTCCGGAACAATGTATCCTTTTGTTATGTTTCTGAGTTGTTTTATATTTTGAACAGAGATGTTGATGCTTTGTCAAATAATGGAAGTGAGACAGACAGATCTGATGATACTGATGATGATGATATAGACCTAGATTCTTTGCCTGAAGATATGCCAGATGAATTTGCAAAACTCTGCAGATGGGCTGACAAGCATTTATGTTATGGGAGGACAATTTACACCACTTTTGAAGATTACATTTTTTGTCATGAGGTGAATGCGTGTATTTTGAGGAGGGATCTTCGTGATTTGGCTGATATAGGTGCAATAGGGTGTGGTCCAATTGTTTATTACATGAGGTATTTTTTTAATCTATCATTCCATGTTTGTATTAGTTATTATATATTTTTTTTTAATGGCATGTTTACTGTATATGTTTTGTGTGTGTTTTTTTCAGGCATCTCTATGATGTGATTCAGAATAATGAGAGATTGGATGCGAACTTTTCACTTGTTGATCCAAGCAGAAGTAGTAGTATTGAAAGATTTAAAACGATAGAGGAGAAGATCAAGTTTTTGTCAAAAAGATATGAACAGTCCGGTAGCAAATGTTTATATTTGATACCACGAAACAAAGAGTATGCATTATTTCCCTGTATTGATGATTTATTTTAGTTGGTTAATAATGTAGTTTAGTTGTACTAATGTGATTGTTTTCTTCAGTTATCATTAGACTTTGACTGTAGTTGATTTGGAGATGAAACGTGTTTTTTTGTTGGATCCATTGAAGTCTTGTTTGGGCTTGAAAAATGATGAATGAAGATTTGTTGTTGATGAGTATGTTTAATTATCAAATGCTTTTTCATAATGTATTTTATTTTTTGAATGCAATAGTTTGATATATATATATATATATATATATATATATATATATATGAATTTGATTTTGTAGATTTATTCAATCTTTCTATCATCAGAAGTTTGTAGTAAGATGGATTTACCCTGGGGTACGTCTTTAATTTGTATTTGCTTTTTTTTATGTATATTTGTATATTTTTGTTTTATTGTTTTTAAGTTGTTTGTATTTTGTTTTTGCAGAATATTCCAACTCAAACAGATACCACAAGCTGTGGGTATTACGTAATGAAGTACATGCGTGATATAGTGTCTGAGAAAGTTTTGAAAATTGATAAGATTGTAAGTGTTTCTTCTTGGAACAATTGATGTTTCTTCTTAGAACAATTGGTGTTTCTTCTTGGAACAATTGCTTTTTCTTCTTGGAACAATTTTTTTTCAATGTATGTCATGTTGAAATTATAGTTTTGATGCATGATTTTAATTGTGAATTTAAGCTGTGAGTATTACTTAATGAAATACATGCATGATATAGTGTTTGAAAAAGTTTTGAAGATTGATAAGATTGTAAGTGTTTCTTGTTGGAACAATTGATGTTTCTTCTTGGAACAATTGTTTTTTCTTCTTGGAACAATTATTTTGAATGTATGTCATGTTGAAATTATAGTTTTGATGCATGATTTTAATTGTGAATTTAAGCTGTGGGTATTACTTAATGAAGTACATGCGTAATATAGTGTCTAGGAAAGTTTTTAAGATTGATAAGATTGTAAGTGTTTCTTCTTGGAACAATTGATGTTTCTTCTTGGAACAATTGTTTTTTCTTCTTGGAACAATTTGTGTTTCTTCTTGGAACAATTATTTTGAATGTATGACATGTTGAAATTATAGTTTTGATGCATGATTTTAATTGTGATATGTTTTTTAGTGGGACAATGATCGAAAGAGGTCGGGATACAGTATAGATGTGATAAATGAATTACGACAAGAGTTGGCACATATTGTTTTCAAATTAGTTGTTGATAATGAGGATGCTGGAGGAGGGCGTGGAAAGAGGAATGTTAAGGAATCAAAGTACGTTTGTTCTCCTTTTATTGTTCGGCATCCAAGGTTGGTGTTGAACATGGATAGCTATCAGAGGAGAATTGTCGAATTTGCATTTAGTCCTGATGAAAGCAGGTAAGAAGTTGAAGCTATGCTGTTATATGAATTTATATGTTATTTTGGCATATACTGATTTTTTTTCCTTGTTTTGAAGTGATATATTTTTTAGTGATGGAGAAACATTTATTAATAAAATGGAGATTTTATCTCTTTCTGGCAATAATCATCTTGTTAATAATGTTGTGGATGCCTGGAGTTCAATTTTGAACCGTGAAGAATCAAAGAAATCTGATCGAAAAGTCAGAAGATTTTTTTTCACTACCTATGCTTTTGTATGTTTCTTAACTTTGTAAGTTTGTTTTTTCTTTTCGTTTTGTAAATTATTGTTTAGCTAACCGTTTTTTTTATTATTTTGTAGACTTTACTGTTTTCTGAAGTTAGGGCAGACAGTTCAACCGAAGCTCAAAAGGTTGGCAATTTTAAGCAAAGGCTTGAGAATGAACTTTGTTTTGCCAATGTCAAGAGTTTGGTTGATTTTGACTTGGTAAGTTTTATTTTAAAATAACTGATTCTAGTATAGTTTATAATATATAAAGAATATTAATAACATTATATTTGTTGGAACAATAGAAGTTTCTAGTTGGAACAACATAAATATCCCGTTGGAACAATTTTAAGTTTATTGTGGAACAGCAGCAGCTGAATGGTATGAAATGTATTCAGATACTTATTTATTATGTTGTTTATTAGGTTTTTTTCCCTGCTATCTGTCATGGACATTTGTATTTGATTGTTGTGAACAATCTTTCAAAGGTTGTTGAATTAGTGGATAACAGAACACTCCCCGCTAAAGTTAATCGTGTTAAGAAGTATGGGCATTGCCCAGAACATCTGGTATGTTGTAACATAATTTACTTCATGTTGTGGATTTTTTGCATATGTGATAACATATTTTCTGTTTTGTTTGTTGCAGTTAAAATGCTATGCTGAATTTGTGTACAAAAATAATCATTCTTCATGCAAACAAATTTGTGCATACAAAGTGCTTGTGTCGAAGATGAAGTGGAGAAGCAAGAGTAACGGCAATGATTGCGGTATTTTTGTTTTGAAGCATATGGAAACATACATGGGGCAGAGTGTGAATGAGTGGGATATTGGACTGTCAAAGAATTCTAAGGTATATATTGTAAATTCTTTATTTAACATTTTGTATTACTATTATTCTTCTTTCTTATATCATTATTTTTTTTCTTGCAGGGAAACGAGTTTAGAAAGCTTAGAGTTGAGTATTGCTGGAGGATTCTATTGAATACCAGAAATGATCTTTTTGTTGAAATTGAGGAGAAGTCAAAAGAATGGGCAGTTAGAGCTGGACTTAATTTAGAATAGCATATTTTTATTTTGCATTTGTAAATATACTTAAAAATTTGTATATATACTTTAGAAATTGTACATATTATCTAATGCTTAATACTCATAACCAATTAAATTTACATACCACATTATCCATTTAGTAAACATGATTTTAGATCACATTAAAGTAATTAAAAAGTATGTATCTATTTCTGTTGGAACAATTTTATATGAGTTGGACAAAAAAAATATTTCAACGAATTTATAAATATGATTATTCCATTTCTATTATTAAATTTAAAAAATAGAAAAAAATTAGAACCAATTTATATGGAATTAGTGCAAAATAAAGAACAAAATATTTGTATTTTATAAAAACGTCTGAAATTAACTCAATTGCCAACGTTTAGGGTTGAAATTGCTCTTGACCATCAACATTAAGAGTAAAATGCTCCATTTCAGACAGTAAGGACAAAATTACTCTTAGTTGTAAATATTATTATATTTTTGTACCTTATCCTAAAAAAAATTAAAATAAAACCTACTATAAATATGTTCACAACAATATAACTTTCACCAAAGCATAGTATAATATTATCTTTCTAAAAAAATTCAATTGATCCTTCTGATTAATTATCATAATCAAAAAACATGAAGAAGATTTCAGTAGCAGTTGTGATGATGATGATCACATTAAATATTTTACTCCTCATTAGCACCCATTCCCTTTCAATTAGATCTAAAGAAAATTAACATTTTTCTAATTTAATAATAGAATTGCAGATTAATATTTTTAAATTCGATGAAATATTTGTATTTTTTTTATCTAACTCAATACAGTAAAAAAAATTTAATTTTTTTCAAAAAAAAAAAAATGACATCTATTTATATGATTTTAATCTATTATTAAGTGTGATAAAATAACATAAATGTAAAATGTATATAACATGATTCATGACTGTTAACCCACATTTTCCCGACAATCAATATTAAGGATATTTTTACACCTTCCGCTTTAACTGCCGTGAAATTGTAGCAAAACAACAACTCCTAACAATGCAAGATGTAATAATAATAATAATAATAATAATAAGGGTTAAGGTGCAAAAATACCCCTAACGTTCTGGGCCAGGAACAATTTTACCCCTAACGTTAATAAATTGGATCAATTTGAGAAATAATTCATCAAACTGACTTCGCGGTCATGAATCTTGTCATCTACACTTCATACGTGTGTCATTTTATCAGTAACAAATCATAAACATACGTTGGGATGTGAAAAAAATAAAAAAAAATATACTGTCTTTTGTAGGAATAAGACAAAATAAATTCAAAAAATTCACCAAATTTATAAATATTAATCTGAAATTCTATTATTAAATTATAAAAAACATGAAATCCTTTTTCAAAACAAATTGTTATGCAATTGATGTTGAATAAAGAACAAAAATATCTGTATTTTATAATAGTGTCTGAAATTGACCCAATTTATTAACGTTAGGGGGTAAAATTGCTCCTGACCCAAAACGTTAGAGGTATTTTTGCACCTTAACCCTAATAATAATAATAATAAGAGTACCAAAAAATATTCCCTCAACAAAATTTTATAAATTAAAAAATCATTAATAAAACTTGAAAAATTAATACTAATACTACCCTATATATCTCTCCTTTAATGACTAACATTCATTGACTCCTCTCATTAATTACAATACAATTAGATTTGTAAAATGCAACAATATTCTCTATATTCTTAGCATAAACTTTCAATATTCTTCCTTGTATATTTCTATATTTTTTTTGGAAAGATGCCTATGAGGGATAATCTTTAGAAAGAGAAAATTAAAAAAAAAATAAGTGAAATTGAGTACAAATGATATTTTTCTCTCCCTTGAACAACATATAATTCATAATAGAGGGAGTATAAATATAGAAATTTCAACATTGATAAAACAATCATCACATCAAGTTTAAGAAGCACAAAATCTAAAGTTCTAACCCCAACAATTTGTCTGGTAAAACACACCAGACAAATATCTCATTGCCAAACACCGACGCGACAGCAACAACTTTCGGTTTCTTTGCACCAGACCAAGGTGACTTCTACAAATTCAGAGTAAAAAGGAACAAATCAACAGGAGCACATAAAGGTTGTTAGAATAGTGACTGACATACTAGCAGTTCCATACGTGCTAAACGGTGTTTGAGTCACAGGTACATAGACTGTTCAAAAGAGCTTAATGTATTCAAAAAAGAAATTTGATAAAGGCGTGTATTCATTTAAAAGATCAGAAGCTTGATGCGTTCGAAACTAATTGATCAAGGGCTTAATGTATCCTTTGACCGGAGGCTTAATCAATCAAAATCGAATTGATCCTGGGTTTACAAATGCGTTTTTCCTGAAAGAAAATCAGAAGCTACTTCAAACAGCCATATGCCTTAGAAATGATAAAGTTTTGATGTTGCTATTCTTAGGAGCTACTTTATACAAATTTTCAGCAATGCCATATAGCGGATATTGATGAAACTATCATATTCACTGAAAACAGCTTTTTTTGTAATCATACCGAATAGTTTCCAATCCAACATAGTTGTTAAAGGCGCACCTCAGGCGAGGCTCAAGGTCTTGTGCCTAGTAAGTCCTAGAAGAGGCTCTGTTTAGAAGGCTCTAGCCTTGTGCGCCTCAGATGGGCTTTGAAGGCGCACCTCAGGGGAGGCTCAAGGTCTTGCGCCTAATAAGTCCTAGACGAGGCTCTATTTAAAAGGCTCTCGCCTTGTGCACCTCACATGGGCTTTCTACGCTCTCCTCAGACTGCCTCTTCTGTGTTTTGATTAATGATTAGATTTTTAATTTCTTTTACTGCTGCAATTCTAGCATCTTAGCTCTATTGTCATCACTTAACTTGGTGTTTCTGGCGTTCAACATTATGTTTTCATGTAGTTTTTGTCTTGTTTGTGTGATTATAAATGTGTTTTTAGTTCATAATAACTTGTGCCTAAACTACTAATAGAGTATTAGTGACATTACTATTCGTCAAATATTAATATGAATTGCGCTTTAACTGTCAGCTTAAACTTTTAGTTCAATGGGTGGTTCCGTGACATGGTATCCGAGCCTCTTTGAGTTACCAAGAGATCAAGGGTTCAATTCCTGACAACCCCATTTGTTGATTTAATTTCAACACATGGTAAGATGAGTCTGTGCCAGTTGGCATTAGCGTGCGGAGGTGTGTGAGATATTAAAATGAATTGGGCCTTTAACTATCGGTTTAAACTTTTAGTTCAATTGGTTCCATGATAATTTGATTTTCTATCTATTTTTTTTCATTTTCTGCGCTTCATGTTCATCAGGCGTGCGCCTGAGCCTTGCGCTAGGCTACAGGACCCCTTAGTGCGCCTTGTGTCGTAACAACTTTGCGCTAGGCTACAGGACCCCCCTTAGTGCGCCTTGTGTCGTAACAACTTTTGTTCCCAAGCACAAATATCATGTTACTAAATTCTCAACCTAAGTTGCCTACCTTAGGAGTGGCAGTCTTGGAAGAAAACCCAAACTTTAACACCTTCCGCTGCTCCTGGTCAGCGAGAGCAGTTGCACTTTTCAAAGAATTGGAAATCGGGGTTGATTGAGGTTCCTCCTGTTGTTGTTGCTGTTGTTGTTGCTGTTGCTGTTTACGAGCATCAGCCCTAGATATTCAGAAACGAAGGGATAAAAAAAATGAAGCTGTAAAGATGATGTAAGATGCTAAAGAGCGAAAGCTAAGATATATCAAGAAAACCAAGTATGAGTTGTTACATCTGGGCAAACTTGGCCATTTCTCTTTCTTGTCGTTGTAATTCTCGTTTTTGTCTATCATCACGGCTGCTAGAGCCTTGCATCTCCCTCATCTCCTTAAAACGCTGGAACCAAGTATGAGTTGTTACATCTGGGCAAACTTGGCCATTTCTCTTTCTTGTCGTTGTAATTCTCGTTTTTGTCTATCATCACGGCTGCTAGAGCCTTGCATCTCCCTCATCTCCTTAAAACGCTGGAACCATATCTCGTTTTTGTCTATCATTTCTCTTTCTTGTCGTTGTAATTCTCGTTTTTGTCTATCATCACGGCTGCTAGAGCCTTGCATCTCCCTCATCTCCTTAAAACGCTGGAACCATCAAGAAAGCCGAGGATTAAAACATAAAACGTAACACCACTTTGAATGAAAAGAAAATTCAGTAATATATTAAATAAGTCGTATACCTTTCTGTGATTGTGATCATATGAGCTCAGATGAACTTCAAATTCCATGGCCAATTTGTATTGTTTGTTGCAGAGATCACAATAGAACACCTTCCTTATCTCTTTCACCTCCGTTAGAATTTTCTGCTCACGTTCTGCTAATACCTGAATTTTCATAATGTGCACGAAGCAGGCAGTAGAAGCCACCAGGTAATAAAAACTGCAGGAAATTCTCAAGATCTTCCAAACTTGATGTTCTCCTATGATATACCATTCCCGTCAAAAGACATGCATATATGCTATATGCTGCCTTCTGCTATTAGATGCGGGTTTCAGAAAAAGTAAAGCATCAACCTCAATATAGTATCTACTGGTCAAAGTATTTATGGCCATCTCTACAAATTTATAGACATACCTCTCGTTTCTTTGCGTGTTCCGTCGTTTCCTCAAGCTCAATTTCAAGCTTTTTTCTTTGGATGTTTTCTTCTGCAGTGAAAAAATCATCTTCTTCTTGTTTCCCTATCCCTAACTTGGGATCTCGAATCCCCGATTTTATTGGCTCAGTTATTCCTGAGGGAAAAACCCAAAAAAGATTGTGAAAACCAGAAGAAGCTAAACAAATAAAGATATTTTGAAACAAAATCCACAAAAGAGCTTCAATTATCATATCATAGAACTAGGACTGTAATCGAGCCGAGCAGAGCTTTGGCCTTCTCATGCTCGGCTTGGCAGAAAATGGACAAGCTCGAGCTCAGTTTGAGTTCAACATCCTGTTTGAGCTCGGGTCAATAAAAGAATTATCTGATCGCAGCTCGTTAATTCTATTCATGCATTTTGCTCGCGAAATGCTCATTAATTATGTTCATAAGCTATGTAGTTTCGAACCTATAAAACTAAAGTTTCACACAGAACTACGTAGTCACGAAACCCGATTTACCGCAAACTTGGCTGAATATAGAGATGTAATATTAAATTTAAGAGCATTTACAAGAGTTGAAGAAAACGCTAACAGTTTAAGAGAAAAATCAGACGTAGAAGATCATTTCACCAATTCAAATAACGAGACATGCAATATTGTCGTTTAAGTTTTTGGGTTCTGAACATACCCTGCTCATCCTTCCCAAGACCTTTCCCTTTCCATCCCATTTTCTGAAGAAGCCTAAACCCGATATTAGATGATGTCAACATTGTGTCCAATGAAGCTTGTTCAACATTATCCAGGTCAACATTTTCTGTTGGTTTTTGATTAATAGGCAAATAAAAATCTTCTACCAAATCCTCAATAAGAGAATCCTGATGAGAACAGAGCAGAAAGAGCAAACATTACAAGTCAAAACAGTGAAATATGGACAAATCTTCGAATGAATGACAAGAAAGATATGCATCAAACTTCACTTAACACGTATAGATACAAATGTATGGAAACAAAGTGCTTTCCCAACTAAGCCGGTTCACATGCAAACCATTAATGCAGCAACGAAAGAAAAAAAAACATATATGAAGAAAAAAGCGTGGAACTGACATTCCTTACTTGTTCGCTATCTCGTTGACCTTTATCATGAGCATCTATTTCCTGCTTACTGCCGTACCATTGTTTTCCATTTAATACACCTAAATTGCAGACCAAGAAAAAAATATAATAACATAAAACAAATTAAAATGCTTATCTAAAGGTGAAGAGAATGAGGAGATCAATAAACATCTAAATAAGAAGTCTCGAGAGAGTACAATTTAGGGATAAAAGTCAAATTTCCCCCTAACATTATTGGAAAAGATCCAACTTTACCCTTATTGTTTAAAATAGTCGTCCTCATGGTAGAAACTTTAGCTCAAATTTAACATTATGATAAAGAACTTAGTTCAATTTTACACTTTTCTAAGTAAATGCAAATGAAAATTAGCGTTCAAATTTCTTGGAAAATGATAAATTGACCAAGGATTTCTACCATGAGTGCAAAATTGAGTCGATTTATACAATGAGGAAAAATTGAGCTTCCACGATAACCATAGGGGAAAAAATCCACTTTTATCCCTAAAATTATGTAGACTGCACACAAGTTCATCCAAGCAAGTAAATTAAAAGCAGAAATTCATATGAAAACATCAATTAGAACCCTTAAGCGGATAAACCTTTATCTGACTGCCAAGAGAAAAAACTCAGAAAAGAAAAAAGAAAAGGTTTCTTTATCCCCCATCACAATCCTAAGGAGCAAATTACCAACGTTGGGTAAATCATCTCTAATCTTTAAAACTTGCAACTGGATTAGTCTACCTTGAAATTATAAAAACACTAGGTGATTAATCTCCGATATCCACATAGCTGCAGAATTTAAAATTTCTCAAAGGGCAAAAGAGGTTCCTTTAAATTGAACACAAGTCCAAAACAACAAATCCTTTCAGTTTACTAGATGATATTCAGAAAGCTCTTTAAGATCAGAACTTAGAATCCCCCAATCTAGACTACTAGCAAAACCATTATTATCAAAGCAGATGGAGATTAAGGTCAATGAAGTCTCCCCAAAAATTGAGTAACTAGGGTATGAAATTGCATCGATTGACGAAAACATAATCTATGATTAAAGTGAAACATACCTGTTTCTGAACTCCGATCCGCGTTTCCTGCAATCGGATTCTTCGTCTCCATTTGGTTGAATTGATTTGGGATCGGCCGAGTTTCTTCATCATAAATGGCTGGAAAAGAACTATGGGCTGGGCCTGGATGGGCTGGGCCTGGATGGGCTGGGCTTCAGGACTAGCATTTTCTGGACAAATGTTTTATTGGGCTTTCTACAATGAAATTATAATTGGGAAAATTTTAGGTCTCGATAACGAAATGTGACATTTTATTCATATTATTCCGTTAAGTTCTGATTTTTCACTCCACGTACAATAACGGAGTAATATGAATAGCATGTCACATTCCGTTATGGAAGCCTAAATTGGTACTCTTTTTTAAACTTTAAACCTACATTTATGCTATTTTGTACATGGAGTCTAAATTAATACTTCTCCAAAAATCATAGTCTTATTTTGATACCGTATCTCTATAATTAAATTAAGAAAAATTTACATAGTAATAATTTGAACTATGTGAAATTATATAAATCATTATTTTTATTATTTATATGTGAGTTTCCAAAGTGAGAAATTTGTAGACCTTGACCATTGCCAAATTGAACCGTGTCATATCCTGGATATGGTTGCATCTGTTGAAGCTAAGCTGGATTGACTGTCATGTGGTTTGTGGCTCCAGTGTCGGGATATCACGACTGATGAGGACCCATAAACGGATTTGGTGGTTGTTGCCATGCCATGTGTGCTTGCGGTCCAGAATTATAGTTTGGATGTGAAAAGTTCTTCGGTCTTTTGCACTTATCAGTCCAGTGACTTGGATCTCCACAGTTGTAGCACTTGCCACTCCTTCTCTTTTTTGGATTCTGCTTCTTTGATTGTGTTGATGCTATTGTGGAGACATTGGCTTCTTGGTGCGTAGGTATACCATCAGAATGAAGCAAAGTTGTCTTTCTTGTTGATTGAATCATGCCTTCAACGATCTTTAAACTGTTCAGAAGCTCCTGATAATTGATATTTATGTCGCGCTGGATGACAAGATTCTGAACGATGGAGCGATACTCTTCTCCCAAACCCTTGTAAAGCACTGACGGTAGTAAATGTCGAGGATAAGGGTTCCCTGAGGTAGCCAGATCATCAAGAATAGACTTTACTTTTTGCATGTAAGTAGTTACCGACATCCCCCATTGCTCAAGCTCATGTAATTCAATACCTACCTAAAACTGTTTGGTTCCTATGATAAGCCCATAGGCATCTTCCAAAGCTATCCAAATGTCATGTGAATATTTGAGATATGTTATAGAACTTAGATTTATAAACTATAGATCTAGGATATATTTTTTAGAGTTTATGATTTATAAATTGGGTTCTAGAATTTTTAAATTCGAGTATAAAATTATACTTTATTTTTTTATATAAAGAATATATAGAAAAGAGTAACATATTTAAACTTAATTTAGTAATATGATTTAATTGTAATTTTATATTTAATTATGAGTTTCATATAGAAAAAACCTTAAATCAAGCTATAAAATTTAAAAAATATATATATATGTATAAATTTATTTTCTATATATTGCTGATTTATTTTTATACCTTAATTTATAAATTCTAGGTCCTAAATCATAAATTTAAATTTTAAAAAATATATCCTAAACTCTAAAATATAAATCCTGAACCCCTAATTTATAAATCTGAGTTCTTAAAATATATATATATTTTTATAAAATTTGGGACAATGTAATATCCTGAAACCTGGCATCCCAACTAGGTTGGCACCCCAGGAACAGGAAAAAGCAAAACCCGAAAGGAATCAATAAATAAAAATATAGAGTTAAATAAGAGGGGAAAAAGAATAAAAAATAAGAACAAAAATTAAACTAAAAAAACACAGAATTAACGAAATCTAAAGTGACCAATGTTACAAACATCATCAGACAACAACGAAGCACAAAATGCAGGGGCCGAATTCCACCAAGAAATGGTGGGGGAGGAAACACCAAAACGAGCTAAGGCATCAGCGACCCTATTGCCTTCCCTGAAGATATGTGAAACAATAATAGTCATCTGCGAACACTGGTTCAGACATTTCATCCAATCCTGGTGAACAAACCATGGAAGAGCTTGCTTTGAGCTTATTGACGACCAACAGAGAGTCCGATTCAATCCATAAGTGGTGCCAGTTCTTCTCCCACGTGATATCTACTGCAAAAATTACCGTTTTTAATTCGGCAAGAAAGGCAACCGCATAAGGGATCGGGAAAGCAAAGCTACCACGAGCAAATCCCCTGCTTGTGCGAAAAACTCCATCGGCACCCGCAGATCCAGGAGCACCCAGAGCCGAACCGTCAACATTAACTTTAAGCCAGTCGTGTGGCGGACACAACCAACGGACCTGATAGATATTTGGAGCCGGGGGAGACCTGCGAGGCACTTGCAACCTGATTAAAATGCTAGCATCCCGACTGGTGAAACATCGTCCCTTTCACTAAGGGTGCGATTCCCGCGATAGGCGACATAATAAAATTATTACTTGATATAATGATAGATGATTTTTTAAAAACTGAATTTCCATGCAAATTTTCCTATGTTATTTAGGGAATATTTTGAAACATTTCAATTTGCGATTATATAACTATTATACTTAAAGTATTATTTCACATATCACCTATAAAAAATATTTACGAGATATGTTAATTTGTTACACTTACCCCTCTAATATACAATAATCAATCACATTTAATCCCATCGTGTAGCAATAAATTATATTTGATATAATTGAGAGGGAAATTAGCGTGTTAAAACATGCGTGAGATGATTGACATCGGGTGGAGAAAAATTAATGTTTGTTGAAGCGGAGAAACAAGTTGTTTTGGGGTGAGATATTATATGAAAACTGAGGCAACTAAGTCAATTGGTAGGGGTGTTCAAAAACCGAATCGAACCGAAATAACCAACCGAATCGATGAATTTCAGTTTTTCGGTTCGGTTTTCGATCTATTAGGTTTGGTTTCGGTTTTAAATATTAGATTATATCGGTAATATTGGTCGGTTCGGTTTTTATGATAAAATAATTGAATTAACCAAACCGACCGAAATTAGAATTAATTATCTATTATTAAGTATTTGATGATTAAGACTCCTAATATAAATCGGTTAGGTTCGGTTTTTATTTTAGGTGTTATTCGGTATTCAGTTATTTCGGTTCGGTTCAGTTTTCGAACCGAACCGACCGTTGAACACCCCTATTAATCGGTGAAATCGTATTACAGTTGTGTAGGATTAATCATCAAACACATACATTTAATGAGTCTCCTTATATATTTCTTATTTTTTTTTATTTTTTTTGTCTAAATTGGACCAAATGTGATTGATTGTTATACGTCGGGGGTCTATATTACAAAATAGAGGTTAATAGGGAAATTATAATTTTTAATAAGTTAGAATATCACAAACTGATAACGTCAAAGAAAAAACATAAATATTACTGATATGCCAGGAGCTAAATAATGCTTTAAGCGAAACAATGGTGAAAATATCAATTTTATACCTAATTTCTCTCCGCGCTTCTTTTGGTTGTGAAATAAGATATAAAAATATGCATAGAATTACTGCATAGGAGTAATTTTATTTCTAACACCATAAATAGTCTAATCAAGTGATTAATGTTGGCAAGTTATGTGAATTTCAAACATCATTTTTCCATATATATATGTCTTATGATCGTTCCCCAATAACAAATCAAAAACATGTCTACATATGTAGCATCGTGTGAATTTAATGTCATTTGAATTCTTATTGCGTGTTTTGTACATGTTAGACGAAAAAATCAAACATGTTATCAAACTTAATGGCATTCCAACTCTAATCGCAAAAACCGCAAAACCTTTGAATCAACTAATGTGTAATTAGTGTAGAAAAACGAGAATCTAATATTTGAGATTTTTTTTACGATGTTTGAAATTGATACAATTTATTAACATTAGACCTTCATATATATAGTACTATTTATGATGTTAGAAGTAAAACTATATAAAAATATATTTTGAATTTTTTTTTTATTCATAGATTTTCTTAATCAAGTTGCAATATACCTTAAATTCACCATCTTGCAATAGAGTGGTTTAATTTAAGGCATTTTAAATTAGTTATAATATTATAATTGAATTATATTATTAAAATTAATTTTTAAAATGTCATTATTTTTTATATATCATAAATAAAATATATTTTTATATTTCAATTTAAAAAATTTAAATTTAAATTTATAAATTTTAAATTCTAAAAAATATATTTTAAATTTCTAATTTATAAACTTTAATTTTTAAAATATATTAAAAGTACTGTTATATTTAGTTTGATATAATTTAAATTACTATTTAATTATTATAGATAACTTTTTAAATCTGAATTTCATGTAAATTTCCCTTTTAAAGATAGACCTACTAATGCTCCATCTTATCCGGCCCAACTAGGCCCAGTTTCAATTATAATTGGCATGGGCTTATGCAAATCCAAAATCTAAATATAGTATATCATCATTATTATTAAATATAGTATTTTTTTTGAAACAAAAAGAAATTCAATTCCTTAAATCGAATCAGCAACAATAGTTTCCTGCAGCCAAACCGGAGCAGAAAAAGAAACAAACTCGCTAGCATTGGACAGGGCATGTCGTGCAACAACATGAGCGCCCCTGTTCGCTAGGCGAGGAGAGAAAGACACTTTAAAATCGTGTCGACTACTTAATAAAACCTTACAATCCTGAATAATTGACCCATAAACAGACAAGTCTGGATCAACCGAATTGACACTATTAACCACAATCAAAGAGTCACTTTCAAACAAGACATTAGTACAATTGAGATAGACACACCAATGCAATGCCTCACGTAGAGCTAATGCTTCAGCTTCCCTAATATCATCAACAATAGGGATTATGCGACTACGACAAGCCATGAAGGATCCATCAGAAGATCTAAGTAAAGCTCCCACCCCACTTTGAGATTCAGCTTTAAAGGTAGCCGCGTCACAATTGCATTTGACGAAGCCTAAAGGGGGGCGAGACCAGCTAATATGTCGTACCTGTGGCATTGTCGTCCGCGCCGTATGCTCAAGCCGATGGGCACCAGTGTTAGCATTGGCATTGGCTTCGATGATATTGGAAGTGGACAGCCTTCGTTGCGCAGCAGGGCGGGCGTTGACTGGTTGGCCCGCCTGAGGATCTAGACTTGGGCGATTCTGTGCGATGCTGACATCGGATTGGGCCACTGAGGGCGTGGGCCGGTGACGGGCAGCAACAGGGGGGTTCTTCATCTGGGACTGGCGCCAGGCAGCAAGGTAGTCATCCGCAAGAGAGATAGCCGTTACTGGTAGTTGGATTTTGCTCTCCCAGACTATCTGATTCCTTTGGTTCCAAATGACCCAAAGCGTCATTGCCATCTTGGTTATGGTTTCCTGATCATTGGACAAGAGTACCTGCAAAATAGAACCCGTTAGATAATCAGGTTGGAATACATCCGTATTGATCCCGGATAGGTTCCAACATTCTTGGGCGTATACACAATCCACAAAGAGATGATGGTCATGCTCAATATCAGAGTAACAGAAGGGGCACTGCGTTGGGATTGACAACCCCCTCCCTGCCAATCTACGTCTAGTGGCCACACAGCCCGAGGCCAACTTCCACACAAACATTCTAACTTTTGGGAGAACATGCATCTTCCAAATTCTACTCCACCCATCATCCTGATTCACATCACCATATCCATCACAAAGCGCTCTATACCTAGATTTACTTGTGTACATGCCATTTTTGGTGAAATTCCACAATGGTCCATCTTCTACTTCTCTGGTTGGTAAGATCATCCTGCACACAATTTTGGCATCTGCCTCGTTCAACAACTCTTCCACCTTCCCTCTATCCCAGATTTTCCTACCTTGGATAAACAGGTCAACCACTTTTGTATCATCCTGCTCCATAACAACATCCCCCTGGATCCTAAAAGGTGCCACAGTATTCACCCATGGGTCTTTCCACACATATATTGACTTACCATCCCCAATTCTCCATCTAAGTCCCAGTCTCAGTACCTCAATGGCTCTCCAAACACTCCCCCAAACAAAACTAGGATTATTGCCCAATTTGGAGGAAAGAAAAGGGTCTTTAGGGAAATATTTAGCTTTGAACATTCTACCCACTAAAGAATTTGGAGTAACCAACAACTTCCAGGGCTGTTTACCTAATAAGGCTAGATTGAATTTTTGGAGGTTCCTAAAGCCCAAACCCCCCTCTTTCTTATCCCTGCTAAGCCTATCCCAACTTTGCCAATGAATCGATCTCTTGCCCCCTGGTTTTATACCCCACCAAAAGGAATTCATTATCTTCTCCAAATCCAGGCAGAGGGATTTAGGTAATTTAAACACACTCATACAAAAAGTTGGCAGAGCCTGAGCAACCGCCTTAATTAGCACTTCCTTACCTGCTGCAGAAAGGAATCTAAATGACCACGCACTTAACCTCTTCCTGAGTCTATCTTTAAGGAAACTAAAAATTGCAACTTTGGACTTCCCAATAAGTGAAGGGAGACCCAAGTAGCGACCAGTATCCAGAGGATGAAAGACCTGAAGAGAGTTACATACCTCATTTCGCAGATCCAGGCCAACATTCAGACTAAAGAAAATTCCAGATTTTTGCAGGTTGATAGCCTGACCAGAAGCAGCCTCATACTCGGATAAAATCATCCCAATTTTGTTACATTCATCCATAGAAGCCCTGAAGAACAGGAAGCTGTCATCTGCAAAAAAACAAGTGTGTAATAGTTGGCGCACCCCTAGCAATGAGGCACCTATGGAGGGAGCCCTCATTCGCAGCCCTTGTAATCAGGTTAGATAAGACTTCAGCACACAGTATAAATAGGTACGGCGACAGAGGATCGCCTTGTCTCAGACCCCTACCAGGGTTAATCGGGCCCACAAATGTACCATTAATCGACACAGAGTACTCCACAGTAGAAATGCATAACATGATCCAATCAATCCACTGCCCAAGAAAGCCTAATTTCTGCATAACAAGTCTCAGGAAGGTCCAATCAACCCTATCATAGGCCTTGCTAATATCCAATTTTAGGGCCACCTCACCAATTCTACCTCTATTCTTTCTCTTCATAAAGTGTAAAGACTCAAAGGCCACCATAATGCTGTCAGAGATAGACCTGCCAGGGATAAAAGCTGATTGAGACTCAGACACCAGGAAAGGTAAGACAATCTTGAGCCTATTGGCCAGGACCTTGGCTATCAATTTATAAAGCACATTGCACAGGGAAATAGGGTGAAAATCCTTCTTACAATCAGGCCTATCAATTTTAGGGATAAGAACAATTATTGTGTTATTTAGATGTGGGGGGGATTCCTTTCGGGCCAGATAGCCCTTGCATGCATTAACAATCTCGGGGCTGATGAGGTCCCAAAAATGTTGAAAGAAGCCCGTATTTAGCCCATCAGGACCAGGGGATTTATTAGGGTGCATTTGAAACATGGCAATCTTGAATTCTTCAGAAGTAAAAGGGGAGCACAGGTCAGCCTGCATTTCAGGCGTAACAAGAGGGACAAGGGTATCCACGGCATCATAACATGGGCTAATAGGACCAGCAAATAGATCAGAGAAATAAGCTTTGGCAATAATCCCCATATCATAAACTCCTTCTACTACCAGGCCGTTCATATCCTTAAGGTGGCGAATGGTGTTCCTCTGCTTTCTAGCTTTGACACAGGCATGGAAAAACTTAGTATTTTGGTCCCCCTCCTGTAGCCAAAAATTCTTGGCCCTTTGTTGCCAATATCTAGCTTCACAATCAAGAAGGGAATTCAACTCACTCTTGGCCTGAAGAAAACTGACCACATCAGCCGGAACATTGCTATCCACAAGTCTATCCAACTTCTTCTTGCATCCCTCAATTTGCTTTCTAAACCTCAGCCGATACTTCTTTCCCCATTGTTCCATGCTGCTGGCACGGGCAGCCAGCTTTGCAGCAAGGTTATGACAGTTACTGCTTAGCCAACAAGACCTCACCAAAGCCTTGAACTCAGGATCTAAAAGCCACTCTTGTTCAAAACGAAAGTGGTTACGCCTCACATTACTAACCGGATTATCGAACTCTAACAAAATGGGTGCGTGGTCAGAATAAGTTGAGATTAGAGTCTGAAGCCGATGTGATGGGAATCTGTCTGCCCAGGCACTAGTGACCATAGCCCTATCCAACCTCTCCCTGACCCACAATCTAGAACCCCGACTCCTTTCCCACGTAAATTGGCTGCCCTGTGTAGGGAGATCAAGCAAAAGATTCTCTTCCACCGCCTCCTGGAACCGGCACATCAGCCCCTGAGGGTAGCCTGGACCCCCAACCTTCTCTGAATCAGATAGAATGCAGTTAAAATCCCCAATAACCAGCAAAGGGAGAATCGAGCATGAGCACAGTTGAGTCAGGAGACTCCAGGACCACACATGATTCGCTCGGTTAGAATGACCATAGAAACCTACCAACCTCAAATCCCCCTTCTCAGCATCATGCATCTGAACTTCAATATGATGATCCGAGAAAGAAACCACTGAAGCCATGTCAGACTTCCTCCAAAGTAGGGCAATACCCCCACTCCTACCCCTACAATCGACTGCAAAAGAACCTTCAAAACCAAACTTCCTCCTTAACCCATCAATAGAGGAATTAGTACCCAAAGTTTCAATTAGGAAGACCAAATCCGGCTTACTTGTCTTAACAAGCTCACTGAAAGAACGAACTGCCCGAGAGTTCCCCAACCCCCGGCAGTTCCAGCTCAGGCAATTCATAATCCTCAGTGGACCTACTCCCCAGGTCGCGTCGTTTCTGTATCAATAGAGGTGGAAGAATCAACCGGAGAGGAAGAAACTGTCACCATTGGGCTTTTCAAACTTACTTCGGATCCGTTACCCTGTAATTTACTCACTATTGCTTGGACGGAGATTGAATCCGGGCCCGCTCGTCTACGTTTACGATCATCTGCCAGCTCTAACCCTTCCTCATCACTATCCACTGCCATGTTATCAACCACCCCCACCTGATTACTCAGTAAGCTCGCACTCCCACTCCCCACAACATTCTTACCCTTCTGCTTCTCGCTTAATTGGCTCGCAGGTATGTTTTCCTTACCTGCCTCCTTCTCTTGAGTGACCTTCCCATTCATAGAGTGTTTAGGTACCGTGGTCTCGTTATGATTCCTGTCTAGTGTTGGCACTATGGCCTGGCCCCCTGGCTCCCTTAACCACTTCACATTCAATACCTCACCAACCCTACGAGATGGGGCCTTCAGCCAGTCGCCCCACTCCCGTGTAATCTCCTCAGGCTTCAATGTAAAAATTTTCTCACAGTATCTGTCAGTGTGTCCCAACAGCCCACAGATGTAACAGAAATTACCCAGTCTTTCATACTTGAAGGATATATAGGCCCATTCCTCCTTACCCTTCTTGATCTTCTTCATTCTCTTCAGAGATTTTCTCACATCAATAGATACTCTAAGGCGTATAAACTGCCTTCTCAGCGCGACATTGTTATTCGGATCATACTCCCGATACTTACCGATGAAGTCCCCAATCTGTCTGCCTACTCCTTTAGACATAGAGCCTATCGGCAAGTCATATATTTGGACCCAAAAATCTGCAAAGTTCAACTCAACCAATTCAGGGGACGGCTCGTCCTTCCATACAGCAAGGACCAATATGTGATTATCAAAGGACCATGGACCTCCCTCCAGAACACGAGCCAAATCTACCGCATGGTAGAATTCGAACACATACTTATTTGTAGCTAGTTCAAAAATTGCTACACCCCTCCCAGGTCTCCAAATAGTTGCCATCCTCGCCTTCATGGCTACAGTGTTTATTGATCGGTCCGACAGGAAGCGACCAACAAGGGTTAATCCACTATTTTTAGCAATAGGATTGGAAGAGGGACCAGAGAGGTCAATTTCCTCCTCCTCCCCGTTAGAAAGGGATAGATTGTTTATCTCTTTCTCCACCCCAGCCATAACACTGGACGAATTCCAGACAATGAAAGCAGAAGCCAAACAGCAAAACAGTGAGGACCAAGCACAACACATGACGAATACCAGCCTATAGAACAGGAAAAACCAAGCAGCAAAGCAGAGAAGACTAAACCACAACTCAATCCCAACAACTTAGAAAATCACAGACCCTGCACTTCTTTGAATTTCAAGAAAACCAACAACCACAGCACAAACTGCAAACTCAATCTTGGAACACAAATTCACAAACACGCAGATACTAATCGACGATGGAGAATCAAAACCAAGCCAATCCAAACCACAGTCAATTCCGCAAATAAAGGACAGAGAACACACCTGGGTCACCCTAAAAAGGTGAAACGCAGATCAGGAAACGGACGGGAGATCAGAAGCCGGAGAGTCTCGCTGGGCGGCGGAGCAAGGTGCGACGACGGTTGCCCGAGCCTCAGGTCTGGATCGCGCGACAATGAAGTCTCAAAAGCCGAATAGGTCGAGAGGGAGAATCGACAAGATACCGGGGAAGCACGACGGCAGGACCAACTCTCACAGCGCCGGCGGCGAAGGAGGGACAACCGGACTCACGGCGGTGCAATATTCGCGGCGACGAGGCGGCAGGGGGTTAATAGGCGGTGGTGGCGGCGATGTTCTGGGCAGGGAAAGAAAGAGGAAAAGGGGAAGCGCGATACATTATTATTGTTAAATATTAATTGGAAATCATTATTAAATACTGAACTACTATTTTTTTTTTTGAAGGACTGAACTACTAAGAGTACAAGTATTTAAATCATGGTGGAGTAAATTACACTTATGGTCACGGAACTTTATTTTTCTTAATATTATAGCTACTGAACTTTAATTTTTAACGTTACTAAACTTTATACTTTTTAATACTGGTAATCATTGTAACCATTCACAAGTCTTTTTACTTTTGACTCTCTCTTTTCACGGTTCTATCTCTCATTCCCTCATTCTAAAATACTCATTTTACAATTTTTCCATCTTCGTGAATCAATTCCTCTCTCTAAAACCAGTAGAGTCTCTCTCTCTCTTTGTAAAACCATTAAATCAATTATAGATCTGATTTAATTATAAGGACGAGCATAGAATATCCCATTTCTTAATATAACCCGAGATATTTCATGCCCTTCCTGATAATTAGCTCAGATCTATAATTGATTTAATGGTTTTAGAGAGAGAGAGAGAGGAAGAGTTAGAGAGTGTATTTGTTTTAGAGAGAGAAATTGATTCATGGAGACGGAGGAGAAAGCTAAAATGGATATATAAGGTTTTAGAAGAGAGAAGGAGAGAGAACCGCCAAAAAGGGAGAGGCAAATGTAACGTTGATCAATGGTCATAGTGGTCACCGGTATTAAAAAGTGAAAAGTTCAGAGTGGTCATAACATTAAAAATGATACAATTCAGTGGCCATAGATGTAATTTACCCAATCAATGCACAATAGCAGAAGTAGGGAATAATTAGTATCCGCGATCACAAGTCTAGACAATATCTCTAAAAAGTCATAAAAGTTTAATTTGTCTCAATAAAATCACTTAAGTTTTTTTTGTTCTAATAAAATTACTTTAGACATTTTTTTTATCCGTTTCCTGCCGGAATTTATTACGTGACAATCACATGTCTCAACGCCATATGACATAATAAAAAAAGATTAACTACAAATTAACCCAAGTAAATAAGGATTATCAATTAAATTTTTAACCACAAATTAACCCAACGTATGAAATCAATTGTCAATTAAAATGTGTAGTTATATTTTTTTAATATTCCAGGTGGCGCTAACGTGACGTTGAGAGATCAGCTTAGCAATTTCGGCGAAAAAATAAATGAAAAATGTTCAAAGTGACTTCATCGAGACAAAAACAAATTTAAGTGATTTTAGAGCATCTCCAATAAAGGATGCTTGAAAGAGTACTTGGTGATGTGACAAATAACTTTGACAACTCTTGAATAATATCATCTATTGGAGTAACAGTGAATGCTTGAAATTTTCAAGCAACGTTGCCACTTTTTGGTAACCTTCTAACAAAGTTGCTTGCTTTTTTTTAATATAAGAAAATGATTTAGTCGATTACTATTGGTCTATTTTTATGACAAAATTTATAATGAAAATAAATTATATCTAAAGTAATGATTTATGAGGTCACGGTATCAACTTTTAAAATTGCTTATTATTAGAGTGTTTTTTTTAAAAAAAAAAGTTGGCAAAAGTGATGTAGATTAGTTAAAAAATAAAATATTATATTTTAGTATGATGTTTTAATTTGGCAAAAAGCGTAATTAAGCCCTTGGATTTTGACTGTTTTAAGGATCAAGCCTGTGATCAATTATTTTTCCACATTAAGCCATTGATCATTGATTCTGTTATGGACCAGATCCTTGTTTAACTTTTTCTGTCGAGTTTGGAATGCGTACATTATTAGGACGGTTCGGTCTGTTGACATGGACAAATAAAAATAAGAATTTCTCGATTAGAATAGATAAAAAAATTAAAAACTAAAAAGAAATTATAGAAATTAATTTACAGTAGGTGCTTCCAAACTCGGTATTTTCCTCTCCAATTTCCTGCATCAAAATCGCCAAATGAATCTTCTACCCCAACTCCAAAATTCATTTCCATCATGTTCTTCCAAGCTCGATTTCTAGCTTAGAAAAACCTATAGGAAATCGATTTCTGTAAATTATTTTTGAACTTTTTACTCTCTCTCCCTAGTGAAAAAACTTATTTTTTTATTTGTCTATCAGCAAGCTGAATCCCTTAATGACGCTTGTCGTCCAAACTCGACGGAAAGGTTAAATAATGGTCTGATCCATAACAGAATCAATATGATCAAGAGTTCAACGTGGAAAAATAATTGTTCAGAGCTTAAAGTGCAGAGGTTTAAATATACTTTTTACCATGTTAATTTTAGGCAATTTTTAAAACCAACTTTATTAGAGATGTTTTTTTTGGAGATCCACAAATTAAATCTCATGACCTTTTTGAGAAGATTGTCAAAACTTCAGTGACCCAAGCATACTAAATCTGAAAAAAAAATACTAAACTTATCTCGACCAAATATTTATGAGATGCAATCGTACGAGAAACTTGACTTCCACAGGTAAATTCAGTTTTAAATAATGGGAAACTTGAATGCAAAAGTAAATTCGTCTCATCAAATATGAATTCCATTACATACAGTGGCGGTACCAGGACCCCGAATGATCCGGGGCTCAAACATATCCATAAAATAAATTTCAAAACGTCAAAAAAAAAAATCGAAATTAACTATACGGTTGATGGTAAATTTTAAAAGTCCAGCACGTTAGGATTGGAGAAATTTTTTTTAGCCTTCAACGCATTAAAACTGTAAAAATGTTATCATTTTTTTAGAAACTAACATTGAACTAATAGAAAATTAAACATGTTTACGTTTATTTAATGGTAAAGACATAATAAAAATAAGTATGTTTAATTTTTTAATGGTAAATACATATTAAAAATGAATTAAAAAATGTTATGCAAATAAAAATAAAAATAAAGAGTCCATTTAAATTAATTAATAATGGTAATATGTTTTTATAATTATTGAAAAATAAAATTAAAATAAATATTTTTTTTTAAAGAAAATGAAGTTGAAGGGAATCGAATACAAACCTCTCAAATAAAAGTAAGCATCATTAACCATCTCATTACCAGACACCATTACTAAAAAAAAAATTTCTCAATTCTCGGCCGACCGGCCGGCCGGGGCTCGAGCCCCCCAACCCTCCTGGTTCCGCCCCTAATTACATGGGAGAAAATCTGTTGTCCCCATTTCGGTGTCTCCTTCCATGTCCCTCTCACAAAAAAAAGTGGTCCCTTTTAATCATGTGGATCTCCTTGACTTATAAAATATATTATTTTAATTAAAAGGGACCACTTCTTGTGAGAGGAACATGGAAGGAGACACCATAATATTAACTCTCAATCCTTATACGTTCGATCTCTCAAACTTGCAACACTAACTCTTATAATAGGTTGAAAGGTAGGAGAAGAGAAAAAATTAATTCTCGAATAGATGAAGATGTATTTTTAGAATTTAGTTTTAATAGGTTTTTGTATTTAGTTGTTACGGAATAAAAAAATTTAGGGAGCACTACAACAAATATCTAATATTGTGACGAAAATTCGTTTGACAAAATAATTTTTGTCACAATTAATGTACTTATTGTGATAAAAAAAATAATTAGTAAAAAAATGTGAAAATTCCAAATAAAATTATGACAAAATAATGTTTCGTCTAAATATTTATCACAATAAAGCACTAGTCAATCAATATTATGACAAAAAAAAATTGTCACACATTTTTGTCATAAATACATAAGATTGTGACAAAATTTCATACGTAAAAATAATTTTTTTTATCACAACTAATGTACTTATTGTGATCAAATAATAATTAGTAAGAAAAGGTAAAAAAAACCAAAAGAAATCGTGAGAAAAAATATTTTGTTGAAATATTTATCACAAGAAAGTAGAACTTAATACGTATTATGATAAAAACAAATTGCCACGTCATTTTTGTCATAAATATATAAAGATGTAACGAAATATTCATACGATAAAATAACTATTTTCGCAATTAATGTACTTATTATGACAAAATTACAATTAGTAAAAAAATGAAAAAACAAAACCAAATTATGACAGTAATATTTATCAAATTAGACTAATCTATTGTTTCGGAAATCAATTTACAAATTTTCACATTTATTTGGGGATTAGAATGTGTCAAAGATTAATATAAGATATACGATTAAGCCTTAATCATCTTGAGCTTTTAGTTCAAACGGTTCCATGACATGGTATTAGAGTTGCTTGGATCAAACGGTCGATGGTTCGAGTCCTGGCAACCTCATAAATTTGTAGAATTAAAAACACATGGCGGGTTGGGCCTGTGTTGTACACGCTGCAAGCCCAATGAGCATTTGTATGTGGAGGTGTGTCCGAGATTAATATAAGATATATGATTTAGCGGGTTGCGCCTATGTTGTACAAGCTGCAAGCCCAATAGGCATTTGCGTATGGGGTGTGTATGTAATATTTTTCTTACTACATTATGTAGTCACAATAAATCATATTTCACGGTTATTTAAATTTTGTCATAATAGCTAGATTAATGACAAATTATAGTTGTAACAATAATTAAAAACTAATTATGAGGTAATACAATTTTGTCACTAAAAACTTATTAAGACGGACTTATTGTGACTAGGATGGTGACAAAACACTTTGTAACAAGAAGTTTCTTATGACAAAAATATAACTTATTTTGACAAATTAAATTGTCGCAACAAGCTTGAATTCTTGTAGTGAGTTGATGAGATACTTATAAAGTTCAAGGAGCTAATCTATTTTTATGGACAAGTTCAGGGAATTGGTGATACGAAAAAAATCAAGTTCAAAGAGTTAGTGAGACACTTGTAAAGTTTATGGGAGCTAATTTACTTTTATGGATAAGTTTAAGGAGTTAGTGATACGAAATAATCAAGTTCAAAGACCTGGTGAGACACTTGCAAAGTTTAGGAAATCAATCTACTTTTATGATAACTTTAATGAGATGGTAATGTATTAGGCTAAAAAAGTTTGATTAGAAAACTTATAATAATATTAAAGTATGATTGGAAAACTATCCAGAATAAATAAATTGAATAAGGTTTAATTATAAATAAATGTTTTATGGTTTCACGAATTTTTAGATGGGTATCTATGGTATTTTTGGTTACAAATGCAACCATGTGCTTTGCAAAATTTTTATTTTTTTCGTTGACTTTGCCAAATTTGACCGATAACGACAATAAAGTGAAAATTTTCAAGAGTTAAATGATATTTTACGCAACTTTAATTCTTCAACTTGTTATGTTTGAGATCATTTAGGTGTTGTTTTTTTATGAGAGAGAACGTTAAATGTTTAGAGAGAGAAAACTCCAAACATGATGATTTTGAAAAATAAAAATATGGTCTCATAGTAAATATGATACTAAACAACTTTAATTCTTAAAAAAATTTTATTTTGAGGTCGTTATCGGCCAAATTTAGCATGATCAATACAAAAAGAAAATTTTTGCAAACCACAAGGTTGCGTTTGTAACGAAAAATACCACATGTACCCATCTGCAAATCCATAAAACCACAGGTTATCTATTTACCTTTAACCCATATAATAACTAAATTGAATCCCCTTGTATCATGTCCACTTATTGCAATTGAATCTGTTTCCCAGATATCACGTTTGCCAACAACAACACACGATCCCCAAATAAAGTTAAACAACATTATAGTAGGATATCTGTCAAGCAAGAGCTCGCTACTAGCGGACAAGTAGGTAGCAGCTAACAAAATGAGGTATCCGTACACACATATCAAGAATGTATTACCAAGCACCGTGGTGGTGCAGGGGAGAAACCATAAGTATACTCACAAGATTCGGCTTCGGCAGAGAGTAGGATATAAGACAAAGTTCAACTAGTGTGGAGGCCATCGGAGAGTAGATTAGATCACGTGAATGTGAATGGCTCTGATGACAAAATAAAAAAAGTCAAATATGATAAGAAGAGATAAAACAATAGTCGTCATGGTGTTGGATATGCCATATGTGGATGTTATTTAATTTGCAGGTTTGTGGTTGCATTTTAGTCTAAATCTCTATAAATTAGAGTTTGCCAATTGTATTATATATATTCGGAAAAACCACTGCTTCTTCACAAAAATTACATTTTCAGTCCTTAACAAATTACGATTCCAATCCCTTGCTTCAAACAAAGTGATATCAGAGCCTATGTAGAGAGAGTTTATTCTTCCATAAAACAATATTTTTTTAGTATTTGAGAGACCCTATAAAAATGGTAGGCAGTTCCAACAACATTTCTTTCCACTACCCTCAGCTCACAAAAACCAATTATGCAAGTTGGTGCATTCGAATGAAGACAATACTCAATTTTCAAGATGTTTGGGACATCATTGAAAAAGGCTACCAAGTTCCAGCAAACGAGTCACGACTATCCCGGACAGAAAAAGATATTCTGTAGAAAAATCGTAAAAAAGATCAAAGGGCGCTTACTCTCATTCATCAAGACTTGGATGAATTAATGTTCAAGAAGGTAGCTGATAAGTGTCCAATTCAACGTTCAAATGTCCACTTTAGTGCTAGGTTATTTAATTAATTTGGTGTTATTTTGGGTAGTATTGCTTGTTTTGGTTTGATTTGCCTCCACAGGACTCAAATGATTAAAAGGAGCAGAATTGGACTTAATTGAAGAAACTTTGGATCAGAAAGGAATTTGGAGCTGAATTAAAGGAGCTGAAACGAGAATGGAGTTAGTCTTGCCCAAGACTAAGGACCTCCGAATCTGCTGATGTCCAGAATTGACCAGGACTCTCCTTTATTCTATCAAGAATGAACCTGGACAGTTGGATGACTAAGCATGCACGAAATTAGGAGATATGACAGATTAGAAAAGATTTGTGATTAGGAAAAAGATTATTTTGTTAGCTAATTTTTAGGAGAGACTTTTCTCTACAAAAAGCCTCATTTACGTTCTTAGAATAGCTTCTTTTTAGGTTTTATTTTGCAGTATCATTTTTGTTCTCTTTTTGAAACAGAAACATGTGTTCTTCCATGGCTATTCATAGCTAACTTCCAATTTCGGTTAAGGGTTAATTCAAAGGAGGTTTTTCTTCATTATCGTGAGACTGTTGTGCTTTAATTATTCTTATTATTCTACCGTTTATTTGTTCATTGTATTTAGGGATTTATTCTCGATTGATTATTCAATCTTCGAATGATAACTGCAGGTCGTTCTTTGAATTGGATTGTCATACGGCTGAATTGGTAAAGTTAGAGTTTTACCTAAATGAACCAATCATAGTAGAAATCGATAATATAAATTGAGTTACTTTTGTATTTGAAAGAATAGATTCAGATTTGACAACCTGAGATTGTCTTTCATGTGACATTAATACAAAATTAATTAGGTTTATTTGAGTCGAATGAACAAGTAATTTAGTTTCTGAATCGTCTACGCTGAGTGTCGGTTGGCTAAGGTCGGGTTCTTCTAATTCATCAGGCTGTCAATAAATTAAACCCTGACCGCTGAGGCAGGATTATTTATTGATTAGGAACTGATTATTCGCGCGTGCTTGACCAGTTTAATATTAAGGAAGAATACTCCAAACTGATCCGGTATGTATATACGAGTCTATTTTATCTGTCTGTGATCGATACTGAGTGAATTACCTACCTGCGAACCCCCTTGATCGGATTTCTCCAAACGTTGTTTACAAATCATATTTACTCTTGCTAATTTTATTTTATTTGAAATTCTCAATTGGTTAAATCTCACAAATCAAAACCCCATGTTTATTTACTTTGTTTATTTATCAAGTCATTATTGTTTTGAGTCAGTAATATTCCCTTGGGTTCGACCTTTGCTTACCCTTGTTACAAATCCATATTTCGGTCAAGTGAAGTTATATTTATTTTTGGTGGTTTCGACACCCATCAAATTTTGGCGCCGTTGCCGGGGAATATTTAACTTGATTTAAAGCAATTTATGACCAGGTCTGAAAATTTGGAACAACTTTTTTTTTTCAGAAATAGAAAAAACAGCAAGGAAACTCCGAAAAGAAGCAAAGCTGCAGAAACTTCAAGGTGTTGAAACTTCAAGTTCTAGTGAAGAAGAATAAATTTTCAGTGAAGAAAGTGAACAATCTGAAGAGGAGACGATGGCAGCCAGAACTTTAAGACAACTTCATGCACCTCAGGCTGATCAACAACCCTTATGCGTCACATACCCAGTCCTAAATGCGGCTTTTGAACTTAAATCGGGACTGATTCATTATTTGCCTAAGTTTCATGGAGTGGAAAGTGAAAATCCACATAATCATCTCAAAGAATTTCACGCGGTCTGCTCAGGTATGAGTCCACAAGGAATAACCGAGTAACAAGTGAAATTAAGAGCTTTTCCCTTTTCTTTGCAGGATGCGGCTAAAGACTGGTTTCTCAACCTGCCATCTGGATCCATCACAACATGGATGGGTATGGCACAAGCGTTCTTAGAAAAGTATTTTCCAGCTTCTCGAGCAGCAATGATTCGAAGGGAGATTAGTGGGATAAGGCAAAAAGATATTGAGACACTCCATGACTATTGGGAGAGGTTCAAAAGGTTATGTGCAAGCTGTCCCCAACATGGTATAACTGAACATTCTCTTATTCAATATTTTTATGAGGGAATGTTAGGAATGGAAAGAAAAATGGTAGATGCTGCAAGTGGGGGAAGCCTCATTGATAAAACACCATCTGCTGCTAAAGAATTGATCCAAAGCATGGCAGCAACTTCCCAACAATTTGGCAAACAACAAGATGCTCCACGAAAAGCGTATGAGGTAGGTACTTCTTCCATTGAAGAAAAATTAAATACTTTGACATCTCTTGTACAAAATTTGGTTGTAGGGAAGGTAGCTCAAGTGAAAACATGCGGGATATGCTCAGTTATCGGACATGCCTCGGATGAATGTCCCACAGTGCACGAAGGTACACTGGAGCAGATCAATGCCGTCTTTGGATATCAAGGGCAGCCCCCACAGAAGTATGATCCATACCTCAGGTACAAGCAGCAAAATAATATGCTTCAACCGAATGCATCCCAACAATATCAGCAAAGACCTCAACAATATAGACATGTTCAAACAGATCTAAATTCAGGTATGTTGTCAAATTCTAATGATCAGTTTGTATTGTCTAATCTGCTGAAATTTCAGGAAGAACAAGGCAAGGTCAATGCCAATTTTCAAGCCAGCTTACAAAATTTAGAGAAGCAAATGAATCAGATAGCTACCATTCTGAGTGCAATACAGTCCCAGGGGAAGTTACCTTCACAAACTGATCTGAGACAGAATGTGAGTGCAATTTCGCTTCGCAGTGGAAAAGAATTAGTCTTGCCCAAGACTAAGTCTATTTCCGAATCAGAACAGCCTGTGTCAGAGAAATCTGCAAGCAAAGATCAAGTATATGAAAATGAGACAGAAGGTTCAGTTGGTAAGTCATCTGGAGAAAAAGCCACAAATCAAGACACACCTTTGGTAATTAGACCACCTTTCCCTAGTCGTTTAGCCAAATCAAAGAAAGAAAAGGAGGAGAAAGACATCTTTGAGACGTTTCGCAAGGTTGAGGTAAATATTCCATTGCTTGATGTTATTAGACAAATCCCTCGATATGCTAAATTCCTCAAAGAATTGTGTGCTAACAAGATTAAAAAAATTGGGTATAAAAAGATAACAATGGGTGAGAATGTGTCTGCTGTCCTACAAGGAAAAATGCCCCAAAAGTGCAAGGACAGAGGTATGTTTGCTATTTCCTGCCAAATCGGAAATACTAGTATTAAAAGAGCAATGTGTGATCTAGGAGCGTCAATTAATGTCATGCCTAAACCAATTTATTCATCTTTAAATGCTGGACCTCTTGAGAAAACGGGAGTAGTGCTTCAACTTGCTAACCGGTCTATTATTTACCCTGAAGGGTTGTTGGAAGATGTTTTGGTGCAGGTTGATGGTTTAATTTTTCCAGCTGATTTCTATATCGTAGACATGGAAGATGAAGATCGCTCTTCGGATTCATCGGGAATCCTGTTAGGTAGACCATTCCTAACAACTGCCCGGACAAAAATCGATGTCCACAAAGGAACAATGACTATGGAGTTTGATGGTAAAATTGTTCAATTTGATGTTTATAAGGCCATAGAAATTCCTAATGAAGTGTCTTCTGTTTGTGGCATAGATATTATTGAACCCATAACACGACATGATTCTGAGTTTTATAGGGAAGATGAATTACAGGTGGTTGTTGAAAAGAGCATCGAAATTGAAAGTGTTAGGAAGCCACAAGTACATGAGCTTGAAGAGTTGAAAAATGAAGCTTGCGAAAGCTCGAGAATCAATAAGCTGAAGACCAAGAAATTTCATGATGACATAATTGTCCAGAAACAATTTCAAATAGGACAGAAGGTATTACTACACCATTATCGATTGAGATTGTTTTCCAGGAAATTAAAATCCAAATGGACAGGACCTTTCATGGTCATGAAGATTTACCCTCAAGGTGCTGTAGAAATTAAGAACTTGGAGAATGGGAAAGTGCAAAAAGTAAATGGCCACAGACTCAAGCCATTTTACAAGAATATCCCAATTGGAGTCTCTGGAGAAGTTCAATATCTTGACCCAGGAGACTAGTCTTAGAGTTCAAGAGTGTCTAGCCAAAGACGTTAACTAGCGGCGCTATTGGGAGGCAGCCCAAGTTGGTCTTGCTCAAGACCCAAGTTATCCTTTATTTTTAGTTTGTTTTATTTTGTTTTATTTTGTTCTCAGCCGTTTCATACCTATCTCACCAAGGTAGTGCCACCGTTAACTTTGACGTCGACAGCCTCATTCTCCTCTAAAATCCTCCTCAAAACAGGGCAGTAAGCACACTTTTCTTTTTTAATTCATTTATCTCTTATTTGCTGCCCTTCTCCCCTGATTGTTTGAATTCCGCATTGAGGATAATGCAAGGAGAAAAGTGGGGGAGGGATCTTGGCTATAGAAGTGCTGGATTTCATGGTTCATTGGCTGATTAATTTGTTGAAGGGCTTCTGACTGTTTTGAAAATTTACTGCTGCTGAAATTTCCTTATTTTACTGCTGCAATTTTCTAGGTTTAATTTTATGGAATATGTGCTAAATTAGTGTGAGGTGTCCACCTCAAGAAAAAAAACCCAGAAAATATGCTCGAGTCTAGTGTGGGGTGTCCACCCTTTGTTTTGTCCCTAGAAATAACAATGCTAGCTCTCAGTTTTGCACTTGGTTGAAAATAGGTTACCAACTCAGTATCGAAACCCCTAAGTCTTGTTTTGAGTAAAGCTATCAATTTCAAAAGGTCAGGGTTGCACAATTGTCTTGAGCATGCATATGAATCACTTGGTTAATTTCCCATTACATGACAGACGTTTTGAATGAAACAACACCAATTTACCCCAATTTTTGGAAAGTTTTTGAGCCTAAATGCAAGAACAAAAACATTACACTTTGTTCTATTCTTTCTGAGTGTTATCCAATTCTAGTTTGGATTCTAGAACTTGCCATGTTATGCATTTCGAGACCACACTGATGTATTCAAGCATTAAAAATGATAAGGGCAGTAGGTTTCTTTTCTTAGCCATTTCAAAGAAAATTCGAACCCTTAGTCTTGCTCAAGACTAACAAAAATAACAGTACTAGCCCTTAGTTAGCCACATTTGAGACTTTTCCCATTCTTGACACACCTTTGTTTGAATCCCTTGGCCAGGGACATGCTAGCCATCAGAGTCTGTACATTCTTTCATTTATCTTAGTGTTTAGTTGTTGCTTTGAGCAATTTCCATATTCAAATTAACCACAAGTTCATCAAAGTATGAGGATTCAACTGAATGATCCTTAAGATATATATATATATATATATATATATATATATATATATATATATATATATATATATATATGGTTGTACTTCAAAGGTGTCTAAATGGACATTAGCTTGAAGAGTAGTAGCTTTTTTATTCTAGTCTGAAGTATGATCTTTAGTAAAAAAAAAAAGAAAAAAAAAGCCTCAAAGAAAAAAAAAAGAGAAAAAGAAAAAAATCAGAGGCAGAAAAAAAAACATAAGCAAAAAGAACAAAACAAATTTTTGTTTAGTTTGTTCATTTCAGTTTGTTTATAGTTGATTAAGTCTGTCTCATTCATTCATTCATTCTGAAGTCTGAGAATTGTAAGTAATTTGTATATAATTGTGTTTTGGTTTTCATTTGGCCATTTCCATTTTGATCAATTACCCTTCTCCTTCATTTCCTTTCCAAACCTTACCCCCAGCCAACATTACACCCTGTTTTAAGTCCCTTTGATTTGGTGTCTTGAATTCATACTAAGTGGTGGAGATTTGATATATTGGCAAGCTTATGGTAATTTCATTCTAGGTTGCGACTTGAGTGATTCCTTGAAAACTAATCATAGCCTAAACACTTGAGTGCAATGAGTGGCTTCCGTGAGGGTGTTGTTGATTTTAATTCATACCTTATGTACATGGTCAAAAGCTTGTTTCTTGAGATTTTTCAAGTGGTTACATTGTATGTTTAAACATGAATAATGTCTTGGCTTTGAGAGTTTATGGTTGATAATCTTTACATTATGAGGGGGGTTGAGAAAGGTTGGTAAACACGAAATCATAAGAGTAAAGAGTTGATGACATGATCTGATATGCTTGGGGACAAGCATTGGGTAAGTGTGGGGTATTTGATAAGTGTCCAATTCAACGTTCAAATGTCCACTTTAGTGCTAGGTTATTTAATTAATTTGGTGTTATTTTGGGTATTATTGCTTGTTTTGGTTTGATTTGCCTCCACAGGACTCAAATGATTAAAAGGAGCAGAATTGGACTTAATTGAAGAAACTTTGGACCAGAAAGGAATTTGGAGCTGAATTAAAGGAGCTGAAACGAGAATGGAGTTAGTCTTGCCCAAGACTAAGGACCTCCGAATCTGCTGATGTCCAGAATTGACCAGGACTCTCCTTTATTCTATCAAGAATGAACCTGAACAGTTGGATGACTAAGCATGCACGAAATTAGGAGATATGACAGATTAGAAAAGATTTGTGATTAGGAAAAAGATTATTTTGTTAGCTAATTTTTAGGAGAGACTTTTCTCTACAAAAAGCCTCATTTACGTTCTTAGAATAGCTTCTTTTTAGGTTTTATTTTGCAGTATCATTTTTGTTCTCTTTTTGAAACAGAAACATGTGTTCTTCCATGGCTATTCGTAGCTAACTTCCAATTTCGGTTAAGGGTTAATTCAAAGGAGGGTTTTCTTCATTATCGTGAGACTGTTGTGCTTTAATTATTCTTATTATTCTACCGTTTATTTGTTCATTGTATTTAGGGATTTATTCTCGATTGATTATTCAATCTTCGAATGATAACTGCAGGTCGTTCTTTGAATTGGATTGTCATACGGCTGAATTGGTAAAGTTAGAGTTTTACCTAAATGAACCAATCATAGTAGCAATCGATAATATAAATTGAGTTAGTTTTGTATTTGAAAGAATAGATTCAGATTTGACAACCTGAGATTGTCTTTCATGTGACATTAATACAAAATTAATTAGGTTTATTTGAGTCGAATGAACAAGTAATTTAGTTTCTGAATCGTCTACGCTGAGTGTCGGTTGGCCAAGGTCGGGTTCTTCTAATTCATCAGGCTGTCAATAAATTAAACCCTGACCGCTGAGGCAGGATTATTTATTGATTAGGAACTGATTATTCGCGCATGCTTGACCAGTTTAATATTAAGGAAGAATACTCCAAACTGATCCGGTATGTGTATACGAGTCTATTTTATCTGTCTGTGATCGATACTGAGTGAATTACCTACCTGCGAACCCCCTTGATCGGATTTCTCCAAACGTTGTTTACAAATCATATTTACTCTTGCTAATTTTATTTTATTTGAAATTCTCAATTGGTTAAATCTCACAAATCAAAACCCCCTGTTTATTTACTTTGTTTATTTATCAAGTCATTATTGTTTGGAGTCAGTAATATTCCCTTGGGTTCGACCTTTGCTTACCCTTGTTACAAATCCATATTTCGGTCAAGTGAAGTTATATTTATTTTTGGTGGTTTCGACACCCATCAAATTTTGGCGCCGTTGTCGGGGAATATTCTAACTTGATTTAAAGCAATTTATGACCAGGTCTGAAAATTTGGAACAACTTTTTTTTTTCAGAAATAGAAAAAACAGCAAGGAAACTCCGAAAAGAAGCAAAGCTGCAGAAACTTCAAGGTGTTGAAACTTCAAGTTCTAGTGAAGAAGAAGAAATTTTCAGTGAAGAAAGTGAACAATCTGAAGAGGAGACGATGGCAGCTAGAACTTTAAGACAACTTCATGCACCTCAGGCTGATCAACAGCCCTTATGCGTCACATACCCAGTCCTAAATGCGGCTTTTGAACTTAAATCGGGACTGATTCATTATTTGCCTAAGTTTCATGGAGTGGAAAGTGAAAATCCACATAATCATCTCAAAGAATTTCACGCGGTTTGCTCAGGTATGAGTCCACAAGGAATAACCGAGGAACAAGTGAAATTAAGAGCTTTTCCCTTTTCTTTGCAGGATGCGGTTAAAGACTGGTTTCTCAACCTGCCATCTGGATCCATCACAACATGGATGGGTATGGCACAAGCATTCTTAGAAAAGTATTTTCCAGCTTCTCGAGCAGCAATGATTCGAAGGGAGATTAGTGGGATAAGGCAAAAAGATATTGAGACACTCCATGACTATTGGGAGAGGTTCAAAAGGTTATGTACAAGCTGTCCCCAACATGGTATAACTGAACATTCTCTTATTCAATATTTTTATGAGGGAATGTTAGGAATGGAAAGAAAAATGGTAGATGCTGCAAGTGGGGGAAGCCTCATTGATAAAACACCATCTGATGCTAAAGAATTGATCCAAAGCATGGCAGCAACTTCCCAACAATTTGGCAAACAACAAGATGCTCCACAAAAAGCGTATGAGGTAGGTACTTCTTCCATTGAAGAAAAATTAAATACTTTGACATCTCTTGTACAAAATTTGGTTGTAGGGAAGGTAGCTCAAGTGAAAACATGCGGGATATGCTCAGTTATCGGACATGCCTCAGATGAATGTCCCACAGTGCACGAAGGTACACTAGAGCAGATCAATGCCATCTTTGGATATCAAGGGCATCCCCCATAGAAGTATGATCCATACCTCAGCTACAAGCAGCAAAATAATGTGCTTCAACCGAATGCAACCCAACATATCAGCAAAGACCTCAACAATATAGACATGTTCAAACAGATCCAAATTCAGGTATGTTGTCAAATTCTAATGATCAGTTTGTAATGTCTAATCTGCTGAAATTTCAGGAAGAACAAGGCAAGGTCAATGCCAATTTTCAAGCCACCTTACAAAATTTAGAGAAGCAAATGAGTGAGATAGCTACCACTCTGAGTGTAATACAGTCCCAGGGGAAGTTACCTTCACAAACTGATCTGAGACAGAATGTGAGTGCAATTTCGCTTCGCAGTGGAAAAGAATTAGTCTTGCCCAAGACTAAGTCTATTTCCGAATCAGAACAGCCTGTGTCAGAGAAATCTGCAAGCAAAGATCAAGTATATGAAAATGAGACAGAAGGTTCAGTTGGTAAGTCATCTGGAGAAAAAGCCACAAATCAAGACACACCTTTGGTAATTAGACCACCTTTCCCTAGTCGTTTAGCCAAATCAAAGAAAGAAAAGGAGGAGAAAGACATCTTTGAGACGTTTCGCAAGGTTGAGGTAAATATTCCTTTGCTTAATGCTATAAAACAAATACCCCGATATGCAAAATTTCTCAAAGAATTGTGTGCTAATAAAACCAAGAAAGTTGGATATGAAAAGATAACAATGTGCGAGAATGTATCTGCTGTCCTACAAGGAAAAATGCCCCAAAAGTGCAAGGACAGAGGTATGTTTGCTATTTCCTGCCAAATCGGAAATACTAGTATTAAAAGAGCAATGTATGATCTAGGAGCGTCAATTAATGTCATGGCTAAATCAATTTATTCATCTTTAAATGCTTGTCCTTTAGAGGAAACAGGAGTAGTAATCCAACTCGCTAACCGATCTATAGTTTATCCCGAAGGTTTGTTGGAAGATGTTCTTGTGCAGGTTGATGGATTAATTTTTCCAGCCGACTTCTTTGTTATCGACATGGAAAATGATGATCATTCCTCAAAGGCATCAAAAATCTTGTTAGGGAGACCATTCCTAACAACTGCTTGGACGAAGATAGATGTTCACAAAGGGACACTGACTATGGAATTTGATGGTAAAATAGTTCAATTTAACGTTTATGATGCCATAAAATTTCCTAACGAAGTGCATTCCGTTTGTGGTATAGATGTTATTGAACCAATAACACAACATGATTCTGAGTTTTATAGGAAAGATGAATTACAGGTGGTTGTCGAAAAGAGCATCGAAATTGAAAGTGTAAGAAAGCTACAAGTACAGGAGCTTAGAGAATTGAAAAATGAAGCTTGTGAAAGCTCGAGAGTCAATAAGTTCAAGACCAAGAAATTTCATGATAATATGATTATCCAGAAACAATTTCGAATAGGACAGAAGGTATTCTTACACCATTATCGATTGAGATTGTTTTCCAGAAAATTAAAGTCCAAATGGATAGGACCTTTCATGGTCATGAAGATTTACCCTCAAGGTGCTGTGGAAATTAAGAGCATGGAGAATGGGAAAATGCAAAAAGTAAATGGCCACAGACTCAAGCCATTTTACAAGAATATCCCAATTGGAGTCTCTGGAGAAGTTCAATATCTTAACCCAGGAGACTAGCCTTAGAATTCAAGAGTGTCTAGCCAAAGACGTTAACTAGCGGCGCTATTGGGAGGCAGCCCAAGTTGGTCTTGCTCAAGACCCAAGTTATCCTTTATTTTTTGTATTGTTTTTTTTATTTTGTTTATTTATTTATTTTTATTTTTTTTCCAATAACTAAATTAACTACCATCATCTTCTACAATGGAGTCATGAATATAATTTTCAGGTGTTGAAGAAAGGAAAAAATGGAGAACTAGGTTTAAATGGTGAAATAAGGGGGTTAAATGGACCCTAAGGGAAGCCTGATGTGCTGAGAAATAAAAAGAGGGAGTGAATCACAATTTAACCATGATATTTATCCCTTTCTTTTTATTTTTACAATTCTCACTCTTTCACCTCATTTACTCAAAGAAAAAAAAACTAAAGCCCTAACTCCATCTCTTCCACACTTCGACTCCCACCTTCATTGCTTTGCCGTCAAAACCACCACAGACATAGGCGGAACCTGTTTGATGCTGAAATTTCTAGGAATCGATGGTCAGACCTACTATCGGTGAGTTCTCAACCGTTTCAGACACATCTCACCAAGGCAGCACCACCATTGACGTCGACAGCCTCCTCCTCTGAAATCCTCCTCAAAATAGGGCAGTAAGCACACTTTTCTTTGTAATTTCATTTTTCTCTTATCTGCTGCCCTTCTCCCCTGATTGTTTGAATTCCGCATTGAGGACAATGCGAGGAGAAAAGTGGGGGAGGGATCTTTGCTATAGAAGTGCTGGATTTCATGGTTAATTGGCTGATTAATTTGTTGAAGGGCTTCTGACTCTTTTGAAAATTTACTACTGCTGAAATTTCCTTATTTTACTGCTGCAATTTTCTAGGTTTAATTTTATGGAATATGTGCTAAATTAGTGTGAGGTGTCCACCTCAAGAAAAAAAACCGGAAAGTATGCTCGAGTCTAGTGTGGGGTGTCCACCCTTTGTTTTGTCCCTAAAAATAACAATGCTAGCTCTCAGTTTTGCACTCGGTTGAAACTAGGTTGCCAACTTAGTATTGAAACCTCTAAGTCTTGTTTTGAATAAAGCTGTCGATTTCAAAAGGTCGGGATTGCACAATTGTCTTGAGCATGCATATGAACCACTTGATTAATTTCCCATTACATGACAGACGTTTTGAATGAAACAACACCAATTTACCCCAATTTTTGGAATGTTTTTGAGCCTAAATGCAAGAACAAAAACATTACACTTTGTTCTATTCTTTCTGAGAGTTATCCAATTCTAGTTTGGAATTCTAGAACTTGCCATGTTATGCATTTCGAGACCACATTGATGTATTCAAGCATTAAAAATGATAAGGGCAGTAGGTTTCTTTTCTTAGCCATTTCAAATAAAATTCGAACCCTTAGTCTTGCTCAAGACTAACAAAAATAACAGTACCAGCCTTTAGTTAGCCACATTTGAGCCTTTTCCCATTCTTCACCCACCTTTGTTCGAGTCCCTTGGCCAGGGACGTTCTAGCCATCAGAGTATGTACATTCTTTCATTTATTTATGTGTTTAGCCGTTGCTTTAAGCAATCTCCATATTCGAATTAACCACAAGCTCATCAAAGTATGAGGATTTAGCATAGGCCTTTTGCTTATATGTGGTTGTGATTCAAAAGGTGTCTAAATGGACATTAGCTTGAAAAGTGGTAGCTTTCTTATTCTAGTTTGAAGTATTATCATTAGAAAAAAGAAGAAAGAAAAAATAAGAGGCACAAAAAAAAGAAGAAGAAAAAAAAAACACAGAAGCAAAAAGAAAAAAAAAATGTTTCATTAACTTATTCATTTCAGTATGTATACAGTGGTTTAAGTTTGTCTTAAACATTCATTCTGAATTTTAAGAATTGTGAGTCGTTCGTAAATAATTGTGTATTGATTTCCATTTTTGGCCATTTTCAGAGTGAATGTACATTTTTATTACTCTCGACCTCCCTTTCTTCCTCAATTCCTATCCAAACCTTAACCCTAGCCTACATTACACCCTATTTTAAGTCCCTTTGATTTAGTGTCTTGAATTCATACTAAGTGGTGGAGATATGATATATTGGCAAGCTTATGGTAATTTCATTCTAGGTTGCGACTTGAGTGATTTCTTGAAATTAATTATAGCCCAAACACTTGAGTGCAATGAGTGGCTTCCGTGAGGGTGTTATTGATTTTAATTCATACCTTATGTACATGGTCAAAAGCTCAATTCCTGAGATTCTTCAAGTAGTTACATTGTATGTTTAAACATGAATAATGTCTTGGCTTTGAGAGTTGATGGTTGATAATCTTTACATTATGAGGGGGGGTTGAGAAAGGTTGGTAAACACGAAATCATAAGAGTAAAGAGCTGATGACATGATCTGATATGCTTGGGGACAAGCATTGGGTAAGTGTGGGGTAAAAAAAAAGAAAAAAAAGCCTCAAAGAAAAACAAAGAGAAAAAGAAAAAAATCAGAGGCAGAAAAAAAAAGAAAAAAAAACAGAAGCAAAAAGAACAAAACAAATTTTTGTTTAGTTTGTTCATTTCAGTTTGTTTATAGTTGATTAAGTCTGTCTCATTCATTCATTCATTCTGAAGTCTGAGAATTATAAGTAATTTGTATATAATTGTGTTTTGGTTTTCATTTGGCCATTTCCATTTTGATCAATTACCCTTCTCCTTCATTTCCTTTCCAAACCTTACCCCCAGCCAACATTACACCCTGTTTTAAGTCCCTTTGATTTGGTGTCTTGAATTCATACTAAGTGGTGGAGATTTGATATATTGGCAAGCTTATGGTAATTTCATTCTAGGTTGCGACTTGAGTGATTCCTTGAAAACTAATCATAGCCTAAACACTTGAGTGCAATGAGTGGCTTCCGTGAGGGTGTTGTTGATTTTAATTCATACCTTATGTACATGGTCAAAAGCTTGTTTCCTGAGATTTTTCAAGTGGTTACATTGTAAGTTTAAACATGAATAATGTCTTGGCTTTGAGAGTTGATGGTTGATAATCTTTACATTATGAGGGGGGGTTGAGAAAGGTTGGTAAACACGAAATCATAAGAGTAAAGAGCTGATGACATGATCTGATATGCTTGGGGACAAGCATTGGGTAAGTGTGGGGTATTTGATAAGTGTCCAATTCAACGTTCAAATGTCCACTTTAGTGCTAGGTTATTTAATTAATTTGGTGTTATTTTGGGTATTATTGCTTGTTTTGGTTTGATTTGCCTCCACAGGACTCAAATGATTAAAAGGAGCAGAATTGGACTTAATTGAAGAAACTTTGGACCAGAAAGGAATTTGGAGCTGAATTAAAGGAGCTGAAACGAGAATGGAGTTAGTCTTGCCCAAGACTAAGGACCTCCGAATCTGCTGATGTCCAGAATTGACCAGGACTCTCCTTTATTCTATCAAGAATGAACCTGGACAGTTGGATGACTAAGCATGCACGAAATTAGGAGATATGACAGATTAGAAAAGATTTGTGATTAGGAAAAAGATTATTTTGTTAACTAATTTTTAGGAGAGACTTTTCTGTACAAAAAGCCTCATTTACGTTCTTAGAATAGCTTCTTTTTAGGTTTTATTTTGCAGTATCATTTTTGTTCTCTTTTTGAAATAGAAACATGTGTTCTTCCATGGCTATTCGTAGCTAACTTCCAATTTCGGTTAAGGGTTAATTCAAAGGAGGTTTTTCTTCATTATCGTGAGACTGTTGTGCTTTAATTATTCTTATTATTCTACCGTTTATTTGTTCATTGTATTTAGGGATTTATTCTCGGTTGATTATTCAATCTTCGAATGATAACTGCAGGTCGTTCTTTGAATTGGATTGTCATACGGCTGGATTGGTAAAGTTAGAGTTTTACCTAAATGAACCAATCATAGTAGCAATCGATAATATAAATTGAGTTAGTTTTGTATTTGAAAGAATAGATTCAGATTTGACAACCTGAGATTGTCTTTCATGTGACATTAATACAAAATTAATTAGGTTTATTTGAGTCGAATGAACAAGTAATTTAGTTTCTGAATCGTCTACGTTGAGTGTCGGTTGGCTAAGGTCGGGTTCTTCTAATTCATCAAGCTGTCAATAAATTAAACCCTGACCGCTGAGGCAGGATTATTTATTGATTAGGAACTGATTATTCGCGCGTGCTTGACCAGTTTAATATTAAGGAAGAATACTCCAAACTGATCTGGTATGTGTATACGAGTCTATTTTATATGTCTGTGATCGATACTGAGTGAATTACCTACCTGCGAACCCCCTTGATCGGATTTCTCCAAACGTTGTTTACAAATCATATTTACTTTTGCTAATTTTATTTTATTTGAAATTCTCAATTGGTTAAATCTCATAAATCAAAACCCCCTGTTTATTTACTTTGTTTATTTATCAAGTCATTATTGTTTTGAGTCAGTAATATTCCCTTGGGTTCGACCTTTGCTTACCCTTGTTACAAATCCATATTTCGGTCAAGTGAAGTTATATTTATTTTTGGTGGTTTCGACACCCATCAGTAGCTAAGGCTACAACCTCCAAACAGTCATGAGACATTCTATGTGTTTTTCTTGAAGGTGAAGAGAAAGTTAAAAAGGTTTGTTTGTAAATGTTGAGGGGAGAATTTGACACGATGAGGATGAAGGAGACGGTGACTGTTATTGATTACTCATCTCGAGTAAAATCTATCATGAATCAAATGCGATAATATGGTGAGAAAATGGAAGAGTCCAGAATTGTTGAGAAAATTCTACGATCAGTACTACCAAAATTTGATTATGTAGTGGTGGAAATAGAAGAGTCCAGAGACATCATCATAATGACCGTTTTGATGAAGTTATATGGACATTACAAGCATATGAAGAAAGGTTCGAGAAGCATAGAGAAGAATCAATAGAACACGTATTAGCAACAAAGGCTTCGGTTAAAGACGACAAGAACACTCAAGAAAGAAACCTATTTGGTAAAGGACGCCGAAGAGGTCGAGGAGGAATGGAAGAGGAAGAGGACATGGAAAAAACCAAAGAAGAGGTGCCAACAACTACAACAATGAAAAAAGCAATCAATCCATAAGAGGCAGAGGCCAAGGACATAGACATGGACACAGAAGAAAAAACTGGAGGCCGAATGAAGCATGTACAAGTCCAATGTTAAATGTTATAATTGCTTCAAGTATGGTCACTATGCAGCAGAATATTGGAGTCCTCCCAAGGAGATAGAGGAGACAACCAACAATATTCATGATGAGGAAGTAGCAGGCACAATGTTACTTACCTATGAAGGAGAAGAAAGTCATGAGAATAACATATGGTACCTTGACAATGCGACAAGTAACCATATATGTGGTGACAAAAAGATGTTCGTGGAGCTCGATAAATCTATCAGTGGTAATGTTGTATTTGGAGATTCGTCCAAGCTTCCCATTACCGGTAGAAGAACAATTCTTATTCGGCTGAAAAACAACACTCATCGATTTATCGATAATGTTTATTATGTTCCAAACATAAAAAAAACAGTATTTTGAGTTTGGGACAATTGCTTGAGAAAAATTATGAAGTTTATATGAAAGACTGGAAACTGATCCTTCACAATTAACATCCAGACAGACATAGCCAAATGCATGAAAGCTTATGTGAAGAGTTTCCCCTGGCTTTAGCATCTACAACATGGGCATCTTGTTAAGCCCAAAATATACCTAAAATATCATTAATATTCACGTCAGTTTTGTCATGAAATCGTGCTATTTATATCTATTTAGAGTACTTTTACATCTGAATATGTTTCTTTGATGTAAGGTACCTAAATATTTGGTAAAATCCAAATAGGAGCTAAAACGGATCAAAAACGAAGGAAAAACCCTAAGTTACGAGCTGAAAGTACGAGAATATCAGTGCACCGATACGAGGAGATGGGAACGGAGCAAGACCGGGAAGGACATCCCATGTCGCGATTGAGATTCCCATATCTCGGTCGCGACACGCCATTTTCAGACACCGAAGACAAATTCGTTCTGAGGAAATTTTTACTCCCCAGGTCATGACTGAGATTCCAGAATCTCAGTACGACCAGCAGCAATCCAGCACTGATTTAACATATCAAAATTCCAAGAAGCATGTCTGTTCGGGTGGATAGAAATGACTCTTCGAAGCAGACACGACTCTTCAACATCTATAAATAGAGAGTTGATTTCAGAGTTCAATGTTGGTTAGATTAATTAAGTATTAGAGAGCAGAATTTATGTAGAAATTCTGAGTCAGAAATGATTCAGAGTTAGATCTCGATTTTGTAAAAGCAATCTTGATGTACACAAATTGTTCTTAGATTATTACAAACACAGTAGCGATTAAGTTTATATTAAGAATTGATTCGAAGATGAGTTTTCATTCTGGTAGAAGACGATCAATCTCTATTCCGAAGATTCAACGAGAAGAACTAACAGCGGAAGTGACCCAGAGTCTGACAAACTCCAACGAAGTTTGAGGAAAGGATTGACAACCCGGAACTCAAATTAGTTAGAATGCTCTCCATGATCACCTTTTCTCTGTTAACTTGTTATGATTCACAATTCTATAATAAAGCGTTTACATAATTCAATAAATATTTATGTAGTTACTTTGATGATACATTCGAAGTAAGGTTCTGGTGTTTCCATTAAAACGTATTTAATTTGACATAGTTACAAGGAAACTTAGTTGAACACTTGAAAGAATTAGTGTTTATGGAAGATATGATCGTTAGATTGGCTTATCGGAAATAAATACCAATTTGATTAAGGTAGAAATCTACTCCAAACCAGAGAGATTTTTACGGTTTAAAGCCTGTTAATTGAAGGCATTTACGATTTATTACATGCCTATAATCTTTTCAAAGTTTAATTTGTTATCTTTGCTTAATGCAAATGAGTTTAACGCTTTTCTTATTTTAAATGCTAAAGTTTCTGTCTCGTAATCACATCTCAAGACATAATTGTTTTTTAGATTTCTAACATAAAGTTCTCATCTGATTCTGATTAATTCAGTTCAATTCAATCCAATTCAATTAAACGATTTTCTATGATATAAACCTAAAAACGTACTCTAAACTGTATTAAAATAAGTTTTTGTGAAAAAACGTTCCCTGTGGGATCAATATCTTTTTATTACTACAAGCGAAACCGTGCACTTGCGGAAATCGCTCAACACATCTCAACTTCGAAGGACTGGAACTGTTGGGTTAGAAGAAGATGGTAAATGACTTACCTCCTATTGATCAAACACATTAGCTATGTGAAGGATGATTGGTTGGAAAACAATTCATAACCAGTTTTCCAAAAGAGTCAATATCAATAGTAAAGGCGCCACTTGAGCCCGTTCATACAGACATGTGCAGACCGATCACTCCAATATCTTTGGTTAAAAATAAATATTTTCTAGTTTTCATTGATTATTGTAGTAGAAAAACTTGGTGTAAAAATTAGAAGTTTTTGACATATTTAAAAATTTCAAAGCACTTGTGGAGAAAGAAAGTGGCCATTACATTAAAACGCTTATATCAGACAGAGACGGCGAATACATATCCAACCCTTTCAAACAGTTTTGTAATGAACATGGAATTTGTCATTTCCTTTCAGTCCCGAGATCGCCTCAAGAAAACGGTGTTGTTGAAAGGAAAAATAGACGGTGCTCAACATGGCAAGAAGCATGCTGAAAAATAAAAATTTACCAAAAGAGTTATGGAGCGAAGCAGTAGATTGTGTCGTCTAGCTGATGAATAGATCTCCGACAGTCAGTGTTTGGGATCAAACACCTCAAGAAGAATGGAGTGGAACAAAGCCCAATATTTATTATTTGTGTGTTTTGGGAAGCGTCGCTCATGTTCATGTTCCAAATGAAGAAATGAGTAGATGATAAAAGTAAGAAATACTTGTTCGTGGGCTACTCTGAACACTCAAAATTTTACAAAATGTTTGGTCCACAAACTTAGAAAATCATCATTGGCAGGGATGTCACCATTGACGAAGAAGCTGTGTGAGACTGGAGTGTTGATATAGAACAGAAGTACAATTTTTATCCTTTCACTATGAATGAAAATAATGATCATGAGGAACCAATCATGACCATGACAGCAACATCCAGTTCAAGAATACATGCGACTGAAGGAGACTGTTCGAATAACATGAGTCTAGGAGAAGGGCCTAAAAAATTCAGACGTGTTGAAGATCTCTATGACATAACAAGAAATCTTAATGATGAATTAACTCTTTATTGTCATTTTTATTGACAATGAACCTGTAGATGCAGAAGAAGCCATACAAGGCGAACAATGGATAAAATCCATGGCAGTGTGGAGATGAAAATGGTACCTTTTAAGTTTGCACAAGAAGAAAAAAACCAAGAGAGAAAGAAGAAACAGGAAGATGAAAAACGATGTCTTCAATTTGCACAAGAAGAAAGAAACCAAGAGAGGAAGAAGAAAGAGGAAGAAGAACGAATGCCTTCGGTTCGCACAATAAGAAAGAAAGGAAGAGAAGAAGATGAAACGATAGAAATAAAGAGAGGAAGATGAAACAATTGGGGTATTTAGGAAAAATCACAAATAAATAGTCTAAATATGTGATGTATCGGGTAATTGGTCTAAATATGTAAATAAGTCTCCAAATTGATTTAATTTTGTAATTCTCCCATTTTATCATGTTTTAGGCTAATTTAAAATATCAAAGTCGTCACCGGAATTAATGTTCGGAAACATAAATTAGATGGCATACGGGTCACACTATCTCATCTCTTCAGAGTTTGGTTCGTGAATTAAAACATTCCAAGTGTTTGATTAATAAACTCAGTCCGAGAGGTTTTGGACTTATATAATACCTCGTCCAAGAGGTTCTGAGAACTACTGTGGACTTGAGACCTCGCCTGAGAGGTTTTAGATTTTTATGATATTTTGTGAAAGAGATTCTGAGAACTGGTGTGGATTTGAAACCTCATCCGATAGGTTTTGGATTTTTATGATATCTCGTGAACGAGATTTTGAGAACTGATGTGGACTTGAGACCTCGTCCAAGATGTTTTGGATTTTTTATAATATCGCATGAAAGAGATATTGGATAATTAATTTTGCTCGATCTCGTTCGAGAGAGGCATTGGGATCTGTGTCCCGTCCAAGGGTTGTCGGATAATTTGCATCACAAATACAGAAAATTCCTTTTCTCGGGGTCAATAAGGCCATAAAAAATAATCAACTGACCATATTCAATGAAGTTAAGTTATTAACTAGTAACAAAAACAATCTATACTATATATAATTACGGAAGCAGAGAGAAATGAGAAGAATTGTTTTAGAGGTCTTTTTGATGAGTTGTCAACGTAATAAAAAATCAGATTAAAAATATTTAATTAATTAAAAATATTTAATTAATTAAAAATAAATATTTAATTAATTAAAAATAAATATTTAATTAATTAAAAATAACAAATTTATATTTATAATATATTAAATAATTACTAGCCTATTAATTAAAATAATAAAAGAAAGCAAGAGTTACGGGAAGATGAAAAAACACAAAGCAAAGGAAATCTAAAAGTCACAAATAAACTTCTATATAAAGCATGATAGATAGTATTCCACCATTATATTAATTGGTCACGATAGATAATATTATATTTCTGAAGGTAAATATTCGATTTTTTTCATATGTTGTAGTTATTTTGTTCTCAATTATGTTGTTGTTTTATTTTTATTAAACAATAGTTGTTATAGTTTCATCTTTCAGATTCATTTCTGTTATTAACCAGGTGCTATACCTCTCGCTATCTTATCCATGTTTTCTTTTTTATTTGTTTTTTTTCCAAACTGATAGCTTCAATTGAAGAAATCCGACAGAAATAGAAGATGCATGAACAACTAAAACCGGAAAACAAAAAAGTGTCAAAAATTACAAGAAATTCTTATGTTTCTCAAGGTAATTATTCTATTTTTTTCATATGTTGTAGTTATTTTTGTTCTCAATTGTGTTGCTGTTTTCTTTTTATTAAACAATAGTTATTATAGTTTCATTTTTCAAAGATGAAATTCCATTTCTGTCGTTACCCAGGTTCCATACCTCTCGCTACCTTATTCATGTTTTCTTTTTTATTTGTCTTTTTTTTCAAAATGACTAAAATAAAGATTTTGTAAATTTGTCTTCTTTTTTAGTAGGCAAAAAGCATCCTGAACCCCATGATCTTTCATTGTTTGGTGTATTAAGCCCTCAATCTTAAATTTAGACACATTGAGCCCTTGATCTTTCATGGTTTGGTGCATTAAGTCCTCGATCTTTCATTTAGACACATTGAGCCCTTGATCTTTCATATATGGATGTATTAGGTCCTTTTATAAATCAATTCACATATGAGTGTATTAAGGGCATGTTTGGTTCAACTAGAAGTGTTCAACGATCGGTTTGGTCTGAAAACCGAACCGAACTGAAACAACCGAATACCGAATAACACCTAGAATAAAAACGAACCTAACCGATTTATATTAACAAACCGAACCGAACCGATTATTCGGTTTTGGTTTTCGGTTTCATCATTTATAAAATAAATTATTAAATAATTATTAGTTTATATTATATTTAAAATATGTACATTAAAATTTCATGATCCTAAACTTAAATAAACACCCTAGAAGTAAAAATAAAAATGGGTACTTAGACAATGGCCGGAAGAGATATACATTGTCAAACAAAAATACTCTATGCATTATAAATTGTCACATTCAAAATAAATAAATAAAGTTTTTGAAAATTTTCAAGCAAGTATATTAAAGAGATCAGACTGAAATTGTCTTTCCTCCTATTGAGAGGTTTTGATTGAGCGACGACTAGGGTTCCTCCTGTTGACAGTTTTTCCGGCGAGCGACGGTTTGAGAGACTAAATCTCGTGGTGCGATGGAAGACGAGATGCGAAACCTAAGAATCGTGGAGGACGAGTTCGAATTTGCGGAGGCATCAGAAGGATCGGCTGTAACTGATCACAAACTTTGTCTTGTTGGTTCTCTCATCACCGATAGAACTATCAATTTCCAGATTTTCAAAAACCGTATGGCAAGTATTTGGAGGCCAGGAAAAGGGATCTCAATCACCGAACCGTATGTCCACCCCGAATACCAAACTGAACCGAACCAAAATAATCGGTTCGGTTCGGTTTGTTAATATAAATCGGTTAGGTTCGTTTTTATTTTAGGTGTTATTCGGTATTCAGTTGTTTCGGTATTCGGTTGTTTCGGTTCGGTTCGGTTTTCAGACCGAACCGATCGTTGAGCACTTCTAGTTGAACCAAACAGGCCCTTAATACAATCATATGTGAATTGATTTATGAAAGGGCCTAATACACCCATATATAAAAGATCAAGGGCTCAATGTGTCTAAATGAAAGATCGAGGGATTAATGCACCAAACAATGAAAGATCAGGGGCTCAATGTGTCTAAATTAAAGATCGAGGGTTTAATACACCAAACAATAAAAGATCAGGGGGCTGAAGATGCTTTTTGCCTTTTTAGTATATATTGCTAGGTGTTATGGTTTCGATTGCTAACTCTTAACTAAAATTTAGATTTTCGGCTTTATACGAACTCAATTTTTGGCTTTCTCAATTGTGCTGTTGTTTTATTTTTATTAAACAATTGTTGTTATAGTTTCATCTTTCAGAGATGAAATTCCATTTCTGTCGTTATCCAGATTCCATACCTCTCGCTACCTTATCCATGTTTTCTTTTTTATTTATTTATTTTTCAAAATGACTAAAATAAAGATTTTGTATATTTGCATTCTTTTTTAGTATATGTTCCTAGGTGTTATCGTTTTGATTGTTAACTCTAACTAAAATTTAGATTTTCGGCTTTTTATGAACTCAATTTTTAGTTTTAATTGAAGTTAAATTAATTTTTCTAATTCGGAACATGTTGAAATGCACTCATTTTTTTAGTTTGAGTTTAGCTAATTGATATGGATTGTATTTTTTATTTTTATGCATTTTGGTACAAATAGATATAAAGTTTCACACGATAGTTGTTCATTGAAGTTTGAGACATATTAAATAAAATAGGGTGTTGTTAAACCCAGCCCCAAATTCCCACCTCTAGCCTCGTGAAAGGACGAAAATGCCCTTTCATGGAATTTGGGAGGGGAATTTCTAATTTTTTTTGCCAATCCGACACGCGGGCGTGTGGATATCACGCCTCACCGCATGGTCGGACGTGATATACACACGCCTCACCGCGTGGTCGGACGTGATAGCCCCACGCTTCATCGCAAGGTCGGACGTGGGGCTATCACGTCCGACCACGCGGTGAGGCGTGTGTATATCACGTCCGACCACGCGGTGAGGCGTAATATCCACACGCCCGCGTGTCGGATTGGCAAAAAAATAGCTTTTTAACCCCGTAAATAGTTCGTTAAACCCGTAAATAGACCGTGAAATCCGTAAATAGGCCGTTAAGCCCGTAACTACAGAATTGTACGTAACAAATAAAAATAGAAAACTTAAAAATTAAAATAAACATTAATAAACATAAACATTTATAAACGTAAATGGTTAAATATAATATATACAACAAAAAGTGTTAAAATATATGAATTTTTACAATAAAAATTCAGCTCGCCCGACGCCACGCATCCATAAACTCATCCATCTCCCTCTTAATGCGTGGAACATCCTCGTCAGATCGGTGGGTAGCCGATAGTTGGGTGACACGCCACAACCAGCTAACCCACTGCAAAAAAATAAAACTTAATAAATAAATAAATATTAACAATTAAACACATATAAACTAATACTAAATAATAATATTAAATAATAATAAACATACAAATTCGCTGTTGGCGCGAGCATGCTGTACCGGTGCAGCCTGTGGTGCATGAAGGAGATGGGGATGCGAATGTCGCCTATACCAGTCCATATAATCAGGCTCACAGGCAGTGCGATCGTATCCAACGGGTCGGCATCTCCTCCGATCAATGTCCCGAGCCGATGGAAATCTCCGCCACGTATCCTCAACTGTGACTAAGGAATGCGTGAGCTTATACGCGATAGATCTCCATGGTCGTACTGCTTTATCAGGTCTAATACGCTCAGCTGGGATAGGCTGAATATATCCGACCTGTCGCAGCGCTCGATCGGGCATATACGGCTCGACGATGTCTCTACACCGTATCCAACCGGCGTAGGACACTCGAAGCCGATCATCATCGGCGACAGGACCATAAGGCAACCACGTCACCTGGAAAAAAGTAATACTCAATAAAAAAATAATAATATACTATAAATAATACTTAAATAAATTCTAAAATTTTATAAAATACCTCTGCCGCCGTCATACAATCCAGCTGCCCGCGAAAGGTATCTAGTCGGGCGGTCGTCTTGCCTGGTACACCGACCTCCCATCTCAGTGCACGTGCATGGTCAGCTGGGATCAAGTGAGCTCCTCTATGCGGCCAGAACACCGGAAAATACTCGTATATCCATCCCTGCAGTAGAGTCAAACATCCGCAAATACCTGAACAGTCTCCCCTACTCGCTATCCCCAGCTGCCGGTACAACATGGCTAGTGTAGCAGACCCCCATGATAGTCTAGCTGCCCCGCTGACACCGCTATAAACCTCAGCAAGATGGGCCGGCCTAATCTTATCTCCACTCTTGTCAACAAACAGAGTGGATCCAAGCATAAGCCACATCCACGCTGTGGCCCGAGTAGCGTCATCCCTACCCTCGGCGAGAAGCCCCTGTACAGCCTTAACAAATACACCTCCACCTCCCCATAAATGACTAGTCGACAACAGAAGCTCAGCCTGACTCACCCCAAACATCATCATGCACATGGCATGAAGCGAGTCAGTAGGGGGAGACTCGGACACCATCGGACCGTCGATCGGGATCCGAAGAATCTGCCACACATCATGCAGCTGGATAGTCATCTTCCCGAACGGCATGTGGAAGGAGTTCGTATCAGGCTGCCACCGCTCCACGAACGCAGTCAACAGTGGAGTGTCGAGGTTCTTGAACATGGCATGTGGAAGGTGAGACAAACCAGTCCTCTCGATCATCTCCCTCAGCTGTAAAATGACACATATACAATTTATACAATTACTGAATGTTTTTTATGTTTATAGTTAAAAATACAAATTACAATAAATGTTGACACACTATATTATGCTTACCTCGGGTGACGCATCAGAAAACCACTGACACAAATCTTTGCATGCTGATGATCTATTATAGCATGTCAGAAACGACCGAATCTCCCCTCCCAACATCCGTGAGGCAACATGTCCTAGAAAACTAGGAATCACGGAACCATCAACGGGACCACCATCAACCGGTGCAGTAACTACCCAGCTCTCGTCCTAGCTTTGAGACGTTTGCTTGTCCTTGAAAATTATAAAATTATATTAAAATTATAAATTATAAATTATACTAAATATACTATAATTATACTAAAAATACTATAATTATACTAAAATTATACTAAAGTTATACTAAAATTATACCAAAATTATAAATTATACTAAAATTATAAATTATACTAAAGTTATAAATATACTAAAGTTATACTAAAATATACTAAAATTATAAATTATACTAAAATTATAAATATACTAAAATTATAAATTACTAAAGTTGTACTAAAATTATACCAAAGTTATAAATATACTAAAGTTATACTAAAATTATAAATATACTAAAATATACTAAAATTATACTAAAATTATAAATATACTAAAATTATAAATTACTAAAGTTATACTAAAATTATAAATATACTAAAATTTTACTAAAGTTATACTAAAATTATAAAATATACTAAAATTATACTAAAATTACTAAAGTTATACTAAAGTTATAAATATAACTAAAATTATAAAAAATACATGTACTCGCAAAACGACCTCCTACGCGCTGGGTCGGCTGTCTCCCCGGGGTCGGCTGCTCATCGCTCTCCTCAACCTCGCGATCATGTGCAACTGCAGACTGTCGTACTGCCCGGGCTGCCACATCCAGGTAGTCCTCAAAATCAGTCGCCCCCTCTGATCCATGAATATCGGGCTGATCCGCAATCGGCCCCCTCCTCACCTGCTCCGTCGCAGCCCCTCTCCGCCTACGACCAGATATATCTATACCACGCAATCTCGTATGCCGTGGTGTATCATCCTCGTCGTCCATATCTAGACGACGAGCAGATGACGGGATGGTTTTTTCACCCCTAGTAGGCCGCTCCGTCTACAAAAAAAATTACACTAAATTAATAAAATTGTAAATAATGTAAATTATACTAAATTTATAAAATTATGCTAAAATACTACTAAATTAATACAAATGATAATAATAAATTACACTAAATTAATAAAATTATAATAAATTATACTAAAATTGTACTCAATTTATACTAAATTATACTAAAGTTATACTCAATTTATATAAAATAATACTAAAATAATACTAATTATAATAATAAATTACACTAAATTAATAAAATTATAATACATTATACTACAATAAATAAATTACACTAAATTAATAAAATTATAATACATTGTACTAAAATAAATACTACTAAATTAATACTAAAATTTTAAATAATATTTTTTTATACAAAAACAGCGTGGGGCGTAAGGGAATCACGCCCGAACCACTGGGCGGGCGTATGAGCATCACGCCCTATCAGTGGTTCGGGCGTATGAGTATCACACCCTACCACTGGTTCGGGCATGTGGCTATCACGCCCGCACCACTGGTCGGGCGTGATACTCATATGCCCGAACTGCAGATCGGGCGTGATGTTCATACGCCCGACTGCGATTCCGGCGATTTTTTTCAATAAACCAACAGATTCAATTCGAGCTACAAATCAACGAAATAAAGCGGTAAATCTTACCATTTTATCTTTTCCTTTACGAATTCTGTCACCATCCATGATTCGGTTCAGTAATTTGTCCGGATTTGAGCAAAAATCGTATAGGGTTCTTGAGAGGTTTTGGGTTTTTTGAAATTTAGTGCAAAGGGTAGTATGGTCTATTCCAGGGGCTATAAGTATAAATTTAGGGCTGGGTTTAGTAACCCACATAAAATATTAAAGAGATATTGGAATATTATACTTACAATGAAGTTTATTTTTTCCCAATTTTCTAGACAAGGAGATTGTAAGTGTCTAATACGCTTGATAAGATGTTTATTCTTGAAGAATGTGGATTATGCTAGATACGAATTCAAAATCAAGGTAAATAAAAATAAATTTTGATGCTCAAAATCCTAAAAATGTACATTAATTATGCATATTGAGATAATTGTTTTTGCAACATTGGCTTATATAATTTTTAACTATTATATTATGGTTCGTACAAAATTGTTAGTATTTCAAGAGTTTTTAACAGATGAAAATGAAATATAATCACAGGACAAATTATTGAAAAATATTAATTAAGAAACTATTATTATTTGAATCTCTTCAAATTCTCAAATGTTGAGCATAATGATTCTAATTAATATAATTAATTTCACATATTAATTATAAAACGTTTTTTTTTGTACTGAGTGGTTACAATTGCGATTTAATTCTATTTAACTAAAATTAATTTATGGACTTAATACTTCATTAAGAAAAAATAAAATGTCTAATTAATGGGCAAAAAATATTTTCACTCTCCTCTTTATACGCTTATGTCTCGACATTCTCTCTTATTTTCAAAAAAAAAAAAAAAACCCGAGAGGAAGATGATTCTCTCCTAATTATATTTTTCGCCCCTTCATTTTTTTTTCAATTGTTTTGTTTGTTTTTCTTACTTACAAAATTCAAGAATATATAATTATTAGAAAATATTAATGAAGTCAAATAAGTGATATCTGCGAGTATGGCTGATATTCTATATAGTGAAAGAATGAAGAACAAATTGATCGAAAGTCTTGATGAGATATTACGAGATGAAAATATGAGAAATCATCATCTTAAAGAGATTCAATTAGATATATTGGGTTATTGTAGCAGAATGAATAATTGAATTCGAATACTTGGTGATCTTGAAATTCCATCAACCAAAATAATTATCATCAAGATGAATTTGTGACTAATTCTTACGAATTTTATTTTTTTTATATGTAACATATTGAATTGATAAAGTTTCTTCATATGCAACATTAGAAAGTATTGATTGTAATAGTTTATAGAATAATATATTGATGTTGCTTCCATTTTAACATAGATTGTAATTCTTTTGTATCGTAGATATAGTATTTAATTTTAATTGTAGTTTAATTCAATTTTTGTTTAACTGTTGAGCGATTTCCGCAAGTGCACGGTTTCGCTTGTAGTAATAAAAATATCGATCCCACAGGGATACGTTTTTTAACGAAAAACTTATTTTTGAATCTGTTAATTTCGAACTTGTTAGATTTACTACTGAATGTTAATGAAAAGTGAAATTTGTCTAATTGAATTTAGGAAAAATACTTGTTTAATTGAGTTTGTGGACTTTGAGTATTTGAAAATGCTAGAATAAGATTTTATATTAGAATATATCGATCGTTAGAAAAGTTTTCTGATTTAGGGATGAATTTTACAAAACAGGAACCTTTAGAACTTTTAGAAAAACAAATAAATGTATTCGTTTGCATTGAGCAAAGAAAACAACTTAAACTTTGTATTAATTATGATGATGAAATAAATGACGGAACCTCTAATTAATTGGCTTTGAACGTGGCAAAACCCTTTAGCCGGCATAATGCCCTTAACCAAATTAAAACTCTACCGAGATAATAATTTGCCTAAGTGTTCAACAAAGTTTCCTTGTAATGATTTTGAATTAACTACGTTTTAATGAAAACACCAGCAATCACTTTAGTGGGTTGGTTACCATAAGTGCTGCATAACGATTTATCAAATAGAACGGACTTTATTAGATGAAATATAAATTGATACAAGTTTACAGAGAACATGGAGCATCGAGTTCTTCGAGGGCATGCAAGTGAACGGCTGATCAGTCCTTTCCTTGGGTTTCCTTAGAGGTTGTCAGGCTCAGGGGCGAACACTCTACTCAATCTTCTCGCTGTAACTTCGTAATAGAGATTCGGTCGGCCTCTACCAAAATGCAAACTAAAACTGGAATAATGTCTAAACGCTACTGTGTTTGTAATTAAACTATAAACAATATGTGTACCTCATCTTGTTTTGTACAGAATCTAATTTCTAACTCTCGAATTGTTTTTACTTAGAACTTATACATTAGTTCTACGCTCTGATTCTATATCTATATTACATAACATTACATTCATTTTTCTCAACATCAACTCTTTATTTATAGATGTTGAAGGGTTGTAATTGAAGTGATATGTCCTTTTATGAAAAGACGTATTCGTTGGTAAAGAGTCGTGTCCGTTGTTAAGAATTGTGTTCTTTGTGAAGAGTCGTTTCTATCCACCCGAACGAACGCGTTTCTTGATTTTCAACATGTGTTCATTGCACCTTTGGCAGAATTCTGCACTTACCGAGAATGGGGATCCTCGGCCGTGAATGGGGGAACATCAAGTTAAGCTTTGGACGAAGGGAGGAAGTAGCTGAAGGACGCGTGTCGCGGCCGTGGGTGGTGGATTCGCGGTCGCGGCACGGTGCGTTTTTTCACTTCTTTGCTCTCGTTCGTGTCCTTGACTTGGCGCTTTTGATTTACGTCGTCTTTGACTCCTTTTGTAGGGTTTTTCTTCTGTTTTTGATCCTTTTTCGTTCCTATTTGGATTTTACCAAATATTTAGGTACCTTGCAAGAAAGAAAGATATTCGAGAGTAAAAGTAATCTAAACAGATATAAATAACACAAATTTGTAATAAAAATGATGTAAATATTAATGATATTTTAGGTATATTTTGGGCTTAACATTAACCTATATTGTAATTATTTTGTATCGTAAATATAATATTTAATTTTAATTACAGTTTAATTCAATTTTTAGTTTTTTATTATATTCTAATATATTTCTTAATTAATTTGCTATTTTATTATTATTGTTTCACAGAATATTTGGAATATGAAAATGTATTAAAATTCCTAAAAAGTACAAATCATTAAATTTTGTAAAAATAAATAAATCATTCATCTTTAGTTAAAATTCTATAAAAAAAAAGTAGTCAATTATTTTTAAAATTAATTTAATTTGAATTATCATTAAAAAATATATATTAATTTCAAATATACATAATATAAATTTTTTTCATAGCATGATATAAAATTATTTAAAAGTAAATATGTCAATTTATTTATTTATCTAAATTATATAAAAGTTTCCTACCCCGTGCATCGCACGGGTTTTCGACTAGTTATTTTTAATAGTAAAAGTTAAGATTATAAACTTTAAATCTTTTAAATTGTATTAGAGACTCTACGTAGTAAAATCTCTAAAAATAATTTTATTCTCTATAAGCTTTTAATTTAATACATATAATAGACTTTTTTTTTTTTTTTTTTGAGCCTATAAACTATTCTTTTTTATCAAGCTATACAAGAGAATCTCCAACTCAATGATATATAATTAAAGAGCTCTTTTCCTTCACTTTATCTTGCAATATCACTAAATAAAAATTCTCTACGTTATAATACCAATAAAACTCCAAGCACTATCCAATCGAACCGGTTCATAGGTCGGGTTGGCACCGAACCTTACGGCTTACACCAAAATACACTAGCTCAGAAACCTAGTTCTATAATTATCAATCTAATCAAGCTCGGACTAAGTTGTGCTTGGGTCTAAAAATCAAATCACAAGCACAACCTAAACCGATTCACCACTTTATATATAACGCAAACTATATATATATTGAAAAGATCGAAAGAAGAATAAAATATAATTAGAAAATTAATTTCGATATATACATTAATAAATTATTAATAAAACATATAATAAACACTTGAACTAGCTAGCTAGAGAGAAGAAAACATAATCAAATAAAAAATTTGGAAATGATGTTTGAACAAGCATTGGCTGCACAGATTGATAAATGTGGTTGGATTTAGTGACACGAGTAGCGGATGAAATCGGAAGTTTTAGTGTCGACGTGATATGATCAAGCATTGGCGGCAGGTTGATAAATGTGGTCAGGTTCAGTGACGCGAGTAGCGTAGAAATTTGCAATGAAATCGGAAGTTTTAGTATCCACACGGGGATCTGCGACACGCCAAGGGCCACGGCCATCTTCGTCACTAGAGAAAGCTCTTCGGATGCTTGAAATGTCGTCGTAATTGTCTTGATCCACTCGCCGTGGCCTTCTTTTGAAGAAGTTAAAGGCACTAGAAAATGAAGATTTCTTGCTATTTTGCCTGCTGTTGCCCATGATCTTGATTTCTTGATTTTTTTTTGATAGAATTGATTTTTTTTTTGATTTGAAGAGGAGAAGAAAATGGTATTGGTTGTTGGGATTGAAATTAGAGGGGATTGATGGATTGAATTTATAGTGGAAATTTGGGTGGAGGAAATAGAATCTTTGAAATTCAAAGTCATAAAGTTTAGTGTTCAAACTTTGGAGAAAATATAATAATAGAAGTTTTAGGGATGAACACAAAATAAATTTTGTGATTTGGTGTATTTGTAAAGATAGTAATTTAATTATATAAAAGAAAAAGATAAGAAAATTATTTTTAATGTCGGTAACATTATAAATAATGCAATTTTATTTTTAGGTTTAATATATCTTATAACTGTGTCTCTCGGACTGTTAGAATTTCCAAATTACTTCCTATTCTTGTTCAATTGTGTTCAATAATATCTTATTTTTGTCCAATTGTATTCAATATCATATTTTTTTTTATCCAATTGCATGTATTAATCCCATATTTTTGTCTAATTACATTCAATAACACTAAAATCCCAACTGTCTCGTGAACTTTCAAAAGCCCAAAATTATGTCTTTTTGTTATTTTTTTTATCACATGTGGCAAGCACGTGGTTGAGCGTTTCTCCCATTCTCTATATCCAATTATTATTATTTTTTTATTACAAGTGGCAAGCATTTTTTTTATCACACGTGGCAAGTACTAAACTATTTCGAGAAGTTCATGAACTTTACCGAGAATCAACTAGAAAAGAAAGATTGAAGTTTTGAGAACTAACAGTGATCGGGAATAACTTAAATGAATTGAAAGCTTTGTGTGATGAAAAGGCGATTGAACATCAATTGTCCATTCCTTATACTCTAGAACATAATAACATTGTCGAGAAGAGAAAGATAACTATTATCAATATGGTTATGTCAATAATGGCGGAAGTGAATCTACCAATATCTTATTGGAGAGATGCATTGCTAATAACCACCTATGTTCTAAATTGAGTACCTTTGAATCTGGAGAAATTCTACTATAGTCTCGGTCTATTGTACCTTACCAATAGAAACATGATAATTGTGTACTTTCTTTCCTTAAACCAATCATCTCCCAATGAGGTAGCATGATTCTCTTTTTTCATTGGTTGGATCCATTGCACCCGGTTCACTGTAGAGTTTCTCCTGAATCTGTCACATCGATCGCATATGAAATATGGACAGGTCGAAAACTCGAATTGAGTGCTCAAACCATGGGGTTGTGTTGTCTTTGCTATGATACCTCATGTCAATTTGGAAAATTAAGGAGGCTATATAGCCACTCCTTATAAATAGACAGTTTAACGTAATTACTCAGCATAGAATTGTGTTTAAGCTGAGAAACAGAAAACTCTGCCTCCCTCTATCCCTAGTATCGCGCGTCACCTCCATCTCTCTCACGTGCAATATTTCTTAGTTCATCAATCTGTGGTTTCCTCTCTCAATTAACATCATCGTACTCAAAACACGACGGGTAATACGAAGGTTGTGGTGTTCCGTTCTTCCACTGCAATCACATCAAAGGTTATCCACGCTCCAATAAATTATGTAAAAACCCGACTTGATTATGTGATATTTATCTTTCAGCGGATATGCTTGAATCAAGCTAAAGAAAATCTTTTAACCCAACAAAATAACTAGTGATTATTAGCAAAAACAAGAAATTCTGTCTTTTGAAAAATAATGCAAATTGCTTTGAAAGGGATTCATTATTAACTTGAATTCTGATTCTAATAGAGTTATAGGCTGAACCTATGGAAAGACAAAGAATATATAGTTTCTTGGTGAGATATGTTACACACATATCTGCAAAATTCTTTTGTCTCCCAAGTTGGTAATTCCTCACAAAAATTTGCAATTTTATAACACTAATTATTAGTGAAAATTAAATTACTTTTGATATTAATAGTATTTAAATAATTCCTTTTTTATCATAAAAATATTTGATTATTTAAAAAATTTATCTTTCCTTATTTTTCAGAATAAATAAATAAAATTATTTACTCTAAAATATTGCTAGAATTTACTTTTTAGGGTTAAGGTGCAAAAATACCCCTAACATTTTGGGTCAGGAGCAATTTTACCCCTAACGTCTAAAATGGTGCAATTTTGCCCCTAACGTTTGTAGCCAAGAGCAATTTTACCCTAACGTTAGTAATTTGGGTCAATTTCAGACACTATTATAAAATACATATATTTTTATTCATTATTTTGCACCAATTGCATATCAATTCATTCAAAAAAAAAAAATTTCATATTTTTTTGTAATTTAATAATAGAATTAGAGATTAATATTTATAAATTCGGTGAATTTTTTAAATTTTTTTGTCTAATTCGTACAAAAGACATTATATTTTTTTTATTTTTTCCACATTCCAACATATGTTTATGATTTGTTACTGATAAAATGACGCACATGTGAAGTGTAGATGATAAGATTCATGACCGAGAAGATAGTTTGATGAATTATTTATGAAATTGACCCAATTTATCAACGTTAGGGGTAAAATTGCTCTTGGCTACAAACGTTAGGGGTAAAATTGCACCATTTTACACGATAGGAGTAAAATTGCTCCTGACCCAAAACGTTAGGGGTATTTTTACACCTTAACCCTACTTTTTATTAATCTATGATTGAAATTTAAGTATGTATCTAGTAATATTCACTTTTTAAAAATTAAAAATTAAAAATCAAATCTCAAATGATATTTGTTATTAATAGAATTTTTGAAATTATTCTAACTTGCGAAATTACGTGTTCCCATGAACATATAATGGTCCAAATCTTTCTTATTGTAAAATATTATTATAATTATTAAAGTATTAATTTTTTAAAAGTATTATTAAAATACGAGTTACAAATCAAACTTTTCTCCCTATTCATTTTTGAAAAATATAGGCAAAAACTATATTTTGATCTCGTATGTTTATTATCAATAAATTTTTATATTTCGATTTAGTTAAATTCTATTTTCAATCATTAAATAATTCAGTCCCGATCTAATAAATTTATAAAATTTGAAATATTATTGAGAGAATAAACATAGGAGATATACACGAAAGACATGTCTGGAAATATTATTTAATAATCTATACTATATATAATAGTGGAAGCAGAGAGAAATGAGGAGAAGTGTTTTAGAAGCCTTTTTGATGAGTTGTCAATGTAGTATAAAATCAAAATAAAAAAGATATAATTAATTAAAAATAATAAATTTATATTTATAATATATTAAATAATTATTAATTTATTAATTAAAATAATAAAAGACAGTAAGAGTTACATGAATGCAAAGGAAATCCAAAAGTCATGCTCATGGTAGATAGTATTCCACAATTATATTTATTGGCCATTATAGACAGTATTATATTTCTGAAGGTAATTATTTGATTTTTTTCATATGTTATAGTTATTTTGTTCTCAAGTGTGTTGTTGTTTTATTTTTATTAAACAATGGTTGTTTATAGTTTCATCTTTCAGATCCATTTCTGTCGTTACCCAGGTTCTATACCTCTCGCTACCTTATCCATGTTTTTTTTTATTTATCTTTTTTTTTCCAAACCGATATCTCCAATTGAAGAAATCCGATAGAAATAGAAGATGCATGGACAACTAAAATCGGAAACACAAAGGTGTCAAAAATTACAAGAAATCATTATGTTTCTCAAGGTAATTATTCGATTTTTTTCATATGCTGTTGATGACCCGCGAGGCTAAACCGGGTCATATTCATTTCGCAGGCCCAGCCCATACTTAGACCTATGGTCTAAGATAGAATGAGACCCGAATAAAGGAAGCGGGCGCAGCGAGTAACCGCCCCGAATGGGACCCGAATAAGCGGAAACGGGTGAAGCGAGTAACCGCCCCGAATTCCTAAACGGAGCATCAAGACTCCCACTCAGAACCACGTTCGTTGCCATGAAAGCCACGAAAGGGACATGGCCTAAAAAGGGGGAACCGCCCTCAGAACGTGGCCCACTAAGGAGTAACCGCCCTCGGCGGTTACCTAAAAAACACCTATAAAAGGCCTTAAGAACGAGGGAAAAAGGTACGCTCACAATTTTCCCCGCAATACTATTGTCAAATTACCAACCTTCTTACAAAAACCGACTTGATCGTCGGAGAGTTTTCCCGGAGATCCTGTCTCCGGTTCTGTTTTGCAGGTAACTCTGGCAGAGAATATCAAATCGGATCCGGCAAGTTATCATTGGTGCGGTGATCGTGGACCTTTTTTACCAACATTTGGTTAAAGGTACGCGAAGAACATGTCAGAACCATCACGAACGACCGGCGTTACCACTAGATCAACCAGTATGAACTCCAGGGGACCACGGATTGCGAATTCGCAACCTGCAAGTACACAGCCTGTGGTGCCTAGCTCATCGGGTCCTTCGGGACAATTGGGTCCCTTATTGGAAGTCCAAGTGCAAACTGAGATGGAAATGTCTAATAGTGATTTCGTGCAGATGGCAGGACAAGTCTTGGCTTCGAACATGAGCCAGGCGGCTGGAGATCGAATGATTAATTTACTAACTGCCCTCGCCGAACACAATACCGCCATGGCGGCTGCTCCTCAAGAACCTGTGGTTATCTCAACACAATCACCGACTATCCCTGTCATATCGGCCCTCCCGCAGCCATCTCAGGCGCCAAATCAAGTGGGCCAGAGTAGTCGCACAAACCCACACAGCCACCCGAGCAACTACTCACACCCAGATCTCATTACGACGATACATCCGACCTGGCAGCCATCCCAACCGTTGCCAGGAGTGCAAGGCACTCTTACGCTACAGCAAGTGGAACCTTTTCCTCACAGACATTCGGAGTTGATGACTCCTGGGCGAGAGCACACATGGAACTTTGATCCTATAACGGGACAGCGGTTAGTCCCCCAACAGGCACACGTCTCAACACCGATGGGCGGATGGATGCCACCCAGAATTCACCAGCAGCGGATGGAAGAAGTCCGGTGAATACCCGATATTGACTTAGAAGATCAATTACGAAGCATGATGGAGCGAATGGGGTACTCGCCTAGGCCGAGGGCAGAGGTCCAGAGCGATTCACCTTTTGCCCCTTCGTTGCGGGAATTCATTCCAGATCACAGAATCAAAGCGCCCGCGATACCTAAATACTATGGGGATCCAAATTCTGATCCTGAGGCTCATGTCAGGAACTACAGAGAACTAATGGATGTTGCAGGAGCGAGTGAAAGCATCATTTGCAGGTTATTCTCGACAATTTTGGGCGGAGCCGCATCTGATTGGTTCGATCTTTACCCGCAGAATCTATTCACAATTGGCATCAATATAGTCGGGATTTCTGTGCGAAATTTGTGGGCTGTAAAGCAGCGGATGTGACGGATAGGCAGCTGAAGGAGATCAAATAGAGGAACTATAATTCCCTAAGGGAATTTGTTGTCGCATTCAACGATATTCTGGTGCGATTGCAAAACTCGGATATCGTGAGCATCCGCAACATCATGGCAGATGGAACCACAGATTGGAGTATGCGGGAGGAAATCATCCGCAACAAGCCACGCACAGTGGCCGAACTCATGAAAATAGCAAAGGAATTCATGGAAGTGGATGATGTCAACAGGGAACATAGGGCTCAAACCCGGCGAGAAAGAGATGCCGCTAGATCCACTTCGGACAATCGGCGCCAGACCCAGTCCAAAAGTAATTTTGTTCGAAGAGGCGATCGCCCCTTTCAAAGTGGCGGATATCAGACACCATTAAACACGACTCGCTAGGAGGTGTTACTTTGGATCGAAAAGAGCCCCCTGAAGAAGGATGTGCGGTTCCCCGAGGTAAAAGGTCGAACCAGTTTGGGGCGACATCCTAACAAATATTGCAGGTTCCACAGACTGAACGGCCACGACACGAACGATTGCTATGAATTGAAGAAGGAGATTGAAAGGCTGATCGAAAGGGGCAAGCTGAATCAATTTGTACGAAAGGAGACTAGTGACGAGAAAGCAACGTTACCACATCAAGAAGAGGCAAGGCCCGAAAAGAAGCAGAAAAAAGGAGTGATAAACATGATAGCCGGCGGGATCTATGAGCCTCCAACAAAAAGAGCTCGCCGTGAACAACGAAAAATCAACACTCATAGGGGGGATGCCCTCAATTACTCATTCGCGCGAATCACGGAGCCGCATGCGGATGCTTTGGTGATTACAATGGCTGTAGAAGGATGGGACGTCAAGCGGGTCCTTATTGATACTGGCAGTTCTTGTAATGTTATTACTCGGACTGCATTCAACAAGTTGGGAATTAATGACGAGCGAGTGGAACATACATTCATGGATGTAACAGGTTTTGGGGGTCAATCCTCTCAAACAAGAAATGGGCGATAAAAAGCTAAAATGGCGAGGTGATTTAGAATTCGCAATTGTTGATCTCCCATTGGCCTACAACATAATTCTGGGACGCCCATTCCTGTCAGAAACGGAGTCGCTCATCTCAATGAAGCATTTAACATTACATTTACCAACACACCAAGGGCGAGTCATAGTTGAAGGTGATCAACTTGTATCTCAACAGGCCTATACATTGTCACTTGAACCAAAGCCAGACGAGGAAGATATGGTAGAGGAGAAGTTGCCAGCGGAAGCATTGGGAGAAACGGAACTATTCGCCATCTCAAGCGACAAAGATGTGCGAATAGTGATGGGCCTCCCCGAAGAAACGAAGAAGGCCATTGCCGAGGTGCTGGTCCAATGTGAGTCGGCATTTGCCGCCCCAAATGAAATACTGAAAGGAATAAGTCTAGACGTAGCAACCCATCGTTTGAATGTAGACAAAGGTGCAACCCCAGTGCGACAGAAAAAGAGAGTACATGCTCCTGAGCGGCAAAAGGCGATTGAAAAAGCAGTGGCGGATTTGCTAAAGTCAGATGCAATTCGAGAAGTCACCTATCCGGAGTGGTTAGCCAATGTGGTGCTAGTCAAAAAGCCAAATGGAACGTACAGAATGTGCGTCGACTTCAAAGATCTGAACAAGGCATGTCCGAAGGATATGTATCCGCTTCCTAACATTGATATATTGGTAGATGGAACTGCAGGATATGAAGCTTTATCATTCACCGACGTGAAATCCAGTTACCATCAGATACCCATGGAGAAGGCGGATGAAATCAAAACATCGTTCATAACTCACCAGGCGACTTATTGCTTCAAGGTGATGCCCTTTGGATTTAAAAACGCGGGAGAAACATACTAGAGGATGATGAACAAGATATTTTCAGACAAATCCGGCGAGAACTTCTCGGTCTACGTTGATGACATGATCATTAAAAGCAAGAAAATGCAAGACCACCCGCAGGATATCAAAGAAATCCTGGAAGTGCTAATCAAATATGGCCTCAAATTGAACCCAGAGAAATGCACATTCGGAGCAAGAGCGGGAAAGTTCCTGGGTTTCATTGTTAGTGGCAAGGGAGTTGAGGCGAATCCCGAGAAGGTTAAAGCAGTAATGGAGATGAAAACGCCGAGGAGCATAAGAGAAGTACAGAGACTAAATGGGCGGTTGGTGGCATTAGGGCGATTCATATCATGCTCAGCTAGGAGATGTCTACCTCTCTACAATGCCATCAAAAAATCCAAGTCCTTTGAATGGACGCCGGATTGTCAAGAAGCATTCGAGGGGATAAAGCGATTACTGTGTTATCCGCCCTTAATAAGTAGGCCGGAGGATGGAGAAGATTTATTTCTCTACATATCCGTCACCAATATGGCGATATGCACTGTGATGGTGCGAGAAGAAGAAGGGCAACAATATCCAGTGTACTACGTGAGCAAAGTCCTGAAGGATGCAGAACTCCGGTATTCGAAGTTGGACAAAATGGCCCTCGCAGTGATAACCACGGCGGCTAGATTGAAACCATACTTTCAGGCGCATACTATCATTGTGAGAACTGGCATCCCAATGCGAAAGGTATTACAGAAACCTGACGCATCCGACCGGTTGATGGAATGGTCAATTCGCTTGGGAGAATTCGATATTCGCTATGAAGGGAGACCAGCGCTAAAGAGCCAAGTACTCGCCGATTTCGTGAACGAATTCACCTGGGATGACGATGAATGTCCGAAGGCACAAAAAGAAGAGTGGAGCATGTACACAGATGGGGCATTATCTACAGATGGAGCTGGGCTGGGAGTCGTCATCAAGGGCCCGGAGGTTATTCGCCTGTGCTATGCAGCAAAATTAACTTTCAAAACTACCAATAATGCCGTAGAGTATGAAGCAATGATATGCGGATTGAAGTTGCTCAATGAACTCACCCCAGAAAGAGTGGTAATCTACAACGATTCCAAACTCATGATAAACCAGATCACAAAAAATTATCTGGTGAAACAGGAGGAGCTAGTAAAATACCATCAGGTAGTCGGCAGATTGACACAAGAGTTAACGCACAAGGGAGTCGTTTGGGAGATGGTGCATGTTCCGCGAGGCCAAAATGCAAAGGCTGACGAATTGGCAAAAGCAGCGGCAAGTAGAGAACCATGGAGTCAAAAGGCATGCAATTTGGAAATAAAATCGGCACCAGCATTCGAGGTCGATCAGATTATGGTCATCGAAGAACTGGAAGACGATGAAGATTGGCGGATGCCCATTCGCCAATATCTGGAGCAGGGAGATTTACCGGTTGATAAGAGCTTAGCCAGAAAGCTAATTGGGCAGCCAGCTCGATACTCAATTCGGGATGGAACTTTGTATCGAAAATCGTACACATGTCCATGGTTGAAATGCATTAGTCGCAACGAAGGAGACTACGTGCTGCGAGAATTACATGAAGGAATTTGTGGCGCGCACGAAGCTTCAGCGGCGTTGGCAAGAAAGGTCAAACTGATGGGATACTACTGGCCTAAGGTGGTGGAAGATTCCCAGAAGATGGTTGCGGAATGTCACAATTGTCAAATACATGCGAATGAAAAGCATGTTCCCGGAGCCGAACAAATCGCTATAATGACGGCGTGGCCATTCGCAACATGGGGAATCGATATAGTGGGTCCATTCCCAGAAACGACAAAGAAAAGGAAGTACTTGATAGTCGCAGTTGACCACTTCAGCAAATGGGTAGAAGCGGAGGCAGTAACCGCACAAACACCTGAGCGAATGATCGAGTTCTTACGAGAGAACATTATCATGCGATTTGGAATCCCTCAAAAGCTCATAACCGACAATGGCACCCAGTTCAACTGTGCCAAGTTCAAAGCATACTGCGAAAGCATGGGGATCAAAAATCATTTTTCTTCCGTAAACCATCCCCAATCGAATGGTATGATGGAGGTTACCAACAGGGCCATGATTCAAGGCATCAAGAAGCGGCTAGGAGACAAAAAAACAGGTTGGGCGGATGAGATACCCCATATGTTGTGGGCATACAAAACCTCTATAAAGGCAGCAACAGGCGAAACACCTTTCTCGCTAGTTTATGGAGCCGAAGCAGTCCTACCTGTTGAAATCAAGTCGCCCACAGATCGGATAATTTATTATTGCGACACACAAAATCCTATCAACATTAGAGATTCTTTGGATTCTGTGGAGGAACGAAGAGAAAAAGCTTACATGCGAATGGCAGTATACCGCAATAGAATCAAGAAATATCATGACAGAAGAATGCGAAAAGTAATAATCAACGAGAACGACTTGGTCTTGAAAAAAGCGGATAAAATACAATCCAGAGATGGCAAAGGCAAGCTGGGCGTCAACTGGATCGGACCATACAAAGTATCCAAGAAGCTGGGACCAGCCACTTTTGAAATAGAAGAAATGAGCGGAAAGAAGCTCCCGCGCACCTGGAATCCAGAGAATCTACGCCTATATAAAAAGGCCGAGTAGTTCGAGGAAATGACGAGTACTCTTTTTCCTTTTATGAGTTTTTCCCATTGGGTTTTCTGATAAAAGGTTTTAATGAGGCTTTGATCCCACACAGTTGGTGTACCTATGTAATAAACCTTTTCTCTTTATCAATAAAGGTATTCAATTATTACATTTATTCAATATGTTACGCCCGAATGCGGATTGTTCTTAAAAACACATAAATGTGTTGCCTATTAAAGAAAGGCGGATGCATGATTACGCATCACTCGCAAAACCCTTAGGGTTAAACTCAAAAAACACATAAATGTGTTGCCTATTAAAGAAAGGCGGATGCATGATTACGCATCACTCGCAAAACCCTTAGGGTTAAACTCAAAAAACACATAAATGTGTTGCCTATTAAAGAAAGGCGGATGCATGATTACGCATCACTCGCAAAACCCTTAGGGTTAAACTCAAAAAACACATAAATGTGTTGCCTATTAAAGAAAGGCGGATGCATGATTACGCATCACTCGCAAAACCTTATGATTAACCTTATGATTATATTATTTTCGAAAGAAAAATAATAGAGTAAGGCATAAAATTAAGCGAATAAACGAGTACTCAAAAATTACAAAAAGGGTTTGGCCACCCTAGCGAAAGCAAAAATTACTATGAAGAATTACAAGTATGAAGTCGGCAAAAGGCAAGGATCATACATGAAAATAAAGTGACAATAATCGCACGTATAGGCAAAGCGGCAAGTGAAAGAAAATTAATATATACGGGCAGTTTGTTACATACAAAAAGTCCAAATATAAATTAAACTATGCTACAGCTTCCTCTCCTTCACCCCTATTGCTTTCCTCGCCTCCAGCGACTCCCTCATCTCCTCCAGTGGGCGGATCTACTTCAAGCGAATCCTCAACCCTCGAATCAATAACTGCTTCAGAGGGCGGTACCTCTTGCTTAGGCTAAGAGATGTCCTGCGGTGCCCCTTCTTCCGCATTCTGGGTAGGGATCTCGCCGATAATTGGAGATTCCTGAAAACTCTTCCAATCTAAGAGGAGTACCTCATCCATATCAGCATCCTCGGCTTCCATCTTGTCCCACTTCTCAGTTAAATCCTTTTCAGGGATGGGAACCTTGGGGCGGTTAAGTACGAGACCCTGATGTCCATGCTCATAAGCGGCATGAATCCGCTCCCCATACTAGTAGATGCGGGCACCGTCTTCAGCCAGAATTTCCTCAGCCCTCTTTTTTTGTGTCTCCTTAGAATCAGCTAGATCATCGAGGGCCTTTCGCAGCTCATCGGACTTAGCCTGAAGAGATTTAAGAGCCTCCTCCTTCTCGCTCACAGCCTTCTGAAGGGCGCCTTCTAGGACCTTCACCTTCCCTTGGACATCATCATAAAGCGACTTTTGAGTCGCCAATTCAGTACCAAGACCTTCCAACTCCTTGGCTCGCTCGGCATCCCTTCAGAGAATGCCCTCAACGAAATTGATAATCTGCATATAAAACGGCTCACGAATAAAAAAGGGCGAATAGAAATAGGCGGTTACAATGGACACAAGATCCTTGAAAGAGAATGACAAGCAACAATATACCTCTACAGAACGCTTCTCGATCCCCTCCACAGCGGTAGGGAGCGGTACTTGTTCGCGTACACGGGAAGCAGAGGGAAGCCGCCCGAGGACATTTCATATGGAAGAGACAATGTCCTTGCAAGAAAAACTCACGGCCATGCCAAAGGTCCTAGTCCACCATCCGCTGATGTCGGGAATTGGCTGCAAAGGCGTAAAGAAAAATATCAAGAGAACAGCAGATAGCTCATGAGGAAAAAAGTAGCAATATAGAAAGAGGGAATAGATCAGGATACCTCATGAATTGGGGTACTGCTCTTTCCTTTGGATGAGGCGGATACGGTGTACCGCCAACAGTAAGGGACACGGAGGTGTTCTTCTTCTTGGGACGAGAAGACTCTGTATCCGCACTTATCTTCCACTTCCTCGTCAAAGGAAGATCCTCGGAGGCAGAAGCGGGACCTTGTGAAATGGAGGCCCTTACAGGAGAAGCCGCCTCAATGGAAGGAATCGTTCCTCCAGAAGAATCTGCCCCTACAATGGAGGCGGTTCCCGCCATCCGCTTCTTCCTTCTCGCTAGGGCTTTAGCCTCCCGATCTGCAGCGATTTGAGATAAAGGATCACCCCTGCAAAGGGTTAAAAGAAATCATCAACTTGGAAATAAAAAGTACCTTGTACAAAAACGCGATAAGGGATATAGACCACGCGATCCCCCTCGCGGTAGGCAATCGCTACTCGACTCCTTAGCATATGGAAGGCCTGATCATATGTCCATACAAAAGGAGGGGTACTCTTCAGGAACTTGATGACGGCGGATTCTTCCTCGCTGGGATAACCGAAGTTCAAACTCTTCACATTGGGCCGGCCCCAATGGCGAAGGAAGTTCGGATTTCCCTCATTAAACTTGATAAAAAAGTAAGAGCGATCCCACTCGCGGATCTTGTTCAGTTTCTCGTCAAAACCATAGTATCCGCTCTGGCGGATGAAAGTGAAATACCCCGCCGAACTCTTGAAATGATGAAGCTTGGAGAAAATTTTAAGCGAGAAAGGAACCTCCAAACAATCTGCCAGAAATTTATCCAGGGTCAAGTCGGCCTATCCATTTGGATGTAACTGCCTGGGTGCGATTCCGTAACCGCCGAGGATGGAAGCAATCTCATCCGCCAGCGGATAAGTGAAGCCGCAGATAATCTGGGCGATGAAAATGGTGAAATACCCCTTTGGGTAATCGCCCGGTCCTCTATCCTCCCCGGGAATGATGGTCTCGAGACCTTGGAGCCAAGGATATTGCACCCGCAAATCCTCAATGGTCTCGCGACAAACTAGGCTTCCCGACCTGTCCCTCTTTGGTAACAAACGGGGGGTTGGGACAGGTGGCGAAATCAACTTCTTAGGGTCAAAACCTAGACCCTCGTCGGTTGTATTCGCCAGGTGCAGGAAGTCAGCGGGGTGGGAATCAGACCCCTGAGAACTGGTTGAAACTTCATCAACCATCTCATCAACTTCATGAGAAACCTCGCGGACGTAGCTCTCATCGAACGGTGCGAAGTCAAGGTCGGGGTTCGACATGTTGAGGAAAAGAAATAAACAGAAGTAAAAAGCCGAACGAGGTACAAATTATGAAGAGGAAAACTTACATGGGAAAGACACCACAGAGAAATGACGGAAATAAGAGGTCAACGCCGGAAAAGAAATAACGAAAGAGGAAAATTTCACAAGTTTTTGAATTTTGAATAGACAAGCAAAAACGAAGCGTCCCCTATGAACAGACCCTAAAGGGCTCTTGTATCAAACTAAAGGGGAGGCATGTGATGACCCGCGAGGCTAAACCGGGTCATATTCATTTCGCAGGCCCAGCCCATACTTAGACCTATGGTCTAAGATCGGATGAGACCCGAATAAAGGAAGCGGGCGCAGCGAGTAACCGCCCCGAATGGGACCCAAATAAGCGGAAACGGGTGAAGCGAGTAACCGCCCCGAATTCCTAAACGGAGCATCAAGACTCCCACTCAGAACCACGTTCGTTGCCATGAAAGCCACGAAAGGGACATGGCCTAAAAAGGGGGAACCGCCCTCAGAACGTGGCCCACTAAGGAGTAACCGCCCTCGGCGGTTACCTAAAAAACACCTATAAAAGGACTTAAGAATGAGAGAAAAAGGTACGCTCACAATTTTCCCCGCAATACTATTGTCAAATTACCAACCTTCTTACAAAAACTGACTTGATCGTCGGAGAGTTTTCCCGGAGATCCTGTCTCCGGTTCTGTTTTGCAGGTAACTCTGGCAGAGAATATCAAATCGGATCCGGCAAGTTATCAGCTGTAGTTATTTTTGTTCTCAATTGTGTTGTTTTATTTTTATTAAATAATAGATGTTATAGTTTCATCTTTCAGAGATGAAATTCCATTTCTGTCGTTACCCAGGTTCCATACCGCTCGCTACCTTATCCATGTTTTTTTAATTGTTTTTTTTTTCAAAATGACTAAAATAAAGATTTTGTATATTTGCATTCTTTTTTAGTATATGTTGTTGGGTGTTATCGTTTCGATTGTTAACTCTAACTAAAATTTAGATTTTCGGCTTTATATGAACTCAATTGTTGACTTTAATTGAAGTTAGATTAATTTTTCTAATTCGAAACCTGTTGAAATCCACTCATTTTTTTTAGTTTGAGTTTATCTAACCGATATGGATTATATTTTTTTATTTTTTATGCATTTTGGTACAAATAGATATAAAGTTTCACACAATAGTTGTTCATTGAAGTTAGAGAAATATTGAAGAAAATATTAAAGAGGAATTGAAATGTTATACTTACAATGAAGTTTATTTCAGTTATAAATTATGTTATATTATTATTATTATTATTGTTATTATTATTATTATTATCAAGAAGGTATTTTTTTTCTCAATTCTCTAGACAAAGAGATTGTAAATGACTAATACACTTAATAAGATGTTTTTTTTTACAACCAAAGAAGCATATATTAAGAATCAAGAGAAGTATATTACAAATAAAATCAGGGGGTACAGAAAACCACTCACCTCGATGTAAAGGTAAAATACTACTTCTAGCTAACAAATGAGCAACAGAGTTTGTAGAACGACAGACAAATCGAATAGAGAAATTAAAAAGCTCGTTCAATGAAAAATGATAATCATTGGCTAAGACGTTAAAAGGAGATGAAACCTCTAACGGACGGGCCATAGACTGTACCACGATCAAAGAATCTGATTCAATGATTACATCTTTCCATCCGCGTTCTTTGATCCAACTGAGAGCTTCACGGACCGATAGCGCTTCAATGAACGATGCATCATGGTAATTCTGCAATATACCATTTTTAGCCGCAACAAATCGGCTCAACTCATCCCGAACAATACACCCAAACCCAGCCACATTCTCGTTCGCAAATGACGTACCATCCACATTTAGTTTTAGAAAGCCTGTTGGAGGACGCTGCCACACCGTCGGACTTGGCACAGCCGGACAGCCTGAAGGAGAAACCGATGCCTGCGCTTTTTTCCATGCCTGTAGAAAGGAACCGGCCGAATGGTACAGGATCGAGGCGTGTGAATCCTTCCGATTCCACATAATGTCGTTTCTATAACACCAAATAATCCACCATAAAACCGCTACAAGCTCAACAAGCTCCACCGGTTTAGAAAAGATCCAGCCCCAATAATAAAAAATGTTATGAAATTGGGTTCCCACATCCCCAATAGGCGAGAGAGTCCAAATAGCTCGAGCCATAGTACATTTGAGAAAAATATGATAAGAATCTTCCACCGCCCCATGACAGAGCTCACATAAATCTGAGATAGGAACCCTCTGGGCTTTCAGCGCGACTTTAGAAGGGAAACAGCTAGCAAGAACCCGCCAAAGAAGGTTCTTAACTTTAGAGGGCACTTTAAGATTCCAAACTTTATTCCAAACTGGAGAATTACTGAACCAATTTGTTCCAAATCTAGCCATAAGCTTTCGGTACCCACTTTTAACTGTATAGTTGCCCCGTCGGTCATCCTTCCGGTACCACCCATTATGATCAATCCGATTAGATAAGGGGATACGGAGAATAAGTTCTGCATCTCGAGGGACAAAAATGCCCGAAACTAACCCAACATCCCATGACCGCTGACCCTCCTCCATAAGATCAGCCGCCACTTCCACCCCTAAACCATCCAATTTTTCACTTTCAATATATGGGAAATGATCGTTAGGGAGCCACGGGTCATCCCAAATCCGGACCTCACCACCCGCCCCTACAAACCTGCGAATACCTGACTTTATCAACTCTTGAGCACCCATAATACTACGCAAGATAAAGCTAGGCCCATCAGATAACGATGCATCAGGAAAAGAGCTATTTGGATAATAAAGAGCTTTAAAAACTCGTGCCACAAGAGACTCAGGATTTGAGCTAAGTCGCCAACCTTGTTTAGCCAATAAAGCTAAGTTGAAATTATGCAACTTTCTGAACCCCATTCCACCAAATTTTTTAGGGCAGCACAACTTATCCCACGATTTCCAGTGTAAACTACCTTTACCTGAACTATCCGATCCCCACCAAAAAGAATTCATCAACTTTTCAAGATCATCACAGATATTCATAGGAAATAGGAAGAGACTCATAGCATAAGTATGAAGCACCTGCATAACAGATTTGATCATAATCTCCTTTCCTGCTCTTGATAGAAACCTGGCTTTACAACTCTTTAATCTAGACCGCACCATGTCCTCAGCAAAGCCAAAAATCTGTGACCTATTCCTTCCTACCACCGAAGGTAGACCCAAATACTTATCCGGGATGGCTACAGTGGAAACGCCCAAGATATTACTAATTTCTGCACACCCACCATCTGGATAGTTTCGACTGAAATATATAGAGGATTGTGATAAATTTATTTTCTGTCCAGAAGCACACTCATAGTCATTTAGAGCTTGTTTAATTGCTGAAGCTTCTGATCGATTGGCTCCAAAGAAGAAGTAACTATCATCAGCGAAGAACATATGAGAGATTGCTGGCGCTTGGTCCGCAACAACACATCCTTGGATCCGACCCTCTGACTCCAGCCAAGATAAGTAGAGAGAGAGACCCTCCGCACAGATAATAAAAAGATATGGTGACAGCGGATCCCCTTGACGGAGTCCCCTCTGTGGAACAATAGGGCCAACTACATGCTTCCTATGGACAACCCTATATTTAACCTTTGTAATGCACTGCATTAATAGGTTAACAAAGCTTGATGGGAAACCAAGTTTCAATAACATCTCCTGAAGAAATCTCCATTCCACCCTGTCATATGCTTTAGACATATCAAGCTTAAGAGCAGCCATACCACTTGAAACCCTTCTAGTCCTCTGATGGAGATAATGATTCACCTCAAATGCCAGCATAACATTATCAGTGATTAGTCTGCCTGGGATAAAGGCACTCTGGGATGGAGATATAAGAACATGAAGGACTTTCTTTAACCGATTAGCTAAGACTTTAGAAACAATTTTGTAGATCACATTACAAAGAGCTATCGGTCTCAAGTCAAAAATCATCTCAGGTTTTGATTTCTTAGGGATTAATACGATATTAGTTTCATGAATCCCATCAGGCAACACTCCAGAATTTAACCATAACAAACAAGCTTCAGTAACATGACCTCCTACTACATCCCAAAATTTCTAATAAAAACCCGGGTTAAAACCATCAGGACCAGGGCTTTTGTCAAGGTGCATTGAAAACAAGGCTTCTTTAATTTCCACAGCATTAAAATCACCACATAGCATATCACAATTTTCCGCAGACAACTTCGGCTCCACATTTTCAATAATAGGACCCAAAACACAACCATTCGAGGAAAAAAGCTGGGAAAAGTAAGAGAGAATAACAGAGTCCAAACCTGCACCCCAGCTGCGCCATTCTCCATCTGCATCACGAAGCCTCTCAAAGCTATTCTTTTTCCTCCTATTATTAGCAGCTGCATGAAAAAATTTTGAATTCATATCACCGCCAGCCAGCCACAATTTTTTTGCTCTTTGCTTCCAATACAATTCCTGTTGGTACAGGATATTTTCCAGCTTTTCCGGAGCTTCTATGAGTAACACCTGATCTGCCTCGTCGATGGGATTCTGCAGCCTTTTAATCTCAGCTCGACAATCTACAAGTTTAGAAGAAAACCGACTGCGCAGCTCGGTTCCCCACTGATACAGCGCCTGCCCGCACTGCTCCAGCCAAACCAAAATGTCGGTCGAGCCATTCACATTCCAGGAGCTTACAATCCGATCACGGCAATCAAGTTCTTGAGTCCAGACAGCTTTGAATCGGAACCGGCGAACAAACACCCCTTCACTAGAGGTCGGACATAGCACAAGAGCTGAATGGTCAGAGGCTGAAGCTTCCTCATTAATAACTTTGGCCGAAGGAAACAATTGAAACCAACTGGACGACACTAATCCCCGATCTAACTTCTCTTCAATAAAATTATGATAGCCTCTGCTCTTTTCCCAAGTAAACGCATGCCCAATCATAGGGACCTCGAACAGATTACATTGCTCAATCACATCAGAAAAACCATTAATTAAATTAGGTGGATGTTTGCGACCACCACTCTTCTCACTCTGTAAAGCCATGTCATTAAAGTCTCCAATAATTATCCAAGGCAAAGAATGATTACTAAACAGATCCCGGATCATCTCCCAAGAAGCTGACCTTCTAGAGCGCTCAGGAAAACCATAAAAACCGGTTAATCGATACTCCGACAAACCCAATAAAGAGACTTTGACATTAATAAAATTTCTAGAAGCACGTAGCAAACTGATTGAACCATTAATTTTCCAAAGTAAAGCCATCCCCCCACCTTGGTTAATAGGATCAATGAAAAAGAGACCAGAATAAGAAAGACTACACTTTATTACCTCAACTTTCTCGCGGTTTCATTTCACCTCCATTAGAAAAATAAAGTCGGGCTTGAACCTAGCAACTAAGTTCTTTAACATACGAACTGTTCGAGGGTTGCCCATACCTCGACAGTTCCAGCTTAACGTACTCATTCTCCTCGGCGGGTCTGGTCTCCAGAGCCCGCCTGTTGTAAGTTTTTTGAACCAGTCACCATTGAAGAATTTGGATTATGCTATATACAAATTCAAAATGAAAGTAAATAAAAATAAATTTTTGATGCTCAAAATCCTAAAAATGTACATTAATTATGAGATATTGAGATAATTGTTTTTGCAATATTGGCTTGTATAGTTTTTAACTATTATATTATGGTTTGTACAAAATTGTTAGTATTTCACGAGTTTTTAACAGATAAAAATGAAACATGGTCATAGGACAAGTTGTTGGAAAATACTAATTAAAAAATATTATTATTTGAATCTCTTCAAATTCTCAAATGTTGAGCATAATGATTCTAATTAATAGAATTAATTTCACATATTAATTATAAAACGTTTTTTGTACTGAGTGGTTACAATTGTGATTTAATTCTATTTAACTAAAATTAATTTATAGACTTAATATTTCATTAAAAAAATAAAAAATTTAATTAATGTGTAAAAATTATTTTCACTCTCCTCTTTGTATGTTTTTATCTGGACATTCTCTTTTATTTTCAAAAAAAAAACACAACAAGAGGAAGATAGTTCTCTCATAATTATCTTTTTTGTCCATTCATTTTTGTTTTCTATTTTTTTGTTTGTTTTTCTTGCTTACGAAATTCAACAATAAATAATTATTAGAAAATATTAATGAAGTCAAATAAGTGATATCTGCGAGTGTGACTGATATTCTATACAATGAAAGAATGAAACAAATTGATTGAATGTCTTGATGAGATATTACGAGATGAAAATAGAAGAAATCATCACTTTAAGCTGATTCAATCGGATATATTGGGTTATTGTAGCATAATGAATAATTAAATTCAAATATTTGGTTATCATGAAATTCCATCAAGATGAATTTGTGACTAATTCTTATGAATTTTATTTTTTTATATTTAACATATTGAATTGATAAAGTTTCTTCACGTGCAACATTATAAAAGTATTGATTGTAATAGTTTATAGTATAATATATTGATGTTGCTTCCATTTTAACATAGATTGTAATTCTTCTATATCGTAGATATAATATTTAATTTTAATTGTAGTGTAATTCAATTTTTGTTTAATATAGATTGTAATTCTTTTGTATTCTAATATATTTTTTAATTAATCTCCTATTTTATTATCATTGTTTCATAGAATTCCAGTTATATAAAAATATAAAAATGTATTAAAATTATTAAAAAGTACAAATCATTGAATTTTTTAAAAATAAATAAATCATTCACGTTTAATTAAAATTCTATAAAAAAATTAATCAATTATTTTCAAAATTAATTTAATTTAATTTGAATTATCAATAAAAAATATATATTAATTTCAAATATACATAATATAGATATTTTTTCATATGATGATATAAAATTACTTAAAAGTAAGGTGTCTTCTATGGTTACTTTGTTTTTGACAAAGTAAAGTTTATTTTGTTTTTTTCACCATTGGATTATCTAAATTATATAAAAGTTTCATATCCCGTGCATCGCACGGGTTTTCGACTAGTTAAGAATAAAAAGACTAACTAATTAATGATCTATTTGATTCAGTTGTTAGTTAATATTTTTTTTTGCAGTAAACTGTTTCTGTTACTGTTAATAGTTTATTATTAGATGTTTAATTATTAGTGTTTGCTAAAATTATATCGAACTATTAATGTTAGTATGTAAAACATCTAATATGACACATTTTAAATGAATGAATAAAAATTTATAAAATATATTACATAAATTAATAAGCATAATAAGAATAATTTAAAATAAAATAAAATTTTATTGAACGCAACAAATCTTGTTCTTTCATTAACGATGTTATAAAAATAGAAACAATGTTAAAGAATAAACAATTTTTTGTGGAAATAAAAAAGATAATTTTGTTAATAATAAATAACTACAAACAGTTGTTAATGAAACTCTAAAAAACAAAATCGTGAAAACCTTCAAAGCTTAGTTGTTTTCATAAAAAAACAAAAGCTAAAAGCTTCTGTTTTTTAAACTTAACAAACATTATGGGCCTGTTTGTTTTACCCACTGTTGCTGTTTGCTGTTACGGTTTGCGGTTGCCGTTTACTGTTGCTATTTGTTGTTTGCTGGTACGGTTTGCTGTTTGCTGTTGGAAAAAGCTGCTTTTCCAAAAAGCAGAGATTCTCTACTTTTGTAAAAGGCTGCTTTTCAGGTGTGAAAGACAAACAGAAGGTCACTAATTAACCAAACACCTAATGCTGCTTTTCAGATTTAAAAGGCAAAAAGGAGGTGACTAACCAAACACTTAAAACTCTTCCTTTTGAAATGAAAAGGCAAACAAGAGCATGAAAATGAGCAACCAAATGGACCCTATATTTCCTACGATTTAGAATAAAAACACAAAAAATTGCTATAAAAAGTTGAAACAAAGATCCTTTAAATTTGATTTGAGTGATTAAGAGGGTGTTTGTTTTAGCATTTCCCAGGAGCGTTTAGCGGTTTTACACCAAACCGCTAATAATATAGTGTTTGGTTAAGATTATAAAACCGCAGCGGTTACCGGTTTTGAAGCAAACTGAAGCGGTTCACGAAAAGCTCAAATTTGAAGCTTTTCACAAAACGCTGATTCTAGATGTTTAGCTTTTTGACAAAAATACCCCAACTTTTATTTTGAAATACACCTAATATTCAACATACACGGTTATCTTATAAATTTGTTTCTACTCTCACTTTAATTCAAAGTATTAATCCTAATTGGATATGAAGAAATCAGTCAAGCTTATACATTCGCAAATCAAAAGTTTCAATACTCAAAGTTTTATTTCACAGATTTCTCAACTCCTGCTTCTTTCAGGTTTTTTTTTTCTATATAATTATATTTCAATGTTTTTTCAACTTGAATCTAGATTGGCCCAATTATATTTCATGTTTTTTTCAACTTGTCATTTACACTTTCTATTAGGGGTAAATTTGATTTTGGGTGCCAACCTTAGGTGTAAAATTATACCATTTTAGACGTTATGTGTAAAATTATTCCTAACTGTAAATGTTAAGGGTATATTTGAATCTTATCCCAATTAAAATTGATTTTCCAATATGGGTAAAATTTTTAATTTTTTTTATCAATTGTAAAGTGATAGATATTGTGCAAAGACCTCTTTAAATTGCTTTCTCAGTTTAGAAAGATAATCTGCTTGACACGATTTAAAATACACTTGTGTATTACTTGAAAATCATATGACTCGATTTTGACCAAGATCCCAGTTTTGTTCCATATGACTCGTTGAATAATTCAAATGATATTGATACTCATGAAAATCATGAGGATCCTATAGAAACTCAGATGAATGAATTGAGAGATCAAATTGCTTATAATCTGTTGATGAATAAATAATTTTTGAAATAAAACATGTGTTAAAATTCTATTTATATATCTATATTAGTATTGAAAAAATAATGATACCGACATTTATGTAATTGTTAATTTGAATATCCATTGTCTAGATTATTTTTATCAATATTTATATTATTTTTATTTTTTATAAATAATATGGACGTATTCGTTTTTTTATATATTAACAACAACAATTCTTTATAAATTTACCAAACACTAATTACCAATTAGCTAACAGCAAACAACTACTAGCTTACTGCAACAGCCAACTGCAACAGTTAACTGCAACAGCTGTGAGCTAACAGTTGAACCAAACAGGCCCTAAAAGTTTCAAGTTGATTGAATTTTTTAGACAATTTTAATTAGGAGAGAAACTATCTAAAGAATATATGATCGGACTCAAGCTGAAATTATAAGTTAAAAAGGCTCAAATCAAGGTAAAATATATCATATTGAAAAAATAATTATATAAATACAAAAATTAAGATATGGATTTTTACTCAAAAATAGAAGTGTGCTAAAGTAGTTTAGTGTATAATCACTTTACACCTAACTACATATAAATTATAATATAAGGTATAAAAATAAATAAATATTCTTGGAAAAATAGCCATATTTTGTTATATATATACATAAAAAATAGCTAGAGTTATAAATGGGTAGAGTTCTAAAAAGTATAGTAGAGTTATAAAGAGTATATGCTCTTACAAAGTAATAGAGAAACGTAAAGAATAGCTTTAGCATATATTAATAATTTAATTTGTTACAAATCAAAAAAATCTTCCATTCTAGATTGTCAAAAGTGTAACAATAATTATTATATAGTATTTCAGTAAGAAAAGATACAATTATATACATTAATATACAGCCTGCTAATTGGAGAACCGTACAGATAACTAAGCCTTTGTATATATTGATTAAAAAACAAAAAATCTTTGATAAAGAAGAAGAACAACAACAAAAAAATGTTAGATATATTTAAGGTGTTTGTTTCAACTTTTCGGACTAGCATTTGGTGTTTCACACCTGGTAATTATCGTGTTCGAGTCGTGTTTGTATCATGTCATTTCGAGTTCGTGTTAAAAAAGGTAAACCCAAACCCGGCCCAAAAATTTGCGTGCCACAGTAGGGTTAATCTGTTCGGGTTAGTGTCGATTTCATGTCGTGTTTTCGGGTTACATGTAATTTTATTTTGTATATTTCAAAAATATAAGAGGATACGGTACTATTTTTTAAATATTTTATGTTATTTTTAGATTAATATGTCAACACTAACCATGTAAAAGTGTGATTTTTTTTTTGTTAAACCATCCGGTATTCCGAACCACATTGGCCGACTAATCCGGATTCGGGGCGGGTCCAAGGATTATGGTATTTAAACCCCTCCCAATCGCCGTTGTGGGAGATCGATCCTGAGACCGCCCTACCAAGCGCAGCCCCATGCTACCACTGCGCCAAGCAACGAGGGTCATGTAATATGTTTATAATAATTTAGGAGGTTCGAATCATATTAGCAAGTAATAATTATAATTTATTATCTTTATTAATAAAGCACTATCTTGCAGGTTAAAGTGACGGGCTCTTTTCCTAAATATCTTGGGCTTCCAACAATCATTGGGAAATCCAAGAAGGAAGTGTTTACCTCTATCCGAGAGAGAATACAGAAAAGGCTACAGGGCTGGAAAGAAAAGCTCCTATCCGCTGGAGGAAGGGAAGTTCTGATAAAGGCGGTAATACAAGCCATCCCCCAATATATCATGTCTTGCTTCTTACTTCCGGAGTCCTTTTGTATGGAAATTCAGCAAATTATCAGTAAGTTTTGGTGGGGTGGTACAGAAGGTAAGCGGGTAATGCACTGGATGAGGTGGGATTCGGTTTGCAAGACTAAGGATAGGGGAGAGTTGGGTTTCCGCTGGATACGCTCCTTCAACCTTGCACTTTTATCCAAGCAATGCTGGAGACTTATATCGCGTCCAGACTTGCTGTGTGCAAAAATACTTAAGGCCAAATATTTCAGCACTACAGATTTCGTCAATGTGGTGGAAAGTCCTAAGCCGAGTTACTTCTGGAGGGGTATAACGAAAGCGAAGGAAATTGTGAAAAGAGTAATGATGTGGCGAATAGGAAGGGGGGACAGAGTACATGTGTGGACTGATAATTGGATTCCTACAGCTAATAGCAGAAGACCGCTGATGTGCATCAATGAATACAAACCGGTAATGGTTCAGGAACTAATCCGGGAAGATACGATGCAATGGGATGAACATGTTCTACGGTCTTACTTTACACTTGCTGATGTTTCATATATCCTCAAGATTAGATTGAGCTTCAGATAGCCGGAAGACTCTATGTACTGGGGGTCCAACCAAAAATGGTGAGTTCTCAGTCCGCAGTGCCTATCATATAGCCGAATCGGTACGTAGACAGCTAGCAGACACCCCGGAGAACTCTAATACCACTGCTGTCCATCGAAGATTCAACATTTCCTATGGCGCCTTTCCAAGGACATTATCCCAACCATGTTTAAATTGGCAGTGAGAGGGATTAACGCAGATCCTATCTATCCGGTATGCTTAACTAACAAAGAGACTAGTTGCCATGTTTTTTGTGTTTTGCAGGATGGAGAAATCCCTATGGAAAACTGCAGGCCTCACGATGAAGGTAACGAGAATACCCGCACCAGACATACGCGAATGGCTGCTGAATTGCATAGATGCGTTGCCAAGACAGGAATTTACTTTGTGGGCGACATCCCTCTGGAAGATCTGGTATCGCAGAAACAGATGGGTACATGATCAAGTGTGGATCCCGGACACAATTCTACACGGACAGATCCATGAGATGCTACGAACCGAGGTATACATTGAATCCGGAGTCCAAATTATCGAACCAAGGCCTGAAGCTTTGCGCCCACTTATTCCAGTCTCTACAAAAGTTTGGTGTCCACCTCAGAATGACGTTGTCAAAATTAATGGCGACGCCAAGTTTGGGGAAAATGGCATTGCGTGTAGAGTAGGTTTGGTGGCCCGTAACTCTTCAGGACTCGTAATGGCTTCGGCAGGGATACCAATTCGTAACTGTCTGTTTGAAGAAGTAGAGCTTCAAGCCATCCTTGAGAGCATGTACCTGGCAAGAGACTGCAGCTTCAACAACATCATCGTAGAATCTGACGCCAAAACCGTGATTGACGCACTGCAATCTGGTTTTCTCCCACAGACACGACTTCTCTTTCTATACGAAGATGTGTTAGCATGGAGCTCGATTTTCAATTTGTGCTCTTTTTCTTTTGTTTATAGGGAGTGAAATAAGGTCGCTCATTCATTAGCCGAATGGGCAACACCATTATCCTATCATGTGTTTCTCATTGAGGACGTTCCCGAAACTATTTGGGACCTCATTTGTATGGATTCTACTTTGACTGAGTAATAAAGAATCTACATTTTCATAAAAAAAAATATTCAAGTATGAATTACATTTTAATAAAAGAAACCAAAATTAATTCAGGTTGCATTATAAATCAAAATAGAATATAGAAAGTTATATTGTATGCTATATACATTAGTAGAATAGTAAAAAATACAAAATTAATTTATTAAAATGAAATGAATTGCATACAGCAAGAAAGCATTAAATGTAGGGATGGAGTAAGTAGTACTTAAATTTGAAATTATATCATTAGAGATTTCAAGTTGGAGTTTTAAATAGAAAAAACCTACTTACAAATATTTGATAAGTTTGAAACCGAATAATCACAAACAATAGGGGTAAATTTCAATTATGGTTTACAACTTTTACTCTATTTCACACTTTGGTGTACAATCTTCAATTTGTCTCACAAATATATACGAACTTAGGGGTGATCTCCCACTATGGTGTACAACAGGTGAAAATGACCGGTCAACACGAAAGTCAACACGCCATGTCAGTTGTTTGACCAGTCAAAAGTCAATATTTGACCACTTTAACATAAAATAACATTTATATCCTTTCTTCCTCCTCTCCATCAACATTGCTCTCTCTACCTCCCTTTCTTCCCTCTTTTCCATTTCCATTTGCATTGCTCTCTGTGTCTCTCTGTGTCTCTCTAACTCCATTTCTTCCCTCTTTTCCATTTACATTTGCATTTGCATTACCTTGGTCAATTTTCTTCCTTTACCTTTCATTCAATATCCTTATTAATATTGTTTTTTTTTTGTTGAACATAAACACACAAAAACAGAGGGAGAAAGAGATTACTTCAGTCATGCGGATTACAGACCAATTATCACACCGATCAGTCATGCGGTGGCAGGAAGGTATCCGCATAAGGAAACTAAGAAACAATTGGACACCAGCATAGATACCAACAATGATCACGTACAACCTCAATATGACTGAACTTGGGTTTTGCTCACTCTGTTCTTGAAGTGCTTTCCTGTATTTTAATCAAATAATCAGAGACGGTGGAAACTATGGTAAAGATGAAGAAATGTCCGGTGCTTAACAAAAGAAGTTTTCCCTCGACGTTGACTCCCAACTAGCTTGTTCCGGTTCCGAGAGAATGAGAAAAACGACTCGATTGCAGCACGAGTAAGAGATTAAGCTGATTGCCGATTTCCAAAGAGAAGGAATTGGAGCTACCATCTTTCATGGAAGGTTTTGAAGTGAATAAGAGGAGGAAAAAACAAAAAAAAAGAGTAGGCATATTGAAAATCTATGAAATTGGCTTTAGAACAGTACATATACGTGAGATTTAAAGGTTTATATGTATTAATTAAAGAAAGATTTTTATAAAAATAATGGTGAAAATGGCTACTGAATTAGAGAGAGAAAGAGTTAGAGAGAAAGGAGTTAGAGAGAGAAATGAGCCATGGGAAAGAGGGAGAGTTGAAGGAAGGAGAGAGTGTATTTTAATTTTTTTAATTTTTTGGATAAAGGGTATTTTGGTAATTGTATATGGAGTGGGTTTAATTAAAGTTGAAAAATGGTGAGATGGCGCGTTGACTGACGTTGACCGGTCATTTTCACCGGCTATACATCATAGTGGGAGGTCACCCCTAAGTTCGTACATATTAATGAGACAAATTAAAGGTTGTACACCAAAGTGTGAAATAGGACAAAGGTTGTACACCATGGGTAAAATTTACCCCAAACAATAGTTACAAGTTCCAGCTCTTTTTTTTATATATTCTTTTAATCTATTACAACTAAATAATTGTTTATAAAGTTATTTCTTTTTGTAACAGTTTTTGTAACAGATTTAATAAGATAGAGGCTATATTTACTTTGTTTTTAACAAAATAAAACTTACACAATTTATTTGTGTGAATATAATATTTTATTTATATTATTTTCAATTAGATACAAATATCAGTTTATATACATATTGATGCATATAATTCATTATTAAATACAAGAGTTCATATACAATGAACATTATGTAATGTTTAAATGACATTAAAGATATTATGAACTAAGAAACTCAATAAACAACCCCACACACACAATTAATGAAAAAAAAACTAATACTTTAAAGAATGAATATTCCATGAAAATATCCTAGACACGTGGATCAATGTCATCCTTCGATTTGAAAAACTCATAATGACTGTTTGATCGGGTAAATTTCATCAATGGTGTACAACATTTACTTCATTTCACACTTTGGTGTACAACCTTCAATTTGTCTCAATAATATGTACGACCTTATAGGTGACCTCCCACTTTGGTGTATAGCAGGTAAAAATGACCGGTCAACGTCTGGTCAACGTGCCAACTCAGCATTTTTTTATCTACCTATTTAAAAAAGTGGAACCCACTTCTTATATAATTACTAAAATACCATTCCTATTTTGAAATTACTAAAATACCCTTATTCCCTTCCTTACAACCCCTCTCTCCATTTTCCCTTCTCTCTCCAAATCCTCTCTCTCATTTCTCTCTCTAAAAAAACTTTCAATTTTTTTAATTGAAAGAAACTCTTATAACTTATGCTTAAGCTCAAATAAAAAGTAATAGAAACTCAACTAACCAAGTTTTAAATTAATCACCGGAGCGAGATCTTCTAAGCATTTCTCAGATGCTAAATATGTTGGACTATACAAATACGATAGGTTTTTGGTTGCGATTTTCAGATTGAAAAGGTTCAATAGGGAAGGAGGTACCTTCTTACAAGACAACGATTCACAAGAATGCTGATGCCTTTTCAACTTTCAGCTTCAATTGGAACGTGTTTGGTACATAGGAAATTTCTTTCTTCCTTCTTTAATTTGTGGTGGAAATTATTAGCATTAGCACATGTCTTCTGGGAAATTAATATTATATTGCAATTTCTATATGTGAAAAATTGGGAACCAATCAAATAGGCGAAGTTTTATAACTGTAATTATTGAAAGGGAAAGTTAAAACTAAAACACAAAATACAAGCTTCATTAATTTCACATAAAAAGTATTTATTGTCATTCAAGTTTAATTAGATTGGGAAGGAATTATAATTATAGGAATTATAATGTCTCTGTAATTGAGGGAGATTGAAGGTTTTTTTTAGAGAGAGGAGAGAGAAAAGAAAAGAGGAAGAGAGGGGTTGTAAGGTAAGAGATATGGGTATTTTAGTAATTTCAAAAAGGGAAGAGTATTCTAGTAATTGTATAAGAAGTGGGTCCCATTTTTTTAAATTGGTAGATAAAAAAATGCTGAGGTGGCGCGTTGACCAAACGTTGACCGGTCACTTTTACCTGCTATACACCAAAGTGTGAGGTCATCTATAAGGTCGTATATATTAGTGAGACAAATTGAAGCTTGTACACCAAAGTGTGAAATGAGGCAAAAGTTGTACACCATTGATAAAATTTACCCCTGTTTGATCCAATAAAAGAATATTCATTCATGATGTGAATGAAACCGTTCGGCCACGTAAGAAGATCCCTATCATCCATCCATACAGTTATACGGTCTGAAAAGAGCAACTATTAATTAAGGAACACAATTACACGAAGGATAGAGATTAAGGAGCAGTGCGCACCGTCTAACACATAGAGGTCTGAGGGCCCAATGAAATGTAACCACCTGGAAGAACGTGTGCAACGTGGCAAAGTATACTACCTAACGATGTCACATATCGATCATGACAGAACCAACCGAAGGCTGACACATGTCATGTGCCTCATCAGGGTACATTCTTAAAATGAAAAAACAATACCACTGGTAACCACTATAAATATAGGAAAGGTATATGACCTAGAAACGGTACGTGAAATACACAACTAGTATCAAAACGTGATGTCTCTCCTATTAGATTGCTTTTTGTCTACTCGCCTTAGTTGTTAAACCCTAAACCGCCGCAATAGCAACCCAAATCGTACCTCTTTTCACATCACCACTGCTACTACCGCCCGACCAAATAAACGCCGCCTACGTATATCGACTAAATCCCTTATTTTAACTCCTCTATTACTCTGATTCTGCCATCAATCCCATCTCTCCCACCATGGAAAGGACTAAGGGGCTAGCAGAGGATTACGCACAATTGTGCCTCAATAGCGATGATGATGGCTTGGAAATCATGGAATAGGCCCTTCAAACCACCAATCTGCAGCAAAAAAAATTCATCGCAGGTCAGTTCCTTACCATCAAGGCCACACACTTTGAATCCATGAAAACAACACTTGCAACTATCTGGCAACCTGTCAAGGGAGTAACTATCACAAAGACATACATGGAAGGAAGATACCTGCTCCAGTTTTACCATGAATTAGACATGCTCCGGGTACTCAACGACGAACCGTGGACATTTAATCAGAACCTCTTGATAGTCAAACAACTAGGACTATCCGAACAACCATTGCATCCAACCTTAACCGATTTAGTTATTTGGGTCCAAATTTCAGACTTTCCCATGAGATTCCAAACTGAAGCAGTCTATAAGGCTATTGGTAATCAACTGGGACAGTATGTAGAAGGAGTTATTTACGTGTCAAATTTACGATTGACGTTGGAAGACCCTTAAAGATGGGACAAAAGATGAAGAGGAGTGGAGACGAGTGGCTGCGGGTGAATGTCAGATACGAAAGGCTCCCTCAATTTTGTTTCTTATGTGGGGTTATCGGTCACGCTGATAAGTTCTGTCCAGTCCTCTTTGATAGCGCCACCATCTAGTCAGAAAGGAAATATAGAATGCCTCTGGGATCTGTCAGCAAAAGCTGATAATGCAAAGTTTGAGAAAACGATGTCTGCTGCCCCCGAGTTTATGGTAACAGGCGACGACATGGTTATACACACTGGTCAGGATCAGGAAAACAGGCTACCCTAGGTAGCTCGAATTAGAAGCTGGAAAAGAGTGGGGCGGCCCTCCAAGTTAGAGTAATAGATGACACCCTTATCATTGATCCAAAACATCAGCACACATCGACAGAACAGTTGGATACTGAACAGAGTTTTCACGATAACCTAAAAATCGGAGGAGGGGCGACACCTCGCGGCCAGCTCCACCCAGGGGTATGAGTCTTCTTAGCTGGAACTGTAGGGAACTGGGCAATTCCCGTACAGTTAATGTCCTAAAGGATGTGGTTCGTGTCTAGAGGCCTTTGATTATTTTTCTGATGGAAACAATGATCAAGGAGGCCAAGGTTTTATTGGTTTGTAAAAAATTGGGGTTCGAAATTCAGTTTATTGTGGATGGAAGAGCCCACGGAGGTGGTATTGCTCTCTTTTGGTGTGGTAGTGTTCATATAAATATTATAGCCGTTTCCCCTAACTTTATTGATGCACATGTTAGCAGCCCTGGAGGCTAACTGGATTCTGCGTATTTTTGGAATGTCACCGCAGGAAGGAATCATGGGATTTACTACGATCTTTATTCCACTCTTCAAGGCAAGCATGGTGCTATGTGGGTGATTTCAATGACATTATCAGCTCCATATAGAAGCGGGGTGGTTCTACACGGGCATATTGGTTACTAGAGGGGTTTCAGTCAGCATTGGAAGACTGTGAATTAGTCAATATGCCAATGAAGGGCTATCCATTCACTTGGGAGGTTGGTAGGGGCTCGGAAAGGTGGATTGAGGAGCGGTTGGATCACGTAGCCGTTAATATAGAGTGGAAGCAGTAGTTTGGGCACTCTACTGTGGTAAACCACTATGCAGTATGCTCGGACCACTCAATGCTCATGTTACATCTCAAAACATAGACTCCAACCCCCCGAGTGAAGAGGTTTCGCTTTGAAAACCACTAGATCCGCGAGGGTAGCTGCTCATCAGTGGTTCAGAATGCATGGATGGCTAGTACAGGTAAATCTATTTCAGTCAAAATTGCAGAATGTATTGCTGCTCTACAAAATTAGAGCAAACAGATTAATGGAAATCTGAAGCTATGGATTTCAGCCCTTCAACGTCAACTAGAGGAATTCCGCCACAACACTGACCGTTATAGGATTAATCTGTTCAACTAGTCACGGGCAGAATATATCAAAACTTTGCAGCAGCAGGAGGATCTATGGAAGCAGCGAGCCAAGCTTCATTGGTTACAATGGAGGAGATGCTAACATGAGGTACTTTCATGCTTATGCCACGTCACGGAAGAAACATAACTCTATCTCGGAATTAAAAAACAGCGAAGGTGTGGTATGTGGATGGGGGAATGGATTAGAAGAATTGCTAACAGAATATTTTCAAAGAATCTTTACCAGCTCTAGGTGTGAAGCTTCGGAGGTCATTGATATAGTTTATAAGCAGATCAATAGCGCTCGGAATAACTTCCTAATAGGAGGGTTTGTAGCGGACGAAGTAAAGACAACATTTTTTCAGCGGTTCTGGGGCATAATCGATCCAGACATTGTTTCTAGTTGTCTTGAAATCCTTAACAATTCCAAACTTCCTTCGCTTCTCAACAACACCCATATAGTTCTTATACAGCCTAATGCTGCCAAGTGACGGATCTTCGGCCAATAGCACTATGCAACATGCTGTTCAAAATAATCTCGAAGATGCTTGCTACTAGACTGAAGAAGGTGCTCTCGTCAGTAATCTCAATCAATCAAAGTGCATTTCTACAAGAACGATTAATATCTGACAATGTCATTGTGGCTTATGAGGTAATACACCATCTAAAAAATAAAAGACAAGGTAAATACGGTACGACGGGACTAAAACTCGATATGGGCAAGGCTTATGACTGTGTTGAATGGCAGTTCCTTTGTTGTATGAATAAAATGGGTTTCTCTAAAAAGTGGATCATATGGCTAAAGATGTGTGTTGAGACGGTTACGTACAAAATTTGTCAAGAGAATAGGGAATTGGGTCTAATTTCTCCAACCAGAGGCCTTAGGCAAGGGGATCCTTTGAGTCCATTCCTTTTTCTCATCTGTGCAAAAGGGCTCCCTATTACTATAGGCTAAAGAACGAGCAGGTCTTCTTCATGGATGTAAAGTAGCGAGAGTAGCACCACTTGTATCTCATCTATTCTTTGTAGATGATAGTTATCTCTTCTTCAGAGTTTTTATGAATGAGACATCTACTATCTAACAATGCCTTCAAAGCTATGAGCAGGCATCAGGTCAGTGCATCAAATTTGAAAAATCAGCGTTACTGTTTAGCTCAAACACTAGCATTGCAGATAAAGAAGCTATTAGTTCACTGCTGGATGTTCAAGAGACCCAGGATCTGGGGTTCTATCTAGGAGCACCGACATCAGTAGGCCGCAACAAGATGTAGACATTTGGTTTCTTAAAGGAAAGGATTCAGAATAGAATTAATAATTGGAAGGAGAAGTTCTTATCTAGAGTTGGCAAGGAAATCCTAATTAAGTTCGTTCTCTAGTCAATTCCAACCTACATCATGAGCGTATTCTTGTTGCCCTCTTAATTCTGTGAAGATATGCAAAGAATGGTGAACAAATTTTGGTGGAAATGAAAAGGTAACACTAGCAAAGGTATTCATTGGTTGCAATTTGAAAGACTGTGTGTTCCAAAATGTAGTGGAGGGTTGGGCTTTCGGCGTCTCTGGGAGTTCAACAAAGCTCTTCTTGCAAATCAAGCATGGCGCTTAGTTCAGCAACCAAACTCTCTGGTTGCACAAATCCTCAAAGCTCGCTATTTCTCTACTATGGACTTCTTGAGTGCAGAAATCGGACACAATCCATCTTTTGTATGGCGTAGTGTTCATGCTTGTCAGCAGCTAATTTCACAGGGTGTACGGAGGAAAATTGGTAATGGGCTATCAACACAGATCTGGGGAGACGCATGGCTTTTGGAAGAAAGTAATCCATGCATAACTAGTCCAATAGATATCAACCTACCTACTAGTAAAGTCTATGATTTAATGCTTCCGAATGGGAGGTGGAACATATCCTTAATTGGTATGCTGTTTAATTCAAGGGATCAAAGGTTAATTCTGTCAATCCTAAGACGTGATACGGTTGAGGACGACAGTTGGATTTGGGGTCTGGATAGGTCGGGGCTGTACTCGGTGAAATCCGGGTATAGTGCACTAGTTAATTCAATATATCCTTCACAAGCTGCTGTTACCGGAGAATGGAAATCATTATGGCTGCTACAGGTTCCCCCTAGGATCAAAAAATTTCTATGGCGAGTATTAACAGGCTATCTACCTGTCATGAGCAACTTATTTGCAAGACACAATAACTTATCTACAATCTGTTCAATGTGTAATTGATAAGCAAAAAATGTACCTAAATTAGCTTGCATAAATGTATTCAAAATTCATGTAAAATATATATTAATTATATTATTTTGTTAAGATTTTACGTTGGTATTTGTTATTTGTGTGCAAGGTGTTAATTATTTGGAAAAATCCAAATAGGAGCTAAAATGGAGCAAAAATGAGTAAGAAATCAAGTTTTTAGTGAAAGATGCGTACGAGATTTTAGAGGCCACACCAGAGATTTTGGAATCAAAATAAGGAAGCGACACAGAGTGTGTGTCGCGGCCGAAGTTCTCATTATCTCGGTCGTGACATGCATTTTCATTGGCCAAAAACGTGAAATTTAGCTAGTTATTCTTCTTTCCAAAGACGCGACCGAGATTTCCATAATCTCTACTGAGACAGAAACTTTGCATGGCACATTTTACATGTTTTTAATCCAAAACGACACGTCTATTCATCCGGATAGAGGCGACTCTTCACCAACGGATACGTCCCTTCAAACACACCTCTTGGAATATTATAAATAGATGTAGAAATTCAAAATTCATGTTGGTTGTTCAATAGTTCATAATTCTGTTACACGAAATTGTTATAAAGTTACAAGTTGTGTAAATAGTTTGAGATACAATATGTAGTTCTTATAGTTTAAGTTAGAGTTTTATTCTAAGTCAAGTTTACGCTCTGTAGAGACCGACCGGTTTCTATTCCGAGGATTCAGCGAGAAGAACCAGTATAGGATGCGCCCAGGGTCTGACAATCCTACGAAGTTGAGGAAAGGATTGACTTGACAACCCGGAACTCAATTAGTTAAATGCTATACAAGCTTTTTCTTCTCTGTTAACTTGTGACAGTTCATAACAAATTAATGAATTATCTTTTCAATGCAATTTATTTTTACTGTTGTTATTTTAAGTCTGATCTAGCCATATTCTTAAAGTAATTTATTTGGTGTTTTTAAAATCCTTTTTACATAAATCTTATTTCCCTGAAAACTTTGTTGTACACTTAAGCAAATTAGAATTTATATTTGATTATTTGCGAGAACTCGATTGATCAAATATAAAACACCAAATTTGATTAAGGTTTTTAATCTTAGGCCGACCAAGGAAAAATTATCTGCAGTTCAAAGCCTAATAAGTTGAATTAATCGATAAATTGTTACACATTGATAATCTAATCAAAGTTATAAGTTGTTTTCTTGCTTTGTGTAAACAAGTCTTGAATTCTACTTTAACCTAAATGTAATTTCTATAAATTGTAGTCAAACTATTGGTAAAATTAGAATCAGAATCCATACCATTTAAACCATTAATGATTTCCTATAAACCTCGAGAAAACAAATTTAATCAAAACAATAATTTGTAATCAAATTATCAGACGTTCTCTGTGGGATCAATATCTTTTTATTACTACAAGCGAAACCGTGCACTTGTGGAATTCGCCCAACAGTAATTCAGCTAATGAGAATGAGGAACACTGATAAGGAGTCCAAAACGACAAGTTTATTATGTTCATTTTGTGAATATTCCATTCTTAATTATGTCGTTTTAGGCCCTTTTTACTTGTTTTGTTGCATAAGTGATTTCAAGGATCAAATTGGAGAATAGAAGGCTTGGAAGGCTGTTTTGGACCTTTTCTCACTCAAGCTCAGCTTTGCGGGCGTAACATGCTTAGTCTTGCCCAAGACTAAGAGGGTCGACTTATTCAGATCGCCAAGTCAGCAGAATCAGAAACTAACTTATCTCCACAGTTTCAACAGCATGTTTTGAACGAAAGAAATCCCTGAAATCAAGGAGAGAACCCAGGAGATTGAAGATTCTTGGAACAACACTATAAAAGAAACCCACATTTTGCTTTTGGAGATACTTTTTATTTTTGATAGTTCCTTATTAGGGTTTTTTGTAAGCTCTTTGCAGAATTTCTTGTTTCCTTTTTACATTCATTATTTTGTAGCTATCATAGTCGATTCATGGCTATGAGTAGCTAAACTCCTTTATCGATTTAGGGATTAATCAAAGGCTAGTGTTATTTCCAATTGTGAGATTGTCACTTTTAAGTTCAGTAATCTAATTCTATTATCCATTCACATGTTCATTGGTCTATAAAACCATACCTTCAACGAAAGTCTAGACCTTGGTTCGGCCGGACTTCGGTCTCCTCATTCATTTAAACAATGTTAGGGCTCAAGATTCGTAATCATCTAAATTCCTAACTTATATTAAGCGTATGAATATGTGATTTGGTTTGAATCGGAATCGCTAAGAATCCGGTTAACCTAGGTTAGGTCCTTCTAATTCCTAATGCTTTTGACAAATTGAATTCTAAGCGCTAAGCTAGAACTATCTGTCAAATAGGAGCTTATCTTTAGGCGCTCTAGGATCTGCTTTACAACTAAGGAAGGATTAGGCCGGGAATGAATAAGGAACGGCTATAACTAACCCGGATAATGTTAATTATGATGTTTTCATACTTTCAGTGATCAAAAGGAAATAATTACTAAGTCCACGGTTATCCCTTAATCGGTTTCAAATCTGATAAGTATACAACCCTTTTCTTTTAATTGCAATTTCAACTTTACAAAGTTAATCTAAATCAATCAATCAACCATTCACCCCCATTTTACATTCTTTTCGATTTAATTATTATATGAACAGTCAGTATTAATCCTTAGGGTACGATCTCTATTTACCCCTATCTACAAATCAGTAGTCAGTCAGTAAATAACTGTTTATTTGGTGGATTCGACACCCATCAAATTTTGGCGCCGTTGCCGGGGATTAATCTAACTTGATTTTGTTTCGTATATGACCAGGTCTGAACCTCCCAAAGAACTTCTTTTCGACTCAGAAATAGAACTTTTGACAAGAAGAATCCGAAAGGAGATAAGGCTACAAAAATCACAAGCCGTAGGAATTCATAGCTCCAGCAAAGAAGAACTTTCAGACGAAGAAGTTGAGATAATTGAAACTGAGACAGAAAGCATGGCAACTCTCAGACAATTGCACGCCCCTCAAGCTGACCATCAGCCTTTGTGCGTGACATATCCGAATTTGGATGCAGCCTTCGACCTCAAATCAGGACTGATTCACTATTTGCCAAAGTTCCACGGCATGGAGAGTGAAAATCCACATAATCATCTGAAGGAGTTCCACGCTGTTTGTTCAGGTATGAGCCCACAAGGAATTACTGAGGAACAAGTCAAACTAAGAGCTTTTCCTTTTTCTTTGCAGGATGTAGCCAAGGATTGGTTCCTAAATCTACCTTCGGGATCCATAACAACATGGGTGGAAATGACCCAAGCATTTCTGGAAAAATATTTCCCAGCCTCGAGGGCAGCAATGATCCGTAGAGAAATCAGCGGAATCAAACAGAAGGACATAGAAACGCTCCATGATTATTGGGAGAGGTTTAAGAGACTTTGTGCAAGCTGCCCCCAACACGGTATAACTGAACACTCTCTCATTCAATACTTTTATGAGGGGATGCTGAGCATGGAAAGAAGAATGGTAGACGCCGCCAGTGGGGGAATCTCATAGATAAAACTCCAGCGGCAGCTAAGGAGTTAATCCGGAGCATGGCAGCGACATCGCAGCAATTCGGAAGACAACAAGAGAGTTCCAGAAAGGCGTATGAGGTAAACACTTCATCAATTGAGGAAAAACTTAATTCTCTGACCTCTCTTGTTCAGAATATGGCCCTAGGGAAAGCTGTACAGGTAAAAGCATGTGGGATATGTACGATGGCCGGACATGCCACGAATGAGTGCCCAACGTTGCAGGAAGACGCTCAAGAACAGCTCAATGCTCTCGGGTATCAAGGACAACCCCAGCGGAGGTATGATCCATACTCAAACACATACAACCTCGGATTGCGTGATCACCCGAATCTGAGTTATAAACAGCAAAACAATATCCCGCAGCCAAACCCTCCGCAACAGTACCATCGGCCCTAACAGTACAGACCTCCCCACTCCGACCCAAACTCAGGTATGGCATCCAGTTCTAATGATCATTCTGTCATTACTAATTTGGTTAAGCTTCAGGAGGAACAAAGCAAGGCGATTACCGGCCTACAAGCAACAGTACAGAACCTAGAAAAACAAATGGGACAGATTGCTACCTCATTGAGTGCAATTCAGACACAGGGAAAGATGCCTTCACAAACTGAAACAAATCCCAGACAGAACGCTAGTGCTGTCACATTGCGCAGCGGAAAGGACTTGGTCTTGCCCAAGACTAAGCAACCTTGCGTCCAGCAGCAGGCCGCTACAAAAGAAAAAGAGGTAACGGAGAAAGAGTCTGATAGCTCAACAAATGACAAACTTCCAGAAAAAGAAATTGAGAACCAGGACCCACCCTTGGTGATCAGACCACCGTTTTCTAGCCGACTAGCCAAATCAAAGAGGGAGAAGGAAGAAAGAGACATCTTCAAAACCTTTCGAAAGGTAGAGGTAAACATCCCTTTACTTGATGCAATTAAGCAAATACCTCGATATGCAAAGTTTCTGAAAGAATTATGTGTAAATAAGACTAAGCTAGCCGGACATGAGAAAGTAATTGTAGGAGAAAATGTCTCTGCTGTGTTACAAAGAAAAATTCCCCAAAAATGCAAAGATAAGGGCATGTTTGCTATTTCATGTTTAATTGGTAACACTAGTATCAAGAGAGCAATGTGCGATTTAGGTGCGTCAATTAACGTTATGCCTATGTCTATTTACTCTGCCTTGAATGCTGGTCCACTTACAGAAACAGGCGTAGTAATACAATTAGCAAACAGAGCCTTAGTTTACCCGAAGGGAGTTTTAGAGGATGTTTTAGTACAGGTCAATGATTTAGTTTTCCCAGCCGATTTTTATGTGTTAGATATGCAAAATGACGACAATACCTTGGAATCTTCCGAGATATTGCTTGGAAGACCCTTCCTAACCACGGCAAGAACTAAAATTGACGTCCATAAGGGCATGCTAACCATGGAATTTGACGGTAAGGTTGTCCAATTCAATGTATATGATGCCATGAAATACCCGATTGATGTATCATCTGTGTGTGGAATTGACATAATCGAGCCTGTGACCCAAAATATGTTTAACATAAGTGGAAAAGATGAGTTGCAGGTGGCGCTTAGTGAGAGCCTGACTACAGACAGCGAATACATGGAAGAAAGCATAAAAGAAATTGTCGAAGCCTTGGAAAAATCCGACCAGCAGGTAGGGAATATTCTACATGTTCCAAAAAGTAAAGCTAACCAGCCCCTTTTACCGTCCATTATGCAGGCACCTCGATTGGAGTTGAAAGAACTGCCCAAACATCTGAAATATGCTTACTTGGGTGCTGAAGAGACGCTGCCGGTAATAATTTCGAACATGCTAAACCCGGAGGAAGAAGAAAAGTTAATTGAATTGTTACGACAGCACAAAAAAGCCATAGGGTGGACAATTGCTGATATGGAAGGTCTGAGCCCATCGACTTGCATGCATAAAATCCACCTTGAAGAAGGAGCGACACCAAAACGTGAGGCTCAACGAAGATTGAATCCACCCATGATGGAAGTAGTGAAGAAAGAAGTCCAGAAAATGTTAGACGCCAACATAATATTTGCAATTTCGGACAGCAAATGGGTAAGCCCGGTCCACGTTGTACCAAAGAAAACCGGGATTACAGTGGTTCAAAATGAGAAGGGTGAGATGGTTCCGACCCGTGTGCAAAATGGATGGCGCGTTTGTATAGACTACAGGAAGCTGAATGCCTCCACGAGAAAAGATCATTTTCCACTCCCCTTTATCGATCAGATGTTGGAAAGATTGGCAGGGAAGAAATTTTATTGCAACATGGATGGGTATTCCGGTTTTTACCAAATTCCAGTGGCACCCGAAGATCAGGAAAAGACGACGTTCACATGTCCCTTCGGTACATTTGCCTACCGACGAATGCCGTTTGGATTATGCAACGCACCGGCGACATTTTAATGGTGTATGGTAAGTATTTTTTCTGATTATGTCGAGCAAATTATCGAAGTATTCATGGATGATTTCACTGTATACGGTGACTCCTTCGATGAATGCTTAATGAACCTGGGTAAAATACTGAAACGATGCTTAAAGTTTAATTTGGTCCTGAATTATGAAAAATGTCATTTTATGGTAAATCAGAGTATAATTTTAGGACATGTGGTTTCAGCAAGGGGAATTGAGGTAGATAGAGCAAAGATAGATGTAATTCAATCTTTACCTTACCCCAGAAGTGTCCAGGAAGTTCGTTCTTTTCTTGGCCATGTAGGTTTTTACCGGCGCTTCATTAAAGATTTTTCCAAGATAACACAGCCCATGTGTAAATTGCTGCAAAAAAAGGTCGCATTTGAGTTCGATCAGACTTGTAAGGATGCACTTGACGAATTGAAGGAAAAGTTAGTTTCAGCACCTATCATCCAACCACCAAATTGGAATTACCCCTTCGAAATTATGTGTGACGCTAGCAACTACGCAATCGGCGCTGTTCTGGGACAGCGGATAGAAAAGCTACCTCACGTCATCTATTATGCATCAAGAACCCTTGACAATGCTCAAAGCAACTATTCGACCACCGAAAGAGAACTTTTAGCTATTGTCTTTGCCTTAGAAAAATTCCGTTCCTACTTACTTGGTACTAAAGTCATTGTGTTTTCTGACCATGCAGCGTTGCGGTACCTAATGAAGAAGAAAGACGCGAAACCTCGCTTAATTCGGTGGATACTTCTGCTACAGGAATTCGACCTGGAAATACGTGACAAAAAAGGGTCAGAAAACCTAGTGGCAGATCATCTTAGCCAGCTCCTCTCGTCGGACAATTACAACGGAGAGCTCAAAGATGAATTTCCCGATGAACACTTGTTTAGCATCAATACAATTGAGCCTTGGTATGCTGACTTGGTTAATTATATGGTTGCAGGGGTAATGCCGGAAGACTTCACCAGGAACGAAAAAGATAAATTGAGAAAGGAAGCCAAATATTACGTTTGGGACGAACCCTATTTGTGGAAACACTGCTCTGATCAAATGATTCGGCGATGCGTTCCAGAAACCGAAGTCGAGTCCATACTCCAGTTCAGCCACTCAAGTGCCTGCGGAGGCCATTTTGGGCCCAAACAAACAGCACGAAAAGTACTCGAATGTGGTTTATTTTGGCCCAATATTTTTCGTGATTCATATTTGTTTTGCAAATCCCGTGCCAATTGTCAGAGAACTGGAAATATAAGCCAGCGAAGTCAAATGCCACTTACGTCAATTTTAACTTGCGAAATTTTCGACGTTTGGGGCATTGACTTCATGGGCCCATTTCCAAGCTCTTTTGGTTACATGTACATTTTATTGGCAGTTGATTATGTGTCGAAATGGGTGGAAGCCATTGCCACCAAGATTGACGATGCCCAAACAGTGGTTAAGTTTTTGCAGGGAAACATATTCAGCAGGTTTGGCATGCCCAGGGTGTTAATCAGTGATAGAGGAACTCATTTTTGCAACCGGATAATGGTATCCCTGCTAAAAAAATATGGAGTTAACCACCGCACATCCACAGCTTACCACCCACAGACCAATGGTCAGGCTGAAGTCTCGAACCGTGAAATCAAATCTATATTGGAGAAGACGGTAAACGTCACAAGGAAAGATTGGAGCATCAGGCTTGAAGACGCCCTATGGGCATACAGGACAGCGTACAAAACTCCTATTGGCATGTCTCCCTACCGAATGGTTTACGGAAAACCATGTCACCTTCCCATGGAATTGGAGCATAGAGCATTTTGGGCGGTCAAAACATGCAACATGGCCTATGATAAAGCAAGGGAAGAAAGGAAGTTACAGCTACAGGAGTTAGAGGAGCTGAGAACCGAAGCCTACGAAAGTTCGAGAATCTACAAACAGAAGTCCAAAAATTACCATGACAGCTTACTCACACGAAAGTAGTTCCAAGTCGGGCAAAAAGTCCTTTTATACCACTCACGACTCAAGATTTTTGCAGGAAAACTACGCACCAAATGGATTGGCCCTTTTGTAGTGAAACATGTATTCCCACATGGTGCGGTGGAAATTGAAAGTCTGAAGAACAACAGTTGTTTCAAAGTAAACGGGCATCGTCTCAAGCCGTTTTACGAGGGATTCCAAGCTCAGGGGACTGAAGAAGTTTTCCTAAAAGTTCCCAAAGACTGAATACTGAAGTTCAGTTACGTCTAGCTACAGACGTGAAATAGCAGCGCTACAGGGAGGCAGCCCTAAGACTAGTCTTGCCCAAGACCAGTCACTCTTTTCATATCTGCACTCTTTTCACTGTTTTTTATTTTCAACTAATTTAACTAACTTCATCCCCTACTTGGATGATTTCTGGGTTCTGTTTTGATGATTGCAGGTGAAAATGATGGCTTTCATGGAGTTGGGCTAAGAAACTAAAAAAATTAGGCTTAATGGGCCCAAAGGGAGTAAAAATTAAAAGAAGGTTAAAATAAGGAGTGAAAAAATTCACCTTATTTCACCTTATTTTAAGTTACCCCTCCTTGACCCATTTTGACTAAACCCCTCACTTCACAAACTTAGCCCTAAACCCCTCGTCTTCCCCAGTTACGATGGAAGACTATTCCAGTGACATCCCCAAGCAGAGCCACCGCAGTCCGCCGTCATCACCACCCCGCCAGTACCGCACCGACGCGGAATCCCCCTCACCGCCGGCAGACCTTCGCAGCTACTCGAGAAAGAAGAAGGGCAAAACCCCGATGGCAGTCGAAACTTCTTTGCCAAAGGAGCCGCTGGTAACCGAAGCTCCTCAGCCAAAAGAGCTCTCCGACAACCAGTCCTCACCGCCAGCAGAACCCGCGCCGCCTTCACCTTACAGGGCTTACTCTCCTTCCGCCTCCGAAATAGCCGCTATGCTTGAACGGACTCAGGAAACCATGTCCGACGATGACACCCCACCAGCGATTCACCAATCACCACCTCCTGCGAGTTCGCCGTTCCCTACTAATTCCCCACACTCCTCAGCTCCAGCGGTCCACCATTCACCACTTCAAGAAGACTGGGCACCTTCGCCAACAACGACGAACCACCACTCACCAGTCCTTGGAGGTTCGACTTCCCCTTTACCAACAGTGAGTCAAGATCCCCCGATCTTCACCAATCCGGCATTCTCACCTCAGGTATCTGACCACCATTCACCACCGCCAAACATCCAGAAGAAAAGAAAACCCCCGCAGTCCAGGAAACCGGCTCCTCTCCGGAAGTCCCGACGACTGGCCCCACCCCCAAAGAAGACCATCTCCCTCGAACTCTCCGAATCGAGCTCAACTGATTCAATTGAGACAGACTCCAGTTCACATAATAACTCCTTTGAGCAAGCAGATTCGGAGTCCTCTGAAACTCCCAGTGATCAAGCCGGACAATCCGAACCTCCAGTACAACCAAAGAAAACGACTCGGGCTCGCTTAGAGAAAGGACCATAACGATCCAAGCCTGTAGTCGTCGACACAGAGATGACCTTCACCCTCCTGGCAAATCAACAGAGGTATAATTCTCTAAAACTTAAAACTTTTGTTGCGGGTCGTTGGTTGCATGAACCCACATTGGTTGCTTTAAATATCAAGTCTGAAGTGCATGATTTAATGGATAACATTGGCTGGAAGCCATTTCTGCTGTTAAATTACCCTGTTTATAACTGTCTGATGCATGAATTCTTTAGCACATTCACTATAGACAAGAAGAAAATGAAAAAATCACAGGCTTCATGCATCCAATTTCAATTGTGTGATAAAATGCATAATCTGTCTATAGCTGAGTTCAATGTCGCTTTAGGTCTGTTTGATGATGAATTTTGCTCCACTGATGCATATTCTGACATGCTATGTGATTATCCTGCTGAGTTTAATGCCATAAGAATCTACTCTGAGCTCACTGGTTTGGCTAACACTATTTTTAGCCCCTCCAAGTCCAAAGCCAACTTAATTTTGAGTGAACCTTTACGTTTCATGCATCGATTTTTGGCTATTAACTACTCAGCTAGGAATGAGGACCCCACTGTCGTGTCAAAACAGGAATTATTTTTCCTATGGTGCATGATAACTGAAAGAAAAGTCAATCTAGGCTATTGGCTAGCCTTAAAATTTTCCGAAATGATGAAAAAGGTAGCTAAGTTTCATTTAGGGCATATCATCACATGCTTAGCTATAAACTTATGTGAACTTGATGTGGATGATTGCCCTTTGAATATTGCCTGTCGTATGCTCCCTTTTGATTTAAAATTGTTGAAAGCCATGAAGCTAATCCAAACCAAGGAAGGAGGCTCTGTTTCTTTTATCCCTGCAGGAGACTTACCCTCTCATCCAGGACAGATCCCCAGGAAGTTTGCCACTCCAGCACCTCCTCATCCAGATCAGGGACAAACTTCAACTCCTTCCCAACCTGACAACCCAGCTGAGCAACTAGCTTCCTTGACAGCCACTGTGGGCACGATAGCTGAGACAATCCAGAAAATTTATCAAAACCAGGCAGCTTATTTCAAGGAGGTTGGATTCACTCCTCCACACCCCTTCGCTCCTTGATTCAGTTGGATTCACTCCTCCACAGGGCAGTAGTTCTTATCCCTTCCATTTTCATTGCTGCCTTATGTTTTTCTACATCGAGACGATGCATCTTAATAGTGGGGGAGGGACAATTGAGTCTTACAGGAAGGGTTTGCTAGTCACTAGGAGTCTTTTTGTTCTGTTTTTCTATTCTTGTGTTGAAGTCTTGTGAATTCTATGTGCTAAACTTGTGCAGAATTTTTGTTTTTGCTAAGTGTGAGGTGCCCACCAAATTTTGTGCATAAATAGAGTAATGACTAAGTGTGAGGTGGGCACTCAAATGCATGTTCCTAAGTGTCTTGGCAGTCCTTATTCTACACTTGGAATTGTTGACAACCGAACCTAGTTTAGTACAGACCCCCCTTGTGTTATAAAACTTCACAACTTTTGGTTTGAAAAAGTCGAGGATAAGTAGATAACCCATCATGCCTTGTCTAAATTGCTTAATAACTTATGAAGTCTTTTAACCCGGACTTGAAAAACGTTTTGAAACCTGTACCACTACTTTTACCCCAAATTATGGAAAGTTTTTGAGCCGAATTGACAGAGCAAAAACATTACACTTTGCTCTATTTTTTTCTGAGTGCTATCCAATTCTAGTTTGAAATTCTAGAACTTGCCATGTTATGCATTTCGAGACCACATTGATGAATCCAAGTATTAAACATGATAAAGGCAGTAGGTTTTCTTTCTTTTAGCCACTCCAAATAAATTTTGAACCCTTAGTCTTGCCCAAGACTAACGAAAGTAACAGTACCAGCCCTTAGTTTACCACACTTGAGCCCTTTCCCCATTCTTGACAAACCCCTGTTCAAGTCCCCCGGCCAGGGACGTTCTAGCCATCAGAATTTGTATATTCTTTCATTTATTTCTATGTTTAGTTGTTGCTTTGAGCAATGTCCATATTCAAAAACCACAGGTTCGTTAAAGTATAAGGATTTAATTGAATAGTCATTTAATCATACGTGGTTATGCTTCAAAAGGTGTCTAAATGGACATTAGCATGAAAAGCAGTAGCTTTCTTATTTTAGCTTGAAGTATTATTTCCAAAAAAAAAAAAAAAGCCTCAAAGAAAAAAAAAATCAGAGGCAGAGAAAAGAAGAAAAAAAAGAACAAAACAAATTTTTGTTTAGTTTGTTAAGTCCGTCTCATTCATTCATTCTGAAGTTTGAGAATTGTAAGTAATTTGTACATAATTGTGTTTTGGTTTTCATTTTTGGCCATTTTCATTTTCATCAATTACCCTTCTCATTCTTTTCCTTTCCAAACCTTACCTCCAGCCAACGTCACACCCTATTTTAAGTCCTTTTGATTTAGTGTCTTGAATTCATACTAAGTGGTGAAGATTTGATATATTGGCAAGCTTATGGTAATTTAATTCTAGAATTGTGAACGAGTGATTCCCAAAACAATCATTGCCCAAACACTTGAGTGACATGAGCGAAATCCGGCGAGAGTGATACGCTTTTCAAACTGTTTTTCAATAAGGGTTGACTGCTTTATTCCTTATCATACATAAAGCAAGCATGTTGGGATAGCAAAAGTCCTTTTCTACTAGAGTCGATGGTTTGTGATCTTCATAACGCTAGGGGGATTGGAAAAATTAGTAAGAGCGTCTCATTTGAAAAGGGGGGATATTGACTTAGACATAGACATGCTTAGGGATAAGCATTTGGCAAGTGTGAGGTAATTTGATAAGCGTCCAAAACGACAAGTTTATTATGTTCATTTTGTGAATATTCCATTCTTAATTATGTCGTTTTAGGTCCTTTTTACTTGTTTTGTTGCATAAGTGATTTCAGGGATCAAATTGGAGAATAGAAGGCTTGGAAGGCTGTTTTGGACCTTTTCTCACTCAAGCTCAGCTTTGCGGGCGTAACATGCTTAGTCTTGCCCAAGACTAAGAGGGTCGACTTATTCAGATCGCCAAGTCAGCAGAATCAGAAACTAACTTATCTCCACAGTTTCAACAGCATGTTTTGAACGAAAGAAATCCCTGAAATCAAGGAGAGAACCCAGGAGATTGAAGATTCTTGGAACAACACTATAAAAGAAACCCACATTTTGCTTTTGGAGATACTTTTTATTTTTGATAGTTCCTTATTAGGGTTTTTTGTAAGCTCTTTGCAGAATTTCTTGTTTCCTTTTTACATTCATTATTTTGTAGCTATCATAGTCGATTCATGGCTATGAGTAGCTAAACTCCTTTATCGATTTAGGGATTAATCAAAGGCTAGTGTTATTTCCAATTGTGAGATTGTCACTTTTAAGTTCAGTAATTTAATTCTATTATCCGTTCACATGTTCATTGGTCTATAAAACCATACCTTCAACGAAAGTCTAGACCTTGGTTCGGCCGGACTTCGGTCTCCTCATTCATTTAAACAATGTTAGGGCTCAAGATTCGTAATCATCTAAATTCCTAACTTATATTAAGCGTATGAATATGTGATTTGGTTTGAATCAGAATCGCTAAGAATCCGGTTAACCTAGGTTAGGTCCTTCTAATTCCTAATGCTTTTGACAAATTGAATTCTAAGCGCTAAGCTAGAACTATCTGTCAAATAGGAGCTTATCTTTAGGCGCTCTAGGATCTGCTTTACAACTAAGGAAGGATTAGGCCGGGAATGAATAAGGAACGGCTATAACTAACCCGGATAATGTTAATTATGATGTTTTCATACTTTCAGTGATCAAAAGGAAATAATTACTAAGTCCACGGTTATCCCTTAATCGGTTTCAAATCTGATAAGTATACAACCCTTTTCTTTTAATTGCAATTTCAACTTTACAAAGTTAATCTAAATCAATCAATCAACCATTCACCCCCATTTTACATTCTTTTCGATTTAATTATTATATGAACAGTCAGTATTAATCCTTAGGGTACGATCTCTATTTACCCCTATCTACAAATCAGTAGTCAGTCAGTAAATAACTGTTTATTTGGTGGATTCGACACCCATCAAACACGCTATGATCCATTGTCCGTCAGTCATGCAGGTATGGCAGTTCTTCTACAACGACAACCGAATGGGATCTGTACTCGGTTTCAATATTTGGCTAAAGGAGCTGATAGCTAGCCCAGATCAGCAGAAGCAAGATAGAACGGTCTTCCTAATCTGGTGGATTTGGAAGAACAGGAAAAAGCAAGTATGGACTCATAATCGCAATTCACCAACTGAGCTGGTTCGGCTAGCTGCTACAGATTTTTTGGAATGGCGAGAGGTATGTTCAATGCGTGCAACAGCAATTCCTTCTAATATGCAGAATACGAGTAGGTGGATAAATCCGGTGGAGGGTAGTGTGGCTTGTAATATTAATGCAGGGCTGTTCTATGAGGCGGGTTATTGTTCTTTTGGCTGCTTGGTGCGTAATCATTCTGGTATATGCTTGTATGCTCAACATGGAGCAATGAATGGGTATTTTGAACCAGCGATGGCGGAAGCAATGCCGGTTAAAGAGGCCCTTTCATGGCTTAAGGAAAATGGATATAGGAACATAGAGCTTCGCACGGACTGTTTGACGGTGGTGCAGGCAATTAAGCAACAAACCCAAAATGGATCTTATTTTTCTGATATTATAGGTGATTGTATAGCTTTGTTTCAAGAGGTTGATAATGTGTCTATCTCTTTTGTTAAACGGTCAGCGAATTGTGCGGCTCATAGTCTAGCTAGAGCGGTCGGTTCTTCGTGTGTCCATAGTGAGTGGTATTGCACCCTTATTTTTTTTGTCTTCTATTCTTTCTCCTGATATCATTTAATAAAGTATTCTTTTATTAAAAAAAACTACAAACAACTGTTCATAAAAAAACTCAAAAATGCTACAGTTTCTAGAAAATGTTAAACGTTGCGGTTATATAAAATGCTATTCGTTATTGATAAAAATATCTTTCTTATTTTCATAATATAGGTTTCTTCTTTAACCTTATTTCTATTTCTATAATATAATTACATAAAATTCAATATTTTTTTAATTTAGTTATTTTATTAATTTATATAATTTATTTTTATTTTATAATTTATTTATTGATTAATTTAAAACATGTCCATATTAGTCATTTTAAATACTAACAGCAACAGTTCAATATAGTCTTACCAAACGCTAGCTAATAATAAACAACTAACAGTAACCGCAAACAACTTACTGCACCCGCAAACAGGTAACAGCAACATCAACATCTATTAGCTAACAACTGAACTAAACAAACCATTAATCCAACGCTATATTTCATATGGTTTGGAGAGAAGAGGTGGAAAAGTATACACGACACGAAATCGACACGCAATTTTAGTGTTTGGGTTTAGCTTAGTAGGTAATGTGTCATTTTTTGGTTGTCACGAAACTGACACGCAAATTTTTGGATTGGGTTAGGGTTGATAAGCTAACCCGAAAACGACACGAATATTTAAAATTATTGTTATATTCTCTCGTGTTTTGATATGTCAGCCCATCGATCCTTAGAGACCCCAAAACTGAAGTAGATCTTGGATTTATCATAGTTAACGACTTGGCCTGAAGCCGTTTCATACTGCTGGAGGATCCTTTTTATTTCTCCCACCTCAGAGTCATTGGCTCTCCCAAAGATCATTGAGTCATCGGTAAAAAAACAGATGAGAGACACATGGCCCTAGCCGACTGACCCTGATTCCGTTGAGTGTACCTTCTGTAACTCCTTTTCTGATATTTGCCGACAAAGCTTCTGCACATAATAGAAAAAGATAGGAGGAAATCGGGTCTCCCTGTCTAAGACCTCTTGCTGGTCGTAAAATTCCATGTGGATTTCCATTAATCAGAAAAGTCATAGAAACCGACGATACACACATCAATATCAATTTAATAAAGTGGGTCGGGAATTGCATCCTCTCCATTACAACGTTGCAGAGGGAAATAGGCCTAAGGTCTTTCATATTCAATGGGTTTTTAACCTTTGGAATCAGGGCTATCAGTGTATGGTTCAAGTTGTCAGGCATGACCCCAGAGTTCAGTATATTCAGAGTAAAGACCACAACATCATCACCCACAATGTCCCAATATTTCCTATATAAGAGAGAGGACATACAGTCGGGCCCAGGGGCCTTTGATGGGTTGATCTGAAAGAGAGCTGTATAAATGTCTTCACGGTTGAAAGCTCCGATAGTAGTTGGATTTGGTCATCGGTCAGGGCTGAGTCAATTGCTGCCGTGAATTCTCTTCCGCCTGATACGTTCGATTGGCTGAATAGGTTCCTGAAGTAATTAATTGCCACCTCTGCTATTTTTTCATCTCTAGTAACCAACTCGCCATTCTCATCTTTGAATTTTTGAAGAGTGTTATTGTGGTGCCTCACTGAGCATCTGGCATGGAAGAACGCAATGTTACGGTCTCCCTGCTTTAGCCAGTCAATCCGCGCCCGTTGCTTCCATAGAGTTTCCTCCGCTAGGAGAAGGTCATCAATTTGACGTATCAGCCCATCCTCTTCAATTTTGCGCTCCAGACCACACTGTAGTTGGACCCTTCTAAGCTTCTAGTTTAATTTTCCTAGGCGTCTTCGTATGTTTTCGAAAGTAGCCCTGTTCCATCTTTGGAGATCCTCAGCCACGGTTTGTATTTTCTGTGCAATGGGCATCTGATCAGCGTGCTTTTTCCATGCTTCTTCAATAACCCCCCTGCAACCTGCGTGTCTGACCCATAAGTCTTCAAATCTGAACAACCTTTTCCTTCTACTTGATTTGATCTCTGTCGCACTGAAATCCAGCACCAGCGGGTTGTGATCCAAAGAAATTCTAGGAAGTGAGGAGACGGTTACCACAGGGTAGAGTGGGGACTATTCCGTTGTTGCCAGGAATCGGTCAAGCCTCTCCGAAGTGTGCAACACTGCCAGCCCTCCTGTTATACCAAGTGAAGATCTCGCCTCCCATCCCTAAATCCATCAACCGGCATTCCTCAATACAATTTTTGAAGAGAACCATTGTATTCTCTTCCTTAGCGCGGCTCCCCTTCTTCTCCAAAGGCCATAATATTTCATTGAAATCTCCGAAGCATAAAAGCGGTAGCTGCTCAAATTGATTCAGACAGGCAATAAGCTCCCATGTTTATCTTTTTCGGTTTTGCTCAGGCCAACCATATATCCCAGCTCCTCTCCACACACCTCCATGATCATTATTTATCACAAAATAGATGCAATGTGAGGAGTATCTACCAATGTTCAGCTTGACTTCTTTTTTCCATCCCAAAATTAGACCTCCACTTCTTCCAACTGCATCCACAACAAATCAATTATAATTGTCAAAAGTACGACTCAGATAGCTTGTGTTACCCTTCCTTATCCGAGTCTCCATCAGGAAGAGGACGTCTGGGCCTTGTTCCCTCATTAATTGCTTGAGGGTTCGGAATGTCCAAGGATTACCCATTCCTTGAACATTCCAACTTAAAAGTTTCATAATGCTGGGTGGGGCCCCCTTGTGGCCTCCACCCGTTCTTCTTCCACCCCCTGGGTACAATGCTTTTTTGACAGAACTTCCTGCATCTCGACATCTTCAAGGTTCCTTTTCTTTTCACCGACAAAGCCCCTTATACCTCCAGTTTATTTCAGATTCTCCCCCTGGCCTTTGCCCTTTTATTGCCTATTCTGGACTATGTGGACCCGTCTGAGCTCTCATGGAGGGTGATGTTTCTCAGCTGTTTGGGTAATTGGGAGATTCTCGGCCTATGTCTGCACTTGAACTTGTTCAAATGGCCCCTCATTCCTCTTTAACTGTTTAGACATGGAGGCTTCCCAATTCTGCTCAGTAACGTCTGGTGGCTGTTCCATGTTTAATTTCTTCCTCGTATCTTCCCTTCGTAATTTATCCCCTGGGACACTGTTAGCAGAGCTCGCTGTTATGGATAGATGGGAGCTGTCATGTTTACTTCCGTCCGCCCGGTGGCCTGTAACTTAACAGGTGAACCTCGGAGGATTGGCCCATGAGACCATTCAGTAACGGATAAGTCTTCCGGTATTAGCTCGTAGCTTTCGTAATTGTGTCCCAATATACCGCACCAATAGCAGTGATTTGATAATCTTTCGTACCTAAAGAACACCCAGCCTGCTTCACCTTTGTTATTCCGAATGCGGATTCTTCGCAACAGAGGTTTTTGTACATCAATGCTTACTCAGATTCGAACATATTTTCCAATTGCCCTGATTTCCTCCTCCCCGCACTGCAAAACTGTACCTATTCGGGCTCTTATCGATTGAAGCATCTTAACATTTCTTTATATCAAAGGGAGATCATAAATACGGACCCATAGTGGGCAATGTTGTAGGGGGATTTAGAAGGTTGCTCATGACCTCCAACCTCAGCAAGTAGTACCATGTTACGTTCGAAGATCCACGACCGATCCCTCAGCACTCTGTCCCTATCCCTTCTTGATTGGAATTCGCAAACAAAGCGCCCATCTTCTCCTTCTTCAATGGTGAATCGATTCATCCGCAATTGACCACTAAGTGCCGAGAAGAGGAACCGTACATTAAGGGGTTTTTGTGTAAGGATCCTCCCCGTAACGCACCATCGTTCTAGCCGGGTAGTATCTGTTTCCTCTTCTATAATCTTTTCCTCCTCTTCATTGATGGTAACTTGACTCAGTAGATTCCAATATTGTTCTCCATGCTGCGCAAATCAGTGGGAAATTGTTTACTGATGATGGTCGTGTCGATTCCAACGAAAGAGACCCAAACGGTGGCAAAGACTGATCGAAACCTAGCAGACTAGGTTGACAGCGGCGGTGGTCCACTAGGGCATATGCATGATTAGTTGTGATAATACTTGAATATTTCTACTCAATATATAACCACACGATAAAATTTTATAATATGCCTAAACATTCAAATATATATATATGGATAATTATAATATACATAATAAGCAATCAAAATATTCTACAAACTTTTAGAATTTCCAAAAAAAACTTGGCATAATTATTTAATCATACATATACAGTAAAAGAAACATGTGTGAAATATATAGTAATTAAATTTAACATGAAACAAAAATTAGAATTAAGGGAGAAATCTAAAAAACAAGAGAACCATAATATAAAGTGGAGTTTGATGCTACCACAATATAATCAATTTCAATTCCTAATAGCATCATTTTAGTTTCAATGTTTGTAAAATGATACAAATTTAATATTGGATAACGAAACTTGGATTTAAATTGGTACTATTTTACAAATGTTGAGACCTTAAATTACATCTGTAATTAAATTGACACTTTTTTAGAAATCTAGATATCATTTTGATAGCTTATTGATAAGGGCATTTCCGACACGGACTCGAAGGAAGGAGCAAATTCTGCCGCAGTTGACGACATCTCCCACAACAAGGAGAGGAGCTGGCCAACACACCGTGTGGGACCTTAAAGCAGCTCATGTCCCCAAATTGGAGTTAGTGCACGAACGTATGGGGGAGAGTCTTTCAGCCACACACCGGTGTGAAGGAGGCCATACACCGTGTGGCTCCCCCACACGTCGTGTTGCTTGCCTGGAGCTGCATTCCGACCAGCTTTGTCCAAGCTGCCATTTTCTGCACCAAATCTAATTTTACTGGTTTGTCGCTTTGATTTCTACTATTTTGCCATTTGGGTTTATGATACAGATTGAAAGCGAATAAAGAAGGTTTTAGTCGTAAACCAACAAAGAAGGTTCTTCTCTAGCTAAACTAGAAGGAGTGAATCCCACTATAACAAGGTATAAACCTTAGGTTCTCAAAGAGAATGATTTTAGATTGATCAAAGTTGGATATCCTTACAAAAGTGGGGGTTTAAATACATCCCCTAATGATAATAAAGACCAGGACTACCCTTACTAGGGTTACAACAAAGCGGTAAACAAAAGGGTAAAATAGGTGATACGCCCAGACAATTCGTACAGAGGTGCAGATACGGAATGTCAGGGTGGTTGGTGATTTACTTCGTGAGGAAGTAAGCCTGGGGATCCGCCTAGGAATAATAGTTGATACGCCCTCTCTAATAATCAGAGATCCGCCCCTCTCGTATACGCCTGGATCCGCTCCACTTGTACACCCCTAGGATCCGCCCTGAAAGGCGCTTGCGTTGCTTATGTGGTACGTGGTGTCGGAGGATCCGCCAAGGCGTGGTTGGGAGGCGACCCTAGTTAGGATGTCCGCATCATTCTCTCCTTCTTTAAAAGAGCAGGGCGCTGACTTGCTCATGTCCAGGGGGCCATCCGGTTTCCACGGACTGAGGTCACGGACGTTGAAAGCTGGTGACATTTTACCAAGCCAATTCGACAACGCTATATGATAGGCATTGGTGTTGATCTTCTTGGTGACTTTATATGGCCCATATTTCCTAGGTCGAAGTTTACTTCTTGGGGCGTTGGCGAGTCTCTCTTTACCCAAGTATACCATAACCTCATCCCCAACTTCAAACTGTAGGTCCCTGCGGTGCTCATCCGCCTTAGCTTTTAATTTCTGGTTTCTCTCCTCAAGAGTCTCCTTCACCTCCTGATGTATTTGTACATAGTCTTTGGCTAGCTGGTTAGCAGTCACGTTCCCCTTAGGAAGATGTGCTATATCAAGAGTATGATTCAGGGTCTTTGTATATACCACCGCAAAGGGTGACTTTCCCGTTCCTGAGTGTACAGATCCATTGTAGGCGAACTCAGCCTGGGCCAAGACCACGTCCCACATCTTGGGCTTATCCTTACACTTGATGCGCAGTAAGTTTCCCAAAGTTCGATTGACTACTTCTGTCTGACCGTCTGTCTGAGGGTGGGCGGTGGTACTAAATTTCAGAGACGTATCAAAAAGGGCCCACAACGTCCGCCAGAAGTGACTTAGGAACTTCGTATCATGATCTGAGACAATGCTTCTTGGTACGCCGTGTAGTCTGACAATCTCTTTGAAGAATAACTTGGCAGTTGATGAGGCATCGTTAGTTTTGTGACATGATATGAAGTGTGCCATCTTCGAAAACTGGTCAACCATGACAAAGATGGAATCCATGCCTCGTTGAGTTCTAGGTAATCCTAGGACAAAGTCCATGGATAGATCCTCCTATATAGTTTCTGGTACAGGCAGGGGTAGATTCAAGCCGACGTTTGTAGTGTGTACCTTAGCGGTCTGACAAACATAGCATCGTTCTACCAAGTAGGCAACATCCCTCCTCATCTTAGGCCAGAAATAACGGGAACTCACTGCTTCGTATGTCTTATCTCGCCCAAAATTCCCTCCTAGACATCCGCCATGCAGATCACGAACAACCTTTTCACGAATGGAGGTGCATGGTAAGCAAAGTTGGTTGCCCCTCATAAGATACTCATCCATTAAGTGATATGCCCATCCCCATGCTAGTGCTGACACTTTTCCCATATACTGCCAAAATCAGGATCCGCTAGGTATTCCCCTCGGATGTGCTCAAAACATTCGACTTCTAGGTTCACTGTCTTTAATAGTAACACCCTTCGACTCAAGGCGTCCGCCACCTTGTTCTGTTTTCCAGCCTTATGGACAAGTTTATAGGGAAACTTATCTATGAAGGCTGACCATCGGGCATGTATGGCGCTCCGAAGTTGCTTCTGACTTCCCAGATACCTGAGAGCTTGGTGGTCAGTGTATAGGATGAATTCTTTCCCCACCAAATAGTGTTCCCATACTTTTAACGCCCTCACTACAGCATAAAATTCTTGATCATACGTGGCCCACTTTTGCCTTGCCTCACAGAGCTTCTCACTGAAATACGCAATGGGCCTCTTTTCTTGCATCAGGACACCACCAATCCCAACTCCACTGGCATCACACTCAACTTCGAACAGTTTATCAAAATTGGGATACGCCAGCACTGGCGCTGTACTCAGCTTTTCCTTGATCAGGGCGAAGCTCTCCTCTTGAGCATCCGCCCACATGAACCCCTTTCCTTTCTTCAAACACTCCGTCAACGGGGCTACTATGGAACTAAAGTTCTTGATGAATCGTCGATAAAATGTTGCTAGCCCATGAAAACTCCTGATGTCCCCCACGTTCCTCGGAGTAAGCCATTCTCGGATGGCTCTTACCTTCTCCCCATCAACTTGGACCCCATCGCCACTAACCACGAACCCAAGGAAAACCAAGCTTTCCATGATGAAATCACACTTCTTAGTGTTGGCGTATAACTGGTGTTTCCTTAACAGGTCAAATACTATCTGTAAATGCTCCACATGCTCCACCAAGGTCTCGCTATGAATCAGGATGTCATCAAAGTACACAACTACAAATTTTCCAATCACCGGGCGAAGCACCTGATTCATCAGCCTCATGAATGTAATGGGGGCGTTAGTCATCCCAAATGGCATAACTAACCACTCATACAATCCATCTCTGGTCTTGAAGGCGGTCTTCCACTCATCCCCAGATCGAATTCGTATATGATGATAACCACTCCTGAGATCAATCTTGGAGAAAACTCTCGATCCGCCAAGTTGGTCTAGCATATCATCCAGCCTTGGAATAGGGAACTTATACTTGATAGTGATTTTGTTAATAGCCCTACTGTCCACACACATCCGCCAAGATCCATCCTTCTTGGGTGTAAGTAGGGCTGGGACGACGCATGGACTCATACTTTCCCTAACGTATCCCATCTCAATGAGCTCTTCCACTTTCTGCCTCATGATGTCATTTTCCTTTGGACTCATTCGATAATGGGGTAGGCTTGGTAAACTAGCCCCGGGCACAAGATCGATATGATGTTGGATGTCCCTCAAAGGTGGTAACCCACTTGGCAACTCCTCAGGGAAAAGATCCGGATACTCGCCAAGTAGGCGGGTCACTTCATTCGGCATCTCCCGTTCGTCCACTGGGAAGGCTTCGTGATTCGCCTTAACCATTACCACATACACCATCTGGCTCTCTTCACATTCGCTGACAAATGATTTGTGTGTGGGACAGACTACCAAGGTAGATTTCTCGTCGGCCTTTGGCTCTCTCATCATTGGCGTAAGTACGAACTTCACCTCATTCTTCACAAATCTGTAAGTATTCTCTCTTCCTGTGTGGATGGCGTCGTTATCAAACTGCCAGGGTCGGCCCAACAATAGGTGGCAGGCATCCATATCGACCACATCACAACAGACTTCATCTCTATAATCACCAATCTCAATAGGTACCCTGCATCTCTGGTTCACTCTAAGTTCACCCACGTTCTTGATCCATCCCACCCTATAGGGGTCAGGATGCGCCTCCGCCAACAACCCGAATTTCCGAACGGCGCTGCTGCTCATAATGTTCTCTTGGGTCCCACTATCTATTATCACATTGCATCGCCCACCTTTCACAAGACAGCGGGTCCTGAATAGTCGGTGCCTCTGATCTCCCTCTATCCGGCTGGAGACTAACAAACGCCGTACCATATGAATGGCGTATCTCTCTTCATCCGCCTCATCATCATCTTCTCCTAAGGGTTCACAAAACACTTCATCCCCTTCGTCATAGTCATCTTCATACCTTTCCACCATGTTGGCGCTCTTCCTCCTAGGACATTTGTTGGACCTATGGCCTGGCTTATTGCACCGAAAACATTTAAAAGGCGCTGGTCTGGCGTACTGGTTATTGTTCTTAGGTGGTATAGGTGCTTCTTTGTACGACCTAGTATCTTCGACAGATCCCTTTCCCACACTGTTGACCTTGGCCCCACTGGCACTCGCCACCTGCTTGCCTTTGTCATAAGGCTTTATGTTATCTCTTCCTCCAGGCGTATGCTCAGTAGTGGCGGATCTCCTGGATCTCCCGTTTAGTTGGGATTCAGCCTTGAGAGCTACGTTTCTAGCATCTTGTACCCGAACCACCATCTGCGTGCCAATGTGATCCTAGATATGGTATCTTAACCCTTCTAGATACCTAGAAGTCTTTTGACTCTCGGTCTCCGACAAGTTAGCCCTTGCCGATAGTCTCAAGAACTCTAATGTATACTCATGGACACTCCGGTTTCCTTGAGAGCATCCCCAGTATGAACTGTAGATGTATTGCTCATAGTTTGGCGGTAGGAACCGCTCCCTCAACATCGCCTTCATCCGTAGCCAAGATCTAATCGGATCCCTGCCCCCTCTTCTCCTTTCTTCCCTCAACTGATCCCACCAAACTGAGGCGCCACCCTTCAAGCGATACGCCACCAGCCTCACCTTCCTTTCATCAGGAATCCCAGCATACTCAAAGAAACGTTCCACTTCAGATTGTTGGTCCCTTGTAAGGTTGCAAGTATAGTTCCAAGGGGGGGTTAGGAACTATTTAAACTTTTTTCGTAATTAGGGCAAACTTCTTTTTCTAAGGAAAAAGGTTTTAACAGCGGCGCTGAGTAAACAGCAAGATACTGGCTTAGTCAACAGGTGACTAGGTCAGTTTCTTAGCTTGAGTCAGGAGATAGCACTTGGAGTCTATTCCTGAGCTCAGACGTTTAACGCGCACAACTCAATTTGACCTCTTTAGTTGGTCAGTTTTGATTATTTAAAGCAAGCAATATAAATAAGGAGTTAAGGTAAGAAATACTTCACTCAGCAGATTTATCCAGGTTCGGCTTCTTCTAAGCCTACGTCCTGTCCCCGGAACACGTTCCGAGATTTCAAATCCTCTACTGAGCTCTTTAAAGGTAGAGCCTCAAACCTTTTACAATATCAGCAATTGAGTATGACAAGAGTACCTTCCTCTATACTTCTACTCAATCCTAATCTCTCCGCTGAGTACTTAAAACCGAGTACTCAGCCTATCCTTTCTATCTCTAGAAATGATAAGTGTTTTGTCCTAATACAAAGATGTGCTAAGACACTTTAGACGATTTACAATCACTCTAGACTTTTACACAGATATGAGAAATGTAGTGTAAGAATTTGCTTTGCTTCTTGCTTGCAGAACTTGTGTAGAAATTTGGTCAGCGTAACTGCTTGATCAAGTTCTGTGTCTTGTGAAGCTTGTGATGGCACTATTTATAGAGACGTCTGGGTCGTCGGTCATTTCGAATTTCGAAATAACCGTTGGAGGGAAATGGCTATGTGTCGTTGTCATCCTGACTTGTACAGAGCTCTCGGCCAATCACAATCGTGTATCTTCTGTCCTCGGTCAGCTCAGCAGATGGTCTCTCCTTTTATGGTAAAGTCAACTGGACAGCATACTGTGTCGTCTGAACTTTGCTAAAAGAGGAAACACTTTGTCTGGAAGTTTTCCTTTGCCAGCTGCTGTCTTGTACGCTTTGTCGAGACTACTCAGCAGCTTCATCTTGAAGTTGTTCCCGAAGGTCTTCTAGATCCTTCCGATTGCTGAGTTGCGTTTTGAACAAAAACGGCAACGTCTTGACATACTCGGGCCGAGTGTACTGAGTTGTTTGACATGGGCCTTGGCTTCCGTAATGGGCTTGGGCCTTTCGATTCTTATGTCTTATAATATTTTAACTCATCATTGAACAAACACATTAGTAGAATTAAATCAAAGCATTTAAACTTAGTGTGTTTAGAATATGTATATATATTATACTTAAACAATTTTGTCAAATCAAAATTATGTGGAAAGGTGTTTCAACACAGATAACCAGTCTAGGAACCCCTCTATATCCAACTCACCTCCAAAAGAGGGTAAGTTTATTTTTAGCCTAAAAGCATCACCTCTGTCAAAGTTTCCTAGATCTAGGTTTGTCCTAGCAACGCCCATACGTCTGTTGTCAACCGGACCAACACCCCTCATAGTCCGAAAGGCACCATCATCCCCAATATCTTCAAAGTCATCACTATCAGTATTAGCATTATGAACAAGAACAAAGTTGGGTCTTCTTACCTCAGGATCCTTAAGACCCATTCGCGGAAGTTGGACATTTGCCAACGGTAGTCTAGGTGGTGTGGGTTGCCTTTGGGGCCTTTGTTCAAGGAATCCTTCCCTCCTCTAGTCTGACTCTCCGGCGGCAAGTCTGATCAAGGCAAGGACTTCCAGTTTGAAGTTTTCCAGGGAAGTGAATAACTCCTGGAACCGTTGGTCGGTCTGCTTCTGCCGCTCGATGCTGGCTTGGGTTTGTTCCGTGAAGTGCTCTCTCAGCTCCTCATATCTCCAGTCGCTGGCTTCTATGGAATCTTGCGGTTGTCGTGGTTGAACCATTGCCAAAAGAATTTTCGGGTCAGGAAACGATCGGCTCTGATACCAATTGATACAGATTGAAAGCGAATAAAGAAGGTTTTAGTCTAAAACCAACAAAGAGGTTCTTCTCTAGCTAAACTAGAAGGAGTGAATCCCACTATAACAAGGTATAAACCTTAGGTTCTCAAAGAGAATGATTTTAGATTGATCAAAGTTGGATATCCTTACAAAAGTGGGGGTTTAAATACATCCCCTAATGATAATAAAGACCAGGACTACCCTTACTAGGGTTACAACAAAGCGGTAAACAAAAGGGTAAAATAGGTGATACGCCCAGACAATTCATACAGAGGTGCAGATACGGAATGTCAGGGTGGTTGGTGATTTACTTCGTGAGGAAGTAAGCTTGGGGATCCGCCTAGGAATAATAGTTGATACGCCCTCTCTAATAATCAGAGATCCGCCCCTCTCGTATACGCTTGGATCCGCTCCACTTGTACACCCCTAGGATCCGCCCTGATAGGCGCTTGCGTTGCTTGTGTGGTACGTGGTGTCGGAGGATCCGTCAAGGCGTGTTTGGGAGGCGGCCCTAGTTAGGATGTCCGCATCAGTTTAATCACCCAAATGTCATTTATCCCTTTTCTCCATTTATTACTCCTTTGTTTTTCTTAATGTAATCTTAATGGGGACTTATTTGTCTTTTGAAGGAGATATATAAACATCTCTTTTTGTAAGAAATATAACTTTTTATGAATTAATCAAACTTTAGCTTCCATTGTTAAGAGCTTGTTCTTTACATTTGGGATTCTCCTTGAAGTTAAGTTTGAGAAGAAGCATTCTTTGTGGATTTAAGATTAAAATCCTCATTTGACGATCAATCTGTATCACATATCCTTTTATTTAGTAAAATTTATTAGGTTTGGAGTTCAACGACATCTATAATTTACCCATTTTAGTGGACATAAATATAGGCTAGACTTATTCATGATTTAGGTTTAGATTGAGTCTTGGGTTTATACTTAAAAATATAAATTTAATTTGCTATCAACTTTTAACTAGACTCAGGTCGAGTTGGGTTTAGATTTGAAAATTAAATGCCGACCTCAACTCAAACAAGCTCACTTCTTTATATATATCTCATATTTAAAACATGTTATATCGAATCAGGTTGAATCGTTCTATTTTTATAAATTTCAAGTCCAAGATAAAAAAAAATAAACACGGGTCATGTCTAATATTATCTTTTTTTATTCAGGCTAGACATATTGATAAACCTACTATAAACGCATATCAAAATCTAAGATTTAGAGCCAGTTTGATATTGTTTTTTCAAAAAGAAAAAAAAACAGTTTTACCAGCTAAGCTAAAAAAGTAGTGTTTGGTAAATGCAAAAAGATTTCCTTTAATGTATGAACAACCGGAAAAACTACCATTTCAAACTTTTGGAGAAATTAACTTCACAATTTATCAGAAAATTTGATATTAATTTTTTTTCGATAAAAATAGATATAACTTTCGATATAACATAATATTATATATTATATTTTTTTATTTTCTAATTCTTAACTTTTTTTTCACGAGACTTTTTTCCATAACATTTTTATCGAAACAAGTTTTGTTGGTCACAACAACTAAAATGATTTTTAAAGTTTGTAATTTATCAATGTTTGATATTTAACATATATAAAAGAGTTGGAAAGGTTGATAATGATAATACATTGTATTAAAGAGTCACATGAATCATGGCTGAACCATAAAAAATGACTTTCATATAATAAAAAAATATCTAAGAAACAAAAGAAGTATCTTAAAAAAAAGAATGAAAGTATCACCAATTTAGATGGACACCATTCTTTATAGCTATTCAAAAAGCCAAGTTCTGTATTTTCCTTAGCATCTACCTTTTTTTATTTTCACAAAAGAGTTTATTTTTCCTCTTCTAAACATTTAGGACTTGTATGATTTAGGTATTATTATTTACTTAGATTAAACTCATATTTTGGCACTCTCTAGTATCCAAAATATTGTTATTTGTTCATTGTAAACATGCTCCAAGGAAAAAGAGACATTTGATAATAAACCACTTAATTAAAACATATTAGATAATAGTAATTCAATAGACAAGAAGCACGATGTTTCCAATCCGAAGCCAGACCAGGACGCAACTTTACACGAAGCATGGATTATATCATGCGGAGCGTGGGTTCAGCGCTTGAAAGGGAGGAGGAGAGTCATTCGTGGAGGACCATGTTCAGGAGGCACTCCACACAGAGCGTGGGATGTTAGAGGATACTTCCTCGCCAAGTTCTAATGGAGAGGGCAAGAGCTGAACTTCATTAAAATTACTGTTTTGCCACTCAACTATTTACTATTTTTCCATTTACTTTAATACTCTACTATCATTTCTTTTATTTGTTCCTACCTTACCCCTAGGGTTAATTAGTTATTGGTAGCCCTAGTGAGGTCTTTTAGGGGATGTTTGGGTGCTCCTTTTCATGCTCATGTTTGCCTTTTCAGTTCGAAATGGAGAGTTTTAGATGTTTGGTTAGTAACATTCTTGTTTGCCTTTTACATTTGAAAAGTAGTATTATGTGTTTGGTTAGTGACCTCCTGTTTGCTTTTTACACTTAAAAAGCAGCCTTGTATAAAAGCAGAGAATCTCTGCTTTTTGGAAAAGCAGCTTTTTCCAACAGCAAACAGCAACTGCAAGCAGCAAACAGCAACAACAAACAGTAGGTAAAATAAACGGACCCTTAGTCTTTTGCTTTCTCTTAGAATGGGTATATAATCTACTTATTCTGTAATGAATGATAACTTTTGATAATATTAAACTTTTGAGCCTCCATTGGACCAAGGATTTCATCCTTTGGGTTTATTCAACCTTCAAGTTAAGTTTGAGAAGATTGTATTCTTTAGCGGTTTACGATTAAAATCGTTCACATCGACTTAATCTACATCACACGCGTAATTCAATAGACTACAAACAAGAAAATTTAGTAGAGATCAAACAAGAGTAATTCATTCCCTGAAAAAAAGCTATAGATTTAACTAATACTAGTATAATCACATAAAAAGGGCGGCTCGGTGCACTACGCGTCCCCCGCTAAGCGAGGGTCCAGGGAGGGATCCCACCACTAGGGTGTACTAGAGGCAAGCATTCCCCTGCCAAATTTTTTTTGGCAAGAGGCCGCACCTAAAACTCGAACCCGTGACCTCACGGCCACATGACAACAATGTTTACCGTTGCGCCGAGACTCGCCCTCTACTAGTATAATCACATATTGGATAAAAATAACTTGTAACTAAAACACAAACAAACAAGATTGGAAGAATAGAAGCAAAGAATTATAATTCGTTTGCGCACTTCACAAAAATAACTTACAACTAAAACAAAATTTCTCCAAATTTAACTCTTTCCTTTGAGAAACCAAACCCAGCAATCCGTAAGTTCACTTATCCGCTTAATTTTTTCACAAACTACCAAACCCAACAAAACAAAATCAAATAAAGTGATTATCGACTTCCATGACAGCTCAATTTTTACTCGATCAAAATAAATGAAAAAAATCAAATGAGAAGAAAATCTTTAAGGAGTAAGATTACTTACCTTGCCATGCACGAAATGTGTTCATGTTCTTCCGCTTTTGCTGAACTCAAACCATCTACGATTCTTGTTTGTTCTTCGAAAAGTGGATGAGTTTGTTCACAAACTTGTCGAGATACTGAATTTCTACTTATGATTTATAAATAGCGGTCTGATTTCGTTTAATTTAAGAGGTAAACTATGGTTATAAAGAGAGAAATAAGTTAAAGTTCGAAATGTTGAAGTTGAAATAAGAGAAAAGGAGATGAGTTTTTGTCTTTTCATTTGTCGATCTAAATTTCATAATGACAAAAATGCCCTAAAAGCCATGTGAATTTTTTTTGCCACGTCGACAAAAATTAACGTGTTAGTTATTTGGGTTGTATTTACTAACAAATTAAATCTCAAAATGTTCGTTTATAAATTTTTAAATCACGTGTATTATGTTTGAAACTCGATGAAACCACGTGATTTATTTTAATTGTTTTGTACTTTTTTTTAATACATATATAATTAATTTGAATATACGAAGGAAAACATAATATCTACATTGTACTAAGTTTAAATCTTCCAAAACATATCTAAAGGTTTCACATGTAATATTTTATTCATTTAAACAAAAAAAAGAAGTAAGTTCTTTTCAAGAAATAAAAGAAAGATTCAAATAGTTTTGTTTTTATTCAAAAGATAGAAACAAGAAAAGCTAAAAAAAGCATCTTAAATATGGTCCAACATTTTTAGAAGTTACAGCTACAATTCAAAGAATATTAAAGACACCATATTTATTCCCTACTTGGGACTTATACCCTAATTAACTATATTTGTAGTAGTCTATATATATATAAAGGTAAAATGCATTTATGGCCCTTGGACTATAATACTATTAATGTTCTCATCCTGAATTTCATTTCCTCAAATAAAATTGTACATTACACTATCATTAAATTCAAAATCAATAAAAATTATCACATAGTTAACATTAACACCGTTTGTTTCCATTTTTCAAAATTGCCTTTTGTGTTTCAATACTAAACAGGAGACATAAAGTGTTTGGTAAAATTCCAAAACAGCCGCTTTTTGCAGTAAAAACAACTAATATATACTACTTATCAGTACTCAAATCGCTGATTTGTGGGCGGCAGCACTTGTTATACAATTTGGGCTCTATGGCTTGCTCGTAATAGGTCCATTTTTGAGGATGAGAGGGTTGATACTTCCATCACGCTGAGACGGATTTGGGGAGCTGTTCGTGAATCTGCTCACACTGGACGGGGCTCCGTTTGGAATTCGCTAGTTGGACTTCAAATCTTAGGTGAGCTCGGGATTGGAAAGCGTCTTACTAAGGCTCCGCACATTACTCCGATATTTTGGCAACCACCTCCGAGGGATTGGATTAAGATCAATACTGATGTGTCTGTCACAGGTGCTCCTGGTCCTACGGGTTGCGGAGGTATTTATCGCTCGCATACTGGCATGTGCCTTGGTGCGTTTGCCTTTCCGATTGAAAGTTCTTTTGCTTATCTTGTTGAACTATCTGCTGCTATTTACGCCATTGACAGGGCTATCAGCAAAGGTTGGCGGAAAATTTGGCTTGAAAGCGACTCAATGTATGTTGTGTAGATGTTCAAATCTAAATCTTGTTCGGTTCCTTGGTTGCTTAGACAAAAATGGTTCAATTGTTTAAATCAGATCGATTCTTTGGCTTTTGTGGTGTCTCATATTTTTCATGAAGGAAATTGTGTTGCGGATTCGCTTGCAAATTATGGACGGACGACAACAGCTTTGACTTGGTGAGATGTTGTCTCGGATTTTTGTGGATCGGTCTTTTTTCATGATCGTGTAGGACGTTGTGTTTATCACTTTTCCTAATTCTTTGGTTTCATTTTATTCTTTACTCTTTTTGTATTATGACATTTATTTACTCTTTTAATAAATTTGGTTCGGGGCTTTTTTGGGTCTATGGTGGGGGTGCCAGCATAGCTGGGATGTCCGCCGTTTACCCTTCCTCGCTAACCAATCTTTAATAAAAAAAAAATTCTTTTTTATATTTTTTCGTTACTCTCTTTATATATAAAAAATAATTTAATAAGAATAAAAAGATAAGGTGCAAAAAATAAATATAATTTTTACATTCAATAGTAATTTTAATCTAAATGTTTAAAATTGTGCAATTTTATCTCTAACGTTGGCATCCAAGAGCAATTTTGCCCCTAACATTGGCAGGTTCGGTCAATTTCAGACATTATTACAAAACACACAGATATTTTGCTTCTTATTTTGTACCAATTGCATATCTTTTGTTTCTAAAAAAAATCATATTATTTGTGATTTAGTAAAAGAATTGGAGATTAACATTTTTTAAATTTGATGAATTTTTTTGTCCAACTTGTAAAATCACAGTACATTTTTTAATTTTTATTTAATTTTTTTCGCATCTAATCATATGATGATAGTCTGTTACTAATTAGTAAAATGACGCACATATGAAGTGTAGATGATAAGATTTATGACCGAGAATGTAGTTTGTTGGATTATTTATCAAATTGACAAACTTATCAACATTAGAAATAAAATTGCTTTTCACGGCTAATATTAAGAATAAAATTATATCATTTTCGACATTATAGATAAAATTGCTTTTAGGCTATATACGTTAGGCGTATTTTTTTCACCTTATCCCTATATAAATAAAAGTAAAATAAGTATATGATCATAATTTATAATGACATAGGTAAAAAAGAGAGAGTCAAGTATGTAATCAAACTTGTACTCAAATTCGTTACTTTTTAACGTATTTGTTGATTTAGACTTTAATATTATTACAATATATTTACAGTTAAAGAATTTTTATGTTATGACTATAATATTAATAGTGTTATAGTTGAAGGATTATAAATGTAATTTAGAAAACCCTATATAGTGGGCTGTCTTACTGAACTTCACTATACATAGAGATTCTATTGTTGTGTGTTTGGTCCTAAAATGCGTTCAATTCTTAATTTTATTTATTTATTCTACATGAATTTTAGTCCTCGAAAGAATATTATATTTCAAAATAGACCAATAAATCATCCTAGCCAATCCTTTCTTGTCTGTAATTCCAGCACTAATTCTTCTTATTATCTTTTCTTTTTCAACTAATCAAATCTATTCAATCAAGGATTAAAATCACTTCATGATGAATGTCTAATATTCTGTAAATTTTTATACATATATGATTTTTTTTTCTTTTTTTGTGGGACTTGTTTTAGCCATTGAAATTGGTTTAGGTTAGGTCAATTCATGACTAGCAAATTTAATTTCAATTATATTTAGAGTTTCAATCAACCACTCAATTCAAAAAATTTATTCACAAGTAAAAGCTCCAAAAATAATTCTATTAATTGTTTTTAATACATGTAAAGTCTTGATTTTGAAATTATTAACGTAAACAAAGGTCTAACTCATTCCAAAATGTATTTTAAAAGGTTAGAATTACCTCACATATCTAAATACCTCATAATCCCTAATTATTCCTCCCGAACTAGACCAATAGTCACCTCCATTGATAGTGTATAAATCGTGTGCTAGCTCTTTGGCTTATTAGAATCCTATGGTGGAAATTAAAATAATCATAAAGCTTAATGCCATGTTTGGTAAAAAGCTTTTTGGAGTAAAATTAGAGGTTAGAGTTACTTTAGAGGTTTTAACTAGTCAAACCTATAATAGTGGTATTTGGTGAATAGAGGTTTGAAAGACCTTATTGGATTCAAAAAGCTAATTTTGAAAATGTTCATTTTAGGAGCTTTTTCAATTAGTTTATTGTTCCATCTCTTTTTATGGACATTTTTACCCCTAATTAATACTCTTTAATTCAAAATAAATGTTATACAATGTCATTATTTGTAATTTTATACAAACAACTATTAGCAATCAGCTAAGTTTTACCAAACAAGTTCACACAATCCGCTAGTCAAATCAACTAACCAAAAAGGTAATCAGCTATCAGCTAACAGCTAATTACTAATTACCAAATAGGGCCTAAATCTAATAAGTCTAGATCTAACAGTGAATTCAGAATCTACGTGAACATCACTATTCAGAACTATTTTGGCAGTTGCAGCAGTGAAGAGTTGGATTCTAAAAAATTTAGACATCAACAATGCATTTTTACATGGAAATTTAACTGAGGAAATTTACATTGAACTTCCTCAAGAAATCAAAAAAATATATTCCTTAACCTATACGTATAGGTTACATAAATCACTTTATGGCTTGAAGCAAGCTAGCAGGCAGTGAAATTTCAAACTAACACAAATTTGCTCTTAGTTTGAATTTTATACGAACTAAGGAAAATACTTATCTATTTGCTAGAGAATACAATAATGCTTTTATAGCTCTAGTATTTTATCTTGATTGATATCATTTTATCTAGTGACAACAAAGAATTGATCCCAAGTGTCAAAATTTTCTTACATGAACAATTCAATATAAAAGATTTGGAAGTAGTGATATTATTTTTAGGATTCGACTAATACAAGACCAAACTTATTTTTTTTTGTAGTGGAAAACTTTTTGAAGATTAATAACTTGTTAAGAAGTCTTTGATCGGAGCATTTCCCTGTGAAGCGCTGTTGGGATTGGTCAGGGATATTCTGATGCCTAAGTTAGTAATATTCTTGAGAGAATAATATGTAATCACAAAGTAGAGTTAGAATATTATGTGTACCTTTGATCCTAGGAAGCTGGGGTATTTATATGCAATTCTGTAACAATCGCATTAATCCCCTTTATTGTCCTTGAATGTGAGTTTTGATGTTACTTTAGTTATACTCGATGGTTTCAGTATTAATGGAGTTGTTAGTATCATCAATGTCGAAGGTTTCTCCTTGATAACGATTTAGTGACTCCTGCATTAATTATCATTAATTCCATATTAATCATTCACAAATTCCACTTTTATAGGAAATAATGGTTTGCCATTATTTCTATTAATTTTTCCTTTATTCCTTATTCTAGAATAATTTGGGTTGTTATCAAAGATCTTAATTAACCTGCAGCTTCTGAGGTAACTCCAGCAAAATGGGTTTTAAGATAAGGTAAATAATTTATCAGTCTCCTAATTTTTACCTAACAAACTGTTTAGTCCTACTATTTTGAAAAACATATTTTAATATCCATATCTTTTGCCAATATTAACATTGTGATCATTTTATCTATTTTTTTAGAATTTTAACCAAACATATCTTAGTTTTTAGGATAACCACAGTGCAATATAAGTTGACCATGTTACTCTGTTATTTTATATCTATCTGTTTAAGCTAAAATATAACGATTACAAGTCTAAAAAAACTAGACAAAATGACTAAAGGATTAATATTAGCAAAAACTAGAGACCTTATAATGTATTTTTCAAAATAGAATGACTAAACAATGTATTAGGTAAAAAGCAATGGACTAATAAATTATTTACCCTTTAAGATATGTTAAAAGTAATCCAACACAATAAGTGTTTTATCTAGAAAATTCATAGTTACGACTCAAAGCCTTCTCGTATTCATATTGGAGAAATTGCAAAAGTACACAACGATCTATTACGGGTTATTGTGTATTTCTAGGTGATTCACTAATATATTTAGTAGGTCATCTTTAGAAGTTGAGTTTAACACAATGGCAACTATAGAAGTTGAGTTCGTCTAAAGGTTTTAAAAAAAAATCTATAATTTATTTCATTTAATTTCATATTAATATTATTTATTATTATTATTTTTTTTTTTTTAACAGAAGGAAAGGTGCTAGATCCCGAAAAAAGAAACAAAACGGAACTCATGTAGGATCCTGAGCTCTCCTAAGAATACCAGTTCCAAGCTTATTAGAAGTAAGGACGTCCATAAGGCCTGCAAAGGTATTATCATACCTGTGATACCCTAAACTCATCGATCCTGCGAAATTTGCCAAAAAAAATCTGCTGCTCTATTCCCTTCACGAAGGATGTGAATATTATTATTTATTTCTGGTTCGTTATCTTTCTAGATTAATTTTGTTAACATTTTCTTGTGTTTTTGTAGTATGGAAAATAGATTATGAGCGTTCCATTAGAATCGAGAAACAAATGATGATAGTTACTATGATAGAAAAGTTAGCTAACATCTACCAGCTACCAGTAACAACTAGACTTATTCATGAGCTCGTTGTCCGACGTCATCCGTCCAATCATATCTTTCATCAATTGAGTTTGGACATGCATATTTGACGTTGGACCCAATTCGGTCCATATCCGTTCAATCCCACACATAAAATGGATTGAGCTTAGAATTTGTCTCGAGAACCCAAGATGGCACAACCCCGCCTGATCCGTCCAATCTCGTCCTTTATGGTTGGCCTTGATCATGCATCTTTGATGCTAAGCCAGGTCCGCTCAATCTTGCACATAAAATGCGTTGAGCTTGGAATTTGTCTCAGGAACCCAAGATGGCACAGTCTCGTCTGATTCGTCCAGTCTCGTCCTTCACGGTTGGGCTTGATCATGCGTATTTAATGTTGGACCCGGTCTGGCCCAAGCCCTCCCAATCCCACACATAAAATGGATTAAACACGGGGATAGGTCGGAGTCAGACCAAAACCCCGTGTGGCACCGAGATTTTCGCGGATCTCGGCCTGCCAACGCCTACCGAAATGGGTCTATCCCCTTAAGACATCAAGCATCCCATCAATTCCTATATTCGTAGTTCGTCTCAGAGGGGATTCCCGTGGTTAAACCTCGCTTTCTAAAGGACCCGCACTATGGGCCATCTCGTGGGCCCAGAGTGTCCTCAGGGGTTCCACCCTACGGAGACATCCGTCTCCCTTCCCAAATGTTGGATGCCCGACTCTTCTAGTCCCTAATGGACTAGGGTGGATCGCTTAAACCAGTCCCGACAATTGGCCCAAATGTTGGCGAAGGTATGACGCCAGGTGACCGTGTCTCCCCCCTATAGTGTTTCTATCTCCGACTTGAGGCCGCCAGCCAATGAACATTCATACGTATGAACTGCTCCAATCTGTCTTGACGACGGACTCGATCGTCCTCGACGCGTTGCCACTGCCCTAGCCAACGCTCGTGCAGACGCCTAAGATTGCCAACGACTTTGCCTACGGCCAAATTGAATTTGTTTCAAAAACCCGAGATGGCCCAGCCCGGCCCACCCTTATATAGCAACTCAAATCAAAAGATCAAATTGATTGGTGAAGGCTAATAGTTTAAAATATCTAACTTTAATCATCTAAAAGTAAGAAATGAAAAAAGTGAGAAGTATAATGTGAGTAAAGAAAGGTAAAAGAGCATCCAAAGATTGTAAGAAGAAAAGGGACCATAAGAAAATAATGAATGAATGTATGTTGTGAAGAAAGCACAACCCCTCTTCTTGGAAAAATGTTAGATTCTTCTACCTAGACTACATCAATAATGTGTTGTCTAAGCTCTTCCAACCTGCAGCATCTTCCTTGATACATCAATAATAACCCGTACCATTCAAAAACCACTTCACATTTCTTCACTTTTTCTTTTTCTTTTATATTTCAAATCATACCCTACTTTTATTTAAGCAAATAGTAGTATTTTCCAAAATTGTAAAATATGAATTATATAATAATATAAAATATTTAAAATAGAAAACACATATATATTTTAATATTTGTTAGATTAATCTCCTTAAAATATAAAAATTATCGATAAATTAATATTAATAATAAAACATGCTGACAAAATAATGTTAATATCTTTAAAAATAATATTCGATAGTTTTAGGTTTAGGGTTTTTTAGATTTTGAGGGTGTTTGTTTCGGCTTTTCGGAGGAGGTTTAGCGTTTTACTCCAAACCGCAATAAATATAGTGTTTGGTTAGGTTTAAATAACCGCAACGTTTAGCATTTTTTTATAATACTGCAGCGTTTTGGAGCTTTTTACGAAAAGCTCATTTTTAGAGCTTTTCATGAACAACTGTTTGTAGTTATTAATTATTGACAAAGTTGTCCTTCTTATTTTATAATTTATTTGTCGATTATTTTAAAACATGTCTATATTAGACATTTTAAATACTAACAGCAATACTTCAATATAATTTTACTAAACACTAATAATTAAACAGCTAACAGCTTACTGCCTTGGTGAAGCTCTTAGTCTAGTGGTTGAGAGCTTACCTATGTCTTGGGAGGTCATGGGTTCGAATCACATCCGGGTCTGGTGGGGATTTTTCTTTTTTCTTTAATGTAAGCGCATTGCGCAAATTTTAAAAAAATATATATCAAACAGCTTACTGCAACCGCAAACAGTTAATAGCAACTGCAACAGCTATTAGCTAACAGCTGAACCAAACAAACTCTTTGATTATTTAATATTTTATTTAAAATTAAAAATATTGACACAAAATTCAAGAACCATTTTTTAAAGGCCGTTTGGGGCCTTCCAAGTGGCCATAAATTATTTAACCGAATCGACTTACAGAAATCGGATTGATGTTCTAAAAATTTCTGTCTAAGCCGATTTTTAGTACAAAAAAATACTTTCAGAACTAAACCAAATATAAAAAAAACAAATTTATAGATATGTCATAGATTACTTAGTTGAACGGTTGATCAAACCAGCTAACGTAATAAATAAATGATTAATTTAAAACTATTTTTATAAATTATATATATAATTAATTAAAAAATAGAATAATGTCTTAAAAACATTATCAACAAATAAAGTATATATAATCACAATAAAATATATATAAAAAATTAACTATAAATATTAATACTAAATCAAAAGTTTGAAAATGGGATAAAGAAAATATTTTAATACAATTAAAATATGGTTTAACATAAACAATGCATTAAACGCGTGTATATGTATTGGAAACACACCTTACTGATATAAATCAGTCACACACACACTCTCTATTTCTAATGTAAAATTCAGTTCATTTTTACTCTCATTGTCATCCTTTAAGATTGCTCATTGCTTATGCCTTCTATCCACTACTGTCACCCCCTTTGGACCGAAATGTTATATGATATCACTAGTTTCGAGATCGATCAAAAAAAAATTAAGTAATGTATCTTTCAAAGTTTTGTGTGTCTACTTACGAATCAGTTAGGTAAATTGCACTGACGCTCACTAAAATTCAGAATTGTCAGAGATTATAATATAAGTTACTATTGGCTCTTAACTATCAGTTTAACATTTTTTTTTCAAATGTTTCCTTAATATGGTACAAAAGTCTTTTAGATCACATGGTCGAAGGTTTGAATGTTAACAACCCTCGTTTATTAAAAGGGATTTAAACACATAGTAAGATATGAGTCTCTGTTGTACATATTTCAAACTCATTGCACAAGAATTAGTAAAAAAAATATAATAAAAATCTTAACTATCAATTTAAACTTTCACACCAGTCATAAAAATTAGACATGTCCAACATTATGATTAGTTGGCATACAATCAAACGTGTTTTTTAGGTCACATCACTATTATATTGAAGTTTTATATATAAATTCATTGGAATAACTATTGAATTCCAATTTGAAATTTAATTATTTTAGGGGGCGTTTGGTTCACACGGGGTAAGGGAAAAGGAATAAAGAAAGGGAAACTAAAGGAAAGGAAAGGAATAACTATTAATTCCCCTATGTGTTCGGATATGGTTAGGAAAGGGAATGGGGTAAAGGGAATCCAATTCCCTAGAGAACATGGGGTAATGGCTTAACCTAAAGTGGGTAAAGGGAATGAGTTTTTTTTGTAAACAAACAAGAACAAAGGGAATGAAACCCTCACATTCCAATTCCCATTCCTAAAGACCCCCAAACCAAACGCTCTCTTAGTGTTTTTTTATAGTTTCGTCGAATTGTAGATGGATATTTTGTACTATTCTTTTTTTTTTTTTGCAAACGCAACTATGTGATTTACAAAATTTTGCATTTGAGTTCACTTTGTCAGAATTTAGCGGATAACGATCTCGAAATGAAAATTTTCAAGAGTTAAATGATATTTTAAGCAACTTTAATTCTTCAACTTTTTAGGTTTGATGTCATTTAGGTGTTGTTTTTTATGAGAGAAAAAATTAATATAGAAAACACCAAATATAATGATTTTGAAAAATTAAAGATGGTTGCATAGTAAATATATGATACTAAACAACTTTAATTCTTGACAATTTTTATTTTAATATCGGTCAAATTTAACAAACTACAAAATACAAAATTTTACAAACACATGATTGGATTTGTAAAAAAAAAAAAATTACCACACTACCATCTGCAAATTACAATGAAACCATATAGTATCTATATGTAATTAATCCATTATTTTATTAAATGAAAAGTAAATTCATATTTATAAAACAGACTCCAAATTTAATGATCCCAAAATAGTCTAGTGAAATTAGTAAGTAGCTAGTCAATAACTATATGCTAAAATATTAGTATATGCTACAGATATTAATTCAAATATCTTTGCTCTTACCATTTTCTTTATAATATAATTTTCTTTACAAGTATGCAACAATTATTTTATTTTTATTTTAAGAACATTATTGCTACTAAGTAGATATGTATAGAACAAGATTCTTTAAACACGTGAATCTTGAATGTAAAAAAAAAAACATATAATTAAACAAATTTCATCATTATATGAATTGGATTATTAATTAATTAATTAAAATTCACAAAACTAACTACTTACAACATTAATATTAATTGATTAATTAATAATTATTGAACAAATAAAACATATGGACACACTAATCAACACTTGAACTAGCTAACTAGAGACGATGATGATGATGATGACGACGATGATATCTTCTTTGAGAAGAAAACATAAAAAAAGCTATAACGGAGAAATCCGATCAAGAGTTAGAAGCGGGTTGGCAAATGCGGTCGGATTCGGAGACACGACTAGCGAAGAAATGAGCAATGAAATCGGAGGTTTTAGTGTCAACACGGGGATCACCTACTCGCCACGGGCCACAACCGTCTTGGTCGCTAGGAAAAACTTTTCGTCCAATTGAAACGTCGTCGTAGTTATCGCGGTCGGCTCTTCGGGGCCTTCTTTTGAAGAAGTTAAAGAAAGAAGATTTCTTGGTGTTTTGCCTATTGTTGTTGTAGTTGCCACCCATGATATATTCTTGTTTCTTGTTTTTTTTTTCTTGTTCTCTTGAAATCAAGAGAAGAAGAAAAGTAATGAGGGGAAGAAGGTTGTTGGGTTAGAAATGAGAGGAAAGAATTGTATTTATAGTAGGAAATATGGGTGGAGGTAGAATCTTTGAAATTCAAGGTGGCAAAGGGGTTTGTTTGAGTTGTTGGTTCTCAAGAAATAACAAAGGAAGTAGCCTGTGAAAAATACTTTCTTGCTATAACTTTTTAGAAGAAAAAAACTTTCTCAGAGTTTCTTGACATTTTCAATAAAATCCCATTGTATGAGTATATGTTTATGGGATAAAATACAAAAATACCCTTATTATTATTAATAGACCTATTTATAGTCGGGTTCGGGTGGGGTCCAACGGAAAAAAATGCTCACCCCAAGCTCAATCCGTCTGCTATTAATTTTGACGGGCTCAGACTGATTTCAAAACTCAAATATCAATCGCAGCCCATATAAATCCACTTATATATATATATATATATATATATATATATATATATATATATAATTTTTAATAATAAAAATAAATATTTAATATATAAAGGAATAAAGTGCAAAAATACCCCTAATGTTCTACTTATGAGCAATTTTACCTCTAACGTCTGATGCAAGTTTAGCTTTAAGTTGGTAGCCAAGAACAATTTTACCCATAATATTGACAAGTTAAGTCAATTGAAGAAATTATTCATCAAATTGTCTTATCAGTCGTGAATATTGTCATCTCACTTTACATGTGCGTCATTTTATTACTCATTAGTAACAAATCACAAACATTGAATTTAAAAAAAAAAAAATTAAACATATATTGTATTTTGTACAAGTTTGAGAAAAAAAATTCAAATATTTCAGCGAATTTAAAAATATTAATCTTCAATTCTATTATTAAATCACAAAAAATATGAAATCTTTTTTATAATCAACTTACGTGCAATTTGTGCAGAATAAGGAACAAAAGATCTGTGTTTTATGATACTGTCTGAAATTGTTAGAGGTAAAATTGCTCTTGTTTGTCATTATTAGGGGTGAAATTACTTTTAGCTGCCAATATTGGAGGTAAAATTGTATCATTTTAGACGTTACGGGTAAAATTACTTTTACTTGTAAACGGTAAGAGTATTTTTGCACATTATCCCATATATTTTTTTGAAATAACCTTATCCCATATATAAATTTACTAATTAATATTAATATGCGGGTCGGGCCGTGTTACTTCTATATATTCCAAACCCTCCTAAAAAATAAACGGGCTTCAATTGGTCTAAACCTAAGGTCAAATTTTCTTGTCCAAGGGACACTGGTCTGACCCATGAACAGGTTTAATTATTAGCATGTTTAATTATTAGCATGTTTTCTTCTAGCTTGTTTTCTTTTTATTTTTCTTTATTAAATCAAACTTTTCATCAATTTACTATTATGGTAGGTATACTGATTTCTTCTTTATTTAGAGTGTATCGTTCTTTCTCTATATATGAGAAATATTTCTTCCCATTTTGGTGTTCTGTATAGAACGATATAAAAAAATTTACTGCTGTCATATAGATCTGACTCATTGAAAAATCATAAAATCATTGCTAAAGAAAAATATTCAGAAATTCATTCTTGATTAAATATGTTTTTCATCATTGCGACAAAAACTGATCAAATAATATTAGTTCCTCAATTATAGGCCTTCAAAGCTCTTCTTACAAATTCAAAATTTATATTATCGACTGAAATATTAACCTATCATGTAATTTAATTCAAGCAATGCATATTGATGGCCTGTTGAGTTAAGATGTTAACTTATAAGTATTGATGTTAATATTATTATTAGCTGTTGGGCTTGGCCCATTTATAATTTATGAAATTGGCCAATGCATGTGTCTTTAAGTTTTTTCAAGTGAAAAACATCTCACATTGTTTTCAAAGCACTTGGTGGAGATGTTTATAAGGAATGTCCTCACAAGCTTGGGGTGTGCCCCAAGGGGTACCCACTTTTGTGAAAGGGTGAGGACCTATCTCTTTGGTTGACCACCACACGCGCGCGCGCCGTCCGACCGACCGACCCGGGCCGGTGTGGTGTGATTAATTTTTTATTAAAAAACTATTATTATTAATAATATTATTTATTATTATTTTTAATTTCGGAAATAATTTTTTATTTAATTATTTACATTTTGATTCAGTCTTTGTGAACGTTATTCACAACGTCTACTTTGCTCTGAACGTGTCTTCACCAACCCAGTCTTCCTGATTTTCCTCCTCCACCTTCTCCATGAAATCAGATCTCTCAACAGCTCTTTTTTCTTGTATAAATAGGTGATCAGAGACTGCCTTCAAATACAATTCACTTTTCATTCATTCTTTATCTTTTCGAAAACTGAGCAAGTTAAACAGAGAGTGTATACAGAACGATTTTCGTACGGTGCAATACGAAAATCGTATTTAAGAGGGCTGTTTTATCCTGGAGGCGACCGGAGTTCATACTGTTTGCTAAATTCCGGCAGTTCCGCGAACGTCTTAAAGAAAGCGACATTGTCCGCGACTCTGCCCATTTAATTTTGTTCGGTCTGTTCCTATTTTCTGAGTTCGAGCTACAACAATTTTAAGACGTTTCAATTACTGCTGATGGCTACCGAACAATCAAATGGGATTGCTGAGATTAACAAACCATTCCGGTTTGAAGGAGCTCATTTCCGAAGATGGAGACAGAAGATGTTGTTCTACCTCACAACAAAGAAGGTAGCTTCTGTTCTGACTTCGGAAAAACCAATTGTTCCTGAAGATGGTGACGAGGCAGATGTTCGTGCTGCTGTTCGTGCTGTTGAGAGATGGACAGAAAATGATTTTCTGTGCAAAAATTATATACTCAATGGACTGACTGACGATATGTATGATTACTACACTGCTGAAGAAAAAACAGCAAAAGAAATTTGGGAAGCTCTGCAGAGGAAGTATGACACTGAGGAGGTCGGATCGAAAAAATACGCTGTAAGTCGCTACCTCAAATTCCAGATGACTGATGACAAGTCAGTGGAAATTCAATCTCATGAATTACAGAAGATAGCACATGAAATTATTTCAGAAGGTATGCCTTTAAACGATCAATTTCAAGTTGCTGTCATAATTGACAAATTGCCTCCTTCGTGGAAAGATTTTAAATATATTTTGAGACACAAAACAAAAGAATTTTCGATGGAAAGTTTGATTACTCGCCTCCGAATTGAGGAGGAAGCTCGAAAACAAGATTTAAAAGAGGAAGTGCTTATTGTTTCTAATAGCACTAAAAGGTCCACTGCGGTTCTGAAACCCACTCAAAAGAATTTTAAGAATCAGAACCGCAAACCAATCCAAAACTGCAACACCCGAGTTAATTTGAATTGGAACCTTCAAAGGAACCAAAATAGGCCACAGCAACTACCACCTAGAAATGATGCTGCTTTCCTATGCTTTAATTGTGGGAAACCAGGTCATATGGCACGTAAGTGCAGGAACAGGCCAAACACTACTCCTAGTGTTAACCTGACTGAAGAGCAACATAACTTTGTTGCTATGATTTATGAGATCAACCTCATAGGTGGATCAGATGGGTGGTGGGTAGACACTGGTGCTTCTCGCCATGTTTGCTATGATAGAAGTATGTTCAAAACATACAGTGATGTGACCGAAGATAAGAAAGTGTTATTGGGTGATTCCCATACCACTATTGTTGCTGGAATTGGTAGTGTGGAATTGAACTTCACATCTGGAAAAACCTTAACTTTGAAGGATGTGATGCATACTCCAGAAATGAGAAAAAATTTGGTTTCGGGCTATCTACTCAACAAGGCTGGTTTTACTCAGACTATAGGAGCAGATTTATTTACTTTAACTAAGAACAATGTATTTGTAGGAAAAGGTTATGCTACTGAAGGCATGTTTAAGTTGAATGTTGAGATTAATAAAGTGAATGCTTCTGTTTACTCCTTGTGTACTTTTAATGTTTGGCATGCTCGTTTTTGTCATGTTAATAAGCGAATCATTAAAAATATGAGTAACTTAGGATTAATTCCAAAATTGAATCCGAATGAATTTCTTAAATGTGATTATTGTAGTCAGGCAAAAATCACAAAAACACCTCATAAATCTGTTGTTAGGGATTCTGAACCTCTAGATTTAATTCATTCAGATATATGTGAATTAGATGGAAAGTTGACTAGAAATGACAAACGGTACTTTATAACCTTTATAGATGATTGTTCTGACTTTACTTTTGTTTATCTTATGAAAAATAAAAGTGAAGCGTTTGACATGTTTAAGTTGTTCATAGTTGAAATAGAAAATCAATACAATAGGAAAGTCAAGAGACTTCGTAGCGATAGAGGCACAGAATATGGTTCTAGCCTGTTTATTGATTTCTATAAAACACATGGTATTATACATGAAACCACAGCACCTTATTCACCAGAAATGAACGGAAAGGCTGAAAGGAAAAATAGGACACTTACCGAATCTGTAGTAGCTATTATGCTTAGTTCAGGTGCCGCCTCACATTGGTGGGGAGAAATCCTTTTGACTGTTTGCTATGTGCTAAATAGGGTCCCTAAATCCAGAAGCAAAATCTCTCCTTATGAGATCTTGAAAAATAAAACGCCTAGTCTATCATATTTTAGAACTTGGGGTTGTTTGGCTTATGTTAGGATTCCTGACCCTAAGAGAGTCAAACTTGCTAGTAGGGCTTATGAATGTGTGTTTATTGGATATGCTTTGAATAGCAAAGCATATAGGTTCTATGATTTGAATGCAAAAGTCATATTGGAGTCGAACGATGCTGACTTTTATGAAGATAGATTTCCTTTTAAGTTGAGAAATAGTGGGGGTGCATCATCTAGTAGCATACCTGCTACTAGACCTATAGTACAAAAAGAGATTGAGGAATCTGAACCTATGAGAAGTAAGAGACCTAGAGTATCTAAAGACTTTGGTTCTGACTTTTACGCTTTCACAGTAGAAGAGGATCCACTTACTATACAAGAAGCCTTAACCTCATTAGATGCTGATTTATGGCAAGAAGCCATTAATGATGAAATGGACTCACTTGAGTCAAACCAAACTTGGCACTTAGTAGACTTACCACCAGGTTGTAAACCAATAGGTTGTAAATGGATCCTTAAGAAGAAACTGAAACCTGATGGTTCAGTAGATAAGTTTAAGGCTCGCCTTGTAGCTAAAGGCTTTAGACAAAGAGAAAATGTTGATTTCTTTGATACTTATTCACATGTCACTAGGATTACGTCCATACGTGTTTTGATTGCTATTGCTTCTGTGCACAATCTAGTAGTGCACCAAATGGATGTTAAAACTGCGTTTTTGAATGGTGAACTAGAAGAAGAGGTTTATATGGATCAACCTGAGGGCTTTGTAGTCTTTGGTCAAGCCCATAAGGTATGTAAGTTAGATAAGTCTTTATATGGGCTAAAACAAGCACCTAAGCAATGGCATGCAAAATTTGACAACTTGATTATTTCAAATGGCTATAAGGTGAATGAAAGTGATAAGTGTATCTACTATAAATATGAAAATGGTCTTTGCACCATTATATGCCTATATGTCGATGACTTGCTTATTTTTGGATCTAATATTCATGTTGTAAATGCTGTTAAGTCAATGTTGTGTGAGAACTTTGACATGAAAGATCTAGGAGAAGCGAACGTCATTCTTGGCATAAAGATAACTAGGTCTGAAACTGGAATTTCTTTAGATCAATCTCACTACGTTGAGAAGATACTAAAGAAATATAACTACTTTGATTGTAAACCTGCATGTACACCTTATGACCCTAGTATAAAACTTTTTAAGAACACTGGAGACAGTGTAAGAAAATCAGAGTATGCTAGCATAATTGGTAGTCTTCGTTATGCCACTGATTGTACTAGACCCGACATCGCGTATGTCGTAGGATTGCTATGCAGATTTACTAGTAGACCTAGTGTGGAGCATTGGAATGCTATAGAAAGGGTCATGAGATACCTTAAAAGAACCATGAAACTTGGATTACATTATCAAAGGTTTCCAGCAGTCCTTGAAGGATATAGTGATGCTGACTGGAATACCTTATCAGATGATTCCAAGGCTACTAGTGGCTATATTTTCAATATAGCTGGTGGTGCTGTTTCATGGAAGTCTAAAAAACAGACTATTCTAGCTCAATTAACCATGGAATCAGAACTAATTGCACTAGTTGTGGCTAGTGAAGAAGCAGGTTGGTTGAGAAGTCTGTTAGCTGAGATTCCCCTATGGGAAAAACCGATTCCAGCTGTATTGATCCACTGCGATAGTACCGCGGCTATTGCTAAGATTCAGAATCGTTATTACAACGATAAGAAACGACAGATACGTCGTAAGCACAGCACTGTGAGAGAGCTACTCACTAAAGGAGCTGTTAGAGTGGATCACATACGCTCAGAAGAGAATTTCGCCGATCCTTTGACGAAAGGATTAGCTAGAGAGAAAGTCCATAATACGGCAAAGAGTATGGGACTTATGCCTCTACAGTGATGAGTTACACACAATGGTAACCCAACCTATAGACTGGAGATCCCAAGAAATAGGTTCAAAGGGTAATAACAAGTTGTGTTGTAATATGAGTCAGATCATGCAATTAGAAGCATGAATATCCTAAAGCGATTTGAGGTTGAGATAATAGAAACTCTTAATGAAGTCTATACTCCATTTGGAGTGAAGTACATAGCTATAGGAGTACTTTTGATAGACTCGCCTATATGACTGTGGAAGTGAGGCCGCTTCCTATGAGTTTAGGGCAAAACTCTAGAGCATTCATTAAACCGGGATAGACGTGCAAGGCCATAAACGCACGGGCTACTAGAACTACACTCTGAAAAGGTTATGGCGTGATATACGTCAGAGATAGAGTTCAAGACTACGAGTCACTCTAGTAAAATTTGAACTATACTCACTACGCAAAGGTTCAAATCGAAAGATACCTCTGCTTATGTCTGACCTTATGTAACTGCTTAGTAAAACGATTTTAAAAATTCTAGTGGGGGATTGTTAGGCTTGACCCATTTATAATTTATGAAATTGGCCCATGCATGTGTCTTTAAGTTTTTTCAAGTGAAAAACATCCCACATTGCTTTCAAAGCACTTGGTGGAGATGTTTATAAGGAAGGTCCTCACATGCTTGGGGTGTGCCCCAAGGGGTACCCACTTTTGTGAAAGGGTGAGGACCTATCTCTTTGGTTGACCACCACACACGCGCGCCGTCCGTCCGATCGGGCTGGGCCGGGTTGGGTTGGTGTGGTGTGGTGTTGTGTGAAATGATTAATTTTTTATTAAAAAATAATTATTATTAATAATATTATTTATTATTATTTTTAATTTCGGAAATAATTTTTTATTTAATTATTTATATTTTGATTCAGTCTTTGTGAACGTTATTCACAACGTCTACTTTGCTCTGAACGTGTCTTCACCAACCCAGTCTTTCTGATTTTCCTCCTCCACCTTCTCCATGAAATCAGAGCTCTCAACAGCTCTTTTTTCTTGTATAAATAGGTGATCAGAGACTGCCTTCAAATACAATTCACTTTTCATTCATTCTTTATCTTTTCGAAAACTGAGCAAGTTAAACAGAGAGTGTATACAGAACGATTTTCGTACGGTGCAATACGAAAATCGTATTTAAGAGGGCTGTTTTATCCTGGAGACGACCGGAGTTCATACTGTTTGCTAAATTCCGGCAGTTCCGCGAACGTCTTAAAGAAAGCGACATTGTCCGCGACTCTGCCCATTTAATTTTGTTCGGTATGTTCCTATTTTCTGAGTTCGAGCTACAACATTAGCTGTTAGCTGTTGTAATTAGTTGTTTGTTGTTGCTGTTAACTATTTGTTATTAGCTGATAATTATTTGATGATGGCATCTCTGACACGGGTCCGAAGGGAGAAGCAAATTCGGCAGCAGCCAGCAACACGTCCCACCACTTAGGCGAAGAGCTGCTAAAATGGAGCTCCATACGTCGTGTGGAGTCCTTGCCAAGCCCCTGCGCGGGTTAAAATGGTTAGCACACGAGCGTATGGAGGCAAGTCACTTCTCGGCATGCCTGTGAAGATGCCCACACACCGTATGACCCCTGAGCTTCAGCATAAGAATAGTCCAAAATGGACTAGGGGACAAGGGGATCAAATATTGTCCTATTTTCTATTTCTCTTATTTATAATTATACCATCTTATTGTTTGTCCTTGTATTTAATTTCCAAAATGCCATTTGGTCTCCCTTTGCCTTGTTACCCCTATTTTTTTTAATTGTTTTGTAACCCCTAGTTAGGTTAATTTTGTCTATTGCATTTTTTTAAAGAGAGCTCTATAAAGCCCCTTCTTTGTAAGGATCTTTAACTTTTATTAAATCAAAAAACCATTATAAAGAAGTTTTTGTTAAGGTTTTAGCCTTCAACAACGAGGAATTTCTATTTTCTACAGATTTAGTCTGTAAAACCTATGATTAACTCCTTTAAGTTTTAGCTTGAAAATAACCTCTTGTTAGTTTACGATTAAAACTAATGCGTTCAAATCTGATCTATATCATTATTAGTATTTAGTAAAATTGTGATGATCAACATACTGTTAGTATATAAAATATTTAATATAGTTTTTAATTGATTTATTACTATAGATATGGCGTAACCTCTTCTCAGCTCCTTAAATTTGTAACTTTTTTTCATTTAGTCACTTTAACTTTAGGTCTTCTCATTTAGCCACTTAAACTCAAGGCCTAATCCTTTCACAGTCCTTTAAACTTGTAATTTTTTTTCATTTAGCCACTTTAACTGTAGGTCTTCCCATTTAGCCACTTAAACTCAAATATTGTAACTCTTTTGGCCTCTTTTTCCAAATCAAAATTTACAAAATTAGCAATTCGTCAAATGCAGTTATTAATTTATCATAACCAATTAAATTATTAAACAACTAACCCCATAATTTGGACATCCATAAAACAATCTTCTCAGATTTGAGGGTTTTCATGATACTTTAAGTGGTGAAATTTTACCGTTATACAACCTAGAGGAATAGAAATTTAATATCCTACATGCCTCCTAATGTTTGGAAAGACAACAAGTGGCACGTAAGTGCCATGTAAGCTTATAAGGGCTAAAGGTGTCTCATTTGTTGAGTTTAAGTGGCTAAATGGGAACACTCTAAGTTTAGGTGGCTAAATGGAAAAAAATTACAAGTTTAAAGGGCTGGGAAGGGGTTAGGCCTAGATTTTATAGTTTTTTTATTTGTTTTTTTGAAATTCTTTTTTATTTGTTTTTATTTCTAAACTATAATTTTTTAATTACTTACATTGGAACATACTACTTTTTTTTTATATAAATAAAATTTCTTCTAAAAACCCATGATTGTACACATCAATCATTTTTTTTATAAAAGTAATTTGTTTTTTTTATAAAGTTTCAAATGACAGTTTTTGTCTGTTTTATTTTTATTCACCAACAAAATGACTATTCTCAACTTGAATTTCTTTTTATTTATTTTAATTTTTACTTTTGTCACAACTTTTTTATTGGCAAAAGCTAAGGACATGAATTGTGGTTCGCACCTTTGGGTTATTGACCCTTTTTTTAAGTAATAATTGGCAGCCCTCCATTTCATCTTTCTATATTTTTTTTAAGGTCAAATAAAACCTCGGTGGTTTTACTAATTTTTAAATAAAGGTCTGTAATTTACTTTTTATTAAAACGGGGATTGAGGTTTTCAACTTCAGCAAAATAAGGACTTTTCGATTATATTAATAAAATCACTCTTGACGACTTTAAAAATAACATATTTTAAGAACTACTAATATTCTAAGCAACTTTAATTCTTCAACTTTTTTATTTTGAGATTATTTAGATGATGTTTGGTAAAGAGAGAAAGTTCAAAAAAAGATGATTTTCGAAAATCGAAAATGTAGTTCCATAGAAAAATATGACATTGAACAACTTTAATTCTTGAAAATTTTCATTTTCAGGTAGTTAAAGATGGTTTTAATAGCATTAATCCAAGTGCGAAACCTCAATCTTCGTTTTGACAAAAAAGTAAATCACAGTCCTTTATCTGAAAATTAGTCAAACCACAGGGTTTTATTTGAAATTTACTCTTATTTATTATTATTATTATTATTGTTGTTTTTTTCTTAATTTGTTGATTTTATTATTTTTTCTCACAACCTTCCTATTAATTCTCTATTTAGTATTTAAAATCTTTCCAAGAAATGATTCAGACGTTTCTTCCCACAGTTTTTAATTGTTCACTTTCTTTGTTTTTAGTCAAAAGAGAAATAGACATCTAGCAAATAATATTAATTTCTCTCTTGAATAAATATAATAAATAAGTAATTCAAAATATTCGAATAATTTTCAGATATGCAATGTTATATGAGTTAGACCTCTTAATGGACCGGGATGGGCCGAGCTTGAACCAGATCCAATGGGCTTTCGTTTAAACATACTCAATCTAAGTCAAGTGCAATCTGTTGTTAATTTAAAAAGGCTCTGAGCTCGGATTTAATCATCAAATCCAAACCAACCAAAATAAATTCACCAAAGAAATAATATATATTTTTTAATAAATTAAAATTAAATTTATACCTAAAAATAAATATTTAATATATAAAAATATAAGTTTAATCATTAAAATTAATAGCATTGGCCCATTTGAGTCGACAAATCTTATTTCTATAAATTCTAAACTCATTCTGTAAATACGCAGGTTTTGACGACTTAAATCGAGTTGGGTTTGATATTAATTTTCTTATCTAAGTTCGACTCAATGGAAGCCGATACGAGTGAATACCTGGACCTATACTGTTGTTCTAGTAAACAGAGTTTTTGTTCAAAGCTCATTCATGGGAGGCAAATAAAAAGCTTCCACCCATTGTGGATTTTGTAAGATTTTTTACCTTTCTCGTTTCTTGTTGTACTTGTTCTTTTCGTATCTACTGAAGCTAGGCATTTTCATCAAAAAAAAAATCTCCTCAAAAAAAAAAAAAAACTTGTGCTTAGTAATATTATAATCAAATATAAAATTCACTTAATTTTTTTTGCATGAAAGATTGGGACGCGATTAAGTAGCTAGACATCCCAACTAGGTTGGCACCCCTAACACACCAAATCAACCCGAAGTATTATTAATAAAAAAAAGGAAAATTACAAAGGGAGGAAAATGAAAATAAAAAATGTTCAAAACAGAAAAATTAAGGAAAACGAACATGAGTAACATTACATAGGTCGTCAAAAACAGATGATTAACAAAAATGAGGAGCCGAATGCCACCATGTAAGAGCCGTAGCCGTTTTGCCAAAACGGGCAAGTTGATCCGCCGCCTGATTGCACTCTTGATAGATATGAGTGACTCTGCAATTCATATTCGAGAATCTAGATACACACTGAAGTCAGTCTTGTCTAATTTTTCAGGGAGCCATGGTAATCAATTTTACATTGCTAATGTAGAATTACTATACAACATCAAAATGACTGTTGATGACCTCAACATGAAAAATTTCAAGAGTTAAAGTTTTTTTTTTTTTGAGGAAAATGCCATATATTAATGTCTGAAAACATCGTTACAAAGTAATGGATATACAATATTCGGACTATCACCGTATAATATCATGCGCCTCTGAAAATCACTTGCCCACCTAGCTAAACTATGTGCTACCCGATTCCCCTCCCTCCTAATAAAAGTAAAGGTGCAAGACCTGAATGTCTCCGCTAAACATAAAGCATCCAAGTATAGGAAGTGGAGATTCCGGGATGGGTCCACATTTCATATGGAACGATATTTTTGTATTTTCTAAAATCATAATTTTCATGATTTTTTCTTTCTAAATAGCTATTTTTTTCTCTTAATCAAACAACACGTAAATGACCTAAACCCCACTTAATGAAGTGATGAAAATGTTAAAAAAGACTTTCATATTAGTAAAATGTAAAGTACTTTTATGTCCAATTTTGAAATTGAGTAACCATACAATTAATAAGAGCAAAGTCGAATCACAATGAGTTAGAATTTGTGTAATTAGTTAAATACAGTAAAACATGTATATAGTAATACTCTATGTAGGAATAACCTCTATTTTGTTATAAAAAAACTCGGTCTCAACTTGGTAACAAGCTCTATTAGCAAACTCTATTTAGTAATAATCTCACAATTGTTATGCAAATAGCCGGTCCCAAGTGTATTCCTATATACAGTAAAACCTCTATATAGGAATAACCTCTGTTTTGTTATAAAAAAAACTCGATCCCAACTCGATGTCCTATGATTCAGAATATCCCCGGGCAAGTATAAAAACAGATAATAATCTTTATTACCAAACTCTATTTAATAATAACCTTCCAATTTTATTTTTTTTGTTTGAATCAAAGAATACGTTTTTATTGAGCTTCAGCTAAAAGAATGACAGACAAAAAAGGGGGCGGACCAACCCATACCCCACGAACAGACTGCGAAACTACAGCTCTAGCTAAACAATGCGCTGCAGAATTTGCTGAATGTTTAACAAAAGAAATTGAGACATTAACTAATGCTCGCATCTAGACAAGACAATCAGAAATTACATCACAAAGATATGAAGATTTTACTAACGAGTTGTTGATTGCTTGGACCACAGAAATGCAGTCTGACCGAATCTCAACATTCTTTAGGTCATGTGCTTTAATCCAAGATAGCGCTTCCCGGATAGCAATTGCTTCAGACATTATTGGTTCGTATAAACTGTCAAGAGGCCCATGAGATGCACATAAACATCCTCCACTGTTATCCCTGATCAGAAAGCCAAAGGAACTGTGTCCAGCTTCAGCAAATATCCCCGCATCCACATTACAAACAAGGGCATCTCCCACCGGCTTCACCCAAACGGTATCTGCTCGTGCCATATTAAACATCCGTCCTGCACCAGAAGCGCGAGCCTCATGCCAACCTTCCCTTTCCCGTTTTGCGAATTCCGCTATCCTTTCAGGAAGGTCCGAATTCCCTCGCCACACCTCCTGGTTTCTTTGCTTCCACAATGCCCATAACACCCAGGACTACTCATTCAAAGTTGAATTACCCCCATTCGATAGAGCAGCACTAATCCATTCAACGCACGACCCTACCTGATCCATACGGTTATCACCGTAAAAATAAGCCCACGTTCGCACAGCCTTCACGCATTTAAGGAAAGCATGATTTTCGTCCTCACCAGGCAGTTTGCAGATGGGGCAGAAATTAGCCAACGAGCTGTGTCGCCACTCTAAATTCGACATCGTGGGAAGACAGCGGGTAATCAGTCTCCATATGAAGTTCCTAATTTTTGGGGGCACCGGTAAGTTCCATATCCCTTTCCAGTTGATAGTAGGCTGAATAACAGAGGCTGTAAAATCTTCCATAGCAACACGATAACCACTTTTTACAGAATAGTTTCCGAGTCTTTCTTCATGCCACAGCCAACCGTCTTCTTTAGCCATGTCCCTTCTAGGAATAGAACAAATCAGTTTCCGATCACGTTCTGAGAAATGTTCAGCAAGAATGTCCCTATCCCAACTCCCATTTTCTGTGAGAAGTGAATTCACATACCCATCTCCAAACGTGAGATCCGTCAAGCTGTCGGGGAAAGGGGAAGCAGTGTCCGGGAGCCAAGGTTCGGTCCATATATTCGTGCCTCTTCCATTTCCGATTTTTTTTCCTAATGCCCTTTTTTAACAGTTCCCTGCCACGCAATATACTCCTCCAAATGAAAGATGGGTTATGCCATGTGTCAGCCATCAGGAATTGAGACGAGGGGAAATACTTAGCTTTTAGAATACGCGCCACCAGAGACTGCGGTTGAACCAAAATCCTCGACCCCTGTTTTGCTAAAAGAGCTAGGTTGAAACTACGGAAGTCCCTAAAGCCCATTCCACCTTTAGATTTTGATGTGCACATTTGTTTCCAATTCATCCAAAAAATGCCCCTACTGGTAATATCCGGAATTTTTAGAAATATTTTTAAATATGGGGACTAAATTATTTATTAGTTTTCCTTTGAAGAAATAGAAAAATCAAACTTCTACTTTATAAAATTTGAAATATATATATATATATAAATAAACTATATAAGTTATTTAACTAGATTGATCTAGATAATTATATCTGTATATTATTATGTCTCATATTTATCCTCCTTAAACAAAATGATTATTTTATGTTTTAAATATTTTATTAGATTTGTTTTTATCTTATTAATATCACTTTCAATTCAACCGAAAGCCTCTTAGTTTATTTTTATATAAACAAATAGTTTATTTAGCCAAAACCTATTATGTTTGAGTAACCAAACATATTTATTTTTCAAAGAGAGAGAGAGAGCCGCCACTCTACTGCTCTTCTCTAGCTTGGTGATTAAACAAAAGCACTCCAATTTCGATTCTCAATTGGGTTATTGCTATCAATTACAGAAAGTTTGATGTTGTTAGATGGATTGAGGAGAATGTTAATTAACTCAGACTTGGATCTAGCTCTTACTCTGAATATCAGGTGAGTGGTAATTATAGTACATGGCGCTATTTGATTGAAATATCAGATTGATTACTGTTTATCAAAAATTGACATTTGATTTTATATTATCTTTTTAAAAGCATATAGCTTGAACCTTCTGTTTACTAAATATCCTTAGTATTAGAGCGTATATTCTGGGAACAGACCTTTATATTTGATTTGTTTTACTATCAGTTACAATGAAATTGTTAAGATTTTGATTTGATATGATTTGTACTTTCTGATACGCAATTTGTCGTAGTTATTATTTTTATTTTAGAAATCTGATAATTCGTTCAATCAGTTATGATTTTCTGATTTATATATATATCCTATATGTTTTTCAAACTGGTACAAGTGCTCAGTATATCTGTATCTGTTATCTGGCCTCTCACCGATCTTCATAACATTAGGTCTTTGCATCTGTCTTTGAGTCAGGTTGTCAGCTGTCAGTTTGTCGTCAGTTGTGTCAACATTAGAATCATGCATAAGATCGGTGAAGGCAATTATCTGTTATCTGTATCTATTATTGGTAGCGCGCTTACCATTTATCTGGCCCTGGTGGTGTGCAGTATCACCACTCTGTTACACTGTACCATGTGTTTTAAAGCTTTTGCCTTATTTTCTGATTATTCTATTATTTGAAATTTTGAAAGGCTTCAGGATTGTGTTTGACAATTGAATTCCAGTATTTTGAATTGATTATCTTATATTGACCATTTACTTTAACTGATTTTGAAATACTATATTTTGAACTATAATCGCCATGATTTAAGGGTATCAGCCTGCCTGTCTGTTTCTTTTTTGTTGTGTGCTGTAGCTACTACTCACTGAGGTTTTCGCTCGCAGAGACGAAAATCTCATACGACGTTGAATCTTTCTTTTTCAGATTAAGGTCCATGTTCGTGAGGTAACCCTTGGATTGATGTTGAAGGAGACTGCTTAATAATTTAGATTTATATTATTTTTGGAGACTTTTGATTATTGAGATTTGACTTGAATAGCTAGGTTCCTTTAAGATGTATGATGTAATTTCAACGAATTTGATATTCTGTTAGTAAATTTTGGAATTTCCATTAGTTCAGAATTAAGGCTAGCATAGGTTAAAGTTAATTGAATTTATGCGATGGTCATGGCCTGGGTTGGGTCGTGACAAAGGTGGTATTAGAGCCAGGTTTAAATTTTATGAGTTGTTATTATGTATCAAGTTACCCTTTAGGAGTAGTGTCTTATTCAAATGTTTGGGTTCTAGATAATCTAGTTTTCTGATGTGCATATAATTTGTAAGTTAAGTTAAGTTGATTATATTTTTTTTGGGCCTTTCGCATGAGTAAAGGGTGTTTGAGGTATTCATTGTTTTAAATGACTAAGGAGAATAGTAGGGACTTCAAGTTCGTTTAGAGATTTAATGTGGCAGATAGGATAATTTGAGTTTATGTGGTTTGGGAAAATACATGAAAGTGTAATTGGAGCTTTAGTGCTTTACATATTCAATATATATAATTGAATATTATGAATTTGTGGGTTTTATGAGTGGAGTCATTCCTTGGTCTGATTAAAAATTGAATTTATTTTCCTAGGCTTTCAATATGGGTCCAGGTACTTCAGAGTTAAAAAAAAAACAAACAAACAAGTATGAGTTAATATAATAGAACATAGTGTTTTACTATAAGGTTTTAGATAGTAAAATTAAAATGTTTGAGGATCCTGATTAATATTTTGATGACTATAAGTTTTGTGTCTATGGTTAAAGATATGTATATGACATTTAAATTTATATATTAATTTCGGTATTAATGGCCAAGTTAATCCTTTAGTGGGTGTTTCATCATAGCTTATAGTGTTATATGCCAATCAATTATGGATTCAATGTAGAAATTGAATCACTTTATAGATTTTCAGGACTATGTGTGGCTAGAGCTGTTATTTAGAGTTGTTTTGATCAATGATTTTGATTTCATAATTGAGGTATATTGTGTATAATGCTTATACGGTTTGATGCATTAAAGTGGATTTGATTTGGAGTTGGTAATGTTTTATGGGTCAAAAAGACATGGCATGGTTATAGAATTTTAGGCATTTGTGTTGGTAACGATTAGTTTTGAGGTTCTTAAATTAAAGTTTTAGTTATTATAAGGTAGTCTTTGGAGACTAGGGAGTAGATTGGAGATTAGGACTAATGTATTAAAAGATTAAGAAGAGAGAATAAATGATATTGAGTTGGTGAGACTCTGTGATTCATTATCATTATGGTTATCATTATTATTTTACAGTAAAAGAAATGAAATGAAATTTGTGTTATTTATATGTTTGAATACTGATTACATTACCTTTTTTTACAAAAAAAAAAAAAAAATCCACTCGTATAAAGATTTCTTTTACATCCTTAATATTTAAATGACATTTAATTATATATAATATTTTTTTTTAAATGTTTAACTTTTTCTTTGTCCTTCTTAATATGGTGTTACGAGTGAAATTGTTTATTACTATTATTTGAATTAGTTTTACTGTGCAGTGGAAAAAAAAATCTTTTATTATATATCTTTGAACTTATAATGTTCCATGAATGTATCTATTTTGATATGTATACGTTTTATTCAAGTTGAGTAATAAATAGAACTATCATTTTTCCTCATAACTTAGAAATGACAATATGTATTCAAAGTTTGAAAAAAAAAATCATTTTCATTGAATATATGTATCATCTTAATTTCTGTGGCAAATTGAATTTATTCTTTCTGAGTTGAGCTTTTAGTTATAATATTTGAAAATATTGTTATATTAAATTGATTGACATCTGGTTGAAAAAAAAACTTCATTGAGATAGTCAGGCGGTAGGTCTTTGGTATGGATAATGTTTTCATTTGGAGTGGGTTTATTGAAGCATTTATTAGATAGCATAATTAAGGTTTTGTAAGGATCCTTCTTATACTGTTTGGATAACTAAGTGGAAGTTTATTGTGTTTTTTAGTGGTTTACAAGTCAACAGATAAAATTGAATAGTTATAGGTTTTATGTACTTCTATGGGTCTAGTTACCCCTCAGGATTAAATTGTTGATCAAAGCTCTGAGGTATATATTTCCTAAGCATTTAATTAGTTTTGATCAAGGTAATTAAGTGTTTCATAATCAAAGCTCTGAGTTATTACACAGAATATCAGGGGCGGATCCAGAGGGGGCGGGGAGGGTCAGCCGACCCTCCAGCCCTCCGGAACACCCTTGAGGAAAAGTGGTTTAATCCTGAGCAGCCCCAAAATAGTTAAAATTAATACTTATAATATAGGACGTGATTATTATATGACATAATATTAAGTTTGCATAGTTGGTTTTAGTGATAACTAAAGGAACCTTTACATCCAATTGGTCCCATGTTTGAATCTCTCTCTCTTCAATTTTTTTATCCCATTTAAATTTTTTTCCTTAAAACCTCATTCTCCTTTAAAAATATCAATATTACTACCTAAGCAGCATTTTTAATCATTATTAACCTCATTCTCCTTTATTATTTTTAATTGTATTTTTTTTAGTTTAAATTGACTATTTGCATCTTAGCTCTTAATTAGTAATATTAATTTATAAGGATAAAGTATAGAAATACCTCGAACGTGTACCGACATGAGTAATTTTACCCCATAATGAGTGATAAAATACAATATTTTTTTTTTACGTTTAATCATATACTTGTGATCTATTACTGATGGATGATAAAATGAACACATATGTGAAGTGTAAATGACAAGATTCATGACTAAGAAGACAATTTGATAGATAATTTCTCCAATTGACCAAATTTGTCAACGTTAGGGATAAAATTGCTATTGGCTGCCAACATTAAGGGTAAAATTGCACCATTTTAGACGTTGGGTAAAATTGTTCTTAGGTGTAAACGTTAAGGTATTTTTGCACCTTATCCTTACTTTATATTGAACCTCAGTTGTTTGTTTTGCACCTTAATGTTTCCAATTAAAATCAAAATTGACTCTTACATTATCAAAAATTTGAAAATTTTGATTTGACTACTATGAATCAAAGCCTTAAGTCGTTATTAAAAAAAAAAGTTCTTCATGCAGTGGAGCCCCTCTGAATTTTGAGTTCTAGCTCCGCCACTGCAGAATATAGTTGTGCTAATAGTATAAATAGCAAAACTGAAATGTGTTTTTAGTTTTAGTTAATGTGTTTTGGACACTATAAGAACAAATAATTTTGAGTTTGATGCATTGACGGATTTTATTGGTTCTAGATTTTAGAGGTTATCAGTGTGGGTTTAGTTATTATTGGAGTTGATTTGATTAAAACTCTATTCAAAACTCTATTTATGATATTTTAGGTAAATTTTATGTATTACTTTTTGAAAATTTGAATTGAAGTATATCTAGAGTTTTAGAGCCCTTATATTGTCTGTTACTAAGCTAGTGAGGATTTAAGTTAATTTTTAGAGTTGCTTTATCAAGGTCTTATTTACTTATGATATTTATGTTGAGTGTTAGAAAACCTAGTTGAGATATAATTCTATAATTAGTTCTATATGCAACATGTTATTCTTGTAAGACCCCATGAGTTTTGGTTTTGGTTAATCTTTAACTAGGAGTTGGTGTTTACTAGTCTCATAGGAATTGGTTTGGTTTTGACTATGTATGTTCTCACAAATGGTGATTGTTCTCACATTGAGGATATATATATATATATTTTTTATATTTGAATTTATATTTTATCTTCGGTTTTGGTGGTCAACTGTTAATTGGAGTTTCTTCGATAAAAGTTTCACGGTTATAATAATTGATTTAAAGCTATTTAGAGTTTAAAATATTTCATATGTAGATTAAATAGAATAAAGAAGGAATTTTAATGGTTATTAATTTTCTAGGTTTTATGGGTTAAGTTTTTTTTTAGTTTGGTTGCTCAAGCTTTAGGTATTATAACGTGTATAGTGTGTCTTGACTATAGTGAGAACATATATTATAGTTTATTTGGAATTCTGGATAGTTCTTCAAAAGATTACGAGAAATTGAAATTTGGTGTAAGTCTTTGGATTGTATGTACGTATCATCTGACTTCCTACTGTACCGGCCCTACTGTGAGTAGGGAAGGTCTCGGTCCTTAAGGGGAAAAGATAAACGGGAGATGTTGGTTCTAAATTTGTAGATTTGATTGGTGGAGTCGGTTTTGAAGTCGTTGTCTCATCTAGAACAGATCTAGTCTTAGGTCTCTACGCCACGACCAAAAGTGGCTGAAGAATTCAAAGTGTGAAAGAGGAGAAAAAAAAAAATCATGCCTAGCATTAGACCATCTAGCTTTCTCTTAAATAAGTTAGAACAATTGAGCTTAAACTTCATCATGTGATTGAATTAGATTGATTGAAATAATGAGGATGTTATATTATCCTAGGTTTATGTGATTGAGGTAGTTTATATATGATCGTGAAAGAGAGTAATGACTTTGACTGGTTGTAGGAATCTTAATGGTTGTTGACTGAGTGTAATATTTTGATCTTTCATAACTGTGGCAATATTTAAAATTTTGAGGACAAAATTTTCATAAGGGGAAAAGAATGTAATATCCGGAATTTTTAGAAATATTTTTAAATATGGGGACTAAATTATTTATTAGTTTTCCTTTGAAGAAATAGAAAAATCAAACTTCTACTTTATAAAATTTGAAATATATATATATGAATAAACTATATAAGTTATTTAAATATTTAATAGATTTGTTTTAATCTTATTAATATCACTTTCAATTCAACCGAAAGCCTCTTAGTTTATTTTTATATAAACAAATAGTTTATTTAGCCAAAACCTATTATGTTTGAGTAACCAAACATATTTATTTTTCAAAGAGAGAGAGAGAGAGCCGCCACTCTACTGCTCTTCTCTAGCTTGGTGATTAAACAAAAGCACTCCAATTTCGATTCTCAATTGGGTTATTGCCATCAATTACAGAAAGTTTGATGTTGTTAGATGGATTGAGGAGAATGTTAATTAACTCAGGCTTGGATCTAGCTCTTACTCTGAATATCAGGTGAGTGGTAATTATAGTACATGGCGCTATTTGATTGAAATATCAGATTAATTACTGTTTATCAAAAATTGACATTTGATTTTATATTATCTTTTTAAAAGCGTATAGCTTGAACCTTCTGTTTACTAAATATCCTTAGTATTAGAGCGTATATTCTGGGAACAGGCCTTTATATTTGATTTGTTTTACTATCAGTTACAATGAAATTGTTAAGATTTTGATTTGATATGATTTGTACTTTCTGATACGCAATTTGTCGCAGTTATTATTTTTATTTTATAAATCTGATAATTCGTTCAATCAGTTATGATTTTCTGATTTATATATATATCCTATATGTTTTTCAAACTGGTACAAGTGCTCAGTATATCTGTATCTGTTATCTGGCCTCTCACCGATCTTCATAACATTAGGTCTTTGCATCTGTCTTTGAGTCAGGTTGTCAGTTGTCAGTTTGTCGTCAGTTGTGTCAACATTAGAATCATGCATAAGATCGGTGAATGCAATTATCTGTTATATGTATCTGTTATTTGTAGCGCGCTTACCATTTATCTGGCCCTGGTGGTGTGCAGTATCACCACTCTGTTACACTGTACCATGTGTTTTAAAGCTTTTGCCTTATTTTCTGATTATTCTATTATTTGAAATTTTGAAAGGCTTCAGGATTGTGTTTGACAATTGAATTCCAGTATTTTGAATTGATTATCTTATATTGACCATTTACTTTAACTGATTTTGAAATACTATATTTTGAACTATAATCGCCATGATTTAAGGGTATCAGCCTGCCTGTCTGTTCCTTTTCTGTTGTGTGCTGTAGCTACTACTCACTGAGGTTTTCGCTCGCATAGACGAAAATCTCATACCACGTTGAATCTTTTTTTTTCAGATTAAGGTCCCTGTTCGTGAGGTAACCCTTGGATTGATGTTGAAGGAGACTGATTAATAATTTAGATTTATATTATTTTTGGAGACTTTTGATTATTGAGATTTGACTTGAATAGTTAGGTTCCTTTAAGGTGTATGATGTAATTTCAACGAATTTGATATTCTGTTAGTAAATTTTGGAATTTCCATTAGTTCAGAATTAAGGCTAGCATATGTTAAAGTTAATTTAATTTATGCGCCGGTCATGGCCTGGGTTGGGTCGTGACAGTTGAAACTACGAAAGTCCCTAAAGCCCATTCCACCTTTAGATTTTGATGTGCACATTTGTTTCCAATTCATCCAAAAAATGCCCCTACTGGTATTATTCGAATTTCTCCACCAGAACTGACTTAGGATACTAGTAACTTCACTACAGAACTGATCAGGTAAAAAGAAGACACTCAATATGAAAGTAGGAATAGACTGCAGCACGGCTTTAATTAATACCTCTTTCCCCGCCTGAGAGAGAAATTTCTCCTTCCAGTTCAAAACTCGTTGTCTGATTCTATCCTTCAAGTATCCAAAAGTGTGCAATTTATTCCTTCCCACCTCGATTGGAGCTCCGAGGTATATGCCATGATTTTCGACTTCCCGAACTCCCAAGGCATTCCGCACCATATCCCGATCTGCAACTGACGAGTTCTTACTGAACATGATGGCTGATTTTTGAAAATTAATTTGTTGACCAGATGCTTTTTCATATAGGTGAAGGCACTTCTGAATAATCCTCGCTTCTGATATATTAGCCCTGAAAAACAGCATACAGTCATCAGCAAAGAACATGTGAGATATCTGCGGAGCATTTCTTGCTATCTGACATCCGTGTATCCTTCCTGCCCGTTCCTGAGTATAGAGTATGGCAGATAATCCTTCTGCATAAATGAGGAAGAGAAATGGAGACAGGGGATCACCCTGACGTAAACCTCACGTCGGAATAATAGCCCCAACCTCCCTTCCGCTATACATGATTGAATACTTCACAGTGGTCACCCCCATCATTATCCACTCAATCCATCTATTAGGAAAACCCATTACAGCCATCATTGATTGGAGAAAGCCCCATTCGACCCTGTCATATGCCTTACTCATATCCAGTTTAAGTGCCGCCACTCTATTCTTACCATGACGAAGCCCCTTAAGTTTGTGAATTGCTTCATATGCAACAATGATGTTATCAGTGATTAATCTTCCAGGAATAAATGCACTCTGGCTGTCAGAGATAATAGCGGGAAGGACAATTTTCAGTCTTTGTGCCAACATTTTGGAGATGATTTTGAATAGCACGTTGCACAGTGAAATGGGACGAAGATCAGTGACTTTTCCAACCTCTTTCTTTTTTGGAATTAGGACTATATGTGTGTCGTTCAACTTGGGCGGCAGGGTAGAATTATGCAGAATGGATAGACAGGTCTTCGTTACATCAGAACCGACAATACTCCAAAAGTGTTGGAAGAAAGCAGGATTGAGACCGTCCGGCCCCGGACTCTTGTCAGGATGCATTGAAAAACATGCATTCTTCACATCAGCAGCGGTAAACGGTTCAGACAATATTTCCCGATCTTCCGCCGTCACTCTTGCTGTAACATTACTCAATATCTCCTCCGTCTGGCTTCCTGTACTAGCAAAAATATTGGAGAAATAATCAGTTAATAAGTCTTCCAATCCCATTCCCCATTCCATCCATTCTCCAACAGAATTTTTCAAAGCTTTAAAAGAGTTATTCCGCCGTCGAGAAGAAGCTTGAGCATGAAAATATTTGGTATTACTGTCACCCTCCCGAAGCCAAAATAGTTTAGTTCGTTGGCTCCAAAACTCCGCCTGTTGTTTAAGCGTCAGTTGATATTTATCTGAAAGAGCAGTAAACAGTCCCCTACTATATACATCCAGTTTACCCCGAAGACTCTCAAGCTCACACCGGATGCGCACCAGGGACTTGCTGAAGTTCCCATCGAGGGATTCGCTCCAATCACTTAAAGCCTTTGTACAGCGATTAATTTTCCCGGAGATGTCTACCGATTGATCAGAACCCCAAGCTTGTTGAACCACGCTGCTGCACTTTTCCTCTAACAACCAATAATTCTCGAACCGAAACCGCTTTATCACGCTGCTTTTAACCCATACCTGAAATTTCAAAACAAGGGCAGAGTGGTCGGACACAATCGTGACAACATTACGAAGGTCAGCATTAGTAAACAGTTCCTTCCACTTTGGATTGATAAACGCTCTATCAAGGCATTCTTCAATCCATCTTTCAGTTCCCCTGCCTGATTCCCAAGTAAATTGGTGTCCCTTCATATATAAATGCTCAAGCTCACAATCCTCGAAAGCCCCTTGAAAGCCTTCCACCAGCCAATTAGGTTGTCTATCTCCACCTCTCTTATCCGAGTGACTTAATATGTCATTAAAATCCCCAATATAGCACCACGCCATATTCCCCGGTCCCTTCAAAGAACGTAAAAGCTCCCACGAGTCCCCCCTCCTACTCCTTTTCGGGAACCCGTAAAATCCGGTCAGTCTCCATGGGACAATTTGGTTTAGAGTAACTGTAACATCAATATGGTTTAATGAGGAAGAGTTTACAGAAACCCCAACCCAATCTTTCCATAAAAGCGCTAACCCACCTCCATGCCCCTGCCTGTTAATTACAAATATCCCTTCATATCCCAGCCTTTTACCAATCTCAACAACTTTATCTTCAATTGCCATTGTCTCCATAAGAAATAGAAACAACGGCTTATAGGCCCGAAACCAGGTCCCGAAGGACGTTAACTGTCCGGGGGTTGGCCAACCCCGGCAGTTCCAACTTAGAATACTCATTGCCCTTGGCGGGCCTGGTGACCAGTTCCCGCACCTCCTCCACTTTTTGACTGATCGGTACAGTTAAAATCAACATCCATATTACCTGAGGTTGTTCGCTGGCGTTTTGGGTCTATGATAATTACATCCTCTGGTTCCCTGGATGAATCAGCAGTGTTTTCCTTATCCCCCAATGCTACATGCCCCACCTCATTATTGTCCCATTGTGCATTACCTTCCGTTGGATCCCTGAGCCATTCCCTTCCCACTTGAATTCCCGGTTTCCTGATAACTGCGCGGAGACTACTGTCAAAGAGACGTGTAATACCTCCATTTGGATCATCAAATAATTTGGGGCAGAATTTATCAATGTGTCCGATTATACCACAAAAGAAACAGAATTGTGGTAAGCGTTCGTACCGGAAAGAGATCCACAGCCACTCCCCTCCGCTGCGTTTAATCTTCTGACCCTTTCTAAGGGGTTTCCGAACGTCCAAGGACACTTTAACGCGCAAAAAGCTCCTCCGAAGCCCAGTGAAATTCTTGGGATCGGCTTCAATAAACTTGCCTATGTGGTTGCCGATTATCTTACAGGTTTCTTCAGTCTGGAAACCAATCGGTAAATCAGCAATCTGAACCCATATTATCAGTTCACTAATGTCTGCTATCGCGGCTTGTTCGGTATCCAGAAGTTGTCGAACCATGATAGTGTTTTGGTTAAAGGTCCATGGACCGTCATTAAGAACCCTAGCCAAATCGATTTCATGATAGAACTGAAAAAGATACCGCCCCTCGGTCTCTGTTTTCGTAATTGTAACCCCTTTTACCGGTCGCCATATTGTGGCCAAAGTATTTTTCATAGAGTCAAAATGGGTGGGTTTAGCAATGAGAAACTGACCGATGATGAACAATAGTTTCTGATTGGGATTCTGAGTTGACGCCTCGCCAAGAATTATGACGTCCGAATCATCTTCAGCAATACGGAGATGAGCGTACGCGGCATCGAGCCCCTTCCCCTTATTCATTAGGAGATTGATTGAAGGAGCTAGAATGATTCTTTTGGATTAATCGGGAGAGAAATTGGAGCGATATCACACTCAGATCAAGAAAGATACCAAGAAAATTAGGGTTACTCACCGAAAACACTCCACCCAGGAGAGACCATTAGTTTGAATATTTAATAGCATAAAAATATGCAGTCGATGATGTGTTTAAAATTGCCTCATCCAATTGTTATATAAATAGCTCAATTCCAAATGTATTCCTATAGAGAGATTTTACTATATAAGTTTTACGGTAGAATATCTCATGAACAGTTTTGATTTAGAAATAATAAGAAGTCTTAATCAAAACATGTTTTTTTATCCGTTTATACATTGATAATCTAGTTACTTACTCATATCAGGCAATTATATAATTAGCAAAATACGATATTTAGAATATTAATCAATTGCGTGTAGAATATAATTAACAAAAAAAACCATGGTTTAATAGAAAAAGAGCTAAAAAATTAATAATTAAATTGATTTGCAGTTGGGTTAGGTTTTGGATTAGCGTAAATTTCACGAAGTCCCTACAATTTTACTAGATACTGTTTTTATTATTATTATTTTGAACTTCAAAGCCTATAAAAAAAATAATAAAAAAATATATCTATGGTTAAAAATTAATTAACTATGATGGATTATTAGTAACATATAAATATTGTAGTTTCCAATTAATAATTAAAGGGATAAGGGCTAAATTTGATCGTAACGATTTTTTTTTGTGAAGTGCAGATTTAGCTCTAACGTATTAAAGAGTTCAAATTAAATTTTAATGTTTTCAATCGAGATTTAACCATACGTTACTGAAAATTTGAAAAGATTGGTTTGACTGTTATTTAACTGTCACATCGGACCATCAAAACATCAATTATATTTAAAATATTTAATGTATTGCTAATACAATGTCCGTTAAGATCTAATAATAGTTTTTTATACTAATATCTGACATATTCTCGCATGTGAATGCTTATTGGGCTTGGAGCGTGTACAACACAAGCTCATCTCACCATGTTTTTTAATTCTATCAATTAATGAGGTTGTCGGGATTCGAACTATCAGTTTTTTGGTCTAAGAAGCTCTAATTTCATATCATAGGACCAACTGAACCAAAAGGTTAAGCTCATAGTTAAAGCCCAATAATGTTTTTTTATATTAATATCTGACACACAGTGATAAACAAAAAAAAACTTGTTAAAATATTAACAATTAAGTCCACCATATATGAGTTAATCGTAATTTTTTTATCCTAAGAGTTTAAAATATTTACAGATCGGTTTCGGGACGGGTTAGTTTTAATCGTAAACTAAGAAAAATATTTTTTCTCAAGCTAAACTTGAAGGAGTTAATCCCAATTTATGGACTAAATCTATACGAATAATGAAATCCTCATTGTTGAAGGTGAAAACCTTAACAAAGCTTCTTGAAGAAGATTATAATTTGATTGATAACAAGTTAAGGAATTACAATGAAAGAGATGAATTTATATCATCTAAAACCTACTGTAATTGCTAAATTACAATAAAGGGTAAAGCACATAGCTAATTAAAATATCAAGATAATGGTAAATTGGGTTAAATATAAAGGGGTGGCATGTATGGTAAATAGATAGTGGCATGAGTTGTAGATAAGGAGTGGCAGGATTAATTGTAATTAAGGAGGAAGCTGGAGTAAGGAGCAAGTTCCTTAAAATAAAGGTACGCGGAGCGTGCCTAATTCTACGCGGTGCGTATGTGACCTCCTGGACTTCTCTCTGAATCAGTATTCATTCTACGCGGGGCGTGCCCAAATCTGCGCGGTGCGTATTTGACCTTCTGGGCTTCTCTTCGGATCAGTATTCATTCTACGCGGAACGTGCCCAAATCTACGCGGAGCGTGGATTGGCTACTGAAATCTTCTCCGGATCAAACCTTCCTTCACGCGGAGCGTGCTTTAACCCACGCGGAGCGTCCCCGAGCTGCTGGTGTGTTGTGTGGCACTATTTTGAGCCTCTTTACTCGCTTGTTGCTCGTACTTGGTTCTTCCTCCGACTTCCTTCGTACGGACCCGATCCCAGAAGGAAATGCCCCGCATCAGTTATTAATATAAACTAATAAAAAAATATATGAAACAACTCAAATTTATCAATTGGAAAGTCAGATATGACAGCAAAATTACCGTCAAACCATTTTTTTCAAAATCTAGTAATATATGGGTAAAATTAAAATTGCTTCAAAAAGTTACAGTGAAATTTACAAATTTCATACATTAAGGTTAAATTTGTACTTCTTAAAAATGTTAGGATTTTAACCCATAATTAAAAGATAAAACAATTAATAACATATGAAAGTAGCTAGGAAAGTGAACATAAAGGTAGTTCAAAAAATTTATTTGATTTAATTTTTTAATATATGGTTCATGCATTAGCTAGCTAGAGATTGGTATTTAACTAGGTTTTAGATATTTTGTTTTATAATAAAATAACTAAAGGAACAAAGATGCTCCCCCTTTACTTGCAAGAAAGTTTCTATTCAAACATGAAAATATTATAATATAAATTAATATCATACTTACTCAAAGTGATTAGTACCCTTCAATCCTATAATTTTTATTATATTACTATTATTATTATTTTGCCAATATAACTCCAAGTTTATCAAGTTAGTGAATTGTTAATGTTAGAAGTTTCTATTATAACAAAGGAAAAAAAAAACTCAATACGCTAATTACGGCTCCGTTTGTTTCAGTTGTTCCTATTTAATGTTTGATGTTTATTGTTACTAACATATAGTAGATATTAATTATTTTTTTCTACAAAAACAACTGTATCAGAATTTTACTAAACATTTTTTTATCTCATTTTTAGTATTGAAAGACAAATAATAGATCCGAAAAATGAAACAAACGGACATTACATTTAAACTTGTCATGTTTCTTGTTTCACACTGTAAACTTATACTTGGATTTATCGTATATTTAAATTTCTTAATTTTAGATTTCTCATATTGTTATTTACTGATGTAATATGAAACCTACTTAGATCGAAGTTTGATTTTGAGGTATAATGTTAGTTTTGAACAGTGGTGGATTTAGTTTAGTTTAGGGGTTCCAGCCTCTCTAACTACAGTTCCACCTCAAAGTAACGGTGATTTTGGCTTTAACAGTTCCTCTAATTTTGATTTATATTTATAGTATTATTTTAATATTTTAAAAGTTAATTCTTTTAGGAGGTATAATTTAATATAAAAATTATGAGTTTAAATATTATGAAGTTTTTTTCTAATATATAGTTAGTAACTGAGGTATGTAATTGTTGAATATTTTTATTTTTTAACACCTCCAATTAGTAGGGATGCACACAAAAATCCGAAAAACCGAAAAACCAAATCAAAACCGAACTGAAAATAAGGTTAATCGAAACGGATGGACTAATGTACGGTTTTTAATTTTAAAAATAGTGGTTAATGGTTACGGTTACGGTTTTTGTATTTTAAAAACCGTGGTTAACCGAAACCGACCAAATATCAATTAAATTTTAAAAAATATAAAAACATATTTATATATATAATTGCATATTATCTCACTTAAAATAAATACAGGATCAATAACAAAAATTTAATAAGAAACAATAATTATTTTCTGCGACTAAGACTCTCCATTCATACTACCAATTTGTCACAAATTAGATAATGAGTGAAATTAATACACCTGAATAAAGCTTAGTTGGTAAAGCATAATAATTCTAGTCTAAAAAACAAGCATAGAAATTTGATTCTGGAAAGGGATGTTGTAAAGGGAAAATACAATGACTGTTTGGTTTATCTGATATTTGTTATTTGTTGTTACAGTTTGTTGTTTCCTTCTGTTTTTTGGGGAAAAAACAATTTTTCAGCTATAAAAGACAAAAAGTAGTTCTCTAACTAAACATATAAAACTCTCATTTTTAATATGAAAAGGCAAACATGAGGTAAAAATGGAGTAAAAAAAACCCTCTATGTGTCCAATCCATAGTTCATAGTCCACATAGACACAATGTATGCACATCTCCTTCTCTACGGTTAATTTTACCCCTAACGTCTAAAATTATGCAATTTTGCCCCTAACGTTTGTAGCCAAGAGCAATTTTACCCCTAGCGTTGGTAATTTGGGTCAATTTCAGACACTATTATAAAACACATATATTTTTGTTCATTATTTTGCACCAATTGCATATCAATTCATTCTAAAAAAATGATTTCATGTTTTTTGTAATTTAATAATAGAATTGGAGATTAATATTTATAAATTCGGTGAATTTTTTGAATTTTTTTTGTCTAATTCGTACAAGAGACAGTGTATTTTTTATTATTTTTTTTCACATCCCAACATATGTTTATGATTTGTTACTGATAAAATGACGCACATGAAGTGTAGATGATAAGATTCATGACCGAGAAGACAGTTTGATGAATTATTTCTGAAATTGACCCAATTTATCAACGTTAGGGGTAAAATTACTCTTGGCTACAAACGTCAGGGGTAAAATTGCACCCTTTTAGACGTAAGGGGTAAAATTGCTCCTGACCCAAAACGTTAAGGGTATTTTTGCACCTTAACCCATTAATTAATTTGATGAATCAGAAAAAAAAAGGGAAATTAATTATATATCCTTGTTTTCCAACAGAACAGTGTGTGCAAGCTGTCTAGCTTTAAGGTATAGTATCTTGAAATTGCATTAATAAAATTAAATTAAATAAAATAAATAATAAAATAAAAGCTGGAACTTTGTATTAAATTGCAGTTGATGTGTTCTGTTGTGTTGTACTCAGATTGCACGGCTATAATAATGCTTTCTTGCTGTATGCAATTTATTTCATTTTAATAACTTAATATTTTTGTTTTGGTAGTTTTTTAATAATTTATCCGATTTTTCATCTTATTAAATATCTTTCGATAGATGTCTCTCAATTAACGTTTTCTGCATACGTAATACTTGAATATGAAATCTATAATTTAAGTAATTTGAGACCTTTAGAGCATGTTTAGTTCAACTGTTAGCTAATAACTGTTACGGTTGCTGTTAGCTGTTTGCAGCTATTGTTGTTAGCAGTTTGTTATTAGCTGTTTAATTATTAGTGTTTAGTAAAATTATATTTGTTCGGATTTAAAATGTCTAATATGGACATGTTTTAAATTAATCAACAAAAAAAATTTATGTTTGTGATATGTTACTAATAATGATAAAATGATGCACATGTGAAGTGTAGATGACAATATTCATGACCAATAAGACATTTTGATTAATTATTTTTCAAATTGACTCAACTAGGGGTAAAATTGTTCTTGACTGCCAACATTATGGGGTATAATTACACAATTTTAAACATTAAAGGTAAATTGCTCCTAGCTATAAACATTAAGGGTATTTTTACACTTTATCCTATTATAAAATAAAAAATGCATTACACAAATTAATAAAAATAATCTATATAAAAAATAAAAAATAAAGAGAAAAATATTGAACGCAATAAAACCTAGTTTTTCCTGTAATTATGTTCTTAGAATTATAAATAATGTTAAAGAATAAACATATTTTGTGAAAATAAAAAGAATAATTTTATCAATAACAAATAATTACAAACAGTTGTTTATCAAAAGCTCTAAATATAGACTTTTCGTGAAAAGCTCCAAAATGACGCGGTTTAAAAAAAAAAGATAAATGATGCGATTATATAAACCTAACCAAATGCTATATTTCTTGCGGTTTGGAGTGAAACGCTAAACACTCTCCCGAAGAGCTGAAACAAACACCCCTTAATCACTAAAGTCAACCTTAACTCGTTTTTAATTTAGCCCTTGTTTGGGAGGAGGTTAATGGGAGTAAATGGAAGTAATGGAAGATTAAGTATTAAGTTAACCTTGTTTGGGAGTTATTTTTTGAGACTAAATGGAGGTTAATGGGGTTAAATGTTTACTTCCCCTAACCTCCAAACTCTAACCTCCAAATTGGGGTTAATGGGAGTAACGTAAAGTTTTTTAAATTTCTTATCTCTACAGAGTAAATTTAATCTTTCTTCCCCTCCATATTTAAACTCTCAAACCAAGTTAAACATTTAACCTCATTTACATCCTTTAAACTCTCAAACCAAGTTAAACATTTAACCTCATTTACATCCTATAAACTCTCAAACAAGGTTAATTTTTAATTTTCCTTTCCATCACTTTCCTTCCCTTTCCATTACTTCCTTTAACTCCCACCTCCATTAACCTCCAAACTTCCAAACAAAGACTTAGTTTTAGTATTCTACAGCAAATTTGAGTTTAAACAATTCTAGAATAAATATTAGGATAAGGTATAAAAATACCTTTAACATTTATATTTAGGAGTAATTTTATCCATAACGTTTAAAATTGTACAATTTTACTCTTAACGTTGGTAATTTAGAGCAATTTTACCATAGTGTTAAATTCTGATAAAAATAAATCCAAATGTAAAATTTTACGAACATTAGAATTGTGTTGGCAAAAAAGAATACAACAAATACCTATTTGTAAATCCGCGAAACCACGAACATCTATATATCTATATGTAATTAAATTTTTTTTTCTTTTTTACAAGTACAGAACACTAAAATTAGCTCAACTTACATACATTGAACTATCAATTATAATACCATTGATAGTGTTAATTTCTCTTATTCGTGGACATTAGTAGACAATAATAGAGCATTTTTATACTTATCTCTATAATATATAGGGTAATTAATTTATTAGTCCCTATATTTTGACAAAACATACTGTTTAGTCCCTGTATTTTCGAAAACACGCGATAAGATCTCTAACCTTTTTCTCAATAAATTGTTTAATCCCTAATATTTTTTTTGGTGAACTGTTTAGTCCCTGCCGTTAGATTCTTTTGAGAATATGGAGGAAATTAAACTTTCTATTGAGAGTAAGAGGATTTCCACCTTCAATTCTAACAGGAAGAATAAGCGAGAGAGATTTGAGTCGATTTCTACCTTCAATTCAAACAGGAAGAGTGAGCATGAGTGATTCGATTATGAGTTAGGGATTCAATCCTTTCTCCATTAAAGACATAGAGGTGTGAATTGTTTTTGACTGATAAATAGTAAAAGGTAATTTAGTCATTTCCGAATTTATAAATGGTAAAAAAAATCTAACAAGCAGATGGAAGGACTAAATAGTTCACTGAGAAAAAGATTAGGGACCTTACTGTGTGTTTTTGAAAATATAGGGACTAAACAGTATGTTTTATCAAAATATAGGGACTAATAAATTAATTGCCCTTATACAACTTTGTAAAAATTCATGGTCCTATAATGATTAAAATCAAAGTGGACCAACCATATCTTTTGTTATAAAGACACCTAACTCATTATTTAATTATTTAGGTAGGTGGCTCTAATTAATATCTTCATGATTAAGGCAATCTTTCTTTAATTTTTAATTAGGATTTTGTAGATATATTATATAGTTTGGCCAATTGTTAGGCGTAGATACTCTATGTGTGTGAAATGCATGCATTGTCTAGCTATTTTAATTGAACTTTAGTCTTTTTATTTATATCAAAATCTTTATTATTTTGTTATTGGGTTAATGCACAAAGTTCACTGAGGATAACTAATTAATCCAATCATTCAATGTAACAACCTTAATTAGACAAAATATTACTTTTATTTAGAGAAAGTTGTATTATTATTTACTGTTTATTTGCTTATAATTGATAGGTATTACTATTTTTTTTTTTTTTTGAAGTTTATATATAGGTATTACTAATTAGTTGTTGTTTTTGTGGTGAATCTCTTATCCAGTTGGTTGAGAGCATACCTATGATCTTAAAGTTCATGGGTTTGAATCACATAGGACGGGTAGAGGGTTTTCCATTGTTTTTAATATAAGTGCATTGTGCACAACTTTTTTTTTAAAAAAATAGTTGTTTTTTGATAAAAAAAATAATTATTTTTTATTACAACCAAATATATTAAGTCCTTAATATTATTTTTTTAACTTTTTTTTATTTCACTTCAAACAGTAGATATAAACGTTTGGGTAGAATTGAGAAACAAATATTTGTAACTATTTTAAAAAGAAAATCAACAAATATATACCAACTACGAGAAACAATATATGTAAGGCATTACACTCATTTGACTCCCTAAACTAAAGTTTCAAAAACAATTAGAACCCTAAACTATCAAAATCATCAATCAAGTCCCTAAATTAAGCAAATATCATCAATTGAGGCATCATCATATCCTAAAATCAACGTCTGTGACTATTTGATATAGACTGTAATAATCTGTGTATTGGTTCAAAATAGGTTTGAGGAATAGGGTGTGAAACTGTTCATTTCAACCGAATGATTTTCGATGAGGCCGCAATTGATGATTTTTATTTAGTTCAGAGACTTGATTGATGATTTTGATATTTTAAAAGTCTTAATTGACTTTGAAACCTTAGTTTGAGGAGCCAAATAGGTATCATGCCTATATGTAATTAGTTTGGTTCGAGTTATGGGTAGATTCACCACCTATCTATTGACATGCGCTAAGGTGGACCATTTAGATACACTCTAATGCCAAAGTTAGTACCCAATCAGAATGAGAGAATGATAATATGTCATAACGAAGAAAGAGAAAATAATGATTATTTATTTATAAATTCTTAGTCGTCAAAATACCATTTTACCCCTGGCATTGGAAGTGGGACAAGTTCTGTTATGGGTCTCCCTTTCGTTACTGGGAATTTGAAAATGGAACGAGATTTTGGAAGTGACATAGGTTTGTAGTTGCGCTTAGTCTGGAATAAATTTCCCCATTTCTCTTAACTTGAACATTAGTATCAAACAAACTTAATTACTCTGCCCTTTTTCACTTATCCCAAGACATAACTGCTGTTAATTGAGGCTTACAACCGTTGATGTGTAAATTGAATTCAGATATTAGAGTCGAAGTCCCAATAATGAAAATCTTATATCGGTCACTGTAGAAATCTGAGATAACAATTGGGGAAGAAAAGTACTAAAAGTCTAGAGATCGATCAATCACGGTCGGATAGAGAATTCATAACTATCAAGCCGATATAAATTTGGATTTAAATATTAATGAAATGTGTAATATGCATCAAAAGCTTCCAACGCACCTAACCTCGTCCAATTCGTGCACATAATGAGAAAGTTATGCTCTACAAAAGTTCTGATCAAAGTAAGAAGTTTCTGAAAGTCAACCTCTTTAGCGGGATCTAGTTGGATCTCTAGGATTTAGTACTCAAGATTAGCATCCTAATAAGACTAATTAGGCTAGATTTGGAGTCGTATCGAGCAAGTCACACTCTTTAGAAGTTCGGAATGAATCCAAAATTTAACTAGAATGATCATTTTAAAATAAAGTTTCACCTTAAAGGTCATTACATAGTTATAAATAGCCTCATTACAAATCTATCAAAACTGGCTGGATCTAAATTGAACTTTTTGTTTAAGAGATACACTTCCAAGAAGCTCTGTGAGTGTGTAAGCCATCTCCTGACCGACCCATGGTGCATATCATGGCATGATTAAGACTACATATATACGGTCCCAATCATGTATGGACTAGGTATATGCGGTCATGTACACTTCCATGTTAGAACCAATCCGGATCACATATACACAATCCGGATTGTTCGCGGGGCTATGTATACACAATCTTCTAAATGCGTCATTTTTGGCCAATCTAGATCCCTTATATATGGTCTGTATTATCCACCAGATTGTGTATATGTAGTCCTATGAATGCATCCTCTTGGAAAAATTTGTACTACGTATATGCGGCTCAGATTTGATATGTATAGCGTGATTAAGACGGTTTATATGTGATTCCGCCCTTTATAATTTTTTTAAAATCGATTTTTTTTTAATCTGAGTTGAGATTTTTGGGTGATCTCACTAGGTAATCACTCTTTTAATTTGATCCTTAGAGGAATTGAAGTTAGGAATCCATGGTTGGATAACAAAATGGTTAGCAACGATGTATGGACCTCCCTGGATTGTAGCTTGGTAGTCCCTCTAGTTCATAAAATTAATTACATAGTAATCATTAGCAAGGTCAATTATATTAATTGTCCCACTCTTAATGAAGAATTCCTTGAAATGTTGTTCTAAGTAACGAAACTCCACCTTTCTACCCATAACATTGAATATGAAGGACCACCTCCAGTAACCCTAAAGAATCCATTTTTCATCCCCCGAAAAGCCACACAATAGGGAATTCGGGGTCCTCTTCCTCGTCCTTATCACCCTAATCTGGAACAACTATCTAGTGGCGGAGCTAGAAATTGACAGTTGGGGGGCTAATTTTAGTCCGATTATTGGGATTAATTTTTCGAATTCCAGCCCGTCAGGGCTGGGCAAATTTTTTTAAGCTTCCAGCACACTGAAACTTTGTCGTTTTGGTAGGTTGACTAAAGATTATAATATTTTCACACTTTTTATTTTATTTTTAGCTATATTTTTTTTTCATAAAATTTAATTTAGAAATTAAGTTAATTGAGCCTTAAAAGTTAGAAGTTGATTTTTTTTATAGATAATAAATTCTTAAAAAAATAAGTTCAAATAAAACAATAAAGAGTCCAATTGAAAAAATAAAATTCAAATAAAACAAAAAAAAATGAGCTTGGTATGGTTTGAACCTATGACCTCTCACCTTAAAACAAGACTATTAACAAACTTGACTACTTTAAACTATTGAAACAATACTACATAGGTTATATATATATACCAATAATAGGGGGGCTACACAAGATAAAACTAACAGTACTTAAGGGCGGAGCCAGTGGCCGGGGGAGGGGGGAGGGGCTTCGGGCCCCCCTCCGGGCTCTAGGCTGGCTCCTCCCCTGCAGCTATCTACCCAATCATCTTCCGAACATGAATCATTCTCCATACAATCATCCTCCTCACCCTGATCATTTAGGGTATTCTTTTAGAAAATTTTCCTTTTAGCACGGGATTCCAAAGGGTTATTAGAGTTTATGGGGTTTTCATCCAGATGACCATCAACTCCTTTCAACTTTTTAATGTGTCGGCCTACTAGACAGGCAAGATTCACTCCTTCTTCATTTATTAGGGTTTTTGAACCTCCACTCTCGACCTCCTTCTTTTTAACACTTATTGTGTGGTTCAGTCCATTCATGTTCTTAACATATTTTCTTAGAACCACTCGTTACTTACGCACATCATCCATTCCAGACCGAGTCTTTTATATTATATATATATATATATATATATATATATATATATATAATCTTCTAGAATTATAACTAAAGCACATATGCTCTCAAATCAATTAATGGAAATTACTAAATTAATTATTAATTAAGAAATTTCATAAGAAGATATATATTATATATGCTCATATTGGAAAGTTCCTTTGCTTTAATTATATTGATGTCATTGTTAAGAATATATTTCTCTTTCATATTATTGGAAAATACCACACCAACTTTGTAAAAAAATCTACTTTAACACTTTTAGTTATTGTTTGTTTTCATTGATGTTACACTCACTCATACATTATATACCATGTTGTTTTTTTAATCTTTTTAGTAACATGTGATTCTTGCTAATTGCATGGAAAATATCTTCAAAATGATGGATTTTATATATTTACTTTTAATTGATAATTAATTATCTTCAAAATACATTTATTACAAATTTAGAGCATGACAATATTTTTTATTAAGTATATATCTTGTATTTTATAATTTGTTGTGTTTATGTGTTATTTGTGTATTTTTTTAATTAATATCATTTTTATGTATTTCACATTTAAATATTAAATTGTAATTGTATGAACTAAATTTACATATAGTCAATAAAATTCATAAATAGACATTATAATATTAAAAAATACATATACTAAGTTTTTGATATATTTTATTAAAATAAAAAAAAACTTATATATGATAATAATAAACTATTATATGTAGTAAGGAATTTTCTTTTAGATTTGAAAATAGAATAATAAGTTGGAGATGATCTAAATATTTTAAATGTTCCATTCCCCTAAAATTTAAAATATAGCTATTAAATTGACATCTGTTTATTACCTAAATTAAGAAAAGTAATATAAGGAATAATAATTTGGATTTTTGTATCATAGCGTTAGGCTATGCTTACTTATATAAAAATAATATACACATCATTGAATATAAAAATATTTAATTTTTTATTTAATATATCATTGAGTTAAACATGCTCATCTTATGAGTTTCTGAATTTTTCTTTTTTTAATATATTACCTTTGAATTGGGTGACTTGACATTTATATTTAGTTGATTTTATGTAGAAAAATATAAAATATTTTATTATATTTATATTACATGTAATCATATAAAATATATGAATACCAAAATTATTTTGCAATTAAATGTTACACTAAAAAATGCATTCTCCTTTTAAATTAGTAGGGAAGAGGAGAGGGTAATAAAAGAGTCAACTACCATTATTACAGCTAAGCAACAAAGCTTGGACATAAATACTCACCCTTAAACGTACAAAAAAAATATATATATATACTATATAATAAACTATATAGTTTAAAAGTTGGTAAATGAATATCTTGAGGTTGATTCTGTTAGCAATTACAGTTCAAATTGACTAATAGTGTTAAAAACAAAAAGGAAAAAAGTTAATTTTGTTCTTATATTTATTTATTTTTAAATTAACCTTCTTAATTATTATCTAATTATCATAAAAAAAATCCAAAATGAAATATATCATCTTCTCCAGACCCATCACTGAGTCTGAGCAGGAGGGGCGCTTGTCCAAGACCCGGAGATGAGAGGAGACGCAATTATAGTAATGTATAGTGCTATTATAGACTTTTAAACTATACTTTATTAAATTAAAAAAATATATATACTTTAATTAAAAACATTGTCATCAGATTCTTTCCAAATTAAAAACGTTGGCATTAGATTAAATTAAAATATATATATATATACTTGATTAAAAACATGGCCATCAAGTACTAAGCAGTGTTTCCAAATTCTCTAATTTACATCAGATTCTTTCTAAATTTCCTAATAAAAATGTTGGACATCAATTCTCTAATTTATCTCAGAGTCTCTCCATAATTATCTCCCTCATCCATCAATCCTAACAAAATTTCTAATTTATCTCTCCCTTCTTTAATCACACTTCAATCCCAAAAAATATTAAACAGTAATATTATCCTTCATCTTCAATTCATTAGCTATATAATCAATTTTGTTCTCTAATCACCTCATTGTCAAACTTCCAATTGCTAATAGCTTTTTTTTTTACCTTTGAAAGACTATAAGATTTTGATTTACTTGGTTGCAATTTGGGAGAAACGCATCAAAATCTTCCAATTTCAAGAACTTACCCGCTAAATTCCGTTAAGTGAGATGATCATATTTGATTTTTCATTTTTCTGTTATCATGCTTTGTGTTCTGAGGAGCATAAAATCTATTAGAACTATTTCACAATTTATTAAATTTGAGAATTTTGCAAATAGAAATGCTCATAGACATCATTTTGTACAAGAAATTGGGTACTTAAGTAATATCCCTTTATACAATTTTTGTTTGCTAAATGTAACAAAACAATGTCATTTTTTTCCTTTAAAAAAAACAATGTCATTTTTAAGTACTATTTTTTTTATACCTTTGACTTTTCTACTTTATTTTTTTTACTAGGCCCCAATTGGTAACTCGAGCATGGGCTTCTAAAATCTCAGGATCGGCCCTGATGTTCAACATAGTTTGAATTGAATTTCAAAACATTCGTACAAAATCTCATTCTGGGAGTACGTTTTAAGGCCGTAGTCCCAAGTTTTGCAATCTGGGCTACAAACTTTGTTACTTTTATAGCCATTATTTTTAATGAAAGATTGTGGTTTTGGGACTCTATGGGTGAAGATTGGAAGTTTTTATTAGATTATATTAGATGTATTTTATATACAAGGGTATATATGTAATTTAGTCAAGTAGTATGTAGTCAAGTAGTATGTAATAGTATAAATACATTTGTATCCCATTAATAAAATTAAGAGAGTATTATTTACTTTACCATTGTTTACATGGTATCAGAGCAAAAGTTTCTTTTCTCTCTCACTCTTATAACAAAATCAATAGTTTACAGGATCTATTCTGAAATTTTCATCAATTGCTAAAGGATCTATTCTGATATTTTCATATCTTGCTAATACAACAAAACGAATTCGAGAGTACGTAGTGCATCGATCGCGCTACCTCGTGAAATCGTTTTTCTTTTCCTGCTTTTCTCTTAACCGACTGCAGATCGTCTTTTCCTACAAACAGTAGCGGCGATGGAGCAGCTTTCCCTTCCTTCCTCTCTTTATCGGTACTTGATTCATTCAGTAATGTAAGTTTTCTGTTTAAAGTTTCTGCAGTTTGCTTTCTCTGTTCCCTGTATTTCATCACTGTTATACTCGATTTCTACTCGGTTCCTGTAAACTTGATCTTTGTGTTGTGAATCTGCTGTTGATACAACCTCTGCGATTTTCTTTCCTGCCTCTCTCTCATCGATCTTCTGGTCTCTGAGATTTGTGGATTTCTTACTGGTTTTTAGCTTGATTGTGTGCTCCTGGTCTTTGCGTTTTATCACTTCAGCGTTGATTCAACAAGTTCTCTGGTTTTCCGGTTCTCTGGTGGTTTCTTCTTTGCTGTTAAGTGAGATTTGCTATTTCTGGTCTTCTTGCGCATTGATTGTTGTTGCGTTCCTTTCTTCTGGATTTCTTGAGAATTAACTGTTGTCAACGGTTTCCACTTGTGAGGCTGTTTTCTACTTAATCTTACTTCATTTCAACAACACTTATTTCATATGGATACTGGTGGTTTTGTTGAGCCTGGATATGTAGATTTTGAGGTCGACGATCTCTCGTCGGATTCCTCACCATTGCCGTCTGAAATTGCTAAGTCACCTGCACTTCACCCGGAGTTAGGTTTCAATGAACTTTCGTTTCAGCACCGCTCTCCAGCTTCACACCGTAGGTCGTCTTCTTCGTAGAAACTTCTTTCTACTGGTTCTGAGAAACCAAAATCAGATGGTAATGCTAAAGCTCCTGATCTCTCTTTTGTTCTTAAGGATAAAGCTCACACATATGTTTCTGGTGAGTCCTCTAAACCTAAACATTCATTACATGCATCTTTTGTACAAGATGAGTATACTTAGTCTCTTCTGCTTACTACGGTGGATAATCCCGGGATTTGCCTTGTTACGGCTCCCTTGACTGGTACGAATTACATAACTTGGAGTATGGCGATGTTGCTTGCACTCTCCACTAAAGAGAAGTTGAATTTTGTTCTTAATGATGACTTTACTCCTGCTCGTACTTCTCCTGAGTATCCTTAATGGAAACGAGCAGACTCTATGGTTATCTCATGGATTTTTAATTCTATTTCTCGTGATTTGGTTGACGGTTTTATGTTCACATCTTCTGCCCGAGCTCTTTGGAAAGAGCTGGAACAACGATTCGGAGGTTCTAACGGACCTCTCATCTATCAGTTGAAACGTGACATAAATGTTCTCCGTCAAGGCAGCCTCTTTGTTGCAATCTATTTCACTAAGCTGAAAAGATTATGGGATGAATTGGTATATATGTGTCCTCTTTCTATTTGCACTTGTGAAGCTTCTGAAATGTGTGTTTGTCTATGTGTTAAGAAAGCATATGATTCTTATAATGTTGATCTTCTAGTTCAGTTTCTCACGGGTCTTCGAGATGAGTATTCACATGTGAGACATCAGATTCTTCTTTTAGATCCATTACCTAACATTCACAAGGCTTATTCTATGATTCAAAATGTTGAAAAACAGAAAGAGGTATATTCTGATGTTTCTCAATTAGAGATTGTTGCTCACACTTCTCATACCAAATTTGCTGCTACTCCGTCCTCCACTTCTACTCGGGGACAGAAACGAGATTCCGGTAATAAAGCTGATCGTTTTTGCACTCACTATAACAAACTCGGTCATGAGAAGGACACTTGCTTCAAACTTCACGGTTACCTGGAGTGGTTTCAGGATTTTAAGAACAAAAAGAAGGTTAAATTTTCCAAACTAAAGGCTAATTGTGTGTCTTATTCTACTGATACTCCTATGGATTTTTCAGATTCTGAAGCTTATGAGAATAAGGAGAATCATAATTCTGCAAACTTCTCTATGCCTCCGGGTTTTGCTCAACTTGTTCAAAATGAAGTTCAGAAGCTTATGAAAAGCAAAGGGAAAATGAATCATGGTGATGATGGCACTTCTTCATCTCCTACACCTTTTGCCAACTTTTCTGGTTTTGCAGGTACTATTTTTCCTTCTGTTTTTAATGCAAATATGAACATTCCTCCTTTTCCTACATCAGTTTTTACCTCTAATTTTCCTTATTGGATTATTGATACGGGAGCTACTTCCCACATGAGTAGTCATCTTACTCAATTTACTCACTACAAATCTATCAATTCCAATAACTTGGTACATTTGCCCGATGGTTCCAAAAGTATCATCAAACATGTTGGTTTGGTTACTATTGGACCTAATTTTACATTACAGAATGTTCTTCACATTCCTACTTTTACACATAATTTGTTATCTGTTGGCAGATTGATACATGATTCATAATTGGTGATTAAATTTTTGTCCAATGTTTGCCTATTTCAGGACCCACTTACTAACCGTCTCCTCGCTGTTGGATTTTTCCATGGAGGACTCTACTATCTTACATCTCACTCCTTTACGCATACTATTTTAGAACAATTTTCTAGCAATATTACTGCAAATGTTGTAACTTATTCTCATACTGCCGATTTATGGCACCAACATTTAGGACATGCTTCTGTTTCCAAGTTACAACATATTTCTGTTATTTCTACTATATCAAATAGTTTGTCTTGTTCTGTTTGCCCTTTGGCCAAACAACAATGACATTCATTTTCTCGTATTTCTATTTCCACCATTGCTTCATTTGAATTGTTACATATTGATCTATGGGGGGCATATAAATTGCATTCTTTAACTGGAGCAAAATACTTTCTTACTATTGTTGATAATTTCACACGTGCAACGTGGACAATTTTACTCAATACTAAAGATCAAGTTTTTTTCGCTATTTCATCTTTTGTCTCCCTAATTGAAACTCAGTTTCAGGTGAAAATTAAACAAATACGTACCGATCATGGTACCGAATTTCTTAATAAAACTTGTTTCAAATTTTTTCATTCCAAAGGCATTCTACATCAGAAATCATGCATGTATACGCCTCAACAAAATGGCATTGTTGAACGCAAACATAAACACTTGCTTGAAATTACTCGGGCACTTCTTTTTCATGCTTCTTTACCTAAGCAATTTTGGGGAGAGGCTTTATTGACAGCCACATACCTCATAAATATCTTACCTACTCCTTTGTTAAATTGGTTATCACCATATGAAAAATTACATAATAAAGTTCCACCTTATGGTTTTTTAAAAACCTTTGGCTGTCAATGCTATTTTTCTAATCTTCATCCCTCTCGGGACAAATTGGATCCACGTGCATTTTTCGGAATTTTTTTGGGATACGCTTTTGACCATAAAGCATATAAAATTTACAATCCTTTAACTAAAAAAATTATCATTTCACGAGATGTCGCCTTCCATGAAACTATTTTTCCATATTCCTCTATTCCTACTACTACACCTCCTACATTTTCTTTACCATTACCTACATTCTTCCCATACCCGGATCCTCCTACTCCGCTCACCCCTATCACCACTTCTTTACCACTTGACCCGGATTCTCATACTCCGAACATTTCTACACCCACTTCTTTACCACCCGACTCTTCATCTTTACCTCACGATTCTCTTACTTCTCCCATTAATTCATCCTCACCTATTTTGGAACAATCTCCCGTTCTTTCTACAATTCCTACCTCCTCTCCTATGAATCAGAATTCCCCTTTACCTTCTTCCTCGACTAATTCTCCTGTTTCTTTACCCAATTCTACACTACCCTCTTCTTCTTCTATTGTCCCATTATCCGTTCCCCATTCCCCTACCATTGATTCTAATGTTGAACCTACTACCTATCAACAAGCATGTTCTAATCCTAAATGGGTTCAGGCTATGGAAGCTGAATTACGTGCTTTGGAAGAAAATAATACTTGGGATTTAACTACTCTTCCTAAAGGGAAAAAGACTATTTCTACTCGATGAGTTTTTCGTATTAAACGAAAGCCTGATGGGTCTATTGATTGTTATAAGGCTCGATTAGTAGCACGAGGGTACAATCAAATTCAAGGTATCGACTATACTAAGAGTTTTTCTCCAGTTGCTAAAGTTGTTACTGTTCGTTTAATGATAGCCTTTGCTTCGGCTCATACTTGGCCCATTCATCAACTAGACATTAATAATGCTTATTTACATGGCTTTGTGGATGAAGATATTTATCTTCAACCCCCTAATGGGTATTCCAAAGCTTCACTCGGCCAGGTTTGTAAATTACGCAAATCTCTATACGGTCTTAAACAAGCCGGTCGTCAATGGAATAAAGAACTTACCTCCCAACTTATTGCATATGGCTTTAAACAAACATCTTGTGATCATTGTCTTTTCACTTATGATCATTCTGATATTTTCCTTGTTCTTATTGTCTATGTTGATGACATTCTTATTACTGGCAATTCTTCGGATGGTATTCAAAATGTTAAAAATCATTTACATTCTCTTTTTACCATAAAGGATCTCGGTCCTGCCAAATATTTTTTGGGCATTGAGTTAGCTCGGGACACTAATGGTATTTTTTTTGTCTCAACGCAAATATATCTTGGACTTATTATCCGATGTGGGACTTAAAAATGCAACTCCTTCTCCTTGTCCCATGCCACCTAGTCTCATCTTAGATTCTGATCTTGGCACTCTAATTGATTCTCCATATCAATATCGTCGTTTAATCGGTCGATTATTATATCTGAATTTTACTCGTCCAGATATCAGTTTTGCGGTTCAACAATTAAGTCAGTTCATGGCAAAACCATGCACTCATCATCATGATGACGTACTTCATCTTCTTCGGTATCTTAAGGGTACTATTCACTATGGTCTTTTTTATAGTGCTTCCGCTGATTTTCGTTTAACTGCTTATTGTGACACAGACTAGGGACGTTGTAAAATATCGCGCCGTTCTGTTAGTGGTTTCTGTATCTTTTTGGGCACTTCTTTAATATCTTGGAAAGCTAAGAAACAGCCCACTGTTAGTAAGTCTTCCGCTGAAGCCGAATATCGCAGTATGGCAAGTACGAGTTGTGAATTGAAGTGGTTGTCTTACTTACTTCGTGAATTTTTTATTCCTTTACATCTACCCATTCCTCTTCATTGTGATAACAAGGCCGCAATTTATATTGCTTCGAATCCAGTTTTTCACGAACGTACCAAACATTTAGATATTGATTGTCACATTGTTCGTGAATTATTACTTTCTGGTTTTCTTTCAACTCCTCATATTTCCACCAAACTACAACTTGCTGATCTTTTTACCAAACCTTTATACGCCCCATCACTTCGTTCTTTCCTTCCCAAGCTGGGTCTTGTTTCATCACAACCTCCGTCTTGAAGGGAGGGGGGTATTAGATTATATTAGATGTATTTTATATACAAGGGTATATATGTAATTTAGTCAAGTAGTATGTAATAGTATAAATACATTTGTATCCCATTAATAAAATTCAGAGAGTATTATTTACTTTACCATTGTTTACAGTTTTTGTATTTGAATGATAATGATATAATACATGCTGCTAGGATGATATTATTGAATTTAAAGTCAAGTTTATGCTGTTGAGAAGTTAGGTACTGTGTTAAGAAACTAAAATAGTTTCCTCAGTATTCTGATTGAGATATTCTTGTCACCCAACAGTAGCTTGAATTGAATCAATGCTCGTTGATTTTCAAACATTGTATAGTTTTCTATTTTAATGAATAACTTCGAAAATTCCCTAATAGAAGGAGTAGAGACCCAGCCAAAAATTAAGCTAATAATGTCGAAAATGAAATTCCACCACCTAAATTTGTTAATTTAATTGATTTTAAAGAGAAATTAACAAAAAAAAATAGAGAGAAAAATGAAAAATAAGTAATTAAAAAGAGATCGAAAAATAGTATATTTGATTTTATTTTTTTATTTTGAGGGTTTTTTTTATGGTAATTAGATAATAAGGGAGTTAATTTATAAAAGGCATTATACTCATTTGGGTCCCTAAATTAAAGCTTCAAAATCAATTAGGACCTTAAACTATCAAAATCATCAATTAGGTCCCTGAACTAAGCAAAAACCATCAATTGAGTCTCTATCCTATCCTAAAATCGGAAAATGTGTCTATTTGATATAGACTGTAATAATATATGTGTTGATTCAAAATGAGTTTGAGAAAGAAAGTATGAAATTATTCAACTGAATGATTTTCAATGAGGCCTCAATTGAAGATTTTTATTTAGAATGTGGACTCAATTGATGATTTTTAGCTAGTTCAGAGACTTGATTGATGATTTTGATAGTTTAGGGTTCTAATTGACTTTGAAGCCATAGTTTAGGGATCCAAATGAATGTTATGCCTTTATAAAATAAATAAATATAAGAAAAAAATTAACTCTTTTTCCTTTAACTTTTGATTTTTTTTTAACACCATTAGTCAATTTGGACTGTGTTTGTTAATGGAATCTACATCAAGATACATGTTTGCTAATTTTTAAGCCACATAGTTTAGGTTTGAAAATGGCCCAACCACGGAATTTATTTTTGTACTTTTTCCTTTTATTTATTGGTTTTGAAACTTATCACACATCTATAGTTCATTTTAAAAACCTCTCACATATTTATAATTGACTTATTTTGACCTTTTTGTATAGCATGCACACGTCACGCCATCCGTCAAAGATAACATGTCAATAATTTTGTGTACAAAAGATCCAAAAAGTTAACTATCAGGTTTTTAAAGCAAACTATAAATGTGTAATATGTTTTTTTTAAGCCAATTAAAGAAAATGAAGATAAGATTTACGAATTTGACTATAGGTTGGAAGCTAAAATAATGAAGAGGAATAAGTTGAATTCAATAAGATTTGAAGAGCAATAAAAATGCATATAGAAACCAATAAATGTACACTTTGATATTATTTTATTATGATAGACAGCTACTAATATTGCTATAGAAAGAAAATTAAGAGTGTCAAAATAAGATATCATAATGCAATTGTGTTATGCGCATGATTATATAATATAAAGGGTAATTCATTTATTAGTTCTTATATTTTGACAAAACACACTGTTTAGTCTCTGTATTTTCAAAAACACGCGGTAAAGTTCTTAACATTTTTTTCGATGAACTGTTTAGTCCTAACATGAAGAGTAAGTGAGAGAGATTTGAGTTGATTTCTACCTTCAATTCAAACAGGAAGAGTGAGCATGAGTGATTCGATTATGGGTTAGGGATTCAATCATTTCTCTATTTTTTTGTGAGCGCGAGTTGTGAGAGAGACATAGAACTGTAAATTACTTTTGACCGATAAATAGTAAATGGTAATTTAGTCATTTCTGAATTCATAAACGGTAAAAAATCTAACAAACAGACGGAAGGACTAAACAGTTCACTGAGAAAAATGTTAAAAACCTTACTATATATTTTTGAAAATACAGGAACTAAACAGTATGTTTTATGAAAATATAAGAACTAATAAATTAATTACCCTAATATGAAAGGTTGAAGTATTTTGGGAAGAGAAAACCGTAAGGAAGAGGAAAGGGAAGGGAAAGATGAAAGGTTGAGGTATTTTAGAAAAGTCGCAAAAAAAATAATCTAAATATATAGTAGGTTGGGCAAATGGACTAAATATATAAATGAATCTTCCATTTGATTGTAATTTTTCCTAATATAAATACTAGTTACATGAATTGGTTCGTTTATATTTAGCACAACTCCTTTGTAAGTCCTCTTTATTAAAACTAGATCATTACAATGCAAGTAGTTAAAGTTTAATAATATTTATTATAATCTTTCATACATTCAAACACACAAATGTTCAATTAGATTTGACGCATATAAAACACACGAGCACATCCTACTATGTGTTAAAGTTCCTTTTTTTTTTAAATAAATAGTATTGTTCGAATTGATCAAGAGGCTATAACATCATGTTAAAGAATCAAGGCCTAATACTCATTTATTCCTCTTAACTTGTCTAAATTGATTATTTTACCCTTCCAACTCATCGAATGTCTTATTTACACTCTTAACTCTATAAAAGTGGTATTTCCTACCCTTTTATAGTGCAAAATTAAAAAGACTTATTCAAATGAGTTTGAAAACATATATTTTTTAATATCGACTTTTTATTTTGTTTTAATTTGATAATTATATTGATCCTTCATGTGTTTATTACAATAATATTGTATTACAATAATTAGATAATCAAAATTTAACTAGCCACAAAAGTTGAAAAGAGAAAAAATGAACAATTGTAAAGGATGAGAAATACCATTTTTATAGAGTTAAAGGGGTAAATAGAACATTCTATGGGGGTAAATGGACAAGTTGAAGAGATGAGAAATACCACTTTTATGGAGTTAAGAGGATAAATCGGATATTCGAATAAGTTGGGAGGTAAAATGACCATTCTGAGAGATTTAAATGCTTTTCTCCTGCAATTGCTACTTCTAAATCATTATCCAATTCCAATAACCCTTCTTCCTCAACTGCAACCGTAGCGAGATTTACTGATTTCAAACATATCAAATCAACTGTCATTTCCATCCATATCCTAAAATAACCACCGAGTCCAAATTTGATGCCCCACTTATTTTGGGCTAACCAATAACTAGGTATGGTATTAATATCAGAATCATAACAGTCACCCCAACCTGTGAGTAGCATGGCATGTTCCGAACAGGGTAATCCGGTGATTCCATGTATGGCTTTTTTCACCTTCCCCATACCACTGTAAACTAACCCTTTATTAGTCAGATAAAATTCAATCTCATTAGTTATGGTAATCATGCCCACCATAGGGCCATGTGTACACAACATAGACTTCATTTCAGCATGACTGAAGGCGGTGCTCCAACTGTGGAGCGTCTGCCCAACCGTTAAAAACTGTTAGCAATAAATAAAAATTATTAGAAATATTAACAAATTAATCTGATAGTTTCGTTAATCTCACAAAATACAGGAAAGCTCCTTTTATACGGGCTATGAACAAATTATCTGTTACAAAAAAAGGAGTGGTAAATAACAGTTTAACACCTAAGAACTAATAGATAATTACAAAATAACCCCTAAAGTTATATAATATTTATTATTTGTAAATCAAGTATGCACACCACATTCTCTATCTCAAGTAATGAAATCTAACTCAAGTATCCAAACCACATTCTCTATCTCAATTTTTACAACTATGTCAAGTCGAATCTCGATTTAACAACTATTATTCTAAATCAAGTATCCACACCACATTCTCTATCTCAAGTAATGAAATCATATTGTTTTGCTTGAATTCATATTGAAAAGGCTCATGAATAAGGTTATAAACTAAAAATTAAATACACAGAAAAACAGAACAACAATAAAATATTATTATATAAAACAACCAAATATATGTGAAGGAGCCAATGATGTTTTCAAGATTGAAGGTTATGGTTTCTTCATTTATAATCCAACAATAGCATCATTGAAACATTCTCCAATAACTCTTTTATAAAAATCAACCATTTATAATATAATAGAACAGAAAGAAAGTATGAACATCTCATTTAAAAATTCTTAAAATATGACTCATTTTCATTCTCCTATTTACCTTCTCACTTCGGAATGAAGAGTTTTAGATGTTTGGTTAGTGACCTCTTGTTTACCTTTTACATCTGAAAAGTAGTCGTTTACAAAAGTAGAGAATACATACTTTTTGAAAAATCAACTATTTTTTTCAATAGCAAAAAGCAAACCATAACAGCAAACAGTGAACAATTCAAAATCTTTTTATGTCACATTTTATAAAATCTTATACCCATATTTCATATACACGGTAAACCTGAAATAATCTACAATTCAACTAGAAGCTTAATTGATAAAGCATATGGACATCAAATTCAAAACATTGTGAAAACCAAACCGTACAATGACCAATTCAAAATCTTTTTATGTCATTGATAAAGCATATGGACATCAAATTTAAAACATTGTGACAATAACATCAAAAATTATAAATTAAAACAAACACTTACTAAATGAATGGTCTATTAACACGAAACCAATGCCAATACCAAAAACATTAGTATCCAAACTAGATATTTACACCAAACAGAATATAAACTAAAACTCATTATACAATATTGAACCAAAACAAAACAAGCATTCTCATTTCATCGGACAATATAAGTATCTCAATACCAAAGACCGAACCTTGGTAGTCTGAGCCCGGCTCCAGAATCAGCAAGGGCTTAGTCATATTAGATTTACTACGGAATATCATTTTGAACATAGAAGCATATGGCTCAAGAGCCATTGACAGTTTTTTAGAAGTACTAACAAAAACCAATATATACACAAATTAGGCCAGTCCACGCAGACAATTTTAATTCCCTTTAAAACCAAAAACAAACATGAAAATAAAATTAAAACCATAAATAAAAAATTACTTACCAAATTTTCCAAGACTCCCAATTCTACCGGATGAAAGAACGATGTGTTGCTCATCAAGATTCCATTGATTAAACCTTCAGAAAATTCTCGGAGTGAGAAAAAGAGAATGAAAATAAGAACAACTGACATCCTGAAGTTTTCGTTACCTGCAGAGCCAACAAAGAGCAGAAAAGAAACAATTAAATCCAAGTAACTGAGTTTAGATCAAATAAACACAATATATAAGCAATAAAAGAGTTTAGATCTCTCTGTAAAGTCTCACCAGCCTCTCTAACTCCAGATCTCTCGCAGATCCACTGTTCCGAGCCTGAAACGATGTCGCTTCTGCAATTCTCTAGTCCCCGAAGCTGATTTGCGAGGATTTTCTTGCTGTTTGGTTAGTACGAAGCCATTGATGAGTACAGAATTTGAATTTGAGAAACTCCTCTCTATATGCAGAGCATTTATAATGAATGTGACTGGAGATTAGGAGCCGTTGGACGAAGGGGGGTTAGGTCATGGGAGCCGCCTTCAAAAAAACAGGAAATATAGAAACACAAAAAAATCAGATCCAATATTTAGTTGATTCTTATGACAATCCAGTTTTGGATGATCAATCCATCAATGGAGGAAGGGAACTCTCATTCTCAACCTCAAAGATGGAGGAAGACGTGGATAGGAATCGCAGCGGCAGCGGCAGCGGCGATTAACACCAGGAATCACAGCGGCGGCGATCTCGTTGTTCACTGCTATCGCCAAAACATAGGTCGCCGTCTGTGGGAAACGCTCCTTTCCAAATCGTGTGTGAAGATTAAAGCTTTCACGGAAGGGAAATAAATGCTTGATTTGATGAGTTCAATGAGATGTTGGGGGAGAAATGCGGCTGCTTGTAGGCGTATATATCAATTCGGTTTAGAATAAATTATTTTTTACATTTCGGTTTGGTATCGGTTCTAATTTTAAATGTATTTCTATATTCGGTTCAGTTTGGTATGACAAACAAATGTAAAAAAGCGAAACCGTACTGATTTATACATATTTTATATTTTTATATATACATGTATATATATTTAATTTTACAAGTTTAATTTTTTTATTATTATTATTGAAATAATAACCCAATATAGATATAATTTGAAAGTATTTCATTTTTTTTGTTGAGGTAAATTTGATGAGAAAATATAATGAGTTTTATTTTTTATTTTTAACTTAATTCGGTTTTTTCGGTTTAAAATTGAACTGAACCAAAATATTATTCGGTTCGGTGTTGTCGGTGTAAATTATTTTGATCATTTCCAGTGGCGAATTCAGGATTTGAGGGAGGGGGGGCAAAACTCTATATAAAATTTTTTTAGACAAAATAACATTAATTGAAAGAAATATACTTTAGTACATAGTGCTGAAACGCGTGTCACGATGAGTTTCCGTACATCATAGGATATAGGCTATTTGATTAATGAACTCTTCTGATACTGATAACTAAGAAGGATCTTAGATCCGAGAAAAAGTGCTACACTGGAAATCAAAGAAAATACAAGATAGAATTGAGCTGAGATGAACTGAACCCCACTGCATCAAAGGATTCCCTCTCTACCCAAGCTGAGCAGAGCCGAACTCAATAGGAGTACACTGAATTATGCCTACTTCTCCCCACCCCATTCTCTCCTTAAAATACCCTATTGTATAACCTGAATTACTCTTATAGCAGAGTACAACTCAACAACCCCTATAGAATAACTAATTTCCCAAACCTCTTGTTGATCTCTCACACTCTTCACTATTCCTTTCTTCTAGAATACCCCTGCCAATTATGTGGCTCGTTCATAATTTGATCTAGCAATAGGTCTTTCTCTATCAAGAGTTGGTGTTGATTATGTGGAAAAGATGATTTGGGTCTATTTGTCCAAACATGCCAAGTTTAGGAAGTTTAGGGTTATTTTATACTTTTATCCACTTCTTTAACATTGAATGCGTGGAAGTTCATGATATATAATAATGATTAAGTAGTATGACATTCAGAAAAAAGAAGAAAAAAATCAAAGTTCAAGGGGAAGAAATTTCCACCTTATCTACATGAATAGAAGAAAAGCGAAAAAGAAAACCTATTCTTCTGGTTATTCTTTCAACTGATTGAGCTTCTCTCTTGTATATCTGGTTTTATACAACCAAACATGCCAAATCAATTCAACCAATAATGCCAAATCAATTCAACCAATTCAATCCATTAATCTAAAATTAAGAACAATCTATCAATCAATTCAATCCATTAACCTAAAATTAAGAAGAATACCTAAAATTAAGAACAATCTATCAATCAATTCAATCCATTAATCTAAAATTAAGAACAATCTATCAACCAATTCAATCCATTAACCTAAATTTAAGAATACCTAAAATTAAGAACAATCTATCAATCAATATCCATTAATCTAAAATTAAGAACAAACTAACTATCAATCAATATCCATTAACCTAAAATTAGTTTAACTTAAAATTTAAATTAAAAAGGACAAAAAATAGTTAAACTAACCTGTTGGACGGATTGGAGATGTTGGACACCGGCCGGCCGGAGAGAAGGAGAGGCGTCGATCGCTGCTGGAGGAGGAGAGGAGGGGGGTGTGCGTTTGCTGGAGAGGAGGAGAGGAGAAGGGAGCGCTGTGTCGTTTCGTTTGCGTGCTTTGCGAGAGAAGAACATGATGCTTCTGTGTGTGATGCGCGTCCCCTTCTGTTTCCTTTTCTAAATTAAAACCATAAACCAAAACGACGTCGTTTTGGTTGGAACCAAAACGACGTCGTTTTGGTAAAAAAAATATATTTTTTTTCCCGGTTGAAAGGGGGGCAAATGCCCCCTTTGACTAGGGGTGAGCATCGGTTCGGTTCGGTTACTAACCGAACTGAACTGTCGGTTAACCGAATCGAAATTTGCCCTATTTTCATAACCGAACCGAACAAGTTTTGTAACCGAATTTGATTTAACCGAAAATTTTCGGTTCGGTTCGATTACCGACCGAATAACCGAAAACATAAAATATTTAATTTTTTCTACATTTTTTTAATTAGTTTTCAAATAATATCGTTGTACAAAAGTTACAATTGAATAAATTAAAGGCTACTAAACCAAAATATATATATACAAAGATAAAAGTGTATTTTTTAGGGTTGGACTTTTTATTTATATATATATAAAGATAAAATTATATTTTTTATATTTATATATGAAGTTCGGTTCGGTTATCGGTTACACCGATTTTTTTTTTCAATAACCGAACCGATAATCGATTACCAAATTGAGCTAAAATGAAAACCGAACCGAACCAGAATGTTAAAATAACCGAACCAAACTAAAATTTTGGTTCGGTTATCGGTTTGGTAATCGGTTACCGGTTATTTTGCTCACCCCTACCTTTGACCCCCCCTAAATCCGCCCCTGATCATTTCGGTATTCGGTTTTTTCAGCTCGGTTTTGAACCGATACAAACCCCTGGCTGCTTCGACTTCAATGATTAAAGGTTTCATTTCTTGTAATTGATATAGAAACTGCACATCGCTTTTGAATATGATATTATCTTTGTGGAACACTATTATCGCGGGTTTTAGAGAGAGAAATGAAGAGTTAGAGAGAGACTGTATTCGTTTTAGAAAAAGGAATTGATCCATGAAGATGGAGGAGAAGAGTAAAATGAATATATAATGTGGTGAAGTTCTTAGCCTATCGATTGAGAGCTTACTTATTACTATAGAAGTCATAGGTTCAAATCACATCGGTTTTTCTTTTGTTGCATATCTTTTAATTAAAATATATATATATAAAGTTTTAGAAAGAGAGAAGTGGTGAAAATAGAGAGTTAAATGTAAAAAAAGCAGTATAATTTACCCCACCATGATTTTATTTTAAATACTTGTACTCTTACTGAATTCAAGATTTGCATTAAAAGCATATATATATATATATATCCATTTGCACTAAATGAACACTCAAAAGATCCTTTTTAGTAATTAGCAGAAAGAGGAAGGGTAATAAAAGAGTCAACTACCACAATATTATTACAACTAAGCAACAAATCGTGGACATAAATACTCATCCTTAAAACATTTAGGCCCTGTTTGGGAATTAGCTGTTAGCTGATTACATTAGCTGTTAGTTGTTAGCTGATTACATTAGCTGATTTGATTAGTTGTTTGTGTAGACTGTTTGGTAAAAATTAGCTGATTGATAATAGCGGTTTGTGCAAAAAGATGAATAAGGGCATTAATTTTGGCGCAGGAAAAGAGGGAGTCTATCTATTAGGGTTAAAGAAGTCCATTAATTTTAATATTGCAAAACGCCAATTGAAAAAACTCTTAAAAGGAGCTTTTTCAATTAGCTCCAATTAGCGTTTCTAAATTAGCGTTTTCATCCAAAAACTCTCTCCCAAACCTCTTTCCACCAAACACTCCAATTAGCGGTTTCAGTGGTCAAACCTCTAAAGTTGGTCAAAACTGCTATTTTTATCCCAAAACGCTCTTTACCAAACAGGGCCTTAAGCTTATTCACACCTTAACTTTTAAATAAGGTATCTCATACTTATAATTGGTTTTAAAAATTTATTGCATATTTAATAGTTCGCTTTAAAAATCTATTACATATTTATAGTTGATTTATTATGACCATTTACACATAAAATCGTTAATTTATAATTTTTTACAAATGAAGTGATATAGAGAATGAACTCAACGTTTTTTTTAATGATTTTGTGTGCAGAATGTCCGAAAGAGCCAACTATAGATATGCGATAGGTTTTTAACGATAATTATAGATGCGTAATAGGTTTTTAAAGCCAACTACAAGTGTGTGATAAATTATTTTGAAAGTTCAGAATGTCAATAGGCAAAACTTATGATATTTAAGGGTGTACATATACATTAAACCTAAATACTAAACTTGTAAACTTGATGAGATGCATAAGTTGAATTCAATAAGATTTACAGAGCAATAAAGATAGATTGAGAAACCAATAAATGTACACTTTGATATCCTTTTATTATGACTGACAGCTATTAATAATAATATTGCTATATATAATGAAAATTAGGAATGTTAAAATGGGTTATCATATGCATAAATATATATAGAAATGAAATAAAAAGGCTTAATACATCAATTGCCCTTTGAATTTGTCCAAAAAACTTGATTGGCCCCCTAAACTTTCAAAGTGTTCTGATAGCCTCCTGAACTTGCAAAAAAATGTTTAGTTAGTCCCCTGAACTTGCGTAAAACGTAATCAATTGATCACTCGGTCGTAAAAAAGTAAGTTAAATGCGGAAGATGTATTCCCCGAATCTTATAAAAAGCAAAACGACCAAAATCGGAATATACGATTCTAATATTAGAGAAGACAAGTTGTATAGTTGAGCAAGCAATAACTTCCGTTTTAATCTATTTTTTAATTATGCAATAACATTTTAAGATACGTGGAATACATCTTCCGCATTTAACTTACTTTTTTACGACCGAGTGATCAATTGATTACGTTTTATGCAAGTTCAGGAGGCTAACTGGACATTTTTTGCAAGTTCAGGGGGCAAATGATGTATTAAGCCAAATAAAAAATGATAAAATTTCACATTCATCAGGTTCTCTTTATAAATCATTTTTGTTTCAGAAATTGACAACTTTAATGAAAACAATATGATTTCTTTCATGGTTTTGTTACAACATGATTTTTACCTCCAATTAGTAAAAATAATTATGAACTTTAAGAGATATTTAATTTTTATGATCCAATACTTTAAGAATCAAGAGTCTTTAAAAGAGAGCAAAATTTTTATTTAAATTTTAAAGTTACTTAAAAGTCTAACGGTAAATGAGATTATAATTTAAGTGGGATTTTTTTATCTTAGTAATATACTAATATGACAACAAATAATAATACATCGATAAACATTAAAGTTTGGAGCCTTTTCACAAATAACACTAAATTTCATTTTCTTTCAATGAAGTCATTCTGACATTTTTCCGAGTAATAATTTGAAATTTAAAGAATAAAAAAATATAATTCACTAAATATATGATTCTTAATCAAGCGAGAGATTTAAAAATTCTTCTCCTACAAGTAATTCCTCAAAATCATCATCCAATTCCAATAGTTTTTCCTCAACTGCAACCATAAGAAAATTATTGATTTCAAGCATATCAAGTCAATAATCATTTCCATTCATATCTTAAAATAATCACCTTGGCCAAATTTGATACTCTAATTATTTTGGGTCAACTAATAACTAGCTATGATATTGGTATCAGAATCGTACCACTCACCCCAACCTATGAATACCACAAGAAGCAGGATAGTCCAGTGATTTCATGTGCACCTTTTGCTCACCGACCCCATACCATTGTAGATCAACCTTTTATTATTCACATAAAAATTAATCTTTTTAGTGATAGTAATTATGCCTACCATCAGGCCAGTGCTTCAACAGTGGATACAATAACTTCTATGTAAAAACTGTTAACATAAAAAAACAAAGAATAAAAATCATTATAAAACAATCAAAGTTCACGGGCTTAATTATGGTTTTTGCCAAAATTAAATGTCTACTATTTTCACATTTGACAATTTAATAGACATCACACTGAAACGATGATGTTTTAACGTGGTGGAAGCTAAAAAAAGTTTTACCCAGCCCATTTTTTGAAAAATTACTTCCAATCGCACAAGTAAAATTGGCTCCCCAAGTTGAAATTCCTAGCTCCGCCACTGGACTCAATTTAAGGCGTGCCCCCGACGACACGAGGCGCACAAAAAAAAAATCATAAATTCATAATACTAGTCACAAATAATCACAAATAGTCAAATACCAACAATAAAACCATAAAATGAATGAGTTAAGTTCTAGTTAACTACTAAAGCATAATCTAAATCCAAAAAACCCTAAACAGCCCTAACGAAGCCAAGGCGCGTGCCTAGCTCAAGGAACTATAAAGGGGCGCCTTGCTGACTGCGCCCACCTCTATCATCCAGAGGCGCTAAGGCTGGAGGCGCATGGAGAAGTCAAAGCTTTGGTATATTGACAGTCCATGCTCGAGGCACATGACCGGTGATGAAACTCAATTCATCACACTTGAGCGTAAACGAGATGGAAGTGTAAGCTTCGGAGACAACAAGAAAGGTAAGATAGTAGGTTCAGGTACTACCGGAGGTAACCCTATTATTGAGTCAGTCTCCTTAGTCAGCGGCCTCAAATATAACCTATTGAGCGTGGCTCAGCTGTGTGACAGCGGTAGAAAGGTTGTATTTGATGCCACTGAGTGTCGGATACTCGAGGGAAAAACAAACAATTTGATTTTAACTGCCCCTCGTGTTGACAATGTGTACATGTTGAGTTTAGAAAAGAATTTTTCGAAAAACATATGCTTAGTGTCAAAGGAGGATAACTCCTGGCTATGGCATAGGAGACTTGGTCATGTAAGCATGGACCTCCTTGCCAAATTAGCAAGAAAGCAACTAGTTGAGGGATTGCCCAAACTTCGATTTGAGAAAGATCAATTATGTAATGCTTGTCAACAAGGTAAATAAACCAAAAAGTCTTTTCAAAGTAAAAATATTGTCTCAACCAAACGACCATTGGAATTGCTACACTTGGATCTTTTCGGACCGGTCCAGCCACTCAGCTTGGGCGGTAAGAGATTTTCCTTAGTCATTGTAGATGATTTCTCTAGGTATACATGGGTTCTCTTGCTGAGTAGCAAGGATGAAGCCTTTGAGATGTTTTCAACATTAATAAGAAAACTTGAAAATGACAGAGATTTAAAACTGGCTCACATCCGTAGTGATAATGGCGGGTAATTCAAAAACCAATAGTTTGATGAATTCTGTGAAGTCAGTGGCATTGACCATAATTTTTCTGCTCCTAGAACTCCTCAACAAAATGGGGTTGTTGAAAGGAAGAATAGAACTCTAGTTGAAATAGCTAGGACAATGCTGAGCGAAAATAGGATTCCAAAGTATTTTTGGGGTGAAGATGTCAACACAGCATGCTATATACTCAATAGGGCTTTAGTTAGACCTATTCTTAAGAAAATCCCCTTATGAACTTTGGAAGGGACGAAAGCCCAATATTTGCTACTTTTGTGCCTTTGGGTGTAAATGTTTTATACTCAACACAAAAGAAAACCTTGCTAAATTTGATGCTAAAGCTGACGAAGCGATTTTTCTAAGGTACTCAACTAACAGTAAAGCATATAGGGTGTATAATAAACGAACTCAGGTTATAGAAGAGTCTGTACATGTTGAGTTCGACGAAACTGACCCTGCAGGAAAGACAACTCAGTCCGCCGAAGATGACCCAAGCTCAGCTTCCGCTTACCAAAATGGAGCCGCTGAGTCATCACCACAAGAGTTGACCAAAGGTAAACACGAACCCGAAATTACCTTTGCTGACCAATCTACTCCTGCTGATATTGTAGAAACACCTATTCCTGACAACTCAACATTACCCAAAGAAATCAAGATTCCAAGAGGACACTCAGAGAAGTCCATTCTTGATGCTGCTGAGAACAACCTGATGACAAGAAATCAACTCAGGAGATATCTTAGCAATGTTGCGTTCGTCTTAGTCTATGAACCAAAGAACTTCACCGATGCTGAGCACGATGAATTCTGGATCAATGCTATGCAAGAAGAGCTTGATCAATTCAAAAGAAATGAGGTATGGGATTTAGTACCAAAACCTAGGAATCAAAAGACCATAGGAACTAAGTGGGTCTTTAGAAACAAATTAGATGAGCAATGCAATGTAGTCAGAAACAAAGCCCGACTTGTAGCCCAAGGCTATAGTCAGCAAGAGGGCATTGACTATGGTGAGACCTTTGCTCCCGTTGCTAGGTTAGAGGCTATATGTATATTATGTGCATATGCTAGTTTCATGAACTTCAAACTATATCAAATGGATGTCAAAAGTGCTTTTCTTAATGGATTTATAAACGAAGAGGTATATGTTAGTCAGCCTCTAGGGTTTGAAGATCCAAAATTTCCAAACCACGTTTATAAACTCAAGAAGGCCCTGTACGGCCTAAAACAAGCACCACGTGCTTAGTATGAGAGGTTGACCAGTTTCCTGCTGACCAGGAACTATGTCAGAGGTAAAGCTGACACAACCTTGTTCATTAAGAAAAAGGGTAAAAATACCCTGCTGGCACAGATCTACGTAGATGATATAATCTTTGGTGCTATTGATGAATCTATGTGCAAAGAATTTAGTAAACAGATGCAAACTGAATTCGAAATGTCAATGATGGGGGGAACTCAACTTCTTCCTTGAACTACAAATAAAGCAAGGGAAGAACGACATCTTCATTAGTCAGTCTAAGTATGCCAAAGAAATGTTAAAGAAATTCGATATGGAAGAATGTAAGCCCGTATCTACCCCAATGGGTACTGACACTGTCCTTTGTGCTGACGAGAAAGGTAAGTAAGTAGACAGTAAGTTATATCGAGGTATGATTGGCTCTCTACTTTATCTTACCGCTAGTAGGCCTGACATTCAGTACTCAGTATGTTATTGCGCAAGATACCAAGCTGACCCCAGGGAATCTCACCTTATAGCTGTAAAAAGAATTTTCAGATATTTGCAGAGCTCAGGTAATACAGGTTTATGGTATCCAAATACAAATGACTTTACACTCATTAGATACACTAATGCTGACTATGGACGAGATAAGCTAGAGCGTAAGAGTACTTCAGAAGGGTGTCACTTCCTTGGAAGCTGTCTAGTATCTTGGTTCAGCAAGAAGCAATCGTCAGTGGCCCTGTCAACAACTGAAGCTGAGTACATTACTGCTGGAAGCTGTGTGGCCCAGGTCCTATGGATTAAGCAACAGATTGAGGATTATGGTGTAAAAACAGAGACCATCGAAGTCAAATGTGACAACAAGAGTGCCATTGACTTATCCAAAAATCCAATCCAACATAGCAGGATGAAGCATGTCAGCATAAGGCATCACTTCATAAGGGATCATGTATTCAAGGGTGAGATCAAGCTGACCTATGTTCCAACAGATGAACAGCTTGCAGATATCTTTACGAAGCCTCTAGCTCATGAGCAATTTAACATACTAAGGGAAGCTATCGGTATGTCTAATCCTCTTCACTAAAATTCTATGTTGAAATTGAATGTTGAGTGATTACCATGCTGAGTGATTTGTGCTAAATTAGTAACTGTTGCATGCTGAGCTAAATATGATCTATATCACCCTATGCTGAGTAGACATACATATTGAGTGATTATCATAATCTGAGTTACTAAGCACACGAACATTCCTTCTACGTAAAACTGACTTCCTAGAATCTCAAACGATTAGGATTCTCGAAACTGAGTAAAACTCTCATGCACAATAAATACTAGCACGCGCATTAATAGCCACCTATGATGACGTAGGCGCAATAATTAGAAAACACATGCGCCGATTGTGTCATAAATGCCAGGATACTTGTCGATTGATCATCTCGAGGTCAAACCGCCACTCCAACGTATCAGATCAACTCGGCATTTCTATAAATAGTGGACTAATTCCCACTTATCCCTCTTTACATCTGAAATTTCTGGCATTTAATCTCTCTCTCTCTTAAATCCCAAAACCTCTCAAAATCTCTGAAGAAAATCATGTCTGATTCTCAAAATATCTCCGGTGCCGATTACGACCAAAATCGCTCCGACGAAAATCCTTCATCTCATGCTGAGCTAGAGCACGAGGAGACTTCAACTGAGTCTCATGGACATGGTCAGCATGACCAGACTAAGGGTTCAACTCCAAGCAAAAATCCCCAAGCTGACAAGGCCACTCCGTCGAAGAAACAAAAGAAGAAGAAACAACCTAAGGAGGAGGTATTTCTTCAGGTTTACAATAGTGTATAGAATTGCGAGGTACTCCGGTGCCGCTGGTTCTCTAAGGGATTTGTTGAGGCTGAACAACCCTTCTGTGAGTGGATCTCCAAAAATGGCTGGTCTGGATTCTTCTCTCTCCCCGGAAATACCTTCCCACAGTTAGTAAGGGAATTTTACTCAAACCTCAGGGTTAACAAGGACAATGTTGACCATCTGGTAACCAGTGTCAAAGGCAAGAAAATAACAATTACTCTGTCCTATCTAGCAACTTTGCTAAAGCTGCCGGCCAAAGGTAAAGAACTCAGGTCCACAAACTCTAAACTTGACTACCCGGTTGAGTTCTGTAAACCGAAGGACCACAAAGGAGAAATAGCAAGCACGTGTATGGGTCAGAATCAAAAAATGGCTCATTACATCCTGACCAACTTCATATTCCCTAAGGTCAACTCTGCCTCATCAGCCTCCAATTTCGAGCAAAACGTCATCTGGCATATGCTGACCTACAAACCACTCAACATGCCCGTATTTCTTGTCGGTGCATTCCAACGGAGCACATGTAAACTCAGGATGGGCTCCCTCATCAGGAAAATTCTCCAGGACCACCAGGTGAGCACTGTCGGGGAAATAGAAATATAGGGTACAGAAATAATAGCGGCCCTGCTGTTCGGATTAGCATACAACCAACCCCTCAAGTCTAAGAAAGGAAAGGGGGTTATTGAAGAAAATGAGGAAGAAGTTGTTGAAACACCTTTCCACAAGATTTTGATTTGACAAAATCATCCATGATTAAGAGGCAATTAAATTTAAATACTTTGATTTAATTGTACTAATGTGTTTGTTCAAAATTGAGTGCAAATATATATATAAAGTTAAACAGGACAAAAGTCAGCATAAGCCAAGCTGAGTTGAAATGGAACTCAGCATGAAAGAAGCAGAGTGGAGTGGAACTCAGTCTCAGAAGTCATCTTCAAAGTTGCCAGAACGAAGCTGACCAAATTAGAAGACTTTCAGAATTGAATAAACAGAACGGAGCTGACTAAGAACGAACTCAGCATGGAAGTTGAACATTCGAAGATAACGAATGAAGCTGAGTAACAGTCAGGACAGCATGAAGGATCCGTTTACTAAAGGACAAAGTCTGCAAATCTTCTGCACCAATAATTGAAGCCTCGAAAATACAAAGAAGACTAATTCCAAGAATCATGGGTCAATGAATTATTGGTAAAAGACAACTGGCACAAAAAGACAAGTCTGATGCAAGAAGACAAAACCTGACGCCTGAAGAAAACAGAGGAAGGGAATGGCAGAACAGTCTGGAGCTGACCAGAAGATGTTTCCTAAAAGAGCCGTTTTGGACACAACGGCTAAACCAATTCAAAATGATCCAAGATGAGATTTCCATCTATAAAAGGACAATCAAGAACCTTGGATCACTGGCCGAAGTATCAAGAGAAAAATACAAGAGAGAAAATCTTGAAAGCACTCAAATACAAAAAGATCTTACACCAACTTTTCTATTCTCTGTGTAAATGCTAGATTGATTGTTCTGTAATCATCTAAGGTGTTCTTTAGTTGAAAAAGAACAAGTGTGTGATCAATAGGAATATTGAGAGTGTTGAGCTGAGTACTTGGTTGTAAGTATTCAGTGGTAGAAAAATCTAAGTGCTGGGTTGTAGTACTTAGTAGGAGCTGAGTAGACGAATAGAGGACGTACTCTTGCATACTCACTGCCTTGTAAAGGGTTTGTGCTCTACCTTGAAAGAGCTCAGTATTGGATTGAAAATCCCAGGAGGAACTGGGGACTAGACGTAGGCAGAGAGGCCGAACCAGGATAAGTCGTGCTGAGTAACTTCTAAACTCTTTCTCTCAATATATATATATACATGTGCATGTGTTGTTTGTGAAATTTACTCAGCTTATAAATTGTTAAAACTGAAACTGAGTAAATCTGAGTGCTGATTTGGAAGCTGACCTTTCAAGTGTCAATTCCCAACTCTCAAGTCAAGCAGTCTTAGTCAGCATAAAACTAAAACTGTCTGACTAATCAATCGGTCGTGCTGACTAACACGCTGAGTTATCAAATACCTAAAATAAGATTAAGTCAGCTTAATTAAAAGTCGAAAGAGTTACATTAGTTCCTAACCCCCCCTTGGAACTAATTACCAGGGACCAACAAGTGGTATCAAAGCCTAAGCTCACTACTCAAAGATCTAACAATCTTGAGCTGATCCCGAAAAATGGGTGAGAATAGCACTCGGTTCCTCCTAGGAAACCAAACAACACAGATACTCCCTGAGGGATTATCAATCACTAGACCTCCCCTATTCTTTGGGTCAAATTATACATTCTGGAAGAATAGGATGAAGAACTTTATACAAGCCATAAACATGAGTGCATGGCTTGCAATTGTTCAAGGTCCACATGTGCCATACAAAACTGTTAACAATGAGAAAATTGTTAAAAGTGAAGCTGAGTGGACAGAGGATGACCTCAGAAAATTACAAAATAATGCTTCGGCTATCAATATGCTTCACTGTGCTCTAGATGCTGCAGAATGCAATAAGATTTCAGGTTGTGAGTCAGCACAGGAGATCTGGAAAAATCTTGAAGTGACTTATGAAGGCACCAGCAAGGTCAAGGAATCCAAAGTGAACCAACACATGCGATTGTATGAGCTGTTCGAGATGACTGACAATGAGGAAATCTCAGCAATGAATGCCAGGTTCACTAACATAATAAATGAGCTTAAAGGACTCGGTAAGAATTTCACTGAAGAAGAACAAGTGAAGAAGATCTTACGAAGTCTTCCCAAAAGCTGGCAAGCTAAGAAGACAGCTGTAGAGGAAGCTCAGGACCTGACCACATACAAATATGATGAGATGATCGGTTCCTTGCTGACCCATGAAATTTCCATGAAAAACTTTGAAGCTAAAGAAAAATCTGAGGACAAGAAACAGAAATCACTAGTGATGAAAGCTGACTCCACAGAAGCTGAGTCAACTGATGATGAGGAAATGGCCATGTTTACTAGAAAAATGAAAAAGTTGTTCAGAAGAAATGAAAGAAATAGTAAGCGGCCATACAAGAGAGGAGATAGATATAAAGCTGAGTCCAGTGACACCAGATACAAAAAGGACAGCTCCAAGCCTGTCACATGTTATAAGTGCCATCAAACTGGGCATATTAAGTCAAGCTGTCCTAATCTGAAGAAAGATAAGAATGGAAGCAAAAAGGCAATGGTGGCCACGTGGAGTGACAGTGATGAGTCGACATCATTTGAAGCTGAGCAAAATGAAACAGCCAACATATGTTTCATGGCAGATGATGGAGCTGACCAATCTCAATCTGAGCAAGCTGACCTCTCTGGAGATTCTGAGCAGGAGGAAAACAACAATGAGGTAACATCCTTACTCTTCCTTAGAAACGAAATGGTAAATGCCCTGAGTGACTTATATACACTAACTAAGAAGTGTAACAAAAAGATTAAGGCACTCAGCAGGCGCTGCGACGAGATTGAGGAGGTCAAGCTGAGTGACTTCCGATATCTCCTCCAGGACAACTCAGATTTACATACCAATATGCAAATCTTACATAAGTTTGTCACGGAGGTTCAAACTGAGTCAAAGAAACTTAGAAAGGATGTCACAACCTTACAGAACCAAATAAAAGGTTCAGCTAAGAATAAACCACATGCTGAGTACTCAGGTACTGGTCAGCATAAACAGTTTACTCAATGTAGCTGTTGTGGGAAGAAAGGACACACAAAAGCTGTGTGCTGGCATAACAAACAGACTGTCCAATGTGACTTCTGTGGTAAGAAAGATCATACTACCAAGGTATGCTGGCATGCTCAGCACAACAATGCTGACCACACTCAACATCACCCTCAAAGGGTAACTCAATGCGGCTTTTGTGGTAAAAGTGGCCATACTACAAAAGTATGTCGTCACAAGTTAAAATATGACTTTGCACCTGTTTACACTAACAAGAAAGGACCCAAAAAGAATTGGGTACCTAAAAACGAATAGTTTAAAATGCAGGTCAGCTTGACATGCGTGGAGAAATCAAAACTTTGGTACATAGACAGCGCATGCTCAAGACACATGACAGGTGATGAAACTCAGTTCATCACACTAGAACTTAAACGAGGAGGTAGTGTAAGCTTTGGGGACAACAAAAAGGGTAAGATAGTTGGCTCAGGAACTATCGGAGGTAACCCTAAAATTGAGTCAGTCTCCTTAGTTAAAGGTCTCAAATATAATCTTCTAAGCGTAGCTCAGCTTTGCAAGAGTGGAAGAAATGTTATATTTGATGATACTAAGTGTCAAATACTCGAGGGAAAAACAAATGATTTGATTTTAACAGCCCCTCGTGTAGAAAATGTTTACATATTGAGTTTGAAAAAACAATTTTCAAAAAGTATATGCTTAGTGTCTAAAGAGGACAACTCCTGGCTATGGCATAGGAGACTTGGGCATGTCAGCATGGACCTCCTAGCCAAATTAGCTAGAAAGCAACTAGTTGAAGGATTACCCAAACTAAAATATGAAAAAGATCAACTATGTAATGCTTGTCAGCAAGGTAAACAAATCAAAAAGTCATTTCATAGCAAAAATACTGTCTCAACCAAAAGACCATTGGAATTACTACATTTGGATCTTTTCGGACCTATCCAGCCATTCAGCATGGGAGGTAAGAAATTTTCTTTAGTTATTGTAGATGATTTCTCTAGGTATACTTGGGTCATCTTGCTGAGTAGCAAAGATGAAACATTTGAGATGTTTACTACATTAGTCAAAAAGCTTGAAAATGACAAAGACCTAAGAGTAGCTCACATTAGAAGTGATAATGGGGGAGAATTCAAAAACCAAATGTTTGATAAATTCTGTGAAACTAATGGTATTGACCACAATTTCTCTGCCCCTAGAACTCCTCAACAGAATGGAGTTGTTGAAAGGAAGAATAGGACAATAGTAGAAATTGCTAGGACAATGCTGAGTGAAAATAGGCTTCTAAAGTATTTTTGGGGAGAAGCTGTCAATACAGCATGTTACATACTGAATAGGGCTCTAGTTAGACCTATACTTAAGAAAACCCCATATGAGCTTTGGAAAGGACGAAAGCCCAACATTGGATACTTTCGTGCCTTTGGGTGTAAATGCTTTATACTCAATACAAAAGACAATCTTGGTAAATTTGATGCTAAAGCTGACGAAGCGATCTTTTTGGGGTACGCAACAAACAGTAAAGCATATAGAGTATTTAATAAAAGAACTCAAGTTGTAGAAGAGTCTGTACATGTTGAGTTCGATGAAACTGACCCTACAGGTAAGTCAGCCCAGCTCGAAGAAGATGAACCAAGCTCAGCTTCCGATGATCAACCAGAAGCCTCTGTGTCATCTATACAAGAACTGACCCAAGGTATGCAAGAAAATGAAATATCATTTGCTGACCAATCTATTCCTGTAGATATTGTAGAAACACCTCTTCCAAACAATTCAACATTACCAAAGGAAATAAAGATTCCAAGAGGACACACAGAAAAGTCCATCCTTGATGCGGCCAACAACAAGTTGATGACCAGAGATCAGCTTAGGAAATACCTAGGCAATGTTGCCTTCGTCTCAATGCATGAGCCAAAGAACTTTGCTGATGCTGAGCAAGATGAGTATTGGATCAATGCTATGCAAGAAGAACTTGACCAATTCACCAGAAATGAGGTATGGGATCTAGTACCTAGACCTAGGAATCAAAAACCCATAGGAACCAAGTGGGTCTTTAGAAATAAACTCGATGAGCATGGAAATGTAATTAGAAACAAAGCTCGACTTGTAGCCCAAGGCTATAGTCAGCAAGAGGGTATAGACTATGGAGAAACGTTTGCACCAGTTGCTAGGCTAGAAGCTATACGTATATTGTGTGCCTATGCTAGTTTTATGAATTTTAAACTATACCAAATGGATGTAAAAAGTGCATTTCTTAATGGTCTTATAAACGAAGAGGTATATGTTAATCAACCTCCTGGGTTTGAAGATTCAAAGTTTCCAAACCACGTTTATAAACTCAAAAAGGCCCTGTACGGCCTAAAGAAAGCTCCAAGAGCTTGGTATGAGAGGTTGACCAACTTCCTGCTGACCAGGAACTATGTCAGAGGAAAAGCTGACACAACCTTGTTCATTAAGAAAAAGGGCAAACACACCCTACTTGCACAGATATATGTAGATGATATAATATTTGGTGCTACTGACGAATCTTTGTGCAAAGAATTTAGCCAACAGATGCAAACTGAGTTTGAAATGTCCATGATGGGTGAACTCAACTTCTTCCTTGGACTTCAAATTAAGCAAGATAAGAATGGCATCTTTATAAGTCAGTCCAAGTACACCAAAGAAATGTTAAAGAAATTCAGCATGGTAGATTGCAAACCCATATCAACCCCCATGGGTACTGATACTGTCCTATGCAAAGATGAGAAGAGTAAGTCAATTGATAGTAAACTCTATCGAGGTATGATAGGTTCCTTACTTTATCTCACAGCTAGTAGACCTGATATACAGTACTCAGTATGTTATTGTGCAAGATATCAAGCTGACCCAAGGGAATCTCACCTAATTGCTGTAAAAAGAATTTTTAGATACTTGCAGAGCTCACTTGATGCAGGTCTATGGTATCCAACTTCAAGTGACTTCACACTCATTGGATATACTGATGCTGACTATGGACGAGATAAACTAGAACGAAAGAGTACTTCAGGAGGATGTCATTTTCTCGGAAGCTGTCTAGTATCTTGGTTCAGCAAGAAGCAATCATCCGTAGCCCTGCCTACAACTGAAGCTGAGTACGTGGCTGCTGGAAGCTGTGTTGCACAAGTCCTATGGATAAAGCAACAACTTGAGGATTATGGAGTTAAAACAAAGACTATAGAGATCAGATGTGACAACAAAAGTGCCATTGATCTATCTAAGAATCCAGTCCAACACAGCAGGATGAAGCATGTTAGCATAAGACATCACTTCATCAGAGATCACGTACTAAAGGATGAGATCAAGCTGACCTATGTGCCAACAAATGAACAGCTTGCAGATATCTTCACCAAGCCCTTGGCACGAGAACAATTCAATATACTAAGGGAAGCCATCGGTATGTCAAATCCACTCTAAATAAATCTATATGAAAAATTGAATGTTGAGTGATTGCCATGTTGAGTGGAAATTTGAATGATTATGCAAATGACATGCTGAGTAAATTAACAATAAGAAACTTCTACTCACCAAGCTTGAAATATCACCCTATGCTGAGTTGACATATATATTGAGTGATTATACTGAGTAGATACAAATGCTGAGTAAATATCCTGTGCTGAGTAGATAAACATATTGAGTAATCACCTTATGCTGAGTAGATGTACATGCTGAGTGATGAACGTATGTTGAGTAGATGAGAGATAGAAAATCCATCTACGTAGAATTAAACACTCAGTATCATAAACGACTCATATTCTGGCAAACTGAGTAAAAGCCCACTTGCACTGATAAACAATGACACGTGTAACAAATCATACCTAGAAAAACGCAAGTAATAATGAATACCCATGCGCCGAACCTGTCATAAATGGCAGAATTTTTGTCGATTAAAGTCCCAAGATGAAAACGGCTAGTTCATTAATGACCCAAAACTCTATAAATTGTGGAAGGATTCCCACTCATTACTCTTTACGCCTACAAACTTCTGAAATCGAATTCTCCTTTCTCCCTAAATCTTAAAACCTTCATCTGTAACAATGGCTTCCGGCAAGAACGAAATCCCTAACCTCACCACTCAGCTTGGCCAAACCTCTGGCAAACCTACTCAAGCTGACCCCGCTGGTTCTTCGAAGCAAATCGAAAGGAATATGATCAAGGTCCATAAAAAGGTCAACAACTTGGAAGTACTGAAATGCAGATGGTTCTCTCCAGGATTCGTCACTTCTGAGAAACCATTCTGTGACTGGATCGAGAAGAACAAATGGACCGGTCTCTTCTCACTCGCCGGAAAAACATACCCCAGGCTGGTCAGAGAATTTTATTCTAACATGCTTGTTGATGAAGAAGATGCTGACTATTTGGAGACTACAGTCAAAGGTCAGAAAATCACCATAACCCCTGCCTATCTAGCTACTTTGCTTGATTTACCAGACGAAGGAATAGAATTTAGGACAACAAAAGAGAAAGTACCAAAGGAAAAGCTTGACAAGATCAAGGGGTTCTGCAAACCCAAAGATCACAAGGGAGAAATACCCAGCACGTGTATGGGGCAAGACCAGAAGATGGCACACTACATACTGACCAACTTCATATTCCCCAAACTCAACTCAGCTTCATCCGCTTCCAACTTTGAGCAGTGCTTCATATGGCACATGCTGACCTACACTCCTCTCAACCTTCCAGTGTTTCTAGTTGGAGCTCTTCAACGCAGTGGAAAGAAGCTCAGGCTGGGTTCTCTGATCACTAAGATCCTCGAAGATAAGCAAATCGAGACCATAAATGAAACTGATACCTTGGGAAATGAGATCACAGCAGCTCTGCTAGTTGGATTACTGTACAATCAGCCTTTGAAAGGATATGAAGAAGTTGAAGAAGTTGAGGAAAATGATGAAGCTGAACAGGAAGAGGTGCCTGAAAATGAGCCTGAGAAAGAAGTGGAGGCTCCTGCTGAGTCCCCTAAGGAAAAGAAAAAGAAGAAGAGAAAGGCCATTGAAACATGTTCCAAAGATATCAATGCTGTCCCAAAGAAAGTGAGACTAGTGTCTCAAGAAAAAGTTAAAACTGACCAGGCTAAGGAGAAAGCTGAGTTGGCAGAGAAGAGATAGAGGCCAGAAGAGCCTGAGGATGAAGAAGAGGGAACTCCAGAATCCCCCTTGATAAAAAGGAAGAAGGTTAATACCTTAAAGACAGTTGAAGCTGATCCCCTAGATTGGGTTGTATCTTCCAAAGGTCATGGAACTGACCTAGAAAAGGAAGCTGGGAAAGAAACTGAGCAACAAGCTGAGAAACCAAATGTTGAAGTAGAAAGGGAAGCTGACAAAGAAACCTTTGTTGAGGAAGACGTCCATACTGAGCAGGAAGAACCTGCTGATGTTGAGCAACCTCAGGGTGATGCTGAGCAAAGAGTTGAGGAAGAAGAAACTGTTGCTGTTGAGGATCATATTGAGCAACATGAGCATCCAACTATGGCAGAAGAGACAGTTGATACTGATGAGGAGAACATTCATGCTGACCCATCTCCTGCTAAAGAAACAAAGTTCAAACGGCTTAAGAAGAAAGCCCATAAAACTCAAGTTATTGATCTCCTTGCAGACTCTCCTCCTCAAGATACTGATGCTGAACTCTCCAAAATTCAGTTGAAGTATTTCTCTCATGATGCTGAGCCTGAGTCTCCTCAAACGGATCTTGTGCAAAACCAAGCCTCTGTTACTCATATTGAGGAACAAGCCAAGACTCTGGAGAATCCAAAGCATACTCAAGATGATACAAATCCTGCTTCAACTTCACCCACTCAGGATGAGCAGATCAACATAATTAATCAAACTCCACCTCCAACTCAGCATGTTGACAACTCAGCTCCTGAAAATAATCTGCATCAAAGTCCAGTCACCAATCAGGGTGATCAATCTGGCAAACAGCCAACTCCTCCACCCTCAAGCTCAATTCCAGCATCTGAGACAAATGCGGCTCAATTCACCTACTTGAATGCCACTGAGTCAGGCTGACGCATCATTGCCTCTGCTCAGTCCTTGCTTCAAGAATTGAACCCTCCTCAAGCTGATGCTGCTAGATCTTCTCATACTGAGTCCTCTCAACTGCCTGGAATCACTCAGCTTCTCAATGAACTAAGAGGACTCAATGATCTAGTAAGTGTTATGACCACCATTCAAACTCAGCAACCAAGGCAAGACCAAATAACAAAGCTGGCTGAATTGGTTCTCACAATGGTGAACCATCTGAACTCGCTTGAAGGCAAAATCCAACAACCATCAGAAGTTAATCCAGGGTATGCCACTTCCGCAAAACTTCAAGGATATTTTGCTAAGTTAACTGCAGAACTGACCAAATCAAGTGCATCTGGCAATACTGAGTTTGCCACCTCTGCTGAACTTCAAGAATGCTTTACCAAGCTTAATGCTGAGCTGACCAGTACGCGTGACTTAGTATCTTCCTCCTCTCAGTGTACAATTGACCAACTGAGTGAAGCAGTCAGCCTACTCAACATCAACAAAGCACAGATGGATGTTGATCCAGTGTCCAATAGTGAACTCTTGAGCTTTTCCCAGGCGATTATGAAGGCAATGCGCATCAACAATGCTCAGCGCATGTTTTATGACTCTGCCTTGCTTAAGATGTACCACCAATCTTTTGGTCAGCTCACCAGCGCGCACACGTGGCTTAGCAAATCACATGAATGCCTCCTCAGCATGATTAGCAGTTCTCTGCGGGTTCCTCGCCATGTCTAAGATGACAGTGTTTCTATCATTGATGGCTTGCGTGAAAGCACAAAGAGGCTCCAGCGCTACTCAACTCACTTATCCACCCATGCTCGCAACGATACCTTCCTTTATAAACCCGATGATGGCAAAACGGGGGAGAAAAGCCAAGAGGGAACTTAGAGCCACGGAGGAACTCAGCCTACAGGTAATGCCTCAGGAAGTAAGGATAAAGGCAAGGGAGTATATCAAGCTGAGGAAAAGAAAAAGAACTAGATATAGCTTAGTCAATGTCTAGGACTTAGCATAAGAATCCTTCTTCATATGTTTTTTTTTGTTTGGCTTAATCTATGACAAGTACTATTTCCTCAATCTGGTTGATAAAATTGAACAAACAAATTAAGAAGTAAAACATACTCAGTATACATTAACACTAAAAGGTAATAAACTGAGTAACAACATACTTCTAATATTTTTTGAAAGCTGACTTAAATCCAATTAGCTCAGATCTTGAAAAATCTAACATTAAACTAAGTCAGTATACACAAATGTCTTAAGGTTAATTCAATTAAATCTTGGAAGATTTAGAATTAAGTTAAGTCAATATGTGCAACCCTTACGGGGGAGTTATTTCAAAAAATAAATCAATCATGGGGTAACTTATAACTGAGTTCCATAATTATGTATTTTGCCAACATCAAAATGGGGGAGTTTGTTGAAACACATTTTCACAAGATTTTGATTTGACAAAATCATCCATGATTAAGAGGCAATTAAATTTAAATACTTTGATTTAATTGTACTAATGTGTTTGTTCAAAATTGAGTGCAAAAATATATATAAAGTTAAACAGGACAAAAGTCAGCATAAGCCAAGCTGAGTTGAAATGGAACTCAGCATGAAAGAAGCTGAGTGGAGTGGAACTCAGTCTCAGAAGTCTTCTTCAAAGTTGCCAGAACGAAGCTGACCAAATTAGAAGACTTTTAGAATTGAATAAACAGAACGGAGCTGACTAAGAAGGAACTCAGCATGGAAGTTGAACATTCGAAGATAACAAATGAAGCTGAGTAACAGTCAGGACATCATGAAGGATCCGTTTACTAAATGACAAAGTCTACAAATCTTCTGCACCAATAATTGAAGCCTCGAAAATACAAAGAAGACTAATTCCAAGAATCATGGGTCAATGGATTATTGGTAAAAGACAACCGGCACAAAAAGACAAGTCTGATGCAAGAAGACAAAACTTGACGCCTGAAGAAAACAGAGGAAGGGAATGGTGGAACAGTCTGGAGCTGACCAGAAGATGTTTCCTAAAAGAGCCGTTTTGGACACAACGGCTAAACCAATTCAAAATGATCCAAGATGAGATTTCCATCTATAAAAGGACAATCAAGAACCTTGGATCATTGGCTGAAGTATCAAGAGAAAAATACAAGAGAGAAAATCTTGAAAGCACTCAAATACAAAAAGATCTTACACCAACTTTTCTATTCTCTGTGTAAATGCTAGATTGATTGTTTTGTAATCATCTAAGGTGTTCTTTAGTTGAAAAAGAACAAGTGTATGATCAATAGGAATATTGAGAGTGTTGAGCTGAGTACTTGGTTGTAAGTATTCAGTGGTAGAAAAATCTAAGTGCTGGGTTGTAGTACTTAGTAGGAGCTGAGTAGACGAATAGAGGACGTACTCTTGCATACTCACTGCCTTGTAAAGGGTTTGTGCTCTACCTTGAAAGAGCTCAGTATTGGATTGAAAATTAGTATCTTTTATCTTTGTAATTTTCTTAGCTTTTCATCTTGAGAAATCCTTTCCACCTCCTCCATATCCTTCAAACCTCCATTGAAGACACCTCCGAAGCTTCGTTCACCGAGGATTGCTCAAGCTCCATCCTTAAGTCCTAGGAAGACGCCTGCATTGGTAGACAGGTTCCCTGAAAGGGATTTTTCTTCTTTTATATTCTGTCTAGCCTCTGATACATGTTATGAATCCTAGGCTCATTGTAACTTCGTGACAATACTTTCATCTTTGATATATATTATAGTTCTTATTCATTCAATTGTTTTAATGCTTTAATCTTTGTCTTACGCTTTGTCTGATTGGTTTAACTCATTCGATAATCCCAAAATCAAGTTGGCACATATTGCGAGCTGAATCTGACCTAGTCAGTGCCTATAGGATTGACGACCCTATAGAAGATTAAGCCCAAATTGCTGAGCCTTAGAGCTAGTTTCGGCCTTACAATGGAATCACGAACTAGGGACTTTAGGAGGATAGGTCGGGTTAATCGTCTCGGACACAAGTGACTTAGGTTTTAATTCAATTGCTTAAACAATCTATTTTCATTATCATCGTATCCTTTCATGTTCCTTCGGATAATTGCATTGGTAAAAGATCACTTAGGAGTAGTTTAACTTAATTAGGGGTAGAGTAACTTAATTAGGCGTAGAATGACTTAGTTAGAATCAGATAACTTAGCTAGGAATAGTATAATTCAACCTAGGAGTAAATTAACTTAGAAAAACCAACTCAAAACCCCCTAAGCCTAGATAACACCTGAAACCAAGTAACTCGATACTTGCAGAAATAAATCCTGTGGACGATAACCTGGACTAAACCAGAAATTTATTACTTGATAACGACGGGGTACACTTATCCCTAAGATCGGCCTCGCTCCACAACCGCGTGAGGCCGCGTCAAGTTTTTGGCGCCGTTGCCGGGGATTTATTTCTTCTGCAATATCGAACCAAAAGTCGATTTGTTAGTTTAGGCATTCCTTGTTATTATCCTTTGTTTATAATCGTTTATACTTGTTTATATATAATCCTTTATACTTTTCTTTGTGTGAATATTTGTTTTTAATTTTTATTGTTATTTCTAATGATTCTTCTTTTTTGAGAAAATGGCTAGAAACAATGGAAATAAGGAGTCTATTACGCATTTGCTTAACTTTCTATCTACTCACGAAGATCAAACTGACGATTTGTATGCCTCAATTAAAAATTTATGCATACAAAAAGGGATCCTAGTTGATTCAACCGCGGACGAATCAATTAAAGAACCCAATTTGGTAGGTCAGGTTGATAAGGTAATATCTTTTCCCATTAACAATGAAGAACTGATCCCTAATTATAAGAAACCAAAAGTTTCAATATTAATTGAGGAATCAGTTGAAATTGAGCCTCTAGAGAAGAATCCGAAGATAGAAGAGTTCAGTTTTTCTCCAAGTCCAGAAATTTTCATTCTCTTTGATCTACCTAGAGAATCAAAAATGGAGCAAACTAAACTTTTTCATAATTTATTTAAATTTGATCATTTGTTTTCAATAAAATTCTTTGAAACTGATAATCCGTTTTGCAGGTACGGATTATTTATTCAGGAATTTGAATTCCTAACGCGAATGTCAGCATACACCTAGGCGGGAATTCTATGTCAAGCTCACCGACTATAACGTAGCGCTTCTTGGGAGGCAACCCAAGTTTTAATAAAACTTTTCAGGTTTATTTTATTTAGATTATACATTGATCTTTTAGTTTAGTCTTTTTAGTTTTCTTTTACGTTTTTTTTTTGGTAAAGTTCAAATAAAACCCCTGTGGTTTCACTAATTTTCAGATAAAGGACTGTGGTTTACTTTTTGTCAAAACGAGAATTGAGGTTTCAAACTTGGATTAAATCTATTAAAACCATCTTTAACGACCTGAAAATGAAAATTTTCAAGAATTAAAGTTGTTCAATGTCATATTTTCTATGGAACTACATTTTCGATTTTCGAAAATCATCTTTTTTGGAACTTTCTCTCTCTAAACACTAACTTTCTCTCTCTTTACCAAACATCATCTAAACAATCTCAAAATAAAAAAGTTGAAGAATTAAAGTTGCTTAGAATATTAGTAGTTCTTAAAATATGTCATTTTCGAAGTCGTCAAAGGTGATTTTAATAGTATCAATCGAAAAAGTCCTTATTTTGTTAAAGTTAAAAACCTCAATACTCGTTTTGACAAAAAGTAAACCACAATCCTTTATCTGAAAATTAGTGAAACCACAAGAGTTTTATTTGAACTTTACCCTTTTTTTTAAAGTGTTCGTTAAAAAAATAATAATAATAAATAAATAAATATTTTTTTAGTTGTTTAGTTTTCTTTTATTTTACTTTATTTTTTTTTATTTATTTTTTTTTTAAGTTGTCAGGTTTAAAATAAACTATTTAAAAAAAAAAAAAAATTTTGGCCCCAAGAGGCCCAGCTGGGCACTGCCGCCCAGCTCGTCGCTGGCGCCCAGCCCGCCGTTGGGCACTGCGCCCAACCCGCTGCTCGGCTGAGATAAGCAACGGTTCGGGATTTTTTCCCGAACGGAGCTGAAATAAATAAATAAATAATAATAATAATAAAAAATTGTCACCGCAAATCATCAATTTTTTTGCGATTGCGATAAAATCAGTAAGTTGTCTTCTCCACCCTAACTTTTTGCACTTGTACTTTATGGTTTGTGATGCAATGTTGGAACTTATTGCATATTTTTAGTGTGAGGAGGAGGGGTAGACAAACTTTCAAAAATTTGTATAATTTTTAAATTTTTGTGGCGTCGTGTCTAGTTTAGTTTAGCGTTTTCGAGTTTTATTTATGTTTTTGCATGTTTAGGACCTAAAACCGTGAACCTCCTTCGAATCTAAACTTCGTTATTTGTCCTTGAGGGCTGAGAACCGAATCTAAGATTGCATGACAACTAGTTTAGGTGTAGGACACAATCCTTGTATCTGTAAAAGCATGAGCTAAAGTTTGTATTTAGACCCTACTTTTAAAGAAATGCTAAAATCATTACTTAGGTAGATAACTTAAGAATTAAAGGCATGTGATGTTAAACTTGAGTTTGGGGAAAACTAGTAAACACAAAATTGAAACCCAAAGAATTGTGAGTTAAATTTGAGCCCAATAGCGAACATCAAAAAGCTCTTTTTCTTGACATTTTTTGTGTGAATGCTTTGACTTGTGGAAAGATTACAGATTTTGCACCTAATACTGTGTTGAACCTACATGCAATGATTTGAGATGATAAACGATGAATCAGCCTCATTAGAATTAACCCTTTTCTTTACCTTATTTTCTCTTTTTCATCCACTCTAGGAAGCCCCTTTGAGCCTGTATTTTTGTAGTTTGTAGAATTTTTCTTTCGTTCTAACCCTTATTTTTGCAAACCATCACTTGGTTTGCTACTTAACCCAAAGTTTTTGCAAAGCTCACATCGAGCCTTTGTCAATTCTAGCGCTTTGTCTTTGTTTATGGAATCATAGTAGCAAGCCAAAAGGCTAAGAAGTGAATGAGCATCACTATCCCAAAAAAAAAGGGGGAAAAGAGAAAAACAGAAAAAGAAAAGAAAAGAAGAGAGACGAACAAAAAGGGAAGAACTTCATTCCCCAGTTCTTAAAATCAAAACGTCTCAAGAAAACATCCTAACAAGAGAGTAATGAATGAATAAAAAGCTCAGTCACTTCATATTTGCTAAAGCCATTTGAACTTTGTTTTTCTAGCGCTAGAACTATTAACCCTTGTTGTACCTTTAACCCTCTAACCACATTACAACCCCAATTCGAGGCTGTTTTTGATATCATCGGAGTCATATAGCATAGTAGAGGAACTCGGATGAACGTGCAAAATCAACGTAATCCTAAGCAAGAACATAAGCCGAGAGTAAACACTTTAGCCACCGAAAATTGTGTGAAATGAGTGAACTACCTATGGTGAGGTGTTTTACTTAGCGATCCCCTCAAGCTCGTTTAATTGAACATGTGTCCTTTTTCTTAAAACATATGACCTATGATAATTGAAATGCGGCTTTTGGATATCGTGTCTCTACTTTGTATTTCCGAATGCATGTAATTACAGATGCTCGAAATTGTGTCAAGCACCTAGTCAAACCGGGAGGTTTTCTAGCTTGCTTGTGATTGCGGGTTTAGTTTTTTAGTTTACTTGGGGACAAGTAAAGTTTTAAGTGCGAGGAGGTTTGATAGGGGTCAAAAACCCCTATCTTTGGGTACGGTTTTAGAACGGTTTTTAGCGTTATTTAGTTAATAAGCGAGCAATTCTCGCATTTAAATGCTTTTGTGTGAGTTAGTTAGGAATTGGAAACGTTTTATTTATTTTTCGTTGTTTAGGCTCGTTTTATGACCAATTTAGGCAATTACGGCCAAAATAGCATGCATAGTATAATTCCGTTATCTTTTGAAGCTAATTGGTCCGTCAAAAGTCGCACCAAACGAAGCGTTTGCTCAAAATAAGCGATTGGCGGGTCAATTTAGCCTTTGGACTAATGTTATCTGGAGTTTCTGTACATGCGCAGGTATAAGTTCGGACGAAAAAGGCATCGACGGCAGTCGGCAAGCACGCGGGGGCATACTGGACAAGAATGCTCGACGAGCAGGCCTCCGTAGGCCATGCCTGCTCGCCGAGCAAGCCCCTGGAGGCCTGCTCGCCGAGCAGGCCATGCCTGCTTGCCGAGTAGGCCACCAGAGGCATGCTCGCCGAGCAGGCCGCCAGAGGCCTGCTCGCCGAGCAGGGCGCTGCTCGCCGCGAGCAGCGCCTGCTCGCCGAGCAGCTTGCCCTGCTCGACGAGCAGACCTGCGGGAATTGGTCAAAAAGACCAATTCCGCCCCCACGATGCCACGACGTACCCCACGACTTCCTACCTGCATAAGGACACGAAAATAGGTCAAAAAGAGGGCCGAGCCACGCCTATAAATAGAGTTTTTCCAATGTAAATTAGTATCTTTTATCTTTGTAATTTTCTTAGCTTTTCATCTTGAGAAATCCTTTCCACCTCCTCCATATCCTTCAAACCTCCATTGAAGACACCTCCGAAGCTCCGTTCACCGAGGATTGCTCAAGCTCCATCCTTAAGTCCTAGGAAGACGCCTGCATTGGTAGACAGGTTCCCTAAAAGGGATTTTTCTTCTTTTATATTCTGTCTAGCCTCTGATACATGTTATGAATCCTAGGCTCATTGTAACTTCGTGACAATACTTTCATCTTTGATATATATTATAGTTCTTGTTCATTCAATTGTTTTAATGCTTTAATCTTTGTCTTACGCTTTGTCTGATTGGTTTAACTCATTCGATAATCCCAAAATCAAGTTGGCACATATTGCGAGCTGAATCTGACCTAGTCAGTGCCTATAGGATTGACGACCCTATAGAAGATTAAGCCCAAATTGCTGAGCCTTAGAGCTAGTTTCGGCCTTACAAGGGAATCACGAACTAGGGACTTTAGGAGGATAGGCCGGGTTAATCGCCTCGGACACAAGTGACTTAGGTTTTAATTCAATTGCTTAAACAATCTATTTTCATTATCATCGTATCCCTTCATGTTCCTTCGGATAATTGCATTGGTAAAAGATCACTTAGGAGTAGTTTAACTTAATTAGGGGTAGAGTAACTTAATTAGGCGTAGAATGACTTAGTTAGAATCAGATAACTTAGCTAGGAATAGTATAATTCAACCTAGGAGTAGATTAACTTAGAAAAACCAACTCAAAACCCCCTAAGCCTAGATAACACCTGAAACCAAGTAACTCGATACTTGCAGAAATAAATCCTGTGGACGATAACCTGGACTAAACCAGAAATTTATTACTTGATAACGACGGGGTACACTTATCTCTAAGATCGGCCTCGCTCCACAACCGCGCGAGGCCGCGTCAGTGCTTTACCTTGAAAGAGCTCAGTATTGGATTGAAAATCCCAGGAGGAACTGGGGACTGGATGTAGGCAGAGAGGCCGAACCAGGATAAGTCGTGCTGAGTAACTTCTAAACTCTTTCTCTCAATATATATATATATGTATATACATGTGCATGTGTTGTTTGTGAAATTTACTCAGCTTATAAATTGTTAAAACTGAAACTGAGTAAATCTGAGTGCTGAGTTGAAAGCTGACCTTTCAAGTGTCAATTCTCAACTCTCAAGTCAAGCAGTCTTAGTCAGCATAAAACTAAAACTGTCTGACTAATCAATCGGCCGTGCTGACTAACACGCTGAGTTATCAAATACCTAAAATAACATTAAGTCAGCTTAATTAAAAGTCGAAAAAGTTACATTAGTTCCTAACCCCCCCTTGGAAGTAATTACCAGGGACCAACAGAAGTTAATACTGAGGAAGGAGCACAGGATGTGCCGACCAAGAAGGGAAAGAAAGTGTTAGTGAAACCAACTGACCGCACTCGGCAGGACAAAAAGCGGAAAGCTGACCAAACCGCTAAGGACATTAACACAACTCCGAAGAAGATTCGGTTTGTATCTAGTGCAAAGAAAGCTGATGCTGAGCAAGGTCAGGAGGAACCTAAGTCAACAGAGAAACGAAACAGGCAAGTTGAGCCTGAGGAAGAAAGTGAGGAAACCCATGAGCAACCTTTGCAAAAGAAGAAGAAAACTTCTGGGTTAAAACCGATTGATGCACCTCCTCTTGACTTTCTGGTCTCTGAAGACTCACACTTCGTGAGAAGTCAAGAAATTGATCTTGAGAAGACTCCTACTGACCAGGAGGAAGAACTGGGTAATGATGGATGTCAGTTTGATGTTGAAAGGACAGATGATGTTGAGCCAAATAAGGATGTTGATGCTGAGAAAAATCAAACAGTTGATGCTGAGCAGACTGAGAAACCAACTGAGCAAAGCAAGACACTTAATGCTAAGTTCACAGCAAAAGACAAAGCTGTGAGTGATCTCAATGCTGACCTTGCGCTGAACTCCTCGTCTGAGTCTCCTGACTCCATTGCTGCTGATCCCTCTCCTCCAATAAATAAACTCAGCACAAGCAAACGCCTCAAACAAAAGGCTCAAAAATCTCTAGTCATTGACCTTCTGGATGATTCTCTGCTACAGGAACCAATCTCTGACCTCACCACACTCCAGTTCCAGTTCTTCAACACCGTAGTTGAACCAACTTTGGACCAAATCAAGAAAAAGCAAGCCTCTGTTTCTCAAACTGAGGAACAAGCCGATCCCAAAGCTCCTGAAGGTCCTGTTTCTGCCGAGCAAGTGCTCGAAGTTCCTGCTACTCAAGACAAAGAGTTAGCAAAGGAAAATCCTGCTCAGGTCAGCACTGAACTACCTCAACCTTCTGAAACTACTCAGCTTCAGACTGACTCTGAACAGGTCAATATCTCTGTCGATCCACCTCTTCCTACTCCTTTATCGTAGAATGATAACCAGTCAGTTCCTGCTGGTGATCTGAATAAAAGCCCAACTGTTGACCAAGCTGTCACATCTAAGTCTGGACAGCACCAAACACCTCCTCCATCCGGTGCTATTCCAATTCCGGCCTCTGAACCACAACATGATGAATATTATGCTTACCTGCATGCTACTGAGTCTGGACGAAGAATCATTGACTCAGCTCAAGCCTTACTTCAGGAAATTCATCACTCTAATGCCGATGCTGCTGGGTCTGTCAATGTTGAACCAACTCAACTCTCTTCTGTCACTCAGCTTTTGGCTGAAATCAAGGGTCTCAAGGACTTACTGAGTGTCATGACATCTTTTCAATCTCAACAACCCAAGCAAGAATCTATCGTGAAGCTGGCTGAACTCCAGCTGACAATGGTCAATCATGTGAACTCTATCCAGGGTCAACTCAATAATTTGTCAGCTACGAACTCAATCTATGCAACCTCTGCTGAGGTTAATCAACTTTTTACCCAGCTAACTTCTGAGCTGACCGGGACTCGTGAATTAATCTCCTCCTCCTCCTAGTGCTCCATTGAGCAAATTAGTGAAGTCGTTCACCTACTCAACTTGAGTAAAGAAGAAATGGATACTAACCAAGTAAAGACAAATGAGATTCTGCAATACTCTCAAGCTACACTTAAACATGTCCGGCATACCAACACTCAACGTCAGTTCTATAATGCTGTGTTGCTCAAAATGTACCATCAATCTTATGCCAAGCTGTCAGAATCTATAACTTGGATCGAGAAATCACATGAGTATCTCTTGAGCATGCTAAATGCTAACATTAGGATCCCTGCTGCCACTCTGGACGATGGCATGGCAGTCTTTGACGGTCTTCGGGAGAGTACGAGTCAACTCCAAGCATACTCAGCAAAACTGACTCGTGCTGTTCTTCGCGAGACATTTATCCCTCCATCTTCTGATGATGGCAAAACAAGGGAGAAAGAAAAGCAAGCTGCTGGAACTCAGCAGAAAATAGGGGAGGCATCTAGTTCCGCAACTCATTATCAGCAACAAAGAAACGCCAAAGGCAAAGGGCTAGCTAACCAAGCTCAAGTCAACAGGAAGAAATAGATTGGCTAGTCTTAATTTTTGACTTGTAATTTTATCTGGCGTGTTCTATTTTGTTAATGCTGACCATCTATATATATTTATGCATCCTTTATTCAAACTGATAAATCTTATGTGATGCTTACTTACTTATTGTGCTATGTGCTGATCTGTCTTAAATGAACAAACAAACAAAATTAAAAATGACCATACTCAGTTCACATTGCTCTGATACATCATTTCACAACTCTGATACCTAAACTGAATATGTATCAAACTGAGTAAACACATGTGTCAAGCATTGAACTCTTCTAAAAGCTGACCTAGGCTCATCTGAATTAGATCTTGGAAGGTCTAGAATTGAACTAAGCCAGTATAGGCATGTCTTAATTTTACTAGATTAAATCTTAGAAGGTTTAGAGGTAACTTTAGAAGTATAAAAAGAATTTCAATCATGGGGAATCTCAATGCTGAGTTCCATAATTAAATATTTTGCCAACATCAAAATGGGGGAGTTTGTTGAAACACCTTTCCACATGATTTTGATTTGACAAAATGATTTAAGTTAATCCATGATTAAGAGGCAATTAAATTTAAGTGCTTTGATTTAATTGTACTAATATGTTTGTTCAATGTTGAGTATAAGTATAAATGAAAACAGAAATAAAAAATAAGACAGGACGAAGTCAGCATGAGAACACAGCACAAGCTGAGTGAAGTGTAACTCAGTATAATAGAAGAAAAGTCATCTTCAGAACAAACGCTTGAAGATGGAGCTGACCAAATAAGCTGAGTGGAAAGCAACTCAGTATCAAAGAAGAGAAGTCTTCCTTTGAACTAATGCTTGCAGACGAAGCTGACCATGAAAGCTGAGTAAGAATATGACTCAGAAACAAAGAACAAAAGCAACGTCAATAAAGTCAAGCTGAGTATTCGTCAGGACAGCGTGATTGATCTGTTTGCTAAAAGACAAGATCTGACAACTGTCTGCACCAATAACAGAAGCTTTGGAATCACGCACAGAGTCAATTTCGAGATGCATGGGTCAACTGCCCGTTAGCTAAAAGACGAACTCGCGCTAGAAGACGAACCTGCCGGAAGAAGACAAGCCTAACGCCTGCCAAAATCAGACGACAAGATTGGCCTGCAAATCTGAAGCTGACCAGAACAATGACGCAAGAAAGAGCCGTTTGAATTCAACGGATAGATCCAGATAAAAATGATTGAGACTTCAGATTTCAACTATAAAAGGACAAGCTCATTCTTGGATCCTTTGCCGATTGTCGAAAAATACAAGAGAAAAAGAGCATACATACAAAGCACATTCAAACAAGAAAAAGATCTTACACCAAATTTCCATGTCTGTGTAAAAGCTAGATTGAATTTGTTTTCATCTAAAGTGTTCTTCATCTTGAAAGAACAAGTTTGTATCAATTGTAAAATTGAGAAAGTGGTGCTGAGTACTCGGTTTTAGTACTCAGTGGTAGAGAATATGAGTGTTTGGTTATAGCGCTCAGTAGGAGTTGAGTAGACGAATAGAGGAAGGTACTCTTACATATTCAACTGCCTTGTAAATGGTTTGTGCTCTACCTTTAAAGAGCTTAGTATTGGATTGAAAAAGCCCGGAGGGATTCTGGGGACTGGATGTAGGCGGAAAGGCCGAACCAGGATAAGTCTGCTGAGTAATTTCTAACCCTCTTTCTCAATATATATGTATGTGTTGCTTGATTAAATTGCTCAGGATATAAATTGTAAAAGCTGACACTGGGTAATCTTGGTGCTGAGTTGGAAGCTGACCTCAAATGTTAATTCCCAACTCACAAGTAAAACAGTTCTAGTCAGCATCTGACTAAAGCTGTCTTACATCTCTTGGCCGTGCTGACCTAAACTAAGTTAAGTAACTTAAAGAATTGATTAAGTCAGCATAATTAAGCGAAAAAATTACATTAGTTCATAACCCCCCTTGGAACTAATCATACGGGACCAACACGGCCATCTATAAAAAGAAGACAAAACAAAATGATATATAATCAATCAGTCATGATCATGGTTTTGAGAACCGAACCGGTCGATTCAACCAGAACCGGTTATCATTTCGGGCCGGAGGTGGTTCAGTTTTAAATGCTTGAAAACCGACCATAACCATCTAACCCGATCGGTTGAATCGTGACCCGTCTGAACCGGTCGCGATTAACCGGGGTGGTCGGGTTACATTTTATACTGAGTAAAAAAGACTTGTTTTTCCAGAGATTCGAACATAGGACCTTTGAACAAGAAATGACTGCTTAACCACTAGACCACTTATTAACTTATTTTTAATCTTAACAATATATATATATATATATATATATATATATATATATATATATATATATATATATATATATATAATCATTATAAAAAGTAAATATTTAAAATATTATTTATTTTTTATATTTCTTTTCTTTTGTCAAATTTTTTATATTTCTATAAATATTATACAAACATTATTTTATCATTTCAATACTCATAATATTTTATTAATATTTAAATATTTCATAAAATAAAATTTAAAACTCTAAAACATTGTATAATAACTATTTTATTATACTTATATGTTATGTTAATAATAATACTAATTATTTAGTTTTAAAAAATATATAATTTATATTTTTTAGTCTTTTTATAAATTGAATTTTTATTATATTTTTAATTCATGATTGGATTTATAAATTTAATATTTTTAATTTTATTTATATAATTTTTATAAGTTAAAATATGGATAAAATATTATTTTTTACACAATTTTTTTAATACCGGTTGAACCTCGGTTAAACCCCGATTGAACCTCTAATCCTTGACCCTTTCTCCTTTCCGGTTCTTTGACCGGTCCGGTTTTGATAACCTTGGTCATGATATAAAAGAAAAATCATTGCATGATTTGTCAAAATCACCCACTTCGAACAACAGTATAATCTAAATAAAATATCCACACCACATTCTCTATCTCTAAGTAATGAAATCTAAATCAAGTATCCGCACCACATTCTCTATCTCAATTTTTACAACTATGTCAAGTCGAATATCGATTTAACAAATCTAAATCAAGTATCCACACCACATTCTCTATCTCAAGTATTGAAATCATATTGTTTCGCTTAAATTCATATTGAAAAGACTCATGGATAAAGTTATAAACTAAAAATTAAACACACACAAAGAAAAAAAACAGAGCAACAATAGAATATCACTATATAAAACAACCAAATATATGTGAAGGAGCGAATGATGTTTTCAAGATTGAGAGTTATGGTTTCTTCATTTATAGTCCAACAATAACATTATTGAAACATTCTCCAATGACTCTTTTATAAAAATCAACCACTTATAATATAATAGAACAGAAAGAAAGTATGAACATCTCATTTAAAAATTCTTAAAATATGAGAGAGTGTTTGATTGCTCATTTTCATTCTTCTATTTAGCTTCTCACTTCAAAATGAAGAGTTTTAGATGTTTGGTTAGTGACCTCTTGTTTACCTTTTACATCTCAAAAGTAGCCGTTTACAAAAGTAGAAAATCCATACTATTTGGAAAATCAGTTTTTTTCAATAGCAAAAAGCAAACCGTAACAACAAATAGTGACTAATTCAAAATCTTTTTATGTCACATTTTATAAAATCTTATACACATATTTCACATACACGGTAAGCCTGAAATAATCTACAATTCAACTAGAGGCTTAATTGATAAAGCATATGGACATCGAATTTAAAACATTGTGACAACAACAACAACAACAACGACAATAAAGCCTTAGTCCCGAAATGATTCGAGGTCGGCTAACATGAACCATCATATAAAGCCGTGAAATCAAGTCGTGTCAGCAACACTTAGTAAATGAATGGTCTATTAACACGAAACCAATACCAATACCAAAAACATTAGTATCCAACCTAGATATTTACACCAAACAGAATATAAACTAAAACTCATTATACATATTGAACCAAAACAAAACAAGCATTCTCATTTCATCTGACAATATAAGTATCTAGGAGTATTAACGAGCTAAACCAAGACCAAACCTTGGGAGTCTGAGCCCGGTTCGAGAATTAGCAAGGGCTTAGTCATATTAGATTTACTACCGAATATCATTTTGAACATAGAAGCATATGGCTGACAGTTTTCTGGAAGTACTAACCAAAACCAATATATACACAAATTAGGCCAGTCAATACAGACAATTTTAAATCCTTTTAAAACCAAAAACAAACATGAAAATAAAATTAAAACCATAAATAAAAAATTACTTACCAAATTTTCCAAGACTCCCAATTCTATCGGACGAAAGAAGGATGTGTTGTGCTCATCAAGCTTCCATGGATTAAACCTTCAGAAAATTCTCGGAGTGGGAAAAAAAGAAGAACAAGTGACATCCTGAACTTCTTGTTACCTGCAGATCCACAAAAAAAAAAAACAATTAAATCCAAGTAACTGAGTTTACATCAAATAAACACAATATATAAGCAATAAAAGAGTTTAGATCTCTCTGTAAAGTCTCACCAGCCTCTCTAACTCTAGATCTGTCACAGAACCACTGTTCCTGGCTTGAAACGATGTCGCTTCTTCAATCCTCTAGTCGTCGGAGCTGATTTGCAAGGATTTTCTTGTTGTTTGGTTAGTGCGAAGCCATGGATGAATACAGAAATTGAAATTGAGAATGTGACTGGAGATTAGGAGCCGTTGGATTTTCAAAGTATTGATGGACGGTCGGATATCTTCGTGCTGTGTGTCACTCGGATCGCCATCTGTGTGCGATGTGAAATACCCAATGGAATTCTATTTATTTGGAACAAATTAAAACCAAAGGCTATGCTTACTTTGTTTTTGACAAAGTAAGCCTTACTTTTGTGTTTTCACCATTGGATGAATTTTATGATCCATCATCCAATGGTGAAAATAACCAAGTAAGGTTTACTTTGTTAAAAACAAAGTAACCATAGAAGGCATCAAAACCTTTTTGTGTCCGTTGGTTGCATATATGAGAAGAATAAGGTAAATTATACCCATGTCCCTGAACTTTACCACTTCTCTTTATTATAGTTCATGAATTTTAAAATTTAACATTATGGCCTTCAACTTTGTATTTCATTATTATTCATCTAGATAAATAAGCCAACTTCTAATTACCTTATCTTATCTTATCATGGAATTACCTTCAACTTCTAATTCTAATCCCATCCAACTTTCTTCTTCTCTTTCTATCCCATCATCCTTTCGACAAACCAAAACCTAAAAAATTGAAAATCTTGTGGAATACTCTTATGTTCCAGAAGATGCTCAAATCCACTCAACCAACTTACCCTTGATCAATCCCTACAACATTTATAGACGTGATTCTTCTATCACACGCAGTATCCGATCTTTGATCTCCACCAGACGACCGTATGCTAAAGAATATGTCCAAACTTCCAAAATGGACCAATGTTCTCTAAAGGCTACCAGTGCAGAACAATATGTAACCTTGGAGATTCCTACTTCTTTCATATCCAAATGGAGGCAAGAAGGATACTCACATTTCCACCTTGGGGCAGTACGTATTATTTTGACTCTTCATGGTAGGAAGGGTCTTCCAGTCACAGCACGAGTAAGCCTGTTGGATACTAGATTTCTTAAGTTTGAACATGCTGTCATCGGCACAGTTTTAAAAACACTCAATGCTGGTAGTATTGTTCTAACATTTTTTCCAAACTTCAACCTTTCATTACACGACCCAAACCTTCCTTCCACCTTTAAGATTCAAGTACAGCTAATTGGTGCTGAACAAATCTCAACAGCTGTTGCAGCAACAATTCACCACCAACTCATTTATCGGCTCCAGAATCATGCACTTGACATGCCAACCCAGAGTACTTCATCTGAAGCCTTGTTTTTAATTGCGGAGGAAGATGATAATCCAACAATTGTACAAATCCCTCGCCAGATCTCCAGGGAAGAGCTTACTCAGTTGATGCCTCTTGAATGGCTCACTGCATATGAGAAATTGCACCAGATTTCTCAGCCCGTCCAAACCACTTCTTCATCCTTTCAAAACAGGGAAGATGGACTGGTAAAAACAGTTTTTCAGCCCCCAAGGCACTCCTTTCACCAAGCCATGATGATCTCTCCGGCCTCTTTTCCGAGAGAAAAGAAAATTCCCATCCATAGTTTTGGGCCTGATGGTCGACACACCTATGTTTCACACATAGATGGTCATTTCATCTGGGATGTTCCCGGTAGTGGGATGTGTGATCCATCGTGCACATGTGTAGAAGATCTTGATTCTGATGATGATTCTTGCGATAATTACTCGCACAAGAAAACAACAAAGCCATCCAAAAAAGGAGCATGTCGCTCGTCCTCAACCAGAGCTCCGACAAAGCCTGATGATGATGATGCACCTTGGATCGGTATCCATCCCAGAAAAGATATCACTCCAGACCCTCAATTTAAGGTCACCCCAGCTTATCTAAATCCTCTTGCAATCTACAAAAGGGAGCTTGAATTTCTTGCAAAATTAAAAAGACGGTGTCATCCTTCTCCACCTGTTAATTCTCCAGAACTACCACCTCTTGTACAACCATGCATGATGAACACCAGTTTTATCCCAGAAGATTTCCCACCTTTGAAAAAACAAACCAACACCCAGTCTAAAACAGTATCCTTTCCTTACATACCTTCCCATACTGTTACCCACACTGGCCATCTTGAAGAACCTAAACCCTTTGAGTCTGTGCTAAACTGGCAGACTGACAATGCCATAGCCCAGAATAATTATCTTCAAAAGATTGATCACAAGCTTGAGCATATGGTTTCCTCCCAGAAACACATGTCCCAAAAGGTTGATTCTCTGACAGAGTTTGCACTCAAAACGCAGAAAGATCTGACACAGCAGATCCAAAAGGTTGACAACAATCTTCGAACTTTGATCTCTCAGCGAAGATTTGGTCAAGAATTCAACCAGAAAGAAGCTGAGATTAGGAGGTTAAAAGATCAGTTAGCTCAAGTAGAAGCAGACTTGGCAAAGGTTCAATCTCAACCTTCAACTTCTCCTCCAGAATTTGTGGATCCCTTTTCCAGATCCCCTCATCATTTTTCACCTTTTCCACCTCCAGCACAAACATATACTCCTTTTCAGATGATCCATGAACAACTTCAAGCTCCACCCACAAAAGTTTTATCTTCTTCCGGCTCATTTGAAGAAGATTCTCCGAAGCCAAAACATCACAGGCCCTCAAAAGACAAACAACCTATGTTTTCCAATATGGCTTCCATGATTAACCATCTCACCACTGTCCCGGAGTATTCTACAGACTCCTCAGAAGGAACATCTGAAGATCTTCCTTCAGAACCTGATGTCGATATTACTGATATTACTCAGATACTCATGGCTGATGAACAACATTCTTCTGCACCAACCCCTGGTGTGACAGAACCCACAGTTGAAGAACCAGCTGATGAAGATTTTATGTTCTATGAAGAACCTAAAACTACCAAGCCAACATCTGGTCCTTGGTTCACATTTGATCATCTCCCTCCTCATCGATGGCGAGACCATCTCCATGAAATGGCAGCATGGATAGATTTGCAAATGACTAAACAAGATGTCACCATGAAGGAAGTGCTAACTGAATTTGTCTCCCGGTTTACAGGCACGCTTCGAGAATGGTACCAAAGTCTTGGACCATACAAGATGGCCGCCTTTCTCAATCTTCCAACTGCTAGTCATGCTCTGGGAGAGATCCATCAACAGTTCATCGGCGATCCTAAAAAATATCACAACCAGATGAAACAAGAATTCTTTGATATGAAATGCTGCTCTTTGAAGAAAAAAGATCTAGACTTTCATTATCAAAGAATGGTGAAGAGGTACTACATGCTAAATGGGTATAATGATCCGAATCTTCGGTACACTTACATTGCCTCTCTACCAACCGAACTCCAACCAGAGTTACAACGTCTCATCACAGCTACAGGTAGAAATTTCGCCGACATCAGCATTGGGGAAATTCACCAATTCACTCTTCTTGCTCTAGAGAAATTGTGTGAGCAACAACGCCTCTTCAGCAATATCATGTCCCAAAGAAATCTTGCTCAGAAATTTTGCAACAAATCTTACCTACATATCAAGTGCAAGGATAGCAAATGTGACTGTCGTCCCTCAAAGAAGAAACACTACAGGAAGCTCTCTAGACTCTCTAAATTCCCTAATTCATATCAAGGGTCCAGACGGCAGAAACGATTCAAGTTTTTCAAGAAAAAGACCAACAGGAATAAGCGGACTGATCGGTGTTACATTTGTGGTCAAAAGGGGCATTACGCTCGTAAATGTCCAAATCAGCCACAAAAGGCTCAAAAATTGGTCCAACAACTTTCCTACAGTCTTGAAGATGCAGATGTTGAATCCTTGTACTCAGAGCAAGATGAAGCAACACCAGAAACCATCTTCGCCCTTGAAGATTATACAGATTCTTCTTCTTCAGAAGATTCTGATGATGATTTTCCAGTTTCTGATGATTTGCTTCCCATCTATTCCCTACAATCATGCTCATCAGAGAGTCTTACTCCCACTTATCCCCTGGTAAATATTCATCTATTGCCGTCCAAATATGACAGACCCATTTCTGTTATTGGTCTTATGGATACTGGGGCTCAAAAGACGATGGTTAATCCATCAATTTTGCCTAATACCTCATGGGAAACCCACTATGAGTATTTCAAGGCTGCAGATGGCAAGGTATTTTCCACTACACTCAGATCCAAAAAACCCATTGGGATTCAGTTTTTCCCTAACTGCATCATTTGGGTCAAAGTCCTTGGATCGGCACTTCCAGACAAAGACATCTTAGTTGGTTTTGATGTCTACCAGAAAGCTAAAGGGTTACAAATTCTTCCTGAAGGGATTCGTTTCAAACGACAATTAAAATTGTACACGTGCGTCCCTAAGATGTACTCCCTAGCTGAAGTCTCACCAGATTTTCAACAAATTACAAAACTTCTCTTGAAGTCATGTGCTGATTCCCACTCGCAATTCTCGCATCCCTCACCACTTTGGAAAAATAAAGATTTCTTCATCAAATTGCCTTTCAAGCTTAATGAAGATGTCAATCCTACAAAGGCAACGCATCCGGGCATGACACCTGCTGACCTTCTCCTGGCAAAAGAAGAATGTGCTCAATTGTTGCAACAAGGCTTGATAGAGCCAACCACATCTCCTTGGGCTTGTCAAGCATTTTATGTCGAGAAGCGGTCAGAAATAGTTCGTGCAAAGAAAAGGCTTGTGATTGACTACAAGCCCCTCAATGGATTTCTAAGAGATGACAAATTCCCCCTTCCAAGGATTAATTCCTTATTTGTCCATCTCAATGAAGCCCATATCTTTTCAAAATTTGATCTCAAAGCAGGTTTTTGGCAGCTTGGGATTCATCCAGAAGATCGTTACAAGACAGCATTTTGCATTCCTACAGCACAATATCAATGGAGAGTTATGCCTTTTGGGCTGAAAACAGCCCCATCTCTGTTCCAAAAGGCCATGATTAAGATTTTTGAGCCCATCCTTCATAGTGCTCTTATCTACATTGATGATATCTTACTCTTCTCAAAAGACGTCCAGGCCCATAATAGTCTTTTGGCCCAATTCCAGCACATTGTAGACCAGCATGGCATAATGCTTTCTGAAAAGAAGAGCATTATTGGACAGGACTCAGTGGAGTTTTTAGGCATGAGATTCCATGATGGCCAATATCAGCCTGGACCCCACATTTCTCAAGAATTATTGAAATTCCCTGATGAGAATCTTTCTGTAAAGCAAATTCAGCAATTCTTGGGAATCATCAATTACATCCGGGAATTCATCCCTCATGTCTCTGAGCACACTAGCCAATTATCAAAAATGCTGAAAAAGAATGCACCATCGTGGAGTCATGTCCAAACTAAAGTTGTTCAGCAACTTAAAGTTGTGGCTCAAAATCCTCCAGCATTAAAGATACCTGGCACTGGAAAGCGTGTTTTACAAACAGATGCTAGTGATGAACATTGGGGTGCATTGCTTATTGAAGAAGTTGATGGAACTTCTCATTACTGTGGACATGCTAGTGGACAATTCAAAGCTGCAGAGCAACATTATCACACCACGATCAAAGAGATTCTTGCGGTAAAAAATGGTATAAAGAAATTTGAATTCCATCTCATCGGCCATCATTTCACTGTCAGAATGGATAATTCATCTTTTCCGAAAATCCTTGAATTCAAAAATAAGTCTCTCCCTAGCCAACAATTATTGAGACTTAAGGACTGGTTTGCAAAATATGACTTCCATGTGGAGCATATAAAAGGACATCAGAACCTCATCCCAGACTTGCTTTCCAGACCACAACCTTCACTTATTACCTCTATAGCCTCCCTACCTTTCATCTTCATGGCATCCTCTACTCCTAAGAATCCTGTAGCCCTTCGCCCCTTTCCTCCTAGAACTAATTTCAAAAATATTTTTGAAATTCAGTGCTATGCCAAAACCCACCTGTTTGTTCACTTCAAAGACTTCCTCACTGCAAGGAACCTCCCTAAACCTGATGAATTTTACCAAGATTGCCCTTTCCTTATCCTTTTCCGTCTGAAACCCACACAAGATCTCCTCTCTTCCGAATTATGGTGCATTTGGTGCTTAACGGTTCTCTATTCCATTGCCATTGAAATACCAGTCTTGGAAATGTTTCATCACCTCCATGAAGAACAGCAATGTGATTCTCTATTATGGACTTTAATGGACTGGTATGCCCCCCTTTCGTGGTGGCGAAAGGAACTCCAGAAAATAATTGAAAGACTCAAGCTCTGGGATAGTGCAACGTCCCATTTATCAACCAGTGCAGTCTTTATCATCCACAGGCCATACTTCCAAGACATGCAAGGGAAATTTTGGACTCAAAATGAAGCTTATGAGTGGAATACTTTCTTAACTCCAATACAGGAAACCAAAGGCAATGAACAAATGGCACTCAAAAATTATCTTTGTTGCCTTAATGGTTATGATCTCAATACTAACCAAATTCTTAGTACAACACTGTACCCTGCCAAGCCAGTCAACATTCACTTAGTGTCAAATCGGACTCCATTTATGGCTTCACAACAACAACCAGAACCAGGACAAGCATCTTCTTCCAGATCAAGACCACCTCAAGTGCCACCTCAAGCAACTCAAGTGCCACCTCAAGCAACTCAAGTGCCACCTCAAATGCCACCCCAAGCAACTCAAGTGCCAACTCAAGAACCTCAAGTTCCACCTCATTACTTCCAAGATTCCCAAGACCCTTATCCGGACCCACGAGTAAGGAAAGGACCATGGTACGAATCTCTGTATGGCGACATTGATTCGGATGATGAAGACTGGAAGAACTTCAATCTCTCTCCTAGTCATTACATATGAAAATATCCAGAAGACATAAGTGCCACTTGTCCAGAAAGTTGTGGTTTAAATATCAAGTTTGTATTTTTCTTGTAATAATAATCTAGTGTGATGTGATGTGTAATAAGAAAGATAAGATTCTTATCTTTCTTAAAGATAATGGTGTGGTGTGTAAGAAAGGTAAGATTCTTATCTTATCTTTCAAAAAGATAATGGTGTGATGAGTGGTGTGTAAGATAAGATAAGATGTTATTCTTATCTTTTTATTTTGTCTTGTTCCTAAGGTTTTTCCTATATAAGGAAGCCTTAGCTCATTTGTAAGATCATCCTTTGCTTCCATTGTAAAATACTCTTTGTGTAATAAAAGTTATGGCTTTATGTGGTTTTAAACAATTTTACTTAAAATTTCCCGTTTTGAATCATCATGTTTGTAATGCGAACCTTCTGTTATTTTGAATTAGGGATAATGGGTAAATTTGATCTTAACATTTGTTAGGAAGCATATATTTAGCTCTAACGTACGAAATAATATAAATTTGACTCTAACATTTCTAAACAAGATCATTTTTAACTCTACGTTACCGAAAACTTGAAAATGTTAGATTGACTATTATTTATTTGCCAAAAACCTTGTAGACATAAATGAAGTTGATTTTCTATCGGACCTAAGCCTTTTTATTTTCCTATCTAATTGATTTTCTACCTCTGATTTAAACTTAATAAACATATACTCAATATCTACCCAAAAAAAATTAAACATATGCTCAGCCTCATCTTTTGATTTCAATAAATACACTTTGGTATATCTAGAAAATTCATCAATAAAAGTCATGTAATACCTTTTACCATCTTTGCTAACAGAATTTTTAAAATCAGCCAAATCAGAATGAATTAAACCAAGCAGTTCTGTACTTCTACTCTCAATAGGTAAGAAATGTTTCTTTGCAAATTTTGCTTCCACACATACAGAGCATTTGAAATTAATTTCAGAATTAGCAACATTAATAACATGCATATTTCCCAACTTTTTAATGGAAGAAAAATTTACGTGTCCTAATCTACCATGCCAAAGATCAATAGATTCACTCAAGTAAACAGAAGTAGAGGTATTTGCATTAATTCCAACAGAATTCACATAGACAGTGTTCAAAATAAAAAGGCCATTAGGTAGGTATCCTTTTCCCACAAAAGTCTCATTCCTAGCGAGAATAACCTTATCAGCCTCAAAAATAATTTTCAAACCAGCCTTATTTAGCAAGCTACCAGAAATAAGATTCCGACGAATAGCATGCACATACAACACATTATTTAAATACAAGCTTTTTCCAGAAGTTAACTTTTAAAACTGTTCCTTTACCGACCACACCAGCAGTAGTGGTGTTTCTCATATAGACGCATTCCCCATCAGCAGCGTCCTCAAAGTGATGAAACAGGTCCTTGTTTGAGTATAAGTGCCTTGTAGCTCTAGTGTCCAACACCAAGATCGTTTTGTTTTCCACCTGATTAAATTCAACCACAACAGCATCAATAATTTCTTCATTTTCCACCAGATTAGATTGTGGAGCAGCTCTGTTGTTTGGATTCTGATTGGTGTTCTGTTGGTTCTTTCTTTGGTAGCACTGAAATGTTAAAATTAACAAACTTAATTATATTAAAAAAAAAAGGAAAAAAGATGCATGTTCACGTGATGAGATAAGATAAGGTGATGCATTTATTGCATGAATACTAAATTGTGCTTAGTGAATAAAATTGGACTTGTATGGATCCAAATTAGTCAAAAATGTGTGCTTGACATTTATATATATATAAAAAATGTAAGTGTCTTGGATTGATATATATATATATATATATATATGTAGATAGATGTAGCAAAAAATAATTGAGTGGAGTGTACCTCAATTAGAGAGTCTCATTTTGTGTGTTTACTGTCAGTTCAATAAAGGATTTTCTTTCTGTGTCAATTTCTAATTCCAAAAAATATACAATAAGTCTATCAAAAAGTTACATATTTATCCCTTATAAATTAATGTCTTAGTCCCTATATTTCAACAAAGTGGTATCAGAGTCATATTACGAGAGTCAGTCTTCCGCCAAACAGACCCTATAAAAAATGTCAGATGGTCTCAAATTTCCTTATCAATACCCTCAGCTCACCAAAACCAATTATTCAAGTTGGTGTATTCGGATGAAGGCGTTAATCGGATGTCAAGATGTTTGGGATATTGTCGAAAAAGGGTACGTAGTCCCAGGCAACAAGGCAGCATTGACACAGGCAGAAAAAGATACTCTGCAGAAAAATCGCAAAAGCGATCAAAAGGCGCTTACTCTCATCCATCATGGTTTGAATGAATTAATGTTCGAGAAAGTGGCCGAAGCTATGACCGCCAAACAAGCATGAGAAATCCTACGAGTTTCTCTTCAAGGGGAGGAGAAAGTTAAAAAAGTTCATTTGCAGATGCTGAGAGGAGAATTCGAGACGATGAGGATGAAAGAGACAGAGGCCATTAGTGATTACTCATCCCGAGTAAAATCTGTAGTAAATCAGATGTGACAATATGGAGAAAAAATTGAAGAGTCCAGAATTGTTGAAAAAATTATGTGATCACTACTACCAAAATTTGATTACGTAGTGGTGGCTATGGAGGAGTCCAGAGACATCAGTGAAATGTCCGTTGATGAAGTTGTAGGGTCATTACAAGCACGTGAGGAGCGGTTTGAGAAACGAAGAGAAGATTGCGCAGAACAAGTCTCAGCAACAAAGACTGTGTTTAAAAATGGCGAAAGTAGTCAGTCCGGTAGAGGACGCGAAAGAGGTCGAGGAGGGAATGGTAGAGGACGAGGACGAGGCAGAAGTCAAGGCAGAAATGAAAACGGAAACAACAACAATGACAGAAGCACTCAATTCACCAGCTGTAGAGGACGCGGTCGAGGACGCGGTCAAGGAAGAGGAAACTGGAGGCCGAATGAAGGACGCGACAAGTCCAATATTCAGTGTTATAATTGCTCCAAGTATGGTCACTACGCGGTGGAATGTTGGAGTCCGCCTAAGGAGGTAGAGGAGACTGCTAATAATGTTCAAGATGAGGAAGTAACAGGCACAGTGTTACTTACCTACGAAAGTGAAGAAAATCGCGAAAATAATATATGGTATCTTGACAATGCGGCAAGTAACCATATGTGTGGTGACAAAAAGATGTTTGTGGAACTCTATGAATCCGTTCGCGGTAATATTGTATTTGGAGATTCCTCTAAGGTTCCTATTACAGGCAAAGGAACCATTCTTATTCGGCTCAAAAATGGCGCACACCAGTTTATTGATAATGTTTATTATGTTCCCAACATGAAAAGAAATATTTTGAGTTTGGGACAGTTACTGGAGAAAAATTATGAAGTTCACATGGTGGACCGGAAACTACTCCTGTTGAATGAGAAAAAGTAGCTGATTGCACGAGTACCCATGGCGAGAAACAGAATGTTCACAATTAACATTCAGATGGACATGGCCAAATGTTTGAAAGCTTGTGTGGAAAGTCCTCATTGGCTTTGGCATCTGCGGTATGGGCATCTCAATTTTGGAGGACTGAAGCAGTTGGGACAGAAGCAGATGGTAAACGGATTGCCTCACATTGACTAGCCTCATCAACTGTGTCAAGGATGTCTTGTTGGAAAACAATTAAGAACCAGTTTTCCAGAGGAGTCCATGTCAAGAGCAAATGTGCCACTTGAGCTAGTTCACACAGACGTGTGTGGACCTATCACTCCATAGTCCCTGGGAAAAAATAAATATTTTCTACTTTTCATTGATGATTATAGTAGAAAAACTTGGGTGTATTTTTTGAAGGAAAAATCAGAAGTTTTTGAGACATTTAAAAAATTCAAAGCTCAAGTGGAGAAAGAAAGTGGTCATTTTAGTAAGGCACTTAGATCGGACAGAGACGGTGAATACATATCCATCTCTTTCAAGCAATTTTGTGAAGAGCATGGAATCCGTCATTTCCTTTCAGTCCCCAGATCACCACAGCAAAATGGCGGAGTCGAAAGAAAGAACAGAACAGTGCTCAACATGGTGAGGAGCATGTTAAAAAGCAAAAATTTACCGAAGGAGTTATGGGCCGAAGCAGTAGATTGTGTTGTCTACCTGTTGAACATATCACCAACTGTCAGTGTTTGGGATCAAACTCCACAAGAAGCATGGAGCGGAATAAAACCCAGTATTTCTCATTTGCGTGTTTTTGGCAGTGTTGCTCATGTCCATGTACCGGATGAAGAACGCAAGAAGCTAGATGATAAAAACAAGAAATATTTGTTTGTGGGCTATTTAGAACATTCCAAATGGTACAAAATGTTCAATCCTCAGACTCAGAAAATCGTCATCAGTAGAGATGTCACCATTAATGAAGGAGTTTGGGACTGGACCGGTGAAAAAGAAAACAACTACAGTTTTTATCCTTTCATTGATGAAGACAATGATCAGGAAGAACCAGCCACAGTCGCAGCCACAACACCAACAACCATTTCGACATCAACAAGCTCATCCAATTTGAGTTTATCCTCGAGTGATGAAAACAGTTCAGATGAACATCCGCCCGGAAAGCCTAAAAAATTCATACTATTAAAGATCTCTATGATGTAACAAGAAATCTCAATGATGAATTAACTCTTTATTGTAATTTTGTTAATGATGAACCAACAGATCTAGAAGAAGCAATGAAAGATGAAAAATGGAGAAAATCCATGGAAGAGGAGATTCATTCGATTGAGAAAAATAAAACATGGGAGCTGACATCACTTCCGGTCGGTCAAAAACCCATTGGAGTTAAATGGATGTTCAAAGCAAAGAAAGATGCAAACGGTGAAATTGTCCGACATAAAGCAAGATTGGTGGCGAAAGGGTTCAATCAACGACCCGGAATTGACTATAATGAAGTTTTTGCTCCTGTTGCCAGAATGGAGAGTATCAGACTGGTAATTTCTGCAGCTGCTCAACACGGTTGGAGAATCCATCAAATGGACGTGAAATCCGCATTTCTCAACGGATATTTGGAAGAGGAAATTTATATCCAGCAACCACCTGGGTATGTTGTGAAAGATCAAGAAAATAAAGTGCTAAAATTGAAAAAGGCACTTTACGATCTCAAGCAAGCACCACGAGCCTGGAACAGTCGCATTGATAAATATTTTCAAGAAAATGGTTTTGTCAAATGCCCACATGAATATGCCCTGTATGCAAAGGTGAAAAATAGAGATATGTTACTTGTTTGTTTGTATGTGGATGATCTCATTTTTACATGGAACAATCCTAAGATGTTTGAGGAGTTCAAGAAGACAATGGCTCGTGAGTTTGAGATGACTGACATTGGTCTAATGTCATATTATCTTGGCATTGAAGTGAAGCAGAATGAAAACGGAATTTTTATTTCTCAAAGTGGTTTTGCAAAGGAGATATTAAAGAAGTTCAATATGGAAAATTATAATTCCGTCAGCACGCCAGTCGAATGTGGGATCAAGTTGACAAAAGATGAAGATGGAGACGGAGTCAACCTGACATTATTCCGAAGCTTGGTCAGAAGTCTCAGATACTTGATGTTGGTCCCGTGTGATTAGTTCCAAGGGGGGGGGGGGTTAGGAACTAATATAACTTTTTTCTTTTTAATTATGCTGACTTAATATAATTCTTTGAGTTTCACAACTCAGTTTTGGTCAGCACGGCCGAGTGAGGCGTAAGACGGCTTTAGTCAGATACTGACTAGAGCTGTTTTACTTGCGAGTTGGGAAATGACACTTTTGTGGTCAGCTTCCAACTCAGCACTCTGATTTACTCAGTGTCAGTTTAAACAATTTATATACTGAGTAAATATAGCAAGCAACACATACAGATATATATTGAGAGAGAGTTAGAAATTACTCAGCACGACTTATCCTGGTTCGGCCTCTCCGCCTACGTCCAGTCCCTAGAATCCCTCCGCGCTTTTTCAATCCAATACTGAGCTCTTTAAAGGTAAAGCACAAACCGTTTACAAGGCAGTTGAATATGCAAGAGTACCTTCCTCTATTCGTCTACTCAACTCCTACTAAGTGCTATAACCGAACACCTAGATTTCTCTACCGTTGAGTACTTTAAAACCGAGTACTCAGCACCACTCTCTCAATTTTACAATTGATACAAACTTGTTATTTTTTAGACAAAGAACACTTTAGATGATTACAAAATCAACCTAGCTTTTACACAGAGATAGAAATTTGGTGTAATATCTTTTTCTTGTTTTGATGTGCTTTGTATGTATGCTCTTTTTCTCTTGTATTTTTTTTGGCCAATGATCCAAGAATGAACTTGTCCTTTTATAGTTGAGGTCTGAAGCAGAAATGATTTGAATCTGGAATTATCCGTTGGATTCAAACGGCTTTTTCTTGCGACATGTTCTGGTTAGCTTCAGATTTGCAGGCCAATCCTGTCGTCTGAATTCCACAGTCGTCAGGCTTGTCTTCTTCTCGCAGGTTTGTCTTCTTGTACATGTTTTGTCTTTTAGCCAGCGGATATTTGACCCATGCGTCTCGAAACTGTATCCATGCATGATTCCAAAGCTTCTGAATTGGCGCAGATCTCTGTCGGATCTTGTCTTTTAGCAAACAGATCATTGGTGATGTCCTGAAAAACATTCAGCATGACTCTGATAGCCGTTGTCTTTGATTGTTGCCAATTCCGATACTGAGTTGCCTTTCACTCAGCTTCCATGGTCAGCTTCGTTCTGCAAGATATAGTTCCGAAGAAGACTTCTCTTCTTTTATGCTGAGTTGCTTTTCACTCAGCTTCTATGATCAGCTTCATTTGTAAGCTTCGGTTCTGAAGAAGACTTTCCTTCTTTCGTACTGAGTTATTCTTTACTCAGCCCGCGCTATGTTGTCATGCTGACTACGTTCTGTCTTAATTTGATTCCTTTTCTTATAAATATTTTTATACTTAACATTGAACAAACGCATTAATATAATTAAATCAAAGCACTTAAATTTAATTGTCTTAATCATGGATTAAATTAAATAATTTTGTCAAATCAAAATCATGTTGGAAAGGTGTTTCAACACTTGACATGTACGAGACCGGATATTCTCTATGTAGTCGACTTAGTAAGTCGATACATGGAAGCCCCAACATTGTCACATTGGAACACATCAAAAATAATTCTACGTTATGTTAAAGGTACAACTAATTTGGATTTACTTTATTCAAAATCTGATGATTTCAAGTTAGTTGGGTACAGTGATAGTGACTGGGCCGGTGACAAGGATGACCGAAAAAGTACAACTGGTTTTGTATTTTTTCTGGGTGATACTGCATTCACATGGAGTTCAAAAAAGCAACCGATCGTGACGTTATCTACCTGCGAAGCTGAATATGTCGTTGCAACATCTTGTGTCTGTCACGCAATATGGCTCTAAAGATTGTTAAAGGAATTTCAGATGGAAGAATGTGAACCAACGGAAATTTTTGTTGATAATAAATCCACATTGGCACTAGCGAAAAATCCAGTGTTTCATGACCGGAGCAAACACATTGACACGAGATATCATTTTATTCGGGAGTGCATTGAGCAAAGAGAGGTGACACTGAAGTACGTAAAGACGCAATATCAGATTGCAGATATTTTCACGAAACCGTTAAAGTACGATATGTTCAGCCATTTGAGAGCTCAACTGGGATTCACAAAAAATTAAGTTTAAGGGGGCATGTTAAAATTAATAAACTTAATTATATTAAAAAAAAGGAAAAAAGATGCATGTTCACGTGATGAGATAAGATAAGGTGATGCATTTATTACATGAATACTAAATTGTGGTTAGTGAATAAATTTGGACTTGTATGGATCCAAATTAGTCAAAAATGTGTGCTTGACATTATATATATATATATATATATATATATGTAGATAGATAGATAGATGTAGCAAAAAATAATTGAGTGGAGTGTACCTCAATTAGAGAGTCTCATTTTGTGTGTTTACTGTCAGTTCAATAAAGGATTTTCTTTCTGTGTCAATTTCTAATTCCAAAAAATATACAATAAGTCTATCAAAAAGTTACATATTTATCCCTTGTAAATTACTATCTTAGTCCCTATATTTCAACATGAAATTCCTTGTGGCCAGGTTTACCACACACAGAGCATTCAACCTTCCTCTTCTGAATTCTTCCATTCTTCTTGAAAGGCTTGTTCTAGTTTGAGCCTTTCTGGAATTTGCTTGATTGTCCTTTGGTCATGTCTTTTGGCACCACACCAGATTCAACAATATTAGCATTAATTGAAACAGATTTTGAGAAAAGTTGCTTATCTTTCATTCTATTTGCTTCTTCAATTCTCATGTGGCTGACAAGCTCCTAGAGACTGAAGTCCTTTTTTTTGTGTTTCAGTTGGTTTCTTAAATCACTCCAGGAAGGAGGAAATTTTTCTAGAAGGACATTGGTTGTTGGTGCAGCTGCTGGGGATTCCTCGTTCGTAATCCCCTTGAACACAAGTTTCTCCATTCGATCTAGTTTTTAGACCATTTTCTCTTCAAACTTCTTTAGCTCCTCTTGATACATCTCATGCAACTTCTTCAATTCTTCATCATGTTTCCTTGTTGACTCTTCCTCCCACTTTTCCCTTTTTTTTCAAGCAATTCTTGCAGGCACAGTGCTTTCTGCTTTAGTTACTTTCAGAATTTTGCAAGAGCCAATTTAGAACTTGCCGGAGCTCATTTCCATGGCTACTCAAACTAAAGTGTCCATTGATCGAATCCAGGAGATTTTAAGAGAAGAGGGTTAAAGAAAGCAGATACCATTCCATGTTCCATCAGTATCAGACCTTGCGATTGAACTTGAAGCGAGAGGATATGGTTAGGATACAAGTGACTACAACTTGAAGAAACCTGCCATAAAAATTGTAGACAATAGCAAAATAATGAAGGGCTATAAACAATCAGAGACATGGCAGGACCATTTGGGTCAAAGAGTGGATCCTGGACAACAATATAGTCTAGTTCGAGTTGTTCAAAAAATATCAGAATTTTCTGTGACCATCTTTTGTAATTAAGACCGTCCAGAGGCTCAAGTTTGGAGAGGTCAAAAAGAGATTTCGCAATTGAAACTCGCTTACAATAGGGTTACAGAAAAACAAATCGCAAATATCGCAAATTGAAACGGAAACGAATTGTGCCGTGGCGGAGGCCACTGCCTTGAAAGCGATTTCGGCAGACTGAGGTGCAATCTGAAATCCAGTCGCTTTCCAAGGTTAATACAAAGATATTCAAACTTGTGCACTCAAAGTCGAAGATAATGGAACAACAAGGGTGTTTTTAATTGCCCAGAAAGTTTGTGAAGAGAAAAGATTAAAAGAAAACTGTATCTTCAAAGCTGAAAACTTCTTGTATTTATAAGTTTGAAAAATCAAAACGTTAGAACGTGTATATGAACGTTAGAACGTGGAGGTAAAACAAGAGGAAAATAAGGATCCGTTTTTTACTAAATAAACTGTTGAAAAAAACTTCAAAGGAGTGAAACGGATATTGTGAATAAAAATAAAAATAAAATTCAGGTCTAGTCGGGACGGGCATCGAACGAACGAGCGAGCGTGCGCATGTGGTATATTTGTTAAAACCCACTTAACACAATTTAAAGGCTTATAAAGCCCAATTGTTGGTAAGTTTTCCATGTGGGATAGGAAAAGAGCTCTTAAGAGCAAAATCCCTGCTAACAAATATACTCCACCAATCAAAGTCATTTTCTTCAATAACAAAGTCATTTTCTAACAATGTAAGCATCATTAGATGTGTTAAGTAGCTAAACCAAGACCAAGTAGGCTCAGCTCGATTCGAGAATTTGGCAACGGTTTGGTCATATTGGTAATCTGAATGTCATTTTAAACATAGAAGCATATGGTTCAAGAGCCATTAACAGTTTTTTGGAATTACTAACCAAAACAAATATATACAAACATTAGTCCAGTCAATCCAAACAACGTTAATTTTCCGTAAAACCAAAAACAAACATGAAAATAAAATTATAACCATAAATAAAAAAAAAATTACTTACAAATTTTCCAAGACTCCCAATTCTATCAGATTTGTTACTCATCAAGATTCCATTGATTAAACGTTCGGAAAATTCTCGGAGCGGGAAAAAGAGAATGAAAATAAGAACAACAACTGACATCTTTTCGAAGTTGTTATTACCTGAATATCAATGATTTTGTGTTTAAAAACAGACCTGGCTTCGACATACATACATGAAGTTAGGCTGTGGAAAAGAGATTTAGAGATTAATGGCTTTATAAAGGATAGAAATGAATTTACACTGAAGAGGAAAGGGTAATAAAAGACTCAACTACCATTATTACATCAATAATTTATCATCTCCACCAAATATGAATTCCATTACCTACTTCTGCTATTCTGCAGAATGCATTGAGTTTTCTTAATTGTTGTTCACCATCAGGGGTGTCTACAGGAGTGCCCCGCAACCACCATGATTAGTGGTAGTTTCGGTCTTTACTTTCTTCATAAAATTTAAGGATTGGGTGTTATCGCCAATTAAACTTTGATTACATATTTGATAAATTGGGCATTTGATCTGGTGTCTCCAAAAAATATTAATTGCCTCCAAAATGGTCGGAGAAGTGTTAGGCGTTTCCTAAATCCAAATTTCTATTTTTTTTTTTTTTTTACTGTCTGTTAAGTACTCTCTAAATCCAAATTTTGTTATTGAACACAAATTTTTTTATATGTTAAGAATTTTATACACAATCTAGTTTAATTTTAAAAAGTTTTATATTGATATTTTAAAATTGGCTTTTGACCACTCAGATTATAAGTATGAAGCCATTGATGAGTGCAGAATTTGAATTTGAGAAACTCCTCTATATGCAGAGCGTTTATAGTGAATGTGACTGGAGATTAGGAGCCGTTGGATTGTCAAAATAGTCGACGGACAGTCAGACAGTGGCGAATCCAGGATTTGAGGGAGCGGGGTCAAAATTCTACATAAAAAAATTTTAGACAAAAAATGTAAAATTGTTCAATTTTTTATGAAAAAAATGCAAAATCGTTCAATTGTCATGCATTATTTTCATGATTTTTTTTATTTATAAAAAACGTAAATTATAATGTTTCCGACTCGTAATCATCCATTTCTGGGATTCTCGTGTTGTTACGCATCAAATATCCCTAACGTTTTGGGTCAGGTGCAATTTTACCCCTAACATCTAAAATGGTGCAATTTTACCCCTAATGTTTGTAGCCAATAGCAATTTTATCCCTAACGTTGATAAATTTGATCAATTTCAGACACTATTATAAAATACAGTCATTTTTTTCTTTATTTTGCACCAATTGCATATCAATTTTGTAATTTTGCACCAATTTTACCTCTAACGTTGATAAATTGGATCAATTTCAGACACTATTATTCATGACCGAGAAGACAGTTTGATGAATTATTTCTCAAATTGATCCAATTTATCAACGTTAGGGGTAAAATTGCTCTTGGCTTCCAACATTGAGGATAAAATTGTACCATTTTAGACGTTAGGGATAAAATTGCTCCCGACCCAAAACATTAGGAGTATTTTTGCACTTTAAACCTTAATTTTGGATTAAATTTTTTTTTTTTAATGGGATGAAGGGGGGCAAATGCCCCCTTTGACCCTCCCCCTTACATCCGCCCCTGCAGTCGTCAGATATCTTTGTGCTATATGTCGCTCGGATCGCTATCTGTGTGCCATGTCAAATACCCAATGGACATCTCTTTGTATGGACCAAATTATAACCTTTTGTGTTCGTTGCATATATGAGAATAAAAAGGTAAAATTATACCCATGTCCCTGAACTTTTTCACTTCTTTTTATTATAGTTCATGAATTTTAAAATTTAACATTATAGCCCTCAACTTTGTATTTTATAGTTCATCAAGATAAATAATCATGTAACTTTCCACTGTAGATATAATTTAAATGATTAATTCTTATATTTTTGGTTTTGGAGTGATTTATGTAATGTTGATTAGGAGTGAAAAAATGATAAAAAAAAAAGGATTTTGGATAATAAAAAACGTTGAATCAATGTGACATGTGGTTCTAAACTATTTAGAATTTTCCATTTTGAATCATCCTGTTGGTAATCATGCAAACCTTATGTTTTGAATTAGGGATATGGGCAAATTTAATCTTAACATTTGTTAGAAAGTATATATTTGGCTCTAACGTACGAAATGGTATAAATTTGATTCTAACATTTCTAAACAATATCATATTTAACCTTACCCTACGTTATCGAAAACTTGAAAATGTTAGGGCCATGAGTCTCCAACTCAATTAAAGGCCTTCCAACCAAATATTGGCAAGTGTCCACATTTATTCCACATCATCCATTAAAACACTTGTTAATTTCACCTATAAATTAATAATTATTTTAGAATGTAATTAGAAATCAGTTTAATAATTAATATATAAAAGATTTATGACGGATGATGGGTACCGGGTATCCTAGAGGTATTCACATACTCGTCCCATACCGGGTAATGGTTTTGATATCATACCCATTCCATACACTTTTATATAGGGCACAAATAATCCTATTAGGGTCGAATAATGTCGGATACTTGCTGATACAATATCCATTGTTATCTGTTAACCAATTAATTCAGTCATGTATATTTATTCTCAATCTTCTTAAATAAGCATTACATAATTCCTTCTTCTATAATATTAAGATGGTATCAGAGCAATTTTCCACATTTTTTTATTTCTGCTTTTCATTTCTCTTGTGAGAAAATCTTCTTCTTCGTTTTGTGAGTTTATTCTATTATCAAAGAATTTTTTCCTTCTCGATTCGCTTCGTTTTTTTGGGTTTCAAGCAATTTCTTGTGAATTTTCCTAAGACTTGTTGTTTTTCTTTGTCTACTTCAATCAATTTGTTATTAATAATAGTGAGATCGTTAACCGCCCCTATCCGACTGTTTTCTATCTTTCAGATCTTTAGAAGTAACATTGAGGCATTTAAGGATAATCCGATATCATTTGGTGCAATGAACGTAGGTCGAACACGAGACCTTCTAGAAGCATATGGCTTAAGAATCATTGATAGTTGTCTGGAAATCCTATTCCAAACCACTACATAAAAACATTAGGCCAATCAATATAAACAATTTTAATTCTCTTTAAAGCAAAAAAAAAAAAAAAAACACAAATGAAAATAAAAATAAAAATTACTTACAAGTTTTTCCAAGACTCCCAATTCTACGTGTTGTAGTCATCAAGATTCCATAGATTAAGCCTTGAGAAAATTCTCGAAGTGGGAAAAAGAGAATGAAAAGAAGAAGAACAAGTGACATTCTAAAGTTGTTGTTATCTGCAGATCATAGAAAGACCACAAAAGAAACAATTAAATTCAAGAAAAATAATCAATACAAGAGTTTAGATCTCTCTGTAAAGTCTCACCAAATGTTCCTAGCCTGAAACGATGTCTCCTTCATGAATTAGGTTATTATCTTTTAAGTTTTGAATTTTTTTTTATAGATTTATACACAGTGAAATGTATATCGCTTCAATAAATTTAGAAGAAAAATAGATCATTAAGCAAATTCAGAGAGTCAATAAATCACTTTAAACAAATTTAGTTGACCAATATATTATTTTAAATAAGTTTGTAAAGACTAACAAAACACGTTATAAATTTAAGAGGCCAGTCAAATTTTTGGAACAAGTTAGATGGATTCTATCCTTGAAACTTTTTATAAGTTAGGAAATAAATAAGCATATATGAGAATAAAAAAAGTAATTTCCATTATTGTCCTTGAGTATTTTTATACTGGCTTAATACATTATTTGGCTCTGAATTTATCCAAAAAAAACTTGATTGGTCCTTAAACTTTTAAATTATTCTAATATCTCATTCAATTTGCTTAAAACGTATCGATAGCTCTTTCAATTTTCTTAAAATATAATCAATTAATCACTCGGTTTCAAAAAAGTATTTTCCATACGAAAATAGTGTTGTATGTGTTTTAGAAAAGTAAAATGACAACTATCGGAGTAATAATGTTCTAATATCATATAAGACAAGTTTTAAGTTAACCTACAAAATTTTATTGACTTATTTTTTTTTTAAGAAACCAAATACTGAAAAAATCAGAAAAATATTTCAGTTCAAAGTTCAAAAAACTTTATATTGGCCATAAAGTCATGGTTGTGTTTTATCCAACAAAATTAATTAGTTTTATTATTAGTTAAAAAGTAGAAGTGTTTGAAGAAATCTCAAAGTAAAACACTAGTTGAAGAAAGCTAGTGAAGTATAAGGAGCAAAGTAAACATTTTCCCAATTTCAACAGTCTGAACTTATTCAGTCAAAGGCTGGTGGTAGATCTGTTCATGGACTGGGTCGGGCTGGGCTTGGACCGGACCTAACCGGGCTTGTCACATAATTACTTTGTCCAAACCCAACCAAACCCGCTACATCGGGCTCGGACCGGGCTGGGCCAAGCTAAAAGAACTAATTCCCAATCCGGCCAGACCCAACTAATATCGTTCTATTTTTAAAAAATTAAAATTAAACTAAAAAATTATACTATAAATATAAATAATAAAATACAATAAACTAAATTTTAGAGGATTATTTCAATAAAAATCAATTAACACAATCCTAAATAAAAAACTACTTTTTTTTATAGTAATAAATAAAATAGTAACAAAAATATGTACATTCACCCATTCTAAAAAATATATGGTTTGGAAATTTTTATGTTGAAGAAATTTAAAATTTTTATTTTTGGAATATAAAGTTTATTAAACTATAAAATTTATTAAATTAAAATTATTATTAAAATTTCGGGCCGGGCTGGACTGGGCCTGGTTTGAGACAAATCCCAAGCCCAACCTACTCTATATGCAGGCCTAAGCGGGCTTGGGCTAGGCCGGGCTTATTACAAAATATATACATCCAAATCCAGTCTTTAAAGAGCGGGTTTGGACGGGTTGGGTGGACCAATGGGCTTTTGAACAGGTGTAACTGGTGGTAAAAATACTCACAACTATTTGGTGTTGCAGAGCAGAGTCAGTTGACGGATCCTACATTAATTACCACAGTAAAAAAAATTATGTTGAAATTCAGAGAATATTGAGCTTGTTTCTAATGCATGTCAGCTTTATGATAAATCATGTGAAATACATAGGGTAGATAAGGACCTCACTTTAATTGAATATTAATAATCTCTTCATGGACCTTTAAATAAAAGTTAAAGGTGCAAAAAATACTCCTAATATTTTGGATTATGAGCAATTTTACTTTTAATGTCTAAAATAGTATAATTTTATCCCTAACATTGGAAGTCAATAGCAATTTTATCTCTAACATTGATAAATTGGGTTAATTTGAGAAATAATTCATCAAACTGTCTTCTCGATTATGAATCTTGCCATCTACATTTCATATGTGCGTCATTTTATCAGTAACAGATCACAAACATATGTTGGGATTTGAAAAAAAAATAACAAATATATTGTCTTTTTGTACGAATTAGACAAAAAAATCAAAAAATTCACCGAATTTATAAATATTAATCTTCAATTCTGTTATTAAATTATAAAAAACATAAAATCCTTTTTTTAAATCGAATTGTTATGCAATTGATGGAGAATAAGAAACAAAAAATTTTGTGTTTTATAATAGTGCCTGAAATTGACCAAATTTATCAACATTAGATGTAAAATTGCTCTTTGCTTCCAACATTATGGATAAAATTACACCATTTTAAACGTTAGAAGTAAAATTGCTTCTTACCCAAAATATTAGAGGGTATTTTTGCACCTTAACCCTTTAAATAAACATTTGTGTAATTATTGGATTTTGGCTCATAATAATGGGCATATGGAGCATTACTCCTGTTAAATGGCCTGATAAAACATTATTTAGGGTGAAGTTAAACAAAATTTGTCCGATTTTCGAACTGTAAATAAGTTGGACGAGTGTCGTGAACTGTAAAAAAAAAATTTAAATACCATGAAGTCATGTGAACTTCATCTGAATTTCATGTTCGGAGTGTAAGCTTAATTTTTGACTTACATGAAGCATAAAGAATTCGAGCAAACAGTTTTAAAGTCGGACTAACTTCTTTCGACTTTACCATAGTTAAACGAGTACTATCCGGAAAATAATATGTTGATAAATTATTAATAAAAAAAATAGGAATGCAGATAACGGAAATATTTAGAAATTTATGGTGATGTGGCACAAGTGGTTAGTTTAGACGCCAAAGTTTGTCAGTCATTTGAAATTTAAAGAATAAAAATATGATTCAGTAAGAGTCTGTTTGATATACCGTAATGCAATTAAATTTGTAATGTAATGTGAACACTACTGTAGTGTTCTATTACCATGTTTGGAACAGAATACTTATGTTTTCCTAATTAAATGTAATCATAAAATTTTATTTACATAATTAAAATTAATGAAAAGCATGAAAACGTGAAAAAGGAAAAAAAATGTGAAAAAAGGAAAACATGAAAAATGCGAAAAATTGAATCTACATCAAATACAAAATTATATTAACTGAAATCAATAAATTAGTGTATAGTTTTTCACTTTTTTTTTACATTTTTCTTGTCTTTTTAGTTTTCATTTTCAACATTTTTCATCGTTTATCTTTTTTCTCTTTTTTTTTACGGTTTCCCTTTTTCGCATTTTTTCATTTTTCTCAATTTCAATTTTTCATGTTTTTCTTCTGTTACGTTCTTGACAATGATACGATGTGAGATTAGACAAATGAGTGGTTAGATATAGCTTTGAAATTAGAAATTAGGATTACATATGTTTTGGATGTAATGAAAATTAAGTCATTTTTCTATGTATAGTTACTTACAAGAGTTGTTGAGCAAAATTTAACTCATTGTTTTCTCATTTTATTACAACAAAATTGTAAAGCAACCAAACATGGTAATTCCATTACAAAAGTTATCACATCTTACCAAACAAAACCTAAATATATATGATTCTTAATCAAAGCGAGAGGCTTAGAAACTGTTCTTCTACAAGTAATTCCTCTAAATCATCATCAAATTCCAACAAGTCTTCGTCAACTGCAACCGTACTAAGAGTTACCGATTTCAAGCAAATCAAATCAACCGTCATTTCCATCCATATTCTAAAATAACCATTGTGGCCAAATTTGGTGCCATATTTCGAAGAACAGTCAAAACATCGTAAACATATATGAGAAAGCCAATTGTGTCTTCAAGATCGAATATTCTGGAATCTTCATTTATAATCTATAAGTAGCATCATTAGAGAACAAACATATAGAAACATGCTAAACATAAAGAAAAACAATTAATATATATGTAATGCTTACTTTGTTTTTGACATACAAATGGAAAACATGTTTTCCGAACATTCAACATTTTGGCATCAATGTTGATGGGAAAGCACCACCGCAGTAGGGGGGAAAACCCATCGGGAAAGACGGATTTACATGGAAAGGTAAATCCCCTTTTATTAAGAGTAGCGAAAATACTTACAAAAATTTCCAAGACTCTCGATTCTAATTCTATGATAGGATGGAGAAATTTGTAGCATTGGATCTTCCTTCTTCTCATCTCTAAGAATAAATTCATTCTGTTCATATAAAATGCGAGAAAAAATAAGAACTCCTGATGCAAGGAAGCAATGAAGAGACTATTAGTTTTATAGGAATTCCTGCAGCAAATTAACTTAATATTTCTATTTTGCCCCCATAACTTTTCATTATTTTCATTTCAACCCGTATTAATTTATTACTGGTTGATGTGGAGTAAATGTTGAGTGGGTGTGATGATATGGTAAAATTAATTGGTTTTAAAGGAGATGGAAATTAAATAAGGTAGCTGCAGGAGAAGTTACTTTTGTGTGGTGGGGGAAGTTAAAGATTAATATAGAGCTGCAACGGCTATTTACACCCATAGCCATTTATCCATTTTAAAATTTACGGGGACTCAACTTCAATTCTTAACAGTATCGTCATTAAACTTTACACTTTTTAATATCACGGTGGTCACTTAACTTTAACTAACTTTCCAAATTAACCGTTAACGACCTTAAAATAAAAATATTCAAGAATTAAAGTTCTTCAGAACGACATTTATTATGAAAACACATTTTTTTTTTCCAAAATCACACTTGTTGGAGCTTTCTTTCTCTAAAAATTCACCATCTCCCCTAACCAAACATCAGGGTAAATTGCAAAAATGGATGTAATGGGAGGCCCATTTATATTTTCAGACCCATTATCAACCAACTTACATATATAGACTGATTTATTTCGAAATACCCACAATACCCTTCATATATATAAGTTACTTAAGATCTCTCTCAGCTCTCTCACACTCTCTTATTTTTCCTTAAGATCCTTCATTGGAACACATCAATCCAAGCCCAAGCCTTGTCATGTAAGTATGATGTTAGTTTCATATGTTTAAATCGCTTTTAACTTGTTGATGTTGTTTTTGAGGTTAGAAATTTGTAAATCTGAACTTGATTCGCGGAAGATCGCGTGCCTCGCAGATTATGATTTCGATTCGCGAAATCTTAATATGCGAAGTCGATTGAAGGCTGTGTATACGATTGTGATTCGCATACTTCGCGGAATTCGCATATGGAATATACGCGAAGTATGCGAAGAGATGGTGTTCCATTAATGGATTCGCACACTTCGCATATTTTACGTATTTGCGAAGTATGCGAAGTCTGCGAATGTATTTGCGATATATGCGAATTCGCATATTCGAATAATTGCGAATTATGCGAAGTGTATGTTATTTCATGCTGTTATCTCATTCTTTTTTTGTTTATTATTGATAAAAACATGTCAGCCCAGTTTTTATTGTGTGTGATCATGTGGAATGGCCGGTGGAAAACAGTTGGTAAGAACATGACATACGAGGGGGTGAGAAGAAATTGCTGAAGATGTCTCCGGGAATGAGCTTGGAAAGGCTGCAAGAGATAGTATACACTACTGCGAATGTTGATCCAATGTCATTTGATCTGCGTATGACTATGCAGTTAACTTACGGTCGAAAGCAACTACCTAGGGCAGTAGTTCCGATTGTTGATTCAAGTGATGTTGAGTGTTTTTTAGATTATTGTCGGATGAAAACTGACGATGTTACCCCACTATATGCTAATTTTGAGTCACGAACAATCCAACCGCGAGTCATGAAGGTAGAGAATGTTATTCATTCAAGTTGTGATGCCAATGCCACAGTTGTATTTGAAACAACTCCTGAAGTAGACAACACAACTGTTGAACGCCCACCTCATAGGCCAGGAAAAGAACCAATCACTGAGTGCAATATTGCATCCCACACTCCTGGTTTAGATGATATTAGCTCAAATCCGGTTTATCGTTCGGAGGACCAGAGGTACGACGATGACATTTGGGATCATGATGAAACAGAGGAAACGGTAAATGATGGACAACCTACCCCTCCGAGACAATCGCATTGCGAAGCTGTTCCCCATAGCAGGGTATTGATGTCATCTTCCTCTTTTTGGAATTAGTCTTAGAATGATCACCCTTCCAAATCATAAAGTAGAGCAAATTAGTCAAGTAAATAGTAACTTCACGAATATGAAATTCGCGAACTGACAAGCATATTCGCGAATTCGCATATGCGGAACAATAGCATATGCCTCGACTGCTTCGTGGATATGAGTTTACATCGCATATTCCGATGTTCGCGAAGTAAACTCATATTCGCGAATTGGTCGATTCTGCAAAGTTTGGTCGCCGCAACTGATTTTAACTATTTGTAAGTATCATTCTAACAAAACGAAGCTATGAACCAACGAAAAAACACAATAAATTTGCAAACCCTATTTCTAAATCGCAGGAGAAGTAAAATCACCGTAGTATAAGAATAGAAGCATTAAAACCTAATCAAAATCCACAAAATAACATACCTTCTTGCCGGTTCTTGCCATTGGAATCGGTTGGAAGTCGCTGGAAGAAGAAACGTAAAGATTGGTGGTGTTGAAGATGTTCATCGTTCGAGTTTTTGGTGTTCGTTGTTCGAGTTTTGGCAAATGTTAGGGGCTGAAATGCATAAGTTCTTATATATATATGAAGGCATTTCGGGAAAGTATTCAGGCATAGTCTATATATGTAAGTTGGTTGATAATGGGTCTGAAAATGTAAATGGACCTCCCATTTGACCCAGTTTTATAATTTTTCCCCAAACATCATCTAAATGATCTCGAAATTAAAATTTTCAAGAATTAAAGTTCTTTAAAATATTATTAACTCTTTGAATTTTTTATTTTTTGACAGTCAATGGTCATTCTTAGGTGTTAAGTGATCACACCATTAAAACTGAAGTTCAGTACCATAATGTTAAAATGAGTAAAGTTTAGTAGTAATGGATGTAATTTACCCAATATTCTGGTCACTAATACAATCAAAGTCCACTAATGTAATTTAAAAAATTCATATATCACGTGCCATTCCACCAACATCACGTGACATTTCCAACCTCCATTTAAAAAAAAGTAAAATAGAAGTTGAAATTTGACCAATTAACTAAACTTTTTTTTATTATTTTCTTCCAACAAATTAACAAGTAATTTACACAAATGCCACCATACGTAATGTATGTGTGTGAAAGTGAAACAAAATTCAAATACGGTTGTGGTTTCTTATCTCAAGAAACCTTCAAAAAAACCCACTCGTTCTTGTATACTTATCCGAGCTGAAATCCAATTGAAGGGTTTGACCCGGTTTAGGATTAATCAGTTGAACCTCTACATATTGTCTTAGTCTAGGAATAAAGTATAACCATATATAAGTAGGGATGGATTCATGATTTCTAAGTAACAGGACAAATTATACATACGGTGTAAAAAAAATGTACAAAAATTTAATAACAAATTTTTTTTTTTATAATTTTTCCGATTACTCTATTCGATGCTCGTCAAACAGTAGAACGGTTGTGGTTTCTTCTTTCAAGAAAGCCTTTAAAAACCACCCGCTTCTTGTACTTGTCCGAACTTAAATCCAATTGAAGGGTTTGATCCGGTTTCATATTAGCCAGCTGAGCTTGAGCCTCTCCATATTGTCTTAATCTAGGAACAAAGTATAACCACGTACAAGTGCAGATAATTGCACATACTCTTCTCCAAATCAAGATTATCACCAATGTCACCGTTATAATTGACATGCCCGTCAATGCATCAATCTTATTTCTTCTTCTTTCGATTTCCTCTCCAGGTTTTTTTGTTATATCCACCGGAAATGATGTTGATCGGACAACTGGTGGATACCACTTACTCTTGGTGTCTGGTGAACCGGGTTGGATGTACTCATTTCTTGTGGAATCTATTCTCCGCCGGAATGACTCATTCCTACAATTACGATGACTTTTTGTATTGTCCAAAACTTTCCCATTTTCAATTATCACTTTCTTTCCCAAACTCGGTCTTCTCGGTATTAAAATAAACAAATTCAAATTACTAAACAATACATGTCTTTTACAATTAAGACATATTAATTAATTTTAACTAAAAACTTTGTTACCCTTACATTAATTGAATCCAATAATTAATTTTTATCTATTCTTAAAGTAAAAAATATAATTTTTTTTTTATAAAAGTGCATTATAGAACAAAAAAGAATGGCTTAATTGTGAACTTGTCCAAAAAGTTTGATTAGTCTCAAGAACTTTCAAAGTGTTTCGATAGTCCTCTCAACCTGCATAAAATATTCATTTAGTCCCATAAACTTGCGTAAAATGTAATCAATTAATCACTCGGTTGCAAAAAAAAATAAGCTAAATGCGGAAAATATATTTCACGCATCTTAAAATGTTATTATACAATTAAAAAATAGATTAAAAATGAAGTTATTACTTGTTCAACTATAAAACTTGTCCTCTCTACTATTAGAATCGCATATCCCGATGTTGGTCGTTTTACTTTTTTTTTAAACCTGTAATATATCTTCCGCATTTAACTTGATTCTTTTACAACCAAATGATCAATTAATTATATTTTACGCAAATTCAGAAAGATAACAGAACATTTTATGCGAATTGAGAGCTATCTGATCCATCAAACTTTTTTAACAAATTGAAATTGAAGAGACAAATGATTTATTAAGCCAAATGAGGGTCCGTTTGTTTTACCTGTTGTTTGCTGTTGTTGTTTGCTGTTGTTGTTTGCTGTTTCCTGTTTCAAAAAGCAGAGCCTGCTTTTATAAAAAGCTACTTTTCGGCTACAAAAGACAAACAGGAGGTGTCTAACCAAACACCTTAAACTCTCCTTTTCAAAGTGAAAAGGCAAACAGGAGGTCGAAAATCAGCTACCAAAACGGATGCGGATGGAGTATATGCATAAAGTTTTAGTAGAAAAGATGCATCATGAATTTAAAAAAAAAAAAAGGTTTTGGAGATGAATTCAATGAACAAATTGACTTGTTTATACCTGCTCTTGAGGCGCCGGAGTAATTAGAGGTTTGAAAACGGCGGCGTTTCTCTTGAGCTTTGACTCGTTAAACATCGAATCGGAGTCGAGGGGGGCAGTTTTTGTGGCCGCGGATTGTTTCAGGAGAAACAACCTACTACGATCATGAAGTTTGTCTGGTATTTTACTGAAATCTTTGCGTTTGCCGGCAAAACCAAAACAAGTCAGAAAAAAGGAGGTTTTGGGTTGACAAGGGTTAGGATCGGCGGCGGCGTCGTCCTCCATTTGATGGAGCAGGAGGATGAAGAAGGGCATGGGGAAGGGGTTTGGCTAAGTTAATTTTATTTTTAATGTATAAAGTTAGAACCGCTTTTGAACATTAGTGTCTGTTTGTTTCAATTTTCGGAATTGTTTTTTTATCTTTTAAATTTATGTACGAGATAAAACATTTAATAAAAATTCGAAACAGCTGTTTTTTACAGAAAAATTAACTAATATCTGTTATCTATATCAGTAATAGTAAACAGTAAATAATTACCGGTAGCAGCAATCAGCAAATAAAAACAGGCGAAACAATTGGACTTTAATCAGATTCTCAATTTGAGATGAATAATTAAATTTGATTGATTAGGACTTTAAGGAATGACTTGGACTGGGTCGTTGCTATGCTACCCTCTTCCTTTTTTATATGTTTTTCACCAATATTCAAAGTATGCAGGCTATCAATGTTCATATAAATAAATAAATAAATAAATATATATATATAGAAGGGAAAACTTCCCAGAAAATATATTTAATATTATTTTATTTTGTATTTCCATCAATGTGTTTACTCTGGTTCGATTGCATTAATTAATAAATCATTAGCTGTTACTGTCATTGACAAAATAACAATGTTATCAGGCGGGCCGAACCAACTGGTCGAACCAAAAACCGGAGAGGAAGCCAGTCTGGTTATTTTAGTAGTGAAATAACTAGAAAGATTTGGATTTGGACCGGGACCCGGCGGTCCGGCCAGGAATTGGTGCGACCCCGGGTCTCAAAGAACTTTAAAAAAAAATTATTGGTTGAAAATTTAGATGGGTAGCTAGAAATTTGTTGGCCCTGGGTATTTAGTTAGGCGGGCGGGAATTTCCAGGGTCAATGTTAGCACAATGAAAGTGATAACAACCCAAATTATTCTTGAATAAAGAATAAGGGAAAATTAATAGAAATAATGGCAAACCATTATTCCTTCTAAAAGAGATATTTATACATGATTAATGTGGCATTAATGGTAATTAATGCAGAGGAGAATATGCAAATAGTGAGGAAAAAGAAGGAGTTTCTAGCACTATGCCACGCCACGTGGACCATGGCGAGATACGCCTAATGAGAGCAAGTAGCAGAGACCCGCCATATCTCTCAAGGAGAGCGTACACATGTCTTGACGGATCAAAGAATATTATCCCAAGGACCAAAAGGGATATTCACCTTGAGAACGCCGCAAGAAGAACCAGATGGCGGATCTCCACGGTTCAGCTCAGTGAGATCCGCTGGCGAACCTATGAGGCGAATCTCCTCTTTCACCTGATTCATCACAGTAACGGCTAACCGCCAACTCGGCCATAAAGATCATTAAATGAATCATTAATAGTCTTAAACCACCAGGTTAAGAGTAACTTGTAACCGCCATTAAATGAGCATTAATGGAGACTTTCTAGTTACCTAGAGGTTACGAATTCACCAACTATATATAGCCTACCTCCCTAGGCTATCAAGGTACACACATTCACTTATTCTTTGTCAATTCAGTTTGCTCTCTTGATCTTTCTTACTGACTTTGGCATCGGAGTGTCCCCGGCCGATCCCAACGGCGCCTCACAGGGACGTGCTCTGATCAAGGATTTTTCCCCGTGTTATCAATTGGTGCGGTGAGCGTGGATCTCTAACAAACAGAAGATCACAAAATCTTGATTGTATAGAGTTTCACAAAGAACAAAACAATGGAGTCAACAGAATAGAAATCACAATCTCCAACTTTGGCTCAATCAGTACAACAAATCTATCCAAAGATACGGTTCTCCATATATTGGTGGGAAAGAGTTTTCTACATTAAATCTGGAATTTTATGATGAAAAAGATAAGTTTCCTCCCATTTCTTATTCCATTTTTTGATTAAAGAAAATTGAGATCCCTCACTCTTATAAAGTGCTATGAATATCGTTATATGTTATTATGATAAATCTAATAAAATTTAAAAGATGAAGTCATAGACGCAAATCTTTCATTAAACCTTGCATGCTTACTATGCCCTCATATTTTTATGCATGACAAGTGTAATATGATATTATCATTGAACCATTACAAACGCATGTATAAGACCCGTGATCTTGGGATTTACAAAAGGAAAAATCATTCATTCAATGTGATTTTGTCATTTGATATTAAAATATCATAAAATTGCTCATGTAATTGCAAAGGATTTAGATCTAGTCGGTCTTTTGGGTGAACATGCATATAACTATTAGAAGAAATTGCAAAAAATCATATTTGGTTTTCCTTGTACAATTCACCATCCATATATGGCTTTTCTCCTATTTAGTACTTTTAATATCAAAAATTCATATTTTTGAATATTGTTTTGTCAAACAGTTATTTCATTCCCTTTTTTACAAGGATGTGTTTATTCATATAAAAACTGTTTATCTGACATTATTAGAATTTCTTTTACCGACGTAAGAGAATTGAACATATTAAATCAATTTGTGATCATCATGTAACTGTCCCTAACTATTAAGGCCATTATGGGTTGATGAATTGCCAAATTGGATAAACAAAACTTTCATGTCTTGAGCTAACTACAAAACTGTGCAAATGTCAGTTTCGAATGAGAAGCATCGTAAAACATCTTCGCCACGAAGACAGGGCTCTTCTCGCAGAGGTAGGTCACCTCCCTCTCCAATACGCTGACGTAGTAAGAGGCCTATTGATACACCCCGGAGTACCGGCCCACCACCATCATCCTCCCGACCAGGAGACATTGGTCATGTCCCCGTAGGAAACCAAGGAGGTCATGACCGATTACATATACGCGGTTCAGGCGGCGGTGGATCAGCTGCAGAAGCATTGGCCAAAAATACAACATGTAAAAGCTTACAGGAGGATCTGATCCGGAGAAAACCCCGCAATATGGCGAATCTAATTGAACGATGCAAAGCATTCAGGGAGGTAGATGACATACGCCGCGAATCGTTATCTCCATCACATAAAACCAAAGGCGAATCTCACAATCGAGATCGTGAAAAAGACAAAAATCGGGGTTCTTCCTCCATAAACAGGACTTTAGTACAAGTAATATAAATATTCTAGTGGTCAAATTTGAGGGGGTACCCAATCTAAGATTATTACCACCCTTTGGTTGGCCACCACACTGAAGCTTGCTGGGAGCTGGCAAACTAGATAGCTTTGTCCAGAATAACAAATAACAAGATGACAAGCAGAAGACAGATCCCAAAAATAAATTCAAAAGTGTCATTAATGTCATGGCAGATGGACCAGAGTATCAGCCACCCGTGGAAAAAGCAAAAAATATCCGCTCTAGATAAAACATCCCTTCATTGCTCCTTTTGCAGAAACAGGTCCAGTAATCTCTCCACATACAGATGCGATGACAATTGAAGGATGGAAGATGAAATGAGGCGGGTAATGGTAGATACGAGCAGTTCTTGCAATATCATCACCATAGGTACATTCTCACCAACAAAGGAGGAGTAATGATTAGCGGGAACCAAAAGACGGTTCAAGAGACCTACTCAGCGTCACTATCAATTCGCCCACAATCCAAAGAGGACGAAGGTGAGAAATATTAACTTGTCACTACAGCTTTGGGCGACACAGAAACGCTCCTTATTGCTGATGGAAAGCGGGTACGAATCGCCAAAGGATTAAACATCATTGAGTCTGAAAGCCTATTTGCATAGGAGAATGAGATCCGTACAGGAATAAGCCCAGATGTGATCACTCATAAGTTAAACATCATTAAGGATGTGGTTCTAGTTGCTCAGAAAAGACGGAACCATGGGCCTAAAAATCAGTATTTTTACATATTCTTATAGGTGCATTAAACTGTTATAGTATCCTATATTTTATAATTTATTCTTTCTCGACATACTTCTTATATTCACTTGCCTAGCTTTTAGTGCTGATATACGTCCAGTGGCTGGCGAATCATAAGTTCCACAGGTGGATCAATTACCTCAAAGATAGGACAATTGATCCCATCACAGGCGGATCCCCTTTCCATAAAGGTAAGAAGCACAGACCCTCAGGAGCTTTCAAATGAGCTCAACTCTCTCCTCAAAGACAGGAAAAGGATTGACCACCATCAAAAGCGGGTTAAAATCGTCTCAAACATGAGATCATTACACCCTCAACTTTCTCTTCAAAGATAGGAGAACACTCTCATGGGTGGATCCATCTTTAGATGATCACCATTCGGTCGGACACCATTCGGTCGGACACCATTCGGTCGGACACCATAAACGAGTTAAAACATTCCTTGGACGCAAGGACTTTACACTCTCTCACTCCCTTCCCAAAGAAGGGTTCACAAGTCCTACGGGCGGATCGCTTCACCTCAAAGATAGGTAGCAAGTTAATCCCCTGGGCAGCTTTACTTCCTCTAGAAGGAATAGAACAGCTTCTAAACCTTCACAAAGGTTCACACATTGGGGTACGGCTGGCCACCTACCCTAAACAATCGGAGAAATCGTAAACCAGATTCTAGAAAATTACTTGCTAAAAGATATAATGCATTAGTAAAAATAGTTCTGAAAAGCAAAGGGATTCGTCTCCAAATAATGAAGCCTCGTCTTCATCTCCAAGTAATGAAGCCTCGTCTTCATCTCCAAGTAATGAAGCCTCGTCTTCATCCAATTCAAGTAATGAAGCCTCGTCTTCATCCAATTCAATTAATGAACCCTCGTCTTCATCCAATTCATAAAGCCTCGTCTTTATCCAATTAATGAAGTCTCGTGTTCATCAAATTAATGAATCTGCATCTTCATCATAGAAATAACAAAGTCTCGCCTCCACAAAATGCACAAAAGTCCCTAAATGGCTGATCATTCTTACTGATCCCTAAGGGCGGGTCATTCTCCTCAATATGGCAGAACTGAAGAAAAGAAGTCCCTAAGGCGAATCATAATCCTATACGGTAGGAACAAATGGCCCCATCTAGGACGGGTCCACTTTCCTCCAAGATAGAAAAATAAAACACGGCGGATCAAGCCCTGATCACCGCCAGGATTAAAACATTTCTCAGACGTGAGATCTTTACATCCTTCAAAACTTCTCTCAAAAAGAGGAGTTTTCTACACCTATGGCAGATTGATCCACCTCAAAGAGAGGAAGCAGATCAAACGCTTACGGTAGCTTGATTCCCTCAAAAGGAATACCAAGCACACAAACCTTCACCAAGGTTCAAGCCTTCACAAAGGTTTTCATACAAGGGTATGGCTGGCCACCTACTCTAAGTTGCCTTGGACAGATCACTCGAAGATAGGTAGCAAGTTGATCATCAAGACTAAGCCATATGAGATCCACGGGCGGATCTCTAAGGCGAATCTCCTTATAAACGGTCAGAGTTCACAGACAACGTAAAAATCTCCATACATTGGATCCTAGGGAAAGAAATCCATAAAGCTTATCATAAGCTTCTAGGGATATGGTTGGCCACCTACCTCGAAACATAACAAGTTTGAAACCTTGAGAAAATTCAGAAGAAGTTTGAACACTTAAAAGATCAATAGCATGGAATACGATTAGACAGCCCTAAAGAGCTTTTTATACCTTTAGGGGGGCTTCTGATAACAACCCAAATTATTCTTGAATAAAGAATAAGGGAAAATTAATAGAAATAATGGCAAACCATTATTCATTCTAAAAGAGATATTTATACATGATTAATGTGACATTAATGATAATTAATGCAGGGGAGAATATGCAAATAATGAGGAAAAAGAAGGAGTTTCTAGCACTATGCCACGCCACGTGGACCATGGCGAGATACGCCTAATGAGAGCAAGTAGCAGAGACCCGCCATATCTCTCAAGGAGAGCGTACACATGTCTTGACGGATCAAAGAATATTATCCCAAGGACCAAAAGGGATATTCACCTTGAGAACGCCGCAAGAAGAACCAGATGGCGGATCTCCACGGTTCAGCTCAGTGAGATCCGCTGGCGAACCTATGAGGCGAATCTCCTCTTTCACCTGATTCATCACAGTAACGGCTAACCGCCAACTCGGCCATAAAGATCATTAAATGAATCATTAATAGTCTTAAACCACCAGGTTAAGAGTAACTTGTAACCGCCATTAAATGAGCATTAATGGAGACTTTCTAGTTACCTAGAGGTTACGAATTCACCAACTATATATAGCCTACCTCCCTAGGCTATCAAGGTACACACATTCACTTATTCTTTGTCAATTCAGTTTGCTCTCTTGATCTTTCTTACTGACTTTGGCATCGGAGTGTCCCCGGTCGATCCCAACGGCGCCTCACATGGACGTTCTCTGATCAAGGATTTTTCCCCGTGTTATCAGAAAGTTAAAAAAAAATAATAATAACAGCAAAATTGGTCAAGTATTGGAACGTAATTACGGTGCGGCATTCGCGTCGTGCGGGTGCGCCCCTAACCCGATGGTTAATCGATCGCACCCCCCTGCGCGTGAGAGAGTATTTTACCTAGTAATTGGTTAAAGGCTTGTAAAACCCATTTACTTATAAACTAGTTAAGTTTTTCATTTCTTTCCTATTTGGGATTTGAATGTTTAATTTCATTTTATCTTTTTCCAAAACCATTTCAAGTCGTTCACTTTGAGCATCAATTTCTCATTCATCATTTGTCTATTTTGAGTTTATAATATATTTTTAAAAAGATCTTATGGCATAGAATACGTTGATATATTTCAATTTATTCCGAATTTAATTTATTCGTTATATATTTAAGACTCAAATTAACAAAAAATAACAAACCAAAAGTTGTTTATAATTTATTTTGGATATATATAATGTATAAAAATAATTTTAAATTAATTATATATATTTAATATATATAAATATTATTTATTACGTTATCCGGTTCGACCAATCCGAGCCATCCGGTCCGACCAAGTGACCTGTGACCCAGTCAGCAATCCGATTTGATATCCGGTCCGGTTCTGATATCATTGCAAAATAACAAGAAACATTGGTTTTGGTTTCGGTTTTATGATCTGCTTGCTACAGAAAGTGAAAGAGTTTCATGACTTTTGGAGCATCTCCAACGGAGTATGATGAATCACTCAATATACTCATTTATTAAACTATCTTCTATTGGAGTAAGTTTAATATATTGAGCATTTATTAACCACTCAATGTTTATTGAGCTTTTGCTTATATATATATATATATATATATATATATATATATATATATATATATATATATATATATATATGTTATTTTTAAAATAATTATAATTAGTTTAATTAATTGGTTGATCCTTTGTGATTGGTGGATCCATAGAGTTTAATCATTCGGCTCAGCTAGTTTAATAAAATCAAGTTTATTAAATGGATAATGTATCATGTATATTGAGTGGTTGTAAGTATGAACCACAATTCAGAATTTGTAGAGAGGTGTTCAGTCAGAAAGTTTAAGATGGGCAGCAAGAAGAAGAAGATGACGAGGAATATGTTGGAAATTTTGAATAAAATTATATATTAATTTAAATACCAACAAAATCTCCTTTTATGAACAGTCGTGTACGTCATAAACAGTCGTGTTTGTCCGTGTGCAGTCGTATTCGTTCTTAAACAGACATATCCTTTTGGGTTCTATTTATATAGAATGGATTGTCAAATTTACATACGGTTTGGAAAAATATTCTTTGGAATTTTTCCTGCTCTTTATCTGTTCGCAATATTCTTGTTTTCTTGCTCCGGTGATAACGTGTCTACACACAGTTTGAGTTCGTTTGCGTAAATTGTTGTATCGTGGGAGACGATCGTCAATAGCGATTACATCTGTCTTAAGGAAACTGCTAATACAAGCTTCATATTTGTCTAACTCCTTCATTTTAATTTTTAGTTTTATTGTTCATATGTTTTTCTGTGTTCGATTTGTTTTTTGGTTAATCACATTTAACAAAATATACCCTTAATGTTTACAGGTAGAAACAATTTACCTTTAACGTCTAAAATGATATAATTTTACTCTAAAGTTGGCACCCTTAATATTGGAAATTGGGTCAATTTTAGACATTATTATAAAGCACAAATATTGTTTTTCTTACTATCCACAAATTACATGTAAGTTGATTTTAAAAAAATATTTCATATATTTTTTTGTGATTTAATAATAGATTTGAAGATTAATATTTTTAAATTCGGTGAAATATTTGATTTTTTTTTGTCCAACTCATACAAAAATATAGTATTTTTTTTTAGTTTTTTCAGGTTTAATAATATATTTGTGATCTGTTACTAATAAGGTATTAAATGACGTACATGTGAAGTATAGATGACAATATACATGACCGAGAAGACAATTTGAAGAATAATTTTTCTAACTGGCCCAACTTATCAATTTTAGGGGTAAAATTGCTCTTGACTGTCAATATTAAGGGTAAAATTATACAATTGTAAACGTTAGGGGTAAAACTGATCATAGGCGTAAATGTTACGGATATTTTTAGACCTTATCCCGAAGATAAAAAAAATCACTACATAATTAAAGTCAAAATTTCCAAGACCCTCAATTCTTTCTATGATAGGGTGGAGAAATCCCTAGCATTGCGTCTTCTTCTCTTCACATTCCATAAGTTCCTGGAGAGTTATGGTGGCCGGACCCTTAATTATAAGGGTAGAACATATTGAAAAATTTTGAATAAAATTATATATTAATTTAAATACCAACAAACATCTTTTTTAATGAACAATTGTATCCGTGAATAGTTGTGTTCGTTCGTTAAAAGATATATCATTTCAAGTTCTATTTAATATAGAATATATTGTCAAATTCATAAAAAAAAGTTAAAAAAGTTGTTGAAAAAGTTTGTTGAAAATACCTTTTGTCTGTTCATAATGTTTTTGTTTTCTTACTCCGGTGATAACGGGTCTACACACGGTTTGAGTTCGCTTGCGTAATATGTTGTATCTTGGCAGACGATCGTCAATAGTGATACCTCAGATTTGTCTAACTCTTTCCTTTAAGATTTTGTACTAGGAGCTGAATGTTGGTTTTGCAGGTGTGGTTTTTTTTTTTTTTTTGTTTTGCAATTCCACCAATATCACGTGACATTTAAAATGGTACTACCTCTGTTCCATAATATACGTCATTCTAGAGATTTTCACACAAATTAAGAAATACAATTAATGTAGAGCCTAATTAATGAATTTTACATTGGTTAACTTAAAAAAAAAATCTCTCTCACGTAATGGTTGGGCAATAAGCATTGGAATTTTAAAAAACACATAGATGAAGACAAAAAATTTAATGTTTGGACCAAAAAACTAAACTAAAAATTCTTGGAAAACCAAAACGACTTATATTTTGAAAAAAAATCACTTTCTAAAACGACTTATATAAACGAAGGGAGTATAATTTTATCTTCAACTTTATAATAATGTATAAATTTGACCCAACTTGTCAATATTAAGGTAAAATTACGCAAGACATTAAAGGTAAAATTGCTCATTACTGTAAACATTAGGAGTATTTTTACACCTTATCCCTAAATTAATATATATATATATATAAGATAAAAGTTGTAGCAATTTGACCAATTAACTAAACCTTTTTTATTATTATTTTCTTCCAACAAATTAACAAATAATTTACACAAATACCATCATATGTAATGTATGTGTGTGAAAGTGAAACAAAATTCAAACAGCAGAGCGACTGTGGTTTCTTCTCTCAAGAAAGCCTTCAAAAACCACTCGCTTTTTGTACTTGTTGGAACTAAAATCCAATTGAAGGGTTTGACCCGGTTTCAGATTAACGAGCTGAGTCTGAGCCTCTCCATACTGTCTTAGTCTAGGAACAAAGTATAACCATGTACATGTGCAGATAATTGCACATACTCTTCCCCAAATCAAGATTATCACCAAAGTCACCATTATAATTGACATACCCATCAATGCATCAATCTTATTTCTTCTTCTTTCGATTCCCTCTCCAGGTTTTTGGGTTTTATCCGTTGGAAATGATGTTGATTGGACAAGTGGAACTGGATACCACTTACTTTTAGTGTCCGGTGAACCAGGTTGGGTATACACATTTCTTATAGTATCTATTCTCCTTTTGAATGATTCATTCGTACAACTACCATGACCTTTTGTATTATCCAAAACTTTCACTTTTTCAGTTATCACTTTCTTTTCCAAACTCCGCCTTATCTGTATTAAAAATACAAATTCAAATTCAAATTACTACTATATATTCATTTGTTCCATAATATATGTCTTTTAAAATGGGTATTGCTATTTACCGTCCTTAAATTCCTTACTACCGCCATCTTTTGACAATTTTACCCTTTACATAATTTTTGATTCAAAATTTGAGAAAAAAAATTTGAGAGAAAAATTTAAAATTTGGCCTAAACGGATGCGGCATCCGTTCGGCCCATGGTGGGGGCGGACGCGGCACTCCGACCGACCCATGGCAAGAACGGATGGCGCATCCGCCCCCACCATGGGCCGGGCGGATGCGCCATCCGTTCTCACCATTGGTGGGGCGGAGTGCCACGTCCGCCCCCACCATGGGCCGAACGGATGCCGCATCCGTTTAGGCCAAATTTTGAATGTGCAAAATCGTAAAATTTTTAGTGACGAAAAATACTAAATCGATCAATTTTTTATGACGAAAAATGCAAAATTCCCCAATTTCGTCATGAAAAATATGTATTATTTTCATGAGTTCTTTGATAAAAAAACATAAATTTTAATGTTTCCGACTCGTAATCGTCCATTTTCGTGGTTCAGGTTGTTACACATCAATTATTTTCATAATTTCAATTATTGTTTTTCGGGTTTATGATTTTGGAGAGAGAATTTTTAGTTTTTGATCAAAATTATGAGAAGGGCAAAAAAGTCCAAATGAAGGCGGTGATAGTAATTTGAGTGCGGTATTTAGCTGCTCACTTTAAAATTAAGGCATATTAATTAAAAAAAATAATTAATTTTAATTAAAAAATTTTGATACTTTTACAATAATTGCATCCAATGATTAATTTTTATCTATTCCTAAAATAAAATAAAAAGTAACTTAAGCTAACTTAAATTAGAGTATATATGGTAAAAATCAATTGAATAAAAAAAAACATGTATTATGGAACAAAAAAGAAGGTCTTAATACATCATTTGCTTCCTAAACATATTCAAAAAGGTTGATTTACCCCCTAAACTTTTAAAGTGTCTCGATAGCCCTTTCAACTTGCATAAAATATTCAGTTATCCTCTGAACTTACGTAAAATATAATCAATTATTCATTCGGTTGCAAAAAAAAAAAAAAGTAAGTTAAATGCGGAAAATATATTTACACATCTTAGAATGTTATTGCATAATTAAAAAAATAGATTAAAAATGTATAAAATTTATCATCTTTAATATTAGAACCGCATTTCGGATTTAAATTACTTCTTTTTGTAACCGAGTGGCCAATTGATTATATTTTAAGTAAGGTTACGGGACTAACTGAACCTTTTATGCAAATTCGAGGGGCTATAGGGATCAATCAAGTTTTTTTGAACAAGTTCGGTAGGTAAATAACGTATTAAGTTTAAAAAAAAAATTAATTCTCTAAAAAGAGATGTATTGTGAAACGGATGCCATGCGGACAGAGTACATGTATAAAATTTTAGTAGAAAAGATGCATCATGAATTGAAAAAAAAATAAAACTGGTTTTGGAGATGAATTCAATGCCTGGATATTCGAACAAATTGACTTGTTTTTACCTGCTCTTGAGGCGCCGGAGTAATTAGAGGTTTGAGAGCGGCGGCGTTTCTCTTGAGCTTTGACTTGTTAAACATAGAATCGGAGTCGAGGGGGACAGTTTTTGTGGCGGCGGATTGTTTCAGGAGAAGCAACCTTCTACGATTACGATTATGAAGTTTGTCTGGTATTTTAGTGGAATCTTTGCGTTTGCCGGAAAAACCAAAACAGGCCAGAAAAAAGGATGTTTTGGGTTGACAGGGGTTAGGATCGCCGGCGGCGGCGGCGTCGTCCATTGGATGGAGCAGGAGGAGGAAGAAGGGCATTGGGAAGGGGTTTGGTTAAGTTAATTGTATTTAATCAGATTCTCAATTTGATATGAATAATTAAATTTGAATGATTATGACTTTAAGGAATGACTTGGACTGGGATTAATTGCACCATTGGTCACCGAACTTATATGGTTGTTTCAAAATAGTTATTCAATTTAAATTTGTGTCAATAAATCATTCAACTTTAAGTTTGGTCTCAATCAAGTCACTCCGGTGATTTCAGTGAGTAAAAAGGCATCATTCTGATGACATGAGATGATATGTCAGCATGATTAAACTCAGAGCTATGATCGAAACAAGGCTTAATACATCATTTGTCAGCTGAACTTGTTCAAAAAGTTTAATTAGCCATTTAAACTTTCAAAGTGTTCTGATAGCCTCCTAAACTTGTGTAAAAAAGTAAGTTAAATGCGGAAAATGTATTCCACGCATCTTAAAATTTTATTACATAATTCAAAAATAGATTAAAAAAGAAGTTATTGTTTGCTCAACTATATAACTTGTCTTCTCTAATATTAGAACCGTATACCCCAATTTTGGTTGTTTTACTTTTTTTAAGACTCGTACAACATATCTTCCGCATTTAACTTAACCGATTGATCAATTGATTACATTTTGTGCAAGTTTAAGGAGCTAACTGAATATTTTATCCAAGTTCATGGGGCTGTTGGGACACTTTGAATGTTCAGGGGGCAATCAAGCTTTTTTAGACAAGTTCAATGGGCAAATGATGTATTAAGCCCCGAAACAATATGTAACATCCATGTATGCACCACTTGGTTGTCACGTGTCAGTTATGTTTATAAAAAAAATTGAGTTTTTTTATAAAAAATAACCGACACGTGGCTTCCGCATGTCGTTTCGTTCAAATATCTGAGTTGAATCATGCTAACGTGTCATCTCATGTCATTATTCTGATTTCTTCTTAATCAATGAAACCGCCGGAGTGACTTGATTGGAATAAAATTTAAAATTAAGTGATTTTATCGAAATAAATTAAAGTTGAGTGATCGTTTTGAAACAATCATATAAATTTAGTGACCAATAATGTATTTAACTCAATTGGACTGGGTCGTGGTTACCTCTTCCTTCCTTATATTATATGTTTTTCACCAATATTCAAAGGATGCACATGCTGTCAATGTTCATATAAATATAGAAGGGAAAACTTCCTAGAAAATATATTTAATATTATTTTATTTTATTTTGTATTTCCATCGATGTGTTGACCTTGGTTCCATCGATTGTATCAATAATTATATCATTAACAGTTACTGTCACTACCAAAACAATAAGAAACGTTGGTTTTGGTTTTGGTTTCGGTTTTATGATCTACTTAATATAGAAAGCGAAAAAGTTTCACGACTCTAAATTTGTTTGGATGAAGGTTTTACAATATTCATTAGAGGGAGGAGAAGGGGGAGAAATGGATGAACCTCCAGATCCCATCAATTTGGCGGGACTGAAATTGAGGTTATTTCAAAGTTTTTTAACCTTCATTTAACCCTCATCTCCATTTAAACTCATTTCCAAACAAAGTTAGAAAAATACCCTTCATTTAAATTCCTTTCTAAGCAAGGTTAGAAAAATAACTTCTCTTTAATTAACCTCTCATCTAACCCCAAAACAAACAGACCCAAAACAAACAAACCCTTAAAGATAAGGATCTGTAGAGATGTGTTCAATCAGAAAGTTCAAGAGGGAGAGCAAAAAGAGGAAGAGCAAAAAGAGGAAAAGAACGAGGAATATGTTGGAAAATTTTGAATAAAATCATATATTAATTTAAATACCAACAAACACCTCATTTCATAAACAGTCATGTCTGTCATAAACAGTTGTGTTCATACGTGAACAGTCGTATCTGTCTGTGCACAGTCGTATTTGTTCGTGAACAAACATATCCTTTCGGGTTCTATTTTCCTGCTCTTTATCTGTTTGCACAGTATTTTGTTTTCTTGCTCCGGTGATAACGAGTCTACACACGGTTTGAGTTCTCTTGCGTAATCTGTTGTATCTTGGGAAATGATCGTCAATAGTGAGGACATCTATGTTAAGAAAACTGTTAATACATGCCTCAGATTTGTCTAACTCTTTCATTTTAATTTCTAATTTTCTTATTCATGTGTTTTTCTGTGTTCAATTTGTTTTTTTGGTTAATCACATCTAACGGAATATACCCTTAACGTTTACAAGTAGAAGCAATTTACCCTTAACGTTTAAATGATATAATTTTACCCTAACATTGACAGTCAAGAGCAATTTTACCCTTAACATTGGCAAGTTGGGTCAATTTTAGACATTATTATAAAATACAGATATTTTATGTCTTATTCTGCATAAATTACATGTAAGTTGATTCTAAAAAAAAAATCGGCCATGTTTGGTAAAGAGCTTTTTGGAGTAAAATTGGAGATTTGAGACACTTTATAGTGTTTGACTAGTCAAACCTCTAATGGTGGTGTTTGGTGAAGAGGGATTTGAAAGCGCTTATTAGGTCCAAAAAGGTAATTTTGAAAAGGCTCATTTTAGTAGTTTTTCAATTAGCTTATTGCTCGATCTCTTTTTATGGATATTTTTACCCCTAATTAATACTTTTTAATTCTAAATAAATGCTTTACCATGTCCTTATTTGTCATTTTACACAAACAGCTATTAGCAATCGGCTAAGTTTTACCAAACAAATTCACACAATCCGCTAGTCAAATCAACTAACCAAAAAGGTAATCAGCTAACTTCTAATGTAATCATCTATCGGGTAAATTTCATCAATGGTGTACAACGTTTGTCTCATTTCACACTTTGGTGTACAACCTTCAATTTGTCTCACTAATATATACGAACTTATAGGTGACCTCTCACTTTAGTGTACAGCCGGTAAAAATGACCGGTCAACGTCCGGTCAACGCGCCACCTCATCATCTTTTATTTTATTTATTTATAAAACAGACCCACATAATATAATTACAAAAATACCCTTCTTCTTAAATAAGAAACACCATCTTTCCATCATTCCTTCTCCCTCTTTTTCTTCTCCAAATCATTTCTCTCTCTCTAACTCCTCTCTCACTACAAGAAAATTGATTTTTTGCAACAGAGATGGTTGTTGCGAAAAATATTTTTAGCAACAACAATGCATGTTTCGCAACGACTTTTAGTTGTTGAGATACATTCCGTTACTAAAGCGTTCTGCAACGACATCCTGTTGTTGCAAAAAATATATTTTTGGCAACAACACGTGTTGTTGCAAACATTTGTTGTTGCGAAATATGGAATGCATGTTAGAGAATAAAATTATCTTTTTGCAACAACATATATCGTTGGTGAAGATGTTTTATATTTTGCAACAAGTTCTGACGTTATATTTTTAGAGTTTTCGCAACAACTCATACCGTAGCTATACATATTGAGGTTTTGCAACAACTATATTGTTGCTGATATTATATTAATGGTTAACAACTTTTATGTTGTCAAAATTTTTTTTCTGAAATAAATAAATTTGTTTCCATAAATAAGTACTTTTAATTACAAATAGATTTAAGTTTTGGCAACAACTTGTAGCAATAAATGTATATATTAATATTATACATATATATATATATAGACGAGAATTTAACCCGAATATAGACATACAAAGTAAAAAGTAAAATGATTATATTATTGAATTGAATTTTACAACATGGGATAAAAAGTCTTTTACCATACAAATCAACTAAAAAGCAGTAAACCCTAATATTTAAATTGATAAAGGTAAGGCTTGCAAGAATATTTTTTATATAAATCATAAACTTCTAGCTAAATCCTACAGATATACAATTTAATTTCATCGGTACTTGAGAAAATATAAAATATTCTCTATAAGTATTCTTTTGATTGCAACATAACCGAGCAAAACAAGAAGCTCTATGTATTAATTAACCTTTTTAATCTTCTTATTTGGACCCAACCAAACAGCAACATATTATTTCCATGGCTTGATCCTCATGGGATTGATGTAGCTGCTTTGCAAGCTACAAACGAATACGTATAGGAGAGTAGGAGTGCATAGTGGAAAACTGATGGAGGAACACCAATACCTGGTGCAAAGAAGACACAAAAAAGCTTCATAACCTCAAGTCAAGATAAATATAAGACAATTGAGAACCAAAATGAATTAATGTATAATAAAAAAACTTACTGTCAAGAAGTAGCTACGACAACGGTCTCCTAAGACCACTAAAATCTGAGAAACAAAATAAATAAGATCGAATTTTTAAGTCAATAGTAATTTGGAGAATCAGAACATAAACGAAAACTAAAAAAACTCATAGAGAGGTTGGAATTATAAGCAAAATCAATTGGGACAACAAATTGTTATGATGCTGAGCTTATTTTTTCTTATTCATGTATGTCCAAGGAATGAAACAATGTATTAGAAACATGGAGAAATCTGTAAAAATTCACTTAGTCCTATGAGCACATGTAATGAGTCGGGTGTACATTAAAAGAGTATGAAAATAATTAGGAGCTAGACTTACTTTGACAATAGGATGTGCTGGCTTAACACGGAAAACTGGTGATGTCAGTACAATTCCCTCTAGCATGTTCTCTATGCGGAGATGTGTAGCTGCATGTGCAATTGATTTAAGCTTTAATACCTACATATAAAGAATAAAATATGTAAGATCATTCTATGCCTTACTTTCAAAACCACAGCTCCTCTGGTTGAGTGACCAAAAAGGAAACAGGTACTCCTGTGGTTTTGAGTTCATAATGATTGTTTCCTGTGGCTGAATAAGCAGCACATATAATATAACAATTGCCTCAATTATCAAATCACAAATCAGACAATCCAATAAAAACTTTTGAGTTCAAAACAATCTAAAATGACAATTGGCAATTTTGAACCATAATCCAAAGCCATGATCGAACTAGTAATCTCAACGCAAATTAACATAATTCATCAACTTAGCCAAACAGTCTAATTAAATTCAAGGGATAAAGTATCAAAATAGGCCTATGGTTTTTGGAAAAGTATCAATTTAGGCCCCACGTACAAAATAGCACAAAATTTTCAAGTAATGTAAATGAAATGAGGCAGCACAAGAACTTACCATAAAACGATGGACAAGCGTCTTATGTTCCTGTCCGATTCAGTGTACTCGGCTGATTGCCTGAGCTTCTGCTGCAGGATTAAGTAATGGCTCAATGAGAACAACATGTTGTGCTTCTAGGAGATTAAGTCCATTTTCTCCATGCTGGATTAACAACATTAGAACTTGTATGGATCTTGGTGATTCTTTCTCACCTCGCACTTTTCCAGTCCATGTCGGATTGCTGTTCTGTCCCCTCAATTGGCTGATGCCAATATGAGCTTTCCTACACTCACAATGCCACAAAAATGAAGGCCATAAATGACAAGATCAACTCAAGTTCAAAAATTTCTATTTGTTTTTCAATTATTCTGGTTACATGTAAAACACTTTATGATTACCGGAATTTTTTCACATACGGAACAACTCCAATTTGAAAATGGAAGTTTTTTTTATCTGCAAATTTCCCAATCCAAGAAAGACTGAAGTGAGCACTTTGCTATGATTATTAGAATCAATGCAAGTTTCATTATGACAAAGCTGATCGGAAACCTTAGGACAAAGCAATGTGGAAATTGAACTAAGAATGTCCGTTCACAACTTCGTTTAAGAACTAACAAATCATAGCTTTTCCTAAAAGCAGCTTTCCAAATTTTTCCAGCTTTTAAAGAAAGCAATTTTGTATTTACGGAAAGCTGCTTTTAGGTTGTGGTAAAACAATACGATATTATGTAATCAAGGATGTTTAATAGATTATATATCCATTTACCTGCCTCCTTTCATCCGGATATATGTGATGCCATTAGCATTGAAAGCATGTTCCAACACATCAAGTACATCATTCCAACTTGAAAAAACCAGAACAGTTAAAATGAGTTATTCTATAGCAGAATATGGAGCCTGTTCATGCATAAAAAAAAAATATAGGGATAACTTCCAAATTTGACCCTAACATTTTCAGGAAAGTGCAAATTGGATAAGTATGAAATGATTCAAATTTAACACAAATATTTCCAAACAAGATCAATTTCGCCCCTATGTTACAAAAAGATAAAATCAAATCCATTTCCTTGTCAAACCACCAAAATTCCAATACTAGATGAAATCCTGTTAAGATAAACATTCAAAACGAAATAATAAAAAGCAAATAAGAAACACAAACTTACTTCAAATTGCCGTTGACCCGTAACCACGAACGGCAAAAGAGTGCGTTCCATCTAACACCGGCAAGGAGATAAGTATTCCATTGGCACTGGCAGTCCCCATCATCGGTCATATCGATGCCCTCGGCAAGAGCTCTCCTCCTTAAAGTATCCTCCTCCTCAAGTCGCCAAAGAGATGCCGCTTCAGAAACAATTCCGTCGACAAAGGGTGAGAGGAGCGATGATGAGGGAAGATAAGCAAGAGAGGGAGAAAAAAATTGTTTGGAGAATGACGAGTAAATGTCTTAGGGTTTTAAGGATTGGAATGATGCGATTGCTAGCTCCTGATATGAGTGGCTCCATCTGCGCCGATGCCATGGCCGACATGAAAAGTTGGAAGATGGTTAACTTAGGGGGGAAGATGGATTTGCCCTACGGGAGAGAGAGTTTAGTGGAAATGGATGACACGAAGAATGAAGAGAGGAGAGTATAGAAGAAGAGAGACAGAATTGTTTTACAATAAAACTGGATTCAACCTTCAAAATTTAAGCTCAAATCATTTTCATCCCGCCACATTTTTTCTGGAGGGAAATGAAAAAAAAGAAGATTTTTTTACAATAAAACTGTTGTTGCAAATTAATAATTTTATACAACAAACTTGTTGTTGTAAAAACTAATGATTTCATAATAGGCTTAAAGTATTTTTTTAACCCCTGATTTATTACAGTAAAACTTCTATAAATTAATAATGTTGGGACTAAGAAATTTTATTAATTTATAGAGATATTAATTAATCGATAAATTAATAATTATTAATTTATAGTGATTTTTAATTTTTATAAATAAATTTTAAATTACTAATTGTTTCAAACATTGCAAAATTCGTACATGAGATGAATATGCCACAACGAATTTAGAGGAAGCAATCACGGAAGAATACATTCATGAACTTGAGGGAATGATTGGTCAGTTTGGTTACCGCAATTAAATGAATGTCAATCAAATATTGGATTATCCAGATGAAAATAATAAATGCTTACAAATCCAAAGTTTAGAAGAAATTGTATCGAGCGTTATGCAAAATTCAATTGAGGATGAAGCTGAGAATGATTTGGTATCTCTGAAACCAGTCACAAGAAAGGAAGCAATTATATCATCATCCACTCTTTAGAATTTTTTGTTAAAATTTGACAAGGATACACCGGAACTTTTGAATGCACTGAGAATAGTTAGAGATGAAATTCAACTAGATTTAAATTTCAAGAAAAAACAAAATACTATAGATTCATATTTTGTTAAATTATCCCAAATATGTATATCTATATATATTTCGCATATGTATTTGAGAAATTATTAATTTATAAAGGTAATAATACAATGTATTTATAAAGGGTTGTTTCAGAAAATTATTATCTTATTAATTTATTAAAATTGATCATTTTTTGAACTGGCCCAAGTCGGGACCAGAAGAAATTATTATTTTAAAGAGTTTATTAATTTATCGAGTATTAATTTATAGAGGTTTTACTGTATTTGGTCATATTTGGCCTTTCACCTATCCCAATTGGTAAAATTTCACCCAATTTGTAAGAATACTTAACGGAATTATTATCTCATTGACAAATAACGATATTTTGACACTTGAACTTGACATGTGATATTTCTTAAAGTTTTTTTTTTCCATATTATGTGGAAATAATTAAATTAGATTACAACAACAACAAAGCCTTAGTCCCGAAATGATTCGGGGTCGGCTAACATGAACCATCATATAAAACCGTGAAAATCAAGTCGTGTCAGCGACACAGATTAGATTAAAAAATAAAAAATAAATAAAAGAACAAATTCTAGGCTAAAATCTATTAAGTTCAAATGTCAAAATATTGTTACTTATCAATAAGATAACGATTCAGTTAAATTTTAATACAAATTGGGTGAAATTTCACCAATTGGGATAGATCAGGGGCCAAATGTAACCAAATAATAGACCTGGGGCCAAATGACAAAATTTTGGATCAGCCAGGGACCAAATAGTACTTTAAACCTTTCATAATATAAAATAAAACCTTTTAACTAAATCCTTTCAAAAAAAACCTTTTAACTAAATAACTATTATTATTATTAATATTTATAATATAAATAAAATAGTATGTTATGTATTTTACAATTAATTTTGAATTATGTAATTTACTAATTTTTAAAATTTATTCTATGTATATTTAAATTTTAAATATCAATTAAAATTTAAAATCAATTAAAAAATACATTTTTGTAATATTTAGTGAAATATAAAATAAAAATATATTATTAAATACATTTTAAATTTTTTATTTTGATTTATATTATTTTTGAAAAAAAAGTTCTTATTTCATTATTTTTTTTAGTATAATCAATTATGTAACGATAATATTTTATTTATTTAATAATTTTCTTTTGCAACGATCTGTTTGGTTGCTAAAAAATTCTAGTTATACAACAACAACTGTCTGTCGTTGCGATAAATATTTCATTTACTATAACAACTTTCCGTCGTTGCTCTAAATATATTCATTTACAGCAACAACATTTATTGTTGTTATAAATGCTATAAATGCTTTCATTTATAGCAACGAAAGTATTGTTGCCAAAGCTAATACATATTTTCCACAAACTCTGCCTTCCGAATTTTCTTAAATGAGAGGCATAAGAAATTTACAGTAACAACCTTTGGTAACGACATAAAAAACTTCGTTGCTAAAGTTCATTTTTAGCAACAACGTTTTCTGTTGTTGCCAAAACTTGTTGTCAAAAAGCAATTTTCTTGTAGTGTCTCTTTCTCTAACTCCTCTCCTTCTCTTCAATCCTTTCTTCAAATAATCCTTTTATTACGACAACAGCCAAAATTATGGAGTTCTAAAGAACCAAATTCGGCGAAGTTGCCCCTCTGAAGACACAAAGACCATATGCAATACAATTGCATTTAGACAATGTCTAAATCATACCCAGATGTACATTTACTTGGTTTCGTTTCCTATTGGATACCTCTGAAAATCAATATAGCTTTATTCACTTTCGCGGTGACGCGCTCGTCAATAAAGCGTTCCAGGAAATGCTATCCCGGGATCGACTCATTTGAGAAAACCAAAGTCTGGCATTTCATGTTCCCATACTTGCCATACATGTCAATAAGGGAATTACCAAAAATAATACTAGAATTGAAATGAACAGTTTGAATTTGAAAAAATTGTTTTGTGTTGGAGTCAAAAATTAATTAATGGCAAAAATAAATATCTATACAGGCTCCTAAATGTTTCATTAATCTCAAATTAATAGTATTAAAAGCCTAGAGTGTGTATAAATGTGCAAATAATACTTTCAGTTTCTGTCATAAGATTGGTTTGTATGTTTAGCCAACTCTTTCTTTGATTTTGAGATCGTAGAGAAGCATAGTCTAGTACCCCTCCATATATGCAAGTTTTCCGGTAAGTTTTAATTTTCGTCATTTCTACTGCTTATTCAGTAATCAACTGGATTAGTTCTCTTGCTTTTAGATATTAGCTAATTAGCTTTATATTTAACAGTTGGAGTTTCTGATCTTGCAATTTCAAAGACTTAAAAAAAATGGAGTTTCTGATTGGATACGAAAGTTCTGTTTAACTACAACAACAATATGAAGGGCCTGGAAGATGCACGAGTTAATCTGGAGATAAGAGGACTGACGCGGATAGATCTTTTGCTCTTTTGGCGTAGGCATAAAAGGGGAATGATGAAGAAAGATTAAATGAATAGAAATAAAATAGAGAGAGAAAGGAGAAAGGAGGAAGAAGAGGGTAAAGAAGTAATTTTATTCTAAATGGTCAATTTTTCACTTTTTGACCGGTCAAACTGCTGATGTGGCACGTTGACCGGTCATTTTAACCGGCCATACACCAAAGTGGGAGGTTACTTATAAGTTCGTACATATTAGTGAGACAAATTTAAGGTTGTACGCCAAAGTGTGAAATGGGACAAACGTTGTACACCACTAATGAAATTTACCCTCATCTATCAGCTCAAAACTATCAGCTAATTGTCAAACAAGGCCTTCATATTTTTTTTGTATGATTTAATAATAGAATTGAAGATTAATATTTTTAAATTCAGTGAAATATTTGAATTTTGTTTGTTAAACTTGTACAAAATACAGTATATTCTTTTAATTTTTTTTTATTTTTTCACGTTTAATCATATGTTTGTTATCTGTTACTAATAGGTGTCATTTGATAGCGGTATAGAATAAAATAGAATGACTATTCTAAAGGAATAAAATAGCAAAGAATGGAAAAGAAATTTATTAGGAATAACTATTTATGTTTGGTTGGTGGAATAAAATAGAATGGAATAGATGATTTTTTTATTAAAAGACAATATTACCCTCAAATGTAACGTCTTATTTCTTTTAAAATTTTAATTATTACTATAAATTATTCAAATATTTAATATATATTATTTCTGTGTAAATTTCCCTTCTATTTTTAAGCTGTTAATATAAATATTTGTAGGGACAATATCCAAGGAGCATTCCTATTACATGAACAAATGGGCCATGGAGTACCCTTGTTACATGAACAATAGCCCAGGAAAACATACTCATATTAAACTCATGCTATTTTTTAAATAGTTTTTGTCACGTCCATGTCTAAATTTCTTTAGGGTCGGGTGTGACAGTTTTTATTACTAAAATTGAAATTATATGATGCCTAATTAGTGCTGCCATTGGGAGATAATTCTTGAATTTGGTTTAAAAAGACGATTTACCGCCTCAACTTTACTTAAAGTGACTGAATTTGTTCAAAGTGACCTATTAAACTTGCTTAGAGTGATCCTTTTCTTCCGTAAATTTATTTAAAATGATATACATTTTAACTCTCTTATTATGCCACGTGAATTTAGAAATGGATTAATTATGTCACTTTAAGCAAGTTGAGGAAGCCAATTGAATTTTCGACCAAGTTCGTAAGAATCATGATGCATTAAACCCTAAGCAGAAAAACAGATCGACCCCAGTGTCTTGTTGATAAGATTAATTAGTTAACGTCTTAACTGAGGAGAGAAATTGAGATGTATATATCACTATAGAGGACTAATTAATTAAAGTAATATGATTAACCTCCTAACTCACGGTAGAAATTGAAACATTTATAAGTTGAGTGGACAATAAGTCACTCTAAGTAAATTTAGGGGACCAAAATGATTATTTAAGCTGCGTGATAGTGAAAGAAAGCGAACTCCTCTCCTCCATTTTCTGTTTATTCATTTGGTAAATCCCTAATCTCAGTGAGCTCCTCTCCTCCATTTCATGTTTATTAATTTGGTAAATTCCTAATTCCAATGAGCTTCTCTCCTCCATTATCTTTTGAACTATGTTATTTCATTGATGCTTATTGGATAATATGTGATTTGATGTAGAATGTCGCTAACTAGTTCAGCTCAGGCTGGTGAAGTTTTGTGTTCAAACCTCGAAACTGGACCTTATGGAGAAAATGTAATATTCTGAATTAGAAGGTCCTCTTGAGATAGAGAATGTGGGTGTAGATACTTGAATTGAATTAGATTGTACTGTCGTTCAAAGTGGTTGATTTTGACTAATTTTGCAATGATTTTTCTTTTATATATTATTTTGTTTTCTTTTTATAGATGCCCGATTACATGGAAACAGATAGGTGCATGGAAGGGTTCCGATGGGCTTTTCCCCTATTCCGCTGGTGTTTTCTCAATCAACGTTGACGCCAAAATGTCCGGGAAACACGTTTTCCGTTGTGTGTCACGCCTCCGGTACATCGTCAAAGAGATTATAGGAAGCGTCTATATATAATATCTATTTTTTATTTTGCTTTGTATTGATCAATATTTAATTGTTTTTCTTTGTATTGATAGCATGTTTTTATAGGTCTATTCTCTCAGCAGTCCAAGGATGCTACTGCTGGACTATAAATGAAGATTGCAGTACCTTCGGTCTTGAATACACCATTCGCTCCTTCAGATATGTGTATGATATTTTGACTGTTCTTCGAAATACGAGGGTTCCGGTTGAGGGTTCAAACCCTAAACAGGTATCCTTCGTTTTAGTAGATTATGTCTTAGTAATTAACTCGTTCATTTTATGGTTTTATTGTTGGTATTTGATGATTATTTGTGGCTAGTATTATGAATCTCTATGATTTTATTTATGCGCCTCGTGTCGCTCGGGCGCACACCTTAAGTTGCGCCTTGCACCAAGACCCTCTTGCGCCTTTAATAACTATGAACCGAACAGATAGATTACTTCTCCCATCAGTTGTGACTTCTTGTTAGTCTTTGCTCCACATTCTCTTTCTCGAAAGAAAGTAAACCAGAAGCTTTAGACAGAAAAATACCAGCTCTTCCTTCTTTCTATTAGTCTCATAATTTAGATATTTATATTTCTAATGATTTTTATTTATTGCTAACAGTTTTTAACGATTGGGCAGATGCTCCACAGTTGGAGCACCGCCTTCGGTCATGCTGAAATGAGGTCTATGCTGTGTAGACATAGCCTTATAGTGGGCATGATTACCATAACTGACGAGATTGAATTTTATGTGACTAATAAAGGATTAGTTTACAGTAGTATGGGGAAGGTGAAAGAAGCATACATAGGATGACCAGATTACCCTGTTCAGAACATACCGTGCTACTCACAAGTTGGGATGAGTGTTATGATTCAGATACCAATACTATAGGTAGTTATTGGTTGGCCCAAAATAACTGAGGCACCAAATTTGGCATCGGTGGTTATTATAGGATATGGATAGAAATGACTGTTGATTTGATATGTTTGAAATCAGTAACTCTAGCTACTGTTGCAGTTGAGGAAGAAGAGTTATTGGATAATGATTCAGTTGGCCCAAAATAACTGGGGCACCAAATTTGGCATCGGTGGTTATTATAGGATATGGAAGGAAATAACTGTTGATTTGATATGTTTGAAATCAGTAACTCTAGCTACTGTTACAGTTGAGGAAGAAGAGTTATTAGATAATGATTTAGAAGCATTAACTCTAGTCACTGATTTACTTGCAGGGGATGACTGTTGATTCAGATACCAAGTAAATCAGTGACTAGAATTAATGCTTCTAAATTATTATCCAATAACTCTTCTTCCTCAACTGCAACAGTAGCTAGAGTTACTGATTTCAAACATATCAAATCAACAGTTATTTCCATCCATATCCTATAATAACCATCGATGCCAAATTTGGTGCCCCAGTTATTTTGGGCCAACTAAATCATTATCCAATAACTCTTCTTCCTCAACTGCAACAGTAGCTAGAGTTACTGATTTCAAACATATCAAATCAACAGTCATTTCTATCCATATCCTATAATAACCACCGATGCCAAATTTGGTGCCTCAGTTATTTTGGGTCAACCAATAACTAGCTATAGTATTGGTATCTGAATCATAACACTCATTCCAACTTGTGAGTAGCACGGTATGTTCTGAACAGGGTAATCTGGTCATCCCATGTATGGCTTCTTTCACCTTCCCCATACCACTGTAAACTAATCTTTTATTAGTCACATAAAATTCAATCTCGTCAGTTATGATAATCATGCCCACTATAGGGCTATGTCTACACAGCATAGACTTCATTTCAGCATGACCGAAGGCGGTGCTCCAACTATGGAGCGTCTGCCCAACCGTTAAAAACTGTTAGCAATAAATAAAAATAATTAGAAATATAAATATCTAAATTATGAGACTAATAGAAAGAAGGCAGAGCTGATATTTTTCTGTCTAAAGCTTCTGGTTTACTTTCTTTCGAGAAAGAGAATGTAGAGCAAAGACTAACAAGAAGTCACAACTGATGGGAGAAGTAATCTATCTGTTCGGTTCATAGTTATTAAAGGCGCAAGAGGGTCTTGGAGCCTTGGTGCAAGGCGCAACTTAAGGCGTCCGTCCGAGCGACACGAGGCGCATAAAAAAAAGGGTAATTAATTTATTAGTCTCTATATTTTGACAAAACACACTGTTTAGTCCTTATATTTTAAAAAACACATGATAAGGTCCCTAACCTTTTTCTCAGTGAACTGTTTAGTCCTTTCATCTGTTTGTTAGATTTTTTACCGTTTATGACTTCGGAAATGACTAAATTACTCTTTATTATTTACCTTCAAACTTCAGAAGAGGAAATTCAATTTAGAAGAAGAAGCTATTTGTATGGAGAACAAGAAAAAGAACAGACCCAATACTTGGGAATTTGAATGATTAAGAAGAAAATCAAGAAGAATAACACTCAAAGTTGATTTCAGATGCATTAGAGTTTAAAGGAGAGGAAAATAAAGGAAAAGAAGAACGCAAATCCAAATTGACTAACAAAATCTTCATGAGAGTCTAACGGCATGGACTAAACAGTTCACTGAAAAAACGTTAGGGACTAAACCGTTCACCGAGAAAAACATTAGGGATTTTACCGTGTGTTTTTGAAAATACAGGGACTAAACAGTGTGTTTTGTCAAAATATAGGGACTAATAAATCAATTACCCTAAAAAAAATCATAGATTCATAATACTAGCCACAAATAATCATCAAATACACACAATAAAACCATAAAATGAATGAGTTAAGTTCTAGTTAACTACTAAGACATAATCTACTAAGACGAAGGATACCTGTTTAGAGTTTGAACCCTCAACCGGAACCCCCGTATTTCGAAGAACAGCCAAAATATCATACACATATCTGAAGGAGCAAATGGTGTCTTCAAGACTGAAGGTACTGCAATCTTCATTTATAGTCCAGCAGTAGCATCCCTGGACTGCTGAGATAATTGAGATAATAGACCTATAAAAACATACTATCAATACAAAGAAAAACAATTAAATATTGATCAATACAAGCAAAATAAAAAATAGATATTATATATTTGACACTTCCTATAATCTTTTTGACGATGTACCGGAGGCGTGACACACAACGGAAAACGTGTTTCCCGAACATTCAACATTTTGGCGTCAACGTTGATTGAGAAAACACCAGCGGAATAGGGGAAAAGCCCATCGGGAAAGACGAATTTAGATGGTACATGGAAAGGTAAGTCAAACCCTTCCATGCACCTATCTGTTTCCATATAATCGGGCATCTATAAAAAGAAAACAAAATAATATATAAAAGAAAAATAATTGCAAAATTAGTCAAAATCAACCACTTTGAACGACAGTACAATCTAATTCAATTCAAGTATCTACACCAACATTCTATATCTCAAGAGGAACTTCTAATTCAGAATATTACATTTTCTCCATAAGGTCCAGTTTCGAGGTTGGAACACAAAACTTCACCAGCCTGAGCTGAACTAGTTAGCGACATTCTACATCAAATCACATATTATCCAATAAGCATCAATGAAATAACATAGTTCAAAAGATAATGGAAGAGAGAAGCTCATTGGAATTCCAAATTAATAAACATGAAATGGAGGAGAGGAGCTCACTGAGATTAGGGATTTACCAAATGAATAAACATGAAATGGAGGAGAGGAGCTCACTAAGATTAGGGATTTACCAAATGAATAAACAGGAAATGGAGGAGAGGAGTTCGCTTTCTTTCACTATCACGCAGCTTCTGAGATAAAAGTTAGGGCACTGTTTCCTTGGATTTAGAGGCAATGACCTACCATTTCACTATTTATTGGCTTAAATAATCATTTTGGTCCCCTAAATTTACTTAGAGTGACTTATTGTCCACTCAACTTATAAATGTTTCAATTTCTACCGTGAGTTAGGAGGTTAATCATATCACTTTAATTAATTAGTCCTCTATAGTGATATATACATCTCAATTTCTCTCCTCAGTTAAGACGTTAACTAATTAATCTTATCAACAAGACACTGGGGTCGATCGATTTTTCTGCTTAGGGTTTAATGCATCATGATTCTTACGAACTTGGTCGAAAATTCAATTGGCTTCCTCAACTTGCTTAAAGTGACATAATTAATCCATTTCTAAATTCACGTAGCATAATAAGAGAGAATTAAAATGTATATCATTTTAAATAAATTCACGGGAAAAAATGGATCACTCTAAGCAAGTTCAATAGGTCACTTTGAACAAATTCAGTCACTTTAAGTAAAGTTGGGACGGTAAATCGTCTTTTTAAGCCAAATTCAGGAATTATCTCCCAATGGCAGCACTAATTACTAATTAGGCATCATATAATTTCAATTTTAGTAATAAAAACTATTTAAAAAAAAGTTGCAACTTGCACCTAAAAATAGCATGAGTTTAATATGAGTACGTTTTCTTGGGCTATTGTTCATGTAACAAGGGTGCTCTATGGCCCATTTGTTCATGTAATAGGACTGCTCCTTGGATATCGTCCCTACAAATATTTATATTAACAGCTTAAAAATAGAAGGGAAATTTACACAGAAATTCAGATTTGAAAATTTATTTACAATTATGTCAAGTACTAATTTAAATAATATCAAACTAATAAAATTATTAAGAATTAAATTTACTAATATGATGTAGTTGTAATATTGTACTTAATTATGATATTTATGTATTTTACCAAAAAAAAAGGAATAATAAATAAAAAGTTGAACTTGAACCTGAAATATGCGAATAGATTTCCTTGGCCCATTGTTCATGTAATGGATAGGGCTGCTCTTTTTTATTTTATACATAAAAATCATAATCAGTTGTAAAAATAGAATAAAATCATTCTTTATTTTCAAATATGTTACTATTTTCTATATCAAACAAATAAAATATATTTTTATATTTTAATATATAAATTAAATCTTTTATATATATATATATTTATAAACCCTATTCCTTAAAATATATTAACAAATGGTTTCAAAAAAATTATTAAAAATAATGATTGAATTAGTTTAACATAATTCAAATTATTTCTTGAAAATAATTGTAGATAAATTTTTGAAACTTAATTTCTCTGTAAATTTCCCATTAATTAATCCAAATGTTTGTATCATTGTTGTTAAATCGAGATTCGACTCGTGACTCGGAATCTCATTTTGTGAATCGAGATTCGTGAATCAAATCGAATCGTAAGGTTCGGATCAAATTCAAAATATTATAATAAATAAAATATTAATCATAATTAACTTTAAATATGAGTTTAAAATGTAATTTTAATATCCAAATAGAAATTATATTAAGTTATCATTTAAATACTTAAATTAAAATTCAAATTTAATACAATCCTAATCCTAATAAAATTAATATTAGAAAAGATGTTGAACTTACAATAATCTATTATTAATTTACTTAAAGTGTACATTTTAGGAGTTGATATTACATCACTTTGAATAAATTCGGAGAGTAAATTGTAAGTTTTCAAAATATAGGGAGAGAAATAATTTTTTTTGGACAAAATTAGGGACTAATAATGTATATAGATTTAAAATTACAAATTAATTTTTTTATTTTCATACAAATGTTTTTCACAATAAAAATACCTTTTTTTTTGCTTGACAAGCCTCTTTTCCATCAAACAAAACTTCCACTACCTCTTAAATCACGTGGAGAGTTGGTTGGATTCATCATATTCTATTATTTTGTGTAATTTAATGAAACGATGTGTTTCATCTAATAAAAACAGCATTGTTTTATGTTATTTTAAAAAATAATAATAAACCATTCTATCATCTTCAATCTAAACTTATTTGTACTTATTTGTCCTCTTTATCTATGGAACCAGCTCTCGGCCGCCATACACAGGAGGCTGGAAAATTAAATTTCCACCCGTTTCCGGCGGCGACCCGGGGGCTCCAGCCCCACCCTAGATACTGTCTATATCTTCATAAATTATTTCATAACTCTCATCTTCATAAATTATTTCATAACTCTCATCTGTAAGTTCATAATTTTTTTTTCAAATAGTGTCATGAATTGACCGAATCGGGTGACTCGACCGATTCAACCGAGTCACCACCGATTCGGCCAATTCATGGTCGAGTCATACCATAGAGTCGACTCAAAATCCTCCTGAATCGTATCGAATCGACTCGCGACTCGTACGTTCTAACAACTATGATACAAATGATAATTATGATTGGTAATTGTTCAAGTAGTTAGTAAGAGGTTCAATGTGTATGAAAATTAAGTTTAAGAGCATAATTCAAAAGAATAAATGATCGCTGGTTCAATTAACGTGGCCTAAAAAATCCTATTGGCCTCGTAAACTTTCTTAGAGCGATTTATTAGTCCTCTGAACTCAGGGCTGGTCTTGAAGGATGAGTTGGGGGGCGACCGCCCAGGACCCGTTAATTAAGGGAGGTCCAAAATCTTCAAACAGATTAAGGATGAAGTCCAAATTTACTCCTATCATTTTACAAGAAAGTATAAATTAACTTCAACCGTATAAAATGGTACGATTTTGTATATAGCAACACTAACTACTAATTAGGCATCATATGGTTTTAATTTCAGTAATAAAAAGAATACGACAATAAGGAAGTAATCAGACAATAACCGAGACCCGTATTCACTCCCGGAGAACCGAAGCACCCTCCAGAGCCGACCACGGCTCTGGTTGCGTCTTCGGAACCGTTTGAATGGTGCGGAAGGTTATCCCCCGTATATAACTCAAGCTCAGAACAATAGGAAACAGCAGAACCACAAACACAGTGATCACAACCAAGCAGCAAACCAATACGGTAAACGAAACCATAGCCGTCCTAAATTAGAATAGACACAGCAAACATTTACCTTGCAATCGAATCGTAGGAGCATAAGGAACCAAAAAACTAACCCAGACAGGAATAACCAAACATTCATCTAGCTCTTGAACTCTAGGAATTCAAAGAACCAAAAGCACCAACTCAGCAAGCATTTAACCCAAAAAACACCAAACATGGTCATAAGAGTTCTCTGAACCCGTGGTAAACTCAAAGAGAAATAGCCAAAACAGAGAAGGAGTAGAGAGAACACCAGAAACCAGAAATTTACCTTGCATGTTGAGTTAGGAGCGGACCGGACCTCCTCAGGACACTAGGCTTCTTCATCGGAGGCGGAGATCACCGCCGCCGTCGCCGGAATTAGTTTGATAGAGCCTCCTACAGGCCCGAAACCAAACGAGAACCATAGACCCGGGTAAAGCGAGTAAATGAGAGTGAAATCGACAAAAAAGGAACGCCGGAATCCATGGGAGCCGAGGAGGGGGAGTCGATCGCCACATGAGAAGTGAGGGAGAAGGGCGTCCGCGTGAAGAGAAGGAAAGAGGAGAGTTAGGGATCCTTGTTTGTGAAATGGGGATGGGTTAGATGTGTGGAGAATAGGTTAAGGCATGGGCTCTTACGGGCCAAAATTGCAATGAGAGTAGAAGCCCAATATGATTTAGTTAATATCCACAAGCCTAGTTACACGGTTTCGTGTCTCGTTGACTCGTGATAGCTAAACATATGGTTCGAATATTATCCTTTTAATAACGTCATAAATAAATTAGACTAAAAAAAGATAATAAATAGGAGTATTTCCTCCTAGGATAAGATACGGGGTTACCCGGGGTAAGATTAGTGCATTACGCAAACATATAATTAACCCATTCTTATCATTGCTAATGAACAATTAAATTATTTTTCTTAGGGCAGATTTAACCTAACGTGAATCACTTATCCCTTCGTCCCGTTCCATTACAAATTAATCATATCCCCGTTTGCTTAATCTTCCTGATTCGTGGAATAAATGTAAAGGTTTCGTGTGTATGTGATACACACTACTTTGATAAAAATAATAATAGTTAAGGTAACTCGAAAAAGGCTAAAACACGCAACGCGTGATCCTTTTAAATTGGTTTAAGTCAATAAACAAAATATAGCATAAATTCAATGATACGCGTGAGGATATTCCTCATTAGAAATTTTTGCATTGGCTTTCGAATATACGCATGTAGTATATTGTATTCGGAGAAATAACACGACGAACTTCGAGATATCATCTCGAGTCGATGTGGTTAATCAGATTAATTAGGACTGGTGTGAAAACGTCATCCGAGTCAATAATTAAATTAATTCGAACTAATGTGAAAGCGTTATTCGAATACGCGGCCAAGTTAATTCTAATCGATGTGAAAACGTTGTTAGAATTCGATACGCTCCTTAGATCCTTTATTCTATTTTATCGTATATGTGATATACGTAAAATCATATTGAACTTTAATTCAATAAAAAGCGATTACGTGTACGCCGTACACGTAATTTAAAAACGGAAATAAATCGATTCGAGTGTTATCCCGAATCAATAAAAATAACCAAATTAATTCGAATCGATGTGAAAACGTCATTCGGATTTATAACTAAATTAATTCGGATCGACGTGAAAACGTCATTCGAATTCGTAAACCAAATTAATTCGGATCGATGTGAAAACGTCGTTCGAATTCACAACCAAATTATAATTCGAATAAACGTGTTCGGGAGCAGTACTGTACCCTGGAGGATTCATCCGTCTTTTTGCTTGCCCATTTTCACTGCATTTTGAAGTTTCTGGATGTCTGCTGTATGAGATCATCTCTGTTGAATTATTGACAGAGATGATCTCATCCAGCAGACATCCAACTAAAAATTGCTTCAGTGTAGAGATAGGAATTCCCGATAGGTATGGGGATTTTTGGACAATCAAAACCTTTGAAACCTTAAAAAATAATAATAATAATAACAATAATAATAATAATAAAGGGGACAAGGATTCCTGGCGGGACGGAGATGGTAGCCAAAATTCGAAGATGGTTAATGCAATTATCTCCCTGTTTACCGCTCTAAGCGATCTCAAAATACAAATTTTCAATTGCTAAAAACTTGAAAATTTTATCAACAGATAATCACTACCAATTCATTCCTAATTACACTGTTTCTCAACAAATAATCTACCATGACATGACATGCTATATTCAAAACTTAAAAGAAAGCCATTAATACCAAATTTATCTTCAAAGCTTTTTACAATTTGTTTTAAAAAATCTCTCGAAATATTTCAAATATCAGAACTTAAAATCAAAATTGAAACAGTACAAAATGAAATTGGCTAAATTGTAAACGAAGTATCTGAAAAATGGTAGAAATCCAGAAGTTTTTCTTCCCTGCAGATTTCTTCATTCATCTTTCCAGAAGAAGGCGACTGAGTAATAAGACGGTGACGTCATTAGGTATGAGTAATGACTTTTTGCATTCTGATCAATGAAAACCTAGAAGAATTTCATAAGTGCACTATGGGGAGTACTAAGTCATTTGAGCTTTTGGAAAGTCAGGCCCCATTGTGGTCTGAAGTCTTCAAATGCGCCTAATTCCACCAAAGCCCCTTACAAAATCAATCTTGGTCGAAGCCTTGCCAAAATCATGGCTTCGGTCACCTTTCATCCGAAGGACGTCTTCGGGAGATGTATTTGGAAACATGTGGACTAATGAGCATGTTCTAAATACACACTCTCTATGTTTAGAGGTGTTGTGGCACGGAAAGATAGGATCCGAAGACCTATCAGAAGTTGTCGTTTGTCCAGATATACTTTATTTTATCTATAAATAGCACACATTCCACAAGTTCAGGTATCTTATTTCAACTAGTTTATACTTCATTTCTATGTTACTTGTTGGTTAGCTATTATCTCTAATATCTTCTAATTTCAGCATTAGAGAGGGTTCGCCGAAACTCCGGCCCCCTTTTCTGACGTCTTCTGTGATCTCAGGTGATCGTAGAGTTATCATACACGACACACACAGCTCCCATGGAGCTTCACTTTTGATGAAACTATTTTGTATTAGTATAAACATTGCTTATATTATTAGCAAATAGGCTTCACCGGACTGAAAGATCGGGAGGCTCCACTATGTTTAGAAAAAAAAAATTGAATGATGATAAACCTTTGATTTCTTTTAGTTTCACACAAAATCTTCTTTCACTCTTAGTCCTATTCTTGTTAGAAAATCAAAAGCAGTTTATACCAATGAGTTTTCAAAATTCTCTCAATTCTAGATAGAAAACTTATCATTGCAATTACAAGGCTTTAATTTCCTTTCAGAGGAAATTACCCCTAAGATTACATATTAAATACTATTTATAATTAATATAAACTATATAAATATATCAATTAATTAAAATATGGTATTAATAATATAACCATTACTTGAATTATGTTTTTATCAATAAAACATTAAATATGCATTTTTGAAATAATAAGTTTTGGAGCAATTAAAAAATAAAAAAGAAGCTTGTGGAGACAAAAACCAGAAGGGAGAAAGAAGCCTTTTATGAGGGCCTTACTTTTAAGAGCGTGTCCAATATAAATTATACCCATCTACTCTCTCATGGGTTAGTTTGAATAGACCTGTTCACCAGCCCGGGTGCTGATCACTTATTTACGTGCTAATATTGGATGCTAAAAATAAAAACAAGGATCATTAGGCAAGTTATATAAATTTGTGTATTTCAGAACACTTGTATTATATCAAAATAGTCTCTATAGTTAGGCTACAAAAGGATTGCCATATTCAAAAGAGTCCCTATAACTTGTATTTCAGAACTTGTATTTTATCAAAATAGTCCCCATATATATATACCGCAAATTCAAGTACAAACGCCATATTTACACTGCAACGGGATTGCCATAGTCACGGGTAGTGTAATCCAAAGGGAACTTTTTTCTAAGAAACACTTCAGCTTTCTTCCAAAAGGGGAATTTGGATGGATCTTTCTCACTATCATACAAGCCGGGACTTGGATGACATATTTGGACATCATGGTTGTTGCACATTCCACATGTAGAGTAATTTCCTGCAAAACCCAATTGATTAAGTTAAAGTTATAACTGCGCTTTGCCTAAAAACATTGGGAGTATAATTGGACTTCAACCCCACAAAAATAAAACGATTGATTACCTGCAGGGTCATTTTGGTCTACGGCAACACAAACAGTCATATAATATGAACTAGGGTGTATTGGTGGATAAGCAACAGAAATCTTAACCACTTCAGCAAAATAGTGTGACAAAGAATCACTGCCATCATCTAGTTTAAGCTTAGCACTGAAGTTCATATGGAACCATTTTGCGGCACGCCTACGCTCACAATATGATGATTCCTGAATTTTGAGATCATTTATTGCTTCCAAATCTCCACCCTAAGGAATGAAAAATTGAATAAATTAACGAAACAGGTACCAATTTGATGAGCATGATTATTAAAGGCGCAAGAGGGTCCTAAAACATAGGTGAGCGCACTATACAAAAATCATTAACAACATTTCTCAAATGCAACAAATAGATAAATAACAACAATCTTAATCATAAAATGAAGGAAATAAACCCCAAATTAACTAATTCTTCCATAAAAACTAGTTTAAGGTGTAGCAATATGGGATTAAGTTTAAGATTATGTAGCATTTTGAGCATGAGAAAAATGGTGGAGTGTAGGAAACGAACATATTTTTGTCTGTAGCATGCTGGCAGCAGCTTCAAAAAGGTCTCAACCTGCAGATTTCTGTCCGGCCTGAAAAATCAAAAAACAGAAACTACATTTCAAAATCATATCTCAGAAAACAAATTCCAAAAACAAAACAGTGTCCGTTATATAGATGACCTGGGTTTGCCATAGTTTTCTATACGTTTGGCCATCTGAAGTGCGAGTTCTGAACGCTGGACAAGCTTGGTGTTTCTTTTCCCTTCTAACAACCTTGATAAAATTTCACATAAAATAAATTACATTTCGAACCAAAGAAAAGTAGAAAGAAGCATATTTCAATAAAAAAAAAACTAAACCCGAACCCCTTACATTATTTTTTTGGGCACTGGTATATCTCTAGGCATCTTATTAGTTTCCTTACTTCGGCACCTTCAATCAAAACAGATGCAAATGTACAGACTCAAATCCTAGCACATAAAGAAAGAATGCCAAATAGAAAAACTTAATAGATATGCATCCCTTACAGATATTCTTTTGCCTCTTCCATACATATAATGGCACCACCGCTGCCCCCTCTTTCCCCTTCTTCGATCGAAGCTGAAGTTCCGTTTTTGTGGTGAGGGATGTGCAGATCCTTTGTTATATCTCTAGACACCTGCCTCTGGTACCTTCAATCAAAACAGATGTATATGTATAGACTCAAAGTCTAGTGCATATAAAGAAAAAATGGCCAAACAGAGAAGTGGATATATTTGCATCCTTACAGATATTCTTTTCCCTCTTCCACGCATGTAAACACACCACCACCTCTGCCTACTCTCCCCCCTTCTTCAGTTGAAACTGGAGTTCCGTTTCTTTGATTAGGGATGTCCATGTCATTTGAAATAAAAGGACCTCCACGTGATGGGGCTGGAGTTTCCTTCATACGGTTAGAGATGTGAATGTCCTTCAATGAGCACTCATACCTTCAATCAAAACAGAAGCATATGTATATACTCAAATCATAGCACATAAAGAAAGAATTCCCAAACATAAAAACTGAATAGATATGCATCTTACGGATATTCTTTTGCCTCTTCCATCCATGTAGTGGCACCACCGCTGCCTCCTCTTTCCCCTTCTTCCACATAAGGGGGAGTTCCCCTAATGGGGTCACAGGTGTTCATGGGCCCTCTGAATGATGGGCGGGACAGAAACACCCAAGTTGGATCTTCCTGCCTGCTTTTGTTGCTAGTAATATACTGAAGCATTTCAAATGCTACTACGTGCAAAGGAATGGATCTGGCTGACCTAAAAAGTTTATCATCAAAAACGTCCAGACTTGGATGACAAATTCCGGGACAAGGGTTACTGAGTAAGCATGTACAGGAATTTCCTACAAGCAGCAAGTAAAAAATATATAATCAGATTTACACATTAAATTAAACAAAACAAATGGAAATGAACAACAAAAAAAAGCCGATTAATTACCACAAGCGTTCAGATCAATCGGAAGAGATGCAACCACATGGCAGAAGGGAATAAACCGAAACTTAAACACCACCAATTCAGCAAAGTAGAGTTTCACATAATCACCATCATCATCATCTTTGACATTAGCTTTGAAGTTCACATGAAACCATTGACTGCATTGGGTACCGTCGGGTGAAAGAGATTGTCCTTGACAACAACTATCTAACAGTACATCCACAACCTCCAAATCAACGCCCTAAAGAAGCCCAAGAATTAATAAATAAAATGAAATGAAATAAACAGATTGCAAAATTTATTAAGATAAGAAGAGAAAACGAACATATATTTCTCTATGGTATTCTGACAGCATCTTCGAAAATGATTGGATTATCGGCCGACCAAACATTATCCCAGTTACCAATTTCAAATCGGTGCGGAAAAATGGCTGTTTCCCCTTATCAATTTCAATTTGCCTAGTCAATCACCAAACAAGAAATACAGTTAACAAATCTTAAACGTTAAGAAGAGAGAAAGCAAGAACTATTACCCAGATTTTGTATGCTTCTGTATAAATTTGGCCATAGAAAGAGCACGATTCTGGAACTGAAAATGGCTGGTGCCATGTCTTTCCCGTTCTAGTGACCTTGAATAAAAATTCAATTTAGAACCTAGAAAACAAAACTCTAGCATGCAAATTCCAAAACAATAAATCTCTTACCGAAGTTTTTGGGCCTCTGATATAAATTTAGACAGCTTCATAGCTCTTTTCCAGTTCTGGCCACCGCGCGTATATAGACTTTGCATCGACGTTGCCTCTTCTTCCCCCTTCATCCATTGATTTTCAAGTTTTATAGAGGTAAAATTTTATAATCCGTGAGTAAATCGGCACTCTCAAACACGATAGACGCAAATTTGGAACTTATACGTAAGACATAGAAGGAAAAGCTTACAGTGTAAATATGTGAGTGGATTTGGCCATAAATCTTCCTTGATACTGATTGCAATCTGCAGATGTTCAACAAATTCAGTAATGAAGAACAGTTTAATTCCACACAGGTAGAATATACCTTATCGTCGAGATCCTGGAATATCCCCATTTGCCTCAACACTGCAGACTCCAAAACATTGAACCACATGAAGAAGCTGCATTCAAGGTAAATTCACAGGTCAGGATAGCGACAGAACATGTCTATCCAACTCAATACATTTCTTGTTTATGAGGTAGGGTCCCAAGTGAAGACCTCTTTTCTCACTCCTGCACTTTTTGAGAATAAATTCTTCCATCTAAAAAAAAGGAGTAAATTTTTTTCCAAAAACATGCAATCAAGCAGGGGCAGAGCCAGCCCAGGGCTTGGGGGGCTCCGGCCGCTGGCTCCACCCTTGAGTAGTGGTGTTTCGGTAGGTTGCATCTCCCTCTAATTTTCGTTCATATTAGTGTATTTGTAGTATTATTACAATACTTTAAGATAATTGAGTTGGTTAGGCTACACATTTTAAATTCCTGACTCCGCCACAGCAATCAACATCAAGAAAACCAACCTCGCATTACTCCCAGGCGTCATCTTCGGATAAGCAACATTACGTACCTTCCAGAGTTAAAAATCAAATTTAACAAAAGTCTCAGAAAAATAAATTAGATAATAAAAAAAGGAAAACAATCTAGAACTTCCGAGTGCACCACTAAATATAGCACTTACCGTCTTATTCTTCCAGTTGACAGGTGTAGCAGTAATTTTTGTTTCTTTGCCAACGAATGTGTAAGTCTTTGTAAGCATCGTGTTATGAAAATACTCATTGGGTTCAAAGGTCTGCAATAATAGAAGAAAAAGGAAAATAAAAAGAGGAGCTATTATTCAACTCATTTGTTGAAATCTAGAAAAAAAAAATTCTTCAAAAATGTGGGCAATCGAAAGAAAAGTAAATGAATTGTTTATGAAATTGCACAAACATTGGACACAGTAGACAGACTCACAAATGATATCGTGTAACCCAACTCCGGATCATTTATAGAGCCCTCCACCTCCAGGGAGGTCAAGTGTTTGAATATCTGTAAGGACACCATTTTAGCTAAAGTAATTTAGAAAAGTGACGAGGGCAATAAAGGAAAAGTAAAAATGAGTTCACTTCATAGATTAATAAACATACAAACCTTTTCATCATCATCCCGTATGAATGAAGTAAGAACAGGATGGCTTAAAAACTGCATAAATCAGGAAAACATAAATTTGATGGACCAATATAGAGGAAGCACCGACACGAGTAGGTGCGGTGCGGCAAACAATATTTCTAAAAAACATGAGAGATGGGTTCGGTGGACCAAATATATATATATAACATTCACAAGTCATTATAAACAATAAATAACATCCATAATAAGTAATAAATTCATCAAAAAGAAACATTTAATACTTCAAACTATATGAACTACCAAAAAGGGTGGCTCCTAAAATGTTTTCTTTGGATTTTAATTTCTTTGTTTTATAAATCAACCCCTCTTTTTTGTAATATTATTAAAAAAACCTACATTCTACTTAATTAACTCTGAAAAAGCGTCGACATATTAAAAAATTAAAAATTAAAAAGAAAGTGGGGACACTCTGTAAGGTTGGGTGCATGTCCCCGGAGTGTCGGAGTGTCCGGCACTCGTAAGTTAACCTCCTACAAGTGTCAGTGCATCCTAGACGCTAAACAAGCAGCAGAAAATAAACACTAACCGCAATTGACCAGAAGTGTGGAATGGTTTTGATAATTTCGTTTCGCTTATAATAGGCTGCCTTGCACACCTCATTATGCCACTGCTCCACTTCCGATACCTTATTCTTAGCTTCTTTGTTGATCTGGAAACACACATAAACAACACTAGACCTTGTAAGCAACAACATTCATCCCACAAACCTGATGATGCATGGCTTACATATATCACAACATAGTTATTAAAGGCGCATCGCGCACTAAGGCACTATGGGTCCTGGAGCCTTGGCGCACCGTGACGGCATGCGCCATAGCGAGACAAGACGCACTTACAAAAACAAAAATTATAAAACTATAAAACTAACATAAAAACGCAATGAATACTAAATCATGACAATATTCTTAAGCATAAATAAATTTTAAAATGCAAAATAAACCTCATGTTGGAAAGCTAAAGTTGAATACTAAATCCTAAGTTCTACTCATAAAAAAACTCTCCAAATTCATCACTCCTCATCATCACTATCACACTCATCTAAAGCATCATCAAACTCTTGATTCAAACGTATAATCTCTCTCTTCCTTTTTAATATTTTTTTTTCTTTTCTCATTTGGGACCCTTCAGATATGTAACTGTCAAAAAAACCATAAAACTGCCCCTATGTCACCAAGGCGCGCCTTGGTACGCCTTTGGCAATTGGCCCTTGGCACAAAATGGCGCACACAGTGTGCGCCATGGCGGTTGCGCCACGCCATGGGGGTGTCATGGCACTAAGGCTTGCGCCTAGTGCGCCAAAGGCGCGCCTTTAATAACTATGTATCACAAAATACGAAGTTTTTTTATTTAGAAAACATGAAAGCAGATGTATATTGTAGCGGCACAAGTAACGTTCACAGCTAGAGAACAAAGCCACAGAACAAAAGCAGTAACCATTGAGCTTTGCTATAAAGTTCACTGACCATGTGTATTCAAGTTATGGAAAATAAACTGCAGCCACAAAATATTGTAATTCTGCATTAAAGAAAAAAAGGTGTTTTGGGCACTACGTGAATCTAACTGAACAGCAGTGTAATTTGAGCCTATGTATGAGAATATAATTCATAACAGAAAATAAAAAAATGAACATTTAAAAACAACAGCTCCTCTATCAAGTTGCAGCAAAAAAACAATAACCGATAAAATCCATCTAGAATAATCACACAGCCGAGAATAGAAATTCATATCTCAGATTCAAGAAAACTGATAGAAATAATAATGGCCCCGGCAACACTCTCAGAGATAGTGCATTAATAAACATCTGATCTTTTCAAAGTTTGTGATGTTTAAGTTCTGTTATCGGTTTCCATCAGAAATTACACTGAAAATGTCTTGCCCAGCTATAAACAACAAGAAACAACAAAGCCTTAGTCCCGAAAAGATTCAGGGTCAGCTAACATGAACCATCATATAAAACCGTGCAATCAAGTCGTGTCAGCGACACAAATTCTCTCCCTCCACTCTATTCTATCCACTACCATACTCTTCCACTTCGCCCAACCAGATTTAATCCTATGAGCAATATCTACATCTACTTCTACATCCGTTTGGATAATAGATCCTAAATACTAGAAGCAATCCGAGACCTGAACAACTCTCCTATCTAGGGTGATTGTGCCTGCCTCCCTACTCCTATCGTCTCTAAACTTACACTCCAAATATTCTGTCTTACTTCGGCTCAACTTGCCCAGCTATAATTTACTAAATTAAGTATTGGCATTTTACAAGCAGCAAAAAGAGAAGCAAATATCTGTGCACATTAAAACCAAATTTATTCCGCACCTTTTCATCTGTCGCTGTTGAGAAAAATCCAAATGTCACTATATATGCTGTTTTTAGATTTTCCATAGCATTTATTGTTCTTTTTTCTAATTTAACCCTTAGATCTTCATTCTATAATTATTAATAATGTTATGAATTTAAGACTAATGAATGCTCCTTGACTCCTAGTGAAAACAACAAAAGTGATATAAATAAAAAGGAGCAGATGGGAGTATATATATATACCTTCTGGATTTTATCTTGAATCTCCAGCACCTTCTCAAAGGAGGCCACGAGGGGATCATCGCTTTGGTTGTTCTCAACCTCACATTTCACAATTTCCTTCTGGTAATACCCATTAATATATTATATAATTATTTTCCTAAAATTAATTGATTATGTACTGTCAGGGCGTTTGGTATTCCATTGGGATAGGGATAGGGTTAAAGGTTGGGATAGGGATAAGGATAAATGGTTGGAATAAAGATAAAAATATGATAGTCGAGAATTATTATTCAATGTTTGGTGCGTAGAATAGGGATAGGGATAAAATAATACATTTTACTATTTTAACCCTATTTAAACTACATAACATTAATTTGAGAGATAAGATGGACTTTTACATCCTATTAAAATTGCATGAGCTTATCCCACCTCCTTACACCACCCCCTTCTGGGTATAGGATTTGAGGGATAAGAAACTTATCCCTCACCCATCTCACTCTTCTATCTCCCAAACAAACCCGAAATAACTTATCTCGTATTTTTTATCCCTATCTCACCTCCTATATCCCTTCTAACAAACACCCCGTGTAGGTATGTGATGTGTGTGGGTATGTGTTCATTAGGTGCTATGCATTTACCCTGGCATCAACTATATCCCGTTTGGGGTTAAAAGCAATAAGAGGTAGTATTGTAAACACAAAATATGAGAGTGGATTGGGCCATAGATCTTCCTTGATACTGTCTGCAATCTGCACAAATTCAAGTGAGTTGTAAACAATTTCAGTAACAAAGTACAGTTTAAAAACGAAAATACAGCATTTCCAGCCAGGTAGTGCATGCCTCATCCTCGAAATCCTCAAATATCTCTTTCTCCTCCACAAGACTGAACCATGTGAAGAAGCTGCAATTCAAGGTAAATTCGCAGGTCAGGACAGAAACAAAGTATGTCTATGCAGTTCCATACTGAATGTTGTTTAACACCATGTTAGGTAATATTAATTATTTACTAGGCCAGTGCATAAGATGGAAAATAGCAAGTAACTATAAAAAAGACATGCAAAACTACACTTGAACAACAATGAGTTCAAAACCTTTAGAAACCTGACAGTACTTTCACTTCACATAAAAGTTGAAAACAAGGAGGCTGCATAAAATTACATGTCAAATTACAGTTTCCATTTATGAATCCCTGTCAAAGCCTACCTTACTATAATATGTAAACTCAAATTACCTCCTATCAAAACAGAATTAGCAAAGACCAACATATATAGCATTGAAAAGAAATATCACCAGTGCAAAAAAAAACAACAGAGGAAAAACACAATAAACTTTTCCAAGAATATGCATTTCATGTTTGCAGAGTTGATACAAAAAGTTTCTCAGAATAAGCATTTCCTGTTTCCAAGTGAAGAACTCATTCCTCTCTCCTGCACTTATTCAGAATTTTTAAAAAAAGTACAGTCAAGATAACCAACCTCTGATTAATAATAGGTCTTATCTTTTGTTTCTTCTTCACATTAGCAACATACCCTGCCTTCATAGTGAGAAATTAAATTTAACATTAGAGTCGGGGTGAAAAAAAAATCGAAGTGCACAACCAAATATAGCCCAAACCTTGTCTAGTTTCCACTTGATAGGTGTAGCAGTGATTTCTGTTGTTCTTTCGTCAAGGAATGTGAAAGTCTTCGTAAGCTCCTTGTCCTCAAAATAAGGATTGGGCTTGAAGTTCTGATAGGAAAGAAGAAAAATCGAGCTAATAATCAATTCATGTTTATGAAATTGGACAAGCATTGGATACAGTAGGCAGACTCACAAAAGTTATAGAGTAACCCGACTTCCCATCTTTAAATTCCTCCACCTCCAGGGAGATGAGGTGATCCAGTATCTGTTGGGAAAATGAAAAATCGTGGGTTATATAATAATACTAATAATGATAAACAGAGTAAAGGAGTAATAAAATGCATACAGCAACATCCTCCGACTGCAGGAACGGCCGAATCACCGGATGATTTCGAAACTGCATAAATCAGTAAAAAATTCGATGAACCGAGTCATTAATATGTTAAGCCTAAAGATGAAATACAGTAATACTAACCACAAGTTTCCAGAAGTGAGGAATTGTTTTGATAATCTCATTTCGACTATGATATAATGGCTTGCATCTCTCGTTAAAATTGTGCTCGATTTCCAAAATCGTGTCTACCATATTTTTATTGATCTGCGAACACATTACAATAATTACACAGCAAGCAAATTTATGCTATGAACTTGAAGATTCAGAATACGTACCTTGTCGATTTCATCTTGAATCTCCAGCAGCATGACTAGGGCCAAAAAATCCCCGCCCTTGTTGTGTACAACCGATTTTTTCTCCTCCAACAAAGACCCTAACCCTAACAATGGAATCTCTAGCATTTTTCTTTTCGAAGTCGTCCTTCTGTCTATCGTGTCTGTGCAACTCCGGTCTTTAGCACTTACTAGCGCTCAACCCCGTGCGACGCACGGAATGTAGAATACCTAAACAAATATATATACGGAAGAGTATTTAATGGAGAGTCTCCATCCATAGAGATTAATGTATTTTGATTAAGTCACTTCCTATAACAATTTATCAATAGGTTATCAGGTTATTTAAAGGTATATTTCTATCTCTATGATAAATCATTTTCTTTTTTTCAAAAAGGTTTCTCTCTTTATAATAATTAATTCACATTTTTTAAAAATACTTAATCTTTCCATAATAAATTGATTCACATTATCTCATTTCTTTATCAAATTTAATTAAATAAAAAATAAAAAAAACACGTAAATTTAATTAAATAAAAAGTAAAAAACAACCCACCACATTGGTAATGTAACTGCCTCATATAACCAATAAAAAAAAACTGCCTCATATAACATAAGAAAAAATAAAAAGGCAACTAGTCATGGTTGTATGATATGGTATATTTATTTTTATTTTTGAAAAAGAATATGGTATATTTATATTATAATAATATAGTATATTTATTCATATATTAATTTATTTTATGAATAATTTTATAATTAATATTTTTTCGGTTATCATATAATGAATGGTTTTCATATTTCATTTTTTTTATTAAATTTAAATTTTTTTGATTTTGTTGAATTTTGATTTTGATTCCAATTCCGAAATTTGAACCAAACACTCTTAAAAGTAATTGGATTCCGATTCCGGAATTAAACCAAACAAAATAATAAATAGTCATTCCAATTCTCATTTCGTAACATTCCGATTCCGATTCCAATTCCGATTCCGAAGTTTGAACCAAACGCCATAGTAATAAAATATAGATTAATTAACAAAGAGAAAATAGTATTGGAAATAAAATATACAAGCATCAATTAGGTACGATCTCTTTTTATAACATTTTCAACACTAATTAGTTATTTAACTCTTTAAAATAATATCTATCCATTTTAAAATAATTGTCACATTTAACAATGCATACATATTAAGGAAATAATTGATTTTCATTAAATTTAGGAAATATAGACTAATTATCTATATTATTTACAATTCTCATTTTTTGTACCACTCATTAAATTAATCCACTTTTCATACATTAAAAACTTAAAAGTGCAATTAATATTAAGCTCATTAATAAGGGTAATATAAGAAAAAGTTGTCTTAAAAACTAAACATGACAAATAATATGAAATAAAAAAAAGGATACTGCTATTTGAATCGAAAATTTGAGGATAGAATGGATAGAATGATTTTTTTGTTTATTAAAAATACTATTTTGACTTTTAACTAACTCAACTTGAATTTTTTTTCTTTTACCAAAATCGTTAAATACAACATTAAAATAAATTGTCTTTTCCAAAAAAATGAATAGATAAAATCGTAAAATGCATACAGTAGAACCTCGATAAATGAATGTTCGATAAATGAATAACCTCGTCTAATGAATAAATTTCTTCGGTCCCAACTTGGTCCAATGGGCTTAACGAATAACCTCGCTTAATGCATTAACGAATAAATACAAATGAAGTCTTTATAGGCCCTATGTAAATATAAATGAATAATCACTATATTTCAAATAATATATTTTTATTTATATAATATATCATGAATACATTTCATCCAATGACTAATTTTCAAACACATTAATAAGTCATATTTTTTCGAAAAATGCCTCCAAAGTTGATTGTTTCTTTCCTCCCCCAAAATGCATCTGATCCTTGATTTTGTGTAATTACAAAATGATATAATTACAAAAAAAAAGCTAAAAATATAATCTAAATGAATTATTATTCATTTATCGATAAATAAATATTATATTCATTAATCGATAAATAAATAATCTCGCGAAATGAATATTTTTTTTGGTCTCAAAGGTATTCATTTATCGAGGTTCTACTGTAATAATAAAAGTCAAGCATTTAGTTTAGATATATTTTTTTTAACTAATTGGATTTCAAAAGATTAATCTAGCACCATTCTTACACTATTCTTTTAATTTGATTTTCTTTGGACTTATTTAGTTGCTAAGAATAAAAAAAAATCTAAGATTGTTTTTCTTTTTATTCTATTTTTTTTTATGAGATAAGGGCAAATTTGGTTATAATTTTCAAGCGAGGTGTATATTTACGGGTGTTTATTTCAGCTTTTTGAAGCATCATTTAACGTTTTTAAATCGCATAAAATATAGTATTTGGTTAGGTTTAAAAAAAGCCTAATACATCACCAGCTCCCTAAACTTGTCCATAATAGTAGATTGACTCCCTGAACTTTATAAGTGTCTCACCAGCTCCCTATACTTGCTTATTTTGTATCACCAGCTCCCTAACTTGTCCATAAAAATTTATTAGCTCCATGAACTTTGCAAGTGTCTCACCAGCTCCCTAAACTTGCTTATTATGTAACAACTAAATACAAAAATCATAATACTAACTCGGATTAAAGTGCAAAAATACCCTTAACGTTTTGGGTAATGAATATTTTTATCCCGAACGTCTAAAACGGTTCAATTTTACCCCTAACATTAATAGTCAAGAGCAAATTTATAAATTTGGTGGATTTTTTGAATATTTTTGTCCAATTCGTACAAAAGTCAGTACATTTTTATTTTTATTTTTTCACATCCCAACATATGTTTGTAATTTGTTACTGATAAAATGACGCACATGTGAAGTGTAGATAACAAGATTCATGACCGAGAAGCCAGTTTGATGAATTATTTCTCAAATTAACCCAATTTATCAATGTTAGGGGTAAAATTGCACCATTTTAGACGTTAGGGGTAAAATTACTCCTGGCCCAAAACGTTACGGGTATTTTTGCATCTTAGTCCGAGTTATTATTATGGTTTTTGTATTTAGTTGTTACAGAATAAACAAGTTTAAGGAGCTGGTGAGACACTTGCAAAGTTCAGGAAGCTAATCAATTTTTATAGACAAGTTTAGGGAGCTAGTGATACGAAATAAACAAGTTTAGGGAGCTGGTGAGACAGTTACAAAGTACAGGGAACCAATCTACTATTATGGACAAGTTCAGGGAGCTGGTGATGTATTAAGCCTTTAAAATGAGACGAGATCAAACACAAATTTTAGCTCGAACAAAGCTCGTAGCTCATCTCGAGCTCGTTAACATTATGACGAGTCGAGAGCTTGAGCATGCTAAAGCTCGCTCGGATTGATTACATCCCTATTCAAGAAGTTCCTTTTGTGAGAGCGTCGTGGGCAACCTCTGGGTTGAGGCATTTGACTTGGGAGGCTAGGCTTTTTCGATAATGATGTTATAGAGATGTAAATAATGTTAAAGAAGAAACATGTTTTGTGTAAAATAAAAAAGATAATTTTATCAATAACAAATAATTACAAACAATTGTTCATGAAAATCTCAAAAATTCATTAAAATATCCGAAACGCAGTTGTTTCGATAAAAAAATCTAAACGCTATTGTTTTTTAAGTCTAACCAAACACTATATTTTCTGTGATTTAAAGTAAAATGTTAAACACTGTTTCGAAAAGTTGAAACAAACATCTCTAAATATACACTTCGCTTGAAACATAATAGTTAAATTTGTCCGTATCTCAAAAAAAATTAACTAGAATAAAAAAAATAATAAAAGAACAAGCTTAGATTTTTTTTTTTTATCCATAGCAACTAAATAAGTCCCAAGAATATCTAAGAATGATGCTAGATTAATCTTTTAAAATTCAAAGTAAAAGAATAATATTAAAGAAAAAAAATAAAATATAAACTAAATGCTTGCTTTACGACTTTATGTAGTCATTTTTTGAAAAAGACAATTTATAATTAATGTTGTATTCAACGACTTTGGTAAAAGAAACAAAGAAATTCATGTAAAATTATTCAAGGGTAAAATAGTATTCTTAAGAAACAAAAAAAACCATTCTATCCCTTCTATCCTTAAGTTTTCGATCCAAATGGTTTTACCGATAAAAAAAATTAGATCAAATGTGACAATTATTTTGAAATGGAGGGAATATAAAATATTAGGTAACACAAATTTATCTAGTCAAGAAACTAAGAATTTATAAATTGAGTTTACAGTGGAAAGGCGGCTTTGTAATTAATTTGGATATTTGCACTGCTTTCCTTGCTGAGTTATGGGGCCTTTATTTTGGGTTGAGGTTGGCGTGGGACAAGGGTTTTAGAAAAGTGGTCATAGAAGTGGACTCCAATTCGGTGTTAAAGTTTATGACAGGACATATTGCTTCTCATCATCCTCACACATGGTTAATTGGAAGGTGTCAAGAGATGAGGAGGTGGAATTGGGAGGTTCGTTTTGTTCACGTGTATCGTGAAGGAAATAAAGCAGCTGACTGGATGGCGAATTTCGCAGGATCGTTTTCTTTAGGTCGTCACGAGTGTGATGTGCCTCCTGTAGACCTCCGGGATATTCTCGAAGCGGATCGGCTTGGTCGACCAACTCGTAGGATGGTTACTATTTAGTTTCGTTTTTTCTTTTGTTGTTTCTCCGGGCTAGGCCCTCCTCTCTTACCAAAAAAAATAATCTGGATTGAGTCGGACTCAAGCTACGCTGTGAAACTCCTAATCAATAGAGAGAAGGCGGTTCCTTGGAAAATCAAAAAAGACTGGCTGGACTGCCTTGACAAGCTTAACGGTATGACCTGGACTGCTACTCATATCTATCGTGAGGGTAATCAAGCTGCTGATCGACTAGCTAGCTATGGTCAAGCAACGTCTGACATCTGTTGGTGGGACTCTGCCCCGCACTTCTGTCAGGCCTTCCTGTTTGATGATCTCTGCAACGTTGCTCATGTTCGCTTTTTGTAATTTTAGTTCTATTTTCTTTCCTTCTGTTTCCTCCTTGTACTCTCTATTCATTTTATTTTTTTAATAATATTCGGGTTGTTGGCTTTGCCGGGGGTGCCAACCTAGTTAGGATGTCCGGCCCGCCTTCACGTCCCAAAGTTCATTAAAAAAAAAGTTTACAATTCTAAGGATTTATTTTAAGCTTATATTTATTACGTTACATTAGGGATTGCAAGCTCAATGATTGTTTTTAAATAAAAGAAAGCTTAAAGAAATAAAAAAAATCTAAGAATTTACAAATTGAGCCTACAATCTTAAGGATTTATAAATTGAGCCTACAATGCTAAGGAATTATAAATTAAGCTTATATTTATTAATGTCACTTTAAGTTACATTATGTTAGGTAACGTTAAGTTACTTTATGCCAGGTTACATTACGTTACGTCACGTCACGCCACATTAAGTTATATTATGTTGCATTAATCTAAGTTACATTACGTTATATTACTTTACATTAGGTTAAGTTACGTTAGAGATTGTAAGCTCAATGATTGTTTATAAATAAATGAAAGCTTAACGAAATAAAAAATCCTAAGGATTTATAAATTACGCTTACAATCCTAAGGATCTATAAATTGAGGTTATATTTATTAAATTATGTTACTTTACGTTGCGTTAGGGATTATAAGCTCACTAATTGTTTATAAATAATAGAAAGCTTAAAGAAATATAAAAACCCTAAGGATTTATAAATTGAGCTTACAATCCTAAGGATTTATAAATTGAGTTTATATTTATTACTTTACGTTATGTTAGGTTAAGTTACGTTACATTAGGGATTGTAAGGATACGTAACGTTAAGTTACGTTATGTTACATTATGTTATGTTAAGTTACATGACGTTAAGTTATGTTACATTACGTTACGTCAAGTTATGGTATGGTACTTTACGTTACATTATGTCACGTTATGATACGTTAGGTTACGTCACGTTAAGATACGTTATGTTACGTTATATTACGTTAGGTTACATTATGTTACGTTATGTTAAGTTATGTTTCTCTAATTTACGTTACGTCACGTTAATTTACGTTACGTTACGTCACGTTAATTTACATTAAGTCACGTTAAGTTCAGTAATGTTTCAGTTTAGTAATGTTTCAGTTCAGTAATGTTTCAGTTTAGTAATGTTTCAGTTCTGTGATGTTTCAGTTCAGTAATATTTCAATTCAGTGATGTTTGAGTTTAGTAATATTTCAGTTTAGTAATATTTCAGTTCAGTGATGTTTAAGTTTAGTAATGTTTCCGTTCAATGATGTTTTAGTTGAGTGATGTTTCAGTTCAATAATGTTTCAGTTGAGTGATGTTTCAGTTCAGTAATGTTTCAGTTTAGTAATGATTCAGTTCAGTAATATTTCAATTCAATAATGTCTTAGTTGAGTGATGTTTTAATTCAGTGATATTTTAGTTCAGTGATGTTCCAGTTCAGTGATGTTTCAGTTCAGTGATGTTTCAGTTCAGTGATGTTTCAGTTCAGTAATGGTTCGGTTCAGTGATGTTTCAATTCAGTAATGATTCAATTCAGTAATGTCCCAGTTGAGTGATGTTTCGGTTCAATGATATTCAATTTAGTAATATTTCATTTTAGTGACATTTCGGTTCAGTAATGTTTCAGTTTAGTAATATTTTAGTTCAATGGTGTTTCAGTTCAGTGGTGTTTCAGTTCAGTAATGTTTCAGTTTAGTAATATTCCAGTTAAGTGATGTTTTAGTTCAGTAATGTTTCAGTTTAGTAATATTACAGTTCAGTAATGTTTCAGTTGAGTGATATTCCAGTTTAGTAATGTTTCAGCTGAGTGATGTTTCAGTTCAGTAATGTTTTAGTTTAGTAACATTTCAGTTCAGCAATGTTTGAGTTCAGTAATGTTTCAGCTCAGTGATGTTTCAGTTTCGTGATGTTTCAGTTCAGTAATATTTGAGTTTAGTAATATTTCAGTTTAGTGATGTTTCAGTTCAGTAACGTTCAGTTCAGTAATGTTTCAGTTCATTAATGTTTCAGTTGAATGATATTTTAGTTTAGTGATGTTTCACTTTAGTAATGTTTCAGTTTAGTAATGTTTCAATTGAGTGATGTTTGAGTTCAGTTATGTTTGAGTTCAGTAATATTTCAGTTCAGTAATATTTCAGTTTAGTAATGTTTCAGTTTAGTAATCTTTTAGTTCAGTAATGTTTCAGTTCAGTGATGTTTCAGTTCAGTAATATTTCAGTTCATTAATGTTTCATATTTCAGTTCAGTGATGTTTTAGTTCAGTAATATTTCAGTTTAGTAATGTTTCAGTTCAGTAATATTTCAGTTTAGTAATGTTTCAATTTAGTAATATTTCAGATCAGTAATATTTTAGTTCAGTAATATGTCAGTTTAGTAATGAATGTTTCACTTTAGTGATGTTTCAGTTCAACCATATTTTAGTTGAGTAATGTTTCGGTTTATTAATGTTTCAGTTTAGTATTATTTTAGTTGAATAATGTTCGAGTTTAGTAATATTTCAGTTCCATAATATTTCAGTTCGGTGATGTTTTAGTTCAGTGATGTTTCGATGGAGTGATATTCAATTTATTAATATTTCAGCTCGGAGATATTTCATTTCAGTAATGTTTCAGTTTAGTAATATTTCAGTTTAGTGATGTTTCAGTTCAGTAATGTTTCAGTTCTGTAATTTTTCAGTTGAGTGGTGTTTCAGTTTAGTAATGTTTCAGTGCAGTAATATTTCAGTTGAGTGATGTTTTAGTTCAGTAATATTCCAGTTGAGTGATGTTTCAGTTCAGTAATATTTCAATTTAGTAATATTTCAGTTCAATGATGTTTCAATTCAGTAATATTTTAGTTCAGTGATATTTCAATTCAATGATATTCTGGTTCAGTGATATTCAGTTTAGTAATAATTCAGTTCAATAATATTTCAATTTAGTAATGTTTCAGTTTAGTCATATTCCAGTTCAGTGATGTTTCAATTCAGTAATGTTTCAATCGAGTGATGTTTCAGTTTAGTAATGTTTCAGTTGAGTGATGTTTCAGTTCAGTAATGTTTCAGTTTAGCAATGTTTCATTTCAGTAATGTTTCAGTTGAGTGATGTTTTAGTTCAATAATGTTTCAGTTTAATAATGTTTCAGTTCAGTACAATCTCTAACGTACTGTAAGGTAACATTATGTAACGTTACGTTCGTTATGTTATGTTATGTTACGTTATGTTACATTGTGTTGCGTTACATTACGTTAGGTTACGTTACGTTACGTTACGTTACGTTACGTTACGTTACGTTACGTTACGTTACGTTACGTTACGTTACGTTACGTTACGTTACTAAGGTTTCAGTTGAGTGATGTTTTAATTTAGTGATGTTTTAGTTCAGTGATGTTCCAGTTCAGTGATGTTCCAGTTCAGTGATGTTTCGGTTCAGTGATGTTTCAGTTCAGTAATGATTTAGTTCAGTAATATTTCAATTCAATAATGTCTCAGTTGAGTGATGTTTCGATTCAGTGATATTCAATTTAATATTTCATTTTAGTGACATTTCGGTTCAGTAATGTTTCAGTTTAGTAATATTTTAGTTCAGTGGTGTTTCAGTTCAACAGTATTTCAGTTCAGTAATGTTTCAGTTTAGTAATATTCCAGTTAAGTGATGTTTTAGTTCAGTAATGTTTTAGTTTAGTAATATTCCAGTTCAGTAATGTTTCAGTTAAATGATATTCCAGTTCAGTAATGTTTCAGCTGAGTGATGTTTCAGTTCAGTAATGTTTTAGTTTAGTAACATTTCAGTTCAGCAATGTTTGAGTTCAGTAATGTTTCAGCTCAGTGATGTTTAAGTTTCGTGATGTTTCAGTTCAGTAATATTTGAGTTTAGTGATGTTCCAGTTCAGTTCAGTAATGTTTCAGTTCATTAATGTTTCAGTTGAATGATGTTTTAGTTTAGTGATGTTTCAGTTTAGTAATATTTTCAGTTTAGTAATGTTTCAGTTGAGTGATGTTTGAGTTCATTTATGTTTGAGTTCAGTAATATTTCAGTTAGTAATATTTCAGTTTAGTAATGTTTCAGTTCAGTAATGTTTCAGTTTAGTAATCTTTTAGTTCAGTAATGTTTCAGTTCGGTGATTTTTTAGTTCAGTAATATGTCAGTTCATTAATGTTTCAGTTTATTAATATTTCAGTTTAGTGATGTTTTAGTTCAGTAATGTTTTAGTTCAGTAATGTTTCAGTTTAATAATGTTTTAGTTTAGTAATGTTTCAGGTTAGTAATGTTTCAGTTCAGTAATGTTTCAGTTGAGTGATGTTTGAGTTCAGTTATGTTTGAAGTCACTAGTATTTCAGTTCAGTAATATTTGAGTTTAGTAATGTTTTAGTTTAGTAATCTTTGAGTTCAATAATATTTCAGTTCAATGATGTTTCAGTTCAGTAATATTTGAGTTTAGTGATGTTTCAGTTTAGTGATGTTTTAGTTCACTAATATTTTAGTTCAGTGATGTTTTAGTTCAGTAATATTTCAGTTTAGTAATGTTTCAGTTCAGTTATGTTTCAGTTCAGTAATGTTTCAGTTCAGTGATCTTTTAGTTCAGTAATGTTTCAATTCATAGATGTTTTAGTTCAGTAATATTTCAATTCAGTGATATTTTAGTTCAGTGATGTTTCAGTTTAGTGATCTTTCAATTCAGTAATATTTCAGTTGAGTGATGTTTTAGTTCAGTAATATTTTAGTTCAGTAATATTTCAGTTCAGTAATCTTTTAGTTTAGTAATGTTTCAATTCGGTAATGTTTCAATCCAATAATGTTTTAGTTCAGTAAGGTTTCAGTTTAGTAATATTTCAGTTAAGTGATGTTTAAGTTTAGTGATGTTTTAGTTCAGTGATGTTTCAGTTCAGTGATATTTTGGTTCATTGATATTCAGTTTAGTAATATTTCAGTTCAGTGGTGTTTCAGTTCAGTAATGTTTCAGTTCAGTGATGTTTCAGTTCAATAATATTTCAGTTCAGTAATGCTTCTGTTCAGTGATGTTTGAGTTCCATAAAGTTTTCTGTTTAGTGATATTTATGTTACGTTACATTACGTTTGTGTGAGGATATAAATCAATTGCATGAAGGGAGTAGTATTTAATACAACATCTAAATGGATGACACTAGACATTTATTATTGTCATTAGTGTGGCATTAGAATATATGAATTATAGAGATTGTAAGTTTAATTATTGTTTATAAATAAATGAATGCTTAAAGAAATAAAAAAATTTAAGGATTTATAAATGGATCTTGGAATCATAAGGATTTACAAATTGAGCTTACAATCCTAGAAATTTATAAATTAAGCTTACAATTATAAGATAATAAATAGGGAGACAACACCATTAATTAGAACATCATTAATATTGTATTTGGTTATCATAAATAATGGTGTACATTCTCAATGTCAAGGTTTTAGTGTTCCCAATGAATAATCATTTATTAAGATTTAATGCATATAACATTGATTAGACGGATACAAAATTACTCAAAAGAAGACGTTTTTTTATGTAAAATAAAAACATCCGGAAAAAAATTTATTTCTTGGAAGTTGGTTATATCTTGAGGAAAGAGAAAACGTTTTTCAAAGCACAATATTCCAAGTTACAGTTGACATGTCATCAGGTAAAACCTATTTAAATATTAAATTACAACTTAAATTATGGACCATTAGATCTTGATCCAATTGATATTAATCACTCACCACCCATGGAGATAATTTAGTGCTCACCATTGAAAACAATCTCATATATATATATATATATATATATATATATATATATATATATATATATATATATATATATATATATCAGCTTTTATTTTTTAATTTACTTCATATTACACTATATTTTTCGAAAGATATTGCACTGTATAAAGGGTTATTCTGCTTCGTATTTAATAACTAACAGTCACAACATGTATCAATAACTAACAGTCACAACATGTATCAATAGTAATAAATAGAATAAAAATTAATAAAAAGGTTAACCTGCTAAGTATTCCTCATCTTTATCCGTTTTAAGGATTAACATTTAAATAACTTTCAATATTATTAAAACAAAAAAGTATAATTAAGTCATGAACTATATCTGGTTTAAAGATCAAGTCTTTGATCAATTATTTTTTCATATTGAATATTTGATTATTGAATTTTTTATGAATCTGGACCTTATTTAACTTTTTCATCGAATTTGGGAAAGGAAAAAATCGATATAGCGATTCTAATGTTAAGAATTGTAAAATGGGAGAGGAAAAGATCGAGTTTGGAATAACCTACTGGAAATTAATTTCTGTAATTTCTTTTTACTTTTTACTCTTTATCTATCATAGTCAATAAATTTTTATTTTTATTTGTCCATGTCAATAGGCTGAATCGTCCTAACAATGCGTCCCGTCCAAACTCAACAAAAAAATTCAATAAGGGTCACATCCATAACTGAATCAATAATCAAGGGCTCAATGTGAAAAAATAATTTTACCTTATGAGAACTAAACAATATCTTAGATAAAAAAATATAGGGACTGATAAATTATTTACCTTATGATTAAGTTTTTTAAGATTTATTTTTGTAACGTAAATTAAGTCCCACTTTATGTAAATTAAATCTAAAAAATAAAATACGTAAAGTTCAAAGGTCTTACGTAAAACTCTATTTTTCACGCAGTTTGTAAAATTTTTTTTGTAAAATAATAATTTTACGTAAATTAAGTCAAATTTTACTTAAATTATATCTGAAGTTAACTGATTTACGTAAATTTTAAAGGTTTTACGTAAATATAGTCTAATTTTACGTAAAATCTTTGAACTTTACATAAATTTACGTAAAACTCTATTTTCTACAAATATTTATGTATTTTTCATATAAAATAACAAGTTTACGTAAATTTAGTCCAACTTTACGTAAATTATGTCTAAAAATAAAGGATTTATGTAAAGTTTAAAGGTTCTACGTAACACTTTTTTTTGCAAAGTTATAGATTTTTTTATTGTAAAAATACAACTTTGCGTAAAATGAGTCCAACTTTACCTAAATTATGTCTAAAAATAAAAGAATTACGTAAAACATTATTTTTCATAAAAATGTGTAGATTTTATCTTATAAAATAACAAGTTTACGTGAATTTAGTCCAAATTTACGTAAATTATGTCTAAAAATAAAAGATTTATGTTAAGCCCAAAATATAACTAAAATATCATTAATATTTACATCAATTTTGTTACGAATTTGTGCTGTTTATATCTATTTAGAGTACTTTTACGTCCAAATATGTTTCTTTCATACAAGGTACCTAAATATTTGGTAAAATCCCAATAGGAACGAAAAAAGGTCAAAAACGAAGGAAAACCCATACGAAAAGAGTCAAAGACAAAGAAAATCAAACGCACCGAAACGAAGACGGGAAACGAAGTCGATAACGAGAATAATCACATGTGTCGCGATCGAGATTCCCGAATCTCGGTCGCGACACGCGTCTCCCAGTCACTTCTCCTCTTGCGTCCGAAGGCTGAAATTTTACTCCCCTGATCTCGGTTGAGATTCTGCGATCTCGGTAAGATCAGAAATTCTGGCAGCACAATATACACATGTTCTTTCAAAGAAACGCGTCTGTTTGGGTGGATAGAAACGTCTCTTCGCAGCGGACACGACTCCTGGACACGACTCTTCAACATCTATAAATAAAGAGTTGGTTCAGAGTTGTAAAAACAGAGTTAGATTATTAAGATTAAGTATGGAATTTATGCAGAAATTCTAAATCAAAAACGATTCAGAGTTAGAAGATCGATTTTGTAAAAAATGATATGATGTACACACATTGTTTATCAATTAATTACAAACACAGTAGCAGTTAGATTTAGATTAAGATCTGTTCAAACTAGTTAACATTTTGGTAGTAGAAGAACCATCTCTATTCCGAAGATTCAGCGAGAAGATTAAGTAACGGATTCGACCCCGGAGCCTGACAAACTCTAACGAGGTTTGAGGAAAGGATTGACGACCCGGAACTCCAATGTCGTTTTGAATGCTTCCATGCTTTTTATTCTCTGTAAACTTGTATCAAATTCACACTTCATCTAATAAAGTTCATTCAATTCAATATAATTTTATGTAGCACTTTGGTAAATGATCCGAAGTGAGTTCTGGTGTTTTCATTAAAACGTAGTTAAATTCAATATCTTTACAAGGAAACTTTGTTGAACACTTAGGCAAATTCATTCTTAAGGACGATATGATCGTTAAATCGGCTTATCGGAAATAAGTATTAATTTGGTTAAGGTAGCAATCTTGCCCGACCGTAGGAGGATTGTTTGTGGTTCAAAGCCTTTTAATTGAAGGAGTTAACATTATTACACATTTATAATTTTTATAAAGTTTAAAGTTGTTTTCTTTGCTTAATGCAAACGAATACAATTATTCTCTTATTTTAAACACTAAACATTTCTGTTTTGTAATTCATATTCAAAACATAATTGATTTCTAACATTCTACATATTCTCCAATTTGATTCTTATTAATTTGATCTCAAGACCAAATTCAATTAATGATTATCTATTAAATAAACCGTAAGTCGTATTTAAACTATATTAAATAAGTTTTTGTGAAAAAACGTTCCCTGCGGGATCGATATCTTTTTATTACTACAAGCGAAACCGTGCACTTGCGGAAATCGCTCAACAATTTACATAAAGTTCAAAGGTTTTACGTAAAACTCTATTTTTTCCAAAGTTTTCAGATTTTTTCTTATAAAATAACTAGTTTACGTAAGTTTAGTTAAACTTTACTTAAACTATGTCTAAAAATAAAAGATTTACGTAAATTTTAAAGGTTTTACGTAAAACTCTATTCTCATAAGCATTTGTGGATTTACCCTATAATAAAACTACAAGTTTACGTCAATTTAGTCCAGCTTATAAATTATGTATAAAAATAAATGATTTACGTGAAGTGTAAATGTTTTATGAAAAACTCATTATTTTGTGAAGTTATTGATTTTTTTATTGTAAAAGTACAACTTTAGATAAATTTAAGCTAACTTTACGTAAATTTAGTCAAACCTTACGTAATTTATGTCTAAAACTAAATGATTTACGTAAGTTTCAAAAGTTTTACGTAAAACTCTAGTTTTCATAAATATTTGTGAATTTTAATTTATAAAATAACAAGTTTACGTAAATTTAGTTTAGCTTTACGTAAATTATGTCTAAAAATAAAAGAGTTACGTAAATTTCAAAGGTTTTACATAACACCTTTTTTTTTTTTGCAAAGTTATAGATTTTTTATTGTAAAAATACAACTTTACATAAAATTAGTCCAACTTTACGTAAATCTAGTTCAACTTTACGTAAATTATGTCTAAAATTAAAAGAATTACCTAAAGATCAAAGGTTTTACGTAAACTACTATTTTTCATAAAATAATTTGTAGATTTTTTCTTATAAAATAACAAGTTTACATAAACAATATATATAAGTGGGATTCATTCATGAAGCCCGGTGAGCAATTTCTATAAGTCACCTAATTTTCTTTTTATTTTCTGTTTTTACTCATCGAAAAAATGTAATATCCTGGCTCAATATTACGTAGAATGGGGAGGATGACACTAATAAAATGTTATTGTTTTAGGCAAAGTTGGCATTTTGGTTAGAAATTTTATCTGTCAACATTCGGTCATATTGGCCTCTTTTGGATATATCCTATTGCAAGGAGAACCCTAGTCGACGCCGCCCCTATGCTGCCGCCATGGCCATATCGGCCGATGCGGCCTCCACCCCTTCGACGGATACGGAGGATTACCTCAGTATCAGAACTCTCTTCAATCCAAAGCTACGTTTCGCCAACGTTCCTCAGATCACCCGGCAGCCTCAACGCTCTTCCTATGTGGGAGTGCTTCAGAACAACATCATGGAGGCCTAACCTTCCTCTGCGCCGATTTCCAACATTGGGGGGATTAAATCGGTACGTATTTCACAATCGGCTTATGACAAGCAGATTTCCTTGTGCGCTAATTCCTGGATTGGAAGATTAATCCTCAATAAAGGAGATACCCCATGGAAAGTTGCAGACTTAAAACGCACTTTGGCCTAGAACTAGGGACTGCAAGAACCCTGGAAATTGATCTCTATTGGGAAAGGATACTTTCATGTTATTCTAAGCTCTGCAAAGGCAAAAAGCTCAGTTTTCGCTAGAGGAATCATCAACACGAAGCCTGGGACCTTTCGCCTACAACCCTGTTTGCCGGATTTCGATCCTCTCATTGAAAAAGCAACCAATGTGCAGGTATGGGTTTGCCTTTACTCTCTCCCATGGGAATATTGGGATTCCCAAATCCTTTTAGATATTGATAAATGTATTGGGGGACTCTTGAGGTTTGACAAGACCACACTTGATGGAGATTTTGGACACTATGCGCGAATGCTTTTGGATATTGACCTGGACTCGAAATTACCTGTCAAATTGGGGATAGAAAGGGATGGGAAGCAGATCTGGATTGAGGATGTTTATGAGAAACTTTCGAGTTTCTGCAAAGTTTGCTCATCAATTGGGCATATGGCCTATGATTGTAGGCGGAACCGAAAGCCATCTCAAGGGGATATGAGAAAGGAAACGGATACATGTAAGGAAATGGATAAGAGAAAGCCGGTGAAGAGGGATGCTCACTCAATCCCTGTCACGTATATACTCCAACGCATAACTTCTGCAACAGGAGTTGATGCAACAAATGAATTAGCCAGCAGCCCATAAGGGCGTGAAAGGGACTGTGACTCCGATATAGGCAGGCCACCGTCTCTGGAGAATGAAAATCTAGTTACCTATATGGGCCCGAACGCAAAAATGAATTCACCGGAATCAAACAGCACTAATGACAGCCTGGCTGATCAACCGGCGAATAACGATCAGGATGGAGAGATGAACTCGCCAATAACAGGAAGTAGGGCCTGGGCAAATTTAGTAGATGAAGAAGAAACATGGGAAGAAACAGAGATATGGCAGACCGTACAGCCGAGACATGCTAAGTAAGGCAAACACTCAGAAGAGAAGGGAAACACAGCACCTAGGCCATACCTGGTAGGTAAATTACCTGTCAGATTTAAATGAACGTTCTATATTGGAATTGTCGAGGTATCCTCAATAGAGATACTCAGAGACACCTTGTTAATTTATGCAACTCGCATAAACCTGATTTTGTCTGCTTAGCTGAGCCTATGATTAATTTCAATGATATTAGTCCTTTATTCTGGAGACGCCTGGGTCTCAATCTGATATCCGTGAATGAGAAAGAAAAACCAACACTTTGGGTCTTTGTCACTACTAAATTTGCACAAATGACTAATGTTTACTATACCCATGAGCAATTTGTAATACTCAATTTGTAGAGCTTTGGAGGGCCGAATTACATTTGTTTTGTTTACGGTAGTGTATGGGCGAACAGACGAGTCGCCATGTTTGAGAGCATTTTGGAGCATAAAAATCAGTTACAGGGCCGTTGGACAGTCTTAGTAGATTTCAATTCCGTCTTGGGCTCACATGAAAAAATAGGGCGGGCGCCAGCTGCTCGTCCCTGTCGTGAATTGCGCCAATTTTTGGATGCAGGGGAGCTAATTCACAGGTGAGTTTCTGGTTTGTTATTCACTTGGACTAACGGCAGGCGCGGTAATGCGAGGGTTGAGAGCCAGTTGGATAGAGCAGTTTTCTCAATAGCCTTCACTGAGTACTGGGATACATTTAGTTGTACTGCACTACCTCGACATCAATCAGATCATTGTCCCTTGGTTTTCAAATGTAATCGAACAACCAGTTCAATTGCACGGTTTCGCTTCCAAACTATGTGGCTTAGTCATCCGAACCTCAGGGAAGTCATCATAAACTACTGGATCGGTCCAAACCCGAGGCTACCACCTATGCAACTCTTTGGTTATAAACTTAAGCAGTTAAGGCCCATCCTGAGAAGTTGGAACAGGGACATGTTCGGAAACATGGACAACGAAATTGCAGAGGCAGAAAGAGCATTGGCTGTAATTCAGAATACAATTTTGAATGACGAGCTATCGGACCAACTTCATCAAAATGAACTAGAGGCTCACACTAGACTTGATTTAGCTGAACAACGGAAAGAAGTCTACTTCAAAGAAAAGAGTAGGGTCAATTGGCTGGCAAATGAGGACAGAAACACAACATTTTATCACCTCATGGCCACTATCAGAAAAGCGAATAATGGCATTCAGGCTCTACAGGTGGGAGATGAAATGGTCACTGATAAGGATCGTATTTTGATCCACATACAGGACTTCTACTCTAAGCTGTTCCGAAATGAAGACAGGGTTCCACGCTCATTTGAGAAAGTTTTCAGGGTTATTTCGAATTCAGTAACTGAGGCAGACAATTCAGATTTGACTTGGTGTGCGGACAGAGATGAGATTAGGCGGATGGTCTTCTCTATGGACAAGAGCAGCGCGCTAGGGCCTGACGGGTTCACTAGAGCTTTTTACCAAGCTTTCTGGGACATCACTGAGAGTGATGTGATTACCGTAGTTCAAGGGTTTTTTGCAACAGGAGCCATAACGCCTGGCTTAAACTCAAGCAGCATGGTTCTTCTACAAAAAAAAATTGAAGAAGCAATGTCTGTGGAACAATATAGACCAATCGCCATGACTAATTTTGGCTACAAAATCATTGCTAAGATTCTAGTTGAGCGTCTTGCACAGGTAGCTGCCAGAATAGTGTCTGCTAATCAATACGGCTTCATTTCGGGACGTAGCATCTACCAATGCATAGCAATTGCTTCAGAGGGCACGAATATGCTCAATAAAAAATGCTATGGGGGGGGAATATGGCCCTAAAGATTGACATACGGAAAGCTTTTGATACAATGGATTGGAATTTCATGCTTGCTGTGCTTGAAGCCTTCGGGTTTTCCTTGCAGTTCAGGGATTGGATTCTCAATATACTCTCTTCCGCCAGAATCTCCATTCTTAGTGGGGCTGCTACATCTGGCTATTTCAGTTGCTCTAGAGGCGTCCGTCAGGGAGATCCCCTCTCGCCATTACTTTTTGGTATTGCCGAGGACTTCCTCAGCCGCTGGCTATCGCATCTTCATGAAAATGGGAATTTACAGGCTATGGGATATTCTAATACATGTAACTTCCCAACACACCTTCTTTATGCAGACGATGTTCTGCTATTCTGCAAGGCAACTACAGCTAACATCAACTCCATCAGGGATGCTTTCTCATTATACGGCACCCTATCGGGCCAACAGGTCAATTGGCAGAAATCGGAAATTTTCCTGGGTAGCAGTATTTCTGACAGAAGCAGTTTGAGATTAATTGATCAAATTGGTATGCGTAAAGGATCCCTCCCCTTCCGATACCTTGGAATTCCTCTTTTTGTTGGCATTCCGTGAACCAGGCACCTCCTCAGTTTAATGGACAAGGTCCTTACACAGTTTTCTAAGTGGAAGGGTGATCACCTCTCTATGACGGGTCGGATTACTTTAGTAAACTCGGTTATTCAAGGAAGTTTTATACATTCATTCATTGTCTACAAGTGTCCAGCTGTCATACTAAAATGCCTCTGCCATTGCATTAGGAATTTCATTTGGACGAGTTCGATAGATGCCAGAAAACTCGTGGTTATCCCTTGGAAGGTCTGTTGCCAATCGCGGGCTGAAGGAGGTCTTGGTTTGAAAAATCTTCTCATGTTAAACGATTCGATGCTTGGGAAGATGGTGTGGGGGGTGCTTCAGTCAAATACCATCTGCTTTAGGCTTCTGAGATCTCGTTTCCTATGTGCTGCTAAGCCTCATGTCGTGATAGTAAACTCTACCATTTGGGGTTCTATAAAGCAAGTGTATCACAAATTAGACACTAATTGTCTCTGGTGGATTGGTCATCGGTCACAGCTTAACTTCCGGAATAGTGCCTGGTTAAGCCCGACAGTCGGCACGTTGGTCGATTTGTCTCTGAAGGAGCAACGACGCTGCTTGGACAAGGTAGACGATTACCTCACTGATAGGGGTTGGGAGAACCTACCTGCCCTACAGTAGGATATTGTTAATCGTATTCAAACGATCAATAGAAACAATGAGATAAATAATGTCTGTATCTGGACCCCGACCGTCAAAGGCGATTTCAATACCAAGCTATTCTATGCTTGGTTACGTCCACAGGCTCATCTCCCGCCATGGGGAAGCTTCATCTGGAGTAAGTATATACCGCCTGCGCGATCTTTGGTGTGTTGGCGGGCCTTGCAGGGTGGACTTCCAACGCATGACAAACTTTATGGGAGAGGGCTAGTAATGGTCTCCAGATGCTGTTTGTGTGAATCTTCCACGGAAACCATGAGTCATGTGCTAATCACTTGCCCATTTATGGTGGAAATTTGGTGAGGGATTGGAGATTTATTCGGACGAAGCCTTACTGGTTCATATCTAGAGGAATTGATCACGGCTACCACTAAACAGCGGTTTAGCTCCCAAGTTGCTGCGCTTTGGGCTGTTGCTATTGTAAATGCTATCTGGATAATATGGTTAGCCAGGAACAGTTGCATTTTCAAAGATGAACGTCAATTAATCTTCCTCTCTCTGTGGAAACTATGGCATTCGATCAGGGAGGCAGCAGGCTTCAAGATCGGTTCTTCGAGGAATTCAATTGTGGAGGCACATATATTGCGAGAACTTGGTATTGACAGGATCCCTCGGAAAGCTCCTCATATAATCCCGGTTTGCTGGCAGCCGCCGCCGACGGGTTGGATGAAGGTCAACACCGGCGCATCAGTCGACGGGTGCCCGGGTTCAGCAGGTTGCAGAGGAATCTTTCGGGGTTTGAAGGGAGAGTTGCTCGGAGCTTTTGCCTTCTCCATGGAACTCGCCTTCCCTTTTCTGGCTGAGCTTGTTGCTGCTGTATTTACAATCAAATCAACGATCTCCCATGGTTGGACTCAAATTTGGGTTGAAAGTGATTCGACATACGTGGTTGGGATTCTTAGGAGTCGTTCAGAAGACGTACCTTGGTCAATCAAACAGGATTGGAACTTTTGTTTACAACATCTTAGCCCCTTGAATCTGACAGCCTCGCACATCTACAGGGAAGGTAATCAGGTAGCAGATTCATTAGCTAGCTTTGGTAGAACGCTCAATGCTCCTGTTTGGTGGGATGAGCTCCCCAACTTTTGCTCGTCTGCTTTCTTTAGCAACCTTGCGGGACGACATATTTACCGTTTCACATAACTTTGTACGCTTTACTATTTTTCTTTTCTTTTAATAAATTTCGGCTTTGGCACGGGGGTTCTGCAAGGGGTGCTGACCTAGTTGGGATGTCTTGCGTTTCTCCTTGCCACTCTCCCGCCTTAAAAAAAGATATATCCCAAAAAAACTAACCAATCTTTGTGGTTTTAAACAAGAAGCTAATCTACAGTGATCTACTGCAGCCATAGTTTTAAAAGGCGAAAGGCGAGTCAAGGCGACAAGGACAAAATATCGCCTTGAGGCGAGGCGATGGCCTCTCGCACGTGAGGCGACAAAAAATTAGAAAATCAAATAAAATAAAATTAACTCAACAAAAACAAATAGTACTTAATGATAGTTTAATTTCTAAACTTGTAAACCAAAATAACTTAAAGTCTAATAATAAAGTGTTAATTCTTAAATCAAAATAGCATAATATCAAACATCTTCATCCCCCAAATCCAACTCCTCATTTCGATGCAATAGAATCAGTAGCACTAGCACTACCACTCATTTCCAAACACCTGCAAAATTCAATCAATTGAAAACATCTTAATAACAAAAATAACACACATGTAATTTATTATAATAAAATTCCACAAAACAGAAAAAATATAATCAATTCAAAGCATAAATTCAAATCACATCTCAAAGTTAGAAATTCCCACAAAAATTCGGCAGCATAACGACACATTACATGGAAAGAAAGAAAATATAAGAAGAAATCAAGAGTGAAGAAGAATTAGAAACCGTAACCCTAAACAGAAAAAGAAAGATGAAATAAAGAGGAAATGAAAGAAAAAACATACTGGTAATGATTGATGACCGGCCGCCAATGAGAGAACCGTTGGAGAAGAATCGGTTGTGTTGTGAAGAGAGAGTCGTTGGAGAAGAGAGAACGTTTCTGTTGTGTTTCTTTAATTGTATCGATGTCTTTCTTCTGTCTATTTGGTCTTAAAATCTACTAATTAGGGTTTTTTTAATAAAATATACTGACTTATCACCTTACATGCAAGAGGCGACCGCCTCTCGCCTCAGACCGTCTCTCGCCTGAGAGGGTGAGGTGGTCGCCTCTTGCAGGTCCATCGCCTTCCATTCTAGAAGGCGATGAGGTGATCGCCTCTGTCGCCTCTCGCTTGAGGCGACCGAGGCGATCACCTTTTAAAATTATGACTGCAGCTATGGATTATTTTCTCTGAAACCGAATTTGAAATCGAAGAATATAGATACAAGGTTATACAGAAGAATATATATATATCTATATATATATATATATATATATATATATATAAGAATATGTATCTTAGTTGGAATTTTTAATGAATATTTGACATTTTATTTATAGGATAATTACAATTTTTGATATCTTGCTTGACATTTTAAATATACAAAAATATGTGATGATATCTTCTTTTGCATTTTAATGCATAGATTTGTTATTACAATTTAAGTGCGGTTACATTTATAATTCTACATGTCTATAATGTTAAATATTATTTTTTAAATATTTTTATATGTAAAAATATTTAACAAAGTAATAAGGGATTTTATATGAAGGTCCGGGTTCTCCAACTCACTAAAAGAACCTTCCATTCAATAATTGACATCTGTCCTTCACTTATAACATGTCATCAAATAAAAACTCACATAAAACATGTTCTCCATCTCCCTCCTCCATTCTCCGTTCATCCCGATTGTCGCTGCAGATGAAATGTGGTTGCCGATCTCCACCGTTCTCTTTCAGCCTGTTCATCAGCGTAGGGAGACCTGTCACCGATTGATTTTCCATTCGTCAAATTCTCTTCTCCGTTTGCTTCTTAACCCATTCCCCCCTCTCTCTCTCTCTCTTCTCTCTCTCTCGATCTGCAAATGAAGGTTAAATTCTTTTTGCAGAATCTGTTTTAACTATGTTTTTGGAGAATCTGCTTTAACTATGTTTTTGCAGAAACAATCTTCTACAAGGACTTCTTCTTCCCTTCTTTGGTATATCTTCAATGCCTATAGAGATAAATGACTGATATTTCTTTGATAAAACCTTGATAATCCATAGAAAAAATTATCGGAGACGAGAGAGAGAGAGAGAGGGAGAAAGGGAGACGAGAAAGGGGAAATGGGTTAAGAGACAGAGAGAAAAGAGAAATTGAAATGAAATACTTGTTTTTGAAAAAGATGGATGGAATGGAAGAGGGTAAGGAACCAGAAAATCTGAATCAAAGGAAGACTGCATAATTTCTCTGAAAATCAAATATCCTATTCAAAACAGGTCTCACGACACTGATGAACTGGTTTCAGAACGGTGGAGATCGGCGACGACACTCCATCGGCAGCGGCAATCAGAGTGAACAGAGAGCGGAGGAGGGAGATAGAGAACGTGTCAATTAATGAATGGAAGGTCTCTTTAGTGAGTTGGAGAACCTGGACCTTCGTATAAAATCCCAAATAATAAACATAAAATAAAAGTAATAAATACATATATCATTTAGACATAATATAAAAGGGGATCGGACCAAGTTGGGTTTGGCTCTTTAGACAAATCTCAAATCCAACCCATTTTATGAGCGAGCATGAGCCGGTTCGCGACGGTTCGAGCCAATATCTAATTATTGCAAACAAGGGCGGAGCCAAGGGGGGCGGGGAGGGTCAGCTGACCCTCCGGCCGCCAAGAAACCCTTGAGAAGGGTGGTTCCAGTGGGGCTCCGCACCTGCGCTGCCATGGTTGGGAGCCCCCCTCCAGCCATGGTAGTCTTCTTTGATGAAGAAGGAGATGGGGCGCCTCCATCTGTTTACTTTCTTTTTATTAAACACCCTAGTTTTAATTTAACCCAAATTTCATCATTTTATTAAATGAATTAAATAAATAAAAAGTAAAAGCGTATGATGGGCAATTAAAGAAATTGATTCTTCTGTGTGTTTTGGTAATCAAACTGACTGTTGGTATACCTTTTCTATTTAATCAGTTAAATTCATTATGTTTTTAATGATCAATTTAGGCAACATCACTTAATTTCTTGAAAATAAAAACTTTTCGGTAAGTGGTATTAACTATCCATATATATATTTCCTGTTTTTTTCAAAGAAATATATATTTCCAATTTACTTCTTTATTTTCTCTACTTTCATTTTAATCCTTTTTTTAATTTTCAGTTGAATTTATTGATTTTTTTAATTTTTAGTTTAATTAATTGATTTTTATGGATTAATTGGTGTAGTTTTTATTGAGAAAATATTAAAAGTTCAACCGAATGTAAAGAAACTTTATCTTCTTTTGCTAGCTTCGAATGCGAATTATATATTATGCAAAATTCACATGGAGATGCAATATTTACCCTTATTATAGCTTTCAATATTTATAGTAATTTCGTGTCATCAATTAGTATTAATTTTAGTGTAATTAAGTATATAATCAGGTGGTACAAAATGAATTGTTTAAATTTTTGGTGGAGAAATACGGTGAAAGTGTTCAAATCAAAAAATTAATTACCTTAACATTATATGTAAATAAGTACTGTTTACTAGCATTTTATGATACGATTTACATTTTATAGTACTTATTTTAATTTTCTAAAGAGTAGTTTTAAAAAAAATTCTAAATATATTTAATAAGTATTTAAAAAATTTATACTCAGTCGAGCCCTTCCGAAGTTTCGGTCATGGCTCCGCCACTGATTGCAAATACTTTGTTTTGTAAAAAGCAATACATATCGGGTAACTCTATTTGTAAATTTTTAAACCACAAACTTCTATTTTTATACTTTCCTTTTTTTTTATTAAATAAAACCTTGCATTAATAAGTAGAACTATCTTTGAGAATACAAGGTAGAATAGAAGCAGGAACTGAATTCAACAAAACTTGAGGAGAAGATAACTGAATCCCCCATTTTGCAAGTCTGTGAGCAGCAGCATTTTGAGCCCTCATTTCATGACAGAAAACAGCCTCATCAAAGGATGAAGCAGATTCACGAATGACCTGGGCAATGGTGTCAAAATAACTAACATCTTTGGCCCCATTAATTGTTGCAATTGCGCATTTGTTGTCCGATACGATCAGCATCCGTTGGAACCCACACTCTTTGGCAAAGGATACACCATTGAGAATGGCTAGCAGTTCCGCATGAGTGGCCGACCAGCAGAGGCCTAGAGGGCACGCCCCGCTCATGAGAACTGAACCGTTGTCATTTCTGGCAATGAAACCGGCAGAGCTAGAGGCATCTGTCCCAGGAAAGGCTGCGTCACAGTTGAGTTTGATAACGCCCCTAGATGGAGGCACCCAATTTTCTGAACCTGACAGCTTCACGTCGGGGCGAGGCGTGGAGATCGTTGAAGCATACAGCGCATTCCGAACCCCTTGTGAAAATGCAGCAGCAGAAAGGCCTTTGTCCCCATGCCACACCAGATTATGGTTATACCACAACATCCACAAAGTGGCACAAAATAGAGCAACATCAGCACAAGAAAGGGAATGAGTAACCTCAACAAACCAATCCAAAATATTGAGGCCCCCCATTTTGTAGACTTTCAAAATAAGTCCAGAACCTTTCCAAAAACCAACAGCTATTCTACAAGTTTTGAACACATGCATAAGTGAACTTCCAGACACACTACGAACAGCTATGTTTGGCGATGCTTGATCAGTGTGAGGCATATCCTTACTCAAGGTGGCCTTTGGTGTATTGGGAATGGAGTAAGGACTAAGATTCTATCCTCACGCTGGGTTTCGGGACTTCCGTGCAACCGGCCGCTTACTCTATGTCAGGATCCCCCAAGTGAGTATGTATCCTCTTTCATTTCTGCTCAGGTTTAGTAGTGGAACGAGCCCCTGATACGACAGTGCTGCCTTCCGTCTGATGCTGAACACATCCTCCACACCCCCCTGAAACCTAATGGCGATGAGGACAACCTGTTTTGGCCGGATTCTCCCTCTGGTAAATATTTGGTGAAGATTGGATATAAAACAGCTCTCTCATTAAATGGTGCAATTGCAAACCAAGCTGGCTCTTCAAAGGGGCCTCAGGACTTTTGGAGGCGGTTATGGAAGATTAATATTGTACTTTCCTTTTTTTAATAAAATAGAAAATGAAAGTTTTCTTTGTTGCGCGCGTGTTTTTTGGGATAGGATGAATAATTATGATTTAATATACAATCTTGGCCTAATAAACAAATAACCCCCTGAACTTATCCAAATGTTGCAACTGCCCCCTTCAACTTTCAATTGTAACAACTTACCTCTCAAATTTGTCCAATTGTAAAATATAACCCCTCAAACTTGTCCAATTGTAAAACATAACCCCAAATTGGGATTTTTTTTTACCCCGTACTTGAAGCAATCGTAAAAATATTTCTCAACGTAAATACATTTTCACCCACATAATATCTCAAAACTTTGAATCAAGAAATCACTAAAAAACGAATAGCAATAACAAAACGAAAAATAATAAGTTGAAGAATTGAGGATTTTGTTACTTAAATACTAATTTTTTTGGGTCTAAAGATCTGATTATCACATTCCACGAGCGTTTGCAGCTTTTGTATTTCACGTGTTTTTTCAATTGCAGCCCGTGTCAGCAATTTGAGGTTCTGTTTTACAATTGGTCAAGTTTGAGGGGTTATATTTTACAATTGGACAAGTTTGAGGAGTAAGTTGTTACAATTGAAAGTTTGAGGGAGAAGTTGCAACATTTGGACAAGTTCAGGGGGTTATTTGTGTATTAGGCCTACAATCTTTGGTTCAGACTTTTTTTCCTTTATATAAGAATAATTATTTAAAATTAAATTGAGTGCTCATATTATTATAGTAATATTAATAATATTAATTTAATTAATGCAAGATTAATTTGATTAACAAATTTGAAAGAAAGAACTAGATAATAGATTATTCTCATCGCCACCACAAAACTTTATATCGACTTGGAAGGTTAATTAAATGGGTTAAATAACAGATTTCAAAAGATTTTTATGTCCATTTTTTAATTTCAGTAACCATAAAGACAGTAAGGCCAAAATTAAGGGATTAAAGAGTATGATTTATACTATAGATATTTCCTATTTCTGATTTTTCTATTAAATATTTTTCAATCTGACGGTACAAATTCCACTCTAACCTACCATCTCATGATCGCAACCGTTACACACCGTTACTGTTTCATGACGTTTTCTTTGTAAATATATTCTCTTTTTGTCTTCCTTGTTTTATTCCTTTAATACAACATTGTCCATATGGAACTTAATGACTAAATGAATTTGGCCATTCACAGTTAAACATAGGCTTATTAAATCTAAATCTTAGAATACTTTGAATCTAATAACCCTATACTTAATAGTGAATATCCAAATACTACGTGGTCATTCAAATCCATGTGATCAAAATCGCCTTTGATAAATCTTATGTTTTTCCTCATTCACTTCATTCTTCTTCCCCATTCATGAAAAACATCAATCATGGTAATAATCCTTAATTCATATCATATTTTACTAATCTAATTTTCCTTTTGTTAATCATATAATAATTTTCTCAGATGCTAAACAGAAGCAAATAAAGATTCCTCCATAGATAGAATCTTTATTATCAACTCCATTCTTCTTCATTTGTTCCAGACATCAAGATTCACCTCGTAATGAATGTACTATGTACTGTATCAACTGCAAAAATGATGCATTTTGCTTCTATTGCCGATCTTCCAGACACGAAGATCATAATTTGATTCAAGTAAGATGAGGATTAATTTGTTGATTGAATTTTTTATGTTAATTTTATAGAAATTGATTAAATTGTTTTTTTTATATTAGTTAATTCCATAGAAGTCTTTGATATTTATCATATCAATTAGTTTTTTCTTCAAAATGGCTTAAATATTATCAATGAGAATATTTCAAGAGATAAATATTACCATATTTGGATTTAATCCAGAAAAGTATATATATAATAATATGTATAAGAGCATTCGATAATTAAAAAAAAAAAAATTGAAAGATGATAATTATCATTTATCTTTGTCGGAATTTTAATGAATAATTGACATGTTATTTATTTATTTAGGCCTAATATACAAATAACTCCCTGAACTTGTCCAAATATTGCAACTTCCCCCCTCAACTTTCAATTGTAACAAATTACACCTTAAACTTGTTCAATTGTAAAACATAACCCCAAATTGAAATTTTTTTTACCCCGTAGTTGAAGAAATAGTAAAAGCGTTTCTCCAGATTCGTATCACGCCAAATATCTGATTATCACACTCCACGAGCGTTGCAGATTTTGCATTTCACGCATTTCTTCAATTGTAGTCCATGTCAGCAATTTGGGGTTATAGTTTACAATTGGACAAGTTTAAGGAGTAAATTGTTATAATTAGAGAAGTTCGAGGGGTAAGTTGTTACAATTGAAAGTTTGAGGGGGCAGTTGCAACATTTGGACAAGTTCAGGGAGTTATTTGTGTTTTAAGCCATTTATTTATATCTTTAAACTATTTGACATTTTATTTATAGGATAATTACCATTTATAATCTCTTGGTTTGCATTTTTATTGCATTGTTAGCATTTTTAACATACAAGAACATGTACAGATATCTTTGTTTGCAGTTACGTTATTAATTAGACAACTACTTAGCGCAGTTTTTAATTTTAAATATTATTTTTAACATTTTTTAAGTAGATGAAATGAGATTTATTTGTAGCGATGATAATTAAATAGATAAAAGATTTATCTGCATCCCATCATATATAAAATAAAATGCAGAACAATGGATAAATAAATAATTAATAGATTGAGGTCTAATTTGAAACTTGAACTTCATGAAATATATATATATATATATATATATATATATATATATATATATATATATATAAAAGTGGTTGAAATAACTTTCCAATAATTTTAATGAATATAGTTTTATCAGAATAGACCAAATATTAATTAACAAACTTATTAAGGTAAGAGTGGGGTCTGAATAAAAAATAATACGCCAAATTTTGGATAATAATGTTTAGATCTATTCGGATTTCTCTATTGGTTTGGATTTAAATTAAAAAAAACGAAGAAAAAGTTTACATATTTAGAGTATACGTACATTTCTTGGAAAAACACGGACAGAGCAACGAAGTCATAACTCTGTTGAGACTTTCATAACATTGTTAATGGTCCAGGCAAGTCTCAACTCTGACGAGGATTTGGGGGACAATGTTGTTTATATATTTCAAAATTTAAGAATAATATTTTTATTTTATTTAATAGATATTTTTATACTATTGCTTTCATCGCCCCTTATATTTTTGAGTAAGTTCGAATTAGCAAAAAAAAATTATTTTACGCACGCAACTGTAAAATCAGCCCCTCAACGAAACAATCATGTATTCACCACTGCACATAATAATTTCCTTGGCTGCTAAAACATGAGCAAATGAAGATTTCTCAATTGCTATAATCTTTATTAACAACTCCATTCTTCTCTATTTGTTCCAAACAGATAGATTCACCTCGTAATGAATGTAATATGTACTGTAGCGACTGTAAAAAATGGTGTGTTTTTCTTCTATTGCCGATCTTCCAGACACGAAGATCATAATGTGATTCAAGTAAGAATGATTAATTTGTTGATTGAATTTTTTTTTTTATATTAATTTGATAGAAATTGATTAAATTAATTTTTCACATCAGTTAATTCTATAAAAGTCTCCAATATTTATCATATCAGTTAGGGATGGCAACGAGTAGGGTACCCGCGGGTAGTGCCAATCCCAAACCCTTACCCGTTTATTTGTTAATTATCCGTACCCTTCCCATTACCCTAATGGGCATATGTTTTGCATCCCATACCCGTCTCATTTAATTCACGGGTACCCACGGGTACCCTTACCCGTTAAGAATCACTAAATAAAACAAAAAATATTACAAATTTAACAAAGTATAAATTTAATAAATCATTCATTTAAAAATTGAACGAATTGAACCTTAATCAATAAAAATAAAATAGCTTAGTGGTATCACTTAATGGTCGAAGAACAAAAGGTTGGTATTCAAATCTCACATCTTACATCTAAAACACAATAATAATTTTTAATATATAAAAAATTATGATCGGTAACGGGTACCGGGTACCCTAGGGGGTCTTCCCATACCCGTCCCATTACCCTAACGGGTAATGATTTTGATCCTATACCCGTCTCATACCCTTTTATACAGGGTACGGGTAGTCCTATTAGGGTCGGGTAGTGCCGGGTACCCGCGGGTAGGGTACCCGTTGCCATCCCTAAAATCAGTTAATTTTCGTTCAAAATGGATTAAATATTATTTATGATAATATTTTAAGAGACAAATATTACCAAATGATATATATGGAGTAAATAACAAAATTTTAGATATTACTAGACTAAATATGGGTTTAATATATTTAATAATATATATAAGAGCCTTGAATAATTATAAAACAATAGGCAGATTATAATTATCACTTAGGCCTAATACTCCTCCAGCCCCCTTAACTTGTCTAAATGTCTTCTACTGTTACTAATATTTTTTATCAGAGTATTCCATATCTTATACGATTATATACTTGAATTCATGGTCCACATAGGGATTATACTTATATATACTTATATTCATGGTTTATACAGGGATTATACTTATATTAATGGCATGTCCTTTTATTTATTTTTTTATAACCATTCCATAAAATAGTAATGATATATTAAGAAAAAATTATTATATGGGCCCTTATTTTTTAGGGGGCCCTAGGCGGCCGCTTCTATTGCCTAAGGGTAGAGCCGGACCAGGTTGAATGTTGAAGCCTTAACAAGAACTTCACAAAGAAGAAGATATCATTTTGATTGATTAAAAGTTTTATATCCTTATAAAGAAATAGACAAATGGCATGTAGGTTATTAACCCTAAATGGCAAAATAGTAATTACATGAGTGGCAAAACAGTAATTTTTAGAATGGGATAAAAGCTGACAGAATTATCTAAATACACTTTTTGGTGCAGGAATCATCCACACGGCGTGTGACTGAACCCACACGGGGTGTGGGTCACTCCACACGGTGTGTGGCGGAGCTGCTGTCCTCCGTGCGCAAATTCGTTCATCCTAACTCCTCGTACCAACTTCCCTCGGACTAGACCCCACTCCACACGATGTGTGGGAGGATTGACATGCTGTGTGGGACTCTTTTGCACTTTCTCTTTGCATGCTCGTTCGTGTTTCGTTCCTCCTTCAACTCCCTTCATCCAGCCTCGAATCCTTGACGAAGATGCTCTGCGTCAATTTTGTTCTAGTTTGTCTTTATATTTTATCTGATTTCTCGGTTAAATGGATCCTTTCCCAATTAAAGCTTTGTGTGTATCTCGAACTTGAGATCTAATTTGAGTAACTTCAACCCTTAACTACTCAAGCTAGGAAACTATTTATTATGTATGCTTATAAGTTATATCAATATAATTTATTCGCAATTCAATAATCTAAAATCATATAATTCAATTTCTTTTCCTTATTAATTTATTTAATACAATCTATTTTATTGTAGCCAAATTCTATAATAACTTATACAATTTAATTTATTTGTTTTCCATTTCGTAAAACCCTATATATATATATATATATATATATTAAGTCGTTAAATTGAAATGAGGATATCAATTGGAATAAATAATTAATACACATGTCATGTATTCTTTTAAAATTGGTTTTAGTAAGTGTTTTTTTAAAATTGGGTTTTAATTTGAAGAATGATACATGATCCTCAGACGCATAAAAATTCTTAGACAAAACACAAGTTTAATGGAATTTTTCATTTTGAAGTTGGAATTGGTAATTTAATTTGAACAGCAGTAAAATAAAAAATACAGTAGCCTTAATTTCCAATTTTAAAATTAAGGATATAATAAAAATATAAATTTCATAAGATTCTTGTTTTAGATATGGTTTCTTTATTCAAACACATCACTGGAGAAATAATAGCGGATATCATTTATCGGTTACCTTTGAAATACCTAGTCAGATGCAGAACTGTGGCTAAGCTATGGCTTCACTTCCTCACCTTTTCCCGATTCCCTCGTTGGCTCCTCGAACGTCACATTTCCTGCTATCCACCTATCGGTTATCCTTATGACCAGAACTTTCTCAGTCTCACTTTGGACACTCATGGTTACATAGACAGCCGATCCGAGTGCAAGTTACTCGTTATGGGTGGAGGAAGTCAGGAAAGCAATTTCATAGTTGCTTCGGAGATCAATTCGCCTCTCATCAGAGAAAAAATTTCGTGCAAGGTCAAAACTGCTTGCTGTAACGGATTATTGTGTTTGGCCATTGATGATTATGATTCTTTTGTTTTACGGAATCCATCCACCGGTGTTTGTGGCTTCAGAGATGATTATAAAGGGGTAAGTATTGTTCATGAGAAGATTATACATGTTTTCTCTGCGAAGACCAACTAGTGGAAAAAAAGAATTGGGGATTTTCCTACCTTTATTGGACTGCCTTTTCTTCGTGATCGAATTCCAATCAATGGCTGTCTTTATTGGACTACTACTAAGACGTACAAATTCGGGAATTTGATTATCCGCCTTAAGCTCTCCTATTTCATTCTGCAAAAACGATGTGTTTTGCTTCTATTGTCGATCTTCCAGACACGAAGATCATAATGTGATTCAAGTAAGATGAGGATTAATTTGTTGATTGAATGTTTTGATGCTAATTTGATAGAGCTTGATTAAATTAGTTTTTCATATCAGTTAATTCGATAAATTTTTTAGTTAGTTTTTCATTTAAAATGAATTTAAAATGGATTAAATATTAGTATATTCAAGAGACAAATATAAATATAGATTTAATCCAGAAAAGTATTTATAATAATATGTAAAATAAAATGTTACTTACCAAATATGGATTTATCATATAGTTTTTCAAGAGCATTCGATAATTATATATAAAGAATTGACAGAGAATAATTATCATTTATATATGTATCTTTGTCGGAATTTTAATGAATAGTTGCCATTTTATTTATTTATTTATTCTTTAGACTAGTTGACATTTTATTTATAGAATAATTACCATTTATGATATCTTGGTTGGCATTTTTATTTTTTGTTTTGCATTTTTAATATACAAAAATATGTACTAATATATTTATTTGCATTTTAATGCATTTGTTTTTTGGTATTTTTACATCAAGGCAATTGGTTATTCATAATTTAAGTGTGATTACATTTATAATTAGACAATTACGTTGTGCAGTTTCCAATTTTACATATCATTTTTAACGTTTTTGTAGTTAGATTATGAAATGAGATTTATTTGTAGCGATCATAGATGAATAGATAATATATAAAATAAAATGCAGAACAATGGACAAATAAACAATTAATGGATTTAAGTCTATTTGAAACTTAAAATTCATGAAATTATATATATATATAAAAATAAGTGGTTGATTAAGGTAGGCGTTTGGTTCGGATAAAAGCAGTACATTTTATCTTAGAAAATAATTTTTAGATCTATTCAGATTTCTTCAAAAGAAAACAAAGATAAAGTTTATATATTTAGAGTTACCTATATTTCTTGGAAAAACACTAGCAGAGCAATGAAGTTCTAACTCCGACGAGACTTTCTTAACATTATTAATGATTCAGACAAGTCTCAACTCCGACGAGAATTTAGAAGACAATGTTAGTGGAGAGCTTCACATGTATAAGATTTGGGAGGTTAAATCTATCTAGAAATGATTTTTTATATATATTTCAAAATTTAAGAATAACATTTTTATTTTTTATTCATTTCATCATCCCTTATATTTAATTGTAATTTTTCAATGCTTCTGTAAAGCATATATATATATATATATATATATATATATATATATATATATATATATATATATATATATATATATATATAGAGGTGAGATCCAGTGTAACAATGGGTTAGGGTGTGACAATGAGTTTATTGTGTAATATAACAAAACTACGTAGTTTTGATGATAATTAAAAAGGGCAAGGTGGCAAATTTGTAAATAAAATGAAAGAGATGATAGAGAAAATTGTTTTATTTCTTTTCTTTAAAATACATTTTCCCGACATTTCTAACATCGTTTTTCGAAAATTTTTATACTATTAGACTCGTCTAAATTAGACGGCCATTTTAAGATCCCTGAAGCTCAAGTAAAAAAATTCCCGATGAACGGAATCCGGATGGACGTTTTCTGGCAAAAAAAAACGTGCCCAGAAAATTCTCAAAAAAATCCAGAAAATGTAAAAAATTATTTTAAGAAACTTTAATTATTGGGTCGAAGCAGGATTTCTTACAGTTTAGTCCCAATAAAACTTTTTCCTTAATTTTATCCATTTTACATGCTTCAACAATTTGTTGGGTCAAAACTGTAAGGAATCTCGCTTTGAGCCAAGAATTAAAGTTTCTTAAAATGATGTTTTAAATGTTTTAGAATTTTTTGATAATTTTCTGGGCACGTTTTTTTATCCTATTTACATTGTTCCAAATCAGTGTACCATTTGTTCCAACATAATATTTATATTGTTCCAACAAAAAATTGTTTATTTCTTTTCTTTAAAATACATTTTTCTGACATTTCTAATCTCGTTTTTCGAAAAATTTTATACTATTAGACTCGTCTAAATTAGACGGTCATTTTAAGATCCCTGGAGTTCAAGTAAAAAAATTCCGGTGAACGGAATCCAGGTGGGCGTTTTCTGGCGAGAAAAAAAGTGCCCAGAAAATTCTCAAAAAATTCTAGAAAATGTAAAACATTATTCTAAGAAATTTTAATTCTTGGGTCGAAGTGGGATTTCTTACGGTTTAATCCCAATAAAACTTATTCCTTAATTTTATCCATTTTACATGATTCAACAATTTATTGGGTCAAAACTATAAGGAATCTCGCTTTGAGCCAAGAATTAAAGTTTCTTAAAATGATGTTTTACATGTTTTGAAATTTTTTGATCATTTTCTGCGTACGTTTTTTGTCCTACTTACATTGTTCCAAATCAGTGTACCATTTGTTTCAACATAATAGTTATATTTTTCCAACAGAAAAATGTTTTATTTCTTCTCTTTAAAATATATTTTCCCGACATTTCTAACCTCGTTTTTTGAAAAATTTTATACTATTAGACTCGTCTAAATTAGACGGTCATTTTAAGATCCCTGAAGCTCAAGTAAAAAAAATTCCGGTGAACGGGATCCGGGTGGGCGTTTTCTGGCGAGAAACAAAGTGCCCAGAAAATTCTCAAAACATTTCAGAAAATGTAAAACATTATTCTAAGAAACTTTAATTCTTGGGCCGAAGCAGGATTTCTTACGGTTTTGACCCAATAAATTGTTGAAGGATGTAAAATGGATAAAATTAAGAAAAAAGTTTTATTGGGACTAAACCGTAAGAAATCCTACTTCGACTCAAGAATTAAAGTTTTTCTAAATAATTTTTTACATTTTCTGGAATTGTTTGAGAATTTTCTGGGCACTTTCGGGTTTTTTTTATCAGAAAACGTCCATCTAACCGCCGGATTCCGTTGATTTGGGACTAAATCGTAAGGAATCTCATTTTGAGACAAGAATTAAAGTTTCTCAGAATAATGTTTTACATTTTCTGGAATATTTTGAGAATTTTTTAGACATTTTTTTCTCACAGAAAAACAGATCGCCGGATTCCATTCACCGGAAATTTTTTTACCCGAGCTTCTGGGATCTTAACATGACCGTCTAATTAAGACGAGTCCAATGGTATAAATTTTTTTGAATAACAAGGTTGGAAAAGTTGGGAAAATACATTTTAAAGAAAAAAAAATCAAACAATTTTCTCTTTCCTTTTATTTACAAATTTGCCACCTCCTTTTGGTTAATTACAAAATTGGTCATTGTCACACAATAAGGCTTGTCACACCATAAGAAATGTGTCACACCTGATCTCATCTATATATATATATATATACTTTTATTTTTTCTTAAAAAAATAACTAATTACATATTTCATGTGACAAAATAATGTTTATGGTTTTTTTTTGTTTTAGGGTTTTTTTTAATAATGTTAAAATTGGAGGGTGTTTTTGTCCAATAATTTTTAATTTTTAATGTTAGACATGTTCATGGGCATGTTGGGCCGACCCTAATCGAGTTTTATATTAAATTACGTTGTCCAAGTCAAATTCAATCCGTATTATATTTACATCGGGTTTGGACCGGATTGGACAAAGGTAAGAAAGCTGATTACTAACCCAATCCAGTTCGTCCAACTAATATGTATTTCTATTTAAAAAAATTTAATTATAACTAAATTAAAACATAAACAATAAAAATGCAACAAATGAAAATTTTAGTTTATAATTCAATAAACTTAACATAAAGTAATTTTATAGAACTAAAAAATATTTAATAACGTAATAAAAATAAAATAAGTGTAATAAATACATATATAAACTATATTAGATATGGTTGTTTTTTAATTCGATTATAATTTGAATGGAAACTTCAAATTTCATAGCGGTCCAAACTCATTGAAATTATAGTGATGCTAAGTTGATCCAAATTTATGGAGTCAGGAGGTTCAATCGAGATTTAAAATAAAAGATAAAATATAACATAAAGGAAAGAACAGAAATGTTCCTTTTGAATGGAAACTTCAAATTTCATAGCGGTCCAAACTCATTGAAATTATAGTGATGCTAAGTGATGCTAAGTTGATCCAAATTTATGGAGTCAGCAGGTTCAATCGAGGTTTAAAATAAAAGATAAAATATAACATAAAGGAAAGAACAAAAATATTCCTTTCAACTCATCTTTTTTAATATTGTTAGCCAACTGTCTTTAACAACAGAATCAACTTCAATATATCTAAAGTCATCACCGACTTTCTTGATGAGATTGATATAAGATCTACACTTGAGCTGTAATTATCAGTTTGAACTGTTGGCTAAAACGGTTTTATGACATAGTGTTAGATATTATAATTAGCTTAAGGGTCTTTAAGTAATTTTACTTATATCAGTACTATAAATACATGTATCTGTAATTGTTTTCAATAAGAAAGATTTCTGGATTTCTTCATTTCTCCGTTTCTCTGTTATACAAGATGGTATCAGAGCTTATAGGTTTGTTCATCTGATTTCTCCTTCTAAAACCTAATGGCGAAAAAGAAGCAAAGTTATCTCTGTGCTCTACAATCGCAACAAATTGACGGTGATGAAACTGAAGTTACAAGTTCATCGGAAGAAGACGATGTAGCAGATAGATCTGTTCCTCCGCATCAGAATGTGATCGAAAGTCAGAATATGATCGGCGATCAAGGAGCATCTAGCAAACCTGAATCAGATCGAACGCGCGATCATTCAGAGAAACAAGTTCAACCTAAGAAGAAATCTCCTACTTCACAATACAAAGACTCAGAATCCTACGGATCGATCTCGGTAACAGATAAGCCTAGCCTAATTCTTGTAAGTTCATTCTTAACTGGAAGTAACAATTACATTCCATGGAGTCATTCTATGATTCATGTCCTAAGAGCCAAATTCAAGTTGAATTTTATTTTACAAGACTCAAAGCCTATATTAGGAACCCCTGAGTATGAACGATGGGAAGAAATTGATAGTCTAGTATTTTCCTGGTTAATCAATTCAATCTCGAAAGAAATTGCGAACACGTTTCTTTATGCTGCATCTGCTAGATTACTATGGATTGAATTGCAACAGCGTTTTGGTGAACATAACGCTTTTCAACTTTTCCATCTGAAACAAGAGTTAAGCAAAATAACTCAAGATAGTCAGTCCATTTCATCTTAATTCATGAAATTGAAGAGATGTTGGGATGAAATATCTGTTTTACAGCCTTTTCAGAACTGTAATTATGGAGGTTCGCAAACTCTATTTTTGAATTCCTATAAGATAGATCAAGTAATGCAGTTTCTCTCTGGACTAAATCCTGAATATGAACATGTTTGCTATCAAATTTTGCTTATGGATCCTATTCCTCACATTAATAGTGGTTATTCTATGGTTCAACATGTTGAGCGCCAAAGAGGATATATGGCGGATAGTCAAATCGATTTTGCCAATGATGTGGCCACTTCTTCGGCTAAACCTGTTTTCAAAACAACATCTAACAAAAGGAATAATTCTAAAGACAAAGAGAACAAGAGTGACAAATATTGTACTCATTGTAAACGATATAAGCATGTAAAGAGGAATGTTTTCTGTTATGGCTTTTCGGACTGGTATAAAGGCAAAAAATCTAGTACTTCTACTACTAATCATGTTTCTGGTTCTAGTTCTGCTACTGCTGCTTTTGTGAATACAGAACTTGATTCACCACTCGATGATGTTAGTGATGATGATGGAACTGAGGAATATTTCAGTGGCAACAAAGGCATGGAAAAAGGTGTTATGAAGTTAGTGCAGAAGGAGTTACAACACCTACTTAAAGGCAAGTCTGTCTCAGAGGCTAAGCCGACTTTCATAGCTTTTGCAAGCAGTGGTATGTATGCTTTTTCTATCACACCAGTTGCTAGCACAAATAGTCGTGTTTCTTCTATGTGGATTATAGATTCTGGAGCTTCTACACATAGGTGCAATAATTTGCAATGTTTTTCTTCTCAAGAACATTTGCCTCATTCTAGAAATATCTATTTACCTGATGGACAAGCAAAGAAGGTGCTTATCACAGGCACAATTATGCTAAGCCATGATATAATTTTACAAGGGGTTCTTTACGTGCCACAATTTGAGTTTAATCTGCTCTCAGTGGGATAGTTATTGGCTAATAGCAAGATTTTAATTCAATTTCTTGCTTCTCATTGCATTCTACAGGACCAAGTCTCTAGTAGAATTTTAGCAGTTGGTTCTTGCTATAACGGGCTTTATATGCTCAATCAAGCTTCTTTTCATCCTAGTGTTCTACAGAGTTATGTTGCTGCTGCTCAACTTCATGTTAATCATGTGAAAGATTCTGATGTCCATAACATTTGGCATCTCAGACTAGGTCATGTTTCTTATCAAACCTTAAATAAATTGTTTGGTTCTGTTGATTCTAAAAATGTATCAGTTTGTGATGTCTGTCACACGTCCAAACAGACTCGAAAGGTCTTTTATTCTAGTTCTATTAAAACTTTTAGTTGTTTTTCTCTTATTCATGTGGATTTGTGGGGTCCTTATAGAAGTCCTGCAACAAATGGAGAAAGATATATGATGACAGTGGTTGATGATTTCTCTAGGGTTACTTGGATTTTCTTATTGCATTATAAATCTCAAGTTCCTCAATTACTTGATCAATTTATCCGAATGGTTTCTGTTTCAGTTTAATGCAAAGGTGCAACATGTCAGGACAGACAATGGTACTGAGTTCACTAACACATTAACTCAACAAGTTTTTCATTCTCATGGTATTATTCATGAGAAAACTTGTGTTTACACACCTCAACAAAACGGTGTAGTAGAATGGAAGCACAGACATCTCACTGAGATAACCAGGGCTTTGCTGCATCAGGCTTATCTATCACCTAAGTACTGGGGAGAAGCTATGTTACATGCAGCACAAATTATTAATGTTTTACGTACAAGGGTATTACATTGGAAGAGTCCTCTTTCCATTCTCACTGGTGTGGATCCTAAGTTGGACTCTTTCAAAGTCTTTGGCTGTCTATGCTACATTACAAACACCAAACCACATAAGACCAAGTTTGAGGTGCGAGCTTATAGAGCTATTTACATAGGATTAGCACAAGGGCAAAAGGGATACAAGGTGTATAACTTGGATACACATAAATTTTGTGTTTCCCGGGATGTTGAATTTTACGAAACCATTTTCCCCTTTTCTTCCTCTTCTTCTACATCTACACCTGACACTTCTGTTTTACCACTTCCTATTCCTTCTGATCCCCAGACCTTCCTATTTTACCCACAAAACCTTTATTTTTTACTTCTACTTCTTTTTCTTATTCTTCTTTCCTTCCACTTCTACATCTGTAGACTTAGTTTCACCTCCTACTTTTATGCCATCTCCTTCTCCTTCTTCTTTTCCTGCTTCCCCTACTTCAGTTTCCAGATCTTCTATTGAACCATCACCTATTCTTAGACAGTCTCATAGAACTAAAAAGCAACCTACTTGGATGATAGATTTTGTTGTCAATTCTGCCCATACTACTTCTGATCCTTCTCTTGGTTCTTCAGTTACCTTTTCTCCTTATTATCATGCCTTTTTAACTCAAATTTCTAAAGTCAAAGAACCTCAAACCTATTTTGAAGCTAAATCAGATCCTGCCTGGGTTAAAGTAATGGATGCTGAACTTTCAGCTCTTGAAACTAATGATACCTGGACCCTTACTACATTGCCTCCAGCAAAGAATACCATTACTACTAGGTGGGTTTTTTGAGTTAAATATAACTCAGATGGTTCAGTGGAGAGGTTTAAGGCTCGTCTTGTAGCAAGAGGTTACAATCAAAATCATGGGGTTGACTATACTGAAAGCTTCTCTTCTGTCACTAAAGTAGTCACGGTAAGGTTATTTCTTGCCATTGCTGCTGCAAAAGGATGGACTATTCATCAAATTGACATAAACAATGCTAATTTGCATGGTTATGTTGATGAGGACATTTATTTAGAGACACCAGCGGGTTATACAAAAGCAGAAAAAGGGCAGGTATGCAAACTAAACAAGTCATTGTATGAGTTAAAACAAGCAGGTAGGCAATGGTACAAGGAATTCACCAGCAAATTGCTTGATTTGGGTTTTGTAAAATCCTATCATGATTATTGTCTCTTTACTAAGACAACTAGGGAGGATTTTCTTATGATTGTCATTTATGTTGATGATGCTTTGATTACTGGTTCTTCAGAAAGATTAATCTCTGAAGTCAAAATTGCATTAGATAAGGATTTTACAATTAAAGATCTTGGTCAAGCTAGGTACTTCCTAGGTGTGGAATTGGCAAGATCACCAGATGGCTTATTTCTATCCCAACAAAAATACATTTATGAGATGATAGCTGATGCGGGTCTTACTGATGCACATGTTGTTAATTGTCCAATGCCCAGTGGTGTTAAACTTGATGATCAATCTCAAATTTGTGCATATCCAGAGAGATACCGAAGAATTATAGGAAGACTTCTATATCTTGGTTTTACAAGACCCGATATTTCCTTCATAACTCAATAGCTAAGTCAGTTTATGATGAATCCTACAGAGGTTCATATGCAAGTAGCAATTCATGTCTTAAAGTACTTGAAAGGTACTTCGCATTTGGGGTTATTTTATCGTAAAGACAATAATTTTCAGTTGATTAGTTTCTATGATTCGGACTGGGGACGTTGTAAAGTGACAAGAAAGTTAGTTACAGGATATTATATTCTATTAGGGAAATCAAAGAAGCAAACAATGGTGAGTCGTTCATCTGCTGAAGCTGAGTACAGGGCTATGGCAACAACAGTTTGTGAACTCAAATGGCTAAGTTACTTATTGAAGGAATTTCAGGTTTCAATGTCTTTGCCTATACCCATGCACTGTGATAACCAGTCAGCCATATACATTGCTGCTAATCTGGTTTTTCACGAGCAAACTAAACACATTGATATTGATTGTTATGTGGTCAGGGAGCAATATGTTTCTGGGTTCATAGATACACCTTATATCAGTACCAAGTTACAACTGGCAGACTTTCTCACCAAATGTCTACCTAGTTCAAATGTGACTTCTGTTTTGTTCAAACTTGGAATGCGTTCTACATATTCACAAGCTTGAGGGAGGAGTGTTAGATATTATAATTAGCTTAAGGGTCTTTTTGTAATTTTACTTATATCAGTACTATAAATACATGTATCTGTAATTGTTTTCAATAAGAAAGATTTCTGGATTTCTTCATTTCTCTGTTTCTCTGTTATACAAGACATAGTATCAGAGACTACTCGCGCATTTTTCTTTCTTTTCTTTTTTTGTAGCATACACATACCATCTCATCTGTCAAAGACGACAGATCAATTATTTTGTATTCAGGAGGTTCGAACAAGCCAACTATATATATGTGATAGGCAAAACTTACCAAATTTAAAAATGTAAATCTACGTTAAGCCAAAAATAAAATAACTTAAATTAGTGTGTTAAACATTTATTTATTTAGTTTAATTATATTTGATAACTATTTTTTTATAACTATTTTTTCGTTAGCCACTTATGCTCGATATTGCAGATGTGTGTTGAACAACTTTATCGTTACTATATATTGGTCGTTTTAATTTGAAGTTGGAATTGGTAATTTTAATTTGAACAACATTAAATATTGTCCTATTCTAAAATTAATAATAAAAATATAAGTTTCATAAGATTCTTGTTTTAAATATGGCTTTTTTATTCAGACACATCCCTGAATCGGTTAGCCCTGAAATATCTAGTCTGATGCCAGATCTGGCTTCACTTCCTCACCTCCTTCGATTCCCTCGATGGCTCCTCGAACACCACATTTCCTGTAATCCACTTATCGGCTTCTCTCATGACCAGAGCTTTCTCATTCTCACTTTTGACACCCATGGTTACATAGACAGCCGACCCGAGTGCAAGTTACTTTCTATGGGTGGAGGAAGCTGAGAAAGCAATTTTACAGTTGCTTCAGAGATCAATTCGCCTCTCATAAGAGGAAAAATCTCGTACCATATTAAAAGCGCTTGTTGTAACGGATTGTTGTGTTTGGCCATCGATGATGATGATTCTCTTATTTTATGGAATCCATCCACCGGAGGCCATAAGTCAATCCATGTCCCTACATGTTCCCGGTTGCCTAGTCGTGTTTGTGGCTTTATATTTAAGTGGTAACCATTGTTCATAAGAAGGTTATGCATGTTTTCTCGATGAAGACCGACCAGTGGAAAAAAAATTGGGGATTTTCCTACCTTTATTGGATTGCGCTACTTTTTCTTCGATGAGGGAATTCCAATCATTGGCTGTCTTTATTAGACTGCTACTAAGACATACAAATTTAGCAATTTGATTATCCACCTCGATCTCTCCGATTTGATTATGCTTGATACATCTCTTCCACCATTGGCTTCCATAATCGAACTCTCGCGTTTATGAACCGATTTGATACCTGAAAATGAACTACAATTAGTAAAAACATAATCTAGTGACTTTATCTAGATTTTTGAGTGTATACAACAAACTTTTAATAAAGAAAAACGTCACTTAAAAGGTTTTGATCAACCTCCAAATACAAAATGATATTATTATTTTTGATAGTTTTACAAATGATATTATTATTTTATTGCTTAATCTAGATAAATAATTCTATTTCTAGAAATGTATATAGAAAATATTAATTTAAATGTCACTTAAACAAATGCATTAGATAAAAAAATTTACTTTAGTTACATATAAAAAAAAATTGAAATTGCAAGATGGATTAAATTAGTAGTAAATAATTCAAATAATTCTTCTTTTTTATATGTAATTAAATGAGTGGGTTCAGACAGACTGAGCGAATATCTAATTTTTTTTATCCCATAATATATACATACTCATTGTTATTGTAATAGAAATAATAATAATCAAATAATTACTAAGTCTATCTAAAATTTATTTATTTATTTGATTTGGACGCGATAATATTATTATCAATCTTCTTACATATCAAAAATATTATATATTATTAATTCTAAAATGGAAATTAAAGTTGTTTTTTCTACTTAATTTGAATTTTAAACAAATGACAAATGCTAATAATCCTCAACTCACTTCACATTTATTTTATGAATCTAATTTTCCTTTCGTTAATCACACAATAATTTTCTCGGCTGCCAAACAATGAGCAAATGAAGATTCCTTAATGGTTAGAATCTTTATTATCAACTCCATTCTTCTCCATTTGTTCCAGACACCAAGATTCACCTCGTAATGAATGTAATATGCATTGTATCGACTGCAAGAACGGTGCGTTTTGCTTCTGTTGTCGATCTTCCAGACACAAAGATCATAATGTGATTCAAGTAAGATGAGGATTAATTTGTTTATTGAATTTTTTGTTGTTAATTTGATAAAAATTGATTAAATTAGTTTTTCATATTAGTTAATTCCATAAAAGACTTTGATATTTATCATATCAATTAGTTTCTCATTTAAAATGAGTTAAATATTATCTATGAGAATACTTTTAAATGGCAAAATTTTAGATATTAATAAATCAAATATGGGTTTAATCCAGAAGAGTATATATAGTAATATGTAGAAGATTATTTCGATAATTATAAAAAAAGAAAGACAGACGATGATTATCATTTAATATGTATTATTACCATTTATGATATCTTCTCTTTATTTTTAATGCATTCTCTAGCATTTTTAAAATACAAAAATATGGGCGGATATATTCGTTTGATATTTTTACATTTAGGGCATTGATTATTTACAATTTGAGTGCGGTTACATTTACAATTATATGGTCAGATCAGACCTAGTCGAGTTTTATACTAAATTATTAATGTGTGTTTAGGTATAGAATAATGTTACAATTATATAAAAGGAAAATCATCTTTTTATTTTCTTTTGGAAAAAATGAAAGGCACAAAATAAGAATAAATTGCAGTCCTACACATTTGTCAAAATATAGGTTAATTTGAAAAATAAAAACTTTGTGGTTTGTATTTGTTTCCGTTATAAAATCAACGACTTTCATTTAATACTGACAATTTTTAATAATGTGATAAACGATATTTAAAAAAAAAAAATCATTCCTTCAAATATCTAACTTTACAATCAGTATTTATAAAATTTTAAACTAAGATAAATATTTGTAAAATTATGGTACACCTCAAATTTTATTTGTGTATGTAACCCGAAAATTAATAAATAAAGGGACAAGAAAACCTATCGGTTTTAATAATGTAGCATAGTAATTTTTTTTCTAAATTTTCATTAAAATATCAATTACATTCCATATTTATAGAATTTTAAACTAAGAGAACATGTTTGTAAATGCGCTAAACCTAAAAATTTATTGATGTACCAACCAGAAGCCCAGAAATTAATAAACAAACGGACAAGAAAATCTGCCAATTCTAAACATATGATAGAACCGAATTGCTTTAATATTCCATTAGCAACCATCACATGAAACTCTATCATCAAACTCTTCCTCATCTCTCCATTTCATTGATTTCTTCTTCATCTCCACACAACTCAAACACGATAATCTTTTTTTACAACGGCAATTTTTTCTACGCAACCTCCAACTAAAAAATTACGAACCCATATCAATTTCACAACCTTTTCACATTCTCTATACATAACTTCACAATATATTCTGATTTATATTCAAAAACTAACTTCAAACTTTGAATCCTATATTTCCCGCCACAACAGAAAAGAATTATATTGTAAACATAGTTTGCTTCCCATGGCTTTTATCACTTGCTTTTCTCACGTACTCAAGCCCTGAATCATGTCTTAAATTGCTGAAATAATCGATCATTCCTTGTCGGAATAAGGATTTTGGGTTTCCAAATTTTATGCACTTCTCTAGGAAAGAGGAGGCGAATTTGCTCATCTTCTTCCATGAACTTACGAGAAAGAATCGATTGAAACGTGTTAAAAAATGTAATCTTTTGATGCTACTTTGAACCATTCTTTGCAATTTGATTTGGCGTTGAAAAGATCGATGAATGATATTGAAGCTACGTAGCAATTGTGTTGGTATGGACTGAATGCTACCCTGGCAAGAATGTCGGATAGTAACTATGTTGATAAGTCGAAATGCTTCTCTTTTTTGGGTTTGTTTATAACAATATTTTGAGTTTAAAGTTGCAGAATAAAAAACAAAGTGAGCTGCTATATACCGCAACTTTTTTTTCATCCACCGCACCCTTTTGACATTTATGCCCTTCTCATTTTATTTTTTTCAAAAACTCAAATTTTTTTTTCTCTCTTTCTCTCCCAAGCCTAAAAACCCGAATTTGACGAAAATGGATCCGAGTATTCCCGAAGACCATGATTTCGAACACGAAGTAATCTTACGATATAAATTTAAATTAAAAATTCGTTTTTTAAATTTTGAATTTTTTTTTTAAGGAATAAGCCTAAACGGATGCGCCACCCAGTTCCACCTTACGGTGGAACGGGTGCGCCATACTTTCCACCTTACGGTGGAAAGTATGGCCGACACCGTTGCCACCACGGGCGGAACGAACAGTTCGTCCGTTCCGCCCATGGTGGCAACGGCGTCGGAGTTCCGTTTAGGCAAAAAAAAAAACGGGTTCCGCCTTCGATTTCGGAGGAGGAACCCGTGATTTCGGACATATTTTTTTTAAAAAAAACTTATCGAAAGATTCATTAAGCCTTTTTCCCTTCCTTCCTTTGGCGGCAAGTCGTTTTAGGTCGGGTTTTATGAAAAGCTTCAAAAGCTAGAGAGGATTTGAGAGTTTTTGGTTATTGGTTTGAAATTGTGAGGAGGGCATAAATGTCAAAAGGGTGCAGTGGAAAGTATAATCTTTGCGCTATATGTCAAATCATTGCATGTAGGTTCAACACAGTATTAGGTGCAAAATATATAATCTTCCACAAGTCAAAGCATTCACACAAAAATGTCAAGAAAAAGAGCTTTTTGATGTTCGCTCTTAGGCTCAAATTCAGCTCACAATTCTTTGGGTTTCAATTTTGTGTTTACTAGTTTTCCCCAAACTCAAGTTTAATATCACATGCCTTCAATTCTTAAGTTATCTACCTAAGTAATGATTTTAGCATTTCTTCAAAAGTAGGGTCTAAATGCAAACTGTAGCTCATGCTTTTACAGATACAAGAGTTGTGTCCTACGCCTAAACTAGTTGTCATGCAATTTTAGATTCGGTTCTCAGCCCTCAAATACAAATAACAAAGTTTAGATTCGAAGGAGGTTCACGGTTTTAGGTCCTAAACATGCAAAAACATAAACAAAACCTAAAAACGCTAAACTAAACTAGACACGACGCAACAAAAATTTAAAATTTATACAATTTTTGTAAGTTTGTCTACCCCTCCTCCTCACACTAAAACATGCAATAAGTTCCAACATTGCATCACAAATCATGAAGTACGAGTGTAAAGAGTTAGGGTGGAGAAGACAACTTACTGATCATCTTGAAGACGGAGGATTTGGACACCCGATGTGTCTTTACCGAGATAAAGTTTGAGTCGATGTCCATTTACTTTCTGGGTGGTTCCATCATTCAACATAATCTCAACCATACCGGAGGGATGTGCATCAAGAACTGAGAATGGTCCATACCATCTACTCTTGAGCTTGCCAGGGAAGAATCTCAATCGGGAGTTGTAAAGCAGCACTTGGTCGCCTTTCTGGAAGGTTTTCCGCTGTACTTTTTTATCGTGCACCCTCTTGGTTCGTTCTTTATACAATTTGGCATTCTCGTAAGAGTTATATCGGAGCTCATCTAGTTCATGCAGTTGTGTTAACCGTAGGTCACCTGAAAGTTTAGGGTCAAAGTTTAGAAATTTCAGCGCCCAATAAGCTTTGTGCTCTAATTCAACAGGCAAGTGACAAGATTTCCCGAAAACTAAACGGTAGGGGGACATTCCTATGGGAGTCTTGAATGCTGTCTGGTATGCCCAAAGAGCATCGTCCAGTTTAAGACTCCAATCTTTCCTAGCATTTCCCACCGTTTTCTCAAGAATGCGTTTTAGCTCTCTGTTTGACACTTCTACCTGACCACTTGTCTGAGGATGGTAAGGTGTTGCGACCCTATGGGCTACGCCATACTTTTGGAGCAACGTGTCAAACTGCTTATTGCAGAAATGGGATCCCTCATCACTAATGATGGTCCGGGGGGTGCCAAATCTGGTAAAGATATTCTTTTTCAGGAATTTTATCACTACTCGAGCATCGTTTGTGGGTAAGGCTTCGGCCTCTATCCATTTAGAGACATAATCAACCGCGACAAGAATGTATTGGTTGGTGTGTGACATAGGGAAAGGTCCCATAAAGTCTATGCCCCAAACATCAAAGAGCTCACAGACGAGTATGCCTTGTTGAAGCATCTCATTCCTCCTAGAAATACTCCCTACTCTCTGACATGCATCACAATATCTAATATAACTATTGACATAACTATGCATTTGTGGCCACCAAAGCCCACTTTGGAGGATTTTTTCTACTGTCCTATCTGGCCCAAAGTGGCCGCATGGTTCCCTAGAGTGGCACATATTAATCACTGACTCCACCTCCTCCTCAGGTATACATCTCCTAATCATGCCATCGGTGCAGAATCGAAATAAATAAGGTTCTTCCCAAAAATATTGTTTGCTTTCAAACAAAAACTTACATCTTTTGTTTGCATCTAAATCAAGAGGAAGAATGTTACCGACTTTGTAGTTCGCGATGTCTGCAAACCAGGGGAGAGTTTTTACCGAATATAACGTTTCATCCGGGAATACCTCCTTGATTGCCTCGTGCTCTAAGGATTGTTGATCTGACTCTAACCTGGATAGGTGGTCCGCTATCACGTTTTCCACCCCTTTCTTGTCTCTGATCTCGATGTCAAATTCTTGGAGTAGTAAGATCCAACGGATCAGCCTAGGTTTTGCATCCTACTTGCTCATCAGATATCTCAAGGCTGCATGGTCAGTAAAAACAATTACCTTAGACAGCACCAAATAAGATCTAAATTTGTCAAAGGCAAACACTACGGCTAGCAATTCCTTTTCAGTTATTGAATAATTCTGTTGTGCATCATTTAAGGTTTTGCTAGCATAGAAGATTGGACGAAAAAGTTTATCTACCCTCTGCCCAAGACAGGCTCCTACAGCCAGATCACTGGCATCGCACATTAACTCAAAGGGAAGGGACCAATCCGGACTCACCATAACGGGTGCTTCAATTAATTTCTTTTTCAGTAATTTAAATGCAAGCATACATTCTTCATTGAAATTAAAATCAGCATCTTTCAATAATAATTGAATGAGGGGTTTAGTAATTTTTGAAAAGTCTTTTATGAACCGTCTATAAAACCCCGCATGTCCTAAAAAGCTCCTGACCAATTTCACATTGGTAGGAGGTGACAGTTTTTCAATTACCTCAATTTTTGCCGGATCGATCTCGATCCCTTTTCCCGACACCTTGTGTCCTAAAACTATACAATTTTGGACCATGAACTGGCACTTTTCCCAATTAAGTGCCAAGTTCTTGTCTTCACAACGTTCTAAGACTCGGTCCAAGTTTTCAAGACATTGGTCGAAAGTAGGTCCTACAACATTAAAATCATCCATGAAAATTTCTAGGAACTCCTCGACCATGTCAGAAAACATAGCCATCATACAACGTTGGAATGTGGCAGGAGCATTACACAATCCGAAAGGCATCCGTCTATATGCGAAAGTCCCATAGGGGCAAGTGAATGTGGTTTTCTCTTGATCCAAAGGGTCCACAGGAATTTGCATATAGCCGGATAGCCCATCTAAAGTACAGAAAAATTCATGCCCTGCCAACCGTTCCAACATTTGATCAATAAATGGTAAGGGAAAGTGGTCTTTACGGGTGGCCTCGTTTAATTTCCTATAATCTATGCATACACGCCAACCCGTAACCTTTCTAGTTGGGATTAATTCCCCTTTTTCATTTTCCATTACCGTTGTTCCCCCTTTTTTGGGCACGCATTGAACCGGCTTACCCATTGGCTATCAGAAATCGGAAAGATGATACCTGCGTCGAGGAGTTTTATGACCTCGACTTTTACCACCTCTTTCATGTTAGGGTTGAGCCGTCGTTGAGGTTGGACAGATGGCTTGCTCTTCCTCAAGGAAAATCCTATGCGTGCAGATTTTGGGGTCGATGCCTTTGATGTCGTGGATTGACCATCCAAAGGCCCCTTTATGTTCTATCAGCACCTCCACCAATTTTTCTTCCTGTTCAACTGTCAACAAAGAAGAAATAATAACGGGTAAATCTGTGGGAGGTTGAAGAAAAACATATTTCAGGTTGTTGGGTAAGGGTTTAAGCTCCAATTTTGGAGGTTCCTCTAACGAGGTTTTAGGCTTAGGTTTGATCTCACGATCAAGGTCCTCTTTCCTACCCTTAACCCAATAACATTTTTCAGGTGGGAGATCTTCAAATGGTTCATTCAAGTTTTCACATTCCTCACCACCTAGACCGAGTTCTAAAGAGGCATTTCTTATGTTAAGGTCAACTTCCTCAATACATTCATCTATTAGTGCATCCACAAAGTTACAACTTTTGGAGCGTTCTTGAGGAAATTTCATAGACTCATAAACGTTAAATGTTACCTTTTCGTCCTGCACCCTTAGGACCAATTTACCTCCATGGACGTCTATTAGTGTCCTACCGGTTGCAAGGAACGGTCTCCCAAGAAGAATGGGGACGGAGTCATCTTCTTCCATGTCGAGGACCACAAAATCGACCGGGAAGATCAGTTTGTCCACCTTTACCAACACATCTTCAACTATGCCTCTAGGCCGTGCCATTGACCTATCCGCTAGCTGCAGTGTCATGTTTGTTGGTTTAGGTTCTCCGAGACCCAATTTCCTGAAAATTGATAGAGGCATAAGATTAATACTAGCTCCTAAATCGCATAATGCCCTATCTATGTGCATGTTGCCTATCCTACACGGGATGGTAAAGCTCCCTTGATCTTTAAGCTTGGGGGGTAATTTATGGGTGATTATGGCCGAGCATTGTTCTGTTAAAGCCACTATCTCATTTTCCCCAAACTTCTTCTTTTTCGACAACATGTCTTTAAGAAATTTTGCATAGTTCGGCATCTCCTTTAGTGCTTCCATTAATGGAATGTTTATTTCTAATCTACTAAGGATTTCCGAGAACCGGGCAAATTTCTTATCTAGGTTGGCCTTTTTCTGCTTCTGAGGGAATGGCAGTTTTGGTGCATAAGGTCTAACCACTTTTTCTACAGCTATTTCAGAAGCTGAAGTTTCAGATGCGGGACCGGGGTTGCTTACCACTTCCGGTTCCCTACTTACCTGAGGTGACGGAGACATTTGCGATGGAGGTGCCACGAGTGTGTCCACTTCCTTACCGCTCCTTAGGGCGATGGCTTGAACCGCCTCTTCTTGCAAGAGGAACGCCTCGTGACATTCCCTTTCTTCTTGTCTGATTGTGGCGAGCTGGTTACTCAGGGTCCTGCATGCCTCCTCGTTGGCTGCCAGTCGGACGGATATCTCTTTTAGGAGAGTCATTATTCCTTCTGAGTACCCTGTTTGCCTGCCATAAAAATCAGAGTTAGAATGAGGACATGGAAGGGTATCCATGGGTGCCATGTAGGGCGCCGTTGGATATCGTGTATGCTCCTGATCGTAGTAGTTGTAAGTTGAGGGTTCAGAATTATACCTTTGATGATTACCCAAATAACTTACATTCTCACCTCTAGGTACGTAATAGTTGATGTGGCATACCCTACCGGGGTGATTCTGGCCGCATCTCTCGCAGAATGGTATCCTTGGTTGGTTATTTTGGTTGTATGAAGCCACAAGGAAGTCCATTTTTGTGTTAAGATCGTTCATGGACGGGTTCGACGCTCTGTTGTCCATAGTCGCTGGAAGAACGATCGAATTTAAGTAATAGTATATCAACAAGTATTTATATATACAAGTATAAATGATATTAACAAAGAATATATTCACAAAGAATGCCTAAACTAACAAGTCGACCTTTGGTTCGATATTGCAGAAGAAATAAATCCCCGGCAACGGCGCCAAAAACTTGATGCATCCTCGGTGAAGACTCGCTAAGGGATAAGTGTACCCCGTCGTTATCAAGTAATAAATTTCTGGTTTAAGTCCAGGTTATCATCCACAGGATTTATTTCTGCAAGTACCGAGCTACTCGATCTCGGATGTTATCTAGGCTTAGGGGGTTTTGAGTTGGTTTGTTTATATTAATCTACTCCTAGGTTGAATTATACTAATCCTAGCTAAGTTATCTAATTCTAACTAAGTTATCTAATTCTAGCTAAGTTATTCTACGCCTAACTAAGTTACTCTACCCCTAATTGATCTTTTACCAATGCAATTAACCGAATGAACATGAAGGGATACGATGATAATGAAAATAGAATGTTTAAACAATTGAATTGAAACTAAGTCACTTGTGTCCAAGGCGATTAACCCGACCTATCCTCCTAAAGTCCCTAGTTCGTGATTCCCTTGTAAGACCGAAACTAGCTCTAAGGCTCGGTAATTTGGGCTTAATCTTCTATAGGGTTGTCAATCCTATAGGCACTGACTAGGTCAGATTCAGCTCGCAATATGTGCCAACCTAATTTTGGGATTATCGAATGAGTTAAACCAATCAGACAAAGCGTAAGACAAAGATTAAAACATCAAAACAATTGAATAAACAAGAACTATAATATATATCAAAGATGGAAACATTGTCACGAAGTTACAATAAACCTAGAATTCATAGCATGTATCAGAGGCTAGACAGAATGTAAAAGAAGAAAAATCCCTTTTAGGGAACCTGTCTACCAATGCAGGCGTCTTTCTAGGACTTAAGGATGAAGCTTGAGTAATCCTCGGTGAATGGAGCTTCGGAGGTGTCTTCAATGGAGGTTTGAAGGATATGGAGGAGGTGGAGAGGGTTTCTCAAGGTGAAAAGCTAAGTAAATTACAAAGGAAAAAGATAACTAAATTACAATGGAAAAATCCTATTTATAGACGCGTCTCGGGCCTCGTTTTGACCTATTTTCGTGTCCTTATTGGTGTAGGAAGACGTGGGGCCAAACGTGGCTTCGTGGGGGCGGAATTGGTCTTTTTGACCAATTCCCGCAGGGCTACTCGCCGAGCAGGGAAGGCTGCTCGGCGAGCAGGGCTGCTCACGCCGAGCAGCCCCCTGCTCGCCGAGCAGGCGCCTGGCGCCCTGCTCGGCGAGCAGAAATGGCCCGTGGGGCCCTGCTCGCCGAGCGTTTTCGCCCGAAGCGTGCTCGATTCAAGCTTGATGAGTTCCATGCCCTTTTTTCGTCCGAAATTACACCTGCACACGCATAAAAACTCCGGAAAACATTAGTCCAAAAGCCAAATTGATCCGTCAATCGCTTATTTTGAGCAAACGCTTCGTTTGGTGCGACTTTTGACGGACCAATTAGCTTCAAAAGATAACGGAATTCTATTATGCATGCTATTTCGGCCGTATTTGCCTAAATTGATCATAAAACGAGCCTAAACGACGAAAAGTAAATAGAACGTTTCCAATTCCTAACTAACTCACACAAAAGCATTTAAATGCGAGAATTGCTCGCTTATTAACCAAATAACTCTAAAACCCGTCCTAAAACCGTACCCAAAGATAGGGGTTTTTGACCCCTATCACCAGCCACAGAAGCATCTGTGTTAACCTTCCACCATCCCGACAGCGGTCCCTGCCAACAAATTGGGATGATCCTCGACACGCGGTGTGGCTTCTTCTGCAAACCCAGTTCTTGTAAGATGTTGCACTCAACCACAGAATTCCACATGGTACCCGACACCACTCCCCCTGACTCCCAAACCAGTTCCCAAAGTCGTTGGAACGCCATTGTGATGTTAGGCTTCTCTTCCTCGAAGATCACTTGGTTCCGTGTAAACCAAAGTACCCAAATGCCATTTACAATAGCGGAGCACCATAGTGCAGCAATCTGAGGACTAAATTTTTGTCGAGCCGCGTCTCGAAATAACTCAACGACCGAAGCTTCTGTGTAAACTGTTCGACCTAACAGACTACCCACGCCTCGCCAAAACTGATCATCGTACCTATAGGAAATCAGCAAATGATTAGCGGTTTCGGATTCCTCTGCGCAAAAACAACATCTCGACACAATTTGACATCCTCGCCTAATTAACCGATCATGAGTCGGCAAGCCACCCATAATTTCCCGCCAACAAGTTAGAGAATGTGACGGTGGAATATACGGTTTCCAAACAAAACGACAGTCCCGCCTAACCACATCATTTCTGAGCCAATCGTAAAAAAGCTTTGAAGAAAATTGCCCAGACGCGGACGGCTTCCAGACGCAGACATCCCGATCCTCCATTCCGCATCTAATACCTCTAACTCGCGTCTCAACATCAATCGGCCACACAGGCAACCCCTCCCATCTATTATCGATCAAGTAAGAGCTGACCAGATCCTGCGACTTGTGCCTTTGCTTGTGAGGGATGTTCAATTAATCATTGATTGATGGGTTAATCCATCCTCCATTCCAAAAATTCAGCGATGTCCTCCTACCAATCCACCAAAGATTGTGCTCTTTCAGAGTTCCATAAACCAACCTTACCGAACCCCATGTTGAAATAATAAACTTATTAGAGTCTTTAATTTGGTTCACTGTATGATCCAAGAGTCATTTGTGTATCTGTATTTATAGAGAGTTAATATAGTTTACCAAGAGTCATGTTTGTAATCTATAAATACCTATCAATACAAAGTAGTAAGGCAAGAGAATCAGAAGAGAATTTCTTCCAGCAATTATACTCTTCCTCTGTACCTCTGAAAGTTTATTTATTTGATCCAACAAATTGGTATCAGAGCCAGACAAAAATTCTCCTGAAAATTGAGAATAATGGTGAAAAGAGAAATCACCATTGATTCGTGGGAGACCAAGTCCCAGATTTGGAAAGCTATGCGCTTATGCATAGATGACATCAAAGAACAAGTTGATTCTTTGACCTTCGAGGAGATCAGGAGGGTGTTCGAAAATGATTTGGGATTAGTGAAATATGCTTTAGATGAACAAAAGAAATTTGTCATGCAATGTCTAGTGGAATCCTTAGAAAATGATGATGATGATGATGATGATGAGAATTCTGAGGATTTAGGAGAAATTGGTGAAAGACATGCGAAGGTACAAGAACATGTATCTGATGATGAGGAGAAAATGGAAGATTCTCCTGTGATGGGTGATCCAGTCAGTAAGAAGAAAGAAGTTCCAAGTTCAACATTAGCAAGGCCATGATGAAGAGAGTTTCCTATATTAAAGCCAATTATGAGGAACTTACAACGGTCCGTCTTTGTCGATTGTTAGAGGAAGATATGGGAATTGAGAAATTTGCACTTGATCCATTCAACAAATATATAAGCAATCATATAGATGAGGTATTGCAATGGGCTGATGAGAATTCGGAGTCTTCAGACAGAGAGATTGATGAGGACGACGAAGATGAAGTAAAACCAGAGAAGATAATTTGTGCAAAGCAAAATGTGCAAAATTCTGAAGTATCTAAAAAGAAGAAGAGGCTTGAAAAGGAAGTCAAAGCATCAGGCACGAAGCACATGAAGCTTATGGAAGAAGAAGCAAAGGACAACAGAAGTGCAGAAGGTATTGAGAAAGCCTCTGATAAAATCAAGCATGTGCCAGAAAACATATGTGAAGTGGAGTCAATGAAGGAACCGAGTGAGATGTTTTCCAAAGAAATCATGGAAGTTAAAAAGAGAAAGGAAAGAGTGAAAGAACTTGAGGGTATTGACATAAGTAATATTGTGTCAAATTCACATAGAAGATACACTAGTCATATCCCTCATCCAAACCCCAAAATACCAGTTGACGATAATAATAGTGATGTTGATGGTACTGACGAAGATGATGATGACGAAGAAGAAAATGATGGAGATACTAATGGGGATGATGGAAGCTACCATGAAGATGTCGATAACAATGAATTTCGAAGAAAACGTTGGAGATAATTATGGGATTGATGGCAGCTAAAGTGAAGAGATGAAGTTTGAAGATTTAAATAGATTACAGACTACTGACTGTTTTTGGTGTTACGAATGGATAAAAAAATTATAAGTTTAAGGGGGTGTGTTGAAATAATAAACTTATTAGAGTCTTTAATTTGGTTCACTGTATGATCCAAGAGTCATTTGTGTATCTGTATTTATAGAGAGTTAATATAGTTTACCAAGAGTCATGTTTGTAATCTATAAATATCTATCAATACAAAGTAGTAAGGCAAGAGAATCAGAAGAGAATTTCTTCCAGCAATTATACTCTTCCTCTGTACCTCTGAAAGTTTATTTATTTGATCCAACACCCCATACTGAGGAATTCGAAATATAGTCTTTCTGCAAACCCGCGGAAGAAACGAATTAATATATATTAGAGAGATTAATACTATGTGCAAAAGAAAATTGAATAAAATCTAAAAATAGAAAAACTAAATGTTCAACCATTAGAGCATCTCCAAGAGACTCTTAGTGAACTCCCTAAAAATAATATAAAAAATTGACTCTTAGTGATTTAAGAGTAGCTAAGATATACCATCTCCAACAATGCTCATTATATTCACTCCTTATTTATTATTTTATTATTAAGATTATTATTTATTGTTACATTACCAATAGTGTGAGGAGAGAGACTTATCAATAATAAATTATTATTAAAAAATGAAGTTAGGAGGCACTAAGAGGTGGAGAGATGCTCTCTATTAATAGAGATGATGGAGAGGCTCTTAGTGATTTGAGAAGCCATTAAGAGACTGTTGGAGTTGATTTTTTATTCTCCCTCCTCAAATTTTAATTTAAGAGCCAATTTAAGAGGCTGTTGGAGATGCTCTTACGAAATATGTTACATGTTAATTTTATAATTTTTAGTTTTGTTAAGCTACCATTGACTTTAAAGAAATGATTAAAACCATAAAAAAATAAAAGGATTATAGAGAAAAAAAAAAAAACTTAAGAACTGTATAGGTAGTTGTAAATATACAGAGACTGACTAGTCTATATGTGAAAATAGAGGACTAATTAAATTAGTTACTCATATTTCTACAAATGAGCCTATTTGTAGTTTTTTTTTTTTTTTTTTTTTTGAGAAAAATGAGCCTATTTGTAGTTAAAACTAAATAGAGTGATATATTTTTTTATTTAATAATTATTAAATATTTTTATATTATTGTAAAAATGATAATAATACTATGATTTTTTTAAGCTACAATACTACTATGATTAAACCTTGAATAAAAAAAAAAGTAGCAGTACAATTAAACCTAAATTATTGAATAATAGTGGGGGTGTTCTAATCAAAATCAGTATATAAGAAACATGTATTTTCTTTATAAAAAAAACATGTATTATTTTTTTTTAAAGTGATGCGCAATGCACTTAAATTAAACAAAAAAAAATTACATTAAAGATAAAAAAAAACCCTAACCAACCCACCTCATCCCAATATGATTTGAATCCATAACCTCTACAATTATAGGTAAACTCTCAATTGTGGTGAAGCTCTTAGCCTATTGGTTGAGAGATTACATATGACTGTAGAAGTCATGAGTTCGATCAGCATCCTTGTGGTTTAAAATTTTACAAAATAGTATTTTAAAATTTTATCCTTATATTTATTTATTTTATAAATTAATCCTCTTATTATCTAATTATTAGAAACAAACAAAAAAAATCAAATACACCATCTTTTCATCTCTTTTTAATTTCTTATTTTTCTTCTTATTTCTCTATTTTTCATCTCTCTCTAAAATCTAATGCATCTCTTTCTAATACCCAAATTGAACTTTTTATGAAACAATACAAGATATATATACACCTCCAAGTAGAATGATAATAGAAGTATAAAACAACAAGAAGATATGAACAAGAAAATCGTGTAACACAAATTAATTCCAGGGTTAGAACTCGCTGCAAAACCTGTAGGGTTTGAACTCTTGTCGCTGCAAGACCTTGAAGACCTATGGCCGTCATTCCAGCGGCCCCACCAGACGTGGCGGGGCCGATGCTGCATTGGACAGATCAATGGATACATAAAAAAAAAAGGGCGGTCCGGTCGCATTACGCGTCCCCGCTGAGCGAGGGTCCGGGGAGGGGTCCCACCACAAGGGTGTATTGGGGGCAAGCCTTCCCTTGCCAATTTAATTGGCAAGAGGCCGCTCCTAAGACTCGAACCCGTGACCTCTGGTCACACGGCAACAACGTTTTACCGTTGCGCCAAGGCTCGCCCTCTAGATCAATGGATACATACGGCTAAAAATTGTTCTTATCGTGATTCAGTTGTAGAAGAGGAGAATATGGAGGTAGACAGAATGCCAAAAGATTTACGGGAAGAATGATTTGTGACTGTTTCCCTTTCTAACCCATCTCTTTCTAAATCAAAATACATAACAAGAAATAGGAATAGAAAATGAAAATGGAAGAGAGATGGAAATTGATTTTAGAGAGAAAAATTAACAAAGAGAAGAGAGAAAGAAGAAGAAAAATAAGGAATTAAAGAGAGATGGAGAAGATGATGTATTTGATTTTTATTTTTTATTTTGGGGTTTGTTTGTAATAACAATATGGGGAGTTAATTTATAAAATAGATAAATATAAGGACAAAATTAACTCTTTTCCCTTTGACTTTTAACACCGCTAGTCAATTTGGTCTGTGTTTACTAACGGAATAAATCTCAATATACCATTTTGTAAATTTTTAAACCAAAAGGGTGCCGATCGAAAACAAATATAACCACAAGGTTTATTTTTGTACTTTTTCCTTTTAATAACACTTTTGAATTTTTTATTGCATCTCTTTTCCATAAAAAAAAAATCAATTTCTTACTTTTAATATTCAAATAAATTAATTTCTGAATTAAATTTTAATTTATGAAAATTATAAAATAAAAAAATTATAACTAAACATAAAATAAATATCGGTTTTAAAAAACTAGCTTTGAAATCTTAAAAAAAAAACTAGCTTTGAACTTGTATAAAATTAAATGTGTCTACTCTTTTCACGTTGGCACTTTTAATTTTTAAACTGAAACCAAAATGAAAATTTTTTAGGGTGTTGGTGGCTGAAAAAAATTGCCCAACCTTAGCGGACTAGATTTATTAAAAATAATAATATATTAAAAATTAAATTTAATAATACGTCTTAGTTATAATTTTATACTTAATTATGATATTTATGTATTTACGCCTATTTTTTCTAGGATAAAGGTCCAACAATTTGAAAGCAAACAAGAATAAAATTTGGTGAAATCCGTTGCATAGCATCTTCTGCTTTGCTGTTGCTTTCATGCAAAGCTACCTTTCAAAACTATCTTACCAAAATTTCAACACATTAATTAATCAAAGTTTAGTTTAGTGTTAAAGATATACATAAACTTATTCTTGTCGTGTCGTGTCAATTATCATATTAGTGTCAAATGAGTCGTAACCTAACTCAACAAATTTCAACAAATTTCATGTCATAATTGCATATTAATTGAATCGGATTAGTGTCGACTTCGTATGTAATTTTTACTTTTTTCATATATTAATAATAATATTTAAAAATATAGAAAGATGTGATAATATTTTTAAATATTACTACCTCCGTTTCATATTACATGACTTTCTAGAGATTTTTTTTTTTGTTTCATATTACATGTCATTTTATATGATCAGTACACGTTAAGCATCTTTTTTTCTGCTATAAAATGCGAGTTTACGGAAATTAATTAAAATAATAGACTTATTATAGAATAAATAAATATTGGAATCAATAAATAAGGGATAACCTCCGTCGGCTGATCTCCTTTCCTGGAAAATTGCTGATGTGGTGGACTCGGGGGGAGACTGGATCTGGTCAAAGTTCGACTCTTTCTTTAGTCTGGAGACCCTTCTTAACATTAGAGGAGTGAAGATTAGCAATCAAGAGGAGGATAAGGATAGACATTGCTGGGCCTTGACGAATAATGATACTTATTCTTGTAAATCGGCCTATGAAGCTTTTACCCCCAATAGGGCTGATCCTCCCTTGGAGATTTGGAAGTCCATATGGTCCCTCAAGATCCCTTACCGTATCAGGAGCTTCCTTTGGCTGGGTATCAAAGACAGGCTCCTTACGAATGCGGATAGGCACAGAAGGCACTTGATTGAGTCTAGTGCCTGTAGTAGATGCAGAGGCAATGTGGAAACCTTGTGCCATGCCTTGAGGGATTGCCCAAATAGTAAGAAGATCTGGGAAGGGATCCTCCCTCATCACATCCTCCCTTCCTTCATGGCCTTTTCTGAAAGGGACTGGTTCTCTCAAGGAGCCAAGGGGAACTTGCTGGCCAACATGGAGCACGGTGCCATCCTCTTTGCTATTACTTGTCACCAAATCTGGAAGTGGAGGAATGAAGAATTATTTGCGGGTAAGGCTGTCCTTATTCCTGATTTACTGTTTTTCTTCTCGAAGAAGCTCTTTGTTATTACTCAAAGCTTTGAAAGAGATTCCCTTGTTCGCCCCTCCCCGGATAAAGAGATCCTGCTAGTTGGCTGGAGTAAGCCTAGAGAAGGGTTTGCTAAGTTGAATACTGATGGCTCCTGCCTTAGCAATGGCAGAATTGCTGCTGGAGGAGTTCTTCGGGATGCTGGTGGCAATTGGATGGCGGGGTTTACCCATAACTTGGGGACGGGCTCCTCCTTTTCTGCGGAACTCTGGGGTATCTTGTCAGGTATTAAACTCGCCATTCGCATGGGTGTTAAAAAGCTCTCGGTGGAATCTGATAATCTGGAGGCTATTAACAGGATTTCAGATAGCCAGGCTGTTTGTCTGAAGAGCCAGAATCTTATCAAAGCTATTTTGAGGCTTCGTCCTGCCTTTGAGTATCTTAATTTCTCCCATATTTTTAGGGAGCAAAACCGCGTGGCGGATCGCTTAGCAGCTGCTGGGCATGGGAGAATGTTAGGTGTTTCTACCCTCTCTGTTCCTCCTTCTTTTCTTTTGCCTTCTCTCTTAGAGGATAGGATTGGGGTCAGCCTTCCTAGACTGATCCCGGTGTAGGTTTTTTGTTGGTTTTGTTTTTTTTCCTTTCCTTTCTTACCAAAAAAAAAAAATAAATAAGGGATAACAACGTCTTTTTTCCAATATCCTTAATTTCTATACAATTCTCTAAAAAGACATGTAATATGAAACGGAGGGAGTATAATTTATATTATTTTTATATTAACATGTTAACATTGACTATTCAATAAATCGCTAATATCAATGTTTGGTTCGTGTAATATTTTTACAAAATCACATATAATTTTACTATCTCTATTTGAGTCGTGTTTGAAGGAAAAAATTATAATGTGGTTGCTTTTATTAATTAAAAATACATTAAAAAATTGTGAAAGAATATGATTATAATTTTAAATATTTATATCGTTTTAAGTCATTTTTTAGTTAACAGTTCAATCCTAAACAAGCTCAAAAATTTTAGGTGTCAATTTCATGTAAACCAAAGAATAACATATCACATGTTCAAAATTTTACGTATCAATTTCGTTTCAATTCAAAAATTGACACATTATCTTTTAAGCTAAACCCGCTATATATGTGTAATTTTGCAGCCAAAGGTTGATGAAATTTGCCTCTCAATCCAGGTAAATTGCACTCATGGCCACAAAACTTTACTAGTTTTTACGGTATAGCTATTAAATTTCAAAACATAGTATAAGCTACTAAATTTTACACATTTTAACATTATAACCATTAAACTTCAATATAAACAAATAAATTAAACCCATGGCCACTGAACTTTTCCTACTTTAACATTGTGACCGCTGAACTTCAATATTTAACGGTATGACCACTGAACTTTACACTTTTTAACACCGGGAGCCACTCAACGCTTCAAAACGACCGTTGGCGGTCTCAAAATAAAAAATGGGTAAATTACACCCATAGCCACTGAACTTTACCTATTTTCACATTATGGCCACTGAACTTCATTTCTTTCCGGTATGGCCACTGAACTTTACACTTTTTACACAGATGGCCACTTAACGTCTCAAAACGACCGTTGATGGCTAAAAATAAAAAATCTAAAGAGTTAATGATATTCTAAGGAACTTTAATTCTTGAAAATTTTCGTTTTGAGGTCATTTGGGTGTTGTGTGGTTAGGAGAGAGAAAGTAAATTTTTAGAGAGAGAAAGCTCCAAAAAATGTGATTTTCGAAAATAAAAAATATGGTTTCATGGTAAATATCGTTCTGAACAACTTTAATTCTTGAATATTTTCATTTTGAGGTCGTTAACGATCGTTAACGGTCATTTTGAGAAGTTAGTTAAAATTGAGTGGTCACCGGTGTTAAAAAGTGTAAAGTTTAGTAGCCATACTGGGAAGAAATGAAGTTCAGTGGCTATAAACCATAATAGGAAAACCAGAAAGATGACTAATAACAATGATAATAATAATAATACAATCACATTTATAACAAAAAATATGAGTTCATACAGAGAGTGAAGGCCATAATCCTACACACAAAGCCCCACCCTTTACATCAAACAACAGACAAAAAAAAGTTACTAAAAAGAGAAAATGGATTAAAGACATTGACACAAGAATTGTCCATCAAACAAACTACACCAAAAGATACTATTTCCATCAAATCAATTTGGTTGTTGTCAAAGCTCATCCACCTGTTCGCAAATAAATTATAAAAAAAAAAATATCTGATAAGATAATCATGATGTTTAATTGCTAAAATAATCAACTTTCTAATTAACTCATCTTAATCACAATTTAGACTATCATTACCAAAGTGCATGTCATTTCACCAAAATATTCTCAATTTTTTTTTTGAAAAAAAAAAAATCAAACGACGCAATTGAAGTTATCGCTGATATAAATTAACACATCAGATGATACAATGTTTGTCAATCTGTAATACTGAATGATGAAAATGATACTGAATAATCTGATATGTCAATTTTTATTAGTTGGATTTTATTTGTATTATTTAACAAATATTGGGACTGAAATTATGTTGACTTGTACGTAATGGCTAAATTAGCTTTTCCTAAAAAAAAAAAAAAACTTAAAGCAATTTTGATACTTTATCACAAAAAAAAATTATTAGATTATTTTATTTTATAATTAAATTCTACAACCACTCGATTATATGGTAAATAACACTATTACCAAAAAAAATAAGGTAAATAACACTCATAGCTATTGAATTTTATCAATTTTCACTTTATACTTTGTTATACATATAGCCATAAACTTTAACTAACTCCTCAAAATAACCCTTAACAACATCAAAATGAAAATATTTAAGAATTAAAGTTGATCATAATGATATTTATCATGAAACCATATTTTTTTTTATTTTCCAAATCCCCATTTTTGAAACTCTTTCCGTGAAAATCCACTTTCTCTCCTAAACAAGCAATATTTAAATGATCTAAAAAAATCAAAAATTAAACTTAGTTAGAATATCATTAATTCTTAAATTTTTTATTTTGAAATCGTGAATGGTTATTGAAGTTTAATTGTTACAAATATAGTAGCTTTTATGTTGCATTTTAAAGTTCAATGTTCATAAGTACATATATGTAATAAAAAAAAACCAATTTAATGGATATAATCCTATTTAATGAACTCTCATTTAACACCACTAAAATTATCCTTATTGTCCCACATAGGACCCATAGATCCACTAGCCCTTCAACAATACAAGGGCAGTGTTTGGTGGTGCATCATTTTCATGTCATGAATAACATGCATTTAAATGATTACTAATTATATGTAAAAAGGAAGGGAAAAAACATATTATCTTTTCCATTTTTGTTGATTTTCATCTTTCAATTAAAAATCTTGAAGTTTTCAATCAATTATAATCAATCAGACATGTTCGATTAATTATAATATAATCGCCACATTTAATTTGTTCGCTAAATAAATTAGTTACGACATATAATTGGATCATTAATAATTTTAGTTGAATCTGAAATTTTATTTTTAAAAATATAAAACAATTTTTTTATAATCATAAAATTGTAATAAAAAAAAGAAAATTTTAAAACAGTTTTTTTTTTTTTTTGAATAAATTTTTTTAAAACAGTTCAAAGTAGAAATTTTAATACAAATTATATCTGATTTTTCTAATCACTGTGAATTATATGTATAATTATTTGATAAGTGTGCAGTGCATTAAATTAAAATTAAAACAAAACAAAAAAAAAAGACTTAGATCAACAAATATCTAAAATGTTTTTTCCCAGATAAAAGAGTTTGGAATAAATTCAAATATTAAATTTATATGATGTCGGCAGATAAGTTAAAGCAGTGGATTACAAACCCATAAATATGTGGTCCAAAGTAAAATGTAGCTATCCATTTGACTCTTACCTTTTTCGGCTATAATTCAATCATATATCCCTCACTTTTAGAAAGTATTTTTAAAATTTTTAAAATATATTAATTGCATTATTTAGGAACAATTAGATTTAAATTTATCGATTAAAGAAAAAATTTAAATTTTCAGAAAAAAAACAAAGACAATTTAATCTAAATTGAATATAATAAAATTAGTTTAAAATAATAAGCATCATTACTAAAAATTATTAAAAATTGGACAAATTTTTTTAATTAAAAATTGATATAAATTGATAAAAAAATATTCAATTCTTTTCTTGCGTGTATAATTTTCAAGTGAGTTGCCCACAAATATCATATTTAAAGACTAAATTACACTTACAAAAGTAATAAAGTTTATCCGAATCAAGTTTTAACCTTCTATAAAAAATTTACAAGTTTAAAATCCTATTCGATATAATCAATCCGTTTTATTCGCGAGTAGCTTGTAACAATTATCAAGTATATCCATTAATTATAATAATTTGAATTTTTTTTTTAAAATCAAACTACATAAATTGAAAACTAATAAACTAAAGTTTATATAACTAGGTAGTTTTATTCCTTTTATAGAAATATTATTATTAAATTTTTATTAAAAGAAATTGAACCAAATTTATTAACAAAAATGTTTCATGAACATTCGCTGATTTATACTGAAATCTAATTTTTCGATATTTTGCTCGAGAGCTTTCAAACCGAATTTTGAGAGCGATCAGACCTTCAGCTGTTAAAGTTAATAATTAAAATATCTTCATTGGTATAAAAAATAATTAAAATATCTGCATTAGTAAGTATTTTACCAAAGCATATCTGTAAATGGTTTTTTTTAACTTACCAGCAATTTTCAATTTCATTAAAACTTAGAAAAAACAATATTAAGTATCAACGAGTAATTCAAAACAAACAAAGCAAAACAAAATTAGGGATTATGCAAACTTAATTACTAAGCATCAGATGCAAGAATTGTAGTTCATTCAATTCACTTTTTCCTGAATTTTTGCTGAAAATCAAATAGAGAGATGGCGATTTAGTTCTGTAACTTACAGTAGATAGAAAATCATCGATCACTTGGTGATAACATAAATAGCATAGAGAATTCCAGGTAAGTAACCAAGAAGAGTTAAAACCAAACAGATCCAGAATTCAACCTGCAAAAAAAAACGAATTACAAGATCTATTTCAACTTCAATTCGTTCGAGAAATTAAGAAAAAAAAACGAAGAACAGAGAGGGGAAAAGAAAATTTACATTGCAACCGAACTTGAGGAAAACACCGAGGGGAGGCAAGAGGATTGCTATGATAATATCGATGAAATTTGTTGTTCCAGACATTCTTAATCGCTGAAGGAATTGGGGGAAACGGAAATGGAGTTTTTGAATTCGATTACTGGAATATTGGAGAAGAAACTGCTTTTGCTGCTGCTGTGAGACGATGTTAGACTGACGAGGGAAACGTTTATTTAAAGGGGGAGGGAAGGGTACGCGTGGACACGTGTCGGTGTAGGATTAGTCTGTCAGGGTTTATACGTAGATGTATACTGTTTTCGAATACTTAGGATTGAATTTGAAGCTATTTCTTATGGATTCCTGGACAGCTCATTTAAAGATATTTCATTTGCATGCCACGTGCCGTCTGCCTTGCTTTTTTTTCATATCAATTTAGAAAAAGTAAATATTATAAAGTTCTGAAAAATATATTTCTCCCATTCTTATTATTTTCTGTCAAAAGATTAACAAAAAAAAACTTAATACATCATCAAGTCAAAAAAAAAAAAAAATTGATTGAATCCTGAACTTTGAATGTATTTCAAAAAGCTCCTCAACTCGATTGAAATATCTTGATATATTGTCCTCAACTTATTTTAAAATGTACTTAATCAATTTTTCGGTTGTAAAAAATTAAACTTCATATGAAAAGTGTGTCATCTGTAAAAGTTATATTAATTAACACGTAAGTAAAATGTCAGACGAACTGACACGTAAAAAAAGGAGGTTCGTTATTATTTTTTACCATAAAATCCAATATCTCATGTTACTTGAACAGGATTTTATGAGGTTCCTTACTCTAATTGTAACAACTTTTCCTCTCGGTGTAGAAGACTGTTAAAATATAATTCACAAAGTTAGCTATTTTATGGTGAAAAATATAACCATCTTTCTTTTTTCTACGTGTTAGTCAAAATTCGATTTGTCACTTACATATTAATTCTTTAACTTTTTTTAAAACGCATGCAATATACTTTTTGTATGAAGTTTACTTTTTTTTAAACCAATTAATTAGTTGATTATATTTTAAACAAATTAAAATGATTATCGAAATATTTTAAATAAGATGAGACAACTATTCAGATATTTTTTTAAATTTAGACCATCAATCAAACTTTTTTCTCGGATAAATTGAGAAGGTGAATAGTTTATTAAGCACAAAAAAAAGACACATGGCTGCATAAATTCAGTTTTTTTTAACCAAGAAATTTCATTAATGAGCCAATAAAGGATAAGCATTCAACAAAGAATTTGAGATAAAATTCGGAATAGAACTAAATAAAATAGGAAAAGTAGAGAAACAAGATGACTGGGCCAAGACATGTGCAACCTCGTTAGCTTGTCTTCAAACAAAACGTACTGAGTAAGATACGTTAGAAAGTAATATGATCCTACAGGTACTAATAATGTCCCCGAATTTCGTAAGGTCGTCTTCAATGGAGTGAATAGCATCAGCAACTACCTTCGATTCGGTTTCAAAAATCACATTTTGCAATTGATGATGTGATATCCATTTAATTACATCCAGTATAGCAAGTCCTTCTCACTCCTTTACGGTGTATAGCCCGCCCATTGGAGCCATTTTGCCTGATACGAAGCCCCATCTGAATTGCGCAGTACTGATCCTGCTCCCAACCTATATTGATTCGAGAAAATTCCCGCATCCACGTTATATTTTAGGAAGTTTGGGGGGTGGAGGGGGACGATGTCAAAATTTACAGATATGTATTCCTGCTACTGGTCGATCAGACCTTGCTTCATGCGCAGACTTCCAATCGCGCAAAACTTCATCAACTGCTACTAATATTTGTGAGAGATGAACCGGTTTGTTTTGCAAAGTTTGTCATTTCATGCTCGCCACACACTCCACAACAACATCAACACCTTTCGTTGATCAAATTCAGAAATACTATCAAGCAAAGTAAATATAAAATTTCTGAAACTGTCTGTTTGGTATGCTTTGGCCTCCACAACAACAAACAACCGAGCATATGGCCATAATCGTTTTGTCACTGAACATTCAATCCCCAAATGTCAGGTGTCCTCTAGGTCACAACCACATAAAACACATACGGGAAAGAGTCCTTTTGAGATTGTATACATGAAGGTGCCCAACCATCCGCTTGATCTAGGGGACATTCCAAAAGGGGAAAAGAAGAGTGTGACCGCTCAACACCTTACTATTGATTACCACCAAATGCATCAAGAGGTGAGGTGAAGTGTTAAAGAGAAGCATAGCAAGGTCAAGGCTAGGGTGGATGAGCACCGGAGGGATCATCAATTTGAGGTAGGGTGGTTCACTTGAGTAAGAAAAGGCTTGTACATGCTCTGAGTAGTAAGCTCAAACCGAGGAAGTACGGACAATACAAAGTTAATATGAAGATGAGTGGCAACACCTATCAAATCGTTCTCCCCAATTGGCTCGGGAAGATGTCAAGCTCCTTCAATAAGCGGGATTTAAGCTTGTGGAAGCCAAACAGACATCTTGAGACTACAAAGAATAAGTTGGAGTCCAACTCCTTTAAAGAAGGGGTGAATGATGCGGACATCTCCAACATGGACCCGACGAGAGGAGTGGAAAAGACCCAGGAGGCAGAACCTGAGTGACACACCATGTCACTTTTCGCACGTCGTGTCACTCAACGTGCCAATCAGGCTCGACGTGCGGAGCTCATGCGGAGGAAAGAGAGAAATGGCTGCGAAAGTCAAGAACTGGACTCATACGTCGTGACTTGTATGGCACGGCGTGTGAGTTCTTCGCCAAACTGACCTGAGGGGGATAAGAGCTTCCATCATTTTATTTACTGTTTTGCCACCACAACTAATTACTATTTTGCCATTTACTCTAATTTCTTTATTGCCATTTATCCCAATTACCCCATCCTACCACTATTATCTTCTCCTTTGATTGTAACCCTATTGGGGCTATATTGGTATTTTTACTTAACCTAAAGGGAAGTATATAACCTTTCTTTTTGTAATGAACACAACTTTTTATGAATTAAATTAAACTAGCCTGCATTAGAGAGCTTTGTTCGTCTATGTGAGATTAACTCCTTCAAGTAAAAACTGAGAAGAAATATTGATGATTCGTGAAACCAACTGAGCTGAATCATAAACACGAGCCCATCCCAAACTTAAGCCCACGGTTCAAGATTAAATGGGCTCGTAATAAGGGAAAGGGCTAACCGCCCTGAAATCCCAACAAGGCACTAAACCACCCACTCAGAGAAACGGGACCACGTTTGTGACTACGTGGAGGACGTGGCACAGAAAAAGTAACCGCCCTCGGCGGTTACCTAGAAAGACTTATAAAAGAAATAAGAAAGCCAAGGGAGGGGTAGGTTCACATTTTTTCCTCAATACGATTATCAATCTACTAGAATTCCACATAAAACTGACTTGATCGTCGGAGAGTTTTCCCGGAGATCCTGTCTCCGGTTTTGTTTTGCAGGTAACTACGACGAGGATCATCAAATCAAATCCGGCAAGTTATCATTGGTGCGGTGAGCGTGGACCTTTTTACCAACATGTGGTTAAAGGTACACCAAGAACATGTCAGAGCCATCACGAACAACCGGAGTTACAACCAGATCAACTAGTATGAACTTAAGAGGTCCACGGGCTGTGAGTTCGCAGCCTGCGAGTACACAGCCTGTGATACCCAGCTCGACGAATCCTTCAGGACAGTTGAGTCCATTATTGGAGGTCCAAGTGCAAACTGAGATGGAGATGTCGAATAGTGAGTTTGTGCAAATGGCAGGACAGGTCTTGGCTACGAATATGAGCCAAACGGCTGGAGATCGAATGATTAGTTTATTAACTGCAATCGCAGATCACAATACCGCTGTAGCAGCTGCCCCACAAGAACCCGTTGTCACTTCGACACAACCATCAACTATTCCTGCCGTATCTACGCTTCTGCAGTCATCTCGAGAGACAAATCGGGTGGGTCAGAGTAGTCGCATGACACCACATAGCCATCCAGGCAACTACTCGCACCAAGATCCTAATATGACGGTCCATCCGACCTGGAAAACATCCCAACCGATGTCAGGAATGCAAGGAATTTTTCCGCTACAACAAACGGACCCCTTTGTCCACAGACATTCAGAGTTGATGACATCTGGAGCAAATGTGTCTGGGTGGGAGCACACTTAGAATTTTGATCCTATGACTGGATAGCGGTTAGACCCACAGTGAGAACAAGTGTCGACACAGTATGGCAGGTGGATATCACCCAGAATTCACCAGCAGCGGATGGAAGAAGTTCGGCGGGAACCCAATACGGAATTGGAAGATCAACTGCGAAGCATGATGGAGCGAATGGGGTACTCCCCTAGGGCGAGAGCAGTGGTGCAGAGTGATTCACCTTTTGCCCCATCATTGCGGGAATTTATTCCAGATCACAGAATAAAAGCACCGGCGATACCTAAATATTATGGGGATCCAAATTCTGACCCTGAGGCGCATGTCAGGAACTATAGAGAGTTAATGGATGTTGCAGGAGCAAGCGAAATCATAATTTGTCGATTGTTCTCGACCACTTTGGGCGGAGCAGCATCCGATTGGTTTCGGTCTCTACCTACTGAATCTATTCACAACTGGACTCAGTACAGTCGTGATTTCTGTGCGAAGTTCGTGGGCTGTAAAGCGGCAGATGTGACAGATAGGCGGCTGAAAGAGATCAAACAGAGAAATTATAATTCCCTAAGGGAATTTGTTGTAGCATTCAATGATATTCTGGTGCGGTTGCAGAACCCAGATATCGTGAGCATTCGCAACATAATGGCGGATGGGACCACAGATTGGAGCATGCGGGAGGAAATCATCTGCAACAAGCCACGCACAGTGGCCGAACTCATGAAGATAGCAAAGGAATTCATGGAAGTGGATGATGTTAACAGGGAACATAGAGCTCAGACCCGGCGAGAAAGAGATACGGCTAGATCCACTTCGGACAATCGGCGTCATCAAAATCAAACCCAATCTAAGGGTAATTTTGTTCGGAAAGGCGATCGCTCCTTTCAAGGGGGGGGATATCAAACACCATTGAACACGACTCGCCATGAGGTGTTACTTTGGATCGAAAAAAACCCCCTGAAGAAGGATGTGCAGTTTCCTGAGGCGAAAGGTTGAACCAGTTTGGGGCGATATCCTAACAAATACTGCAGGTTCCACAGATTGAACGACCATGACACGAATGATTGCTATGAATTGAAGAGGGAGATTGAAAAGCTGATTGAGGGAGGAAAACTGAGTCAATTCGTTAGAAAAGAAACGATTGATGAAAAAGCAACACTCCCACGTGAGATAGAAGCAAGACCAGAAAAGAAGCAGAAAAAAGGAGTGATTAACGTAATAGCAGGCGGGATCTATGAGCCTCCAACAAAAAGGGCTTGCCGTGAACAGCGAAAAAGCAACACGAGTAGGGGGGATGCCCTCAATTATTCATTTGCGCGAATCACGGAGCTGCACGCGGATGCGTTGGTGATTACGGAGGCCATTGAAGGATGGGACGTCAAGCGGGTCCTTATTGATACAGGCAGTTCTTGCAATGTTATTACTCGAACTGCATTCAACCAGTTGGGAATTAACGACGAGCGAGTAGAACATACGTTCATGGATGTAACTGGTTTTGGAGGTCAATCATCTCAAACAAGTGGACAGGTGGTGTTGGAGACAGAAATGGGCGATAAGAATCTAAAATGGAGAGGTGATCTGGAATTCGCAATTGTTGATCTCCCATTGGCCTATAATATAATTCTGGGGCGTCCGTTCCTGTCGGAAACGGAGTCGCTCATTTCAATGAAGCATTTGACATTGCATTTGCCAACACACCAAGGGCGAGTCATTATTGAGGGTGATCAACTTATATCTTAACAAGCTTATACATTGTCACTTGAAACAAAGCCAGATCAAGAAGATAAAGTTGATGAGAAGTTGCCGGCTGAAGCGTTAGGAGAAACAGAACTATTCGCCATTTCAAATGACAAGAAAGTAAGGATAGCGGCAGGACTTCCGGAGGAAATGAAGAAAGCCATTACCGAGGTGTTGACCCAATGCGAGTCGGCATTCGCCGCTCCAGATGAAGTGCTGAAGGGGATAAGTCCAGAAATAGCAACACATCGTTTGAATGTGGACAAAAGTGCAACCCCAGTGCGACAGAAAAAGAGAGGACATGCTCCAGAGCGGCAGAAGGCGATTGAAAAAGCAGTGGCGGATTTGCTAAAATCAGATGCAATTCGAGAGGTCACTTATCCGGAATGGCTAGCCAATGTGGTGCTAGTCAAAAATCCGAATGGAACGTACAGAATGTGCGTAGACTTCAAAGATTTGAATAAAGCTTGTCCGAAGGATATGTATCCGCTACCTAACATCGATATATTGGTAGATGGGACTGCGGGATTTGAAGCTTTGTCATTCACCGATGTGAAATCCAGTTACCACCAGATACCAATGGAGAAGGCGGATGAGATCAAGACGTCATTCATAACTCATCAGGCAACTTATTACTTCAAGGTGATGCCCTTTGGACTGAAAAATGCGGGAGCAACCTATCAACGGATGATGAACAAAATATTTTCAGACAAATCAGGCGAGAACTTCTCGATCTATGTAGATGACATGATCATTAAAAGCAAGAAGATGCAAGACCACCCGCAGGATATTAAAGAAATCCTGGAAGTGCTGATCAAATATGGCCTCAAATTGAACCCGGAGAAATGCACGTTTGGAGCGAGAGCAGGGAAGTTCCTGGGTTTCATTGTTAGTGGCAAAGGAGTTGAGGCGAATCCTGAGAAGGTTAAAGCAGTGATGGAGATGAAGACTCCAAGGAACATAAGAGAAGTACAGCGACTCAATGGGCGGTTGGTGGCATTAGGGCGGTTCATATCATGCTCGGCTAGAAGATGTCTGCCTTTCTACAATGCCATCAAAAAATCTAAGTCCTTTGAGTGGACGCCAGAGTGTCAAGAGGCATTCGAGGGAATAAAGCGATTACTATGTTATCCGCCCTTAATGAGCAGGCCAGAGGATGGAGAAGATTTATTTCTTTATGTATCGGTCACCAGCACGGCGATATGCACTGTAATGGTGCGGAAAGAAGAAGGGCAACAATATCCAGTGTACTACGTGAGTAAAGTCTTAAAGGATGCAGAACTTCGATATTCGAGGTTAGATAAAATGGCCCTCGCGGTGATAACCACGGCGGCTAGGTTGAAGCCATACTTCCAGGCGCATACTATCATTGTGAGAACTGGAATTCCAATGCGAAAGGTACTGCAGAAACCTGACGCATCCGGGCGATTGATGGAATGGTCAATTCGCTTGGGAGAGTTCGATATTCGTTACGAAGGAAGACCAGAGCTAAAAAGTCAAGTACTTGCCGATTTCGTGAATGAGTTCACGTGGGATGAAGACGAATGTCCAAAAGCACAAAAAGAAGAATGGAGTATGTTCACAGATGGGGCATTATCCACAGATGGAGATGGACTGGGAGTCGTCATCAAGGGTCCGGATGTTATTCGCCTGTACTATGCGGCAAAGTTAACATTCAAAACTACCAACAATGCCGCGGAATATGAAGCAATGATATGTGGGTTGAAGTTGCTTAATAAACTTATGCCAGAAAGAGTGGTAATCTACAGCGACTCTAAACTCATGATAAATCAGATCACAAAAAATTATCTGGTGAAACAGAAAGATCTGGTCAAATACCATCAGGTTATCGGTAGATTGACGCAGGAGTTAACACATAAAGGAATCGTTTGGGAGATGGTGCATGTTCCAAGAGGCCAGAACACAAAGGCTGATGAGTTGGCAAAAGCAGCGGCGAGTAGAGACCCATGGAGTCAAAAAGCATGTAATTTGGAAATAAGGTCGTCACCAGCATTCGAAGCCGATCAGATTATGGTAATCGAAGAGCTAGAAGATGATGAAGATTGGCGGATGCCTATCCGCCAATATCTGGAACATGGAGATTTGCCGGTTGATAAAAGTTTAGCCAGAAAGCTAATCGGGTAGTCAGCGAGATACTCAATTCGGGATGGGACTTTATACAGGAAGTCATATACATGTCCATGGTTAAAATGTATTAGCCGCAATGAAGGAGATTACGTGTTGAGAGAACTCCATGTAGGAATTTGTGGTGCGCATGAAGCATCCGCGGCGTTGGCAAGAAAAGTCAAGTTGATGGGATATTATTGGCCGAAGGTGGTGGAAGATTCCCAGAAAATGGTAGCGGAATGTCACAACTGTCAAATCCATGCTAATGAAAAGCATGTCCCAGGAGCCGAACAAGTAACTATAATGACGGCGTGGCCATTCGCAACATGGGGGATTGATATAGTGGGGCCATTCCCAGAAACAACAAGGAAGAGGAAGTACTTGGTAGTCGCAGTTGACCACTTCAGCAAATGGGTAGAAGCAGAGGCAATAACCGCTCAAACACCTGAGCGAATGATCGAGTTCTTACGAGAGAACATTATCATGCGGTTTGGAATCCCACAAACGCTTATAACCGACAACGGTACCCAGTTCAACTGTGTCAAATTCAAAGCATATTGCGAAAGCATGGGGATCAAGAATCATTTTTCCTCCGTAAATCATCCCCAATCGAATGGTATGACAGAGGTTACCAACAGGGCCATGATTCAGGGAATCAAGAAGCGACTAGGTGATAAGAAAACAGGTTGGGCGGATGAGATACCTCATATGTTATGGGCATACAGAACTTCTGTAAAGGCAGCAACAGGCGAAACACCCTTCTCGCTGGTTTATGGAGCCGAAGCAGTCCTACCTGTTGAAATCCATTCGCCTACAGATCGAGTAATTTATTACTGCGAAACCAAAATCCTATCAACATTAGAGATGCATTGGATTCTGTTGAAGAACGAAGAGAAAAAGCTTACATGCGAATGGCAGTATATCGCAATAGAATCAAGAAGTATCATGACAGAAGGGTGCGAAAGGTGATAATCAATGAGAACGACTTGGTCTTGAAAAAAGCAGATAAAATACAGTCCAGAGAAGGCAAAGGAAAATTAGGCGTCAACTGGATCGGACCTTACAGGGTATCCAAGAAGTTGGGACCATCAACTTTTGAAATAGAAGAAATGAGCGGCAAAAAGCTCCCGCGCACCTGGAATCTAGAGAATCTACGCCTATATAAACAGGCCGAGTAGTTCAGGGAAATGACGAGTACTCTTTTTCCTTTTATGAGTTTTTTCCTACTGGGTTTTCTGATAAAAGGTTTTAATGAGGCTTTGATCCCACACAGTTTATGTACCCATGTAACAAGAAGTCTTTTTTCTTTATCAATAAAGATGTTCATTGGTTACAATTATTCAGTATGCTACGGCTGAATGCAGGTCCTTTTCAAACTGATAATACAAACACATAAGTGTGTTGCCTACAAAAGAAAGGCGGATGCACGATTACGCATCATTCGTAAAACCTTATGGTTAACCTTAAACACATAAATGTGTTGCCTACAAAAGAAAGGCGGATGCATGATTACGCATCATTCGCAAAACCTTATGGTTAACCTTATGATTATTTGAAAAATTATAAGGCATAAAATTAAGCGAATAAATGAGTACTCAAAAAATTGCAAAAAGGGTCTGGCCACCCTAACGAAAACAAAACTAACTACGAAAAATTACAAGTATGAAGTCGGAAAAAGGCAAGGGTCGCATACGAAAATAACCGGCATTAAAGCGACGAAGAATAAAACAGCAATTGCACATATATGAAAAGCGGCGGCAAAGTCGCTCGATTGATATATATACTGGCAGTTTGTTACATACAACAGTTCGGATATAAATAAAATTATACTACAGTTTCTTCTCCTTCGCCTCTATTGCCCCCTTCGCCTTCAGCGGCTCCTTCATCTTCTCCAGTGGGGTGATCTGCTTCAAGCGAATCCCCAACAATCAGATCAGTAACCGCATCAGAGCGAGGTACCTCTTGTTCAACGTGAGAAACTTCTTGTGGTACCCCTTCTTCTACGTTCTGATTTGGGATCTCACGGCTAATTGGAGAGTCATGAAAACTCTGCCAATCTAGGAGAAGTACCTCATCCATATCGGCATCCTCGGCCTCCAACTTGTCCCATTTTTCAGCTAAATCCTTTTCAGGAATGGGAACCTTGGGGCGATTAAGTACACGATCTGGGTGTCCATGCTCACAAGCCGCATGAATCCGCTCTCCATACCAATAGATGCGAGCACCATCTTCAGCTGTGATCTCCTCGGCCCTCCTCTTTTGCATCTCCAAAGCTTCCTTGGACGAATTCAGATCATCAATGGCCTTCTGAAGCTCATTGGACTTAGCCTGGAGGGATTTGAGGGCTTCCTCCTTCTCGCTGATGGCCTTCTGACAAGCACCTTCAAGGACCTTTACTTTGCCTTGGACATCATCAAAAAGCGACTTCTGAGTCGCCAATTCAGTGCCAAGGCTTTCCAGCTCTCTAGCTCGTTCAGCATCCCTGCAGAGGGCACCCTCCGCGAAATTGATAATCTGCATATAGGATGATACGTGAATAAAAAGAGCGAATGGAGACATGCATTTGAAGGATGGAACATGAGTAGAAAGCAATATACCTCTATAGCACGCTTCTCAATCCCCTCCATGGCAGTTGGAAGCGGCACTTGTTCGCGCACGCGAGAAGCAGAGGGGAGTCGCCCAAGGACATTGCATATGGAAGAAACAATGTCCTTACAGGAAAAGCTCACGGCTTTACCAAAGGTCCTAGTCCACCACCCGCTAATGTCAGGAATTGGCTGCGAATACATAAGGAGAGGGATCAAGAGAACAACAAATAACTGATAAAGGAAAATAAACAACACAAAAAGAGTGAGTAAATCATGATACCTCGTGAAATGGAGTACTGCCCTTTTCTTTGGATGGGGTGGATATGGGTGTACCACCAACAGTCAAGGATACGGAGGTATTTTTCTTCCTGGGGCGAGAAGACTCCGTATCCGCATTACTCTTTCGCTTCCTATTTAAGGGAAGGTCCTCAGAAGCAGAAGCAGGGCCTTGTGAAACGGAAGCAATTGTGGGGGAAGCCGCCTCAATAGAAGGAGTCGCCCCCACAGGAGAATTCGCCCCTGCAACAGAAGTTGTTCCCGCCAATCGCCTCTTCCTCCTCGCCAAGGCTTTCGCTTCCCGATCTGCAGCGAGTTGGGATAAAGGGTCACCCCTGCAAAGGGTTAAGAGAAATCATCAACTAGGAAATAAGCTAATAGTACCTTGTACGAAAACGCGATAAGGGATATAAACAACGCGATCTTCCTCGCGGTAGGCAATCGCTACTCGGCTCCTTAGCATATGGAATGCCTGATCATATGTCCATACAAAAGGAGGAGTACTCTTCAAGAATTTTACAATAGCGGATTCTTTCTTGCTTGGATAACCAAAGTTCAAACTCTTTACATTAGGTCGGCCCCAGCAACGAAGAAAGTTCGGATTCCCTTCATGGAACTTGATGAAGAAATAAGACTTGTCCCACTCGCGGATTTTGTTCGACTTCTCATCAAAGCCGTAGTAACCGCTCTGTCGGATGAAAGTAAAATACTCCCCCGAACTTTTGAAATGATGAAGCTTGGAGAAAATCTTGAGCGAGAAGGGAACCTCCAGACAATCCGCCAAAAACTTGTCCAGAGTCAAGTCGGCCCATCCATTGGGGTGCAGTTGCCCGGGTGCGATTCCATAACCTCCAAGGATGGAAGCAATCTCATCTGCCAGCAGAAACGTGAAACCGCAGATAATTTGAGCGACAAAAATGGTAAAATACCCCTTCGGGAAGTCGCCGGGTCCTCTATTTTCCCCGGGAATGCTTGTTTCCAGGCCTTGAAGCCAAGGATACTGCTCCCGCAAGTCGTCAATCGTCTCGCGGCAAACTAGGCTTCCTGACCTATCCTTCTTCGGTAATAAACGAGGAGTGGGGACAGGTGGTGGAATCAACTTCTTGGGGTCGAAACCTAGGCCCTCATCAGTCGTATTCGCCAGATGGAGAAAATCGGCAGGATGAGAATCGGACCTAGGAGAGCTAGTTGAAGCTTCATCAACCATCTCATCAACCTCGTGAGACACCTCGCGATCGTAATTTTCGTCGAAGGGTGCGAAATCAAGTTCAGGGTTCGACATATCGGTGAAGGAAACAAACAGAAATAAAAGAAAAAATGGTTGAACGAGTTACGAGTTACAGAAAGGGAAACTTACATGTGAGAAAGAATGCAGAGAAGAACGAACGCAAAAGGGTTGATGCCGGAGAGGAAATGACAGAAAACGAACGAACTACTTTCGAATTTTGAATACCCAGATGAAGATGGAGAGTTGTCTAAGACATATGAAAAGACCCTAAAGGGCTCTTGCTAAACTAGAGGGGAGGCATGTGATGATTCGTGAAACCAACTGAGCTGAATCATAAACACGAGCCCATCCCAAACTTAAGCCCACGGTTCAAGATTAAATGGGCTCGTAATAAGGGAAAGGGCTAACCGCCCCGAAATCCCAACAAGGCACTAAACCACCCACTCAGAGAAACGGGACCACGTTTGTGACTACGTGGAGGACGTGGCACAGAAAGAGTAACCGCCCTCGGCGGTTACCTAGAAAGACTTATAAAAGAAATAAGAAAGCCAAGGGAGGGGTAGGTTCACATTTTTTCCTCAATACGATTATCAATCTACTAGAATTCCACATAAAACTGACTTGATCGTCGGAGAGTTTTCCCGGAGATCCTGTCTCCGGTTTTGTTTTGCAGGTAACTACGACGAGGATCATCAAATCAAATCCGGCAAGTTATCAAATATTTTTGTGGATTTACGATTAAAATCCTCACGTCGATTTCACTCCGTAACAAACTGGATTGTTATGACTCGAACTCTTAACCACTTAGTCTAAAATGCTCTGATACAATGTCAGTAAATTAATTGGACTAAGAGTTTAAAGTCATAGTTAAGGTCTAAGAATAATTCTTCATTATTATTGAACTTTACTCATTTTCACCGTATGACCCTCAACTTCAAAACGTTATATAAAAGTTACTCGACTTTACACTTTCTAATATTATGGACACTAAATTTCAATTAATGCTTCAAATAACCGTAATGACCTCAAAGAAATATCTAATAATTATTAGAGTTACTTAGAACCACATTTATCATGGAACCACTAATATTACTACCTATCAGTAACAGCGAACAGGTAGCGGCAACAGCAAACAGCAAACAGGACCAGACGAAACAAATGGGCATGTAGTCTCTGTGAAGCTAACACTGTAAATAAGTATATGTCTAACCACCAACAAAAAAAAAAAAAAAACTAGTGTCGTAATATTAGAAAATTTCAACTGCTTTCTAAAATTTTAAAAAAATTATAAATGATCTTTTATTTTTATCCAATCATATTTAATAATTTATAATTTTTTTATAAAACTTGTTGGAGGCGGAAAATGGAAGAAACATATTCTCTGTGTTAAAGTGCTCATTTCATGTTAAAATGAAAAATATGAAATAGATAAATAATTATGATTTTTTTTAAAAATTTATAGGTTAGTTGAAATTTTGGGATTATTAAATGGATAAATAGTTTATTAGTGTGCTCATTTTAACCTAACTAACTCTTTAGTCTTTCTATATTAACTTTTTAGGAGGTGTTTGGTTGCTCTTTTTCAGGTTCCTTTTGTCTTTTCACTTCAAAAGGGAAAGTTTTAAGTGTTTGGTTAGTGACCTCCTATTTGCCTTTTACAATTGAAAAGCAACATTAGGTGTTTGGTTAGTGGTCTCCTGTTTGCCTTTTACACTCGAAAAGCAATTTTTTACAAAAGCAGAGAATCTCTGCTTTTTGGAAAAGCAGCTTTTTCCAACAGCAAACAGCAAACCGTAACAGCTACAGCAAACAGCAAACCATAACAGTAAACAGCAAACAGCAACAACAAACAGTAGGTAAAACAAACGGACCCTTAGTCTTTTCTGTTTATTTCTTTTAGATTTTTAACTGAACTTATTTTAACTTTTAGGATAACTATAATATGATACAAAATGAATACATTACTCTATTATTTTCTGTCTATGCCAAATATAACGGTTAAAAATCTATATAAAGAAACTAAAAGGTTAATATTAACAAAAAGATGGAAATTTTATAATATGTTTTTTAAAATGTAAATACTAAACAGTGTGTTAAGTAAAAATATAGAGACTGATAAATTATTTATCTTATATAGGAACTAATAAAAATAAATTATTTATCCTTATATTGAGTTTTTTGAAATGATTGAAATTTGAAACTGGAGACAGAGGAAAAAGGGGAAGGTTTACATGTCGATGGAATAGATATTGAGACTACACGTAATCGTTACCTGCAATTCTCATGTCCCACGTGGCCAATATATGTACCTACCAAAAAATAAGTAAACATACAAATATGTCTATAAAAAGAATTCGGTGGTTTTGCTATACATCGTCCCTGTTTTACTTACCGTCGCCTCCTGTTTGATATTTTTGCCCTTTACATTTTTCATTCAAAAAAGTGAAATTTTTTCAATTTCGAAGGACAAAACAAAGAAAAATCATGCCTCCAAAATAAGAAAAAATACTTGAACATCTAAGTTTCGTATTTACCAATAATCTGAAATTTAACGAATTGAACTTGAAACAAAAAAAATTTTCGTTGGATTTGCTCTAAACGGGTAGCCCATACGGTCCGGTCCATGGACCGGTAGTATGAACTACCCTATTTTATCTAGGTAAAAACGGGTAGGCTACCCGTTTTCCTTTAGGAAAAATGGGTTTATTTATTTATTTTAATTATAATAAATATTAATTATAGATAAATTACGTATTAACGCGTGCAATACATAATTTACGTATTTTTTATTTCCAATCAATAATTTATATATACGTTTTTTCTATCCAGTCAATACATAATTTACGTATAATTAAATTTACTTTCTAAAAGGTAAATAAATATAATTTACCAAATAAAAATTAATTGGACACTTCAATACGTATTTTTTATTTCCAATCAATACATAATTTATCTATAATTAATATTTATTATAATTAAAAAAATAAATAAATAAACCCGTTTTCCCTAAAGCAAAACGGATAGGCTACCCTATTTTACCTAGGCAAAACGGGTAGGCTACCCGTTTTGCCTAGGTAAAATAGGGTAGTTCATACTACCGGTCCATGGACCGGACCGTATGGGCTACTTGTTTAGAGCAAATTCAACGGAAAAAAAATTCGTTTCAAGTTAAATTCGTTAAATTTCAGATTATTGGTAAATACGAAACTTAGATGTTCAAGAATTTTTTCCTTGTTTTGAAGGCATGATTTTTCTTCGTTTCGTTTTTCGGGGTTGAGAGAATTTCACTTTTTTAAAGGAAAAATGAAAAGGACAAAAATGTCAAACAGGAAGCGACGGTAAGTAAAATATGGGCGACGTATAGCAACCCAAATTCGGAAGAAAAAAAATATCTAATGAATTTTTTAGTTACAAAAAATAAAATATCTATTTAATTGACCATATGCAATTATTTTAATTTTCTCCATTTTTCTATACTAAAGTTTGTCGCACTCATCCTCAAAAAGCCACAAATAACGCATTGCATTCACATCAAAAATTAAAAATATTTAGATCTTGTTTTGGATAGAAATGCTAATGGATAAAGTTTATTGAGATCAGTTATCAGTATTGATCTTTCCAACTTATATACTGTCATATTAGTAGTTGAGTTGATATATGATTGGATGAGGCTGATACTGGTTTCGGCTCATTTTAGAATTGTCTGTATTTGCTAGTATACAGTATCTTTCACATAGACCCTGATGATCATGTGAATTTGATCATTCACTGTTAGATGTAGGCTGATTAAATCTAAACCTTAAGATACTTTGAATCTCCACCTTAAGATTTTAATCAACCTACATCTAACGGTGAATGACCAAATTCATCGTGGTCATTAGGATCCATGTGAACACTACTGTGCTAGTATAATAGTGATCAAGATGAAAATGAAATTTAAAAATTAAATATTTGTGTTGGGTGATATTGTGCAAAATAGTATTAATGTATATGTGTCATCATCCTAGGAACGTCACACCGTTAAATTAAACTAAATAGAAATAATAATCTTTTTTTTGACATGTGGACCAATGGAAGAACATCCGAATCTAACTAGGGGAAGAATCTGCCAAATTCGTCTGGGATTAAGAAAACCCAAATTAGATATAACACAAATTACATAAACTATGTCCAGCCGTTCTCCGGTGAATCTAAGGATATAATGGCATCTAAAGGGACATCCTATAAATATGACTTAGGGCCTGTTTGTTTTACCGATTGTTTGTTGTTGTTGTTTGTCGTTTGCTGTTGCTACTTGCTGTTACGGTTTGCTGTTGGAAAACGCTGTTTTTCCAAAAAGTATAGATTCTCTACTTTTATAAAAGGCTGCTTTTCAGATGTAAAAAGCAAACAAGAGGTCACTAACCAAACACCTAATACTGATTTTCAAGTGTAAAAGGCAAACAGGAATGTCACTAACCAAACACCTAAAACTCTCCATTTCAAACTGAAAAGGCAAACATGAGCACGAAAATGAGCACTCAAACACTCCCTTAAACACTATGATCAAGGTACATACACATATTCACTATAATTACTCTTAAATGCTTAAATATTCCCAAACTATTTGCTAAGTTTGAAATCGAAGTGGGATCGTCTGTCAATGACTCTTCATTAGTCATCTTTTTATCTTATCTCAAACATCGAAAAAATACTCTTTGACAATAGAGTATTATGGTACAGATTCTCTCGTATCAATGGGTATGCGACAAAAATGAGATTACTCTTGGATACTCATTATCCCTTTACTTGTCATTTATATAAAGGTCTGTTTCGTTTAATCTTCATTTGAAGATTGATTAATACAGATAATGAAGAAAGGAATGAAAAATATTAAGATTAACTATTTATTTTAAAAAATCTACATTCTTGCTAATATAAGTTATTTAAAAGTTAAATTTATTTTTGAATTTCTTTTGTTAAATTTGTGAATATATTATTAAATTGGTGGAACATTTATTTTATTAAATTTATGATTTATTTATCGATGTTTGACGGATATAGGTGTCTGAATGAAATTCAAATATATATCCATCAAGGTAATGAGATGAAACAGGTATACATTACAAGCTCTTGTGTTATATTTATATAGGGTTGCAAACGAGATAAGGATTATTCATCTCCTAGGGTAGGAGCAGAGACATTCGATCCCCATAATAACTCCCTAACATAGATGGTTTCAGGCTTCCTGTTTTCGATAAATTAAGGTTGGGTAATTAATTAGTTCAATGAAATTGTATTTAATTATAAAATCTAACTAGATTAATATATGGTAGGGGTAAATTTTAGTAAGCTTGTTGAAATCGATTTAATTTTACTTTTGTAGTTCTATTTAGCTTAATTTTAAGAGATTTTAATGTGGCACGAAAAAAATAAGCGAGTTCAATTTAGTAAAAAAAAAAAAAAAAAAAACAGATGTAAAACTGGTCTCCTAACGGACAAATCATGTATTCTCCACTCCTTACATAATTCACACCAATAGGGACTGGAAATCCAAATTTACTCATCGTTTGTTAAGGTGCGGAGCCAGTCCAGTGTTTAGGGCCCCGATGCCCCCCAGCCATCGGCTCCACCTTTGAGTGTCAGTGGTTTCGCCCTTGGTAGCTTCCTAATATTAGGTTATATACATTCTGTAGTATTAATTTAATATTTTAAATTATATGACATGATTTTAGATGCATGCTCCATTTCAAGAGGTTTTAGGTTCAATTTCCACCAACCTCATTTTATTTACTTTAACTTTATTTTTCAATAATTATAGAACTATGTTACCATTATTAATCAATTTAAATGAGCTCTTTATTTTACAACACTTTTAAATTCATTTTTATTATGTATTTTCCATTAAAAAATTAATTTTTTTATTTTTGAAACTTAAATAACTTAATTTCTAAATTAAATTTTAATTTATGAAAAATTTAAAAAATTTAAAACTAAAAAGGCCTAATATATCACTAGCTCTCTGAACTTATTTGTAATAGTATATTGGCTCCCTAAACTTTGCAAGTGTCTCAGCAGCTTCTTAAATTTGATTATTCCGTATCACCAACTCTATGAACTTGTCAATAAAAGTAGATTAGCTCCCTGAACTTTATAAGTATTCCACTAACTCTCTAAACTTGCTTATTCGGTAACAACTAAATACAAAAACCATAATACTAACTCTCAATCCTCATCCATTCGATATCTCAAACCTGCAACACTAACTCTCATAATAAGTTGAAAGGGATGAGAAGAGAAAAAATTACCTCTCGAATAGATGAAGATGTATTTTTAGAATTTAGGTTTAATAGGTTTTTGTATTTAGTTGTTAAGGAATAAACAAGTTTAGGAACTTGGTGAAACACTTATAAAGTTCAGGGAGTTAATCTACTTTTACGAACAAGTTCAGGGAGTTAGTGATACGGAATAATCAAGTTCAAGAAGTTGGTGAGACACTTGCAAAGTTCAGTAAGTCAATATACTATTATGGACAAGTTCAGAGAGCTGGTGATGTATTAAATCAACTAAAAATGTAAAAGTTTTATAACTGATTAGAAACTAGCATTGAATTTATAGAAAATTAAATAAGTCTAGTCTTTTCAGATTGGGCACTTTTAATGTTTTAGCCAACACACTAAAATAATGATGTTTTAATGCATTGGAGGCTAAGCTGGACTTTAAAAAATGACCCTCAACCGCGCGACTAAAATTAGCCCACAAAGTATAAATTCATGGCACTGCCACTATATTTGTTGTTGGTATTGGAAAAAACTGTTTTTCCAAAAAGTAAAAATTCTTTACTTTTATAAAAAAAAACTATTTTTAAAATCTCTAATCTATGGATGACAACGAGTACTGTACCTGTAGATACTCAGCACTATCCGAACCTAATAAGATTACGTGTACCCTGTATAAAAATGTATGAGATGGGTATGAGAATACCCCCCATAGTACCCAGTACTCATTACCCGCCATAATTATTTTATATATTAGAAAATACTAATGTTTTTTAGATGTAAGATGTGAGATTTGAATTCCAACCTTTTGTTCTACAACCATTGTGTGATATCACTGAGCTATTTTATTCTTATTGATTAAGGTTCAATTTGTTCAATTTTTCGATGAATGATTTATTAAATTTAAATTTGGTTAAATTTGTAATATATTTTATTTTATTTATTGTCTGAACAGATAAGGATATTTGCGGGTATCCGTAAATTAAATGGAACATGTATGGAATATGAAAAGTATATCTATTAGGGCAGTTGGAGAAGTACGGGTAATTAAAAAATAAATGGATAAAAATTTGGGATTGGGATTGACACTATCTACAGATACCCTACCCGTTGCCACCCTATCAAGCACCAATAACTCTATGGGAGGAGCCAGCCCAGGGCTCAAGGGGGTTTCGGCCCCCCAGCCGTCAGCTCCACCCTTAAGAAAAATTTGTTCGGTAGTTGATAGCCCCCCTAATTATAGTATATTAATGCATGTTTGTAATGTTATAACAATACGTTGAGATGATTGGATTGGTTAAGGGACTTGTTTTGTTCTAAAATGTTATGAGTTCAAACCCCTTCTGTGCTTTTATTTTCCCAACAACTCTTTTAAACTTTGCTATTATTTATCTAATTCATATTTTTTTCCCAACAACTCTTTTATATTTTTTTTTCAAATATAATTTTTAAGCAATTAATGTTGGATTTATAAAACATTAAATATTTCTACTTCTTTTAGGTCTAATACTTTTAATTTTTTAGTATTCAACACACCAAAACGACCAAAATTTAGGTGTTTTTGTTTAGAAAATCAACATTGGACATATAGAAAATTAAATAAGTTTATGACATTTCACTTTGGCAAAAATGAAGCAGTTTTATTATGTTATAAGCTAAAAAAAATTTGTCCAATTCTAACGGACGAGACTTTAAAAAATTACCGCACGGTCTCTCCAAGAGAGAAGATTGATTAAACAAGTACCACCTAACACACTCTATGTCATAGTCGTTTAGCTAGAGAAAGAAAAGACAATAACATGGGCTTGAAAATCAGTTAGCAATAATAAATAAATAGGGGTGTGTTTGGCCATAAATATAAACCTTGTTTCTTTATAAGAGGAAGTTCTATGTCGGCCGTTTTTTGTGGTCATTAGAATTAATTAATTAATTAATTAATCTTCCTCGCTAAGACTTGCTATGGATAACTTTGCACTTTATATGGATTACATCGTAGTCAAAGAGGGAAAAGAAAACATGAACTTAATAATTAGAGTTCTTATATTAAGCATCAGGTCTTCTATGTCATTCGGAAGACCTCTAATTCACATTTGTTTACGTGTAGTGTGACCCCATGTAATAATTAAAATAGTGGGATCTCTTATAATATATGTGGGTCCGTGTTACACGTGTCAAAATATGTATGGGAAGTCCTTCATTTGACATGAAGAACCGGGTGCTTCTAATAATTTGCCCAATAACTAAAATATCAAGTAACGGTTTATCTTTTTAGTTTTCTTTTCACTTAAATAGTAAAACAAGATGTTTAATTAAAATGGAGAAACGCTTTGATGAGTGTATTAAATTGAAAGAATGTGTGGAAATAGGCAGTGGAAGAAGTCGAGTCAAAGGAACGACACGCCGAAAGAAAGATATGACAAACCGTGTGGGAAAACAGTGCCTCCACATCCAGTGGGGAATACAGGATTACTCGGTTGGGAGGACCGATTTTACACGTGCGTTCGGAAAAAAAAATTGCTAATTGAACTTGCTTAATTTTTTTTTTTTTTTTGTATATATACGTGTTATAATTTGAATGGTCAAAAACCAATTTTAAGTATTAATACACAATTTCTCAAAATTAAACTAGATCTAACATAAAACATCTAAAAAAAATTAAAATATTGATTTCAGATGGTCTACCAGACCAACAAAAATTAATAATTTAAATTTAAGGAGATCTAAGAGGCAAAAAAATTAGAAATTTTGATTTATGGAGACCTAACAGGCTAAAAAAATTAGAAATTTGGATTTAAAAATGCCTAACAGACAAAAAAATCGAAATTTGGATTTATAGAGTCGTAACAGACCAAAAAATTAGAAATTTGGATTTAGGGAGTACCTAATAGGTCCAAAATATTGAAATTTTGAATTTTGGACAAGTCTAACACGTAAGGGATATATTTAAAAAAAATAAAAAATTAACTTTTTTTAATGGAAAATACATAACAAAAATGAGTTTAAAAGTGTTATGAAAGTAAATAAATAAATTAATAATGGTAACTTAGTTTTATAATTATTAAAAAATAAAATTTGAATAAATAAACATTTTCTAAAATAAATTGAGGTTGGAGGGAATTGAACCTAGAACCTTTTAAAAAAGAAACGACTATTTTTAACCATCTTATCTACATTTAAACAATGAAATATTACTACATAGAGTCTAGGGATAAGTACAAAAAAAAATGTCTGTGGTATACCGGATTTGCGAACTCGGCCCTGTGGTATTTTTTTTTTCCAAACAGAGGTCTGTGCTAAACGCCGTTAGCAAAGAGAGGCAAAATTGACTAACGGTATTAAAATTCAAAGAGAAAAGAGTTAATTTGGTCCTTATATTTATTTATTTTATAAATTAACACCCCTAATTATCTAATTATCACAAATAAACCTCAAAATCAAAAAATAAAAATCAATTAGCTCATTTCTATTGCAGCCTCCATTCCTCTCCTTCTTCTTCTCAAATCAGACGCTAGAGGGCTCTACCTCCATGGCAGCAGCCTTGTTCCGCCGGCTAGCCTCTCCGACCGGCCGCAGTCCCCGACGGCGCCGATTACGCGATGGCTATTCGTTCCGACCACCCCTCTCCTTATTGTTTTCTTTTCTTCGTTTCCCCTTTTAAGGAAGACGTCGATTTCAACTTCATTGGCCGGAGGTCAGTCTGACGTCGCGGAGCTCCTCTAACCCACGGCAGTTCGAATCTTTAGCAATGGAGTTCCTCTACTCCATGGATCTATTCCTTTTAGGTAAGAATCTCTTTCTCATACTCTTTTCTTATTTACATCTCTTCCCTTTTTTATCTTTCTTTTTTCCTAATCTCGTTTCTCTGTTTTAGATCTACTGTTTCTTTGGGAAAGATGATATCGGTTTTTCTTCGAATCCGAACCATTCGCTTTCGACTTTTCATCTTCGGTGGTGACGATTCCCAATGGACATGCCTAAGGGCGAACGACGGTGATGTTGTTTGGTGGTTCACAGTGGCTCGTGTTTGTTCTTCCATTAAAGAGGGAACAATCGCGTAAACAAATACATGCTTTCGTTTCCTTTCTTGTCTATGTAGAATTGTGTTCCTGTGTTAATTGGTTGTTGTTTTCTTTTTGCAGATCTGAATTCTAAACTCTGGGAGAAATCACTTCATAGAATCAAAAGCAAACAGAAGGAAGAACAATAAAATGGTTTGTTTATTGATTATTTTTTTTGTGTGTTAATTGATTTTGGGAACTTGTTTGTGAAATTGTGTAACTCTCAATGAGTATAATTGAACGTAAAGGCTATTAATATAGTTGTACAGAGATTGGGTAAACTAAGTTGTTACAACTGATTACAATTCAAATTTAAACATTAAACAAAACATCTTTCTATTATCCTAATATATTGAATATTAACAATAATATCTTATCAGTCCCCCTCAAGTTAAAGGTGGGTGAAGCTTTAACTTGTCACGAAGAAGATGGAAGCGAGACTTGGAGAGTGGCTTAGTGAATATGTCGGCGATTTGGTCCAAGGTGGAAAGATAGGAAACTCTCAACTCTTTTGTAGCAACCTTGTCACAGACAAAGTGAAAATCAAGATCCAAATGCTTTGACCGTTCATGAAAGATTGGATTCGCTGTCAGATAGGTAGCACCGAGATTGTCACACCATATGGTAGGCATTGAAGTGGCAGGGTATCCAATTTCAGACATTAGCATTTTAAGCCAAATGATTTCAGAAGCAAGAGCTGCCAGGGCTCGATATTCGGCTTCAGTGGAAGAGCGAGATACAATGCGTTGCTTCCGAGAGCGCCAAGAAATCAAGTTAGGACCAACATAGACAGCATAACCTGATGTGGACTTCCGATCATCTATGTCACCACCCCAATCAGCATCTGTGAAGCCTGTAATACACCAATTGGTGCTTGTAGAAAAACGTAAACCATGGGACGGGGTGGTGTGAAGGTAACGAAGAATGCGTTTCACAGCTTTCCAATGTTCAAGGCTTGGCTGATGCATAAACTGACTAACTTTGTTTACAGCATATGCGATGTCATGGCGAGTAATCGTAGCATACTGTAGGCCACCAACTATGCTTCGATAAAGACCCGGGTTATCAAATGGCTCACCAATAGCTTGAGAGAGTTTGATTGAAGTGCATGCTGGTGTAGAGACACCTTTAGATTCATGCATAGAGCCACGAACAAGAAGGTCATGGATGTACTTGTGCTGGTGGAGAGACAAAGTCTTAGAACCCCAATGAGCCTCAATGCCAAGGAAATAAGACAATTTCCCAAGATCACGGATTGCAAACTTTGTTTGAAGATAGTCAAGAAGACGAGTCACAATGATGGAGCTACTGCCAGTGACCAAAATGTCATCAACATAAATTAAGCAAAAGATGCGAACACCTTTGGAACTGAAGTAATACAGTGAAGAATCTGCTTTCGAGCAAGTAAAACCGAAATCAAGGAAGGCATTTGTCAAGCATTTATGCCACATTCTTGGAGCTTGTTTAAGACCATATAAGCTCTTTTTCAGTTTACACACATGAGTTGGAAATTGAGGGTTAACAAAACCAGGAGGTTGCTCTATAAACACAAGCTCATCAAGGGTGCCATGTAAAAAGGCATTGGACACGTCTAACTGGTGAATAAACCATCCGTGAGAAACTGCAAGACTTAATAGAAGTCGGATAGTTGTAGGTTTGATCACAGGACTGTATGTTTGCTGAAAATCAACTCCAGGTCTTTGATGAAACCCTTTGGCAACAAGTCGGGCTTTGTGCCTATTAATGGAACCATCGGGATTTAACTTGATACGGAACACCCATCTACACCCGATGATATTAGATGCACGATCACAAGGAACCAATTCCCATGTTCCGTTATCAATGAGAGCATTATACTCTAGGTGCATAGCCTCGCGCCATTTAGGATCATTGACAACCTTAGTGTAACATGTTGGTGTAGGTGGAAGAGAAACAGTAGCTTGGAGAGCTTTGGGCTTTGAGTTGCCCGTTTGGGACCTGGTAACCATTCGCTTGGGGTAGGATGCCAGAGGGGCTGACTTTTTTGATTTTTTATGACCCTGTTCAGTATTTCCAGACCTAGGTAATGCAATGGTGGGTGGAGTGGAATCAATGGTTGGCTGACTATTAATTGGGTCGACTGTAGTATTTGGAATGGTAGTTTCTGCATTGACGATATTAGTATTGGGCAAGGCTGTTTGTGTAACAACCGGAACAGGAGGATAGTCTTGGGCAAGAGGTGGTTCAGCAGGTATTAGGCGACTAGATTGGCTTGGTGGGGCTGATTGTAATTGTTGAGCAATTTGTTCAGCAGGAATAGCAGTAAAGGGTTCTTTGATGGTTGGAAACGTGACAGTGAGAGGGTGTGAGTCACGACGAGCCGTTGACAAGGAGAGCAAGTCACGTTCTAACTCCGGATAAGGAAACACCTGTTCATCAAAGAGTACATGACATGAGATAAAGATTTTGTTATGAACAATATCAAAGCAACGATAACCCTTGTGGACTTTACTGTAACCTAAGAAAATACATTTGCGAGATCGAGGATGCAATTTAGACGGACTATATGGACGAAGCCATGGATAACACAAACAACCAAACGTGCGTAACATGTGATAATCGGGTTTGACACCAAACAATTTTTCAAATGGTGAGCAATAGTTCAAGGCTGGAACAGGGAGGCGATTAATAACATAAATAGCACATTCAAATGCATAATTCCAATATTTTTGTGGTAAACGAGAATGATGAAGTAAAGATAACCCAGTTTCCACAACATGTCTATGTTTGCGTTCTGCACACCCATTTTGCTCGGGTGTGTAGGGACACGAGATACCTTGATTGATACCATGAAATTGTGTAACTCTCAATGAGTATAATTGAACGTAAAGGCTATTAATATAGCTGTACAGAGATTGGGTAAACTAAGTTGTTACAACTGATTACAATTCAAATTTAAACATTAAACAGAATATCTTTCTATTATCCTAATATATTGAATATTAACAATAATATCTTATCAGTTTGGTTAAACAAATGCTTAATTAGATAATGGAGAAGCTATTTTTTTTTTTTTTAATTTTGGGGTTTATTTGTGATAATAAGATAATTAGTGGTGTTAATTTATAAAATAAATAAATATAAGGACCAAATTAACTCTTTTCTCTTCGAATTTTAACACTGTTAGTCAATTTTACCTCTATTTGCTAACGGCGTTTAGTACAGACCTCTGTTTGCAAAAAAAAACAAATATCACAGGACCGAATTCGCAAATCCGGTATACCACATGTATTTTTTTGTACTTATCCCTAGAGTCTATATAGACTAATATTAGGGGGACCGAAAGTACTCGTAACCATGGTGGTTCCGGCTGCCGGAGTGACCCGGGCCCCGAGCCCACCCCTGTCTCCGCCCCTGTTCACAGCGTGTTAAGAATCCACATGTAGTGTGGATCCAGGGGAGTAGGAGAATGGTGTACAACGAGTTCTCCCGCACATGACTCCAAATTTAAAGGGGACCAATTTTTTTTATTATACAAATCTAAATAAATTATTGTTATTAATTATTATATGAAAAATTAAGTGAATGTTAACTTATCCAGAAAATTAACACTCTAAGAGTTTTAAGGGGCCCAATTTTTTATTATTATATAATATCTACTTTTTTTATATTTATTATGTTAAAAATCAAGTTAAAAGTTTAATATTTCATTTTGTAGAAGTATTATTATTATATGAAAGTATTAATTTTTTTTAATGAATAAGGTCCAAATTTTTTCATTTAGCACATGACTCTAAATATGTTTAAGACGGTCCTGTGTGGATCCAAATTGAGAGAATCTGCTTTTCTATTTCTAATCCATATGCGGTGTGGACTTTTAAAGTCTTCAAAGCCTTAACTTTCTGTTTTTAAAATAAAGCTTACATGCTGTGTGGCTATTCCCTCATGTCGTGTTGATTTTTAAAAATGCACTTTTGAATCAGTCTTGTCCTTTCTCCAACTACTCCTTAATTATAACTTTATCGTTACTTATTTACAACTCTTATCATCAGCTTATTTACAAGTTTGTCACATTTTTATCTTTACCCTCTTTTAACTCTTTAACCTTTTGTTTAACTAGTTGTGTTTTTAGGTTTTTGTATAATTTAACATTTAGGCTGGAAAACGATATAAATTCATATCTTTCGTATAATCAAACCAATATTATTTCTCTTTGAGAGTTTTGGGGGTCCATCCCTTTTTATCAATGTGGATTTCTAATAGGTCTGGGTGCGGATCCTTGAGATACTGAACTGGACCGAATATCCGAGGAAAAAACTCCAGAATTGGATCGGACCGTTGACTTTTTTGGAGAACCGAACTAGATTGGACCGTTGACTTTTCGTCAAAGAACAGGACCGAACGGGAACAAAATTTATCCAGAACCGGACCGATAACCGAATTGGACTGAATTGGACTAAAATAACCGAAAGTTTATCAATAATAAATTTATATTTCATACATTAACTATATTTCCACTCTATATATTTTTTAATTTAATTTTAAAGGTAAAGGTTATGCTTACTTTGTTTTTTACAAAGTAAACCTTACTTTGTGTGTTTTCACCATTGGATGAATTTTATACTCCATCATCCAATGGTGAAAATAACCAAGTAATGTTTACTTTGTCAAAAACAAAGTAACCATAGAAGACACCAATTTTAAATGATATTATTTGATATTATTATAAAATATATACTATATATTATATATATAAAGAGAAATATTATATAATATATAGTTATATATTTTGTAAGATTTAGTAAACTAATTATAATAATATAAATTTACAATTTATTAATAAAGTTAATGAGGTATAATATTATTAAATAAAAATCATTAAAACGAAAAGTCATGAAAATCATTATTAAACATATAACCCTTAGTTATCATCGAATTGTAAAACAAAAAGTCTCTATGTTCTTCCTTTCTTCTGCCTTCTTCACCATCGGCCCTTTTCTTCTACTCCTAATCAAATCCGCGATTGCTTTGGGATTTCGTTCTTCATTTTCTAGACGTCGGCTTCGGATTTCTATTGTTCTCTATTCTCCATCTTCATGCAAACATCTGTCGATTGTTGTTTCTCTGGATTTTCTTTTAATGAATGTTGTTTACTTCGTAAAAAAATATTATTTATTTCAAGTTATGTAAGATAATAAAATTCTATATTTTATTATCTTATAAATTAAAGTTTTAATTTATTTTCTATGACTTAAAATATTAGATATTTATCCGAATCCCCGAAAAATTATATTGGATTGGACCAGAACCGAATCGCCGAATCCCCGAATTGGACTGGACTGAAATTTTGGGATAATTCAATTCTGGAGATTTATTCTTTCAATCAAATCCTGGAAATTTTCTTTCATTAATCTCCGAATTTTAATCTAATACTGGAGATTCATGAATCCCTGACTTAGATCGAACTGTGCCCAATCCTAATTTCTAATTCCTACAAGTTTTAGCTTGTGAATTTGGGAGTTTTCCGACTCTTTCAAATTTAACTTGAAAATATCTTTAATTGTTTACGATTGAAAACTATTGTCACAAATCTGATCTGCATCACGCTTCTAGTTAGTTATTTAAAAAGAAAAATCAGGTAATTTCTATCAATAATTAAAATCAACAAATAATAGTTATGATCAACTAAATCAAACAAACTCTAAATTCATATTATATTATAAAATTATTTATAATATAATTGATAGAGTGCCAAGAATAAATTAATTGTTCCAATTGTTGTACTTGTATCAAGAACGGTCTCTCACATTGTCGGCTTTTAAAATTACGAGGTTGTAGGTAGAGGTGAGTACGGTTTCATACAATTCGGGATTTGAAAATCTCCTAAATTGTATTTACTAAAGTCAACGGTACAATTCGGTTTGGTTCTAATGAAAAAGTCAATAGTTCAATTCGGTTCTTGATCTTTTTTTCGGATATTCGGTCCGCTTCTAGAATCTCCAACATATTTACTTAGTAATATTAGGAATTTGAAAATCTCCAGAATTGTACCTAATTAAATCAATGATACAATTCAGTTCGGTCATATAGAAAAAAGTCAACGGTTCAATCCAATTTTGGATCTTTTTTTCCGGATATTCGGTTCGGTTTAAGAATCTCCAAAATCTACATTCAACCCTGGTTATTGGTAAAAAGTTGGAGACAGATGCTCGAGGGTGTCGCGGCACTCCCGACCTCTAGAACCGCCTTTAAAAGGGGTGGTACAACCCTCATGTCTCCTCCATAAAAGGGGTTGATGGGATCTAAATTTGCACGTTCAACTTGTAATTTGTATTTACGATGTAAAATATATAATTTACGGGACTCTAGTTTTAGTGATATAAATTTATATAAACTTAACGTAATTAATGAAGACTCTAATTTTAAACATAACTAATGAATTTTTTAACAAAAACCAAAACTAATTATTGGATCCACGGTGGAATATTTCAAAGAAAATTGAATATCTAACATTAATCTCACTAATATTCAAATCGCATTTCTTTATTTTTTAATTTAAAAACTAAAATATAAATATTGAAATATATTTTTTCTATTTTAAATTTTTTATATTATTTATTTAAATAATATATATTTATATAATAATTTATTGTTAAATATTAAAAATATAAATTCAATTAATCCTCAATTAATTTCCGGAGTTCTGTCCGAGACACGTGTAACATTTTATAACCTTGAAGATTATTCAAAATGGCTTTTAACTATCAATCTTAATAATTTCTTGAAGGCCCAAGGCCCAAAATAAAACTCAAACTCAGGTGCTGCTTAACTGGACAGCCCACTAAAATTTAAACCAACTCAACTTGTTTGTTTAGAAACAAGTAGATGATCAGGTTTTTACATTAAAATCATAATCATACTACAAAAATTAATTATAAATATGTTATTATTTTTTATACATCATAAATAAAATATACATTTATATATTAATTATAAATTCAGAAATCCAATTTATAAATTTTAAATGCTAAGAAAATTCATAAACCTCTAATTTATAAATCATAGTCTTTAAAATATATTAAAAATAATATTTTTTATTTTATATAATTTAAATTATTACTTGATATAGTTATAAATAAATTTTAAAAACTGTATTTCCATATAAATTTCCTAGATGTCAACAACCGTGATTAAATTGAAACTTTAAAACCTTCAAGATAACCATAACTAAATTGACTCTAAATTTTTTAAGATAATGTTCAGTTGAATAATATATGCACTACATTGATAAAACCGCGGAGTTCTGTTTTTTTAATAAGACAAGAGTAAATATCTCAGGTTAATATCAAAAGCATAGACACAAACATGTCATAAAAATTCATGGGTGTTGTTAAACCCAGCCCTAAATTCTCACCCCTACCCCCGTGAAAGGACGAAAATGCCCTTTCATGGGTTTTGGGAGGGGAATTTCTATTTTTTTTGCCAATCCGACAAACGGGCGTGTGGATATCACGCCTCAACGCGTGTTCGGACGTGATATACACACGCCTCACCGCGTGGTCGGACGTGATAGCCCCACGCCTCACCGCAAGGTCGGGCAGTTGGCTATCACGTCCGACCACGCGGTGAGGCGTGTGTATATCACGTCCGACCACGCGTTGAGACGTGATATCCACACGCCCGTGTGTCGGATTGGCAAAAAAAATTAGCTTTTTAACCCCGTAAATAGTTCGTTAAACCCGTAAATAGACCGTTAAACCCGTAAATAGGCCGTTAAGCCCGTAACTACAGAATTGTACGTAACAAACAAAATTTAAAAACATAAAAATTAAAATAAACATTAATAAACATAAACATTTATAAACGTAAAAGAGTAAATATAATATCTACAACAAAAAGTGTTAAAATGTATGAATTTCTACAACAAAAATTCAGATCGCCCGACGCCACGCATCCATAAACTCATCCATCTCCCTCTTAATGCGTGGAACATCCTCGTCAGATCGATGGGTAGCTGCTAGTTGGGTGACACGCCACAACCAGCTAACCCACTGCAAAAAAAAATAATAATAATAAATATTAACAAATTAAACACATATAAACTAATACTAAATAATAATATTAAATAATAATAAATTTACAAATTCGTTGTTGGCGCGAGCATGCTGTACCGGTCCAGCCTGTGGTGCATGAAGGAGATGGGGATGCGAATGTCGCCTATACCAGTCCATATAAGCAGGCTCACAGGCAGTGGGATCGTATCCAACGGGTCGGCATCTCCTCCGATCAATGCCCCGAGCCAATGGAAATCTCCGCCAGGTATCCTCAACTGTGACTAAGGAATGCGTGAGCTTATACGCTATAGATCTCCATGATCGTACTGCTTTATCAGGTCTAATACGCTCAGCTGGGATAGCCTGAGTATATCCGACCTGTCGCAGCGCTCGATCGGGCATATACAGCTCGACAATGTCTCTACACCGTATCCAACCGGCGTAGGACACTCGAAGCCGATCATCATCGGGGACAGGACCATAAGGAAACCACGTCACCTGGAAAAAAGTAATACTCAATAAAAAAAAAATAATATACTATAAATAATACTTAAATTAATTCTAAAATTTTATAAAATACCTCTGCCGCCGTCATACGGTCCAGCTGCCCACGAAAGGTATCTAGTCGGGCGGTCGTCTTGCCTGGTACCCCGACCTCCCATCTCAGTGCACGGGCATGGTCAGCTGGGATCAAGTGAGCTCCTCTATGCGGCCGAAAAACTGGAAAATACTCGTATATCCATGCCTGCAGTAGGGTCAAACATCCGCATATACCTGAACAGTCTCCTCTGCTCGCTATCCCCAGCTGCCGGTACAACATGGCTAGTGTAGCAGACCCCCATGATAGTCCAGATGCCCCGCTGACACCGCTGTAAACCTCAGCAAGATGGGAAGATGGGCCGGCCTAATCCTATCTCCACTCTTGTCAACAAACAGAGTGGATCCAAGCATAAGCCACATCCACGCTGTGGCCCGGCGTAGCGTCATCCCTACCCTCGGTCAGAAGCCCCTGTACAGCCCCAACAAATACACCTCCACCACCCCATAAATGTCGGGTTGGCAACAGAAGCTCAGCCTGACTCACCCCAAACATCATCATACACATGGCATGAAGCCCGTCAGTAGGGGGAGACTCGGACACCATCGAACCGTCGATCGGGATCCGAAGAATCTGCCACACATCATGCAGCTGGATAGTCATCTCCCCGAACGACATATGGAAGGAGTTCGTATCGGGCTGCCACCGCTCCACGAACGCAGTCAACAGCGGAGTGTCGAGGTTCTTGAACATGGCATGTGGAAGGTGAGACAAACCAGTTCTCTCGATCATCTCCCTTAACTGTAAAATGACACATATACAATTTATACAATTACTGAATGTTTTTTATGTTTATAGTTAAAAATACAAATTACAATAAATGTTGACACACTATATTATGCTTACCTCGGGTGACGCACCAGAAAACCACTGACACAAATCTCGGCATGCTGATGATCTGTTGTAGCATGTCAGAAACGACTGAATCTACATGTCCTAGAAAACTAGGAATCACGGAACCATCAACGGGACCACCATCAACCGGTGCAGTAACTACCCAGCTCTCGTCCTCACTAGCTTTGGGACGTTTGCTTGTCCCTGAAAATTATAAAATTATATTAAAATATCCTAAAAAATACTAAATTATACTAAAAAATACTAAAATTATACTAAAATATACTTAAAATATACTAAATTATACTAAAATTATACTAAAATATACCAAATTATACTAAAATATACTAAAATATACTAACATTATACTAAATTATACTAAGTTATACTAAAATATGCTAACATTATACTAAAATATACCTAAATTATACTAAAGTTATATTAAAATTATAAATATACTAAAATATACTAATATACTAAAATTGTAGTAAAATTATACTAACATTATAAAAAATACCTGTACTCGCAAAACGACCTCCTACGCGCTGGGTCGGCTGCTCATCGCTCTCCTCAACCTCGCGATCATGTGCAACTGCAGACTGTCGCACTGCCCGGGCTGCCACATCCAGGTAGTCCTGAAAAGAATCGCTATCAGGCTCTCTGTCATCAAAATCAGTCGCCCCCTCTGATCCATGAATATCGGGTTGATCCACAATCGGCCCCCTCTTCACATGCTTCGTCGCAGCCCCTCTCAACCTACGAGTAGATCCATCAATACCATGCAATCTCGTATGTCGTGGTGTATCATCCTCGTCGTCCATATCTAGACGAGGAGCAGATGACGGGATGGATTTCCCACCCCTAGTAGGCCGCTCCGTCTACAAAAAAAATTACACTAAATTAATAAAATTGTAAATAATGTAAATTATACTAAATTTATAAAATTATGCTAAAATACTACTAAATTAATACAATTGATAATAATAAATTACACTAAATTAATAAAATTATAATAAATTATACTAAAGTTATACTCAATTTATACTAAATTATACTAAATTTATAAATTACCCTAAATTAATAAAATTGTAAAATTCATGCTAATACTATACTAAATTTATACTAAAATTATAAAATTACACTAAATAACTAAAATTTTAAATAATGTAATTTTTTTATAAAAAAACAACGTGGGGCGTAAGGGAATCACGCCCGAACCACTGGGCGGGCGTATGAACATCACGCCATATCAGTGGTTCGGGCATATGAGTATCACGCCCTACCACTGGTGCGGGCAAGTGGCTATCACGCCTGCACCACTGGTCGGGCGTGATACTCATACGTCCGAACCGCAGATCGGGCGTGATTCTCATACGTCCGACTGCGATTCCGGCGATTTTTTTCAAACCACCAACAGATTCAATTCGATCTAAAAATCAATGAAATAAAGCGATAAATCTTACCATTTTAGCTTTTCCTTTACGGTTTCTGTCACCATCCATGATTCGGTTCACTAATTTATCCGGATTTGAGCAAAAATCGTATAGGGTTCTTGAGAGGTTTTGGGTTTTTTCAAATTTAGTGCAAAGGGTAGTTCGGTCTATTCCCGGAGCTAGAAGTATAAATTAGTGGCTGGGTTTAGTAACCCACAAATTTATTCATGCTTATTATGTTCAAACCTTGCTAAAAACACCAGTGGAAAAAAAATTCTCACTTTTAAAAAAAAAAAAAAAAGTTATGCACAATATAGTTATAGATAAACTCTCAACCAACAAACTAAGAGTTTCACCACTCCCGCTATATATCAAAATAAAAATTATCATTTTATAAAAATTAACTATTTGGTTTTTTATTGTTTTTTAATTTTTTTAATAATTTAAATACTTTAGAATATTTGAATTTAAAATGTTTATTAATTTTATGGATGATTTATTAAAATTATATTTTGTTAAGTTTACAATTCATTTATTTTATGTTCTAACAGATAAGGATATCTGTAAGGATATCTGTAAATTAAATAGATCGGATATAAAATTCAAAAATACACTTATTAGAATAATATTAGGATAATAAAACAGAAAAGGTAATTCAAAAAATAAAATAAACGGATAATAATATGAAATTGACATTAACCGTAGATGACTAATAATAATGATAATTAATAAACAATAATAGTCACATTTATAACAAAATATTAATTCAAACAGAGAGTAAGGCCATATTCCTACACACAAGGCCCACCCTTTACATAAAATAATAGACAAAAGTTACTCAAAAAAAGATTAAAGACATTAACACAAGAATTATCCATCAAACTCCACCCCCAAAAAAAAAATCCTATTTCCATCAAATCAAATGGTTGTTAAAGCTTTCCACCTGTCCACAAAGAAATAATAAAAAAACAGGGTAAGATAATTATGATGTTTAATCTTAGACTATGAGTATAAAAATGTCAACAGTATCATATTAAAAAAACAGTCTAGATTAAACAATGAGCAAATTTAGTCATTAAAATCTATATAAACGCTAATGTAAATATATGGATAGTATGGTCCAATTATAAGACAATTATTATTATAAACAAAAAAAATTATTAAAAGCATTCGGTTCTTTAAGTAATTTGGAAGACTTTTTATACATGTAATATAAACTCACACATATTATAGTAGATTTTATTATTTTATTTATTAAATAAAGTCGCAATACACATACCTAAAGATGAATCGAAGATTATATCACTTGAAAGACCAGATATAACAACTCGCACCTAATATCACCTAATATCAATATCGTGGCATATATTATGTGTAAATAGGATCCCATAAAATGGCAGTGTTTGGTGGAACATCATTTTCAAGTTATCAACTACACGTGTTAATGATGACTATATATATATATAAAAGTTACGAATAAGTTCAATTATTAATAAAAATATTCTTTTCTTTTGGAGTATATTTCGATAGATAAGTTAAAATACTTAGGACCCTCAAGTTTTACTTAGGGGTCAAAACATCAATTTGGTTCAATTTAACTATCAATTTGACCATTTATTTAGTATTTATAACTAAATTGATTCAAAACGACATGCAGTATTATATTAAAAATGACATGAATAACGTCTAAAATATTTGACATGAATTATTTATATTCTAAACATTCATATTCAAGTTACCCTTGGGCTTAATAGGTTCGCTATTTAAAAGTCTAAACCCATTTCAGTCCATTTTTAATTTAGGACCCATTTCAGTCCATTTTTAATTTAGGTAAGTTCAGACCAAACTATATTCGAGCTTAAAATCAATTCTAAATTCAAACGGACTATATAAATCTATATTTAGATAAATTCAGATCAGATTATAAAAAAAAATAAATAAACTCAAACCAAGCTCTATTCGAGCTTAAGTGAGCTATATTCGAACTTAAAATCAAATCCTAAATTCAAGCTGACTATATGATGAAAAAATATCATTTAAAAATAATAATAAAAAAATATGTTTAAAAATAAATATTTAATATATTTAAAACTCAGACTAAACTATATTTGAGCTTAAAATCAAATCCTAAATTCAAGTTGACTATATGATGAAAAAATATTCTTTAAAAATAAAAAATATGCTTAAAAATAAATATTTAATATATAAATATATTAATCTGATAATTATGTTGAAAAAGAAAGTTCAATCCGTGCTGTTTCTATAAATTTTAAATTTATCTAAGAAACAGGTGGACTTTAACGGGTCTAACTGAACTGAGCTAATTCAATTTTTCATGTGGAAAGCATGACGGACATATGAGTATCCAAACCCGTGAATATGTCTAGCTAAATATAGTTTACTGTTACTTTTTAATTTGAGTAAATTACACCAATGGTATCTGAACTTTACCCTAATTCACACTTTGGTACCTAGATTACATTTTGTCTCAAAAATATACCCAAAATAATGATGACCGGACAATTAAGTATATTTTGTCGGTTAATGGTCGGTCAATGCGATTTTGACGAGTAAATTACACTGATGGTACCTGAACTTTACCTGAATTCACATTTTGGTACCTAGATTTCATTTTGTCCAAAAAATACACTTCAAGTAAAGATGACTCAATATTTTAGTATATTTGACCGATCAGTGATTGATCAACCCGAGTTTGACCATTTTAAATTAAAAATTGAGACCAATCATACACTCAATTAACATAAAATTATAATATTGTCATTTAGCTCATAAATGACAATATTATAATTTTATGTTAATTGAGTGTATGGTGAGTCCCATTGTTTAGTTCATGTTACTCGGTCACTAACTGATCAAATGAACTAAACCTTTCAGTCACCTTTACTTGTGTTATGTTTTTAGGATAAAATAAAATCCAGGTACTGAAGTGTGAATTATGGTAAAGTTCGGGTACCATTAATGTAATTAACTCATAAAACTCGCGTCGACCGGTCATAACCGGTAAAAATATAGTAAATTGTCCGGTCATCGTTACTTCAGGTATATTTTTGGGACAAAATGTAATCTAGATACCAAAGTGTAAACTATGTAAAGTTCAGGTACCATTAGTGTAGTTTACCCTTTTTAATTTATTTAAAGTGACAAATTCGATCCTTAAACTTACTTCAAATAATCAATTAGCCTCTTAAACCCCTTTCAACTGTCCCAAATCTCCTATTATTTTGACATGTATGATTAGAGGATTCAAATTCAATTTAAGCAAATTCAAATTCAGAGGTTCACGAGACATTCATAAAGTTCACGAGATCAATTAGTATTTTGGACTAAGTTGAGGGACTGCTCATATAATCAGCCAATTTAAAACAAACAAAATTAGGAAAAACGGTTAGAGTAATCAATTAGTAGTATTATGCAAACTTAATTACTAAGTATCAGATAGCAATAAATTGTATTCACTTTTTTCTTCTGTTTTGAATTCTGAAATTTTTGCTGAGGATCACATAAACTTATTGTTAAATACTTAAATTCAGAAAGAGAGATGGTGAATCGGTTCTTACTTACAGTAGATGGAAAATGATCGATCACTTGGTGATGGCATAAACAGCATAGATAATTCCAGGAATGTAACCAAACAAAGTTAGAATCAAACAGATCCAGAATTCAACCTGCAAAAAAACGAATTATCAGCTCTAATTCAAGTTCAATTCACTCAAGAAATTAAGAAAAATCGAAGAACAACAGAGACGCAAAAGAAAGGGGGAAAAGAAAAATTACATGGCAACCAAACTTGAGGAAAACGCCGAGAGGAGGCAAGATGATTGCCAAGATAATATCGATGCAGTTTGCTGTGCCTTCTCTTGCCATTGTTGATCGCTGAAGGAATTGGAGAAAACGAAAATGGAGTTTCGGATTCGATTACGGAATTGAAAATTGAATTTAGAGAAGAAACTGATTTTGCTGCTGCTGTGAAGAGACGATGTTAGACTGACGAGGAACCGTTTATATAAAGAGGGGGGCGAGGGGGACGCGTGGAGACGTGGCGATCTGGGATTAGTCTGTCAGAGTTTACACGCAGAATTACGCTGTCTTCGAATACTTAGGATGGAATTTGAGTCATTTCTATGGATTCTGGACAGCTCATTTTAATGATATTTCACATCCATGCCACGTGCCATGTGGCTTACTCTTTTTTTTCATATAAATTTTGAAAAAGAAAAAGAAACTATAAAGCTCTAAAAAAATATATTCTCCCATTCATATTATCTGTCAAAAGTTTTTTAAAATTTTCATAAGAAAAGGTTTAAAAAATGTATTTATAATTTCTATTCAAAAAAAAAAAAAAAAAATTATAATTTCTATTAAAACAGAAAAAACACAACTACATCAATTATACACTTAGACAATTTTTCTTGACCTTGACTTTCTTTATAGAGCAACAAACAAAAGAAAAGAGTAATAAAATTCTACATATGTTTTTTTTACTCCTAAACGATTTTTAGTCGTCTAATGTCTAAACGTCGCCTAAACGATAATAAATAAAAATGGTTTTTATTATTTATTATTATTATTTTAAATCGGAGGTGGAACCTTGATCGTCTACTAATGGCTAATGGAAGCTTTTTTATAGAGAAAGATGAAGAATGATAGAAGTTCACACTGCTCATTGAATATAATTATAATGGGAATAAAAAACTACCCAAGTAAAATTGAATAATAAATGAAAAATTGATACTTTAGGAATGAACATCCAATTTCTTTAAATAAAAAATAAAACCTAAAATAAATCTAAAAATTTGCCACAAAATATTTTATAAGATTGTTTACATAATCAAATTGGGTGAGATTAGTTCAACTACGGGATTTTGGTGCAATTTCGGGGCTAGCTCAATAGTTTCGTCTTGGGGAGGTTGATGGCCTCTAGCTTGGCGAGTTGAAGGCCTAGCTCGCTGAACTGGAGGCCAAGCGTAACTAGATCTTCATTGGATCGTTTTGAACTTGGTGAAAACTCATTTAGTTCAAAATCTTCTGAAAATTTGTTAAATAATCTCATAAAATCTCATTAAATTAACTTACTAAAAATCCATTATCTATACAAAGTCGAAATTGATTTATTTTTTTATGATTTTAGGTACAAATTAAGCTACAAATCAAATATGAAAATCAATTTATTAAAAATAACAAAATAATTGATAAAAATTAAAAATATTAACAAAATATTAAAAATGTAATTAAAAACTTAAATTTGTAAATTATCACAATAATATAATTGACCGCTTTATTTTATGCTCAGTACTGGTAAAATACTAGAACCGCAACTATCCATAACAGTGGTGTTCACATGGACTTTAATAACCAAATGAATTTGATCATTCATCGTTAGATTTAGACTTATTAAATGTAAATCCTATGATCATTTGAATCTTTATCTTACGATTCTAATAAACTTAGATGTAAAGGTGAATGACCAAATTCTACATAGCCATATGTCCATGTGATCAAAACCGCTATCCTTAATGTTGTACCAACTTACGAATTAGTAATAACGTATATGTTTTTCCCTACATGTGGATGATATCAAGAGACAAAAATAGCCAAGTAAATTTTTTTATTTTTTAAGATTGTATGTTTGATTTCTTTTCTGGCATATTGAATGGTGTTTGTTTCAGCTTTTCGGATGAACGTCTAGTGTTTCACTCCAAACGTATGAAATGTAGCGTTTTATTAGGTTTATATAATCGTAACGTTCAACATTTTCTCTGGAAGTTGCAATGTTTTGAAGTTTTTCACAAAAAAAACTCTTTTTGGAGCTTTTTATAAACAACTGTTTGTAGTTATTTGTTATTGATAAAATTATCATTCTTATTTCCACAAAAAAAATATATGTTTTTCCATTAACATTATTTTTATTTTTATAACATCATTACCAAAAGAACAAGATTTTATTGCGTTCAATAAATTTTTTATTTTTATTTTTAATTTAGATTATTTTTATTAATTTATGCAATATATTTTTTATTTTATAATTTATTTGTTGATTAATTAAAAAATATACATATTTTCTCTTCCTTCATGGCACATTCTGAGGTCGACTGGTTCTCTGATGGTGTTAGAGGAAAGTTGCTTCCATACATGGAGCATGGTGACATTTTCTTTGCTATTATCTGTCACCAAGTTTGGAAATGGAGAAACGAGGAGATTTTTGGAGATAAAACTGTTTTTATGACAAACTTAGCTGATTTCTTCTCGAAAAAACTTTTCTCTATTATCGATAGTTTCAAAGGAGAGTCCCTTGCCAGAGCCTCTCAATGTTGTGATGTCCATCTCGTGGGATGGAGCAGGCCAAGAGAGGGGGTTGTGAAGCTGAATACTGATGGTTCCTGCCTCAGTAACGGTAAGATTGCGGCTGGAGGTGTGCTTAGAGATGTAGGGGGCGTCTGGCTTTCTGGGTTCTCCCAGAATTTAGGGTTGGGTTCTTCCTTTTCTGCGGAGCTCTGGGCTATTCTTACTGGAATCAATCTTGCTAAAAGGCTGGGTGTTAAGAGGCTCTCTGTGGAGTCTGATAATTTGGAAGCAATCAAAATGATTTCTGAGAATCATTCTATGGGTCTTAACAGTCGCAACCTCATCAAAGCTATTATAAGGTTTTGCTCCTCCTTTGAGTTCGTAGAGTTCAGACACATTTTTAGAGAGCAGAATCGTGTTGCTGATCGCTTGGCGGCGGCGGGCCATGAAGGGACGTTAGGCGTTACTACCCTTCCTATTTCCCCTAGTTTCATCTCTCATCTTCTCTTAGAAGATAGGATTGGGGTTAGCTTCCCTAGGCTAATTCCTGGGTAGTTTGTTGTTATTCGTTTTTCTTTTCCTTTTCTACCAAAAAAAAAAAAAACCAAAAAAAGACATTTTAAATACCAACATCATCATTTTAATATTATTTTATCAAACATTAATACTGAAAGACATTTTAAATACCAACAACATCATTTTAATATTATTTTATCAAACATTAATACTGATAACATCCGAAAGTTGCCTTTGGGATGAAACCTAAAGAATCAATGGATAAAGGGACCTAGCAGTATAAAACCACAATCCAGGGACCATATCTGATATCTTATGGATACGCCAGCAAGGATCCGACATCACGTAAGGGTACAGATCCGCCACCCAAGACGGATACACCTGCGCCGCCATATCACTGTTTTCCTAGAAAATGGTGGTATTTAAGAAGTATTAATCAGTCTCAATAAATGCATTAACAACCAGACATAAAGAATGTATACTTAATGAACATTCAATGATATTAAATGCAAAGACATTGCGATGGTTACAGAAATGTATATAAGTGCCTCAATCCCGAAATATTCAAGGTATACTTTCCAAAATCTCTAATTTGTGCTTACCGTTTATTCTCAGAAATATTAATAACTTAAGTATCGGAGTGTCCCTAGCCGAACCGAACTGCGTCTCACAGGGAAGCATTCGGGTGAAGGAAATTCTGCGAGATATCAAATACTTAAATAGTTACCAAACAGCTAACAATAACAACAAACAATTTACTGCAACCGCAAATAGCTAACAGCAACAACAACACTAACACTAACAACTCAACCAAATATGCTCTAAATTTATCATCTCAATAATAAGTAATTCTTAACAATTCTTTGTATTCCTCAACAAAAAAAAAGCAATTCTTTGTAAAAGAAAAACGATATGTGCAATGAAATTGCGCCAGGTGTAATTGGTCATGCTGTCTCTGTGAAGCGAACGAACCGTGCTGGAAAGAATTCTCATAACCGACAAAAAAAATATTTTTTTTTATTGAGACCCAACTTTACACGTAATCGTTAATTGCACTTCTCATGTGCCACGTGGTCGATATACAGTAAAACCTCTATAAATTAATAATATTGGGACAATTAAATTTTATTAATTTAGAAAGTTATTAATTAATCGATAAATTAATAATTATTAATTTATAGAGTGATTTGAATTTTTTTTTAAAATAAATTTTAAATTACTGATTTAGATAAAGTTTTTATCTAAAATCAATGAACAAATAAAATTAAATGTGCATTATATAAGTTAATTGAACTTAGAAGTTCATTGTATTTATGTTAAAAATATTCAATGTATCATAGTTAATGAATTACTATAAAAAAAATTATATAGAGTGTTGTTTCAAATCATACCAAAAATAGGCTTCTCATGAATCTGTCACAACGAATTTAGAGGAAACAACCACTAAAGACATTCATGAACTTGAGGGAATGATTGGTCAGCTTGGTTACCGCAATCCAATGAATTTCAATCAAATATTGTATTATCCAGGTGAAAACAATGAATGCTCACAAGTCCGAAGTTTAGAAGAAATTGTGTTGAGCGTTATGCAAAATTCAATTAAGGATGAAGCTGAAGATGATTCGGTACCTTTGAAATCAGTCACAAGAAAGGAAACAATTACAGCATCATCCACTTTTTATAATTTTTTGTTACAATTAGACAATGATACACCGGAACTTTTGAACGCACTCAGAATAGTTAGAGATGAAATTTAACTAGATTTAAATTTCAAGAAAAAACAAAATACTGTAGATTCATATTTTGCTAAATTATCCTAAGTACGTATATCTATATATATTTCGCATATATATTTGAGAAATTATTAATTTATAGAGGTAATAATACAATGTATTTATAAAGGGTTGTTCCAGAAAATTATTATCTTATTAATTTATTAAAATTGATCATTTTTTGAACTGGCCCAAGTCGGAACCAGAAGAAATTATTATTTTAAAGAGTTTATTAATTTATCGAGTATTAATTTATAGAAGTTTTACTGTATGTAAGTAATCAAAATTAAAATTAAAATAAATAAATATGTATAATATATCAATAAATAATTTAACGGATAGAAATTAAAAAAAAAAAAGCAATATCTATTGAAATATTTTGTAACAAAAAATATCTATTTCATTGGGCAAATTATTAGAAGTACCGGTTTTCCATACCAAATGGAGGACATCCTATAAATATTTTGACACATATAACGCAGACATATATATTGTCGCTACCCGTATTATAAGAGATTTTATTATTTTAATTATTACGTAGGGTCACATTAAACGTGTCCAAATGTGAATTAGAGGTCTTCCGAGTGAAATAGAAAACCAGATGCTTAATATAAAAACTCATTTAATTGACCTTATGCAATGCTCTTAATTTTCTCCATTTTTCTACATGTCAAAGTTTATCGCACTCACCGTCAAGAACAGCCACAATTAACACATTGTGGATGGGCAAAGGACAAAGGCATACGTGTTTCAGCTTTGGGTCAATGCATCAACTTTGATAAATCTAGGATCATATCCAGAACCTACTAGGGGTCAAAGAGGTGGGAGCCCTCCCAAAATATTTAGAACTGCCAATAATGACTGGGTTGCTGGGTGATCCAAAAATATCATATCCAGAGCGGGTAAAGAAGTCCTAATCAAATTAATGGTACAACTATTTACCAATATATAATGAGTTGGTTCCTCCTTCCCAAAAACCTTTTGTGATGAACTTCAAGCTCTAATGATTAGATTTTGATAGGGAAATAAAGAAGATAAAAGCATGATTCATTCGCTATGTTGGCCAAATAGGTTTGGCGAATTATGGAAAGACTAGACTTGGTGTGTCTATTAATATTTAAAAACAAATATCTGAAAAATGAGTTCGCCTTCATCATAGGCATATTTTGGTACCTTATCTTAAAATATTAATAGAAAGGGTATCTCGAGAATTGAAAATGTGCAAAGAGTCAAAATACTTTAGAATATGTGGGTCCCCGGGATACTATGTCTAAGACCACTAGTTGCTCATAATCCAACACTGACCCCCTATATATCGTGACTGATTAACAATACTACTCGAACTTGGAATACGGACCAAATTCAAGGTTGCTTCTCTCCGAAGGATGCCAGGGCAACCTTAGGAATCCCCCTTAGAAAAAAACTCAGGCCGTGACAACCTTTTTCGATCTGATTCTCGAGATGGAAGCTATATAGTGAAGTCGGGAAATCGAACAACGATCACCACCAACAAAATCCTTAACAACTTTGATGACTCGTCTAATAGCCCGAACCCGTTTTAGAAATGGCTTTTAAAAAATTCATCTTCCTCCAAAGGTCCTGCATTAAATAACACCTTCCTATCACATGCTACTTGCTATTTATAAAAGGGTTTGTGTATTTTACTCTTTTGAAGGCTGATGAATACGAGTAAAAAAAATTTGATAGAAAATGAAAAATATCAAGATGAATTTTTATTTTAAGTGTCTTTTACCTTTTTTTTTTCTAAGTTGAGTTATTTAGAATTTTTTTTCTAATTTGAGTTATTTACTTTTTTTTTTTTCTAATTTGAGTTATTTATCAACATTAGGGATAAAATTGCACCATTTTAAACGTTGGGGTAAAATTGCACCTAACCCAAAACGTTAGGTGTATTTTTGCACTTTAACCCTAAAAAAAATTATCACTAAACCAAATAAACTCTATATCATATTGTCGTTTAGCTGGAGATCAAAAAGATATATGGATGTGCGAGATTGAATTTGTGTGAAGAGATTTTTCAGATTTAATTTCTATTAAGAGATAAGGAATTTTAATTGTGATTAAACCCCAAACAAAATTATATCAACGAGGATAACCGTGGTTTTGAGAAAAAAAAAGGGTCAATTACATGAATATCATAATTATCTATAAAATTACAACTAAGTCATATCACCAAACTTAATTCTTAATATGTCATTATTTTCTATCTATTATATGATTTTATACCATAATTTAAAAAATTCTAGACTCCAATTCATAAATTATAAACCCTAAAAAATATATTCTAAACTTCTAATTTATAAATTCTAATCCTAAGAATATATTAAAAGTACTGATTTTACTGGTTTAATATAATAATCCAAAATTATGACTTGACATAATTGTAAATTGCTTCTAAAAAATGAATTTCTGTGTAATTTTCCCAAAAAATAATAATAAGAACATGGGCTTGGAATTTAATTAGCATTAAATACGGGTGTGTTTGGCCATAAGTCTGGTTCCTTGTATACCTGATTCATGAGAGAAAATTCTCTGTCGGCCGGTTTTTGTGGTAATTAGTAATAATTAACTAATTAATCATTAATTAATTAATTGGTTGATTGAAAAACTTAATCACTAAGATTTGCTACTATGGATAACTTTCCACTTTATGTGGATTATAGTAGGGAAAATTATAAAATTGGATTAAATGGGAGATTTTTTTTTTCCCATGAAAGATTGGGACGCGATCAGGTGGCTAGACATCCCAACTAGGTTGGCACCCCTAACACACCAAATCAACCCGAAATATTATTAATAAAAAAAAAAGAAAAATTACAAAGGGAGGAAAAGCAAAGAAAAAAGAAGGTTCAAAGCAGAAAAATTAAGGAAAACGAACATGTGCAACATTACAAAGGTCGTCAAAGACAGACGATTGACAAAAATGAGGAGCCGAGTGCCACCAAGTGAGAGCAGAAGCTGATTTTCCAAAGCGGGCAAGTTGATCCGCCGCTTGATTGCCCTCACGATAGATATGAGTGATTCTGCAATTCATATTCGTGAATCTAGTTAAACACTGAAGCCAGTCTTGTCTAATTTTCCAGGGAGCCATGGTAGACTTTCTGTTTAGCAAATCAACCGCATAAGCAGAATCCGATTCAATCCAAAGATTGTGCCACCCCCGTTCCCAGACAGATTCTACTGCAAAAATAATGGCAGTCAGCTCGGCAATGTATGCAAAGGAACTAGAGAGGCTAATAGCATAGCATCCAATAACAAAACCTCGGGATTAAATGGGAGATTCAGTTACATTTTTAATCCATTTACTCAACCTACTACATATCTAAACTATTTTTGTGTGACTTTCCCAAAATACCTTCAATATGTTTGTAATTTTACGGCGCATCGACTTTGCAGATTTCGCGATATGTGAAGTCTGCGAAGATAATGTTTGGTTTAGTTGATGATTTTAATTCGCATATTTCTCAATATGCGAAGTCTGGACGTGTTTTTAACAAAATTCGCGAGGTGGTATATAACAAAAAAGGTCAAAACACAAGGCATTCTAACATTAAAATCATAACATTATCAAAATTTATAACAAGATTGCTACAATAACAACATTAAAATCATAACATTATTAAAAAATTTACAGGATTGCCACAATAAACTCCTAACTAATCATTTTAAAGTCGTGACGAATCTGGATGGAAAATGGATTACGTGAAGTCTGCGAGTGAAAAATCATGAACTTTTCTACTCGCAGACTTCGCGTAATCCGTTTTCGCGAAATAGATCGTCACGTTTCAGGCTCTTTCTCATCGCAAACCTTCCCGAAACCAGATTACGCGAAGTGATTTTTTGGAAAAACGAAGAGAAAACAGTAGATACTTACATTTTTCCCGCCTTTCACCATTAAAATCGTCAATAACAATATGATAAACTAGGGAAAACGATGAAAATAACGTAGAATAACAATTTCTTCGATGGTCACAAGAAGAAAGAAACCAAGAAACGAGCAGGAACAGGAAGATGAAGAACCAAGGCTTCGTTTTCTAGGAATAGGAAGATGAAGAATCAAGAGATGAAGAGAGGAAGAAGAGAAAGACATGGTGATGTAGAGAAATTGTGCAGATTTCGCGAAATATAAAGGAAGAGAGGAAGATCAAAGGTCTGTGAGAGCAACCATTCGTGTAAGGAAGAGAAAGGGAAAGGGGGAAGCTGAAAGGGTGGTGATATTTTGGGAAAGTCACACAAACATAGTCTACATATGCAGTATGTTGAGTAAGTGAGTTAAAAATGTAAATGAGTCTCCCATTTGACCAAATTTTGTAATTTTCCCATTATATTATGGTCAAAGAAAAAGAAAATGAAATTAGTAACTAATTTAGTGTTCGTTTGTTTTCATTTTTTGGAACTGTTTTTTGTCTTTCAATACTAAATAAGAGATAGAAAATGCTTGGTAAAATTCTGAAACTGCTTTTTGCAGAAAAAATAACTAATATTTGCTATCTATCAGCAACAGCAAACACCAAACAGTAAACAAGAACAACCAAAAATCCAATCTCCCCCTTTCCAATTCCTCCAAATTCGATTAGAAACAAGCCGGGTTTGAATATGGCGAAACTCGGTTTAAAAGTTCCCTCAGTTATAGCTTCATGAAGAAGCTCGATTATAGCGTGCATAAACACTATCACGACCAAACTTGGTTAGATTTATTTTTTTAATAATAGTAATATTTTTATAAAGGTAAAAATGTAAAATTATGTAGTATTGTATGAAATTTTAGTTTGTAGGTAAACTACACCCATTGCCGCTTAACGGCCACAAAATAAAATATTCTAATGAACTTTAATTCTTGAATATTTTTACTTTGAGGTCATTTATGTGTTGTTTGGTTAGGAGACCAATGGATTTTTTAGAGAATGAAAGCTACAAAAACTGTGATTTTGTAAAATAAAAAATATTTTTTCATGGTAAATGTCATTATGAACAACTTTAATTCTTTAATATTTTCATTTTGAGGTCGTTAGATGTCATTTTCAAGAGTTAGTTAAAGTTTAGTGGCCGCGGGTGTGACAAAGTGTAAAGTTGAGTCATTTTTATGTTACATTTTAAAGTTCAATGGGAATGGGTATAATTTACCTTATAGAAATTTCAAATGAACATAATTAATGAACATAGTAAAGTTCATAAACAGAATTAATGAATTACTCACGAGTAAATTTTGTAAACTATTAAACGAGATATTCATGAATAGCTCATGAACATGATTTTAAGCTCAAACTCAAACTCGAGCTCGTCAATTTTTTTACGGACTGAGTATTAATAGACTAAAATTCCATTTGATTACAGTAGTAACTTTAATTTTGTTCTAGTGGAATCAAATTGAGGCCCAAATATAATACAAAAGCCCAATTTTGGCTAAAACAAACTTCTTGAATTTGGGTTTTGTATGAAGTTTGATGGGTATCCTACTTGATCCATTGAGAAAATAAAAAGGGAAAATTACACAAAAATTCATCTTTTAAAAACTATTTACAACTATATCAAATCATAATTTTGGTTTATATCAAACTAGTAAAATCAGTACTTTTAATATATTTTAAGAATTAAAATTTATAAATTAGGAGTCTAAAATATATTTTCTAGGGTTTATGATTTATGAATTGGAATCTAGAATTTTTAAATTATAATGTAAAATCATAATATATAGAGAATAATGACGTATTAAAAATTAAGTTTGGTGATATGATTTATTTGTAATTTTGTACTTAATTATGATATTCATGTATTTAACCCAAATAAAAATAGCATCCGAATGTTAAAGGGAAATTTACACAGAAATTCATCTTTTAAAATTATTTATAACTATATCAAATTATAATTTTGGATTATGTCAAACTAGTAAAATCAGTACTTTTAATATATTTTAAAGATTAGAATTTATAAATTAGAAGTCTAGAATATTTTTTTTTAGGGTTTATGATTTATGAATTGGAGTCTATAATTTTTAAATTATAATCTATAATCATAATATATAGAGAATAATGAGATATTAAGAATTAAGTTTGGTAATATAACTTAGTTGTAATTTTTTACTTAATTATGATATTCATGTATTTAACCCAATCTTAAATGATCCCTTAAAATTACAAAATCACGTTTTCGTCTCATTAACTTAACTTGTTTAAATTGTTATGCTCCTGATAATTTATGCTCCAGGCAAAATAATAGATAATAACCCTTTTAATAATAAAAAATTATACGTACAAAAAATTAAAATATATTTAATAAATAATAAATAAAAAATATTATATTATATTAATAATTGTACGGTATATATTGTTACATTCACTAAATATCTTTTTACTTAAATTCAACAAGATGTTTCACAATTTCTTTAAATTAACTCTCAACCTATATTCAGAAAATCAATTGGATCTCTTTTAAATCTAAAATATCAATAATTTGAACCCATTAAATCCTAAACCATAATATTAATCTATACATAATTTTGTTTACTCTATATATAAAAATAGACCTAATAAAAAATTTTGGCCCCTCCAATCTTGGGTCCTAGGCAGTGCACTCCTAACCTAGATCCATACCAGTCCTAACTATACTATTACTAATCTCTTATTTTCATGTGGCGGGATCACACACTCTTTTACCACCAGTAATTTAAGCGAGTTGAAGTGACAGAAAAATCATTTACATAAATTGAGATGGCAAAAAAATCGTTCAAATAGAAAAAAAAAAGTCGTTTCAAGAAAGTTGAAATGACAAAAATGTTGGAAAAGTAGAATACGTATTAAGTTAGAAAAATATTGGTTTAAGATGGAAAAAATTATTGGTCCCGTGTGATTAGTTCCAAGGGGGGGTAGGAACTAATGTAACTTTTTCGCTTAATTATGCTGACTTAATCGATTCTTTAAGTTACTTAACTTAGGTTAGGTCAGCACGGTCGAGAGATGTAAGACAGCTTTAGTCAGATGCTGACTAGAACTGTTTTACTTGTGAGTTGGGAATTAACACTTGAGGTCAGCTTCCAACTCAGCACCAAGATTACTCAGTGTCAACTTTTACAATTTATATCCTGAGCAATTTAATCAAGCAACACATACATATATATTGAGAAAGAGGGTTAGAAATTACTCAGCAAGATTTACCCTGGTTCGGCCTCTCTGCCTACGTCCAGTCCCCAGAATCCCTCCGGGCTTTTTCAATCCAATACTGAGCTCTTTAAAGGTAGAGCACAAACCGTTTACAAGGCAGTTGAATATGCAAAAGTACCTTCCTCTATTCATCTACTCAACTCATACTGGGCGTTATAACCGAACACTCAGATTTTCTACCACTGAGTACTAAAACCGAGTACTCAGCACCACTCTCTCAATTTTACAATTGATACAAACTTGTTCTTTCTGGATTAAGAACACTTTAGATGAATACAAATTCAATCTAGCTTTTACACAGAAATAGAAATTTGGTGTAAGATCTTTTTCTTGTTTGAATGTGCTTTGTATGTATATCTTTTTCTCTTGTATTTTTCGGCAATTAGTCCAAGTGATGGACTTGTCCTTTTATAGTTGATTCTGAAGCTCTAATGATTTGAATTTGGAAGTATCTGTTGGATTCAAATGGATCTATTGCGTCATTCCCTTGGTCAACATTCAGAATTCACAGGCCAATCCTGTCGTCTGAATTCCGCAGGCGTCAGGCTTGTCTTCTTCCTACAGGTTCGTCTTTTAGTGCCAGTTTCGTCTTTTAGCTAACGTACAGTTGACCCATGCATCTCGAAATTGACTCTGTGCGTAATTCCAAAGCTTCTGTTATTGGTGCAGACAGTGGTCGGATCTTGTCTTTTAGCAAACGGATCAATCGCGCTGTCCTGACGAACACTCAGCTTGATTTTATTGACGTTGCTTTTGTTCTTTGTTTCTGAGTCATATTCTTACTCAGCTTCCGTGGTCAGCTTCGTCTGCAAGCTTTAGTTTAAAGGAAGACTTCTCTTCTTTGATACTGAGTTTCATTCTACTCAGCTTCTTCAGTCAGCTTCGTCTTTTTTGTTACTTCTGAAGATGACTCTTCTTCTATAATGCTGAGTTATACTCCACTCATTTTGTGCTATGCTGACTTCGTCCTGTCTTACTTTTTATTTCTGTTTTCACTTATACTTATCTCAACATTGAACAAACATATTAGTACAATTAAATCAAAGCACTTAAATTTAATTGCCTCTTAATCATGGATTAACTTAAATAATTTTGTCAAATCAAAATCATGTGGAAAGGTGTTTCAACAAACTCCCCCATTTTGATGTTGGCAAAATATTTAATTGTGGAACTCAGCATTGAGATTCCCCATGATTGAAATTCTTTTTATGCTTCTGAAGTTACTCCCCCGTAAGGGTTGCATCTATTTGACTTAAATTGACTCTAAACCTTCTAAGATTTAATCGAGTAAAATTAAGACATGCCTAGGTCAAATTTCAGAAGAGTTCAATGCTTGACACATATGTTTACTCAGTTTGATACATAGTTAGTTTAGGTATCAGAGTTATGAAAGGATGTATCAGAGCTAATGTGTACTGAGTATGTTCCTTTTTAATTTCGTTTGTTTGTTCATTTAAGACAGATCAGCACAAAGCACAATAAGTAAGTAAGCATCATATAAGATATGTCAATTTGAATAAAGGATGCATAAATATATATTGGTGGTCAGCATTAACAAAATAGAACACGCCAGATAAAACTACAAGTCAAAAACTAAGACTAGCCAATCTATTTCTTCCTGTTAACTTGAGCTTGGTTAGCTATTCCTTTCCCTTTGGCGTTTCTTTGTTGCTGACTCTGAGTTGCGGAACCAGATGCCTCTCCCATTTTCTGCTGAGTTCCAGCTTGCTTTTCTTTCTCCCCCGTTTTGCCATCATCAGATGAAGGAGGAATAAATGTCTCGCGAAGAACAGCACGAGTCAGTTTTGATGAGTATGCTTGGAGTTGACTCGTACTCCCCCGAAGACCGTCGAAGACTGCCATGCCATCGTCCAGAGTGGAAGCGGGTATCCTAATGGTGGCACTGAGCATACTGAGTAGATACTCTTGAGATTTCCCGATCCAAGTTATAGAGTCAGTCAGCTTGGCATATGATTGATGATACATTTTGAGCAAAGCAGCATCATAGAACTGACGTTGTGCATTGGTATGCCGGACATGTTTAAATGTGGCTTGAGAGTACTGCAGAATCTCATTTGTCTTGACTTGGTCAGTATCCATTTCTTCTTTACTCAAGTTGAGTAGGCGAACAGCTTCACTAATTTGCTCAATGGAACACTGGGAGGAGGAGATTAATTCACGAGCTCCGGTCAGCTTAGAACTTAGCTGGGTAAAGAGTTGATTAACCTCAGCAAAGGTTGCATAGTGTGAGTTCGCAGCTGACAAAGTGTTGAGTTGGCCCTGGATAGATTTCATATGATGGACCATTGTCAGCTGGAGTTCAGCTAGCTTCACTATAGATTCTTGCTTGGGTTGTTGAGATGCGAAGGATGTCATGACACTCATCAAGTCCTTGAGACCCTTGATTTCAGTTAAAAGTTGAGTGACAGAGAAAAGTTGTGTTGGCTCAACATTAGCAGACCCAGCAGCATCGGCATGAGGCTGATGAATATCCTGAAGTAGGGCTTGAGCTGAGTTGATGATTCTTCGTCCAGACTCAGTGGCATGCAAGAAAGCATAGGATTCATCAGTTTATGGTTCAAAGGCCGACATTGGAATAGCACCTTATGGAGGAGGTGTATGGTGCTGTCCAGACTTAGATGTGCCAGCTTGGTCAGCAGTTGGGCTTTTGTTCAGGTCAGCAGTAGGAACTGACTGGTTTTCATTCTGCGTTGAAGGATTTGGAAGAGGTGGATCGACAGAGATATTAACCTGCTCAGCGTCATTCTGAGTTGGAGTAGTTTGTGAAGGTGGAGGCAATTCAGAACTGACTTGAGCAGGATTTTCCTTTGCTAATTCGTTGTCTTGAGCAGCAGGAACTTCGAGCAATTGCTCGGTAGAAACAGGATCTTCAGAAGCTTTGGGATCGGCTGTTCCTCAGCTTGAGAAACAGAGGCTTGCTTTTGCTTAAGTTGGTCTGGAGTTGGCTCAGTGACTGTTGAGAAGAATTGGAACTGGAGTTTGGTGAGGTCAGTTATTGGTTCCCGTAGTGGGGAATCGTCCAGAAGGTCGATGACTGGAGATTTCTGAGCCTTTCGCTTAAGTCGTTTGCCTGTGCTGTCCTTTTTGTTTGGAGGTGAGGGATCAGCTGGAATAGAGTCAAGAGACTCAGAAGAGGAGTTCAGCCCAAGGTCAGCATTGAGATCTTTCACAACTTTGTCTTTTGCTGCTGACTCAGCGTGCTTGTCAGTTGGCTCAGCTTCAACTGACTTATTTTGCTTGGCAGCCACTGTCTCACTTGGCTCAGCATCATCTGTCTTTTCAGCATCAAACTGACCTCCAATATTACCCAGTTCTTCCTCCTGGTCAGTAGGAGTTTTCTCAAGATCAATTTCTTGACTTTTCACAAAGTGTGAGTCTTCAGAGATTACAAAGTCAAGAGGAGGTGGATCAATCGGCTTTAACCCAGAATTTTTCTTCTTCTTTTGCAAAGGTTGCTCAGGGGTTTCCTCACTTTCTTCCTCAGGCTCAACTTACCTTTTTCGTTTCTCTGCTGACTTAGGTTCCTCCTGACCTTGCTCAGCCTCAGCTTTCTTCGCACTTGATACAAACCGAATCTTCTTCGGAGCCGAATTAATGTCTTTAGGAGAAGTTTGGGCAGCTTTCCTCTACTTATCCTGTCTAGTGCGATCAGCAGGTTCCTTGTTTACCACCACTTTCTTACATTTCTTGGTCGGCATAGCTTGTGCTCCTTCCACAGCATTAACTTCTTCCTCATTTTCTTCAATAACCCCCTTTCCGTTCTTAGACTTGAGGGGTTGGTTGTATGCTAACCCGAACAGTAGAGCCGTTGTTATTTCTGTACCCCAAATTTCTATCTCCCCGATAGTGCTCACCTGGTGGTCCTGAAGAATTTTCGTGATGAGGGAGCCCATCCTGAGTTTGCCAGTACTTCGTTGGAAAGCACCGATAAGAAACACGGGCATATTGAGTGGTTGATAGGTCAGCATGTGCCAAATGAAGCACTGCTCGAAGTTCGAAGCTGATGAGGCGGAGTTGACCTTAGGGAATATGAAGTTGGTCAGGATGTAATGAGCCATTTTTTGATTCTGACCCATACACGTGTTGGCTATTTCTCCTTTGTGGTCCTTCGGTTTACAGAACTCAATAGGGTAGTCAAGTTTGGCGTTTGTGGTCCTGAATTCTTTACCTTTGGCCGGCATCTTTAGCAAAGTTGCTAGATAGGATGGAGTAATTGTTATGTTCTTGCCTTTGACACTAGTTACCAGATGGTTAACATTATCCTCGTCAACACAGAGGTTGGTGTAGAATTCCCTTACCAACTGCGGATAGGTATTACCAGGTAGAGAGAAAAGTCCGGACCAACCATTTTTGGAGATCCATTCACATAACGATTGCTCAGCAGTTACAAAACTTGGGGAGAACCACCGGCAGCGAAGGACCTCACAATTATTTACATTATTATAAACCTGAAGAAATACCTTTTCCTTGGGTAGTTTCTTCTTCTTTTGTTTCTTTGACGGAGTGGCCTGGTCAGCTTGGGGATTTTTGCTCGGAGTGGTAGCCTTAGATTGGTCATGCTGACCGTGTCCTTGAGACTCACTCGATGTCTCGTCGTAGTCCTGCTGAGCAGGGGAAGCAGGATTTTCATCGGAGCGGTTGTCGTCGTAACCGGCACCGGAGATATTTTGCGAATCGTCAGACATGATTCCTTGAGAAATTTTGAGAGGTTTTGAGAAGAATTGGGATTCAAAAGAGAGAGAGAGATTGAATGCCAGAAATTTTGAGTGTAAAGAGAGACAAGTGGGAATTTGTCCACTATTTATAGAAATGTCGGGTTGATCTGATACGTTGGAGTGGCGGTTTGACCTCGAGATGATCAATCGACAATTATTCTGGCATTTATGACACAATCGACGCATGTGTTTTCTAATTATTGCGTTTACGTCATCCTAGGTGGCTATTCAATGCGCGTGCTAGCATTTATTATTTTACTAGCTTTACTCAGCATCTAGAATACCAAGCGTTTTTGTCTTTTTGAGTGACCAGTTTTACGTAGAGGAATTATTCATGTGTTTAGTAACTCAGCTTAAAATAATCACTTAGTATGTGTGTCTACTCAGCATAGGGTGATATAATTCATATTTAGCTCAGCATGCAATAGTTACTGATCTAGCACAAATCACTCAGCATGGTAATCACGCAACATTTAATTTAAGCATTCTATTGAAGAGGGTTAGACATACCGATAGCTTCCCTTAGTATGTTGAATTGCTCACGAGCCAGAGGCTTCGTAAAGATATCCGCAAGCTGTTCATCTATTGGTACGTAGGTCAGCTTGATCTCCCCTTTAAGTACATGATCTCTAATGAAGTGATGTCGAATGTTGACATGCTTCATCCTGTTGTGTTGGATTGGATTTTTGGACAAGTCAATAGCACTCTTATTGTCACATTTGACTTCAATTGTGTCAGTTTGTACTCCATAATCCTCTAGCTATTGCTTAATCCATAAGACCTGGGCCACACAGCTTCCAGCAGCAATGTACTCAGCTTCAGTTGTTGACAGGGCCACTGATGATTGCTTCTTGCTGAACCAAGATACTAGACAGCTTCCAAGGAAGTGACACCCTCCTGAAGTACTCTTACGCTCTAGCTTATCTCGTCCATAGTCAGCATCAGTGTATCCAATGAGTGTGAAGTCATTTGTATTTGGATACCATAAACCTGCATTAACTGAGCTCTGCAAATATCTAAAAATTCTTTTTACAGCTATAAGGTGAGATTCCCTAGGGTCAGCTTGATATCTTGCGCAATAACATACTGAGTACTGAATGTCAGGTCTACTAGCAGTAAGATAAAGTAGAGAGTCAATCATACCTCGATATAACTTGCTGTCTATTGACTTACCTTTCTCGTCAGCACAAAGGATAGTATCAGTATCCATTGGGGTAGATATGGGCTTACATTCTTCCATATCGAATTTCTTCAACATTTCTTTGGCATAATTAGAATGACTAATGAATATGCCGTTCTTCCCTTACTTGATTTGTAATCCAAGGAAGAAGTTGAGTTCGCCCATCATAGACATCTCAAACTCAGTTTGCATCTGTTTACTAAATTGCTTGCACATAGACTCATTAGTAGCACCAAAGATAATATCATCTACGTATATTTGTGCCAGCAGGGTATCTTTACCCTTTTTCTTAATGAATAAGGTTGTGTCAGCTTTGCCTCTGACATATTTCCTGGTCAGCAAGAAACTGGTCAACCTCTCGTACCAAGCACGTGGTGCTTGTTTCAGGCCGTACAGGGCCTTCTTGAGTTTATAAACGTGGGCTGGAAATTTTGGATCTTCAAACCCGGGAGGCTGACTAACATATACCTCTTCGTTTATAAATCCATTAAGAAATTCACTCTTAACATCCATTTGATATAATTTGAAGTTCATGAAACTAGCATATGCACATAAAATTCGTATAGCCTCTAACCTAGCAACGGGAGCAAAGGTCTCACCATAGTCAATGCCCTCTTGCTGACTATAGCCTTGGGCTACAAGTCGGGCTTTGTTCCTGACTACATTGCCCTGCTCATCTAGTTTATTTCTAAAGACCCACTTAGTTCCTATGGTCTTTTGATTCCTAGGTTTTGGTACTAAATCCTATACCTCATTTCTCTTAAATTGATCAAGCTCTTCTTGCATAGCGTTGATCCAGAATTCATCGTGCTCAGCATCAGCAAAATTCTTTGGTTCATGGACTGAGACGAATGCAAAATTGCTAAGATATCTCCTGAGTTGATTCCTTGTCATCAGGTTGTTCTCAGTAGCATCAAGAATGGACTTCTCCGAGTGTCCTCATGGAATTTTAATTTCTTTGGGTAATGTTGAGTTGTCAGCAGCATGTGTTTCAACAATCTCTGCAGTTTTAGGCTGGTTAGTAAAGGTAATTTCGGGTTCGCTTTTACCTTTGGTCAGCCCGTGTGATGATGACTCAGCGGCTCCATTTTGGTCAGCGGAAGCTGAGCTTGGGTCATCTTCGGCAGACTGGGTTGTCTTTTCCTACAGGGTCAGTTTCATCGAACTCAACATGTACAGACTCTTCTACAACCTGAGTTCGTTTATTATACACCCTATATGCTTTACTGTTAGTTGAGTACCCTAGAAAGATCACTTCATCAGCTTTAGCATCAAATTTAGCAAGGTTTTCTTTTGTGTTGAGTATAAAACATTTACACCCAAAGGCACGAAAGTAGCCAATGTTGGGCTTTCGTCCTTTCCAAAGTTCATAAGGGGTTTTCTTGAGTATAGGTCTAACTAAAGCCCTATTGAGTATATAGCATGCTGTGTGGACAGCTTCACCCCAGAAATACTTTGGAAGCCTATTTTCGCTCAGCATTGTCCTAGCAATTTCAACTATTATTCTGTTCTTCCTTTCAACAACCCCATTTTGTTGAGGAGTCCTAGGAGCAGAAAAATTATGATCAATGCCACTGACTTCACAGAATTCGTCAAACTGTTGGTTTTTTAATTCTCCGCCATTATCACTTCTAATATGAGCTACTTTTAGGTCTTTGTCAGTTTCAAGCCTTTTGACTAATGTGGAAAACATCTCAAATGTTTCATCCTTGCTACTCAACAAGATGATCTAAGTATACTGAGAGAAATCGTCTACAATGACTAAGGAAAATTTCTTACCATCCAAACTGAGTGGCTGGACAGGTCCGAAAAGGTCCAAATGTAGTAATTCCAATGGACGCTTGGTTGAGACAATGTTTTTATTTTGAAAAGACTTTTTCGTTTGTTTACCTTGCTGACAAGCATTGCATAATTGATCTGTCTCAAATTTAAGTTTAGGTAATCCCTCAACTAATTGCTTTCTTGCTAGTTTGGCAAGGAGGTCCATGCTTACATGACCAAGTCTCCTATACCATAGCCAGGACCTGTCCTCCTTTGACACTAAGCATATATTTTTTGAAAAATTCTTTTCTAAACTCAACATGTAGACATTGTCAACACGAGGGGCAGTTAAAATCAAATCGTTCGTTTTTCCCTCGAGTATCCGACACTCAGTGGTATCAAATACAACCTTTCTACCGCTGTCACACAGCTGAGCTACGCTCAATAGGTTATATTTGAGACCCCTGATTAAGGAGACTGACTCAATAGTAGGGTTACCTCCGATAGTTCCTGAACCTACTATCTTACCCTTCTTGTTGTCTCCAAAGCTTACACTTCCACCTCATTTACATTCAAGTGTGATGAATTGAGTTTCATCACCGGTCATATGCCTCGAGCATGCGCTGTCAATATACCAAAGCTTTGACTTCTCAACGCACCTCAGGCTCACCTGCATTTTGAACTATTCATCTTTAGGTACCCAATTCTTTTTGGGTCCTCGTTTGTTAGCATGAACAGGTGAAACATCATATTTTAATTTGTGACGACATATGTTTATGGTGTGGCCAGCTTTACCACAGAAGTCACAATAGGTTACCCTTTGAGGTTTATTTTGTTTCTGGTCAGCACGATTGTGCTGAGTATGCCAACATACCTTAGTGGTATGCCCTTTCTTTCCGCAGAAGTCACATTGGACATTCCGCCGTGTATACCAACACACATCTCTGGTGTGTCCTCTTTTCCCACAACAGTCACACTGAGTGAACCGCTTATGCTGACCAGTACCTTGATACTCAGCATTGGGATAGAACCCTTTCTTAGCCGATTTACTCAGCTGGTTCTGAATGGTTGTGATGTCCTTTCTCAGCTTCTTTGACTCAGTTTGGACTTCCGAGACAAAACCATGTATGACTTTTAGATTTTCATCTTGCCTGGTGTTGTCTTGGAGAAGATATCGGAGGTCACTCAGTTTGACCTCTTCAATCTCATCACATCGCCTGCTGAGTACCTTTATTTTCTTGTTACACTTTTTAGTCAGTGTGTATAAATCACTCAGGGCATTAACCATTTCATTTCTAAGCACGAGTAAAGATGTTACCTCATTGGAGTGGTCCTCTTGGTCAGTGTCATCTGAGAGGTCAGCTTGCTCAGATCGGTAGTGGTCAGCAGCGTCGTCGGCCATGAAGCATATATTTATTGTCTCATTTGCATCAGCTTCAGATGAGGTTGACTCATCACTGTCACTCCATGTGGCCACCATAGCTTTTCTTCTACCTCTCTTTTCTTTCTTTAAATTTGGACAACTTGATTTAATGTGCCCAGTTTGGTGGCATTCAAAGCACATGACAGGCTTGGAGCTATCCTTTTTGTATTTGTCGCTGGACTCAGCTTTGTACTTATCACTTCTTCTGAATGGCCTTTTGCTGTTCTTGTCATTCTTTCTGAACAGCTTCTTCATTTTTCTTGTGAACATGGCCATTTCCTCATCATCTGATGAGTCAGCTTTTGTTGAGTCAGCTTTCATGACAAGTGATTTTTGCTTCTTGTCTCATGACTTTTCTTTGGCTTCAAAGTTTTTCATAGAGATCTCATGGGTCAGTAGAGATCCGATCAGCTCATCATATTTGTATGTGGTCAAGTCCTGAGCTTCCTCCACAGCTGTTTTCTTAGCTTGCCAGCTTTTGGGTAGACTTTTTAAGATTTTCTTCACCTGCTCTTCTTATGTGAAAATCTTGCCGAGTCGTTTAAGCTCATTTATGATGTTTGTGAACCTTGAGTTCATCTCCGAGATATCTTCATTCTCATTCATCTCGAACAGCTCGTATAATCTCATATGTTGATTCACCTTTGATTCCTTGACCTTGCTTGTACCTTCATAGGTCACTTCCAGCTTCTTCCAAATCTCCTGTGCAGACTCACAACCTGAAATTTTTTTGTACTCTGCAGCATCTAACGCACAGTGAAGCATATTGATAGTCGAAGCATTATTTTGCAATTTTTTAAGGTCATCATCTGACCACTCAGTTTCACTCTTAACAACTTTTTCGTTGTCAACAGTTTTGTAAGGCACATATGGGCCTTGAACTATTGCAAGCCACGCACTCATGTTTGTAGCTTGAACAAAGTTTTTCATCCTGTTTTTCCAAAATGTATAGTTTGATCCGAAAAACAAGGGAGGCCGACTGATTGATAATCCCTCAGAGAGTATCTGTGTTGTTTGGTTTCCAGAAAGGAAGCGAGTGCTGTTCTCAGCCATTTATAGGGATCAGCTCAAGATAGTTTTATCTTTGAGTAGTGAGCTACTTAGCTCTGATACCACTTGTTGGTCCCGTGTGATTAGTTCCAAGCGGGGGTTAGGAACTAATGTAACTTTTTCGCTTATTTATGCTGACTTAATCGATTCTTTAAGTTACTTAACTTAGGTTAGGTTAGCACGGCCGAGAGATGTAAGACAGCTTTAGTCAGATGCAGACTAGAACTGTTTTACTTGTGAGTTAGGAATTAACACTTGAGGTCAGCTTCCAACTCAACACAAAGATTACTCAGTGTCAGCTTTTACAATTTATATCCTGAGCAATTTAATCAAGCAACACATACATATATATCGAAAATGACCCAACTCAAGCAATAAAATCTCAGAAACTCAAACACGCGAGGCGCATCCCAGTCTATGTGGGGCGTGGTTGAGACAACAAGATCTGGATTTGGTCCACATGCAGAAGATTTCTGACGGAATGGGCAAACATGCGGGGCGTACTCCACCATACGCGAGGCGTATCATGGGAAATCTGCAGAAAATCATGTTTCTCCATGCTTGTATCTTATGAATTTACAATTTTGCCCTAGCTTGATGTGTATAAATAGGAGTGACTAGCACTCATTTAAAATCTATCTTTATCTTACATCTTGCACACCTTAGACTTTGTATGCACTTTTTGATTCTTAATATAGTTCTTAGATAGTGTGAGATTTTAGTTTATATAGCAATTCTCTTCCACCTTGAGAGCTTGTTCGTTGATCCCGACATTCCGACAAAGTTCCGTTCCATCTCCGTTCACCAAGCTCGAAAGCTCCACCTCCAAGTCCTAAGAGACGGCCTTGAGTCCGGTTAGCTAGTTCCGAGGGTGGATTCTTCCCTTTTCACTTGCTAATTAGCTTGTACTCTTCCTATGTACTAGACTTGGTTGTATTTCACATTTACATTCTCCATATTTATAATTTATGATTCATAATCTCTTTCTCTATGTTTGTGTTGATGTTTGCTACTTGTTTTGATTCTCGTAATTGATTATTGTGTAGGGGAACGCGATTTCCGACGCCATTCGGGCTAAAAATGAAGCCTCGTCTTCATCCAAACAATGAAGCCTCGTCTTCATCCAAATAATGAAGCCTTGTCTTCATCTAAACAATGAAGCCTCGTCTTCATCCAAATAATGAAGCCTCATCTTCATCCAAGTAATGAAGCCTCGTCTTCATCCAAACAATGAAGCCTCGTCTTCATCAAAATAATGAATCCTCATCTTCATCATAGAAATAACGAAGTATCGCATTCATAAATGCAAAGTAAGAACACTTTAGGAAATGAGTAAAGGCTAAAAAGGCAGGTGCCTAGAGTGCCAAAACCTTCCACAAAATGCGCAAAAGTCCCTAAATGGTTGATCATTCTTACTGATCCCGAAGGGCAGGTCATTCTCCTTAAGATGGCAGAACTGAAGAAAAGAAGTCCCTAAGGCGAATCATAATCTTATGCGGTAGGAACAAATGGTCCCATAAAGGGCGGGTTATTCCCTTTCTAAAGGAAATATAACTCTCAAGAAGCCCCTAGAGGCTAACAATGGATACAGCTGACCACCTATCCATGAAGAAGAAAAAACCCCTAAAAGTGCATCATATCCATATATGATCCCATCTAGGGATGGTCCACGTGGCGTGGCATAATGCTAGAGACTCCTTCATTTTCCTCTTTATTCTCATATTCACCCCTTCATTAGTCCTGCATTAATTATCATTAATTCCACATTAATCATGCATAAATATCTCTTTTAGAAGGAATAATGGTTTGCCATTATTTCTATTAATTTTCCCTTATTCCTTATTCAAGAATAATTTGGGTTATTATCAGAAGCCCCCCCCCCTAAAGGTATAAAAAGCTCTTTAGGGCTGTCTAGATGGTGTTAGGATGCAGAAAAAGTGCATGTTAACACATGGAAAATGTCTCCAGTCAAGGGCATGGTGCACAATGTCATGAATTTGACACAAAAGAAACATGAGGAGTTTAGAAGCAAGATGTTGGATTGCTTTGAACATGATTTGGATGATGTTGATGACACTAGCGTATCCTTAAAACAATTCAAACTTTTGTTTGAAGAAAATGCACATCTACTAGTGCTTAATCAATCTAAAAAAATGGGCTACTAAAATTCATAGCAGTTTCTCACTGGAACTATATCCCACTCCTTTATCAAAGAAAGAGCCAAACAATGCAAACACAAGCTGTGACAAGGAATCAACTCAGGAGATATCTTAGCAATTTTGCATTCGTCTCAGTCCATGAACCAAAGAATTTTGCTGATGCTGAGCACGACGAATTTTGGATCAACGCTATGCAAGAAGAGCTTGATCAATTCAAGAGAAATGAGGTATGGGATTTAGTACCAAAACCTAGGAATCAAAAGACCATAGGAACTAAGTGGGTCTTTAGAAATAAACTAGATGAGCAAGGCAATGTAGTCAGGAACAAAGCCCGACTTGTAGCCCAAGGCTATAGTCAGCAAGAGGGCATTGACTATGGTGAGACCTTTGCTCCCGTTGCTAGGTTAGAGGCTATACGAATTTTATGTGCATATGCTAGTTTCATGAACTTCAAATTATATCAAATGGATGTTAAGAGTGCATTTCTTAATGGATTTATGAACGAAGAGGTATATGTTAGTCAGCCTCCCGGGTTTGAAGATCCAAAATTTCCAGCCCACGTTTATAAACTCAAGAAGGCCCTGTACGGCCTGAAACAAGCACCACGTGCTTGGTACGAGAGGTTGACCAGTTTCTTGCTGACCAGGAAATATGTCAGAGGCAAAGCTGACACAACCTTATTCATTAAGAAAAAGGGTAAAGATACCCTGCTGGCACAAATATACGTAGATGACATTATCTTTGCTGCTACCAATGAGTCTATGTGCAAGCAATTTAGTAAACAGATGCAAACTGAGTTCGAGATGTCTATGATGGGCGAACTCAACTTCTTCCTTGGATTACAAATCAAGCAAGGGAAGAACGGCATATTCATTAGTCAGTCTAAGTATGTCAAAGAAATGTTGAAGAAATTCGATATGGAAGAATGTAAGCCCATATCTACCCCAATGGATACTGATACTATCCTTTGTGTTGACGAGAAAGGTAAGTCAATAGACAGCAAGTTATATCGAGGTATGATTGACTCTCTACTTTATCTTACTGCTAGTAGACCTGACATTCAGTACTCAGTATGTTATTGCGCAAGATATCAAGCTGACCCCAGGGAATCTCACCTTATAGCTGTAAAAAGAATTTTTAGATATTTGCAGAGCTCAGTTAATGCAGGTTTATGGTATCCAAATACAAATGACTTCACACTCATTGGATACACTGATGCTGACTATGGACGAGATAAGCTAGAGTGTAAGAGTACTTCAGGAGGGTGTCACTTCCTTGGAAGCTGTCTAGTATCTTGGTTCAGCAAGAAGCAATCATCAGTGGCCCTGTCAACAACTGAAGCTGAGTACATTGCTGCTGGAAGCTGTGTGGCCCAGGTCTTATGGATTAAGCAATAGCTAGAGGATTATGGAGTACAAACTGACACAATTGAAGTCAAATGTGACAATAAGAGTGCTATTGACTTGTCCAAAAATCCAATCCAACACAACAGGATGAAGCATGTCAACATTCGACATCACTTCATTAAAGATCATGTACTTAAAGGGGAGATCAAGCTGACCTACGTACCAATAGATGAACAGCTTGCGGATATCTTTACGAAGCCTCTGGCTCGTGAGCAATTCAACATACTAAGGGAAGCTATCGGTATGTCTAATCCTCTTCAATAGAATGCTTAAATTAAATGTTGCGTGATTACTATGCTGAGTGATTTGTGCTAGATTAGTAACTATTGCATACTGAGCTAAATATGAATTATATCACCCTATGCTGAGTAGACACACATACTAAGTGATTATTTTAAGCTGAGTTACTAAACACATGAATAATTCCTCTACGTAAAACTGGTCACTCAAAAAGACAAAAACGCTTGGTATTCTAGATGCTGAGTAAAGCTAGTAAAATAATAAATGCTAGCACGCGCATTGAATAGCCACCTAGGATGACGTAAGCGCAATAATTAGAAAACACATGCGTCGATTGTGTCATAATGCCAGAATAATTGTCGATTGATCATCTCGAGGTCAAACCGCCACTCCAACGTATCAGATCAACCCGACATTTCTATAAATAGTGGACAAATTCCCACTTGTCTCTCTTTACACTCAAAATTTCTGGCATTCAATCTCTCTCTCTCTTTTGAATCCCAATTCTTCTCAAAACCTCTCAAAATTTCTCAAGGAATCATGTCTGACGATTCACAAAATATCGCCGGTGCCGGTTACGACGACAACCGCTCCGATGAAAATCCTACTTCCCCTGCTCAGCGGGACTACGACGAGACATCGAGTGAGTCTACCACTTCGAGCAAAAATCCCCAAGCTGACCAGGCCACTCCGTCAAAGAAACAAAAGAAGAAGAAACTACCCAAGGAAAAGGTATTTCTTCAGGTTTATAATAATGTAAAGAATTGTGAGGTCCTTCGCTACCGGTGGTTCTCCCCAAGTTTTGTAACTGCTGAGCAACCGTTCTGTGAATGGATCTCCAAAAATGGCTGGTCCGGACTTTTCTCTCTACCTGGTAATACCTATCCGCAGTTGGTAAGGGAATTCTACACCAACCTCTGTGTTGACGAGGATAATGTTAACCATCTGGTAACTAGTGTCAAAGGCAAGAACATAACAATTCCTCCATCCTATCTAGCAACTTTGCTAAAGATGCCGGCCAAAGGTAAAGAATTCAGGACCACAAACGCCAAACTTGACTACCCTGTTGAGTTCTGTAAACCGAAGGACCACAAAGGAGAAATAGCCAGCACGTGTATGGGTCAGAATCAAAAAATGGCTCATTACATCCTGACCAACTTCATATTCCCTAAGGTCAACTTCGCCTCATCAGCTTCGAACTTCAAGCAGTGCTTCATTTGGCACATGCTGACCTATCAACCACTCAATATGCCCGTGTTTCTTATCGGTGCTTTCCAACGAAGTACTGGCAAACTCAGGATGGGCTCCCTCATCACGAAAATTCTCCAGGACCACCAGGTGAGCACTGTCGGGGAGATAGAAATTTGGGGTACAGAAATAACATCGGCTCTACTGTTCGGGTTAGCATACAACCAACCCCTCAAGTCTAAGAAAGGAAAGAGGGGTTATTGAAGAAAATGAGGAAGAAGTTAATGCTGTGGAAGGAGCATAAGCTATGCCGACCAAGAAAGGCAAGAAAGTGGTGGTGAACATAGAACCTGCTGATCGCACTAGACAGGATAAGAAGAGGAAAGCTGCCCAAACTTCTCCTAAAGACATTAATTCGGCTCCGAAGAAGATTCGGTTTGTATCAAGTGCGAAGAAAGCTGATGCTGAGCAAGGTCAGGAGGAACCTAAGTCAGCAGAGAAACGAAAAAGGCAAGTTGAGCCTGAGGAAGAAAGTGAGGAAACCCCTGAGCAACCTTTGCAAAAGAAGAAGAAAAATTCTGGGTTAAAGCCGATTGATGCACCTCCTCTTGACTTCGTAATCTCTAAAGACTCACACTTTGTGAGAAGTCAATAAATTGATCTTGAGAAAACTCCTACTGACCAGGAGGAAGAACTGGGTAATATTGGAGGTCAGTTTGATGCTGAAAAGACAAATGATGCTGAGCCAAGTGAGACAGTGGCTGCCAAGCAAAAGAAGTCAGTTGAAGCTGAGCCAACTGACAAGCACGCTGAGTCAGCAGCAAAAGACAAAGCTGTGAGAGATCTCAATGCTGACCTTGGGCTGAACTCCTCTTCTGAGTCTCTTGACTCTATTCTAGCTGATCCCTCACCGCCAAACAAAAAGGACAGCACAGGCAAATGACTTAAGCGAAAGGCTCAGAAATCTCCAGTCATCGACCTTCTGGACGATTCCCCACTACGAAACCAATAACTGGCTCACCAAACTCCAGTTCCAATTCTTCTCAACGGTCACTGAGCCAACTCCAGACCAACTTAAGCAAAAGCAAGCCTCTGTTTCTCAAGCTGAGGAACAAGCCGATCCCAAAGCTCCTGAAGATCCTGTTTCTGCCAAGCAAGTGCTCGAAGTTCCTGCTGCTCAAGACAACGAGTTAGCAAAGGAAAATCCTGCTCAAGTCAGTTCTGAATTGCCTCCACCTTCACAAACTACTCCAACTCAGAATGACGCTGAGCAGGTCAATATCTCTGCCGATCCACCTCTTCCAAATCCTTCAACGCAGAATGAAAACCAGTCAGTTCCTGCTGCTGACCTGAACAAAAGCCCAACTACTGACCAAGCTGGCACATCTAAGTCTGGACAACACCAAACACCTCCTCCATCAGGTGTTATTCCAATGTCGGCCTCTGAACCATAAACTGATGAATCCTATGCTTTCTTGCATGCCACTGAGTCTGGACGAAGAATCATCGACTCAGCTCAAGCCCTACTTCAGGATATTCATCAGTCTCATACCGATGCTGCTGGGTCTGCTAATGTTGAGCCAACACAACTTTCCTCTGTCACTCAACTTTTAACTGAAATCAAGGGTCTCAAGGACTTGATGAGTGTCATGACATCCTTCGCATCTCAACAACCCAAGCAAGAATCTATAGTGAAGCTGGCTGAACTCCAGCTGACAATGGTCCATCATATGAATTCTATCCAGGGCCAACTCAACACTTTGTCAGCTGCGAACTCACACTATGCAACCTCTGCTGAGGTTAATCAACTCTTTACCCAGCTAAGTTCTGAGCTGACCGGAGCTCGTGAATTAATCTCCTCCTCCTCCCAGTGTTCCATTGAGCAAATTAGTGAAGTTGTTCGCCTACTCAACTTGAGTAAAGAAGAAATGGATACTGACCAAGTCAAGACAAATGAGATTCTGCAGTAATCTCAAGCCACATTTAAACATGTCCGGCATACCAATGCACAACGTCAGTTCTATGATACTGCTTTGCTCAAAATGTATCATCAATCACATGCCAAGCTGACTGACTCTATAACTTGGATCGGGAAATCTCAAGAGTATCTACTCAGTATGCTCAGTGCCACCATTAGGATACCCGCTTCCACTATGGACGATGGCATGACAGTCTTCGATGGTCTTCGGGAGAGTACGAGTCAACTCCAAGCGTACTCATCAAAACTGACTCGTGCTGTTCTTCGCGAGACATTTATTCCTCCTTCATCTGATGATGGCAAAACGGGGGAGAAAGCAGAAAATGGTAGAGGCATCTGGTTCCGCAACTCAGAGTCAGCAACAAAGAAACGCCAAAGGGAAAGGAATAGCTAACCAAGCTCAAGTTAACAAGAAGAAATAGATTGGCTAGTCTTAGTTTTTGACTTGTAGTTTTATCTGGCGTGTTCTATTTTGTTAATGTTGACCACCTATATATATTTATACATCCTTTATTCAAATTGACATATCTTATGTGATGCTTACTTACTTATTGTGCTTTGTGCTGATCTGTCTTAAATGAACAAACAAACGAAATTAAAAAGGAACATACTCAGTACACATTAGCTCTGATACATCCTTTCATAACTCTGATACCTAAACTAACTATGTATCAAACTGAGTAAACATATGTGTCAAGCATTGAACTCTTCTGAAAGCTGACCTAGGCATGTCTTAATTTTACTCGATTAAATCTTAGAAGGTTTAGAGTCAATTTAAGTCAAATAGATGCAACCCTTACGGGGGAGTAACTTCAGAAGCATAAAAAGAATTTCAATCATGGGGAATCTCAATGCCGAGTTCCACAATTAAATATTTTACCAACATCAAAATGGGGGAGTTTGTTGAAACACCTTTCCACATGATTTTGATTTGACAAAATTATTTAAGTTAATCCATGATTAAGAGGCAATTAAATTTAAGTGCTTTGATTTAATTGTACTAATATGTTTGTTCAATGTTGAGTATAAGTATAAGTGAAAACAGAAATAAAAAGTAAGACAGGACGAAGTCAGCATAGCACAAGATGAGTGGAGTATAACTCAGCATTATAGAAGAAGAGTCATCTTCAGAAGTAACAAGAAAGACGAAGCTGACTGAAGAAGCTGAGTAGAATGCAACTCAATATCAAAGAAGAGAAGTCTTCCTCTAAACTAAAGCTTGCAGACGAAGCTGACCACGGAAGCTGAGTAAGAATATGACTCAGAAACAAAGAACAAAAGCAACGTCAACAAAATCAAGCTGAGTGTTCGTCAGGACAGCGCGATTGATTCGTTTGCTAAAAGACAAGATCCGACAACTGTCTGCACCAATAACAGAAGCTTTGGAATTACACACAGAGTTAATTTCGAGATGCATGTGTCAACTCAGCAGCATCAAGAATGGACTTCTTCGAGTGTCCTCTTGGAATTTTAATTTCTTTGGGTAATGTTGAGTTGTCAGCAGCAGGTGTTTCAACAATCTCTGCAGTTTTAGGCTGGTCAGTAAAGGTAATTTTGGGTTCGCTTTTACCTTTGGTCAGCCCGTGTGATGATGACTCAGCGGCTCCATTTTGGTCAGCGGAAGCTGAGCTTGGGTCATCTTCGGCAGACTGAGTTGTCTTTCCTACAGGGTCAGTTTCGTCGAACTCAACATGTACAGACCTGAGTTCGTTTATTATACACCCTATATGCTTTACTGTTAGTTGAGTACCCTAGAAAGATCGCTTCATCAGCTTTAGCATCAAATTTAGCAAGGTTTTCTTTTGTGTTGAGTATAAAACATTTACACACAAAGGCACGAAAGTAGCCGATGTTGGGCTTTCGTCCTTTCCAAAGTTTATAAGGGGTTTTCTTGAGTATAGGTCTAACTAAAGCCCTATTGAGTATATAGCATGTTGTGTGGATAGCTTCACCCCAGAAATACTTTGGAAGCCTATTTTCGCTCAGCATTGTCCTAGCAATTTCAACTATTGTTCTGTTCTTCCTTTCAACAACCCCATTTTGTTGAGGAGTCCTAGGAGCAGAAAAATTATGATCAATGCCACTGACTTCACAGAATTCGTCAAACTGTTGGTTTTTGAATTCTCCGCCATTATCACTTCTAATATGAGCTACTTTTAGGTCTTTGTCAGTTTCAAGCCTTTTGACTAATGTGGAAAACATCTCAAATGTTTCATCCTTGCTACTCAGCAAGATGATCCAAGTATACTGAGAGAAATCGTCTACAATGACTAAGGAAAATTTCTTACAGTCCAAGCTGAGTGGCTGGACAGGTCCGAAAAGGTCCAAATGTAGTAATTCCAATGGACGATTGGTTGAGACAATGTTTTTATTTTGAAAAGACTTTTTCGTTTGTTTACCTTGCTGACAAGCATTACATAATTGATCTTTCTCAAATTTAAGTTTAGGTAATCCCTCAACTAATTGCTTTCTTGCTAGTTTGGCAAGGAGGTCCATGCTTACATGACCAAGTCTCCTATGCCATAGCCAGGAGTTGTCCTCCTTTGACACTAAGCATATATTTTTTGAAAAATTCTTTTCTAAACTCAACATGTAGACATTGTCAACACGAGGGGCAGTTAAAATCAAATCGTTCGTTTTTCCCTCGAGTATCCGACACTCAGTGGTATCAAATACAACCTTTCTACCGTTGTCACACAGCTGAGCTACGCTCAATAGGTTATATTTGAGACCCCTGATTAAGGAGACTGACTCAATAGTAGGGTTACCTCCGATAGTTCTTGAACCTACTATCTTACCCTTCTTGTTGTCTCCAAAGCTTACACTTCCACCTCGTTTATGTTCAAGTGTGATGAATTGAGTTTCATCACCGGTCATATGCCTCGAGCATGCGCTGTCAATATACCAAAGCTTTGACTTCTCCACGCACCTCAGGCTCACCTGCATTTTGAACTATTCATCTTTAGGTACCCAATTCTTTTTGGGTCCTCGTTTGTTAGCATGAACAGGTGAAACATCATATTTTAATTTGTGACGACATATGTTTATGGTGTGGCCAGCTTTACCACAGAAGTCACAATAGGTTACCCTTTGAGGTTTATTTTGTTTCTGGTCAGCACGATTGTGCTGAGTATGCCAACATACCTTAGTGGTATGCCCTTTCTTTCCGTAGAAGTCACATTGGACATTCCGCCGAGTATACCAACACACATCGCTGGTGTGTCCTCTTTTCCCACAACAGTCACACTGAGTGAACCATTTATGCTGACCAGTACATTGATACTCAGCATTGGGATAGCACCCTTTCTTAGCCGATTTACTCAGCTGGTTCTGAATGGTTGTGATGTCCTTTCTCAGCTTTTTTGACTCAGTTTGGACTTCCGAGACAAAACCATACATGACTTTTAGATTTTCATCTTGCCTGGTGTTGTCTTGGAGAAGATATCGGAGGTCACTCAGTTTGACCTCTTCAATCTCATCACATTGCCTGCTGAGTGCCTTTATTTTCTTGTTACACTTTTTAGTCAGTGTGTATAAATCACTCACGGCACTAACCATTTCATTTCTAAGCACGAGTAAAGATGTTACCTCATTAGAGTGGTCCTCTTGGTCAGTGTCATCTGAGAGGTCAGCTTGCTCAGATCGGCAGTGGTCAGCAGCGTCGTCGACCATGAAGCATATATTTGCTGTCTCATTTGCATCAGCTTTAGATGAGGTTGACTCATCACTGTCACTCCATGTGGCCACCATAGTTTTTCTGCTAGCTCTCTTTTCTTTCTTCAAATTTGGACAGCTTGATTTAATGTGCCCAGTTTGGTGGCATTCAAAGCACGTGACAGGCTTGGAGCTGTCCTTTTTGTATTTGTCGCTGGACTCAGCTTTGTACTTATCACTTCTTCTAAATGGCCTTTTGTTGTTCTTGTCATTCTTTCTGAACAGCTTCTTCATTTTTCTTGTGAACATGGCCATTTCCTCATCATCTGACGAGTCAACTTCTGTTGAGTCAGCTTTCATGACAAGTGATTTTTGCTTCTTGTCTCATGACTTTTCTTTGGCTTCAAAGTTTTTCATAGAGATCTCATGGGTCAGCAGAGATCCGATCAGCTCATCATATTTGTATGTGGTCAAGTCCTGAGCTTCCTCCACAGCTGTTTTCTTAGCTTGCCAGCTTTTGGGCAGACTTCTTAAGATTTTCTTCACATGCTCTTCTTCTGTGAAAATCTTGCCGAGTCGTTTAAGCTCATTTATGATGTTTGTGAACCTTGAGTTCATCTCCGAGATGTCTTCATTCTCATTCATCTCGAACAGCTCGTATAATCTCATATGTTGATTCACCTTTGATTCCTTGACCTTGCTTGTACCTTCATAGGTCACTTCCAGCTTCTTCCAGATCTCCTGTGCAGACTCACAACCTGAAATTTTGTTGTACTCTGCAGCATCTAACGCACAGTGAAGCATATTGATAGCCGAAGCATTATTTTGCAATTTTTTAAGGTCATTCTCTGACCACTCAGTTTCACTCTTAACAACTTTTTCATTGTCAACAGTTTTGTAAGGCACATATGGGCCTTGAACTATTGCAAGCCACACACTCATGTTTGTAGCTTGAACAAAGTTTTTTATCCTGTTTTTCCAAAATGTATAGTTTGATCTAAAAAACAAGGGAGGCCGACTGATTGATAATCCCTCAGGGAGTATCTGTGTTGTTTGGTTTTCAGGAAGGAAGCGAGTGCTGTTCTCAACCATTTATAGGGACCAGCTCAAGATAGTTTTATCTTTGAGTAGTGAGCTACTTAGCTCTGATACCACTTGTTGGTCCCGTGTGATTAGTTCCAAGGGGGGAGGGGTTAGGAACTAATGTAACTTTTTCGCTAAATTATGCTGACTTAATCGATTATTTAAGTTACTTAACTTAGGTTAGGTCAGCACGGCCGAGAGATGTAAGACAGCTTTAGTCAGATGCTGACTAGAACTGTTTTACTTGTGAGTTGGGAATTAACACTTGAGGTCAGCCTCCAACTCAACACCAAGATTACTCAGTGTCGGCTTTTACAATTTATATCCTGAGCAATTTAATCAAGCAACACATACATATATATTGAGAAAGAGGGTTAGAAATTACTCAGCAAGATTTATCCTGGTTCGGCCTCTCTGCCTACGTCTAGTCCCCAGAATCCCTCCGGGCTTTTTCAATCCAATACTGAGCTCTTTAAAGGTAGAGCACAAACCGTTTACAAGGCAGTTGAATATGCAAGAGTACCTTCCTCTATTCGTCTACTCAACTCCTACTGAGCGCTATAACCGAACACTCAGATTTTCTACCACTGAGTACTAAAACCGAGTACTCAGCACCACTCTCTCAATTTTACAATTGATACAAACTTGTTCTTTCTGGATTAAGAACACTTTAGATGAATACAAATTCAATCTAGCTTTTACACAGAAATAGAAATTTGGTGTAAGATCTTTTTCTTGTTTGAATGTGTTTTGTATGTATATCTTTTTCTCTTGTATTTTTCGGCAATTAGTCCAAGTGATGGACTTGTCCTTTTATAGTTGATTCTGAAGCTCTAATGATTTGAATTTGGAAGTATCCGTTGGATTCAAACGGATCTATTGCATCATTCCCTTGGTCAGCATTTAGAATTCGCAGGCCAATCCTGTCGTCTGAATTCCACAGGCGTCAGACTTGTCTTCTTCCTACATGTTCGTCTTTTAGTGCCAGTTTCGTCTTTTAGCTAACGGACAGTTGACCCATGCATCTCGAAATTGACTCTGTGCGTAATTCCAAAGCTTTTGTTATTGGTGCAGACAGTTGTCAGATCTTGTCTTTTAGCAAACGGATCAATCGTGCTGTCCTGACGAACACTCAACTTGATTTTATTGATGTTGCTTTTGTTCTTTGTTTATGAGTCATATTTTTACTCAGCTTCCGTGGTCAGCTTCGTCTGCAAGCTTTAGTTTAGAGGAAGACTTCTCTTCTTTGATACTGAGTTGCGTTCTACTCAGCTTCTTCAGTCAGCTTCGTCTTTCTTGTTACTTCTGAAGATGACTCTTCTTCTATAATGCTGAGTTATACTCCACTCATCTTGTGCTATGCTGACTTCGTCCTGTCTTACTTTTTATTTCTGTTTTCACTTATACTTATACTCAACATTGAACAAACATATTAGTACAATTAAATCAAAGCACTTAAATTTAATTGCCTCTTAATCATGTATTAACTTAAATAATTTTGTCAAATCAAAATCATGTGGAAAAGTGTTTCAACAAAAATGATATAAAATATTATTTTAAATTATAACGTCGTAGAAATAACATAACTCGCTACTCAAGTAATAATATATCAGTAATTAAATTGACTCTGGGCAGTTGAGTTCAAACTGGTCCCGATCCATTGTAAAAAAATTCGTTACATAAAAGGTTTTCTACTTTCATTTTCTAATTTTTTTTTTCTTAGACCCTTAGTTTCAAGGCCATGATAATAGTGTTTTGACTATGATATAATAAGTAGACCTCATTTAAGATGGCAAAGATAATTAGCTAAAACAATAAATTCAAACCATGTTAGGTAGGACCAATCTTTTGAATGATTGATGTGTATATGGTTAGACTTTATTAATTAGGATTCAATTTTTTTTTTTCTTTTTTTTTTTTGAGCAGAATTAGGATTCAATTTTTAATTGCATTTTTTACGGGTATTTTATATATATAATATCAAAAAAGAAATTTGATGATTTCCTTTCTAAAATATTTTTATTAATTTTTTCTTATTAAAGGTCAGGGAGTAGGGGTGAGCAGAACCGAACCGAAAATCCAAAGACCGAAAAAACTGGACCGAAAAAACCGAACCAAACCGGACCAAATTATATTTTGGTTTGGTTCGGTCCTAATTTTTAAGCTAGTTTGGTTTTCGGTCCTAATTTCTTTTTGCCATCGTTATGGATGAACTAACAAGTTCACTTCAAGATGGTATACCATTGTGCATGCTGTTTGCAGATGATATTGTGTTGGTTGATGAGACGAAAGAAGGAGTGGAGAGGAAGTTGGAACTATGGAGACAAACTCTAGAATCTAGAGGCTTTAAGTTGAGCCGAATTAAGACAGAATATTTGGAGTGTAAGTTTAGCGGCCATAGGAGTAGGGAGACAGGGACAATCACCCTAGATGAGAGAGTTGTTCAGGCCTCAGATTGCTTCCGGTATTTAGGATCTATTATCCAAACGGATGGAGAAGTAGATGAAGATGTTGCTCATAAGATTAAAGCTGGTTGGTCGAAATGGAAGAGTGCTACGGGTTTCCTTTGTGACCCCGACATGCCTAATAGATTGAAGGGGAAATTCTACCGGACGGTAATTAGACCAGCATTGTTATATGGTACGGAGTGTTGGGCAGTGAAACACTGCCACACCCATAAGATGTCGGTGGCGGAGATGCGTATGTTGAGATGGATGTGTGGTCATACGAGAAAGGATCGGGTGAGTAATGAAATAATTAGGACAAAAGTAGGGGTCGCATCTATTGAGAATAAAATGAGAGAAAACCGACTAAGCTGGTTTGGCCATGTGAGACGTAGAGCGCTTGATGCGTCGGTTAGGAGAACCGAAGAGTGGCAAAGGAATGTAGTGGTGAGGGGTAGGGGAAGACCTAAGCAAACTTGGAGGAGGGTGATCGAGAGTGATATGAGTTTACTGGGAATTGAGGAAAATATAGTAGTGGATAGGACGGAGTGGAGGGAGCGAATTTGTGTTGCAGACACGACTTGATTTCACGGTTTTATATGATGGTTCATGTTAGCCGACCCCGAATCATTTCGGGGCTAAGGCTTTGTTGTTGTTGTTGTTGTTGTTGGTTTTCGTCCGGTTTGGTTTGGTCCGTCCAAAACCGAACAAAACCAAACCGAAATACAATATATACTACTCTTAATTTTAAGGTTTTAAATTAATTAACTAATAATATATAGAAAAGGAAAAACAATTAAACATGTTTTTTCTCTCTTAACTGATTATATATACAAAAGAAAAACTAATTATATGATTATTTTCTTTATATAATTGTTTAGTTAACGAATATACAAGTAGTTATAGGTCTCTAGTGTTTTGTTTGGTCCAAACATGAACCAAACCGGACCGAACTGAAATAATTCGGTTCGGTCCAGACCAAACCGAATTATAATTTGGTTTGGTTTGATCCTAAAAAATAGAGGTAATTTGATTCGGTTCAATTCGATTTGGTTTGGTTTTTGGACCGAACCGGACCATGCTCACCCCCTACCAGGGAGATAAGCAATTGAATATCTCAACTATATTGACACCACTGGAACAGACCATGCAACCGACCTAAATATTATTAAAAAGAAAAAAAAAACAAAGGAACCGAAAAAAAAAGTTAAGCAATTCTAAATTGTTTAGTTGAGCAAAAATCTATGGCTGTAGATATTAAGCCACGTCCGAAAAATCTAAAGGGATGATACTATTAACGACAACGATGTGATTGGAGTCGAAAGCAACTAATCTGAGAATCAAGCTACTCGGCGCGATCGAAGTTCGAAGATGAAAGAGTCGTCACCCACGAATGGAAAATGATCACCGGATTCCTTACGGGAGACTGGTTGGGTTCGGAAAATTAGATAGGATACGAGAAGGTTAGCTAAAAAGTAAAAAGATAATAATAAATTATTATTTGATGAAGAAACCGTATTCATCAAAATGAAAATACAGTTTCATGATGGTTGGAGCCAACCATCATCAAATTTTCTTCTTAACATCAATTTGATGTTGGGTTGGAGATGGTCAAGAGAGATAATTTTCCACTTGTTATCACATGAACTCCATTAAGGGCGAGTGTTGGCGCAACGGTAAACGTTGTTGCCGTGTGACCAAGAGGTCACGGGTTCGAGTTTTAAGAGTGACCTCTTACCAAATAAATTAGCAGGGGAAGGCATGCCCTCAGTACACCTAGTGGTGGGACCCTTCCCGGACCCTCGTTCAGCGGGGATGCATAGTGCACTGGACACCCTTTTTATCGCATGAACTCCGTTGTCTTCATTTTTTTTTTTGTAAAGTGATGCTGATTTTGGTGACATAGTGTCAATATCTCTTTTATTTTGCAAAGAAGCATTCAGACCACAAGACTTTTTTTATATCCGCACATTAGAGAGTCACATAAATTATCAGAGAAAATCCAAAACATCATGTGACAGTGAATTCTGAATCCGTCGTGACATTTAACAACAATAGTAGAAATCGAATCCATGTAAATATGCCATAAGAATTTTTTTTTTTTTTTTTTTTTTTTACCGTTAAGCCCTTCCTCGTAGACTTAATTAATGATAGGTGTTTTATAATTATTTATGCACATAATATACGTTGTATCTTGCTATTGTACTTGCATTCACATGATAATGAACAGAAGCACAGCAAACATGTACATATATAATATGTCTTATTAACCTAGGAATAGTATGGTATGGTATGGGCAAACCTGACAAAATAAATCATCGGATTTCACAAACCATCATTTCTAGCATCGTAACTTTTTTATTCCTTAAATTTCTCTTCTTATTTTATTTGGTACTACTATTATTTAATCTTACACTGAATTTACAGCTTATTAAAAAAAAGTCTTTAATATGTTTGTCTTTCTTACTGTTTGCTGTTTGTTATTGGAGAAGACTGTTTAAAAAAAAAACAGTGATTTTATTCTTTTGTAAAATGGCACTTTCCAAGTGTAAAAAGCAAATATGAGTTCCCTAACCAAACACCTAAAACTCTTCCTTTATTCCTGGAGAATATGTATTTTATTCTCTCATATTCTATTCCTAAGAAATATTTATTCTATTGAAATACGGTATAAAAATACCTATAACATTTACAGACATGAGCAATTTTACCTTTAACGTCTAAAATAGTGCAATTTTACCCCTAACGTTGGCAGTCAAGAGCAATTTTACCCCTAAAATTGGCAAGTTGAATCAATTTCATGCATTATTATAAAACACAGATATTTTGTTCCTTATTTTACACCTATCGCACCTAAATTGATTCTAAAAAAAATCATATATTTTGTGATTTAATAATAGAATTGGAAATTAATATTTTTAAATTCAGTGAAATATTTGATTTTTTGTTCAACTCCTACAAAATACAGTATATTTTTAAAACTTTTTCTTAAAATTTTCATGTTTAATTATATATTTGTGATCTATTACTAATGAGTGATAATGATACATATGTGAAATGTATATAATAAGATTCATGATCGAAAAGCAATTTGATGAATAATTTCTCCGATTGACCAAATTTGTCAACGTTAGAGATAAAATTGTTTTTGACTTCCAATTTTAAGGATAAAATTATACTATTTACTATTTAAAAATGTTAGAAGTAAAATTACTCCTAAATGTAAAATTACTCCTAAATATAAACGTTAAGTGTATTTTTACATTTTATCTCAATTTTATTCCTTTCCGTGAACCAAACCGAAGCTGAAGTTATCAGGTGTTCCATTTGTGTACAGTTTTCTCTAAAAAGTAATAAAGTTGTGTGTCAGGGGCAGCTGTAGCAAGGCAGAAAGGGTTGGCCTTTGGGAATTATTTACATTATCTTTGTCATCTGTTTGTTCATGTACATATATATATACTTTTTAATATATAGTTATAATGGTACAACATCATATAATATAATGATCATAATAATATATATGTAAAAATGTTACAGAAAATGCAGGTCAGAGCAATCTTGATTGATGAGCCGTCTTAGGTTAGGATAACAGAACTCCCAGAAAATGCTGCAGTTTGCAGTTTCAAAGAACATGGCCTATTTATTCTACCCTATCTTTTTACTCATCTTTTCGTATTATGATGTCACTGATAGTAGTCCCGAATACTGGATTGCTCGCTAGACCGCTGATTTTATTCGTGGTGTATAATTTTTTTTCTAAATCGGTGTGTAATAGAAAAATTTTGAATTTAGAGAGAGTCTAATAGGTGAAAAAATGCAAAACAAATTAGAAATTTAGAAATAAAGAGAGTCTAACACGTCCAAAAAACTTGAAATTTTGGATTTAAAGAGGACTTAACGGGACATGGGCCAATTTTAGGTACTAATATAGCACCCGAGCTAAATTTCTTAAAAACAGAGGGGCCGGAATCATCACAACCTTTAATTTTATGGAGACAGAGGGCCGAAACTACTCGTGGTCATGGTGGTTCCAGCAGCCGGAGGGGCTCGGACCCCCCCTCCCCCGGTCTCCGCCCCTGACTGATAGTATTTATCTGTTTTCTTATATATAATCGTATATCAAATAAACAGTTAAATATGTCATCGTAATTGTTAACGATAGATAAATATATTCTTATTTGAATGATAAGCTTATTTGACATAATTTTGTTAGTTTAGTCATCATACAATTAAGGGTATATTTATTTGTCGTTAATAATTATGATGATATATTTGGCTGTTTATTTGATATATGTGGGATGACAGGTGAGATGGAGGTAATGTGGAGGCATTTTTTTTATGTCATTTGAAAAAATATGAGTATATATGTGTGTTTCTTTCGGTAGTGTTGACATGGACCCTGAATATCAAATGAATTTGGTCATTTACTGTTAGATTCAGACGGATTAAATCTAAGCATTAAGATTCTTTGAATCTTCACCCTATGATTTTAATCAGTCTACATCTAACGGTGAATGACCAAATTCATTTAGTCATCAAGGACCATGTAAACAATACTGGTGTTTCTTATTGCTAATACAATCTAAAATAATTCATGTTATAATCGTGATAAGCTAATTATATTAGTGTCGGTTTCTTATTGTGTTTTTTGGTAACATGTAATTTTTGTTATATATTTATGTTGATTGTAATAGTTTGTTTTGGCTTCCTACCTCATTTGCCCTCTGAAATTGTCTAAAAAGTTTGTTTGGTTCCCTGAATTTTAAAATATCTTGATAGCCTCCTCAACTTGCATAAAATGTTTAGTTAACCCTCTGAACTTGCATAAAATGTAATCAATTAATCACTCCGTTGTAAAAAAAAAAAAGTAGATGCATGCAGAGTATGTGTTGCAGGCCCCTTAAAATGTTATTAAATAATTCACATAATAGAATTTCTTACTTACAATTTTTTTTAAAACGCGTGTAATATTTTCTTTCGCATATAACTTACTTTTTTTTGCAACCCAGTGATTAATTGATTACATTTTACGCAAGTTCAGATATTAAAAACGAAGATCTTTTAGTTTGACACTATAAAAATGACTGTTAACGACTTCAAAATAGAAAATTATAAAAATTAAAGTTGTTTAGTACCATATTTATTATGGAACCAAATTTTTTATTTTTCAAAATCTATCATTTTAAGAGCTTTCTCTCACTAAAACATTCATTTTATCTCTCCTCAACAAACAACACTTAAATGATCTCAAAATTAAAAGGTTGAAGAATTAAAGTTGCTAAAAATATCGTCAAGTATTTTTCAATTTTGAGGTTCTTAATGCTCATTTTAATTTTATTATCTTTGTTTTTAAGTAAAACAAAAAACCCCAGCCATCTTCTTGACAAAACGAAAAGTACAATCACTTTTTAGATAAAAAATTTTAAGTACTAGTTTGACAATACCTAAAAACACATTGTTTTTTTTTTTTTACTTTACCCTTAATAGTGTGAGAAAGCATGGAGCATATTAATCAATCTTAAACTTGCTCAAAAAATAAACGGGTCTTAATAGACCTAAATGAAGTTGAGCTAAAATCAAATTTTATTATCCAAATCCAACCCAAGAGTTACAGGTTTGGACGGAACGAATGAGTATCCAAGCTCGTAGACAGATCTAACCGCATTAAAAATAAAATGTAAATGAATTTTGTGATTCGCGCACGATCCATCAACTTGTTAAAATTATACGGATTATTACGAATTACACTCACCTAAACTTTTTTAAAGAAGGAAAAAAAAAGGCAGAATTGTTGGATAAAAATGCAAGGCACGTGATGATAGAGTTCGGGACCTATATAGTATGATGGTGAGAAAGCTCTACCTGCACAGATTAAGACACGCTATTTTAGTAAGTAGTCACGTGAATTTCATACATGAATGTCATATTCACACTAAAATACTACAAAAATATCACTTTCATTTTTAGGGTATGTTTGGTTTATTTACTGTTTGCTTTTTAATTCGGTTATAAAATGATAAATATAAGGTGTCAAACTAAATACTTAAAGCTCTTATTTTTAAAGTGAAAAGACAAACAGAAAATAAAAAATGAGAAACCAAACACCCTTTTAATTTTTCTTTGTAATTTAAGGGTGATTTGAATAATAAAACCCGCACCTCAAATCGTTTAAGTTTTAGATTTTGAGTATGTAATAAATTTGAAGTGAAAAATATCTATATAAATAGAAAAAAAAACAATTTTATTCATAATGTTATATATAAACAAATAGTACAATTGTGGATTTAATATTTAAATTACATTAGTTTTAGATATTATTAACAAAACTATTTTTCCAATCATAAATTTCGTTATATTATTTCACATTTGTACGGAGGTATATGTTATGTTTATTTTGTTTTTGACAAAGTAAGAGCATCTCTAAGAGATTCTTATTTCACTTCTTAAAAATAATATAAATAATTGACTCTTAGTGATTTAAGAATGACTAAGACATATCATCTCCAACAATACTCTTTGTATTCACTCATTATTTATTATTTTATTATTAAAATTATAATTGTTGTTATATTTACCAATAGTGTGAGGAGAGAGGCTCCTCAATAATAAAATATTAATAAAAAATGAATTAAGAGGCACTAAGAGGTGGAGAGAAGCTCTCTATTAATAGAGAGGATGGATAGGCTCTTATGGGGCATTTGGTATTCTATTGGGATAGAGATAGTGATAAAGGTTGAGATATGGATAAGGATAAATGATTGGGATAAGGATAAAAATATGATAGTCGTGAATTATTATTCATTGTTTGGTACGTGGGATATGGATAGGGATAAAATAATACATTTTACTATTTTAACCCTATTTAAACTACATAATATTAATTTGAAGGATAAGATGGACTTTTCCATCCTATTAGTGAGACGGGTGAGGGATAAGCTTTTTATCCCTCAAATCCTGGGTATAGGATTTGAGGGATAAGAAGCTTATCCCTCACCCGTCTCACTCTTCTATCTCCCAAACAAACACGGGATAACTTATCTCGTATTTTTTATCCCTATCCCACTTCCTATATCCATTCTAACAAACACCCCGTTAGTAATTTGAGGAGGCACTAAGAGACTGTTGGAGTTGATTTTTTCATTCTTCCTCCTTAATTTTGCTATATTTTCCTGGGGATTTAGTTGATATATATCTTGATGACATAGAAGAACCTAATAAAAAAAGAGAAGAGAGGAGAAGAGAACATGTGTGGTCTAGAGTTTTAGGGGTCCACTTATACATTGCCAAATCCATTGCTTGGTCGACAAGGGGACACGTGCACAACACCCATTCTCATTGTCTAACAACCGGACACGCTTCAATACTAAGGGATAAGGAAAAGAAAAAAAAAGTAACACTTAAAAAAAGTTTTTTTGGGTAAAAAAAAATTTAGGTAAGAGTATCACTTACAGATGTCGATTAGGGTTTACTATTTTAAACTAAATTTACACTGTTTTAAAATAATCATCCAATTTTAATTTGTGTAAGTAAAATCATTCAATTTTAAATTTTTATTTTAATTAGATTATGTTATCGATTTCAATAGTTAAAAAATATTTAAATAAAAACATAGATGACACGTTAATATGAATCAGCTCAAATTTTAATCGAATCGAAACGAAATGTGATAATCACATATCGGTTAATTTTACAAAAAAAAAAAACAATATTTTTTTCTATAAAAATAACCGACACGTGATATCTATTGGACAAAATTAAATAAAATTATATAATTAATTTAAATACCAACAAACAGCTCATTTCATGAACAGTCGGGTCCGTCGTGAATAGTCGTGTTCGTACATGAATAGTCGTGTCTGTCTGTGTATAGTCATGTTCATTCGTGAATAAACATATCTTTTCGAGTTTTATTTATATAGAATTGATTGTCAAATTCACAGACTGTTAGAAAAAATATTCTCAAGAATTTCTTCCGCTCTTTAACTGTCCACAGTGTTTTTGTTTTCTTGCTCCGGTGATAATGAATTTACACACAGTTTGAGTTTTCTTGCGTAATCTGTTGTATCATGGGAGACGGTCGTCAATAGCGACGAAATCGTTTTAAGGAGACTGCTAATACATATCTTAAATTTGTCTAACTTTGTTCTTTTGATTTCTATTTATTGTTTATATATATTTTTTGTGTTTGTTTTGTTTTTTGGTTAATCACATCTAACAATATCAAGAATGCAGATACGAGAATGTCATGTGTCGTTTCAATCAGAGATTTGAGTTAACTCATATTGGCGACGTATGTCATTATTCTGATGCTTTTTAATTATTGAAATCCTCAGAGTAGTCTAATTGAGACAAAACTCAAAGTTGATTGCTTTTATTGAGATAAATTAAAATTGAGTGTTAGACGAATTCCGCAAGTGCACGGTTTCGCTTGTAGTAATAAAAGATATCGATCCCAGAGGAAAAGCTATTGACTATTAAGGAGAACTATTTTATTAATTCGTTTATTTTGTTTATAGAAAAATGATTAAGTTGTAAATGGTTTGTTGCAAGTAAATATAAAATCTAAATTAGATTTCTACGATTTATTTTCTTGCATAGCTCGGTGTACATTAAGGGTTTTATTGATTATAAACCCTGTTAATACTTCTCAATCTTCTGTAGTTATATCAAATAGCACGGATTTAATCCAATCTCTCGATCCATGATTAAATAATTTAAGTGTTTTTAGATAGATAAGTCTAATTCCTCGACCTACCGTAGTAAATTAGAATTAAGGATTAAAAACGGAATAAGTAAACAATATGATACAATTATTTTTTTATGAACTGAATCTCTTCCAATTTCATAAAATGATAACTATTCTTATGTTTTACTTATATGGATTTTTCTAGAACATTCATAAAGCAATAATTGCATTTGATTGATTGGATTTTGATAAACAAGTATTGACAGTGTTGGTCATATGTCAAAAGTAAATAATACATGGAATAAAGACTGTAACAAATGAAAGTACAAAGGCTGTGAATCGTTTTACTGTCTCTATAGGGTTGCCAAGCCTCAAGTTCGTCTTCTTCTATTGTATCTTCTTCTTTGTATCTCGAGGAAGTTTATCTCTCGATCTTGCTTCTTTTTGTGCTTGGAACTAAATCCTTAGAAATATTTGAATCTTGATAACTTTAGTATATCTCTAAATGTCTTCTGTAAATTTCTGTAATTATCAATCTATATGTTGAATGGAGAGGAAGATTCTTCTTTATAGTTGATGAAAGATTATGTCTTTTGATATAATATCCTTTCATCTAGGTGTGATGAACAGAAATAGCCAATGGCGAAGAGAAATGTTGATCTAGACAAAGGGAGATGCTTCAGTCATGAAAAATCATGTCTTTTTGCTGGAGAAATGTCTGCCACGATTGAGACAGGGATGTCATGTTCGTGACAAAGAAAAAACTACAAAGGTGGTGGAAATTGTCTGTCATGATCGCGACAGATGTTTTTGCCCTCGGGGGTGAATTTAAAGGCATGTCACGAACGTGACGATTGATTTTGCCCAAATTCATGCTTCTTTTCTTGTCGTTTGCTCGTTTCTTGCTGATATTTCTTTGTATTGAGTTGTCACCCGTATTTAACCTATTTTTATTCAAATCACAAACAACCACGTGAAATCTTTCCAAAACATTAGATAAACTAAGCTAAATGCATGAATAAAAATGTGAAGATGCATACAATAATATGTAAACTTCGGACTACTCATTGAGTGACCATTTTGAGACAATCATATAAGTTCAGTGACCAATGATACATTTAACCCGTCCCGATAGCCTCCTTAACTTGCTTAAAATGTTCATGTAACCCTCTCAACTTGCTTAAAATATTCCTAACCCTCTCAACTTGTTTAAGATATAGTCAATTAATCACTTGGTTACAAAGAAGTAATTAGCTACATGCGGAAAGACATTGAGTACACACCTTGGAATTTTATTAATAATTCACGAGATAATTAAAACATATTAAAAAGAAAATTCTTACTTACTCAATTGTAAATCTTGTTCTCTCTAATATTAGAACTTCATATCCCGACCTTGGTAGTTTGACTTTTCAAGACGCGTGCAACACACCTTCAACATGTATCTTACTTCTTTGCAAGTGAGTGGTTAATTAACTACATTTTAAAAAAGTTGAATAGGCTATTGACATATCAGGGCCAACCCTGGGCATAGGCTCGGGGTGCGCTGGCCTAGGGCCCAAGGCTGGAGGGGGCCCAAAAAAATTTAGCCTTTATATGTATGTATGGAATTTATTTATTTTTTAGTATAAATAGTGATAAAATTATATAGAATGGCCTATTTCTTTCCGAAACCCAATTGAAAAAGAATTAAAAAGCCTATTTTATTATGTATAAATTTTTTATTATTAAAGGGGCCCTTATTACTTATTTTCATGGTTTTGAGAAACGGACCGGACCGGTCGGTTCAATCCGGTTCGACTGGAACCGGTCATCATTTCGGGCCGAAGGTGGTTCGGTTTTTAAATGCTTGCAAACCGGCCAGAACCATCTAACCCGGTCGGTTGAACCGTGACCCGTCTGAACCGGTCGTGGTTAACCGGGCTGGTCGGGTTACATTTTAACCTCAATAAAAAAAATTACTTTTCTAGGGATTCGAACATAGGACCTTTGAATAAGAAATGACTACTTAACCACTAGACCACTTATTAACTTGTTATATATAATCATTATAAAAAGTAAATATTTAAAATATTATTTATTATTATTATCACATTGTTATATATAATCATTATAAAAAGAGTTAATCACAGTACATCCCACCATCAGATGCCATAAAAAAATTTTAACCTTGGGTGCGGCCTGAACACTCCACACTAACTGCTATTGAAAATTATGATGTATTTGAGAGAAAGAGTTAGCTGCAAGGTGATATCTGCTCCTTACCGTATATTCACCAGACTTCTCCAGCAACCAGCTTGAAGAATCTGCACCTGACCTGTTCCGTCGTGGAATGGAATAAATTAGCGCTCTATCCCGGGCGTTGAAGGAAGAATCAATCTGTTCCCATATCCAATTCCCATTCGTGTCGAGGAGGTTACAAACCAAATCTGAGCTTCCAATCGGAATAGGGGAACTCGTTTGAAAAAGAGATGTAATATTCGGTAGCCAGGGGTTGTTCCATATCGAAGTAGATCGTCTGTCACCAATTTTGTTGATTAGCCCCTCCTTTAACAGTTCCCTCCCCGCCAATATACCTCGCCAAGTGAGTGACGGATTGTGTCCTATCGGTGCTTGAAGAAAATGAGTGTTAGGGCTAGCAGGGCTAGGTTGAACTAGTGTAGATTCCTGAACCCGAGTCTGCCCCTCGATTTTGGGCAGCATAAGTCTTACCACCTCTTCCAATGAATCCCAGACCCTACCCCATCCATAAAAGAAGACCACCAGAACTTATTGAGGAATTTGTGGATGTCATCACAAAGAGTAATTGGAATTTCAAAGATGCTCATTATGAAGGTTGGAATCGCCTGGAGAACTGCTTTTATCAATACCTCATTGCCTGAATGAGAGAGAGATTTCTCTTTCCAGTTATTCACCCTGGCCCATATACGATCTTTAATGAAGCTGAAACAGCTGCTCTTGCTCCTACCAACTGACGTTGGTGCTCCTAGGTAACTGCCGAGATCGTCCACCTCTGTAACCTGAAGCTCTTGGCACACCTCAGCCCTACAGTTGGCCTTAGTGTTTTTGCTAAATAAGATGGCTAATTTCTGGAAGTTACATTGACCGGATGCTCTCTTATAATTCTTCAGACAAAGCTGTAGCACTGCTGCCTCCTTTAGTGAGGCTCGAAAAAAGAGTAGACAGTCGTCTGCAAAGAAAAGGTGGGAGATACTGAGAGCATTACTTGCCACTTGGACTGCATGGATATTCCTCATTCGTTCCTGAGCAGTTATTGCAGAGGAAAGCCCTTCCGCACAGATGAGAAACAAGAATGGTGATAGGGGGTCCCCTTGTCTTAAGCTTCTGGTTGGAATAATTGACCCCAGTTCCTTGCCGTCATGCGAGATATAATAGGAGACGGTTGTTACACACATCATTAGCCAGTTTATCCAAGTAGGATGCATATTTAGGACTGATAACATGTTCTTGAGGAATCCCCGCTAATGCGATCATATGCCTTGCTCATATCCAGTTTCAGAGCCCCAATCCCCCGAGAACCTTGTCTCATACTGTGCAGTTTATGAATAGCTTCGTAAGCCAAAAGGATGTTGTCTATTATGAGTCTTCCTGTCAGAAAAGCACTTTGATGATTAGAGATAACCGACGGGAGAACTTGTTTAAGTCTAGAGGCCAGCATCTTGGAGACTATTTTGAATAGAACATTGCAGAGCACAATAGGGCGGGTATATGTCACTAGCTCGACGTTTGGTTTCTTTGGGACCAGCATAATTAACGTCTCGTTAAGTTGAGGTGGTAGTGAATTTGAGTGCAAATTATTTAGGCAGGCACAACTGATGTCGTTTCCAATGATGTCCCAAAACCTCTGATAAAATGCTGGATTTATCCCGTCTAGTCCCGGGCTTTTATCCAGATGCATTGAGAAATAGGCAGCTTTGACATCTTCCTCCTGAAAAGGCTGCATGAGAATATCGTTTGTCTCCTGTCGAAACCTGCTTCTCACTGTTGATAGGATATTGTTATCATCGTTGCCTTGGCTGGTGAAGATGTTAGTAAAATAGTTCACCAGGATATCCTCAAGACTTGTCTCCCACCCACACCAGTCCCCTTGCGAATTCCTGAGTTCCTTGAAACTGTTAAATTTCTTTCTGGCTGAGGCATGCTCATGAAAATAGCGAGTATTGTTGTCCCCGTCCTTCAGCCAAAAAAGCTTGGCTCTTTGTCGCCAAAAGGTGTCTTGCTGCTGTAGTAATTTGACGTATAGTTCTGAAGCCTTTTGAAATTGATTAGAGTCGAATACATCAACACTGTTCCTGTAGACCTTCATCTGTCTTCGTGCTTCCACAATGGACGCCTTAAAATTGCTATCCAGATTCAAACTCCACTGCTGTAGCGCAACTGTACAATTCCGCAGCTTTATACTAACAGTTGATGGTGTTTGTACCTCCCACACGTCCCGTATTACCTCCGAACAGTCTGCCTCATGGAGCCACGAGTTCTCGAACCTGAACCTCATGATGCATGGTGCTTTTTGCCAGATTTTAAGTTCCAAGAATAGAGTTGAATGGTCTAATGTTGTCGTAATAATATTGCTCAACTTGGAACTATTGAAAGATGATCTCCACTCGCTATTCACGAGCGTGTGGTCCAAACATTCTTGAATCCCTGCATCTGTATCGGGGATAGATTACAATCGGTTAACACCTTCCAAAAACCTTCAATTATCCAGTTAGGGTGAGGTCGACCGTCCCTCTTTTCTGAATAGTTCAACAAGTCGTTGAAATCTCCAATGCAACACCAAGGCGAATTATTGCCAGCTGACAAAGATCTAAGGTAATTCCAAGATTCCCTCCTCCTGTGTTTTTCTAGGCACCCATAAAAATCTGTAAGATACCACGATGGAAGATTCGGGATAGAAACTAACCCATTGATGAAGTGAAGTGAAGTGATGATGATAGAATGTTAATGTTCACATGGGTTTTCCACATAAGTGCTAAACCTCCCCCATGACCTTGAACTTCAACTACAAAGCAATCTGTGAAACCGAGCCTCTTGCCAATATTAATAACTTTTTGCTTATTGATCATTAATTCCATAAGAAAGATGATCACGAACTTGTGGACCTGGATGAGGTCCTTCAGAACGTTAACTATCCGTGGATTGCCCATCCCACGACAGTTCCAGCTTAAGAGACTCATGATACCGGGCGGTTCCAGTGACCAGAACCCGCCTCTGAACCGTTTAGCGACCAGATAGTCGATTCATTCAGCATGTTGGTGTCTTCCTCCATTCTGGGACGTTTTGGATCGATAATGAAGCCCGTGCTGTCCACCATATCGAGTCCCCAGATTCTTTAGCCTTTATGTGGGGCTTTAGGCCCTGTCTGCTATTGTTGCGGCCCCTTCCTAGCTGTTCTATTTTCCGGATGTGGCTCATATGAGTAGGATGGTGAGATGTTCTGGTAATCGGCCTATCTTGGACTTGGTGATGAGTGTCCTCTTCAGCAAATTCCCCTGGGTCCCGAAGCCATTGTACCCCTATGTTTTGTCCTGGTCGTCTTATTGTAGCACGTAGGAAGGTACCAAATTGTCTGTCAGTTGGGATGTTGCGATTGTCGAATAGGGAATTACAGAACTTGTCGGCGTGCCCTATAATTCCACAGTAAAAACAAAAACTGGGCAACCGTTCGTACTTGAAGTTTATCCAAATCCAGTCTCCGGTGTTGCGTCGAACCTTTTGACCCCTGCAATAGGAAGACGAATATCTAGTGATACTTTGATCCTCAGGTAATTCCTCCTTAACCCAGTAAAGTTTTTCGGGTCGGAACCGATATACGATCCAATGTAATCTCCCAAAATTTTACAAACAGGTTCAGTTTGGAAGCTGTTGAGCGATTTCCACAAGTACACGGTATACGTTTGTAGTAATAAAAGATATCGAACCCACAGGGAACGCTTTTTAACGAAAACTTATTTTGAATCGTTTAGATTTACTTTTAAGGTTTATGAAATGGAAAATCGTTTTAATTGGATTTGGTTTTGAAACTGCTAGAATAAGAATTAGACTAGAATATGTCGAATGTTAGAAATCACTTCTGATTTAAGGGTGAATTTGCAAAACAGAAACGTTTAGTTCTTTAGAAAAGTAAACAAATGTATTCATTTGCATTAAGCAAAGAAAAAAACTTTAAACTTTGTATAAATTATAAAAATGTAATAACGTAAATTCCTCTAATTAAAAGGCTTTGAACTGTAGACAATCCTCCTACGGTCGGGTTAGATTGCTACTTTAACCAAATTAATACTTTTATCCAAGATATCAATTCGCCTAAGTGTTCAACAAAGTTTCCTTGTAAAGATTTTGATTTTAACTACATTTTAATGAAAATACCATAACTCACTACGGATCATTTACCATAAGTGCTACATAAAAATCTATCGAATAGAATGAACTTTATTAGATGAAGTATAAATTTGATACAAGTTTACAGAGAACAAGAAGCATGGAAGCTTTTGACGACTTTCAATCGAACGGGTTGTCAATCCTTTCCTTGAACCTCGTTAGAGTTTGTCAGACTCCGGGGCGAATCCTCTACTAAATCTTCTCGCTGAATCTTCGGAATAGAGACTGGTCTATCTACTACCAAAATGTAAACTAATATGAACAAATCTAAATGCTACTGTGTTTGTAATTATTTAATAAACAATGTGTGTACATAATATTGCTTTTTACAGAATCGAACTTCTAATTCTGAATCACTTGACTCAGAATTTCTGCATTAATTCTATACTAATATTCTCTTCAATTTTCTATATATCTTCAACTCTGAAATCAACTCTTTATTTATAGATGTTGAAGAGTCGGGTTTAAGGGACGTGTCTGCTACGAAGAGGCGTTCTTATCCAATCAAACGGACACGTTTCTTTGTGAACGAATGTGTACGTATAGCTCTTTCAGGATTTCTGATCTTACCGAGAATATAAATTCTCGGCCGAGAATGGGGAAGTGATTTTTTGGTCTTCGGAACAAAGGAAGGAGGTGACTGGCGACGCGTGTCGCGACCGAGAATGGAGGATTCTCGGTCGCGACACAGAGTGATTTCCTCCGTCTCTAACTTCGTTCTCGTCCTCGTTTCGGTGCGTTTGATTTCCATCGTTTTTTACTCCTTTTGTAGGGGTTTTCTTCCGTCTTTAACCTCTTTTCGTTCTTATTTGGATTTTACCAAATATTTAGGTACTTTGCAAGAAAGAAACATATTCGGAAGTAAAAGTACGTTAAACGGGTATAAATAGTACGAATTCGTAGCAAAACTGATGTAAATACTAATGATATTTTAGGTATATTTTGGGCTTAACAGAAGCCTATAGGGAGACCAGATAATTGTACCCAAATAATCAACTGGTGTAAGTTGCAAGTGGCTGCCTGTTCCTGAAGCCCTAATCTTTTAACAATGAGTACATTCTGGTTGAAAGTCCAAGGGTCGTTGTCCAAGACTCGAAGCACATCTAGCTCATGAAAAAACTAGAACAAAAATCGACCTTCAACCCCCACCTCTGTTACTGTAACACCTTTAACCGGTTTCCATATGGAGGTTAGCATATTACGCATACTGTCAAAGTGAATGGCTTTGCTGGTCTGAAACTGTCCGATGATAAATAGGGATGGTTTTGTTGCCGCTGGGAGTAAGACATCGTCGTCGAGAGTTATTCCATAAAAGCTATTGTCGTTTATACATAGCCTCGCATAATCATCGATTATGTTTTTCCCTTTATCCATTGCTGTCCGGATTGGAGGAATAAGGTTTTGGAAGTAGGATTCGTGCGATTGGAATGGTGGATACACAGTGTGGCGGTGCAGTTTGCCCTAGGTTATGAACGCCGAGATACGACCACTTCAGAAGAAGAGACGAGAAACACTTCAGAAGAAGTGACCTTTTTCGAAAATATCAAATTAAGAGCTTATGTATCGATTTAAAGTAAGGACTTAATCAATAAAAATTAAATTAATGGGTTCGAATCACATCCGGATCTGGTGGAGATTTTTCTTTCTTCTTTAATGTAACCGCATTGCGCAAATTTTAAAAAAAACTATGCATTTTAAAAATTATGAATTGGATATAATATAAGATGCAGGTAAGTGTGAACAAATTATAATTGCAATTAAGTCAATGTGTCTTCTATGGTTATTTTGTTTTTGATAAAATACCATTACTTGGTGTGTTTTCAATATTGGATGGTGGAGTATAAAATTAATCCAATGGTGAAAACACACAAAGTAAGGCTTACTTTGTAAAAAAGAAAGTAAGCATAGCCTAACCCATTAATAAGTCAATTGGTTTACAGTTAACAACAATTACTAAAATAACCATTACATGTGTATGTTATAATATTGAATCATCGTTTTATTCTAAAATCATCAATTGTGGCTATTTAATATAGACTGTAATAATTTTTGTGTTGGTTCAAAATAAGTTTAGGGAAAAAGGTCTAAAACTGTTCAACCGAATGATTTTCGATGAGACCTCAATTGATGATTTTTTATTTAGAATGAGGACTCAATAGATGATTTTTTTTGTTAGTTCAAGGACTCGATTGATGATTTTGATAGTTTAAAGTTCTAATTGATTTTGAAGTCTTAGTTTAGGAAGCCAAATGGATATTATCCCTATAATAAATTGTTATTGTTAAAATATATATAAAAAATAAATTTAAATTAATATAAAAATTATGTAGATAAAAGTATTGATGGTTCTTTACGGGTACCCACCCAGGCCCGTTAAAGCCCGTCTCTTTTTTGGACGGGCTTGAGATTTATAAAAATAGTATGGACTGGTCCACCCCGGTTCGTCTATTGATATTAATCATAAAATTTATATATTTATATATTAATATTTATTTTTAAGTATAAATTCAATTTTTTATTATTAAAAACTATATATATATTTAGGTGGGCTTATATGGGCTGAGATTGAGATTTGATTTTTGAGCCCGAGTCCAGCCTAGCCAGAGCCCTAGCCCACATAAATTAACAGCAGGCTGGGCTGGGTTGGGCTCAATATTTTTATACAAAAGCTTGCTGGACACGATCCGACCCCGGCCCATGAAGAGGTCTACCTTTAAGGGATGGGTAATGAACTCAAATTTATCAATTAAATATATAACAGATATAAGCTTACTTCTTGTAGCACAAATCTGTTTATTTGCAGTGGAAGAAACGAATTGCGACTCCATATCACCGATCGAGATGAAAGTTTCACCAAAGGAGTACGAACAAAGAACGCACACCGAGACTCTAGGGGATGACGATTTTGTGTGAGAGAGGATAGAATTCTTACTTGATTGAACAGTTAATTGCTTATCTTTCTATATTTTCAGTATCATTTGTTTAGTCTCTTATAGTTATCTATTAATAACTAGGCAAAACCCTAATCCCTAACCCATACAGGTGGACTTAATGGATCGGGTTGGGACCAAAGCCTGTTCGATCCATTAAGTCCTACAAGTATTACATAAAATGCTCGAGAAAACAATCCAAATAATAAAAAGTTTTTCTTTTTTTAGTCTAACTATATAAAGGTTGTGAAAAACGCTAGACGCTAGTCGGAAAGCTCTAATGGATTAATTGGATTTGCATTTTTATATCTTTTACTTGCTAATCAACGAATTGTTATATAAATTCAATTAAAATATGTATTATACTATCTAAAATTAATAATATAAAATTATTTAATATAGAAAGATACACATATTTATAACATATATGTTTAAAAATATGTGAACAACAACATTTCAACAACAATATCATTGAAACAACTTAAAAGTCAATTATAATAAAGTAAAAAATAAATTCACAATATTTTTTTTTTGTTCATCGTCATTTAGGCGGCGCCTAGGCAGTCCAGGCGGCGTCGGCTAAAAATCACCTAAAGGCTAAAAAAACGTCTAAAGGGACTAATCGGAGAAAATCATGGCAGCTTCTCGATTTCGAGCGCCTAGACAGTCAAGACGGCCTTGGTTTTGAACATCATGTAGATTATCCGGATTCAACCCAAATATATCCTTTTCGGAAGGTTTAACCCCCTTATCAAGTATTTTAAGTCCAGTTGCATTTCCATCAACATGATTCGAACTCTGGTTGAATGATGAAGTTGGTCGAATATTTTAACTATCTGAACCACGTATTTGGTGGTATAAAAACTCTTTTCAAACTTCATAAACAAACACCCCTGAGTCATTAATTTCAATATCTATAGTAATAGTAGCCCATTAACGTAACTTGGCTTAATACATTCGGTAACTTCCTGAATTTGATTTAAAAAGTCGACCGACTCCCTAAATTTGCTTAAAATGATATATAAACTACCTTAATTTATTAAAAACTTAATTTTAACCCTCTAAACTTGCTTACAAGAATCAATTGCCTTCTTAAATTTCCTTAAAGTAATATACATTTCATTTTTTTTTTATCTAAAACGAATCGTGTTCTCCGTATGAACTTAGAAAATTAATCATGTTATTTTAAACAAGTTTACATTTTGTACATTCAATTGCCAATCAACGTTTTCTTATTAAGTTTGGAGGCTCCTAATGTTTTGAGTATATACATTAAACATGTGGATATTTAATAGCTTCAAGTTGTTTAAACTAGTTCAAGTTTTAGTATACGCAGATAGTTTTAATTAACAGAAGATCCATCTAAAAGGTGTCTGATGAATAATCAGATAAACTATATAAAAATGAAATATATCTTATTTCAAACTCAATGTATGTTAGTAACCTATAAAATTTAAAATGATTAGATGCTATGATATTTTATTTTTCCCCAAATTATATATTTATTTAATATTAGATAGACAAAAATAGTATATACCCATTAAATAGTTAGGTTCATCCATCCCATTTATGTACCTATCATAATCTATTTAATTTGGATTATTATTTGATAGAGAATTTCTTGTTCCTCTTTGTAGAAGCAAGGAATCAAATCAATTTCACTTGTCACCAATCAACACATACAACAAAACCTATTACTACTTACTAATCTAATTAATTAACTAATTTAATATTTAATTCAACTTAACTAACTAATTAATTAATTAAACATATATTAGTTTAAATTATATTGTATTATTATTTAACTTTACTTTATTATATATATTATAAAATCCTTGTGGGTCCTTTCCTAATCTTTCCCTATCCAAATATATAAAGTTGGTGATTTGGGTGTCCCCTCAATTTTTATTTTAAGAGAAATTGAAATGATCAAATTCCAATTATGCCCCTAATACTTTGACATCAAAGTTGTCATTTGGGAAGGACAATTATGTCATTATTGCATAGTTATATGCTTTAATTAAAGCAATTAGGAATTTTTTAGTTGTGAGATTATAGATCATTTTCTTTGGGAACTAATCATGAATTTCATGAGTCTTTATCAACTATAGGTTGTTTCATATTATATTAACTTTATCCTAACTTTTATTATTATTATTAAAGAAATGTTGGGTTTTAATTAATTTGCATAATGTTATGTGTCTGTTTTGATTGAACTTTTTATATAGTTCATTTTTATTGTTTTCACACCAATTTAGGAAGGGATTTAGGGGTGCTTGAGTATTGGAGATATCGAAGAATTCCATAAAATATGTATATATATATATATAGTTTATTTTTGTGTGTTAAAACGTCAAAAAATAAAATAAAATAAAATTGAGCACCCATGAATCGACAAAGAGCACTTCAAACTTCCGTATATATGAATCCTAAGATACGTCACTGCTCCAATAATTAGATATAAAGTGTGTGGTTAGAATTGAAAAATAAATACTTAAAGTTATGTGATAAGTGTATAAATACCCATAACGTTGGAAGTTAAAAGTAATTTTATTCCTAACACTTAAAATTGTGCAATTTTACTCATAGCATTGACAAGTTATGTCAATTTAAAAAATAATTCATCAATTTGTGTATTTTCAGTCATAAATCTTGTCATCTCCACTGTATACATATATCATTTTATCACTCATCAGTAACAGATCATAAACACACATACACACGTGAAAAAAAATTATATTGTGCGAGTTGGACAAAAAATTCTAAATATTTTTTTGAATTTAAAAACATTAATCCCCAATTCTATTATAAATTGTAAAAACATAAAAAAAAAATTAGAACCAATTAATATGCAACTGATGCAGAATACAAGAACTAATATAAGTGTTTTTCAATAGTATCTTAATTGACCTAACTTACTAGTAAATTGGCTTTTGGTTACCAATATTAGAAGTAAAATTACACAATTTTAGATGTTAAAGGTAAAGTTGTTCTTAACTGTCAATTTCAGGAGTATCTTTTTCATTGTATCCCTAAAGTTATCTTATAAGAAAAATCAACTAATATCTTTTATATATGTAATTTTTTTTCGATTACTTAGTTCGAGGTTCGCTAAAAACCATTTAGGTGAATCCTCTCACAATTAAAATTTTATAGACACAAAAGACTCGAACTCGAGATCTCTAGTTTAAACGACTAGCAGAACTAACCCCATATATTATTAATATATAGTCTTCTCATAATTAGATTTCAATAATTTAATTCGATGACACCTTATTCTAATTTTAAAATTTTGATGACAAAAGGAAAATAATGCCCATATCTTAATTATTGCAATTCCAATATCACAACCCACTTACCAAAAACATAAAAAAAAAGAGTCTCTCCCAAAATGAAGGGGAAGAAGATTAATTAATTTAATAAAGCATATCATTACCAAGTCAATGACTTTATTAATCATCTAAAAGCAATTTATTTTTTTGAATTAAATAATATATAAAATATAGTAAAAGAAAACAAAAGGGTCTTGAGTACCCTTTTTAGATTATTAATTAAAAATTAGTATTAAATTTAATTTTCTTTTATTATATAGTTTTTGCAATATGAAAGCAAGCATAAGAGCCCATATCTAAACAACTAATATTATAGGATAATTTATAATAAAAAGGATAATATATGTTGTATTCAAATTCATAGTATTGGGACACTAATTTCTCATTTCCCCTCCAAATATCATTTATTAATTTGGTTCCCATTCATTTCAACACATGAAATACATAAATTCACATAATTGATTGATGCATTTAATTAATGGTAAATATTAAATAGAGTAAACTAAAAAAAATCACGTGTTTTCACGTTTTGTCAAACAGATCGTAATTTTTTTTTTATCCAAATGGAGATTGATGTTTTTTTTTTGCGACCAGGAGATGGGGCTAAGATTTTTTGCTTTGCTAAAACCAAGAACCTCAAAATTAAAATGACCGCTGACTACCTCTAAATTGAAAATTTTAATTTGATAATATGGTAAGCAACTTTAATTTTTCAACTTTTTAATTTTGAGTTTATTTATGTGTTATTTGGTGAGGAGAGAGAAAGTGAATGTTTAGAGAAAAAGTTCCGAAAACGATGGTTTTGGAAAATAAAGAATTTGGTTCCATAAAATATGCAGTACCAAACAACTTTAATTCTTGGTAGTGTCAAACTAAAACATTTCCATTTTTTAGCAAAACGAAAACTCAGTCCATGTTTGGACAAAAAAAAAAATCCACAAATATCTATTTGACAAAATGTGAAGACACGAAGTCTTTTTTTTCTTTTCTTTTGAACTTTACCCTAATTTATATCTTTAAATAAAAATAGAAGCAAATAAAATTGGTATAACTCACCCTAAAAGACACAAATAAAAAAAATAACGTCACACTTAACACTCAGGAGTGAACATCTGAAACGTGAAGTTTGCAGGAATGAACATCTACGAATGACACAATAATAACTTCTCAATATTGGACTATGAGTTATAATGCTATTTTAAATTTGGATCTAACTCACTCTAAAAGGCACATTTAAATAAATAACCGCTTCACACTTATAAAATGACTAATTACCTTAAATTAAGTTTGTAAATGTTTGTCAAAAAAAAAAAAAGTTTGTAAATGAGCTGAGCTGCTCATAGACATCTCGGTATTCGGCTCGATAAATGTTCGACCGTATTCGATTTGATTCATCAACGAGCCGAGTTTGAGCATGGAAAAACTCGGCTCAAAAACTCACGAATTGACTCGATTATAGGTTCATGAACAAGCTCATGAAACGAACTCGATAATAATGTTAATGAACAAGCTCGTAGCACACTTGGTTTGATTATTATTTTAATAATAGTATTTTATAAAAGGGAAAATGTAAAACTACGTAGGTTTTGTAGGTTCTAAAACTACGTAGGTTTGTCGTTCGCGAGCAAAATTCATTAACCGAATTAACGAGCTACTCGCGAGTAAAACTTGTGAACAAATAAACAAGCGGCTCATGAATAGCTTATGAACAAAATTTTGAACTCGAGCTTATCTATTTTTTGTCGAGCTGAATATGAGCAGTCAAAGCTTGACTCGACTCGATTCGATTACAGTAATACCTTAAATAACCAAACTGAGATATTTAAACGTGAAAACAAATTTGGATCATATCTTAATACATTCAAATCATATAATGATCTATAATTGGCATGACTCGTTCATACTTGTCTAGTTTCTCTAGGGGATAATATGCAAATTATTTACCTTAAAACTTCAATTGTCGCTCAAACCTTTTATAAGTGCCAAATTATCTTTATATTTTTCTAATTCTATCTAACTGTATTCGATAATCCAAAAATTCAATTGCCTGCTGAACTTTCAAAAGTTGGTAATTATTTATTTATTATGATATTTTCTTTTTGACATGTAGTAGAAGGCGTCATCAGTTTTTCACATCCAATAAATTCTATTAAAAAATAGAAAATTATTAAATACAATTGGATAAGAATAGAAATCACCCGAAACTTTTAAAAGTCAAGAGAATAGTTGAAATTTATGGTCAAATGGAAAGGACAACAATTAGAATTAAGTCGAAAGTTAGGGTTATTTTGTCCATCTTTTTTCATAGATTTCTCCAAAATATAAATATTTTAGCTTTTAAAAAGCAGTTTTTCTAGCTTCTACAACTTTTTTTCAGATTCGGAAAGCTAAAAAACCTGGTTTTAGAGTTCAGAAAAACAATATCTATCACACACTAAATCATATATTTTCGTAAAAAATTTCACCGTTCTCAAATTGTCAAACCACAAAATAATGTTTTCTCATAAAAAAATTCACGTCCTCAAAATATCAAAGCACGAAGGCCAAAAAATACTGTACATAAACATATATTTTTTTTTTATTTTTCAGCATTTATTTGTTTAGAAAAATAAATCAACATCAATATTAGATTAGTCAACTAAAAAATATACGTTTACTGCTAAAAATAGAGATAATGCATAAAAATACCCCTAACGTTTACTGCTAGAAGCAATTTTACCCCTAATATCTAAAATAATACAATTTTACCTCTAACGTTGACATTCAAGAGCAATTTTACCCTCTAATGTTGACAAGTTAGGTCAATTTGAGAAATAATTTATCAAATTGTAATTCTCGGTCATGAATCTTGTCATCTACAGTTCATATGTGCGTCATTTTATCACTAATTAGTAACAAGTCACAAACATATGATTGAACGAGAAAAAAATTAAAAAAATACACTACATTTTGTACGAGATGGACAAAAAAATTCAAATATTTCACCGAATTTAAAATTTTTAATTTTCAATTCTATAATCAAATTATAAAAAAATATGAAATCTTTTTTTTAATCAACACACATTCGGTTGATGTAGACTACGAAATAAAATATCTGCATTTTATAATAATATCTGAAATTGATCTAATTTGTTAATATTAGGAGTAAAATTGCTCTTTGCTGTCAACATTAGGGATAAAATTGTACCATTTTAGACGTTAGAAGTAAAATTGCTTATGGCTAAAAACGTTAGAGGTAGTTTTTTTACAACCTCCTATTCAACATTTTTCAAAACACGATATTTTCCGACAAACAAACCACCCGTTAATTTTAACTTTTCCCCAAAAAGAAACCATGGTAACAGTGTAATTAAGGCAAACAAAAGAGGACTTAAAGGCATACATTATGCATTCTGTTTCTTCTTTCTTCTCCTCCTCCTTCTAGGTCCCCTGCCTGCTACTACTTACTTCTTTCTCTGCTACCCTTTCGCCGTCTTCTTCGTCCACTTGGCTCTCTCTCTCTTTATTTCTCCCTCGAAAACTAGACCTCTCTTTCTCCGAGCTCTTAAAGTTTACACCTTTCCTAACTTCTATTCTTATTTCCCCCAACTTTCCTCACCCCCTTCTCCATTAAATCAAATTTCTGATCTGGGTTTTTCTGGGTTTTTAGTTTAATCATTGGAGAACTAGAAAAAAGATCCCTTTTTTTTAAGCTTAAATTTGGAAGTTGGATCTTTATGAACCATTAAATTATTGCTTTGACTACTACTACTACTGCTTTATATTTAATTTAATTTAATTATAGACTGTTTTATGATTAAGACTGATGTATTTAATTATGTAACTGTTATAAAAAGAAAAGCAGTGTTCTTTCCTTTTTTTTAATTTTAATTTTGATTTTGAGTTTTACACTTGAATTTGGGGTAGTAATAATGGCAGAGTGATTGAATTTGGGGGAAAATTTTCTAAGTGAGATAAAGTGTTTTTGGGGTTCTTCATCATCATCATCATGCCTCTTTCTGAGCTTCTGTATAGATTGGCTAAAGAAAAGTTTGAATCTTCTCAGGATCCACCTTCTGGGTAAGTTTGGTTTCTTGATTTCTGACACGATAACACGATTTACGAGATGGTTGTGGTTTTTGTTGTGTTTTTATTGTGTATAATTGTATGGAATAACACGATTTTGACAGGAAAACGATATTGATGCTTTGTTTTGTTTGTTGTTCTATGTTTTACCAGGGTAAGTTTGGTTTCTGACACGATAACACGATTTACGAGTTGATTGTCGTTTTTATTGCATTTATATTGTGTAACACGATTTTGAGACGAAAACTGAAATTGATACCCTTAGTTTTGTTTGCTGTTCTGTATTCTATCAGGGTAAGTTTGATTTCTGACACGATAACACATTTAGGACTTGATTATGATTTTTGATGCATTTATATCGTATACAATTATATGTAATATAACACGATTTTGACACGAAAACATGAAATTTACACCCTTAGTTTTGTTTGCGGATAAGTTTGATTTCTGATACGATAACATGATTTACGACTTGATTATCGTTTTTTATTGCATTTATATCATATGAAAATACACGATTTTGACACGAAATTGACACCCTTAGTTTTGTTTGTTGTTCTATATTCTATTAGGGTAAATTTGATTTCTGACACGACAACACGATTTACGACTTGATTATCATTTTTATTGCATTTATATCATATGGAATATAACACGATTTTGACACGAAAACTCGAAATTGACACCCTTAGTTTTGTTTGCTGTTCTATATTTTGATTTCTGACACGATAACATGATTTACGACTTGATTATCATTTTTATTGCATTTATATCATATACAATCATATGACGGTTTTGACATGAAAACACGAAATTGACACCACTAGTTTTGTTTGCTGTTCTATATTCTATCTTACTGATTTTGATTTTCTGTGTTTTTGTTTTGTTTTATGTTCATATACCACGTTCTCAACCCAGAGCCGAGAATGATTTTGTTGAGCTAGTTTGGGAAAATGGTCAAGTTCAATCTAGTAGAGGTAAAAAGTTTCAATCTTCTAACAATTTACAATCTCAAAGCTTCAAGATCAGAGATAAAGATTTAGGTAATGGAAGCAATCCAAGAATGGGGAAATTCGGGGCTATGGATTCGAGATTAGACGAGGTTCCGGTTTTCGTGCCACCTGGTTTAAATCAGGACGATGATTGGTTGAATTATCCGGTTGATGATTCTCTGCAACACGATTACTGTTCCGAGTTTTTGTCCGAATTGTTTGGCGTTACTGTAAATGAACACTCACAGAATAATTTTGTTTTGTTGGATAAGAGAAGTAGTTCTAGTAATCAATCGGTTAGAGAGTCTCGTACTGTTTCTGTACATAATGGTTCGAGTTTAGAGCAAGGGAACGCGCCAACGGTAGGGGATAGTGATGTTACGAGAGCTAGAACTAGTGCTGCTAGCCAGTTAAATCCGCCATCTTATTTGAGAGTCCGGGGTTTGTCTAACAATCACGAGACGATGAATTACCCGCTTGACCATGCTGTTTCGGGGGATGCAGTACGAGTTTCGTCCTCAGGAGGTGACTATCCGAACATGAAAGTGCATAAGCAAGCGCAAGCGCCTCCGCTGCCTGCTTCTACCCCTGGTTTGATGAATTTCTCGCATTTCTCGAGACCTGCGGCTGTTGTCAAAGCTAATCTCGAGAGCATCGGTGTGAGGGGTGGTTCGGGAAAATCGAACTTAGATAGAATGGGAAGTAAGGATAAGAGTTCAGTTGGAAGCAGTAGCAATCCTACTGAGTTTAGCGGTTTACGGAAGGAAATGAACTCTCATATCCGTCCGGTTGCGGTGACATCTAAGGCTGCTGAGGAACCCGTTCCAGCAAAGAAACCCGAAGCTTTGGACCAAGGAGATGACTCTAAGAATGATACATATTATGTTCAAGTTGCTGAAAGTGCGACTAAGGGATTGGTTGATGGTGAAAAGAATTCCGAGCCTATAGTTACTTCCTCCTCTGTGTGTTCCGGGAATAGTGTGGAGCTGGTTTCGGATGAACCAACACAGAATCTGAAGAGAAAAAACCGAGAAGCTGAGTCATCGGAAGGCCCCAGTGAAGTAAGAAAGTGCATGTTCGTCTTTTTTCTTTACGTTATTTCGTTTTTTGACATGCCAAGAAAATCATTATATTCGCAGGAAAATGAAGAGGAACCAGTAGGTGCGAAAAAAGGAGCTCATCATGCTCGAGGAGGCGCTGGATGCAAGAGAAGCCGAGCAGCAGAAGTACATAATTTATCCGAACGGGTGAGCAAGACTTTACACCTAGTCTCCGCAGAATTGAATTGTGATCTTTTGATTGGTTTTAATGTGGACTTTGACAAACAGAGGCGAAGGGACCGGATCAACGAGAAGATGCGTGCCCTGCAAGAACTTATACCGAACTGCAACAAGGTCTGAATTTTCTCCTCAATCTCGTAACTTTACACAGTGCTAAATGTATTTATGGTGTTTTAGAATCGAAGGAGTAAGCTTCGATACAATGGTAAGTTCGTATCCTTATGAAAATGGAGTCCCGGGTTTGAGTTGCATAACATCCTCTTGCAGAAAAGCAAGGGAAGGCTGTTTATAACACGCCCAAGTGAACCCGACCCCTCCCTGGACCGCACTTAGGGGTGTCAAAACGGGTTATGTGATCTAGCGGGTGTTGCTATTTACTGCCTCCATATTACTAGTTACGGCCTCCTATTGGACAATTTTTCCCTTTTCATATTTTTCTTTCAAAAAGTGTTAATTGGTTCTCACCTCCGATCAAAACTGAAATTATAAAAATCATTGATGCGTGACAACCCGAGAACCCGGAAATGGATGATTACAAGTCGGAAACATTGGACAAGGTACCAATTTCAAAAAAATTATGTTAATTGGTTGAAAACATTCCTGGCAATAGGCCAGGCGGTTTTTGTGACTGCGTGGACTATTGCCAGGCATTTTTTCAAACCACCTACTATAGGAAAAACGTAAATTTTTCGAAATTGGTATCTCGTCCAATGTTTCCGACTCGTAATCATCCATTTCCGGGGTTCTCGGGTTGTCACGCATCAATTATTTTCATAATTTCAGTTTTGATCAGAAGACAGAACCAACTAACAGTTTTTTAAAGAAACATATGAAAAGGGAAAAAATGTCAATTTTGGGGCGGTAAATAGCAATTCAATATATATGATATAAATGCAACGAAAATGTTAATTAAATAGCAATTCACTATATATGATATAAATGCAACGAAAATGTTAATTGTGTCAAACCGGTCTTGTTAGACATGTTGTCTCTATAAATCGTGTTTCGTGTCAGAAATCGACAGCCCTAACCGGACATAATGTGAGCCTTATGCATTAGGTTTGCCCTTTGCTTTGTGGAGTTCTAGAACCTATGTTGCACGAAAACTCTTTTTTGTTAGCGTTTCCGCGTTTCGTGTCCGTTTCCGTTTCCATTACCGTTTCCTAGCTAATTTTTCTTAGAAATAAAGCTAACAAATGTTGCAGAGAATAATTTCTAAAACCGTTTTTGCTTATGTTGAATAAAAGATCTTTTCTTTTCACGCAAGGTGGATAAAGCTTCAATGCTCGACGAGGCCATTGAGTATTTAAAGACGCTCCAGCTTCAAGTACAGGTAAATACTTTTGTCCTTCTTGCAGTTCGTTTATTCTCGTCAATTGGTCATGTTAAAGCTATGAAATAGTTCAGTAATTCTATAGAATCATTAATCGTCCGTTTACAGATTATGTCAATGGGATCGGGTTTATATATGCCACCGATGATGATGACGCCAGGAATGCCTCACATGCATGCTGCTCATATGGCTCAATTCTCGCCCATGGGTGTTGGGATGGGAATGGGAATGGGAATGGGTTACGGGATGGGTATGGCTGATATGATCGGTGGATCTTCCGGTTGCTCTATGATTCCGATACCCCCTATGCACGGATCGCGCTTTCCCGGCCCTCCAATGCCGGGGCCAAGTGCTTTACATGGGATGGGAGGGTCAAATTTTCCAATGTTCGGGCTTTCTAGTCAAGGACATCCAATGCCATATCCATGTCCGCCTTTGATGCCAATGTCTGGAGGACCTGTTCGCAGACCGATGGGAATCAATACAGGAGTAGGCGCAGCAGCTGGTCCGGTGGATAATTTGGATTCAGCTCCAGGTTCTTGTTCGAAGGATTCAATTCAAAATATCAACTCACAAGCGATGCAAAACAATGGTGCCAATAGCTCGATGAATCAAACATCGACTCAGGTGTGCCGATATCTCTAAAATTTTCCACATGGTTATATATGATATAAAAGGGTGGCCCGGTGCACTATGCGTCCCCGCTGAGCGAGGGTCCGGGGAGGGGTCCCACCACAAGGGTGTACTGGGGGCAAGCCTTCCCCTGCCAATTTATTTGGCAAGAGACCGCTCCTAAGACTCGAACCCGTGACCTCTTGGTCACACGACAACAACGTTTACCGTTTACACGATATAAATGCAACAAAAATGATAATTATGTCAAATGGGTTGTGTCAAGTAAGTTGTTTCTGTAAATAGTGTTATCGTGTCAGAAATTGATAGTCCTAGTGGGAAATTGCTTTGATTGGATACTTAAATATTGACGATCACTGAAAGGATATGTTTTACAAAGGTTACTGAACTTTATTTTTTTTCAATAAGGTCATTGAATTTTCATTTTTATTTCAATAAAGTCATTGAACATTCATTTTTATTTCAATAAAGTCATTCCAGCCAATTCAAACACAAAAGTCACCCGAATAGTTACGTGACAATCATGTTGGAGAGGACTTACTTTTACGTATGACATGACAGCCACGTGGCAGTACCATGCTATGCATAAAAGTAAAAGTAAGTCTTTTTTTAACGTGGGTGCCACATTACTATGCCGGTGATTTGATCTGTTTGAATTGGTCGAAATGAATTTATTGAAATAAGAAGGAAAATGTGAAAGAAAATGAAATCAATGATTTTTGTGAAACAAATCTCTTAACTTCAGTACAATTTACCCTGTAAACCAATATGCATAGTTAAACATTAGATCTCAATGAAGAACCTTTAGACCTGTTTGTTTTGCCTCGGTTTACTGTTGGAAAAAACTGTTTTTCCAAAAAGCAGGGATTCGCTGCTTTTGTAAAAAGCTACTTTTCAGATATAAAAGGCAAACAGGAGGTGTCTAACTAAACACCTAAAACTCTCCATTTTAAAGTGAAAATGCAAACAGGAGGAGAAAATGGAGCAACCAAACGCCCCCTATGTTTGTCAGACCAAATATGAGTTGTGTTATGTCGAATGTGTCAGATATTAATATGAATTGGGCCTTTAACTACCAACTTAAGCTTTTAGTTCATAACATCGTATCAGAGCCTCTTAGACCAACGGATCAAGAATTCGATTCCTGACAACTCCATTTGATGGGCATGTGTTGTTCACGCTTCAGGCCTAGGGATGTGTCGGATGTTAATATGAATTTGGCTTTTAATTAAAATTATCAGTTTAAGCTTTTAGTTCAGTTGGTTCCGTGATGGAATAAGCTTTGCTTGAATCTTAAGTGAAGTTTTGGTGTTGTGCAGTGCCAAGTGACAAATGAAAATGGTGAAAAGGCTGGTTTAGCTCAAACCTCAGAAGTTACTGAAAATAGAACTCTCAACTCAGCCAATGGAGAATGACAATCTACCAAGTTTAAGCTTCTGGTGAGTATCAATTTCATCGATTTTGATCTCATGGACCTTAATGACCATATAGTATTTGATCATTCACCATTAAATCTGGGCTTATTAAAATCTTAGGGTGGAGATTCAAAGCATGATAAGACTTAAATTTAATAAGCTTGGATCCAACGGTGAGTGGTCAAATTCATTTGGTCATTAAGGTCCATATGAACACTGCTACCATTTCATATCCATAATTAGCTGAACTTGCCTTCTTATTTTGAGATTGAGGGATTAAGGACCAATGGTAAACGTTGGTTGTCGTGTGACTGAGAGGTCACGGGTTTGAGTCTTAGGAGCGGCCTCTTGCCAAAAAAATTGGTAGGGGAAGGCTTGCCTCCAGTACATCCTTGTGGTGGGACCCCTCCCCGGACCCTCTTTTGAGCGAGGATGCCTAGTGCACCGGGCCGCCCTTTTTTTTATTGAGAGATTAAGGACCAATTTGGTCTTTGGCTTAATACCTAACTACATCTATGAACTTTTAATTTTTCCGTTGGGCATCTTGAACTTATACTTGGATCCATCGCACGCCTAAACATGTCAATTTTGGACCTCAGACACCTTTATTTGCTGACGTGGCATGAGACGTTCTTAGGTGGAAGTTTGACTTTGAGATACCATGTCAACTTTGAAATGTGCCATATCTGCAAATAAGATTGTTGAAGGTTCAAAATTGATAAATTTAGGCGTGTGATAGGTTTCAACTATAAGTTCAGGGTGCCAACGACACAATGGTCATTGAAGTTTGGGGCGAGTTTCAGAAAGGCCACTGAACTTCATTTTGTTTTAATAAAGTTACTTGACTTTCTTTTTGGTTATTGACTTTTATGTAAGACGTGACAGCCAAATAAAAAATATATATATATTTTTTTTTGCTGTCATGTTATACATAAAAGTAAGATCTTTCCAACGTGGTTATAATGTCACTATTCTAGTAACTTTTTTTTGTGTCTGAATTGGTTGGAACGACTTTATTGAAATATAAAGGAAAGTTCAATGACATTATTAAAACAAAGTGAAGTTGTGCGACCTTTTTGAAACTGATCCCAAACTTTAATGACCATTGGTGTAATTTATCCGTAACCGTAATGAAGTTGTATACGACTTGATCCATTATTGAGATATATACTAATATTATGGTCCTTAAACTTCGTTTTTTGATATAAATTGAACGAAATGATGAGAGTAAAATAGATATTTGACCATAAGTTATCGTGATATGGATAAAAACGTCCATGATGTAGTAAAAGTTTGTCCATGTAATCATTTCGTTAATTTTTTTTTACGTTTTTTTTTTGTTGATTTGAACTTTAATGTTACAGTAATGTAATGTTTAAGGACTTTACGTCAAGAAATGAAGTTTCGGGGTAAATTACATCTATGGTAGCTGAACTTTAATATGTTCATATTTTAGTACCTAAACTTCATTTTGCACTAAAAAATACTTGAACTTAGTGGGCGATCTAACACGAAAAGTCCATATGATATGCTATCAAAAGTTAACTATTAAAACATAAGGTAAATTACATTTATGGTACTTGAACTTTAGCGTATTTCACATTTTAGTATCTAAACTTCATTTAACACTTAAAAAAAACACTTGAACTTCAGGGTAAAACAAATGAAGTTCAGATGGAAACATGCTAAAATTCAGGTACATTTTAGTACTTGAACATTAACGTGTTCCAAACTTTAGTCCCTAAACTTCATTTTGCACTTATAAATACTTGAACTTAGTGTGCGACTTAACACAAAAGTCCATATGATCTGCTATCAAAAGTTAACTATTAAAAAACAAGGAAAATTAGATTTTTGGTACCTGAATTTTAGCGCGTTTCACAATTTGGTAACTAAACTCTATCTAAACATCATTTCAGGTACATTTTAGTACCTGAACTTTAGTGTGTTCCACATTTTAGTCCCTAAACTTCATTTTGCACTTACAAATACTTGAGCTTTGTGGGCGACCTTACACGAAAGTCAATATGATATGCTATCAAAACTCAACTATTAAAACTTAAGGTAAATTACATCTATGGTACCTGAACTTTAACATGTTTCACATTTTAGTACCTAAACTTCATTTAACACTTAAAAACACTTGAACTTAAGGGTGAACCAAATGAAGTTCAGATAGAAACATGCTAAAATTCAGGTACATTGGAAGTCTATATGATGTTCTATCAAAAGTTAACTATTAAAAAATAAGGTAAGTTACATCTATGGTACCTGAACTTTAGTGTGTTTCACAGTTTGGTATCTAAACTTCATTTAACTGTTAAAAATACTAGAACTTATGTTGCACGGAAACGGAAACAGATACCAGGAAACTTTATTTCTAAGAAAAAATAGCTAGGAAACCGTAATAGAAACAGAAACAGACACGAAACGCGGAAACGCTATATTAAAATTCAAGTATCATAGACGTAATTAACCCGAAATTAAGTTAATATGGTTGTTTTGATTCCCCTTTTTCTATGTGTAGCAGGTTTTGATCCTTGTTCTTGAAGAGGCTTCCACAAAATATGCAATTTCCCTGATCATGGGGACTGCAAAAATATATAAATGTTGAGGAAAAGATTCTGAGTTTTACTGAATGTAGTTTGATCTTAACAGTGCTCAACTCTAATCTCAAGGCACAAAGGTTTTGGTAATGTTGAGGATCTCTTGCTCTTTGTATATTCACTTACATATTGGGGTTTTTTTTTCTTTTCTTTTTTGTAGACCTTTCTTAGAAATTCTTTATATTAATGGAAAATAAATAACTTTGTAATACAGTTTTCTGCTACTTCTCTCTATCTCTTTCTTATTATGTAGTTCTCATGTACAAAAGATATAAGCATTTTATAGCTTTCTTTTGTCTTCATTTTTATTTTTTGCTCGATCTATTTTGAATAATCTTCAGCTCGCTAAAGTGAGAGTAAGGGTCCGTTTTTTTCGGTTGTTCTTGTTTGCTGTTGCTGATAGGTAATACAAAAGATATAAGCATTTCGTAGCTGTCTTTTGTCTTTATTTTTTGGTCGATCTATTTTGAATAATCTTCCGCTCGTTAAAGTGAGAGTAAGTGTCGTTTGTTCTTCTTTTATAGCTCTTTTCCGTTGTTTTGCTACTCCGAAGAGTTGAAGAGAAGTGTTTTGTTAGGAATGAAAAACAGCTGTGTATAACTAATTCCAAAGGAAAATTAGCTAATTTGTACCGGGGTGAATTACATCCGTGGTGTATAACTTTTGTCCTACTTTACATTTTGATGTATAACTTTCAATTTTACACATAAACGTGTATAACATTTTGGTGACCTCCCACTAAAGTGTACAACTGGTAATTATGACGTTAATGTGTAGTCTACGTTCCATGTCAGCAATTTGACCTTCTTAGAAGTTAAAAGTTGACCGGTCAACGCAAAGTGTCCGTTGACTTCATATTAACCGGTTGTAATTACTAGGTATACACTTTAGTGAGAGGTTATAAAAAAGTTGTACAATTTTGTGTTCTAAATTGAAGGTTTTAAATGACAAATTGTACATCATTTATCCCTTGTACCGGTCACAGTAGATATGGACAGATGTTAAAACCTTACGTTGTTAATTGAGAGCTCTAATAATAAAATTTTGCTTATATTTTATACGTTCTCGAATTTATGTGTTTCGGTTGATTTGTGCTCACATCTACAAGAGAGTAGAAGTTTTTATTATTGAAGGAATCAACAACAACTTACAATTTTTTTTATGAAAATTCATAAATTGAAGAATTTTTCTAGAAATCCGTGTGCAGAAGTGCTTTTGACTTTCTATCGTTTCTTTATTCTCAATGAGTATGATAAACACCTTCATATAAAAACATATACGCCTTAATTAAAGCCGTTAAAAGACCCAAACAATAGCAAGATTGCCTTGCTTGTCGGAGTGGCCAGCTCCCCGAGCTTCGTGAGCGTGCTGGCCCCTCAATTCCAATCCTTTTCACCACTGCAAAGTCTGCACTTTGAGAATTCTCGACGTGCTGGCTCGTCGATTCCACAACTTTGGACAGCTCGAAATGTTAGCCCTGCAACTTTGTCCATAAATGTCTCGAACGACTTCCGAATGATCCGAAACTTATCCCAAAGCTTTCCAACACCTAATCTAAGCTTCACGAATATAGAATTAACCTCGATACGAATTATAGTTACTGTTTCTATAACGAACAGCAGACCGAGATTATGAACACGTATAATCACAAACTGTAATAGGTATTCTATAGATCAATCTTCACAACCAAATTAAGTTTTGTATACTGATCATCATAACCCACAAAATACCCAACCACAACCTCAAACAAACTACAAAGAATAGTGCACAAATTTAAACAAAAAAAAAAAAAAAAAAACACAACTAAGTCTTTAAATTCCACAACCTGCAAACTGTGTCTTTCTTTCGTCGATTATTTGACATGAACTTCGCCTTTAGTGTCCGGTGTGAGTGTTTTCGAGCTTGGAGATTTTCCGATTATCGCTTTCTTTGCCTTCACAAGTGACTGCTTCACCCTTGTTAGTATGTTATTTGATTGCTTTGAAGCTGCCTTGGTTGGAATTGAAACTTCTTTTGGCTGTTCCTCTAATATTGGTGCTTCATCATTTGGCTTTGAATCGGGTGTTGATTCGGGTTTTACTTCTGGTTCGGGATTCTCGAGAATTTTGTTTTGATCATCAACTGTTTTGTCTACCTCCAATGATCTTTCAGTTTGATTAGTGTTTTCTTCTTTATCTTCCACAACATTTTGTGTTTCCACTTCTGTTTCCTTCTTTTCGTGTTCCTCGCTGGCCTTTTCGGTGACTTCAGGAAGGGCGTGTTCGCCTATTTCTGCTACAACAGGTTCTGTTTTTTCATCAGGTGACTTAGTTTCAACCTTTTCTGTGACTTGTTCTGAGTCTTTCACCTCAGCTTCAGGTTCTGGCAATTTCGGGGCTTCGACGACTTGTTCGATTACGAGAGATTGTTCCTCCGGTTTCACAGGAACAACTTCTTCTGATTTCTCATCACTTGACTTAATTTCAACCTTTTCTGTGACTTCTGATTCTTCCTTTGGTTTCACCTCAGCTTCAGGATCCGAAAGCTTCAGGTTTTCGATCTCTTTGCTCTCTACGGGTTGTTCTTTGGGTTTCGCCTCGGATTCAGGAAGAACTTCATCAGCTGACTTTATTTCAATCTTTTCTGTGACTTCTGATTCTTCCTTTGGTTTCACCTCAACTTCAGGATCCGAAAGTTTCGGTGTTTCGATGTCTTTGCTCTCTACAGGTTGTTCTTCAGGTTTTGCCTCAGATTCTTCCTTTGGTTTCACCTCAACTTCAGGAACCGAAAGTTTCGGTTTTTCGATCTCTTTGCTCTCTACAGATTGTTCTTCGGGTTTCGCCTCGGATTCAGGCAGAACTGTTTCTGTTTTCTCATCAGCTGACTTTATCTCAATCTTTTCTATGACTTCTGATTCTTCCTTTGGTTTCACTTCAACTTCAGGATCCGAAAGGTTCGGTTTTTCGATCTCTTTGATCTCTACAGGTTGTTCTTCAGGTTTCGCCGCGGATTCAGGCAGAACTGCTGCTTCTGTTTTCTCATCAGCTGCCTTAATTTCAGCTTCAGACACTGCTAGTTCTACTTCGGTTTTAACTGATTCCGGTTCTGATACCTCCTGTTGTTTCTCGATTGTTTCGATTTCCACGAGTTCCTTTGGCTTCACTTCTATAGATTCTGTTACTCCATCCTGAGATTCATCTTCCTTTGGTTTTATCTCAACTTCAGGAGCAGCTAGTTGTGCTTTCTCTCCGTTTTCGGGTTCTACTTTAGCTGCCTCGGACTCTGATGACTCCTGTTGCTTCTCAATCGCGGGTTCCTTCGCCTTCACTTCCACGTCAGGAACTGCAGATTCTGTTTTTTCATCAGTAGACTTAACTTCAACATCAGGAACTACTTCTGCTTCTGCTTCTGATGACTCCGTCTGTTTCGGGATTAATTCGACTTTTTCGAGCTCCTTTGGCTTCACTTCTGTATCAGCAACTACAGATTCAGACTCTTCCTTGGCTTGTGCTGTTTTCTCCCCGTTTTCGGATTCTGCAGGCTCGTCTTTTACTGCTGCTGATTCTGATAACTCCTGCTGTTTCTCAACGGACTCGACTTTTTCGGGTTCCGTTGGCTTGAGTACTACTGATTCTTCTTGTTTAACAACATCATTGGATGCTGCTTTGGCTGGAATGACAACTTCTGATACTTCCTTCGGTTTCTCAAACGTTTCGACCGACGAAACATCATCAGTCTTAAGTTGTTCCTGTAGTGTTTTGTCTGCTGGTTGCTGTTCTGGTTTTGCAGATTCCGCGGTGGATTCTGTTTTCTCCATGCTCTCAATAGGCTGCTACAACCAATGCAATAAAAATTAACACGATTATTTGCGAGCAAAGTTCATGAACAAAATTAACCGGTTACTCATGAGCAAGCTCGCAAGAACAGATTGAGCTCGAGCTCGTCCATTTTCTAACGAGACGAACATGAGCAGGCCAAAGCTCGGTTCGGCTCGATTACAGCTTTAACAAACAACACATTTTTGCTAATCTTTTGATTTTTATACATTAAGTAACTCTCAATTAATTATAATCTCACACACTAAACTCCTAGTTAACGAGACAGTTTAGATAAAATGGATCACGTGCAACTTATAACCGAGTTTGATATTCACTATCTTGTTAACAAAAGCTAAATATACGCGACTACAACACGGGAACTAAAATCTCTTCAGATAAGTTATTGTATACTGTTTGCTATTAGTTGATTTTTCAAACGCTATCGCACACTAAACTCCTAGTTAACAGGACAGTTTAGATGAATTGGATCTCGTGCAACTTTTCACCGAATTTGATATTCACTATCTTGTTAACCAAGAACTAAATATACGCGATTATAACACGAATTAACCACAAGAACTAAAATCTTTTTAATTGAGTTATTATTTACTGTTTGCTCTTAGCTGATTTTTCAAACGCCGTCGCACACTAAACTCCTAGCTAACAGGACAGTTTAGATAAATTGGATCGCGTGCAACTTTTAGCCGAGTTTGATGTTCACTATCTTGTTAACCAAGAACTAAATATACACAATTATAACACAAATTAACCACGAGAACTAAAATCTCTTTAGATATGGTATTGTTTTCTATTTGCTATTAGCTGATTGGATCGCGTGCAACTTTTAACCAAGTTTGATATTCACTATCTTGTTAACCAAGAACTAAATATACACGTTATAACACGAATTAACCACGACAACTAAAATCTCTTTTAGATAAGTTATTGTTTACTGTTTGCTATTAGTTGATTATTCCAACGCATAATTCTTAACAGACAGTTTAGATGAATTGGATCACGTGCAACTTTTAACTGAGTTTGATGAACCAAGAACTAAATAGCCGCGATTATAACACGAATTAATCACGAGAATTAAAATTTTTTTAATTCAACTATTATTTACTGTTTGTTATTAGCTGATTTTTCATCCGCTATTTCTCAATCTTAACCAAACACTCGAATATCTACTGAAACAACAAGAAGAAAAAGGTCTTCAATCTAAGTTCCTCAACATGATCTGAATAACTCATGAAAAAGAACATATAACATGTAATCAAAGATAAAAACTTTGATAAAAAAAATTCAAACCCATATAAAAAAAATACAAAATCAAACATGGGTTTTGTTTTGATCATATGAAAAACATAAATATATCATATAATAAGTTGATACAAAAAAAAAAAAACATACCTTATCTAGTACAGTATCAGTATGAAGAGTTGGTGTTTCAGTAGCCATGAACAAGACTGAAGAGTTTCTAGAGAGAGATTGAATAATTTCTAGAGAGAGAGAGAGAGAGTTCTAAAATTAAGTTGATAAGATATATTCTTTTCCCAAATGAGAAAAAAATAAAAAATTAAAAGGAAAGAAAAAGAGATTCTGTATAGTTTGGCTGGCAAATGACCCAATTTTTTTTAAAAAGCTAAAATAAAATTAAAATTAAAATAAATAAAGGTAAAAAACATGTTTAGGTCCCTGATCTTCCAATTTATGGTTCTGCGAGCCCTGATCTTTTATTTGAACACAATTAAGCTTCTGACCATTTATTTTTGTTCTCATCAAGCCTTTTAAAAGGACGTTATTTGGTTCATCTGTGCGTGAAATTATATTTTTTTTACCTTGAATTAATGTTTTTACAGTTTTGGTCTCATTAAGCTATTGCTTGCTAAATTTGTTAGTTATGGACATCTAATTTACTTAAAAGACGTTATTCATTTCATCTGTGATTGAAATTATATTCTTTACAATTTGATTAAGGTTTTTACCGTTTTCCTATAGCCACATCCAGTACGGAATACAAGATTGGTCTATTGGGGCCAATTCTATACGTGTGTATAAAAAATTACTAAATTGAACTCGCTCAATTTTTTTCCGGTATTGTATACATATTATTAGAGGGCGAGCCTTGGCGCAACGGTAAAACGTTGTTGTCGTGTGACCAGAGGTCACGGGTTCGAGTCTTAGGAGCGGCCTCTTGCCAATTAAATTGGCAAGGGAAGGCTTGCCCCTAATACACCCTTGTGGTGGGACCCCTCCCCGGACCCTCGCTCAGCGGGGACGCGTAATGCGACCGGGCCGCCCTTTTTTTTTATTGTATACATATTATTATCTGAGTGGCCTACAACCAATTTTTACGTACCACTATAAAACTTTTCAAAATTAAACTAGATTTGGAGTCGTTTTGAACAAATTTAAGGAAATTTATCGCATACCATTTATTATTTCAAGTTGGGTTTTGTGATTAAATACAAACTCAATAAGTTAATTAACCATCCAGAACCTTAATTTTTCAAAAATAAGGACCAAAACCATCCATAATAGGGGTAGTTAGGATAGTTCCAGCGGCCGGAGAGCCTGGCCCTTCCGGGCCTTCCTCTGTCTCCGCCCCTATCCACACTACATATCAAAAACCACTTTCAAATTGTGAAAAGAATAATATTCTATTAACCGAGTTTTATGCTTAAAGTTGATTTTGTTTGTCATCTTAATGTGATAAAAAGATAAAAAATCAAGGCTTAATGAACTAAACTATGAAAGATGAGGGGCCTGATGATGATTTTTGCCTTAAAATAAAAGCAAAAAGGGGAAATTAAGAAAAAAAGTAAGAAATTTAACAGCAAAGAAATAAAGCAAAAATAGTGATTGACAGACTGTATCACATGATCAAGGAAAAAACTGAATTATTAGGATTTCAAATATTAAAAATTTATTTTAAAAAAATAAAATTAAAAAATTAAAAAAGGTTCTTTTAATAATATTCATAACAGATCATTGAGAAAGTGATCCAGCAATTTTCCATATGGCTACCAGACAAAAAGGCTTACTAATTCATGGGGACCATTTCCTTTTAGCTAATTAATTAAGAGCTAAATACCAAATTTATCCCTAATGTTTTTCGCGGAAGTACAAATTTAACCTTAACATGTGAAATGATGTAAATTTAACTCTAACATCTTAAGTTATAAAAAATTAGAAAAACTGGGTTGATTGGTATTTAACTGTCACTTCAGACGGTCCAAATATCAATTATGTCTAGGATTTGCTTCTCTTTCGATTCTATCAATTTTTGCCATGTTTTCAGAGAGTAGAATCGGGTGGCAGATCGGCTTGCTGCTGGCCATGAGAGGGTTTTGGATGTCTCTATTTTCTTTTCTCCTCCTCATGATTTTCTGTTATCTTTGCTTTCTGAAGATACTGTGGGATTAGCTTTCCTAGGCTAATCCCGGATTAATTTGTTGTGGTGTTTGTTTTGTCTTTACTTTCTTTTCCCTACAAAATAAAAATATGCCTACAATTTTTAGTGTATGATTAACAAAATTACAAAAAATTCTATTAAAATTCTAAAAACTAAATTTGCTACATATAAGTCAATTACAATTTCTTTTGTCAAACTGTCTTAAATATTTACTATGTTATTAATATAGTTACAAAAAAACCAATAAAAAAAGTACAAAACTATTTTAATTTATCGATAAATTTGTTTGGAATGACTGATGCAATAATTAAATAACAGTCAAAAATTCTTTTTAAATTTTCGATAACGTAAAGCTAAAATTGATCTTATTTGTATAATTTTATATGTTAAGCTTAAATCTGCACTTCACTTGAAACATTAGTTTAATTTGGTTCTTATTCTATTAATTAATTAATTAATATATAGCAGATAAGTTCTGTAAAAATGACCTTAAATAGTTTTTGTATTTTTATTTAATTATTTTGCCTTTCTTTTTCTGTTCAACGGTCGGTCCAAGTGTTTTTTTTTCTTTCATTGTTTTTTGGGAAAAAAAGTATTACTTAATTCACTGATGGGACATTTTTCTGTTATGGGATAAAAGTATAAAAATAGGCTCATGCTAGGATTGAGACTTTCCTTGTTTATTTCATAAGTCACATCACATCATATATATATATATAGATATATATATATAAGTTAGTAGGCTTAAGCCCATGCTGATCACATGACTATATATTCAGCCCATATACAATATATATGTGGAAGCGAACACCCCTCCTCAAGTTGGAGCATGTAAATCACGGATATCACGGATGTCAGGGAAAGGGAGGCTCTAAGGAGGCGGTCCTTAGAGCCTCCGGTTATGAGAACCTCCGATGTAAAAAAATATAATTTTTCCTTTATAACACTCCAAATTAATTTCGATTATAATACAGTAATTCAAATTGTTTCCTTTTTTAGGTTTAATATCTTCTAAGCCCTCCAAGTTGTTCAATACTGCAACCGACCCTTGAATTTAGACTTATGACAACTAACCCCATCAACTTGCTTATTTGAAATAAATAACCCCTTAAATACGTTATTTTGGGAGTTCTTTTTACCCTTTAGTTAATGTATCAGTAGATTAGTTAGATGTAACAACCAATATTTTGAAATCTTTTATTTCTGATGTAATATTATGTTGAATATTTTTTTTGGTCTATGAGTTATTTGTTCTAAATAAGCAACTTGAGAAGTTATTTGTTCCAATTGAGCAATTTGAGGGGTTATTTGTTACAAATAAGCAAGTTGAGTCACAAGTCTAAGTTCGGGGGGTCAGTTGCAGTATTGGGACAACTTGACGGGGCTGGAAAGATATTAAGCCCCTTTTTTTTATTAGTCATCGTTTCTTAACAACAATAGCATAACAAGAGTTTTCAAATTTTATTCTATAACTTTTCTCTTCACATTAATAGGTATATGTTACAAATTTAGCTATATAGTTATTGCGGAAAGTAAATTAACCACATGCTTACAAAATAATATAATTTAAAAAAAAAACCAATATTCACCAGACAATACTATTCCATGTCATTAACAGACGATGAATTTTTTTCGGTAGCAAAAAAGCCTTATTGGGTGGTCAGAATGCTAGAGATTGTAGGATACTCAGAACATAAAATTGCATATGAAACAAAAAATCATAAATCATTAACGAGGCTTGTAATTGGATTGTTTTCAACATAAGGGTTAGATCAATTTTAACCTAATAGACATAAGAATAAATTTGTACATAATCTAACAATAATATATTAATTAATTGTTTCATTCTTTGCAAATTACTAAAAAGTTTATCTTAAATTGGTTTTTTTATTGAGTCAAAAATTAATTATATTTCATATATATTAGGTTTAAATTTGTAAAAAACTAGAATATGATGGGAGCTGCCAAGGATCATGACCAGTCTGAGCATAGGTTAGGAGTGCGACCGTCTAGGACTTGAGTCAAAAAGGGCTGAAATTATTTTTTACTACATATATAGTAATTTTTTAAAAATATGATACTCATTCATATCTAGAACATGACCAAATAATATGATATTTTACATTTAAAATAGGCCAAAATTTATATTTTAAACTTTTAAGTACATTTTTTTTTATTAAGAGCTTCTTATCTATTTTTTCGCCTAGAGCCTATAAAAATGTTAGGACTAGCCCTGACGGATGGCCAGCTTGTGAAGTAAGTAAAAAAGTGTCATTTGTCCAATGCTTTTGTGAAGATGTCAGCAAATTGCTCATTAGTAGACACATAACTGGTTGCAATTATTCCATCCGTAATCGCATCACGCACATAATAGCAATCTACCTCTATATGCTTCGTACGCTTGTGAAAATTTGGATTTTGTGCAATATGAAGTGTCGACTTACTATCATAAACAGGTTTATAACACGTGAATGATCGATCCCAAGACTCCTAAGAAGCGCCTTCAACCACTTGAGCTCACATGTAATCGCCGCCATAGAGCGATATTCCACCTCTGCGAATGATCAAGACACTATGTGTTGTTTCTTTGTTTTCCATGAGATAGGAGAACAACCAGGAAAGATAAGCCAACCAGTAAGTGAACGGCGTGTCAAAGGACAATTGGCCTAATCAGAATCACACCACCTAGTTAGGCACAAATCACAATCTAACTTTAAAGTACCTTCCCCCGGACATCCTTTCAAATACCAAACAATACGAAGAACCGCATCTCAGTGCTCTTATCGCGGTTCATGCATAAATTGTGCAAGTATTTAACCAAATACACCAAATCAGGTCAAGTAAAAGATAGATAAATAAGTCGGCCAACAAGGCTATAATTCCTTTTTGGATCATCGAGGAGACCCTCGCAAGCAAGAGAAAAGGTATGATTTGTTCAATCAGAAAGCCGGAAGGCTTTGCATCGAGCAAGCATATTTTTGCAATAATGTCAAGTGTGTATTTATGTTGACACAGGAAAATACCCTTGGGACTATGAGCCACTTCAATTCCCAAAAAATATTTCAAATATGACCCAGGTCTTTCATATGAAAGCATTCAGTTAAATACTTCTTAAAGTTAGCAAAAATGGAAGAATTATTACTAGAAATTATCAGATCATCGATATAAACAAGAACATTTAGTTGTACCTTTCGAAGAGTGAATAAAGAGTAGTCGGAGTATGACTGAAGGAAACCATATTTTTTAAAAAAAAGCCTCTAACTTAGCAAACAAGCATATCAGGGCCTGACACAAGCCATTAAGAGATTTCTTCATACGAAAAACCATGCCAGGCTTTCCCCACTAAAACAAGGTGGAATTTTCATATAAAACTCCTCCCCAAGATCACCATCAAGAAATGCATTATGAATATCCATCTGATGTAATTCCCAATTTTTAGCAGCCGCAAACAACAAGAAAAGAACAAATCATGACCATTTTCGCAACGGGTGCAAACGTTTCAGTGTAATCAACGCCTTTAACCTGATGATTGCCAAAAATGACTAGTCATGCCTTAAGTCGCTCGATTGTGCCATCTGCATTCACATTTTCTTCTCTATGAGTGTTCTTCAATTGGTGGAATGAAAATTCCAATATGCACTTATATAACCTGTGTTTGTCTTTGAAGCTTCATTTTGCTTCAGCATTCTATCTTCCATAGGCCTTTCGAAAATGATGTTTACCCCTTAGGGCACATGTAATAAAGGTTGGGGGATTTATACTTATATGCCAGTGCTTTTACTGTCTTCTTGAGCAAGCAGTCCAACAATCCCTTTTTAGACATTTGTCAATCTCTAGATCCAGTTGTCTATAATCCTTTGTGTCATGTCATTCACTCTTTTGGAACATATAGTAATTTTTGTTGCTTCTTCATCTGGTGTGATTAAGCTTTAGAGTACATTCAATGTGCTTCCAGTTCATCTGAACCCAATACATTACCTATTTTCGATAAGTGCAAAGTCTCGTTATAGATGCTCCCAAGGTCTTTTTTGGTCCTCCGTGCAATGTGGATGCTTCTGGATACTTGTGAGCACGAAATTTTTTCAAACCTAGTGATGAGTTTACGTTACACTCTAGCTAACAGTTGGTGTAGGTGGGCTTCACACGATGCGCTGTGCGAGATATGAGCTAAGGACCTGGGCCCTATTTCTCTGAGTCGTTTTAGCTCGACTCTCACCGAATCTGTTCTTGCTCAAGTCGTTGGTCTTCAAACAAACCTCTCGTGATGTTTGGTCTTGTCTTCAACAAAATTTCTCTCAACAATTGCTTGCTAATGCTACGCTTCCAACTTATCTCTGGAAATCCATCTATTTCTCAATATCTTCAACATGCCAAAAATCTTGCCGTTGGCTGCTATTAACGAACCAGTCTAAAATGTTGACCTTGTTACCCCCGTTCTTCGTGGTCTTGGTCCAGATTATGCTAGTCTTTAATATCCCTCCCTTACCTTCTTTTCCCGATCTTCGTGCTCGATTGCTTTCTTTTGAGTCCCAACTCACAACAATAATTCCTTCTTCCAATTCTTCCCACCCTACTGCCTTTGTAACTCCAATCGGACACCTTAAATAAGGGGTCTTTACCCTTATTTATCCTCTCTTTTCAACTCTTGTGATTATTCAATGCTTTGAACAAAGATTCTGCACTGCTATGAGAAAGAATCTCATAGTAACCTATCAGGTTCGAAAAGAAAGCAAGTCCTCTGCTCGTCTTTTTTGCCTGTGGGTTGTCCTCGATGCCAATCCCGCACTTGACGTGCAATATGCACTTCTAATTGGGATCAAGGAGGACTTAAACCTCCATTTCCCATTCAACCTCCATTTCCCATTCTACCTCCATTTCCCATTCTATGGGCTAGATGCGTATGTTGAGCTAGTAACCCGAGCTAGGACGGCGTAATTGAAAGAGTGGTACTACGGGTGAATCAAATATGGGTGACAGGTGGAATGATTCATTCAACCTCGGTATCGGCAACCAAGACACCCTTCTTTGTCGAATGAATCTTCAAATCATCATCTTCAAACCACGACTCCGATCACGGTTTCCAGTTGACTTTATCTCAGGTGACAGGAGCAGGAGAACACTTCACAAAATGCGCTTTGACAGCGAGCGAGATCTTTAAAATTCAATCAGAACAACACTGGGTGGGTAAGAAATAGGATTCTTGTCTGAGTCGCGTGGATTGAATCCAATTGTTCGATTCAATAGTTTTTAAACCCAATAGATTTAGAGAAGTGTGTAAATGGTACGCGCAAGATTGGGGATGTGCTGAGGAGCCTCTTCACTGCCTTTTCCTTCCGGACCAATACCAAGGTATATCCTACAAAGTTCCTTTCTTTAGCGAGAGGGGGTGAGAACAGAGATGTAGCCGACCTACAGGATTCCTTTTCTCCAGCAACAGATCCTCCGGTACCGTAGAAAGAGTAGAGGGGTAATCTTTCTTGTTTTGAGTTTGAGGTGGCACAATACCTTACCTTTAGGTAGAGGAAAGACGTAGTTGGCACAAGCACAATCAGTAGCCCTTGGCCTTGGAGGGCGGATCAAGCAAGAGCTTTTGCCTTCTGTGTGGTACTTACTCGACTACCCAGGGAGGAGGTAGAAGGGCAGGAGGTGTATGTAGGCTTGACTTCGAAATAGTCAAGTAGACAAAAAGATGAAATAGCGGGTGGAAACTCAACCCACGAAACCGGAACATAGGCTTCAAAAGAAGCTGCAGGAGGATTACCCCGAAAGAGAAAGAGAATCGGGAAAGGAAGTGGCTGACTTTCAAAGCGGAAAATGATCGGGCTATGAACTCGGGTACTCAACCGTTGGAAAGTGGAAAGTAGGTTGCCAGTTCAACCGAAGCCGGAGAAATAACGAAGGATATTACTAAAAGGGGTATGGGTTAACCAAGTAGAAGATCGAATGGAATAAGCGGAAGTGTGATAACCGAGACAAGGTCCTAAATTCAGCTCCACCAATCCGACAGAGGGTAGAAAATGACACTTTATTTCAGGTGTATCGCCATAAGGCCATTCGGATGGTAGTAATTCTGGAGACACCGAAGGGAAACCGGGGATAAGTCCACCTTTCCCTGTAAGGGAGGGATGAAAGCTTGCGAAATGCCTTTCATTCTTACTCTTGAGTAAACTGGCTTTGGATACAGGTGCGAGTTTATGCGAAAAGGTTTGGGTCAATGAAACTGAGCTTTTGTGGGCTGGGCCTTTCCCTTACAGGCCCTAGTTAGGTTCACACAAATGAGAGATAAGATAGGTTTTTGGAAAGAGGGCATGAGGGTACCAAGTTAATAGGGTGTAAGAAAACGGTTTCCATTAGGTATTAGTCAAAAGTCTAGGCTAACAGGAAAGGCGCCAAAGGATAGGCAATAAAGGCTGGTGTAGAGGTAACAGGAAAGGCATCAAAGGTGAGCAAGGCCAGTCGCTGGATTAAGACTAAAAAACGACCATTCCTTATCAAAGGCTCAGTAAGAGACGTCACTACGTACCTCGGCCACAACTGCTCTAGCCGAACCCTTTTCAAATTCATTTCCAATTTGAAGGTAAAATATATAAGATCTGACCATTTTTGGTTCCTTATCCGCAAGCAACTTTAAAAACGTCTTTCCAGCAAGTAAGTTTAAGCAAGGCGATAGCCGATCCTTTCTGTTTCAAGAGAAGTTGCTAAGTACGCACTAGATCCGAGTAGGTCTTCCCAGGAGGATAGTGGGCGCGCAGGGGAGTGCGATATAGTGACTCTGGCTTTTGTTCGTAGAACCTATTATCTCTTTCTTATTACCGTAGGAAAACTGAGAGAACTCCGCTTATGGGCCTCCTTTCCCGCTTAGGTTTTCCCTAGCCCTCTTATGAACCCTTTTCCCTCGCTTTAGGCCTGAAGCTTCTACATTGGTTACCGTAACGTAAGATGGGCTTTAAACGACTTTAGCCATAGGCATACCCCGATAGAGAGTGGTAAAGGCACAGGGATAGACGGAAAACTTTGAAAGAGAGATTATTAGAGCAAATTTTTTTATAAATGAAATATCATGTTACCTTTTGCTATGAAAACATTTAATGTTGTAAAGCATATGCCTAGTGTACCAGATAAAGGTGAGAAAAAGAAGAATTTATTAATAAAGGTGCGTTGATAGGTCGATATAGTCCGAGAGTGGCAATTCCACCCAGAAGGTAATGAGTTACTCCAAGTTGAATTCTTTAACTGTTACATCAATTCCTTACGATAGAAAGCTGTTGAAGCTTCTTAAGGATTAGCCCCAGTTGAACAAGAGAGCATTGAACTCCTTTGGACCCTCGGCTTAGCTCTTTTTTTCAAGGAAGAAGCAAAGGGAAAGACATCAAACCAAGCCCCCTTCCCGAGATGAGGCTAAGGTAGTTGGAAAGGAAGTGGGCAAGTTCGCTAGAATGAGCTTGAATAGGAAAACCCTTTACTATCAATCAGCTATAGATATGCTGCTCTAGAGACATTAGGGGAGTTTACTTTGTTCATTCGAAGGGGGATGAAGGTCGGTAGAGGCAGACCTTTGAATCCCTACTTTCAAGGTTTCTTGGTTGATTACCAAAAGTGAAGGAATGGCCAAGGTTATCTTGCTAGAGATCCCCTTATCTTTTTCTCATTTGTGCGGAAGGTTTCTCGAGGGAGAAAAGGAGCCTCTAAATACAGAGTAAGTAATAGTTTCCTTAAAGAAAGATCGTGTAAGTAATGAATACAACAGCGTGAAACCACCCCCAGCACGAAGAGTGAGATCTTGCCCGTCTTATTCTTTTCTGTATACTCGCCAGTACGCCTTGAAGGCCATCAGTTTTGGCTATCGATACACATAGGTTTGAATCCTCAGCCAAGTCGAGCAGTCAAGCAGCAGGGAAGAGCTTCACAAGTCCTACTGTCAAGCAAAAAGCTTGAGCGCTTATTCCTTTATCTAAAAAATTTGTGATTAAATCATCTATTCCTATGAGTCAATAGCAGCGGCCCACAGATCCGCCGAGCCAGCCTTATAAATCTGGATTGAATGCGTACTAGCTTTTATCCCTCATATCTTTTAGGTGTCTTCGAATCTTGTTGATAAGCTTACTAACTATTTCCCTAAGACCTCCGTAAGAGATACCCGACCGAGGGAAGTAAGAGCAATTGGCCCTTGCCTTTCTTACTGGAAAAGAATGGTTCGATTTCTCAATTTCAGTATGAAAGTTTTCTCCCGCTACCGCTACGGGTACGAAACATAGCTATTCAAGGAATAGCCTTTTGATTGCGTGGGATTTGTAATAAAAAGGTCCCCGGAAATCTCCGACATTAATGAGATTGGGATGGTTTTTTTCTCCGAACGAAGTGGCACCCTGATCTTAGATTACTGTATTCTATCAAATTCTATTTAATTTATCATTTTTTAAGTTTTAAAATACTCAAAGTCCAAAAGGACCTTAGATCGAAGACTTGTTCCTCGATCGAGGACGATGGTCTTTGATTGGCGATCCTTGACGGTTTTCGGACAGTTTCTAGTCAGTTTTCTGGCTTTTTTCGTCCACTTCCCATTAATAAAGGAGGAAGAAACTGCCAGACGAATGGGAGAGACATTTTGGGAAGTTCAGAAACACATTTTAGTGTGAAATAAAAAAAGAAAAGAGAGAAAAGGAGTGAAATTGATTAAAATCAAGTGAAATCCATTTGAAAGTAAGTGAAATTAAGTGAAAAAATGAGGTTTTCTACACAAACCTTACCAAAATACATCATTTTGAGCAGTTCAAACACCCAAACACAAACATTTTCAAAGATATTAGTCAAAGAAACACGTTTCCTACAACTGTTCTTCACTAATCCGTCAATTATGAAGTTATTACACTTCTAGAATTGATCTTTTGGGCCAAATCTACTCCAAATCGGTGGTTTTCAGTCTAGTTTAGTGGAATACCACATTCTGATCATTTCAAATCTCTTGCTGCACGGGTCTAGGTTGCTGCTCAAGGTCTCAATCACGTGTTCGTCGGCCTACTAAACATGAAAACTGGAAAAGCGTCTCAGAGGTAACATCTGAAGGATTTTAAAAGCTTGTTCCCTACTGTTTGCGCGCTGTTTATTTAAATTTGTGTATTTATCCCCTTGTTTTCTGGTTCTGACATTAAAATAGAGGGTCTGCGTGAAAGGTCTTCCTCGATCGAAGATGCCTTCTTCGATCGGGGATCCCTATCATCGATCGGGGATCTTTCTAGATCGGTGACAGGGAACTTTTCAGGCAGAAACCTGTTTTCTTATCCGGGTTGTTTAGGTTTCCTATTTTTCGGTAAATTTAATAAATTTCAGCTATCTTTGTAGATGAAGATAAAAGCAATAATGGGATAAGGGTATTTTAGTCATTTTTATTAAAACCTATCTAGACATCTAAATTAGGCTTCAGAATAATTGCATGCTACGTGTTAGATCTTATGAATAAATGAGTCCTACTTGATCGAGTCTGGCATCGTATTAACTCCGAAAGACGGGTCCCAAAGTACCCGCAACTAACGTTTATTGTTTTGCAGGTTTAATAGATTTAATTCCCAAGGCTAGATTTGATGTATTAGGGCTATTTGTACCATTTGTGAATTGATGTAATAATTTTATATTTCAGTATTTATTTATCGCTTTCGAACGATCAAGCGATATTTAAACTGAATCTGGAATAGAAATATTTGGTATCTTAATAAAAGACAAGTCTACTCATTTATTAATCAGACTCTTATAACTGATTAAGCCCTGAACCTAACTCTGTAGAGACAGCAATTGTGAGTCCATATGCTATCTAATATTTCAATATGTTCCCAAGCATTAAATCCGGGTGGCGACTCTGATATAAATACCTTAGCCTAAAACATGATAAGAGGTTAAGGTATAAAACATAAAAGAATGCATACACCGAAAGGGACACGCTAAGCGTCGTCTTTAAAAATGGTAAGTGACGGTGTTATGTAAAAATCGAATCCCATTTGTCGGAAATCCATCCTCCCTCGCGGGAGTAAAGGGTAATCGGGTTCCGCGGTCGCTCATAATACCCTCCTTCATTTTGTATTTTAATAGTGGTGAGGCAATTTCCATCCCATCTCACAAAGCCTATGGCCTATTACATAAGGTCTAGAAAGTACTAGGGCATTCATATAGTGAGCTCTTTGGATAGACATTGTGTTCAGCAATTGGTAGCCATATCATAACCTGCTGCATTGAGATTGAAGTGTTTAATCTAGATGGAAGTTTTGTGAAATATCTTCACCCACGCCTTAAAGGTTCCAGTCCAATCATGGACCGAGTAATTATGGTCTTGTATAGTCTCATACTCCGGTATAAAAGCTATGAAATGTTGGTAGCCATCTGATTAAAACTATAAATCGACTTTGTTGGGAGTTGCTTGTACTAATATAATGCCGCCTTTTTGAAAGTGGTGGGAGGAATACTTGCATATGAAACCGTTTGTACCTTTCGTGGTTTCCAGTGACCCACAAAAGGTTTTTACATGCACAGTTTGGTATCCTAATGCATTTTATTCTTTGAGCGAAGGATAGTTGAAGCCATGGGGCATGGACACTTATATGAAGTGAACATATGGGGGAGACCTGGTGTCTATTACCTCAAGAATCTGAACATCGATCACCACATCCATCATATCACTCTTGAGCCTTTGATATACTTCCTCACTGATGATGTTGAACATGTCCTCTTTGTTCAATGATAATTGAGATTTTGTTTGGCTTTTAGAGGGAGTCTTTTTGCGAGGGGAACGATGGCCCCAAAGATCTTGGCTTTACAGATGCTTTTAGATGGGTGCATCTATCTTGGGTAGGGGTGGCAATGGGGCGGGGAAAAACCGAACACCGTGGGGATCCGAACCAATGGGGTCGGGGAAAAACCGAAATATTTGGGTGCGGGGCTGGGGGCGGGGGAAATTTTTAGCCCCGAACATTAAAATTGCACGGGGATGGGTATTACTATCCCCGAACAGCGGGGATCCGCAAACCGTCCCTGAAAAACTGACCGTAAAATCCCAGCAAAATCCCCGCACAATAAAATAAAAATTATATATGTATATATATCTAAGATAATTAGTATTTAAATGTGATTAAAAAAATAATCAATATTGTGATAAGTTAACTAATACTATTACCTACATACAACAATTTAATTTAGTTTTATTGTTGTTCTTGGTATATCACATGTATTTAAATATATCAATACTGAATGCTGAGTTTTTTATTATATCAGTACTTTAATTTTGGATTATTGCTACTCTTGGTATATCACATGTATTTAGATATATCAATACTGAATGCTGAGTTTTTTTTATTATATCAATACTAATACTGAATGCTAAGTTTTTTTTATTATATCAGTACTTTAATTTTATTTTATTGCTGCTCTAAAGTTATATTTTATAATTTCGTTTTATTGTTGTTCTAAACTGATATTTTATACGAGTAACACATGGTGAATTTTAAATTTGGAGAATTTTTTTAAATTTTATTTGGGGATTCCTCAAAACCTGTGGAGAACCGTGCGGGCGGGTGTGGGTGCCAAAAAAACCCTAAATATTTTTTTGGGGATTCTCTGAAATTGCCACCGAAAATATTGGGGGCGGAATGTGGGATGCAAAACTGCCCTCGCGCCGCCCCCGTTGCCACCCCTAATCTTGGGAGGAGAGATCTTTCTCTGATGACTCTTTCCACCTGCTCCCACTGGAGAGTACCATAGGTGATTTGGATTGATGGTATCAACACTTATGAGTGCTCTTATATCGTTTTTTAAGATTCGCAAGTTTTGATATTTGAAATATCTTTATGCATGGGAAAGCCATGAACAATATGTTGTCTAATAGAACATGTTATAGATCTTTGGTGGTTTGAACAATTGTTGGCTGCCTCTACTGCCCGAAGTTAGGGTTGTACATATTCCATATCGACAACCCGATCTTGGCATGTACACGTTTCTCTCTTAGCTCGGTCACAGTCTTCTAAACTATTTCCATGTTGTATAGGAGATGTTTGGTAATACCATAAAGTAAGTTTCTTATTTTTGGATCTAGTGAGCCTAAACACTCTTTCATGCACTGATCTGACTCAAGGGTTATGTCCTGAAAGGGAATAGGCCACTCGTTAGCATCTAAGGGTATCCTAGGTTCTTACCGATATTTAGGATTCAGCGGGGAGATATTCTTGTTAGAGGTTAAAGTAACGGAAGAGCTGACATGGGCTATGAAATCTTTGATGTGACTTATGGATGCTATGTAAGGTCCACATTCATTACAATAATTTGATGCAGATATATATAAAAAGGATTCACTCGATGTTTGTTTATGAGGTTAAATGAGTCCTACAGTAAGACAAAAAAAAGGAATAAAGGAGGTTGTGACCTGAAGCCCTCACTTTGATTTTAAGTTAACAGAGGTTATGAAGAAGAAGATAATAGAGTTTTAGAGTTGAGAGAATGAGATACCTTGGGTGTGCAGTTCCACCCTTTATTTATAAGGCTTTATAGGCATTTTCGGAACGTACCAATTTATGTACCCTAGCTAATGGTTAGGACACGTGTATGAAAAGGGTTGGAAGTGTATCATCTAACAAGACCACACAAATTTGACGTATACTAACTGTAAGCCGCACAAATCTGGATGGTTGCTTTTGAGAGTGAGAATGTCTATCCAATTGGTCCACATATTCAAGACGATTATCTTTCAATCATTTCTTTTGATCGAGAAATATCACTGGTCCACGTAGTGTAGCTGATTATTTATCAATATACTTGGCTGGATTGTTTTATAAATATAAAAATAAAATAAAATAAATGCAAAAAATGCAAACTAGACAAATAGAAATAGAAATTTTTTCACCAATAAAAATGACTGATTTAAGTAGAAAAAGATTTTCATAAGTTGTATTTCAAAATTTAGAGATTATATTTAATATACTCAATCATTAATTACAATATCAAAAATTTAATTATTCAATAAGAAAAGTTATGCTTACTTTGTTTAGCAGAATCCCAAGTGATCCAATTTGTTCAAAGTGCTATGGCTTTTCATCATAAAACGACGTCGGAAACCTTGTGTTGGTTTGATCTGGGCCCAGATGATGGCTACTTGGGCCTCAAAAGATTATCAATGAGGCTTTATTTGCTATATGGGGCCCATAATCCCTTTAGCTTCTTAGAACCCAACATGGCCCAATGTTGCTACTTTTCTTTTTGTGTAATTATTATATATTTTTTCATGGATTAATGCATAATCATTTTTAATTTAACTTTAGTCTTGAGATTCAAGACAAAATTATAATAATACGAGAAAAAGAACTTTAAGATTGAGATTAAAAAATAATAAAAAAATCATAAAAAAAATAAGAAAAAATAAAACTTTATGATTAATATGGATATTAGCAACCCAACCATGGAATTGTCTCTATTTCAATTTACTTAAAAAATTATTATTATTATTCATTATTATTTCTTTGCATTTTAAGAGGTGTGCAAGTTTTGATGTGTGTGAACTCTCCTAATGCCTGGCGCAGCGATTAACAATATGATGTCTGGTAGAACACACAGTAAACTATTGGTAGTTTAAACGATTAATATTTAATATTTGTCTCGGTTGTCCAAAATTGGGGTTGCAAGGTTATATAGGTGGTGTAAAGCTGAACTTGTACATGTTTCCCTTTTAACTTGTTCACGGTCTTGTGAACCATTTTTATGTTGTATATGAGCCGTTTGGTAATGCCATTAAATAACTTCATTCTTTTTTACCTAGACACTATTTCATACCATGATTTAACTTACAGGTTATATCTTGAAAGGGAATTGGTCTATCTTTATTGTCTAAGTGTGTCCTTGGTTATTGTAGAGATTTAGAGGGAGAGATTCTTATTTGGGGTTAAGGTAAAAGAAAAGCTAGCAGGGGCTATGGAATCTTTGATGTGACCCATGAATGCTATGTAAGGTTCTCATTCACTATACCAATTTGATGTAGATACATATGAAGGGGGATTCACTCGATGTTTGTTTTTTTGGGTTAAGCGAGTCCTGCAGTAAGATAAAAAAAGGATCAAAGGAGGATGCAATTCAATGCCCTCACTCAAAAGCTTAAATTAACAAAGATTATGAAGAAGAAGAGAATAAAGTTCTAAAGTTGAGAGAATGAGATACATTGGGTGCACAATTTCATCCTTTATTTATAATGCTTCAGTACTGATTTCTGTGCCTAGTTGATGTTCGGGGCACGTGTAGAGATAAGGTTGGAAGTGTACCACTTGGCAGGACCACACAAATTTAGCGTATGCTAAGTGTAAGCCAAACAAATCTGGATGGTTGCTTTTGAGAGTTATGGTGCCTATTCAATTGGTTTATATGTCTGGAGCGGTTACTTTTCTATTATTGTTTTTAATTAAAACATATCGTTAATGCACGAAGTGTATCCGGTTATTTGCCTATTATAAATATCTAAAATAAAATAAGAATGATAAAGGAAAATATAAAGTAGATGGATAAGATTAGAAGTATTTGCATCAATAAAAAACGGTTGAGTTAAGTAAAAGAGTTTTTGTTTTTGGGAAAAGTAAAAAGAGTTTTTAATCGGATTTTTTTTAGTAAAGTAAGGAAACAAAACAATACAAACAGACAGGACAAACTAAAGCAAAACAAAGAAAAAAAACACAAGGCCAAACTAGGTGGCGATCAATCGAGGAAATGTAGGTATTTCTTCATCCATAAGGTACCTTTTCATGAATGAACCAATAGGATTCAACGTACCCTTTGGTTAATTAAACATGATGATTGATCGTACCCTTACGTGAACTGACCAATAGGATTTATTGTTTTATTTTATCAAAGCATATAAGTATATAATATACTAGGATCATATTCTAACTTGATGTAAATTATGGAAAATCCAACAAAATAATCCTCTCTCGGAAGCTGGCAGATATTCCTCGGAGCTTGGTGGATAGTCTTGAGGCCAATAGGGTATTCAAATACTTTGTTTGCCATGAAGTCCGCGCAGCGGTTCCTCTCTCTATAGATGTGAGAGACTGAAATTTGATCAAACTGTACCAGCAGCGCTTGGATATTACGAATTAACGCTCTAGCAGGATGGTGCGGGGGGCATTGGCTCTGGATAAAAAAAAACAATCTCAACACAATCAGATTCCACTTCAAGCCGTTTAAGATTGATCTTAGGACTACTTCCAAGCCCAAAAAGATCCCCCAGAGTTCCGCCTCAAAGGAATTGCTCCTACCAATGTTATGTACGACGCCTAGAATCCAGTCCTCTTCCTCATTGCGGATAACTCCCCCGGCTACAATTTGGTATGTACCCATTTTGTGCGACCCATCGGAATTAGCTTCCAGATTCTTGCCTGAGGCTTTACCCAACCAATCTGCTTCTCCATCTTCTTTGTTTCTCCCTGCATTTCGATAATGGATTTCCAGCAGTTTGCGTTTTCATGCAAACGTTGGCGAATAACATCGCCTTTCCTTTTCGGGAGCATAAAATCTGGTTGGAATATCATTTTATTCCTCCATGCCCACACCTGAGCAGCCGTTCCAATAAAAATACGCTGCCAGTCAGACATTTTTACCCGATTTAAATCCGCACAAGTTGTATTTCAAATTTATTGATTATATGTATTTAATATATTTTAATCATTAGTTACAAAACATCAAAATTTTAATTATTTAATAAATATAAAATTTAAATTTAACAATTAAATCTCAACCATTAAAAACCATTTATTTTATAATTAATGGTTGAGATTATAATATGACATCTAAAGTTCAAACTCTTCTATTGACTCAATTTTAATTTGCGAATTGCTACACGACTCATACAGTTGAGATTCACCACCCACATCTTTGGGCTATTAGACAATGTCTGGCTATGGAGGATAGGGTTTAGGAGACTTGATTGTCTATGTTTATCAAGAGGGCAATAGGATTACTGACTGGACGACAAGTTTCGCAGAAATTTATCTATGGATCGTCATGAGTGTGATGTGCCTCCTGCAGACATTTAAGACATTTTTCTTAAAGATTGGAGTGACTGAGTATTGAGTATTCAGTAGAGTTGTTTCTGTTTAATCTCTTTCCTTTTGGTTTGTTTTTCTTTTTCTTGTTTTGCTTTGTGTTGCCGGATATTTAACCCTCCTCTTAATACCAAAAAAAAAAAATGTTTAATTTGCGAATTTATTAATTTTATTTATTAAAGAAATGTTTTCTTCATTCTCTATAATTCACAAATAAACGATGTCGTTTTGGATAATAAATCATGAAAACAGAACAGAATCCTAAGTGATCCGCTTTGTTCAATGTGCTCTGTCCTTTCATCACCAAATGACGTCGTAGACCTTGTGTTGATTTGATCTGGGCCCAGATGATGTCTACTTGGGCCTCAAAAGATTAACACGGCCCAAAGTTTTTTAGTACCCAACATGGCCCAAAGTTGATACTTCCTTTAATTTATTTAGGGTAATTAATTTATTAGTCCCTATATTTTGACAAAACACACTGTTGAGTCCCTATATTTTAAAAAACACACGGTAAAGTCCCTAACGTTTTTCTCGGTGAACTGTTTAATCCCTAACGTTTTTCTCGGTGAACTGTTTAGTCTCTGCCGTTACATTCTCATGAAGATTCTGTTAGTCAATTTGGTTTTGCGTTCTTCTTTTCCTTTATTTTCCTTTCCTTTAAAACTCTAATGCATCTGAAATCAACTTTGAGTGGTACTCTTCTTGATTTTTTCTTAATCATTTAAATTCATAAGCATTGGATCTGTTCTTCTTCTTGTTTTCGATACAAATAGCTTCTTCTTCTAAATTGGATTTCCTCTTCTGAAGTTTGAAGGCAAATAGTAAAGGGTAATTTAGTCATTTCCGAAGTCATAAATGGTAAAAAATCTAACAAACAGACGGAAGGACTAAACAGTTCACTGAGAAAAAGGTTAGAGACCTTACCATATGTTTTTGAAAATATAGAGACTAAACAGTGTGTTTTGTCAAAATATAGGGACTAATAAATTAATTGCCCATTTATTTATTTTTGTAATTATCATATTTATTTCTTGGATTTTATAATAATTGAAAATTCATAGTCATTTTGAATTTAACTCCAGTCTGGAGATTCAAAGTAAAAATCGCAATAATAGGAGCAAAAGAATTTCAAGATTAAGATAAAGAAAAAAAAAGAATTTCAAGATTAAGATAAAGAAAAAAAAAAGCCAATTACATGAATATCATAATTAAGTAAAATATTACAACTAAGTCATATCACCAAACTTAATTTTTAATATGTCATTATTCTCTATATATTATGATTTTACACCATAATTTAAAAATTCTAGACTCTAATTCATAAATCATAAACCCTATAAAATATATTCTAGACTTCTAATTTATAAGTTCTAATCGCTAAAATATATTAAAAGTACTGATTTTACTAGTTTGACATAATCTAAAATTATGACTTGACATAGTTGTAAATAGTTTTTAAAAGTTGAATTTCCGTGTAATTTTCCCAAAAAAAAAAAATAAGAAAATATTTATGATTAATATGGATATTAGCAACCCAACCATGGAATTGTTTCTTAGAAAAAGGGCTTTCGTTAATTTATTTTTAAAAATTAGGAAAAATTATACAGAAATTCATTTTTTATTAATTATTTATAACTATGTCAAGTCATAATTTTGGATTATGTCAAACTAGTAAAATCAGTACTTTTAATATATTTTAAGGATTAGAATTTATAAATTAGAAGTCTATAATAAATTTTCTAGGGTTTATGATTTATGAATTGGAGTCTAGAATTTTTAAACTATGGTGTAAAATCATAATATATAGAAAATAATAACATATTAAGAATTAAGTTTGGTGATATTAATAACTGATCCTTTCATTTGCTTTTTCCTCTCTTCTTTTCTCATTTTCTGTGCAAATTTCATCATCTGAAGTTTCAAATTGTTATCTTTTGAAGATTTACTTTGAGTAGGAAGAAGGAAGGAAGTTTGTCTTTCTTCTTCCTACTCCATCGGGTTAGATTTGATGTATTTTTCTTTGTTATTTTTTTCTTTTTAGTCATTTTCCATAGGTTTTATCGGATATCTTCATCCATTTGAATTGTATTTGCTCTCTATTATTCTTTCATTTATACAATTTTCGAATTTAGCAAGTGCGGAAGCGGTTTATCTTGTTCGTGGATCAATAGATCTATGTGGTTGCATCAAAAGAAATGACTTAGATCCGAATATTCGGAATGGCCTAAATGCTGAAGATTGGATTGCATCTACTTTTCTGCAGATTTCAATTTACGATAATTATATGTTTTATTATTATTTTGTGTTTTTTTATGCTTTTATGACATTTTTTTGTTCTCTGTAGTCATTTTAGTCTCTTTGTAGATCTTGTAAGGTTTGATTCCTTACTGTTGTTTTATTATTGTGTTTATTGTGTTTTAATCTAATGAAGTTATAAGTATGTTTATAAAAAAAGTTTGATAATATGACTTAGTTGTAATTTTGTACTTAATTATAATATTTATATGTATTTGACCCTAAAAAATTGTTACCTTTTCATGAGAAAGAACAAATGTGAGTTCAAAGCCCATTGGGCCACTAGGTTGATCCAATAATGTAGTTATTGAAGTTGGCTAATGGAGAGACAAATCAATACAAGGCCCAAAGGAGGGATGGATTGGACACGGGTCAATTACATGAATATCATAATTAAATACAAAATTATCATCACACTTAATTCTTAATATTTTCATTATTTTTTTTATATATTATGATTTTACATCATAATTTAAAGATTTTAAACTCAAATTCATAAACCATAAACCGTAGAAAATATATTCTAAACTTTTAATTTATAAATTCTAATCTTTAAATATATTAAAAGTACTGATTTTAACTAGTTTGATATAATCTGAAACTATGATTTGACATAGTTGTAAATAGTTTTTAAAAGATGAATTTCTATATAGTTTTCCCATTGGATAGGGTTATTGGTATAGATGAATGTTGGTTTTTCTTATAGAGTTCTTTTTGCTATTTATTTTAAATAGTAAATAGAGTTGTAATAGAGTCAAATCCAACTGAGATTTAGTTTGGTTCATGCTCGGTTCGTTAAAAAATTAACAAGCTCAAACTCAAGCTCTATATTCTATTTGTGAACTGTTCGTGAGCTGTTTGTTAATTTTTTTCATGAACTCATTTACGAATAGCTCATTAATTATTTTCATAAATTATGTTGCTTTGAAATTTCTTTAACAGAAAACTACATAGTTTTCAAACCTATAAAACTAAAGTTTATACAAAACTACATACAAATGCTATTATTAAAACAATAATTGAACCGAGCTTGTTCAAATCATGAATACTATAATTGAATTTGTTCATGAACATATAATCGAGTCTGTTCGTAACATTTTGAGCCGAGTTTCTTCGTGCATAAGGTCAACTAGTTTGTAAATTCAATCGAATAAGTCAAAATTTTATCGAATCAAATATCGAGCCACTTATGAGCGACTTGACTCATTTGCATTCCCGATAGTAGATCTATAGTGTTTTGAAGATGAAATAAGTATATTAAAAAGAATCTGAACATAAGGCTTCAAAAATAAAAACAGGAGGTCGGACAGACCAATCCATAGGTCCTACATAGAATAGACTGCTCATGTTAAGAAATGAGCAACCTTATTCATAGAAAGACTGATAAAACTGATCCTAACATCATTAAAAGAGAAAGAAAAACTTTTGCAATCATCTAACACAAGTCCATATGCCGATTGGAAAGAATTTTGTTGAAGATACTCAATAACCACAGTTGATTCAGATGAAAACCTTTGATAATAGAACTTTTCTATTAGTAAGTTAGATTTCTAGCGAACATAAACACATTTTAAAAACGTGAGACCTAAAATATTGGATTTAGATAAATGCGAACAATATTTACATAGTATAGTATTAGATCCCACAGTTACAATTTGAAATGTACGTTAGATGAGAATTGGGGGGAACAGGGGGATACATTCCCCACTCCGCCCTCAACACTTACAGGATCAGATTCTAGGAATCCCCATTAATTGTTTTGTGGATTTTTTCGTCCTATTCCGCTCTGCGTGGGTCCCTATGGGTGAGCAAATTATTAGAAGCACCTGGTTCTCCATGTCAAATGGAGGACATCCCATACATATTTTGACACGTGTAATATGGACTCACATATATTATAAAAGACCCCACTATTTTAATTATTACATGGGATCACACTACACGTGTCCAAATGTGAATTAGGAGTCCTCCAAGTGATATGGAAACCCGGATGCTACGAGTGATGGGGCCCAAAAAATTATGTATGATTAATTGAAACCAATATTTTAGTGGTTCAAATCCGAATACCAACTTTCTCTCCATTATAGATTTTATTTCAAGTAAAAATGTGAAATTGAAGAATCTTCCAATTTCAATCTTGGTTGCTTTAGAAGTTCTCCAAAATTCTATTATTATTTTCTTAACTTAATTTAAAGTAATCTTGTTTGTTATAATAATAATTATGAGAATTTATAAGGAGTCCACCTAAACAGACTTTGTATTAAAATAGAATAACTTATCAATTAAATGTCCCCCGTTTGGCTTCGGGAATAGTATTCCGCGCCTCCATTCCCGTTTTGGCTTCGGCGGAAAACGTTCCCCACTCCATTTTCATCCCAAAATATTTTGGTGATTCTTCATCTTCATCGGTTTATATTCCTGCAGATTTCAGGGGATTCCGACTCCGTTGTCATTCATAGATGTGAATTGAATCCTTGACATCTTAACTAAAAACATATTGATGTGGTTGAAGAATTGACTTGCAAGTTTATAGAGAAATTTGATAAATTTTAACGTAGTGGCAGTTTTGTAATTTCTACCAAATTTTGAAGTTTCGAGTTTTGCGTTTTCGGACCTTATTTTGGATGGAAATGTACCAATGAATAAAACACATTGCTTTGTTGTGATGTTCGTGTTTTTCGGCCAAATTCATTTGTTTGGGCCTCCAAAATTGCAAATTATTGTTTTTGAAGTTTTTCTGTAATTTTTAGTCTTTTGCTATTCTGTTTAGGGTTCTTCTTTTGGTATTTAATTTAAGGAACAATTTCGACTGTAATTAGTTAGTTTTTTATATTCAATAAACAAATTTCGTAGTTCCTTAAATATTAAGAGTTATCAATATATATTCGTACGTGAATCAACTATTTGTAACATATTCTTGTGATTACCGTTGTGTCACATGTATACGTTAGAGAAATTGAAAGATCAAGTACTTGATATTAGAGACTTTATGATGTTTTGTATCGAAGGTATCATTGCTTTAGAAAACATTAATTGTTAATGAGCTCGTATAAAAATACAATTAAAAACATAAGCGGTGATTTGAGGGTCAGTTTGGTATTGTTGCGGTTAAAACTCCATTTTTTTTATATAAGCGGTGAAAGTCGTTTTCTCCAAAAGCTATAAATTGTAGCTTTTTTAAAAGCAATTTTTATAGCTTTCACAACTTTCAAGGGGAGTAATTTAATTTTTCATTTATACTCCTTTTAGCTTTTTCAGCCTTTAGATCTTTCGATGAAAGCAATTTTATTTTTAACCAATGTTGAAAAAGCTACTTTAAGGGTCTTGAAAAACAATACCAAACTCGCCCTAAATTACTTGTATTATTATTATTATTATTATTATTATTATTATTATTATTATTATTATTATTGATATGGTAGTAATAATTTGGGCTGAACGCTTGGGTTTCGGATTAGGCTCGAATCCAATATTTGGACCAAGCCTATGGAGGAATACATTTAGACGTGGAATAAATGAATAAAACTTCAATTGAGAGCTACCTCAAGGGACACATGGACCAATGATCACCCTGGATCCGAAAGGAACGCTCCCCAATTCACGTTTAGCAAGAAATATAAAGATATAGTCTCAGGACTAATCAAACGTTGGCACGTATCCACGTACACACTTTATTGTTTATAAATAGCTAGAGAATCAGAGCTAAATGTACATAATCACACTCTCTCTCATACTTAATTGCTTTCAAGTTAAACTTTGCACTTCCTCAAATACTTGACTGACTTTAACACCAGAAAAAGTTTGCCAAAACTCCGACTCATTTCTAACGATTGTTGTTCTTTCAGGTCATCGGAAACGGTTGAGAGTTACGTTCCTGAAAAAAAGAAATCAATTATTATTATTAAGATAAGACATTTGAGTTATAAGATCTCACATTCCTTTTTAAAAAAATGAGAAGCAATAATGCTAATATGGCAAGAAAGTTGACTATAATTTTTCCACTACAAAGCAAAAGCAAAACAAGTTATTATTGAAAATATGGGAACAAATTCAACTATACAAAACTTCTTTCTTATGTTTAATAATATTTGATGGGATTAAAGTTCCCTTAACACCCTTTTATCATTGATGTTACCTTCTAATTAAAGTCAATTTCCACTATAATAAATCACATGCTTATAATCACTTTATTATATGCTCAAAATTATTTTAATAAAAGTTTACTCAATTTTTCATTTTTAGATTTTTTTAGGTTTAATACATTTTCTAGTCCTTTTAAAATTTTCAATTTACTCCATTAACTTGTTTAAAGTAATCTATTAATTTCTTAAATCCACGTGGCAGAGTAAGGAATTCTTTTAGAAAAGTTGAAATCTGTTCACTTTAAGCAAGTTTACAATGGCAGTAAATTACTTTAAGAAAGTTTAGAGGGCTAATATGTACCTTTTGAAAAAGTCAATTGATCATTTTAAGCAAGTTCAGGAGGTTAAGATAAATTTTTCAAAGTATTACTTTTTTTAAACAAGTATAGGGTACAGATGTATTAAGGCGTTTTTTTTTTCTTAATACATCAAGAGCCCTTAAACTTGTTCCAAAAGCTTGATTGACCCCTAAAACTTACAACGTGTTTCATTAGCTCCCTCAACTTACTTAAAAAAATACATTGGCCACCTACATTTGTTTAAAATGATCTATAGGACTCCTGAACTTGCTTACAACGATCAATTAGCCTATGAACTTGTTTAAAGTGATATACATTTTTAACTAGGCTAAATTTATAAAAAAAACTCAAAACTGAAAAAATAAAGGTCCAATTCACGATTCTAAATCTTTAAAATAAACTAACTTTTTATTTTTTAGATCTTTAGAGCGTTTTTCTAGATTTAGAGACTTCATGATGACACTATAAGCAAGTTCAGAATACTAATGAAACACTATGGTCCTGTTTGGTAAAGAGCTTTTTGGGGTAAAATTAGAGATTTAAGCCACTTTAGAGGTTTTGACTAGTCAAACCTCTAATTGTGGTGATTGATAAAGAGAGGTTTGAAAGAGTTTATTGGATCCAAAAAACTAATTTTAAAAAAACTCATTTTAGGAGCTTTTTCAATTAGCTTATTGCTCAATCTCTTTTGATGGACATTTTTATCCCTAATTACTATCATTTAACCCCAAATAAATACTTTACTATGTCCTTAGATGTTATTTTATACAAACAGATATTAGCAATCAACTAAATTCTACCAAACAAGTTTATATAATCAAATCATCTAGTAAAAAATATAATCAGCTAATGTAATCAGCTATGAACTATTTACAAGTCAATCAAGTTTTTCGGAGAAGTTGAGAAATGAATGAACTCATGTATTAAGGTTTTTTTTTAATATATGAATAGAAAAAGCTACTACAAATAATTGAAAGCAATTTTAGGGAAAAAAGTATAGAGGGGTAACAAAAAAGTATAGATTAATGGGGGCATAAATAGAATTATTGAGCTAAAATAATGATTGTTAATGAGATGTTAAGCTTCTAATTAAGGTAAGCAAAGTAGCAATATTCATGTATTTGTCATCATGATTTGATTTGTTGCTTTGACAAGACAAAAGCTAAACAAGTTTAGTTATGAGTTAACTGAAAACTTATTAGTTTTCCATGTGCTTATGTTTCTTAATGGGCCAATCAATAATAATATTCATAAATAATAATAATAATACATTAAGGTCATCTCAAAGAGGACCTTAAATATGTATTAGGTGTTGTCCAGTTAATATAGAAATCCCGTTCCTGAGTCTGAATAGGAGGAGCGTCTGCTCAGGGTCGAAAGGGAAAAGCTTAAAAGTAATATTTTTATATAAAAAATATAGAAATTAAAATGAATTGCTATTTACTGTTCCCAAATTACTAGTCACCGTCCCTATTGGATAGTTTTGCCATTTTCATATTTTTTTTTCAAAAAATGTGAATGGTACTGAAATTTTGAAAATAATTAATGAGTTACAACCCGAGAACCCTGGAAATGGATGATTACGAGTCAGAGAAATCGGACGAGTTACATTTTTCGTGAAAATATACGTTATTTTCCCTAGACGGTCACGGAAACTGCCTTGCCATCACATCTTTTGGAAAAAAAAATGAAAAGGGTTTAACTGTCCAATAAGGAGCGGTAACTAGTAATTTGAGAGCGGTAAATAGCAACGTCCAAATTAAATCTCAAAAGATGCCCCAACAATAATTCTTGGTTTAGATAATCACGATACACTTCCACGATCCAAAGACAGGGGTCTAAAAGTAACATTTTTATAAAAAAATTACAAAAATATTGCTTTTAAAGCATATTAATGTATACTGATTTTACATCTAGAAATAACCGCAGGTAATGTTTTGTATCTGTAATATATAGAGCGAAATAGAATGTTTTTTCGTATGAAATTATATGTTTTAATTAGATTCTTATTCCGTGTAACAAAAAAACATCATTTTTTCAAACACCTTTTCTTACCTAATTGATTTTTTTTATATACTTATTTATTAGGGTCCTTATTTAATTTCATCGGTAAAACCTAAAAAATATGGGAATCGACTTAACAATCGTGTTATTCTATGTATATATATAACGATTATATATAAATCCAATAAAATTAATAATCGTTGTGTTGACCTATCATTGAATTGAGTCATGTCTTAGATGTTTCTAATAATTTCTACTCAACTTTGCTGAATTTTAAAAGTAATAATTTTGTTAATAAAATTATCCCCAATAACCATAGCGAGTAAAATTAGTCTTGGAAAAAAAGATTTCATTTCGATAACTTGTTACCTGATCTTGGTTACATGTTTAAATCGTGATGCTGATCTAATATCATGTTGAACCTACAAACTAATATACAGGTCAGATGGAGTCGGAACCCGACAAACCCGCTCAGATGTCCAAGTTAATTTCTGGCTTAGGACCGAATGGAAGGGTATGGATTAGTTTAGAGATAGTAGGTAACGTACCGAACCTTGCGTCTATACCTGTATATTTATAGTGTTCAATTAGGTTTAAAGTTGTCACTTTTTGGGAATACTTACGGAGCTCAGATTCCTGATCCCTTAAGAAGTCCGAATACTGGGAGGAATCTTTTGTCTCGTAGGATTTTAGGAGATCCCTTGAAGCTCTAAGGTTAGAACCTCGTAAGGCGTGATGAGCTGCCGCTCGTTGGGCTTGGGTTATGGTGGTCATCTCTGACTTGTTGAAATGGGTCAACGACCGTCTTGAGTGTTGTTTGGACCCTTATTACGCTTGGACTTGGACCACAATGAGGATGGTGATGACATCACGTATGTGACATCACTAGTCTAATATCAAATGTCCCCCACCTCCTAATCATTAAGACATTCTTCCAGGATTCTGTTGTAAACTAAACCTTTTGCAAAAAGGGTATTTTGTTATTTTGCTCCAAGCCATTATTTTTTTTCGGGATCATCGTGGAGCCTTTTCTAATTGTGCTGACGTGTTGGCTGAGGGATGGGTGTGGGATCTCACGTTTTGGCGGTTCTTTAATGAGAGTGCATGTTCTAATGTCGGAGAGACTTCATTTTCCTTGAAGTCTTTTGATTTTTCTAATTTGCTTAATAAAATAGTCATGTCATCCCGTCAGGTCCAAGAGCTTTGTTCGGGTTAATCGCCTTAATTGTTGCCTCCACCTCACTCTAATCATACGGGGCTGCTCGCGCCACCTCTACACCATCAACATCAGAGGGATTATATTATAGAAAAAGAGTGGAAAATAATTCCCCACCAACTTCCTTATTTTATCATCCCCAGCGAACTAATTCCATTTTTGTCTTACAATTTCAGGAACGAATCTGTCTTCCTTCGAGTAGACCCTTCGAATGAAAGAAGTTTGTATTCACACCATAACATCTTCTCGTAAAAGAAGTTCCCCATCGCCTCATATTCATGTTTAGTTATCTTCTAACTGAATCATTACCCCAACCATTCCACATCTCAACTATCCACTATTGCTTCTGCTTCATTTGCCCCCCAATGTGACCAGATTCGTCCTTATTCCAGCTCGCCAAACCCTTAGCACTTGATTTTAATTTCCCGTGAATATCTCGTCGATCACTACCACACCTATCATCCCCTAGACAGTCTGAATAACATCCCTACAACTCATTTCACGCAACCACATTGCCTCAAATCGAAACAATCTCTCCCCCCATAATTCATCCATAATCCTCCTACGTCAATTACAATAAGGAGATGACCGGAAGAAAGTTTCACTAAATGGAACACTCTTACCTCAGAAAACAACTGGTCCCAGCTAACATCAACAAAAAAAAAGAAGCGATCAAACCTCTCCATAACTAGTTGCTCTCCACCTCTCCCATCGGTCCACGTAAATTATGCTCTAGAAAAAACCCAAATCTTTTAGCTGACAAGTATGTACACAATCTCCTGCTTCATGGATGAAAGTCAATACAGATGCTTCTGTAACTGGATGCCTAGGAACAGCGGGCTGCGGGAGAGTTTACAGATCGGCGTGCGGTGAATTCTCCAAAGCATTCTCCTATCATTTGGGTTCCACCTTTTTCTATGCTGCAGAACTCTCAGCTGCAATAACATCCATTAACATGGCATTCGATAGGGGGTGGGTGTGGCTATGGCTCGAGAGTGATTCGACGTTTGTTGTTCAATCGCTGCGGAGTCGAACCAGAGTGGTGCCTTAGTTTCTCAGGCAAGACTGGTTAAAATGTCTGGAAAATCTGGAAGTAATGACAGTCGTGATCTCCAACATATTCCGTGAAGGTAATCAAGTTGCTGACCTTTTAGCCAACTACGGTAGAATGAATTCGGAACTAGTCTGGTGGACGGACATTCCTCCCTTTTGTATCTCCGCTATTCTTTGTAACTTAGGAGGTTGGCAAGTCTACAGATTTGCTTAAACTGGTTATTTTTTATTTTGGTTCTCGTGTATTCTTTTGTTCTCTTTTAATAAATTGGTTTAGGGATTGAGCGCAGAGAGCGGGGGTGCCAGCCTAGCTGGGATGTCTATAATTTGTGCTCCCTGATTGCCAGCTTTCAATTAAAAAAAGTATGTACACAATTCCATAACTCCTCAATCTTTTTAAGGTCATTTTCTCTACTCCCTAGCTTCTCACGGTGATTCGCTAAAATCACCAAAAATAAGAAACAGATAATTATCTAGAAACTTGAGAAGTCTCATCAACTCCCAAGTTAAGTGTTTTAACCCGTTTTCTGGTTCCCGTATATTCCCGAACCTCTTCACTTTACACTACTATCGTCATTAAACACATGGAAATAAATACATTGAGACTATTTAAAATTTTATTAGATAGTACACTATTATATAAAGTTAATGATGAAATTGATTCTTGGTTTATTTTTCCAAAAATAATGCCAAAAAGGACATAACTTTTATGAGTGTGATTCCACTATAAAAAAAAAATATTAAGAAGAGTAAACAGTTGTTCTTTCTTGTCAATTAGTTGTCTGTCTTAGAATCAAACTTCAATATATATATATATATATATATATATGGATTTAAGGATAATATAATAAGAAAGAAAGAAAAAAAGAAAGAGGAGTAGTTCTTGTTTTCAAGGGCATATGGATTATGTCCCCCTTATATATCTAATCACCACTAGATTATTATCTTCTTAATTATTATTATTTTTATATTAATGTTCATGAATTTTGATTCATATATTTCCCATCAAATGATGGGATTAAGTAGGCCATTAGGCTTGATTGATTATGTCTTTCCAAAGTCATGTAATTATGATTCTCATACTTGTTTCAATTTTCAGTTATGGATGCCTTCAAAAAATTTAAAATAGATTAAGATTTAATAATTTGAAGAATGTTTAATGTTGGGCCTAGCTCGTACCGGGGGGCGTATACAGGGGTTAGGAACCGGGCTCTTCCGACCGTCGAAACCACTATAATCATGGTAGTTATGGTCCCTGTTTCCACAAAATTTAAGGATTATATTGTTAAATTGGTGAATAAAAGGTATTTGATAAATTGGACATTTGACCTAGAACTTTAATTTGAGTATTTGATAAATTTGCACGATCAGGGCAGTTCCCTAAAATGGTCCGAGAAGGCCCTTCCTAAATCCAAATTTCTAATTATTTTTGTCCTGTTAGGTCATCTCAAATCCAAATTTCTATTTTTTTTTCCTGTTAAGCCCTCCCTAAATCCAATTTTTTTATTGAACACATTTTTTTACATGTTAAGAATTTTAGACACAATCTAGCTTAAATTTGAGAAGTTCTACATTGATACTTAAAAATTGGTTCACCACTTAGATTATAACACGTATATAAATGAAAAAAAATTAAGCAAGTTCGATTTTGCAAAAAAAAAATAAATTTCTACGCACGCATGTAAAAAATTGGGTCCCCTACCGATCAATCTTGTATTCACCATTGGCTAATACTATATGGATGGATGAGGGTGTGATTGGTTCGGTCCAATTCGGGTATTTAAAAATTTCTAGAACTGAATTTAACGGTACAATTCGATTTCGTTTTAAAGAAAAAGTCGACACTTCACTCTAGTTTTGGATATTCGGTCTGATTCAAGAATCTTCAATCTATTTAAGTAGTAATATTTGAAATTTGAGTCAACGATACAATTCGATTTGGTTCTAAGAAAAAAGGCAATGGTTCAATTCAGTTTTAGATTTTTTATTCAGATATTCAGCCTAACTTAAGAATCTCCAAAATTCACGTTCATCCTGGGCAGCCCGGTGCACTACGCGTCCCCGCTAAGCGAGGGTCCGAGGAGGGTCCCACCACAAGGGTGTACTGAGGGCAAACCTTCTCCTGCCAATTTTTTTGGCAAGAGGCCGCTCCTAAGACTCGAACCTGTGACCTCTCGATCACACGACAACAACGTTTACCGTTGCGCCAAGGCTCGCCCACCTAATATAAATGGAGTAATTTCAGACTCAATTAATGACACAATAAATCAAAGCTTGTTATCCGTTAACTTCTTATTACAATTGTATTATGTAGGCTCTTTTCTTTGTGAAATTTATATAGCTTTTATTGTATATTTTAGAGTTATTTGAAATAAGAAGATATAAAATGGAGAAGAGAGGAAATGGTATAAAGAGGGTAACGTTTTGGTCCAGTGTGAGTTGCGTCCGGGTAGAAGACCGACTTGAGCAAAGACCGACTTTAAGGAATGACATATATGGGTGTAGAAATGGTATGAATATCACGTCTGAATAGAGAGAGAGTTATTAGAGCTTATTATTGATTTCTAAATATATGTAGACGCGTTTTGAAACCGCAAGACCAATGTATTGGATTTGGACCAAAGTGAACAATATCTATATGTAAACGCGTTACAAACTGTATCAGAATCGACTCTCCACGAACGATGTGTTGATTAAGGGATGAACCCGGTCAGGAGTAGGTGGGGTAGCAGTAGAAGGCATGAGTAATGACTGACTCTAAGAGATGACGATAGGGGAAGAAATAACCTAAATCTACATCAGAAATTGAGAGTGATTGTCACTTATTAATACAATAGAATTCTAATACATGTAGACGCATTTTAAAACAGTGAAGTCCAATGTGTTGGATTTGGATCAAAACAGATAATATCTACATGGTAATTACACCTGTCCACGGGTCTGAATACCCGTCCAAGCCCGTATCCCTTGGGCCGGGTTTGGACAATAAAAATTGATCTTAGGCCCAGCCCGTCCTAGGCCGCTAAAGTCCAGCTACATTTTGGGCGGGTTTTGGATTGATAAAAATAGCACGGCTCGGCCTGCCTATTAATATTAATTAATATATTTATATATTAAATCTTTAGTTTTAAGTATAAATTTTATTTTTTATAATTAAAATTTATGTATATATTTTAGGTGGGTTTATATGAGCTGGGTTTGAGATTTGATTTTTCAGACCAAGCCCCAGTTGGGCTCAAGCCCACCAAATTATAGCGGTTGAGTTGGGCTTAGACTAAGTATTTTTTACATAAAAGCCTATTAGGCCCAGTCCATAGACATGTCTACATGGTACTAGATCAAATTGTTAGAAAGATGAAGAATACACTTTGAAAATTAATGTTCACCGCTTGTCTCACGTGATGTTTTTTTCTCTCCGACTAATTGCAACATCATTGCTATGTAGAACCCGAGTAATTGTTGACAAAACTAGCCAACTTTGCACATAGGTAGTAAGAAGTTGATGAAAAATGAGCTTCTGTTTACTATAACGTTATTTGGATCTGAAATTGCTCCATCCATGAAACAATAGGCTCAATATTGAACAATTATATACGTCTTATAAATGATATTTATATACGTTTATTTCTTAACATCAATCATCTTTCACGAATTGGTATATATCTCTTTTAATTGATCGAATACATTATGTCCGGTGTATAATAGAGACATGAGTAACAATAAAAGGAAACTAATTGAAACATGAAATATGGTATTTTAAATATGCAAAAATATTTAAAATTTATTTAATTTATATTAACAAATTGAATATCAGATTTGATTCTTTATCCATCAGATGACGTTGACTTATTTTGAGAGCAACTTTTGATATGAAAATGATTTTCTTTTATCTTAATCATTTCAAGAACTAATTAAAAAGAATAAATTTTTAATTTTTAAATTTTCTTTTATGTCCCCTGAATAGTATAACAAATATAAAAAAAAATAAAAAAAAATATCATTGATGTTATTCTTTTATATGTAAAGATAAGTAGCAAGGTAGTCAAAATCGGACGGCCTAGCCAGCCAACCCGATTCAACCGGACCCAATACGTAAACTGGTCTGGAGGTACTTAATATTTTACAATGTTAAAAACCGCTAAAAAACTGTTGAATTGGAAGGTTAAATTGTCAAATCTGAAACCCTTTCATGATTTTGAGGTTGGAACGATTCAGTAAGAGGTGTAATTTTTTTTTTATTATTCAAAAATTAATTTCAGCTCCATAAGAAGGTTTGGATTTACGGATTTTCTTAGTTGTGACCTTAGGGGTCATAGGAATAGAAGGAAGTAAAGAAATTAAGAAGTAAAAAGAGTGAGAAAAAGAGCGGAGAAACTTACAGGTTTTTGCCAAATGTCAGAATTGCGAGAGCAACAAGATGGAAGAAAGAGTTTACTAGTTTTTTCTTTAAGATTTATAGGAAAATGAGAGATGTTGAAGAGTTATCGTCGTCATTACTTTAAAATCTTTCAATAAATGCATTAATGATGAGATTTCGAAAGGGCGTCGCGTGCAACGTTACTATGATGTCATTAGTATCGATGTAATGATAGCATGTTCACAACTGAAGGAAGCCCTAAAGAGCTTCTTAAATAGTTGGACGGTGCATCAATGATTGTGGGCCTAGTTATCTTATAACTAAAGCCCAAGCCCATTAAAGGTCAAGCATCAGCCTAACCCATTTAAAGAGCTCTTCGAAAGAATGGTTCAAAGAGGCACGTGAATCATGAGAAGCTTTAGATTCCAAAAGGCACGCTCAACTCTGCTTAAACGCGGAATAATAGGGTCCAAAGCCAATGGGGAGCTGGCACATGTACATAACACAAACCCACTTGTAAGTAATATTTGTCTATAAATAGCTTAGAAATCAGAGCTACAGGTACGTGATTAATTACTTATTCTCTCTTACTAAACTGCTTTCAAGTTGATATTCTTCTTTAGATACCTCACCGACTTAAGCATCGGAGAGAGTTTGTCGGACTTCGGTCCCTATCTGGCCGGTTGTTGTGTTCTCAGGTCACTGGAAGCTGTTTACAAGGAAGATTTTGGTATTCTGATGTCACCATGTAAATATTATCGATTTTGTCTCAAATCTAACACATTGGGCCTCACGGCTTTAAAATTTATCTGCATGTATTGAATTTTCACCTTACTAATAAGCCTCAGTCAATCTCTCTCCATTTTCGATGTGAGATTTAGTTCATTTATTCCTCCATCGCCATCTTTTAGGGCTGCTTCTTGCTCAGGCTTTCTATCCCGATGTCACCCACCTGATCTTGATAGCACGGTAAACTCCAAACTAGGTCGTTACAGACCCACCAACTTCCACGTGGTTCATCAAGAGAAAGTAAAATAGAGAACTTAGAGAGGACTTCTGAAGAATATATGTACCTTTTGCAAAAGGAGTTAGACCCTTTATATAGGAATGAAGACTCCTAGTCTTAATAGGAGTAAACTCACTCTGTATTTATTTAGGAAAAAGAACCGAGAAAGTCGGTTTTCCTTACCAATATAGCGCTATATGTGCACCCAAGAATTCATATTTAGAAAATGACTCCTTAAACCGACCTTATAGAGGGAGGAGCTTTTGGAAGCGCAACGTGAGACGTCCGACATGCATATAGAAAAGATACGAGTCTGCTCAAAGTCGGATTAAATATTCACTTGTATTATCAGTTTATATACATAACTTTTAGTACACTCACATGTAAATGACTTTAGGAATTTTATCGATAAATAAAATTGTCAAAATTTAAATACGTGATAAATTACTTTAAAAGACTCTAATACTACGTTAACAAATCAATTAACTTAAAATTTTCAAGATAAATAACAATATTTATATTATGTTTCGTGATGGGAATTAAAGTTGAATTTATTTATTTTTAATAGGAAACTGATGTGTTTTAATGATTCAAGACATTGATTCATTTCCTGCAACTGAAGCAAACAGAAGTTTGATTGAAATAAACCACAGAAAAAGTATGCAATGAAATGTTACTAATAATTATATTATCAATAATGGAATGTTACTTAGTAATAGGAATAACAAAAGTGTCCTCATGCCCCCTCATGTTTTTTATTTTTATTAATTAAGCTTTAATGTTTTAATTTAATATATTGAGCTCTCAATCAACTGTATTGGGTTCCTAAATAATAATACAATTAAATGAAAAGGAAATTTCACAAAAAAAAAAATCAAAATTTGAATTTTATTTTACATTTAACTACCTCCTATAATTGTATTTTATCATCCTATTTTTTCCTTTTAAATATATAAGAATTTCATACTTCTATTTTATCAAATTCAGTTATTATATTTTTTTTAAGTAAAATAAATTCTTACAGTTTTAAATTTAAAATTCTAATATTTTGGACCTATGTGGTACTCCCTAAATCCAAATTTCTAATTTTGTTGGGCTTGTTAGGCCTCTCTAAATCTAAATTTCTAATTTTTTTTTGCCTGTTAGGTCTTCCTTAAATCCAAATTATTAATTATTTTTGGTCTAGTAGACCCTATCAAATCATAAATTTTCATTTTTTTTACCTGTTCGGCCCTCCCTAAATCCAATTTTTTTACATGTTAGGAATCTTAAACAAAATCTAGCTTAATTTTGAGAAATTGTACATTAATACTTATAAATTAGTTATTGACCACTCAAATTATAACACGCATATATACAAAAAAAAAAAAAAAATTGAAGAAGTTCAATTTAGCAAAAAATTTTTTTTTTACGAACATACGTGTAAAATCGGTCCTCCTAACCGAGTAATCCTGTATTCACCACTGATAGTAGATAATACTTTATAAATGAACAAAATTTTAATATGTTAAACTAAAAGAATAAAAGTTTAATTGATAAAGTTGAACTTATTGAGGGTGGAATTAAATCTTATCATTTGTAACTAGAGGCGTCCATTGTTAGGTTAAAACCATGAGAGATTAATACAAGATTTATGATCGGATCTTAATTATAAGTTTGAGCTTTTGTTTAAATGGTTTTATGATATTGCATTAGAACATCTTGGACCAAACAGTCGTGGTTCGAATCCCGACAACCTCAAATTTGTAGAATTAAAAACAGATGGTGGGATGGACATCTGTTGTACCGAATTACTCATATTTTATATTTATATGTATATATACACGTACAGTTGATTTTACAAGTTTCAATATAGATATATTTTGTAGTCCCACGACTTTGGTTCCTAGTTCTATTCAAAAAGATTAGTTGAAGTGTTTGCGGTTCACTTGTTCGTTGAACTTTGTGGTCCCGCGTACCTACAGAGAAGGTAATAGGACACTGGACGCATTAGCCCGGCACAATCTTGGCATCGCCATTTTGCAGTTTTGGGATTCGTTTTCCTTCTTTATGCAACACTTTCTTCCGTCATGATTATAGTGGAGTTGAACGATTTAAGTTTGCTTAGCTTTGCCTTTAGTTGAGATCGTATGTTTTTACATTTACCGTGTTTTTCTTTTTATCATTAATAATATTTGGGCTGAGCTTGTGGTTTGAGTTTCTTTACGAGAGTCCAACCAAGTTTGGATGCTCGGAGTCTTTTTTTGCATTTTCCAACTTTTTGTTAAAAAAATGAGGAAATGTAGTGATTTTTATTTGTTTTTATATTTTTTTTATATAAATTCGATCTGTTTGGTTCAAAACCGAACCAAAACATTTGATTTAATTAACTTTCGGCTTAAATATAATTCAGTTCGGTATCAAAATCGGTTATTTTGATGATTTTGGTTTGCTTTTGAAACGATGCATACCTTAATTGTAACAAAAATAAAAGGCTTAATATATCATCTGTCTCCTGAACTTGTTCAAAAAACTTGATTGACCCTCTGAACTTTCAAAGTATCCTGATAGCCCCCTAAACTTGCATAAAATGTTTAATTAGCCCCTTGAACTTGCATAAAATATAATCAATTGATCCATCGGTTGTAAAAAAAAGTAAATTAAATACGAAAGATATATTCCACGCATCTTAGAATGTTATTACATAATTCAAAGATGGATTAAAAATGAAGTTATTTATGAATCTATAACCAGGTCTCCTTACAAGCTTTCCATACAAATTGTTCAAACTCGATTTATTTTATAAAACCAAATACGGTAAAACTTTTATCGACCTAAACACCGAGCTCGGCTCATTTACAACCTTAAAAATAAATGGTTGACTTGCGGGGGGAAAAAAAACAGGTCATATTACACAAAAAGATAAGCGTACGAGCATGGAAATATTATAATATAAGAAAGAATCTTTTTTATTTTGTTATTATTTAATGTTTTCAATGATTAATTATCCAATTTGGATGTCTGAATTAAGACATTGCCAGAGCTATAATGTAAGAACAGAACCACAAAGACAGCCTATCACAAATTAATATTCATACTCTTTTTTTTAAAGTTAATATTTAATAAAATTTGTTTTGTTAATTGTTGTTATCATTATGGATTCCCAAGTTTTAATCTTGTTTAAGGAAAGATACATGTCTGCTTAAAGTTTTCTTCCATAATATACGTTAGGAACGCTTTAATACAGCGAAATACATATTATCTCTAACATCAAAAAAAAAGGACGGGTTATGAATCCAGAACATTCGATAAACAAACAATAGATTTAAACTTATCTCTTGTAGTTTAGATCCATTGAATAATAGAGGAAGAAATGAATATTGGTTCCGTATCACCGATCTAGGATATTATTATACCACAGGAGCAGGAGCGGAGACAGGAGGGGGCCTGGGGGCCGGGGAGCCGGGGCCCTCCGGCCACCGGAACCACCATGATCACGAGTAGTTTCGCCCCCCCGTGTCTCCACAAAATTAGAGGTTGTGGTGGTTCTGGTCACTCTGTTTCCAAAAAATTTAGATCAGGTGATGAATTAGCACCCCAAAATTTGACTGGGTCCTGTTAGGCCATCTCTAAATTCAAAATTCCTTTTTTTTTTTTTTTTTTTTGCCTGTTAGGCCCTTCTTGAATCCAAATTTCTAAGTTTTTTTTTTTTATCTGTTAGACCATTCTTAAATCTAAATTTCTAACTTTTTTTTTTTTGGCCTATTAGGCCCTCCTCCCTAAATCCAATTTTTTTTTATTAAACATAATATAGCTTAATTTTGAAAAGTTTTACATTGGTACTTAAAAATTGGTTCTTGACCACTCAGATTATAACACGTATATATACGGAGAAAAAAATTTGAACAAGTTCAATTTAGCAAAAAGAAAAAATTACACACCACGTGTAATTCGCACCCCCAATCGAACAATCTTGTATTCGCCACTGCATAGGAGCAATCACCGTTATTCCACGAACTAAGAACGGACACCGAAGACAGAGGAGGCGGCAGCTTAGGAGAGGAGTAGAGGAATTGCCTTTTGTAGTGTCTCTGAGTATTGTGTTATTTGGGTGTTAGCTTCCATAACTATCTATTTATAGCTAGGTTAAATCTAAAGGCCTAACAGTAATACGGACGGGTCATAAATGGATCCGTAAACAGTGAGTTAGGGTCATAAATGGATCCGTAAATGGACCAGACCCTAAACCCTAATACATTGTTTAGTTTTTACATTTTATTTTATTTAAAATTTAGTCCTTCAAATATTTAATTTATTAAACAGTTTATTCCCTTTAGAAAGGATATTAAATTGTTGAATAGGATTAAAAAATAAACAGTATATTATTAAAATATGAGAACTATATTAAATAAAAATATAAAGACTAATAAATTATTTACCTTATACATTAATATGGATTTAGAAAAGAAACAAAAAAAATTAATTTATTTATTATTTTATATAATTGAGAAAATATTTAATCAAATTTTAAACATTATATTTATATATATTTGGCCTAATACATCACCAGTTCCCCGAACTTGTCCAAAATAGTAGATTGGCTTCCTGAACTTTGCAAGTGTCTCACCAGCTCCCTAAACTTGCTTATTTCGTATCACCAGCTCCCTAAACTTGTCCATAAAAGTAGATTAGCTCCTTAAACTTTGCAAGTGTCTCACCAGCTCTCTAAACTTACTTATTCTGTAACAACTAGATACAAAAACCATAATACTAACTCTCGATCCTCATCCATTCAATCTCTCAAACCTGCAACACTAACTCTTATAATAGGTTGAAAGGTAGGAGAAGCGAAAAAATTACCTCTCGAATATATGAAGACATATTTTTAGAATTTAAGTTTAGTAAGTTTTTATATTCAGTTGTTACGGAATAAATAAGTTTAGGGAGTTGGTGAGACACTTGCAAAGTTCAGAAAGCTAATCTACTTATATAGACAAGTTTAGGGAGCTGGTGATACGAAATAAGTAAGTTTAGGAAGCTAGTAAGATACTTGTAAAGTTCAAAGAGCCGATCTACTATTTTGGACAAGTTCAGGAAGCTGGTGATTCATTAGGCCTATATATTTATTATTGATTACAATAAATAACGTGTTTCATATTTCACAAAATAGTTTTATATTTTATATAATATTACGAAAAAAACGAGTATCCCGACTTTCATAACTATTTTATTACTATAAACCATTTTTTATAAAACTATATATTTTGAACGTTAATATATTTTCATAAATATAAAGTAGAGACTATAATTATATTTTTTGTTTTTTTACAAAGTAACCATTTCTTTATATGTTTTCACGTATTGAATGATAAAATGTAAAATTAATCCAATTATAATAGTACAAATTAAGATTTACTATTCGAATACTAGTTTAGACAGTGACTTATTAAAAAAAAAAAAAGTATATAATTGGGCTCGGACGGATCATATTAACTTACAAAATATACAAATAAAAATTAAGATTTAATTATATATAATTATTGAGAACTCCAAAATATTTATATTCAAATTTTATTTATTCAATAAATAAATAATTTATTTTTATAATTTAAAAATTAAATTTCAACTAATAATTGAGATTTTAACTTAAAACTAAACATAAGAGAATCTTAATTAATATTTGATTGTCTCATAATTCAGGCCAAAAGAATACAATTATTTTATTTAAAACTCCTTTTTTTCTCAACTTTTTATTTTTATTTTTTTATGATCACATGCATAAATTTCTATTTCAACCATAGAATATCTTATCATCCATACTACCAATTAAAAAAATTAATTTTTTTTTATATAAAATGAAGAACATATCATTAGTCTCCTAACAACTATACCTTGAAGATATGTAATCAAAATTCTTGATTTTTCTAATTTATTTTTTAGCATTATTCTCCCATATACTCTTCTGCCTTATTTGGCATTTTTGTCCTTTTCTGCTTTATATAATTATTATATTACATTGAATTTTGTCTTTTCTACTAAATTACATATTTATTAATTTTTTTTTATTAATCCATTACCTAATTTCTAATATAAAAATTATTTACTTCCATATTTATATATACTTTACCAGCTAGGATTGAAATTTTTAACTATTAAAAATTGAATATAAATGAATTATTTTTAAATTAATGTGAGAAGTCGTATTAAAAAAAATCAGAATTTTTCGTGAAAAATAAACAATAGTTCATATGAAATATGAAATGAAATAACTCTTTAATAATTGGGAGTTTCCTTAGAATAATTCTTATTTAATAATTGGGAGTTTCCTTAGAACAATTCTTATTTTGAATATATATATTCAAAGATAATGCTTAATTAAAAAAATATTATTTTGCAATGCTTTTTTTAAGGGTAATTTACAGAACTAGACCTTAGGAGAAATTTATTTACATTTTTAGACATATTTCAATATATGCTACCAAACTATACATTTCTAATACATTTTTCCAAAAATATCCTTATAAACCTCTCATCTTCTTTAACCTCATCTTCTTCAACCCACCATCTTCTTCAATCCATCTTCTTCTCAATCTAATAGGCAATTTAAACTAAAAAAAAGCAAACAACACTTTAAAAGACCATGTTTCAATCTAAGAACGACGAAGAAAATAAAAACAGAAACTAAGAACCGTGAAGAATAAGTAGAAGTAAATTTTGAATGTTTAGAGTAAATTTCTCCAACCTCATCTTCTTTTTCAATCCATATTCTACATAATTTTGAATGTTTAAAGTAAATTTAATGGTTCGGTTCGCAATTTATGAAATGAGAACCCATTTGGGATTCTCATTTTATGATATGGGTCGCATTTTATGAATGAGTTCTCATTTCATAAAATATGAACCAGAATGATAATTTGCGAACAATAAAAAAAATCTTTACTTTCTCTACCTTAAATCCATTATCTGGGTTATGGATCACTAAAGTCGAAGTTATTGCCCATCGGAACTAGCATAACATGTGTGTATACGGGTTGAAAATTGGAGAAATTCTTGCAGAATTCAACTATTTGGAAAGTTGAGGAGATAGAAAGTTGAAGAGTCTAAGGATATTTTGGGTATAAGGGTTGAAAGTGTCTAATTTGGTAGCATATGTTCAAATAGGTCTAAAAATATAAATGGACTTCTTCTAAAGTCTAGTTTTGTAAATTACCATTTTTTTAATTGTGTTAGTAGGCGTATAAAGCCGGTCTTTAAAGCACCGATTTCAAATGCAAAGACGATTATGAATAAACTAAACAACTCTGTGAAGTTCTTTAGATCGTGATTTCTTTTTAAAGGCGATATTAATTTGAATTGATTCAGAAATTAGGGCCATAAATACTGTGGCTTGTTAATCCTACGGTTTTTAGGTTGTCAATTCCAGTGAGGTAATGCCTATATGAATCTTAATGGATTTCGAAGTTTGTACTCTTTTTATGTGCTAGATTCGATTGCATTCCGCTCAAACTCTTTTCACAGTTTTAATATATAATTTACTATTTTCATTTATGTTATACTTGTTAATATTTATTCCTTATTTTGATTCTCATAATTGGTTGTGTGAGTCGATTACAAACTTTAAAATCCATTAGGATTATATAGGTATTGCCTCACCGGGATTGACAATCCGAAAATCATAGGAATCGACAGGACACGACATTTACAGGCCCTAGTTTGTGTATCAATTAGAATTAGTATTATGTTTAAAAAGGAATCACGATCTAAAGAACTTCAATATCTTTAAAAAGGAATCACGATCTAAAGAACTTAATGAAGTTGGTTGGTTTATTCATGATCTGAAATATTGTTTATTACGTATCATAATTTATCGCAACCCATATCATCCTATAAAGGCTTTTGCGCCAAAATTTGTCTCACATATAGTCTAGGAGTAGTTTATAATAGTCATCATAAACCAAAACCAAAGTAATCATCGCCTAGATAACATTGTATAACCGAGTAGTTTAATACTTATGGGTATAAATCTCATGGATTTGATACCTGAACTTAACCAGATGTATTACTTGATAAACGACGGGGGTACACTTATCCTTTAATTGAACATCTCGAGATATAGCTCGGGTTTACTTCTGATCAAGTTTTTAGCACCTTTATCGGGGATTTATTTTCTTGCAATATTTAACCAAAATGTTTTATTGTTAGTTTAAGCATTTGTTAATATCATTTTTTATGCTAATATCATTCTTTTTGTGTTAATATTTTTGATTTCTTAGTTCTTTATTTTTCTAGTATATACACACCTTATCCTGGGGTGGTACTCTTATTCCTATTGATCTTGAAATTGAACGTACCTTGTGTAGGATCATGAGAAAAAAGATGGCCAAAATCAACGACAAAACCCAACAACCCGATAACAACCGAAACTGAAATGGAGGAGATAATGATACTCGGACTATGATGGAGATCTTAGCTCCACATCGGTCCCAAAATTGAAACGACATTATAGCTCCAACTATTCCAGCAAACACATACAAAATCAAGACGAGCATGATCCAACTGATTCAACAAAGTTGACAGTTTGGAGGAGAACTTCACGAAAATCCGAATGAATATCTTGACAAATTTCTTATATGTGCTGACACGTCTCGGCAAAACAGTGTTCCCAAAAATGTCATTCCTTTAAAATCGTTTCATTTTTCTTTGACAGGATAAGCACTAGAATGGTTGTAGTCTTTGAAAGCGGGATCGCTCACTCCATGGGAAGGCCTAAAAAAGGAATTCCTTTCTTACTATTTCCCACCTTCAAAGACGGTCATGCTGCGAAATGATATCACCTCTTTTCGACAACTTAAATGCGATGCCATTCATGCAGTTTGGGCTCGGTTTAAACATTTACTTTAGAACTTTCTGCATCACGACATTCCAAAGCATGACTTGGTAAGTACTTTCTACCATGGCTTGACTCCCACTAACCATGCAACCGTAGATTCTGCGGCATGCGGTGATTTATTTAGGAAGTCAGGAAGTGATGCGTATGACTTGATTAACGAGCTTGCTATGAAAAGTGACCAATGCCAAATGGATCGGCTCACTAGACCTTTGAGATATCAAACTTCTTCCATAGAGGACGAGGCTCTAAAGAACTCCATGGTTGAGATGAATCAAAATTAGATGTCTTAATGGTACAAATGAGCCTCAACAAAACTGCACAGGTCATGTTGTGTAATCATTGTGGTGGTAACCATCACGAAAGTGATTGTCAAGCTTTTAGTCCATTCTTCGATGATGCCAAAAGTGTAAGTCACGTATGAGTCAACTCAAGGTACAACTCTAATTACAACTCCTACTCGAACTCATACAACCATAATAATAATAATAATAATAATAATAATAATAACGGATGGAGGTCTCGACACTAATATCCTAATTTGTCGTGCGGCAATAATCAAAATGTGCTAAAACCCCCATCTGGTTTTAACAATGACTATAAGGAGAAAGCTTGGCTAGATCCTTGATGAGCAAGACTCTGATGCTCAAGTCAATTTGTGATCTAAAAAAGTTAGTAAGCAGAAAGATTGTGAGGTACCAAGATTGTTGAATCGTACCTTATGAATGGAGTTGGACCTCTTTATATAGGAGTGAACACTCCTAGTCTAAATAGAAGAAAAACTTACTTTATATCCGATAAGGAAAGGATACCGAGAAAGTCAATATTCCTTATTATATGGTGCTATCTAAACGAGTTAAAGACTCGTGATTAGGGAGAAGTTCTTTAACTGGCATTATAGAGGATGAATCTTATAGAAGTATGATCTAAACATCTAATATAGCACGAATGGGAGATCCGGATCTGCTCAAGACCGAGTCACTTATGTTATTAGGGGACTATGGACAGAAATATGTCAAAATTACATTTTTATTGGACTAAGCATCAACGACGTAAATTTTCATTACAAATTCAGTGCTTTTATCAAATATTATACATTTAGCAACAATTGTCGTCCGCAATTGTTATTTTTTTCTTTCTCGCTCTTAGTTGAGGGATGAACGGACCTTCTGTAACCCTTTTATCCTTCTGCCTTTTTCTCCTCATTACAAATGCATTTAGTGAAAATCGAACGTGAAGGATGAACGGACCTTCTGTAACCCCCTTATTCGTCCGCCTTTTCTCCTCACTACAAATGCATTCAGTGAAAATCGAACTTGAAATCCCTTTCTATAAACTCAACTTGTATTTTTAAGTTAGATGTAATGTAATTCCTAGGTACATTTGATCCTATTAAATGGTGGATGAAAGTGGTAGATGGTCAATAATAATTACAATATGAATTTGCTTATGGAATTGTCTTTCTAGATGAATTAAGAATAATTTGGGAGAAGAGAAATGAAACAATTTTTTTTAAATCATTTAATTTGATAGAGCCAAGAAAGGGTATTTTGAAGATATGGAGTTGTACAATTAAATAATGTCAAATAGAGTATAATAGTAACTTGTAATAATTCATTTCAGAATTTGTCCTCATTCAAGTATCAGAAAATTCATACTTATTTTTCCTTATAGAGGACAATAACATTATTGCAATTGTCGTTTTTAAATACAAAGAGTACTCTAATTTTACTTCCTTATATATTGTTTTTGGCTTTTGCCTAGTACATTTAATCATAGCACTTACAAATAATATAGTTCAAACAATTAGAATATGGAAAAACAAAAATATTTCTCATCTATATAGATGTCTTATCGTATTCCCGATTTGCAGATAGATATATGTGGTATTTTTCTTTGCAAACGTAACTTTATGGTTTGCAAAATTTTGAATTTCGGTTCACTTTATCAGAATTTGATCGATAACGACTTTGAAATGAAAATTTTCAAGAGTTAAATGATATTTTAAGTAACTTTAATTCTTCAACTTTTTAGGTTTGAGGTCATTTAGGTGTTGTTTTTTAATGAGAGAGTAAGTTAATGTTTAGAGAGAGAAAACTCCAAAAAATGATGATTTTGAAAAATGAAAAATATGGTTCCATAGTAAATATGATACTACACAACTTTAATTCTTGAAAATTTTCATTTTGAGGTATAGATATTATCTGATTTGATCGAAATCAAACATATTGAGTCTCACGGTTTTAAAATACATCTGCGTGTATTGAATACACACTTACTAAAAGTCTCAGTCAATCTCTCTCCATTTTTTATGTGGAATTCAGTTCATTCTTGACCCTATCACCATCTTTTATTGCTCAAGCATTCTACCTCGATATCACCCACTTCGGATCGTATCGTTACAGGTCCACCAGCTTCCGTCAGGTTCATACGTGGAGAGTTGAGTCTGATACCAATTATACCAACCTGACTCAATACCATTTAGATATTGTCCGCTTTGACCTAAATCCAATACCTTAGGCCTCACGGCTTTAAAACGCAGCTGCATGTATTGAATACACACTTTACTAATAAGCTTTAGTCAATCTCTTACCATTTCTGATGTGAGATTCAGTTCATTCTTGCCTCTGTCGTTATTCCTTAAAGCCGCTTCTTGCTCAGACCTTCTACACTCACGACACTCATACCAAACCGGATCATTAAAAAAACCACAGGGAAATAGAAACAAATGCACTTCTTTATATTTTATTGTAATGTTATGCGGTAATAAAAATTTGTGATATTGTTTATAAAGGATTTATACTACATATATATGGATCCCAATGGATAAATTGGATTACCTCATGTAGCGCATATTACTCACGAGGTTTGTAACAAAAAAAAAAAAATTTGAACCGCAATCATGTACTATTGGTCACACGATCTTATACCAAATTAATTTTGGGACGGATCCAATAATCACACAAACTAATAGCAATTTTGAGATAGCTTAGAGAGGACAGTGACTTCAAAATTTACTAAGAGAGAGTGCTTATCGTGATTTATTTGTGCTAAATTGATACTTTTTTAGTGTTTTTACATTAAAAAAAATAAAACCTCATTCATAGTTTTCATAAATTTTTTGATGTTTTCTAGCGACTAGTGGGTATTTAATCTCCCCAAAACCTCCTCTACATCTATGCCTAGTGATCACGGGATCGACCAACACTTGGACAGTCTCTGACAACACGTGTGTTTTTTTTTTTTTTACCATGGCTCCCCTTTATATATATGCGGAATTTGGACTAATCTCAATTACTGTCTGACTATGATAAACTTTCATTTTATCCTTAATCAATTAGAACCTCATGCCGTAAATAAAACTGAAACTTAATCCACTTGAATCGTCACACTTACGAGCAATGTTATAAAAATTGACCGAGACGGGCGCCTAGGCGGGATTTTTAGAACACCGTCCCAATTTCCTCAAGTCGGGCGGCATAAATCAGTTTACCGATTTTTGACTGTTTAGGCGGTCCCGGGTGGTCCTAGACGGGTCTGGACGGCTCCTAGAAGGCCCAAAGCGGCCCTTTTGAAAAATTCGCCCTTAAATTTTATATCAATTTTTTTAATTTTAAATAAAATATTAAATAACAAAAAAACTAAAAAAAAACTTAAACTATATTTTTAAAAATATTATTATTTTTGACACGTTTTGTTATTAATGTTATTTTATTGATCCATTTTTTATTTTTTCAAGGACATTAATGTCAATAATATTAAAATATAGATATTTTTCTATCCAAAATATTTTCTATTATTATTTTTATATAGTATAATTTATATTTTAATTATACTTTTTAATAATTCATTTAATAAAAAATATAAAAATATAAAAGTTACAAATCCAATTAATCCCTAAATGTTATGTCCGTCCGACTAGTGTCTAGCGTCTTTACAACCTTACTTACGAGTAGATAATAATTGTATTAATCAAAATTGATCTTTTAAAATTTTTATACTCACTTTTATTCATCAAATTAAGAAATAATTGATGTTAAAAAAAAATTCAAAATTGACATACAAAATGATTGGAAATTTGATAGAAATTGAAGGGTTTTCTAATAGAAAAGGGAACACCCTAAATTTCCAATTAGATCAAAATAATTTGTTCTCCTAGTTAATTATGAAACCTTGCAAATTAATCTCTAATTTAGAAAATTACCATAAAAACAAGAGAATAGAAGGATAATTATTTGATTTAAATATGTAAATAGCAAGAACCTATTTCTCATAGGATTTTTTTATTATTTTTTTAAAGAAAAAACAAGCTAAGAAAAATTGAGTTTTAGAAAAAAAGACACCCATAAGAATATATAAATTTAGAAGCTGCTTTCATTTATTTATTGCAGATTACTAAAATTAATTATGATTACTAATTAAGGATATTTCTTATATGAAATGAATTTTTCCATTCTTAATCATATGAGATTAATTTTGCATTAGGAATCTTAGGGTAGACTTGGTTTAAAAATAGGTATTGCTTAATACTGAAATCCAACTAAAAAGGTCTTAAACATTAATATGGTAGCCAAAAGTATAAAATCATCTTTAATTAATTAGATTTGTACTCTTTTAAAGAAATTAATCAAAATCAATTTATTTAATGAATTAAATTTTGAAGTTGTCAATTAAAAAAATGAAATCTAGTGAAAAGAAATAGCTTGAAAGGGAGCTAGAGTTATTTTTCACTATTTGTAGCTCAATTAGCAACACATAACGAGTTTATGGAAAAAGATTTCACGTTCGATTGAAAATGGCGTAAAAATAGTGTGGGAACTTTAAGTGTACAACTAAACGTCAAACATGATTATTTCATTAGTTAAAGATAACATATTAACGATTTTGTGTGTAGGAGATCCAAATGAGCTAACTATAGGCATGTAACAGGTTTTTAAAGCCAACTATAGATGTGTAATAAGTTTTTAAAGTCAACTATGATGCGTGTGATGGATTATTTTAAAAATTTAGGGTGACAATGGACAAAACGTGCCAAGTTTAAGGATGTAAATATGTATTAAGCCTTAGCTTTTTTTTTTTTTTTTTTTGTAATTGGTAGATGTTAACTAAATTTGTTTAGCCTCGTAAATGTTATCTTTTTTTTTCTAAAATAATTGTACGAATTTTTTTTTTAATTCTAGTTAAACACTTTATATTTACTGTTGAGAATAAAATAATAAAATTATAAATTATAAAAATGAGAAGTAAACATACACTTAAAAGGAATATACTTATTTACGAGTCTGAACGCGGGGTCTGAACGCCTGCCGCGTTCGCCCATGTCTAATAGGTTGGATTAGACAATGAAAATTGACATTACATCTAATCCAGTTCAGATCTGCTAAAGCCTACTTATTTTTAGGACCTATTTGAAATTTTAAAAATTAAGACAGACGGACTGCAATGCTATATTAATTTTAGTTAATAAATTTATATTTTAAATATTTATTTTAAGTATTAAGTGTTATTATTTAAACTATATTTTTTTTAGATAGAAATTTATTCAGGTTGGATTTGAGATTTGATTTTAATCTCAAACCCGACCTAAATCGATTAAAAAGTAGTTTTTTTTTATCCAATAGTGATAACTTGCTGGATCCGCTTTGATATTCTTTGCCGGAGTTACCTGCAAAACAAAACCGGAGACAGGATCTCCGGGAAAACTCTCCGACGATCAAGTCAGTTTTTGTAAAAATGAGTCTATAATTTAGCAATAGCTTTGTGGGAAAAAATGTGAACGTACCTCCCCCCTTATTCTTAAGGCCTTTTATAGGTGTTTTTTGGGTAACCGCCGAGGGCGGTTACTCCTTAGTGGGCCACGTTCTGAGGGCGGTTACCCCTTTTTAGGCCATGTCCCTTTCGTGGCTTTCATGGCAACGAACGTGGTTCTGAGTGGGAGTCTTGACGCTCCGTTTAGGAATTCGGGGCGGTTTACTCGCTGCGCCCGCTTCCTTCATTCGGGTCCCGTCCAATCTTAGCCCCTGGGGCTTTAATATGGGCTGGGCTTGCGAAATGAATATAACCCGTTTTGGGCTTCGCGGGTTATCACATGCCTCCCCCTTGGTCTAGCAAGAGCCCTTTTAGGGTCTTTTTATAGGGGACGCTTCGTCTTTGTCCGATTATTTCAAAGTTTTGAATTTGTGCATTTCCCCTCTTTCGTTTTCTCCGGCGTCGACCTTTTAATTCCATTACTTCTTTTCCGGCGTTGACCTCTTAATCCCGTCACTTCACTGTGTTGTCTTTTTCATGTAAGTTTTTCTTTTCACATTTGTTCCTTGTTCGGCTTTTTGCTTCTGTTTTCCTTTTATCGATCATGTCAGACCTCAACTTCGCGCCGTTTGACGACGATTATGTCCGCGAGGTCTCTAACGAGGTCGAAGAGATGGTTGAGGAAGCTTCAACCAGCTCTCCTGGGTCTAATTCTCATCCCGCCGACTTCCTTCATCTGGCGAATACAACCGACGAGGGTTTAGGTTTTAACCCCAAAAAGTTGATTCCGCCACCTGTCCCAACCCCTCGTTTGTTACCAAAGAAGGACAGGTCGGGAAGTCTGGTTTGTCAAGAGACAATCGATGATTTGCGGGAGCATTATCCCTGGCTCCGAGGTCTCGAGACTATCATTCCTGGGGAGGATAGGGGACCGGGCGATTACCCAAAGGGGTACTTCACTATTTTCGTGGCCCAGATTATCTGCGGCTTCACTTATCCGCTGGCGGATGAGATTGCTTCCGTCCTAGGCGGTTACGGAATCGCGCCCGGGTAATTGCATCCTAACAGCTGGGCCGATTTGACTCTGGACAAATTCTTGGCGGATTGTTTGGAGGTTCCCTTTTCGCCCAAAATCTTCTCCAAGCTCCACCATTTCAAAAGCTCGGCGGGGTATTTCACTTTCATCCGCCAGAGCGGATACTATGGTTTTGACGAGAAGCTGAACAAGATCCGCGAGTGGGATCGATCTTACTTTTTTATCAAGTTTAATGAGGAAAACCTGAACTTCCTTCGTTGCTGGAGCCGACCCAACGTAAAGAGTTTGAACTTCGGGTATCCCAGCAAGGAAGAATCCGCCGTTATCAAGTTCCTGAAGAGCACTCCTCCTTTTGTATGGACATACGATCAGGCCTTTCATATGCTAAGGAGCCGAGTAGCGATTGCGTACCGCGAGGGGGATCGCGTTGTCTATATTCCTTATCGCGTTTTTATGCAAGGTAGTTTTTATTTCCAAGTTGATGGTTTCTTTTAACCCTTTGCAGGGGTGATCCTTTATCTCAAATCGCTGCAGATCGGGAGGCTAAAGCCCTGGCGAGAAGAAAGAAGCGGATGACGGAAACAGCTTCCGTTGTAGGGGCGGATCCTTCTGGAGGGACGATTCCTTCTATTGGGGCGGCTTCCCCGGTTAGGGCTTCCGCTTCACAAGGTCCCGCTTCTGCCTCCGAGGATCTTCCCTTAACCAGGAAGAGGAAGATAAGTGCGGATACAGAGTCTTCTCGTTCTAAAAAGAAGAACACTTCTGTGTCCCTTACTGTTGGCGGCGCACCTGTATCCGCCTCGTCTAAAGGAAAGAGCAGTACCCCCATTCACGAGGTATCTTGATCTACTCCCTCTCGTATTGCTACTTTTTCCTCATGAGCTATCTGCCGTTCTCTTGATATTTTTCTTTATGCTTTTGCAGCCAATCCCCGATATTAGCGGATGGTGGACTAGGACTTTCGGCCTGGCCGTGAACTTCTCTTGCAAGGATATTGTATCTTCCATATGCAATGTCCTCGGGCGACTTCCCTCTGCCTCCCGTGTGCGCGAGCAAGTACCGCTCCCTACTGCTGTGGAAGGGATCGAGAAGCGTTCTGTAGAGGTATATTATTGCTTTGTCCTTCGCTTTCAAATATCTTGTGTTCATTGTAACCGCATATTTCTATTCGCCCATTTTTATTTGTGAGACGTGTTATATGCAGATTATCAATTTCGCTGAGGGCATTCTCCGAAGGGATGCAGAGCGAGCCAAGGAGTTGGAAAGTCTTGGTACGGAATTGGCGACTCAGAAGTCGCTTTATGATGATGTCCAAGGGAAGGTGAAGGTCCTAGAGGGCACCTGTCAGAAGGCCGTGGGCGAGAAGGAGGAGGCCCTTAAATCCCTTCAGGCCAAGTCCGATGAACTGCAAAAAGCCCTCGAAGACCTAGCTGCTTTCAAGGAGGCCCAAAAGGAGAGGGTTGAGGAGATTTTGGCTGAAGATGGCGCCCGCATCTACTGGTATGGGGAGCGGATTCATACGGCTTATGAGCACGGGCATCAGGGTCTAGTACTTAACCGCCCCAAAGTTCCTATCCCTGAAAAGGATTTAACTGGGGAGTGGGATAAGCTGGAAGCCGAGGATGCTGATATGGATGAGGTACTCTTCTTAGATTGGAAGAGTCTTCAGGATCCTCCGATTAGCTGCGAGATCCCTATTCAGCCCGCGGAAGGAGAGGCACCCCAAGCCGTTTCTCAACCTGTGCAAGAGGTACCTCTCACCGAAGAGGTTACTGAAGCGGTTACCGATTCAAGGGTTGAGGATTCGCTTGAAGTAGATCCTCCTACCGGAGGAGATGAGGGAGTCGCCGCAGTCCAGGAGGGCATTAGGGGTGAAGGAGAGGAAGCTGTAGCATAGCTTAACTTATATTTGGACTTTTGTATGTAAAAACCATGTAACAAACCGCTCTGATATATATATTTTCTTTCGGTTGTTGCTTTTCATATGTGTGTGATTGTCACCTTTTTGCCCTTTATATGTGCCCTTTGTCCTTTTGCCGACTCCATATTTGTGTTTCTTCATAGCTAGGGTGGCCAGACCCTTTTTGCAATTTTGAGTACTCGTTTATTCGCTTAATTTTATGCCTTAACTTATAATTCTTCTTTCGAAAATAATCATAAGTTTTGATCATAAGGTTTTGCGAGTGATGCGTAATCATGCATCCGCCTTTCTTTAACAGGCAACACATTTATGTGTTTTTTATTTTAACCCTAAGGTTTTTTGCGAGTGATACGTAATCAAGCATCCGCCTTTCTTTAACAGGCAACACATTTATGTGTTTTTTATTTTAACCCTAAGGTTTTTTGCGAGTGATGCGTAATCATGCATCCGCCTTTCTTTAAGAGGCAACACATTTATGTGTTTTTGTAAAGAATCCGCATTTTGTTGTAACATACTGAGTGAATGTAATAACTTTTATTGATGACGAGAAAAAGTTTATTACATATGTACACCAATTGTGCGGGATCGAAGCCTCATTAAAACCTTTTATCAGAAAACCCAGTGGGAAAAACTCATAAAAGGAAAAAGAGTACTCGTCATTTCCTCGAACTACTCGGCCTTTCTATATAGGCATAGATTCTCTAGATTCCAGGTGCGCGGGAGCTTCTTTCCACTCATTTCTTCTATTTCGAAAGTGGCCGGTCCCATCTTCTTGGATACTTTGTATGGCCCGATCCAGTTGACGCCTAGCTTGCCTTTGCCATCTCTAGACTGTATTTTATCTGCTTTTTTCAAGACCAAGTCGTTTTCGTTGATCATTACTTTTCTCACTCTTCTGTCATGGTATTTCTTGATTCTATTGCGGTACATTGCCATTCGCATGTAAGCTTTTTCTCTTCGTTCCTCCACAGAATCCAAAGCATCTCTGATGTTGATAGGATTTTGTGTGTCGCAATAATAAATTGTCCGATCTGTGGGCGACTTGATTTCAACAGGTAGGACTGCTTCGGCTCCATAAACTAGCGAGAAAGGTGTTTCGCCTGTTGCTGCCTTTACAGAGGTTTTGTATGCCCACAACATATGGGGTATCTCATCCGCCCAACCTGTTTTTTTGTCACCTAGCCGCTTCTTGATGCCTTGAACCATGGCCCTGTTGGTAACCTCCGTCATACCATTTGATTGGGGATGGTTTACAGAAGAAAAATGATTCTTGATTCCCATGCTTTCGTAGTATGCTTTGAACTTGGCACAGTTGAACTGGGTGCCATTGTCGGTTATAAGCTTCTGCGGGATCCCAAATCGCATGATAATGTTCTCTCGTAAGAACTCGATCATTCGCTCAGGTGTTTGTGCGGTTACTGCCTCCGCTTCTACCCATTTGCTGAAGTGGTCCACTGCGACTATCAAATACTTCCTTTTCTTTGTTGTTTCTGGGAAAGGACCCACTATATCAATTCCCCATGTTGCGAATGGCCACGCCGTCATTATAGTGATTTGTTCAGCTCCGGGAACATGCTTTTCATTCGCATGGATTTGACAGTTGTGACATTCCGCAACCATCTTCTGGGAATCTTCCACCACCTTGGGCCAGTAGTATCCCATCAGTTTGACCTTTCTTGCCAATGCCGCCGAAGCTTCGTGCGCGCCACAAATTCCTTCGTGTAGTTCTCGCAGCACATAGTCTCCTTCATTGCGACTAACGCATTTCAACCATGGACATGTGTACGATTTCCGATACAAAGTTCCATCCCGCACTGAGTATCGTTCCGACTGCCCAATTATTTTTCTGGCTAAGCTCTTATCAACCGGCAAATCTCCCTGCTCCAGATATTGACGGATTGGCATCCGCCAATCTTCATCGTCTTCCAGTTCCTCGATGATCATAATCTGATCAACCTCGAATGCTGGTGCCGATTTTATTTCCAAGCTGCATGCTTTTTGACTCCATGGTTCTCTACTTGCCGCTGCTTTTGCCAATTCGTCAGCTTTTGCATTTTGGCCTCGTGGAACATGCACCATCTCCCAAACGACTCCCTTGTGCGTTAACTCTTGTGTCAATCGGCTGACCACCTGATGGTATTTTACTAGCTCCTCCTGTTTCACCAGATAATTTTTTGTGATCTAGTTTATCATGAGTTTGGAATCGTTGTACATTACCACTCTTTCTGGGGTGAGTTCATTGAGCAACCTCAATCCACATATCATAGCCTCGTATTCTGCGGCATTATTGGTAGTTTTGAAAGTTAATTTTACTGCATAGTACAGGCGGATAACCTCCGGACCTTTGATGACGATTCCTAGCCCAGCTCCGTCTGCAGATAAGGCCCCATCTGTGTACATGCTCCACTCTTCTTTTTGTGCCTTTGGACATTCATCATCATCCCAGGTGAATTCGTTCACGAAGTCGGCGAGCACTTGGCTCTTTAGCGCTGGTCTTCCTTCATAGCGGATATCGAATTCGCCCAGGCGAATTGACCATTCCATCAACCGGCCGGATGCGTCAGGTTTCTGCAGTACCTTTCGCATTGGGATGCCAGTTCTCACAATGACAGTATGCGCCTGAAAATATGGTTTCAATCTAGCCGCCGTGGTTATCACCGCGAGAGCCATTTTGTCCAACTTCGAATACCGGAGTTCTGCGTCCTTCAAGACTTTGCTCACGTAGTATACTGGATATTGTTGCCCTTCTTCTTCTCGCACCATCACAGTGCATATCGACGTGCTGGTGACGGATACATAAAGAAACAAATCTTCTCCGTCTTTCGGCCTGCTCATTAAGGGCGGATAACATAGTAATCGCTTTATCCCCTCAAATGCTTCTTGACAATCCGGCGTCCATTCAAAGGACTTGGATTTTTTGATGGCATTATAGAAAGGTAGACATCGCCTAGCTGAGCATGATATGAATCGCCCTAATGCCACCAACCGCCCGTTCAGTCTCTGTACTTCCCTTATGTTCCTTGGCGTCTTCATCTCCATTACTGCTTTAACCTTCTCAGGATTCGCCTCAACCCCTTTGCCGCTAACAATGAAACCCAGGAACTTTCCCGCTCTTGCTCCGAATGTGCATTTCTCTGGGTTCAATTTGAGGCCATATTTGATCAACACTTCTAGGATTTCTTTGATATCCCGCGGGTGGTCTTGCATTTTCTTGCTTTTGATGATCATGTCATCAACATAGATCGAGAAGTTCTCGCCGGATTTTTCTGAAAATATCTTGTTCATCATCCTCTGGTATGTTGCTCCCGCGTTTTTCAATCCAAAGGGCATCACCTTGAAGCAATAAGTCGCCTGGTGAGTTATGAATGATGTTTTGATTTCATCCGCCTTCTCCATGGGTATCTGATGGTAACTGGATTTCACGTCGGTGAATGATAAAGCTTCATATCCTGCAGTTCCATCTACCAATATATCAATGTTAGGAAGTGGATACATATCTTTCGGACATGCCTTGTTCAAGTCTTTGAAGTCGACGCACATTCTGTACGTTCCATTCGGCTTTTTGACTAGCACCACATTGGCTAGCCATTCCGGATAGGTGACTTCTCGAATCGCATCCGACCTTAGCAAGTCCGCCACTGTTTTTTCAATCGCCTTTTGCCGCTCAGGAGCATGTCTCCTCTTCTTTTGCCGCACTGGGGTTGCCCCTTTGTCTATATTCAACCGATGGGTTGCTACGTCTGGGCTTATTCCTTTTAGCACTTCATTTAGGGCGGCAAATGCCGACTCACATTGGATCAATACCTCGGTAATGGCCTTCTTTGTTTCTTCTGAGAGTCCAACCGCTATTCGCATGTTCTTGTCATTCGAGATGGCGAATAGTTCAGTTTCTCCCAATGCTTCCGCCGGCAGCTTCTCTTCGACTTTATCCTCCTCTTCCGGTTTTGGTTCAAGTGATAATGTATAGGCCTGTTGAGATACAAGTTGATCACCTTCAACTATGACTCGCCCTTGGTGTGTTGGCAAATGTAACGTTAAATGCTTCATTGAGATGAGCGACTCCGTCTCCGACAGGAATGGCCGTCCCAGAATTATGTTGTAGGCCAGTGGGAGATCAACAATTGCGAATTCTAAATCACCTCGCCATTTTAGATTCTTATCGCCCATTTCTGCCTCCAACACCACCTGCCCACTTGTTTGGGAGGATTGACCCCCAAAACCAGTTACATCCATGAAGGTGTGTTCCACCCGCCATGATGTTGCGAATACTCACGATATCTGGGTTCTGCAATCGCACCAGGATATCGTTAAAGGCGACAACAAATTCCCTTAGGGAATTATAGTTTCTCTGTTTGATCTCCTTCAGCTGCCTATCTGTCACATCTGCCGCTTTACAGCCCACGAACTTCGCACAGAAATCCCGACTATATTGTTGCCAATTGTGAATAGATTCTGCCGGTAAAGATCGAAACCAATCAGATGCCGCACCGCCCAAAGTTGTCGAGAATAACCTGCAAATTATGCTTTCGCTTGCCCCTGCAACATCCATTAACTCTCTGTAGTTCCTGACATGAGCCTCAGGGTCAGAATTTGGATCCCCATAGTATTTTGGTATGGCAGGTGCTTTGATTCTGTGATCTGGAATGAATTCCCGCAACGAAGGGGCAAAAGGTGAATCGCTCTGGACCTCTGCTCTCGGCCGAGGTGAGTACCTCATTCGCTCCATCATGCTCCGTAATTGATCTTCTAAGTCAATATCGGGTACTCGCCGGACCTCTTCCATCCGCTGCTGGTGAATTCTGGATGGCATCCACTCGCCCATCGATGTTGAGACGGGTGCCCGTTGGTGGACCAATCGCCGTCCCGTTATAGGATCAAAGTTCCATGTGTGCTCACGCCCAGACATAGTTGTGTTAGGCGTCATCAATTCCGAACGTCTGTGAGGAAAAGAGTCCAGTTGTTGTAGCGAAAGAGTGCCTTGCATTCCTGGCAACGGTTGGGATGGCTGCCAGGTTGGATGTGTCGTCGTAATGAGATCTGGGTGCGAGTAGTTGCTCGGGTGACTGTGTGGATTCGTGCGACTACTCTGGCCCACTTGATTTGGCACCTGAGATGGCTGCGGAAGGACAGGTATGACAGGAATAGTCGGTGATTGTGTTGAGATAACCACAGGTTCCTGAGGGGCAGGCGTCATGGCGGTATCGCGTTCGGCGAGGGCGGTTAATAAATTAATCATTCGATCGCCAGCCGCCTGGCTCATATTCGAAGCCAAGACCTGTCCTGCCATCTGCACGAAATCGCTATTGGACATCTCCATTTCATTTTGCACCTGTCTCCGGTTTTGTTTTGCACCTGCACTTCCAATAAGGGACCCAATTGTCCCGAGGGGCCTGACGAGCTAGGCACCACAGGCTGAGTACCTGCAGGCTGCGAATTTGCAATCCGTGAACCTCGTGAGTTCATGCTAGTGGATTGGTCGTAACACCGGTCGTTCGTGATGGTTCTGACATGTTCTTCGTGTACCTTTAACCAAGTGTTGGTAAAAAAGGTCCACGTTCACCGCACCAATAATAACTTGCTGGATCCGCTTTGATATTCTTTGCCGGAGTTACCTGCAAAACAAAACCGGAGACAGGATCTCCGGGAAAACTCTCCGACGATCAACTCAGTTTTTGTAAAAATGAGTCTATAATTTAGGAATAGCTTTGTGGGAAAAAAATGTGAACGTACCTCCCCCCTTATTCTTAAGGCCTTTTATAGGTGTTTTTTGGGTAACCGCCGAGGGCGGTTACTCCTTAATGGGCCACGTTCTGAGGGCGGTTACCCCTTTTTAGGCCATGTCCCTTTCGTGGATTTCATGGCAACGAACGTGGTTCTGAGTGGGAGTCTTGACGCTCCGTTTAGGAATTCGGGGCGGTTTACTCGCTGCGCCCGCTTCCTTCATTCGGGTCCCGTCCAATCTTAGCCCCTGGGGCTTTAATATGGGCTGGGCTTGCGAAATGAATATAACCCGTTTTGGGCTTCGCGGGTTATCAAATAGTTAACTTTTATTTTGAAAAGATAGTTAATTTATTTTGTTGATCCATTTTGAGGAGGACGTAGGATCTTCCTTCTTCATCCTCACACCGGGTTAGATTTCTGTATTTTTTTTATTGTTTTTTTAGTTCGTATTCATATATTTCATCGGAACTCTTTATCCGTCTGATTGTATCTGCTCTCTATTATTCTGTCGTTTATGCTTTTTTCAGATTTAGCAAGAGCGGAAATGGTTTATCTTGTCCGTAGATCAATAAATCTACGCGGTTGCAACAAAAAAAGGACTCAAATCCGAATGTTCGGAATAGTCTAAAGGATGAAGTTTGATTGCAGATGTCTTTCTACAGATTTGGATTAACGAGAAATATATTGTTATTTTGTGTTTTTTATGCCATTTATGGGCTCTTTTTGCTCTTTGTAGTCATTTCTATCCCTTCGTGGATATTGTATTTGTTTTAATCTGTAATCATGTGAGGTTTTATTCCTTTCATTTTGCTTGTTGTACTTATTCATATTTTATTTAATGAAATTAGAAGCATTTCTCAAAAAAAAAAAAATTTAAGTATACTACTATACTATACTTATGATTTTTTTTTCAAATAATTACTTTGAAAAAATAATAATAATTAATAGATATTGTAATGTTTATATTTGTCTGATGTTGGCTTTCTATATGTCACCATAAACTTTTTATTTATTTATGCTTCTAAATGTAACAAAATTAATCAAGTTCAGTGACTCCATCAATGAAATATCTTCTAAATAGCATTTGCCCCCACTAAATTAATTATACAAAAATTATCATAAAGAAAATTCACATAAATACACACATAAAAGTCAAAATTATTGAAGAAACCCATCCCTTGATTTCATCACAACCGTCCATTGCAATTAGGGTCATAATAGTAGATAAGTGGCTCCCCAAGTATTGACATGGACCATCTAATGACTAAGAGCATCTTAGTCTGCTCTTTAAAAATAATATAAATAATTTACTCTTAGTGATTTGAAAAGTAACTAATATATATTATCTCGAACAATACTTTTCGTATTCACTCTTTATTTATTATTTTATTATTAAAATTATTAATTATTATTATATTTACCAATAGTGAGAAGAGAGAAATTCCTCAATAATAAATTATTAATAAAAAATGAATTAATAATGCACTAAGAGGTGGACAGAGATTCTCTATTAATAAAAATGATGGAGAGACTCTTAGTGACTTGAGAAACCACTAAGAGACGGTTGTATCTGATTTTTAACTCTATGTCCTCAAATTTTAGCTTAAGAGTCAGATTAAGGGCCTGTTTGGTTCAGTTGTTCGCTAATAGCTGTTGCGGTTGCTGTTAGCTGTTTGCAGTTGCAGGAAGCTGTTAGCTGTTTGTTATTAGCTGTTTAATTACTAGTGTTTGGTAAAATTATATTGAACTATTGCTGTTCGGATTTAAAATGTCTAAAATGGACATGTTTTAAATTAATCAGCGATGAAAGAATAAAAGGCAAAATGTGAAAAAATGCCCATAAAATTGCTTTTGATTGCTAACATTAGGGGTATAATTGCACAATTTTAGACGTTAAGGGTAAAATTGCTCCTAACTACAAATGTTATGAGTATTTTTGCACATTATCCTATTATAAAATAAAAAAATGTGTTACACAAATTAATAAAAATAATCTATATAAAAAAATAAAAAATTTATTGAACGCAATAAAACCTTGTTCTTCCGGTAATTATGTTGTAGAAATATAAATAATATTAAAAAACAAACATATTTTGTGTAAATAAAAAGGATAATTTTATCAATAACACATAACTACAAACAGCTGTTTATGAAAAGCTCCTTGGAGCTTTTCGCGAAACGCTCCAAAACGTTGCAGTTTCCAAAGAAAATGCTAAACGCTGCGGTTATATAAACCTAACCAAACGCTATATTTTCTGCGGTTTGGAGTGAAACGCTAAACGCTTCCTCGAAAAGCTGAAACAAACACCCTCTAAATGGTCATTGGAGATGCTCTGAGATCCCAATGACCTTTTAGTTTGGCTCTTAAGTTAAAATTTAAAGAAAGAAAGTTAAAATTTAACTCTAATAGTCTTTTAGTGACCCTTTAAATTCCTAACAGTCTCTTTATTCTCTCTGTTAATAGAAAGTCAATCTCTATTGTTGGTACTCTCATTATTTTATTTTTTATTAATAATTTATTATTAAGGAATCTATCTCCTTTCTCTATTGATAAATATAATAATAATTTTAATAATAAAATAATAAATAAGAAGTGAATATGAAAAGTATTGTTGGAAATGCAATGTCTTAATCACTTTTTAAATCACTAAAAATCAATTTTTTATATTATCTGCTTAGTCTTGCTCTGACTTTCAGACAAACACTTTAAATTCGAAAAATATTAAAATAGAAATATTTCATCGAGTTTAAAAGGATATTATATTTAAATATATTCTAAAATTACAAGAACTACAAAATCTTTTTTTTCTTCTTAATCAACTCACATATATATATATATATATATATATATATAACCGATGCAAAATACAAAAATATCTATATTTTTTTAGAAATTGACTCAAATTAAAAATATTAAAAATAAAAATTAAATAATTTATTACATTAAGGGTAAAATTATTTTTAACTATCAAATTTTCTTTTATTTTTTAATTTTTTTTACTTTATCCTTGTTTCTTAAAAACATAAACAAATGTAATTCAAGAGTGTAAAAAAATCCCCACACACATGTTTAAAACACCGATTTCAAATATGAAAAAAACGAAATATAATTCAATCACTGAAATACAAAATATCAAAATACTCCCTGTAAATATAATACAAAATATCAAAATACTCCCTATAAGATAACACAAAAGAAATCATCATGTGTATAAATCTTTGAATCCACAATCTTCAATCACCCTCTTGAAAATGACTTTTCTCCTCAAAGAAAAAGAGTTCCTTTCTTTATTTATTTAATTTTTTAATTTTCTCATTCTTTTGTTATTTCTTTTCCTTCCTATTAATTTGATATCCCCCACCATTCTGCCACTTCATTTTCTCTCAGAAAATCCTTAATCACAATCACTCTCTCTCTCTCTTTCTCTCTCTAGCCACTTTCTCTCTCTAGAAACTTTCTCTCTCTAACCCCATGGGGAGGCATTCTTGCTGCTACAAACAGAAGCTAAGGAAAGGTCTGTGGTCACCAGAAGAAGATGAGAAGCTTCTTAATTATATTACAAAACATGGCCATGGATGTTGGAGTTCTGTCCCTAAACTTGCAGGTGATGATGATGATGATGATCATTAATTTTACTTAATTTTTTTATTAATGTAGTTTAAAGATGTGACTTTCTTTCTGGGTTTTGGATTTTATTTAATACCCATGTTTTGATTTTGTAAAATTTTGTGTTTTTATGTTCAGGGTTGCAAAGATGTGGGAAGAGTTGTAGGTTGAGATGGATTAATTACTTGAGGCCTGATTTGAAAAGAGGAGCATTTTCACAGCAAGAAGAGAATTTGATTATTGAACTTCATTCTGTTCTTGGTAACAGGTATAGAAATCTAATCATAAAATGATAATCAGAATTTAACATAAATTTTGGGGTTGAATCGGTTCTTCTATTCCACGATACTTCTCTTTAGTAGCGTTTCTGCGTTTCGTATCAGTATCCATGTCCATTTCTGTTTATGAATTATGTTTTAAAATAATAATTCTTATGTTTATTTCTATCTCCATTTCTGTATCAGTTTCCATATCTTTGTAACTTACGAAAGTCGTGTTGACAATTTTTTATTTAAAAGGTTCCTTGACGTAGTATCAAAGAATCTCTTACAAATTTTTGGGTTTACAAAGTTTCTTTCCATGGTACCATCAAAACGTTTTACATTGTTCATGGTTTTTGAGTTGGATAGTATTTTGATATGATAATAAAGAAGTATGGAAAATTTATTGTGTCGAATATTATAAAACTATTTTTTGATTTTAACTATTCGGTTGGGTTAAATTTTTGAATTAAATCATTTTTTGATATGGTATTGAAGTCGCGTTGACAGTATTAGAATCGCGGCACTATCTACTTTTAGGTTAAATAGTTATTTGACATAGAAGTTTATGTATGAAGGATGCGTATATATCTAGAACGGATTGAAAGAGAGGCAGACGAAAGCTCGAGCACTCACTTATCCTTGAAAAACTCAATGGAAATAAGTAAGAAGTTTTAGTTTTTCTATAAAAGCACTCAAAAGTTATCAACTGAGCACGTACTAGAGCATTCTAAACACATGTCAGTGAATTCTAGATTCGTCTCTATGTATATGGTACATGCTTCAAGCATCGGAAGCTTGGCGTGTGTCAAATATCATAAAATTGTTATTGGATTTTAGCTATCGACTATATGATTCCGGGTCTAATGGTTTCTCAATAGCATTATATATTTATCGTTTTCTTGATTTTCCGATTGTGTTTTTATATGGTACCAGTCTCTTAACCTCGATCGACATTTGCATTATCAGTTTAAGCTTTCGGGTTAAATGGTTTCTTGACAGAAACGTGTGTTTTTACAATTTTCTTGATTTTCCGGTTCAGATGGTCACAGATTGCGGCACAGTTACCGGGAAGAACTGATAATGAGATAAAGAATCTATGGAATTCTTGCATCAAGAAGAAGCTAAGACAAAGAGGAATTGATCCCAACACTCATAAACCTCTATCGGAAATTGAAACCGATCAGAAATCCGATGATCAGAAACAACCTCATAACAATGACATTCTCACTGAAGCTGCTGCCGGAAATTCAAGAAACGATAACACCACCACAAACTTAACGCCGCCGACTCAAGAATTCTTCCTGGACAGGTTTACTGCAACCACCAGCACCACCACCCACGAAACCACCACCAGTTGCCGGCCGTCGGAGCATAATCTGAGTGGCTATTTTCCTTTCCAGAAGTTGAATTTCCGGCCAAATAACTCAATCTGTTTTAATCAGACAACCTCATCTGATATGTTCAATCTTCCGGCCTCAATTTCAGCGCCATTGTTTCAAACTCCGATTCGGGTTAAGCCGTCGGTAAGTCTTCCCTCCGATGTGGAAATTCCGGCGAGTATGCAAAACAGTAGCAGTAACTATTTTGATAGCAATTCTTTCAATTGGGGGTTAACGGAATGTGGAAATTCCGGCGAAGAAAGTCATCTCCGGCAGCTGGAAAATGAGCCGGAAGATATTAAATGGTCGGAATATCTTACTACACCTTTTCTGATCGGACAAAATCAACCGGTGTATAATGAAGTTAAACCAGAAACACATTTCATCACAGAAGGATCTAACGGTCATAATTGGCTCCATAATCATCATCATCATCATCAAGGAGCTTCTCAGCCGTCAGATCTTTATACCAAAGATTTGCAGAGACTTGCTGTGGCTTTTGGTCAAACACTTTAAATTCAAATTAAGGGTTAAAATGGTCCCTCAATTTGGTGGCTACGGTCAATTTAGTCCGAAACTGAAATTTAGTCCGAAACTGAAGTTTAGGTATCAATTCAGCTTTTAAATTGATAAATTTTCACAAATTGACTTCCAAATATAACCAGTTTTAAGAGTTAAACTCCAGAATGGGCATTTAAGGAATTATTCCCAATTCGGTAACGATTCGGAAATAATTCTCCATGAATTAAAAGTAACTGCATTGTAGCGGCGGCACGCCGTGATGGTACAAAAAGATAAAAGCAGAATTGCTTTTCTTATGTACCATTACAGTAGGCTCACCACTGTAATGAGGCTATTTTTAATCATAAAGTTAAAAATCGTTCTTTCAAGAGAATTATTTCCCAACTATTACCATGTTGGAAATAATTCCTTTAAAATGTCCATTCTGAAAGTTTAACCTGAGTTATAATACTAAAAAAGTTATAAAATTTGGATCAATTTATTAAAAAAATTCGATTTGAAAATTGAATTGATATCAAAATTTTAATTTGAGTTTGATCTCTAATTTGAGGGCCATTTTTTACCATTAATTCCTTTAAATTGGGTTTAATTAACCTATGCACAGTCTAATTAATTCAATTATAGAAGGTTTTTTTTTTTGGGGCAAGGGTAAAAAAAAAAAAAGATGTTTTCTTTGTATAAGGGAGTGTGCTATAGGATGTTCTTTTGATTTTGTAAATGTTGTCTCATACCAAAATTAAACTTTTGAGCTTTTTTTATTTATTACATTGATATTTTATGTTCGGTTTGCTAAGTATCTCATATTGGTTAGCTATATCATCAATTATAAATGCGCAAAAATCTTCTCTTTTAAAAATGTTTTTTTGGGTGTTATTAAGAAAAATAACATGGTATTAGGGTCACTTGAGTTGCCGAGTTGAATTATTCACAGGACATTCAATTTTATAAATTTCACATTGAAAATATCAAGCACTCAACATGAGAAGGTGTGTCAAGCACTTCACATTGGCTAGTGTTATAAGAAGGCTAGAGCGTGTTTAAGAAGGCTAGAGTGTGTGTAAGTGTCTCATATTGAATAATAAGGATAATGTTTCATATTGAGTGGGATTTTATGTAAAGACGTACTTGTTATAAAATGAAGCTAATCGTCAAAAGTCAAATAATAGCTTTTATTATAATCTCATCATATTTCTACAAGCGAATGCCTATTAAGTTTGAAGCACATACAATATAGGCGTCCATCTCAGGATTCTAACCTTCAACCACTTAATTTGAGAGGCTCTGATATCATGTCATTAAACCATTTGAATCAAAAGGTTAAACTGATAGTTAAAGTCCAATAATAATTTAAGAGAACTTGAGGCAGAAGAATATTTGGCCTAGAGGGAAGACGAAAAATATTGCGTTATTAATTTACATAATATAAGAGTGGGTAAAATCAAAATTGTCTAGTCTTATTTATACTACTAGAGATGTAAACGGATGGGGCGGGACATGGATTTCATTCCCATCCCCGCTCCTCGACATATTAGGAATTTCTTGTCCTCAAAATCTAAACTGGAACTGTTTTGTCATTATCCCTGCTCTGCAGGGATCCCATTTCATTATGTTATTTTTTCTCCATCTTCCTTGACATTTGACACAGTATAACTATAACAAATAAGATTAAATTTGAGTTGAGTGATAGAAAGAAAAAATAAAATTAATCTAACCCAATAACTCTAAATAGAATCACAAAAATAAATAAATAAATAAATAAATAAACATTAAATGGGCAATTAGTGGGGAAATTCGTGAGGATGCCCATGGGGCCATCTCGGGGGTGGATACGGGGATCACATGGGACATGGATACATATCCCTAACCTCGTCTGGTCCCTGCTTATCAAGGACAAAACAATTCTTATCCCCGCCTACAAGGATTCTAATCGGGGATTTCATATCCCCGTCGGGATGGATCTCTAATGGAGACGGGGAATCCTCGCTATGTTTATATCATTATATACTACAAATTATAAGAAAATGGTAGTTAAATCTCATAACAGAATTGCCTCCAAAATCAACAATCTTCCTCGTCGACAATGTTAACTATCCAGCTGGCATGTTGACCTTCTTAAAACAAGTTCAATGATCTAAACTTTAATCATTCAATGATCATTTTATTGCATCTTGTTGTGCAACAACATTCTGTTGTTATGTTGTTATTCATTAGAGCATGTTCAATGGAGGTTAAACAAAAACTCCTCCACTGGAGAATGATACCATTGAGAAGAGTTTAATAACTCTCCTAAACCTTCACACTGCTTGGTACATACCAAGTGGTATGAAGGTCTCAAAGGTTGTCAAAGACAGCTGCCTTGACAACTTTTGAGTTTAATATTTTTTTATTTTTTTATTTTTTTATTAAAAAGTTATATAATATATTATTAAATTAATTAATAGGTCATATTATTGAGTGGTTATAGTATAATCCATTGGAATGTATAGTTCAGTAGAATGAAATTAGTCATACATTGATGATGTGTCATGAGTATTGAATGGTTAGTAGTATAATCCATTGAAGATGCTCTTAGTTTGATTGCAATCATTCTTCAACATAGTTTTTATTATAATCTCCGACAGTATCACTATTTCTCAGAATTTCTAACCTAAACTTTTTATTCAAATGATCTTTTGACATGGTATGAAAGACTTTTAGGGGGTGTTTAGTTGCTCATTTTCATCTTCATGTTTGTCTTTTCACTTCAAAAGCGAGGGTTTTAGGTATTTGGTTAGTTACCTCATATTTACCTTTTACATCTGAAAAGTGGTATTTTACAAAAGCAGAGAATCTCTACTTTTTAAAAAAAAAAACAGCTTTTTCTAACAGCAAACAGTATGTAAAACAAACGGATTCTTAGACTAAATAGTTGATTGTTCAAATCCTAACAAGTAACAACTAACATTTGGTTTAATTGATTTCTTGGGCTTAATGGTAATATTTATGAACAATCAGATAATGTGAACATTAAAAAAGTGAATCCATATTTCTCTTCAAACATATTTAATGGCCAGTTTTTATTGTTGATCGTAGCCGAAAGATATTCCCGTCAAGATATCAGTATTACTTCTCAATTCTAACCAGATGCTTTATAATTACTGTTTGAAGTAGATAACAAAAAGATAAGAACCAAACAGATGCTAAACAGTAAAATTTCCGAATACTATTTAAGGTTACGTGTTACAGTTCAATTCACTTATTTAGTTCTCTTATTTCTCATAATCTAAAGCAGGGGCCGAGACAATGGGGTCCGAGGGAGGGGTCTCCCGGCCACTAGAGCCACCCCTATCAAGAGGAATATATATATATAGGATCGAGTCTTTAAAATACTCCTATGTAACGGAAAGTCACATATAGTGCCACAGGGCACAATCTTAAAAAGAATGTTTTAAGAACTGAGCTCCTTATATGAATTCCTGTAATTTGGAATATAATTTACTGTTAGAAGACATCAAATAACATAAATAAAAGGATAAAAATATTATTAGTCTTTACATTTTTATTTAATACGTTGTTTAATTCTTATATTTTAGTGATACACTATATAAGATCGTTAACTTTTATTTGAATAAACAGCTTACTATCTTATATACAGAGGCTAAACTAATTAATCATTCAAATATTCGAGAAACTAATAAAATGTTGAATGTTGAATATAACAATGACTTAAAAAATTTATAATATATTATTAAATACTAGTACTAAATTATATATGTTAGATAAAAATATAAAAATAAATTATTTACCTTAAATAAAATTTTAAAAAAATTCTATTATATTATGTTAATTAAAAGGTTGTAGCTTTTCTTCTATTCTGTCTCTAGTACGTACAGCTTTACCTTTCAAAACTGAAAACATGGCTTTCAAGATATTGACTATTGGCTCAAAATTTCAACTACATCCCTAAACTTTTAAAAGTTCTAATTTATTTTCTATTTTTGTCCAATTAAATTCAGTAGCCATATATTCTTCTTTATATGCATTCAATAATAACCTCTTATTCTTGTCTAATTGTATTTAATAGACTCTTAATTTTATCCAATTGTATTCAATAACCCAAAACTTAGACTGTCCCGTAAAATTTTAGAAGTTTCTAATTATTTGTCTATTTAGCATCTTTTTTTATGTGATGGAGTGTACTCTCATTTTTTGTATTCAATAAATTGTATTGAGAAGTGGGGATTATTGAATGCAATTGGATAAGTATAGGTACTTATGTGGAATTTTTAAAAGTTCAGGGGTTATTGAAATATTGGGCTAAGTACAGGTGTCAATAGATGTATCAGGCCATTATTTTTTTGTTAAAACAATTAAAAAAACATGTTAAAATAAAAAATACACCAATAATCTGTTGGTATGTAGAATTTTTTTCAACTGATTTAACCAAAATATCAAATTAAAAATTAAACTAGTAATTAAATTCATATTGGACTAATTATTTATGTAATCCAAATTTAGGCTCAAATACATCCTTTATCCAAGATATTACTAATATGTAATAAGATACAACATATTACTAATTCTTAGGAGAAATTATAATTCACACCTAAGTATTTGATTAATATTTAGGGTGATTAATTTATTAGTTCCTATATTTTGATAAAATACACTGTTTAGTCCCTGTATTTTAAAAAACACATGGTAAAATCCCTAACGTTTTTCTCGGTGAACTGTTTAGTCCCTAACGTTTTTCTCGGTGAACTATTTAGTCCATGTTGTTAGACTCTCATGAAGATTTTGTTAATCAATTTGGATTTGCGTTCTTCTTTTCCTTTATTTTCCTTTCCTTTAAACTCTAATGCATCTGAAATCAACTTTGAGTGTTCTTCTTCTTGATTTTCTTCTTAATCGTTCAAATTCGTAAGCATTTGGTCTGTTCTTTTTCTTGTTCTCCATACAAATAGCTTATTCTTCTAAATTGGATTTCCTCTGCTGAAGTTTGAAGGTAAATAGTAAAGGGTAATTTAGTCATTTCCGAAGTCATAAATGGTAAAAAATCTAACAAACAGACGGAAGGACTAAACAGTTCATTGAGAAAAATGTTAGAGACCTTACTATGTGTTTTTGAAAATACAGGGACTAAACAGTATGTTTTATCAAAATATAGGAACTAATAAATTAATTACCCATATATTTAAGACTTGTTTGATTCGATCATTGATGCATAAACATAGGTAAGATAGTAATTATCTTCTTCTCCGTTTTGAAATCCTACAATGGGACATTTGACTACCTAATACATAGTAAGGAAATGATTGATTTCCATTAAAATTTATAGAAATAAACTAAATTACCATCTCTCTCTTTATTAATAATTCTCATTTTCTATAACATTTATTAAACTACACCGGTCTTCATAAATTGAAAATTTAAAATGAAAAACAAAAATTAATGCTAAACTCATTAATAGTAGGATTATAAATAAGTCGAGTCGCTCATGAGTGGCTCGGTATTCGGCTCCAGAGCCGGCCCTGGACCTAAATCCAGGATGCACCGTCCTAGGGCCCATGGCTGGAGGGAGCCCAAAAAAATTATTTTAGTGTTATATGTATATGTGAAAGTTAATTTTTTTTATATAGATAATGATAAAATCATACATGATGGCTATTTGACCAAATTTGTAATTAATCAACCCAATGTGGTCTATTTCTTTGCTTACAAAGAAGAAAAAAATTCTACAGCCTAATTTTTTCTGAAAGCTCATTGATAAAAAAAAATTAAAAGGTTTGTCCAACATTTACACTTTAATTAGTAAATTTTATATTAAATTACCCCTTATTGATTATTTTACCTAAGGCCCCTAAATTGTCAAGACCGGCCCTGTTCGGCTCGATAAAAGCTCGATTTGTAAATGAGTTGAGCTTGAGCACGGCGAAATTCGGTTCGAAAGTTCGCGAGCATGCTCGATTATAAGTTCATGAGCAAGCTAGATATAATGTTCAATAACATGCTCGTGAGTATGCTTTGTTCGATTATTATTTTAATAATAATATTTCTATAAATGGGGAAATGTAAAATACCATATTTTTGTGTAAACTTTAGTTTTGTAGATTTCAAAACTATATAGTTTTGTGTTAAATAAATTTCAAATCAATAATTAATTAACATAATTAATGAGTTGTTTGCGAGGAAGTTTATAAACTGAATGAATGAGCTGCTTGCGAGCAAAGCTCACGAACAGACTCATTAACAAACTTACGAACAACTTATGAGCTGCTCATTAACAGAATGTTGAGTTTGAACTCGAGATCGTCAATTTTTTGATAAACTGAGCCTGAGCAGGCTAAAACTCGGCTCGATTACAAGGGTAAAATAAAAAAATACACTGAAACGCTAAAGCGATGGACAAATAATATGAAACCAAACAAAATTTTCTCTCTAACAAATAATAGGTGTAATAATTTCAATAACAAAAAGTTCAATAATATATTTTTATCTAACACACTGTTTAGTTCTTGTATTTTAATAAATACATTTTTTAGTTCTTGATTTTTATTTTATTCAAAACAATTTAGTCCTTAACTTTTATTTTATTCAGCAACTTAGTCTCTCAAATATTTTCATTATTAAACAGTTTAGGTCGTCTATAAATAACTAAATTGTTAAATAACAAAAGTTAAAGATTAAATAATATATTATTAAAACACGAAAACAGAACAGTGTGAAGTAAAAATACATGGACTAATAAATTATTTATTTTTAATAATATATGTAAGAAAAAAAATGAAAATTTGAAATTTGTGCTTTTTATGTAGTGCAAAATTCGAAGAGGGACCATTATTATTAAATGGATGTCTATCAATGTCTTCACTTTTTTTATAATTACCCTTTAAGTCATGTCCTTCAAGACATCAAATTATAGTTGTCATCTTATCCATATTATTACATCCAAATGTTGTTGAATTTTTTGCAGGGTAAATTTAAAAAAAAAAAAAATATGTGGTTACATTTTTTTTATCCAACCATATCTATTTTTTTTAAATAGGGACTGTGCTTTTCACTTTTACTAAATACGAGGATTTTTTAGTTTGATGTAATAAAAATGACCATCAACGGTCTTGGAAAATTTCAAGAATTAAAGTTATTTAATATCAAATTTACTCTGAAATAAATTTTTTATTTTTCAAAATCATTATTTTCGAAGCTCTCTGTTTCTAAACATTTGTTTTCTCTCTCGTCACCAAACAATAACTAAATTACCTAAAAATTAAAAAATTGAAGAATTAAAGTTGCTTATTATATCATCAAGCCTTTGGATTTTTCAATTTTAAAGTCGTTAACGGTCATTTTAATATTGTTAACATAAAATATAACTGTTTTTTTGAAAAGCAAAAAACTTCAGTTTATCACACGGTTGGAAAAAAAAAACTCTGGTCATCATTTGAAAAAAAAAAACAAGCATACAATTGACAAAAAAAAATGTAACCACATAAAAAAATTGAATTTACCCTTTTTGTTTTTTTATTAACTTTTTTTATATATTTTTATTCCAAAAGTAACTATAAAATGTTTATTATGTTTAAGAAACTGCTACTAATAATTATTTTCCAATAAAAATCAATTGATATCGACTAATAACAACAAATAGCTAACAACAGCAATTGAACTATGTAGATGCGAATTAAGTTCAATTCGTGTTAAAAAAATTATCGTTTTCACTAATGTATAAATCATAAATCTAGCTATTCTTTTTGGTCATTAGATCTAATTAATCGGTTCGAATTCTTTAATTAGAGTTCGATATTGCTTGTGATTCGTAGTTATTGAAGATAGTAAATAACACAAAAATTTATGAACTAGCGGTGATTTCGAGTTTAAGTTTTATAAAAAACTTAATATATATCTACTGGTTGTAGTTGTAGTTCAATTGGTAACTCCGAACTTGTAGGTTGCAAATATTGCAACTACAAATCGGTCGCAAAACGTGGTTCCAATAATATATTTCTATTTATAAAAAAAAATTATTGCCAAATTTGCTGCTAATATGCAATGACATATATATGTAATATTAAGTAATTAAGATGACATATATATAGGCTATTAAATTAATCAATGTGACAAGAAAATGACATCTACTTGTATTATATGACTAATTTTAGCCCTATAATTAGGTTCTTAATATAACTTGAGGTACTAATTAATTAAGAGGTAAAGTTTAAATTTGCTCGTAAAATTATTGAAGAAGTTCAATTTTATCCTTATCATACAAAACTATTAAATTTCACTTCCATTATAAAACTTAATTAGCTCAATTTTATTCTTAATTATTATAAGGGTAAATAATTTATTAGTCCTCATCGTTTTACGTAACACACTATGTAGTTCAACTATTTTGAAAAACACATTTTAAGGTTTCTATCTTTTGTCAATATTAACTTTTTGATCATTTTGTCTATTTTTTTTTAGATTTTTAACCGAACATATCTTAACTTGAAGGACAACTGTAGTAGAATAAAAAATGGCATATTACTTTGTTATTTTATGTCTGTTTATGCCAAATATAATGGTTAAAAATTTAAAAAAAAATAAACAGAATGACCATATGGTTAATAATGACAAATGATAGAAATCTTATAACTTGTTTTTCAAAATAAATGGACTAAACAGTATGTTAGGTAAAAATAAAGGGACTAATAAATTATTTACCCTTATTATAAATTTTAATCTTTTTCCCAATTAAATTCCAATGAAAATTAGCAATAAAATTGAGCTACAATTTCTACTTTAGAAATAAAATTACGTTATTTTATACTATCTAATAATTTTAGTAATAAAATTGGGTAAATTACATTCATATGACTACTGAATTTTACTCATTTTTATGGTACGAGCATTCAACTTCAAAATATAACATAAAAGTCACTTAATTTTACACTTTTTAATATTATGATCACTAAATTTCAATCAATGCTTCAACATGACCGTTGACGACCTCAAAATGAAACACTCTAAGAATTGATGATATTTTAAACAACTTTAATTCTTCAAACTTTCCGTTTTGAGGTCATTTAAGTGTTGTTTGTTTACAAGAGAGAAGATGATTTTTTAGAGAGAGAAAGCTCCATAAATTTTGATTTTGGAAAATAAAAAAATATGGTTTCATGATAAATGTCGTTTTAAATAATTTTTATTCTCGAACATTTCCATTTTGAGGTTGTTAACGGTTAATTCGAGGCGTTATTTAAAGTTTAGTGACCTTAATGTTAGAAAATGTGAAATTTAGTGATTTTTTATGTTACCATTTGAAGTTTAGTGGTGATAAAGTGAAAATGAGTAAAGTTCAGTGACTATGAGTGTAATTTAGTAATAAAATTGACATTTTATCTCATGAGTTAATAAACTTTATCTAAAGCCAAGAAACTTCCAATTGAGTTCCCTAAAGGCAATTGGGACTTATTTGAAAGCAAAGTGAAAGTTATGAGGTGACTAAATCTATGCCATTGATTAATATATTAGGACATTGTCCTTTAATGTGGGTCCTTATACTTTTACTTCTTATGAATTTGGGTCCATCCATTGGGCATCTTTTGATGGTGAAACTTAATTTACCCTAGAGGAAAAAAAACAAAAAGAAACTAAATTAATGGTGTGAATTTTATTTGCTCTTTGTAGTCTATGTATTGCTCTTCGTAGTCTTTTCTTCCCTTTGTGGATTTTTACCTGTATGGGATGGAGGTTTTATTCCTCTTTCTTTCGTGATGTATTTGTATTATTAAGTTAATGAAATGATATGTGGTATTTTATCAAAAAAAAAAATGGTGTGAATTTTATTTTATTTTTTTATGAATAAATAGGTAGACAAATAATCATTTCAAAAAAATATATTTCAAAACTTAAGATTCTCCCTAAAAAAAATTGTCGCTAAATATTTACGTCAGTAGTTTGTTACGGAATATGTAATAAATTTCGCATCAAGATAGAATCTATAACGAAAATAGTAGCAGGGTGTGGAGATGTTAAAAGAGCACCATGTGTTCCTAACACCCCATTAGATGTGAACATGGCGCAATCCTGATGGGAGTGTCTGGAACATCTGATGCCTTGATGCCTGCAATAAGTTCTCCATAGTAAGCCAGTTGTTGAGTAGAAACTTGTGGCTGCTCATGCTCGGCTAGGGAAGACAACGAATATAGGTTTCATCGATATACTAACATTAGTCAACACTAATGGAACTATCAAAACTCTCTATGTATAAAAGGTTTGGGATGGATATGGAAATAGAAGATTACTCGTTATGGGTAATTAAGGATACCGATGTTAAAGGAAAATTCTTCATAGTAATCATGTGTTGTGACAATTATCTTGTAAAATTTAGATTAATATTTAACTGTAAATTATTTTAAATTTTGATTTTATATCTTCTTGATTTCATCTTTATCTTAGAGATTAAATTTGTTAGTTTCTTATATACCTATAAATAGGTCTCCTCTGTGACTTGTGAATCCACCGATTTGAGTTAATACATACGGATCATTCAAACCTTATTCTTATTAGCTTGGTCAATATTCATACTATAAATAGGCCTCCTCTCGTCCTTCTAGACACAATATAATCAGTTGTAAATGGCTTTTTCGCATTAAACAAAAAGTTGATGGGTCAGTCAAATGGTACAAAGCTTATCTGGTTACTCATGGTTTTACTCAACAATATGGTTTAAACTATAAGGAGACATTCAGTCTGGTAGTAGAAGAAACAATTGTTCATATTATGTTTGGGTTAGCTACGACACGACACATAACCAGTACATCAATCAATTAGATATATCCAATGATTTTTTTTATATGGAAATCTGAATGAGATCATCTACATGAAACAACTCTAAGGTGCCGTTTGGTAAGATGTAATGACCTTCGTAATGGAATGACCATTACATTGAAGGCTCATTACCATGTTTGGTTGCATGTTACAATTTCATTGTAATTGAATGAGAAAACATTGAGTTAAATTTTGTTAAAGAAATCTTGTAATCCCCATTACATAGAAAAATGACTTGAATTCTCATTACATTGTCATCTAACCTCTCATTTCTCAAATCTCACTTCTCATTCTTGTAAAAAAAAAAAGCGAGAAGTAGAAAAACATGAAAATTGAAAACGAGAAAAATAAAAAATAAACGAAAAACCGAAAAACCGAAAAAATGCAAAAAAAAATGAAAAACCGGACAAATGAGAAAATATAAAAACGGTGAAAAATGTTGAAAATGGAAATTAAAAGAAACGAGAAAAATGTAAAAAAAAATATGAAAAAGCGAAGAACTATATACTAATTTATTGATTTCGGTTAATCTAATTTTGTATTTGATTTCAATTCGATTTTTCACATTTTTCATTGATTTTAATTATGTAAATAACATTTTATGATTGCATTTAATTAAGAAAATATAAGTATTGTAATGGTTATTACATTACATCATAATTGTCAACCAAACATGGTAATAGAATCACTATTCCATTCCATTCCATTCCATTCCATTACAACTTTGATTACATTACGACCTTGATTACATTACATTGCATTACGGCATACCAAACGGACCCTAAGAGTTTATGGATCCAGACCGTTTTGATCATGTTTGTCTATTACAAAAGTCTTTTTACGAGCTTAAACAAGCTCATCGAGAATGGTTTACTCATCTTAAAGTGTTTCTCAAACACATTGTTCTTTTTAATTAGGCCTAATACATCACCAGCTCCCTGAACTTGTCTGAAATAGTAGATTGGCTCCTTGAACTTTGCAATTGTCTCACCAGCTCCCTAAACTTGCTTATTTTGTATCATCAGCTCCCTAAACTTGTCCATAAAAGTAGATTAGCTCCCTGAACTTTGTAAATGTCTCACCAACTCCCCAAACTTGCTTATTCTGTAACAACTAAATACAAAAACCATAATACTAACTCTCGATCCTCATCCATTCAATATCTCAAACCTGCAACACTAACTCTTATAATAGGTTGAAAGGTATGAGAAGTGAAAAAATTACCTCTCGAATTGATGAAGATGTATTTTTAGAATTTAGGTTTATAGTTTTTGTATTTAGTTGTTGCAGAATAAGCAAGCTTAGGGAGTTGGTGAGACACTTGCAAAGTTTAGGAAGCTAATTTACTTTTATGGACAAGTTCAGGGAGCTGGTGATACGAAATAAGCAAATTTAGGGAGCTAGTGAGACGCTTGCAAGGTTCAAGGAGTCAATCTACTATTTTGGACAAGTTCAGGAAGCTAGTAATGTATTAGGCCTTTTAATTAAGATGGTGTTTGCTTACTCCTTTTTCTCCTCATGTTTGTCTTTTTACTTTAAAACGGAGAGTTTTAGGTGTTTGGTTAGACACATCCTGTTATTTTAAAAAATTAATTTTTCCAACAGCAAACATCAGATAAACCAAAGGGTTATATATACAAATATTTGTCCATATAGTTGTATATGATTATTTCATATAAGGGAATAGGAATAAAATTTGATAAAGACCAATCACTTACACGAATTGAAACCCATAACTCAAATGGAAATAAAAGACTATATATTATACATATTATATAAATATAAAATTTAAATAGTGGATTAGCATTATATAATATATTTAATTATGTAAACAAAATGGGACAAGAAACTTAATGTTAGTCCATGTGCAAACATATCCATCTCTATAAAATAATATAAGAAATCTCTTTATTTGCAAGCAATCTTTTGATTAATATCATATTATATATATATAAATAACCTAAACACCATGTGATCCTAATTATTGGGTCTTTGTTTTGGGGGCCCAACACCAATCATACGTACACATAGAGACCAATAATATTCCTATATTATATGTGCTTACATACATGGAAGAAGTGGTGACATTTAGAGGCTAGCAAATGGGGTTGGCAAACAAAAGTTTTTTATTCCAACTTTTGTTTTATTTTTCTTAATTCAAAAAAAAAAAAAAAGTCATAAATAACAAACGAGAAATTTTACGAAGTACCCGATTAATGAAAACCGTTTTGTATACCGTCATATTATAGAGTGTATTATTCCTGTAATACCTTAAATTCAATTTTTTCTTTCTAAAAAGTTTGAATATATTTCTAACTATATTGAATTATATATTCCAATTCGATGAATTGTCTTCTTTAAATAATCTAACTCCTACTCGAGAAGGGATTCTCGATCCCATAAAATAGGATTGTGATGGATCCTTCTGCGAAGCCTTATCTTTATAGATATCTCGATAAGTAATCATATTCCTATTATGATTAAAACTATAACATATATATATATATATATATATATATATATATATATATATATAGGTTTAATCATATATTTTGCTATGCATTAATAAGTGTTGTTACTAAGGGCAAAATGTTGGATAAAGTTATAGGGTCCAAAAATTTAAAAACAGTTACTGGCTGAACTAGGGGGCTAGCTGAGAATTTTAACAGGGGCCAAACTCTTTCACCCATCATACTAAAATGTATGTTGGATTGGCTAGAAAGGCTTTGCGGTAAAAGTTGTACGTGGTTAATAACCATATGTTTGGGCAAGTTTAATAGTCTCTTTTATACATATATTATATGTAGCGGCTCAGTCTTGACAAGATAACGTCCATGGTGGAAGGCCTAAATAAACTTAAAGGATAGCGAGAGGAGTAATAATGAATTAAATCTCATGTTGGAAAAGATAAGAAAGTAACTCAGATATATATATATATATATATATATATATATATATATATATATATATATATATATATATATATAATGTATTATATGTAAATATATTTTAAAATCATGAGATCTAAAGAATGAAATTTAGATTAAAACGCTAATATTTACATGTAACTTGCTAGTATTGTTACATAATGGACATAATGCTCTTGATTTTTTCAATAATGGACAAATTTATTTAGTCATCAAAATCTATGTGAACACACTGTCGACTTCTTTTATAATATGAAAAAAAATATCTCAACAATGATGAGTATGATGATGATGGCAATGATGGGAATACATATATGAATAATAGCATTATTAAGAGGCTTAAAACATCTTTATTCGATGAACTATACCGTGCGATTTGAAAAAGTTCTATTTATTCGATGAACTTTTTTAAAATAACCAATTGTTTCTTTGAAAGGTATTTATTAGTTTCCTGAATTTTCTTAAAGTGGTCTATTAGCTCCCTAAACTTGCTTAAAATGAATATATTTTTAAAAAAATTCCAAAATCCCTTGTTATTCCGCCACGGGAATTAAGAGGTTTAATAGATCACTTTGAACAAGTTCAGGAGATAAATTAAACGTTTTAAAAGTATGAGAGACAATTGAGTTTTTGGATAAGTACAAGGATATATGATGTATTAAGCTTTATTAACTTGTCCATGGACCGGGCTTGGACCGGATCTACCGGGCTTTCATGTAAAAATGCTTAGTCTAAGCCTAGCCCAATCCCTATTAACTTAGACGGATTCGGACCGGACTGAGCTCAGGTTTAAAAATCAAATCCCAAGCATAACCCATATAAACTCATCTAAAAATATATACATAAATTTTAATTATAAAAAATAAAATTTATATTTAAAATTAAATATTTAATATATAAATTAATAATTAATATTAATAGACGGGCCAGCCTGGGCTGTCCCGTGCTACTTTTTTATCATCCCAAGTCCGCCCAAAATATAGACGGATTTTAACAGTCATGAACCAGGTTGGACCTACGATCAATTTTCATTATTCAAACCCGGTCCAAGCGACACGGGCCTGAGCGGACCGAGTGGGTACTCGGACCCGTGGACATGCCTAATTAGAAGTGATATGTTAGGATTTGTATGCGTAATATAAGGGGAAATAAAATTAAGTTATTCTCAAAATTAAAATTCTGACATAAGGTTCCAATTGGTTGATAAATAATACTATCAGTGCTATTTTTTCACATGGACTCTGATGACCATGTGAATTTAGTCATTCACCGTTAGATGTAGGCTGATTAAATTTAAGCTTTAGGATGTTTTGAATCTCCACCTTAGAATTTTAATTAGCCTACATCTAACGGTGAATGACCAAATTCACCGTGATCATTAGAGTCCATGTAAACACTACTGATAATACTATAATGCCAAAACAGTAAATTGTACTTTTGAAGACCTAAATGATGAAATTTGACACACACAAAAAAAGCACGTAGTTCATGAACAACGCTGATGACTTTCGATCCTTGGCCTGTTTCCAAAGAATCTAGGGTCCGAAAATGCTAAAAATCAAAATTTCAAACAATGACGGATCTAGTATTCACTTTCTCTAGTGATTTGTGGGTGCTAAATTAATATTTTTGGTTTTACATAAAAAATTAAAAAATCGTATACAATTTTTATAGAATTTTTAGCGTATTCTGACAACCAGTGAGTGCTCAACCCCCTCTCGGATCCGTCCCTGACCTTAAATTTGCCAGAAATTATAAAATTATCATTGCATCAAATCTTTCTACAAACTTACAAGCTTGCTCTTCAATAGTATCGGAGTCAATCTTAACAATTTCTAATTTAATGTTGGTAATTATTTTCTAATTATATTGGATTAATTGCGTGAACTTTATTAAATGGTTGTTTATTTACTCTATTTTTTCATTATATTTACCGTTTCATATTAAAAAAAATAAATAAGAGTTTTAAATGTTTTGTTAGAAAACTATTGTTATTTTATAAATAAAAAATGAGTTTTTTTTGTCAAATCTCTACTTTTCCAACAGCAAACAACAGATAAATCAAACGGTTCTAAGTTTTTAGTTTTGTATGGGCCAAAATACATAGTTATATTGTTTTTGTTGCGGGCTACATTTATGGGCTCATTTGGCTTTTTGTTGCTAGTTGAACAGTTGATTTAGGCCTATCATGAAATGGGCTAGCATAAGTTGGTATACGTTACATATGGCTCCTAAACTTTTATTTTACTTTCTTTATAACCCCTAAAATTTAAATTCGGATATAAAAACCCTTAAATTTTATCTTTCATGAATATTGATTAAAATAAAATATTAAAATGAAAAAATTTAAAAATTAAAGTTTTAAAACCAATCTTCAATTTTCAATCATAACTTTTAAAGTTTTTTATCCTAAATAAATAATACTTAAATGACTTTAAATGAAAAATTTCGATTATTATAATTATTTAAAATATCCTTTACATAATTTCTACAGGAGAGGATTATATGTTATTGGAATGGTTAAAAGTTAAAAGACTTTTATGCTCGATTTTTAAAGTTGAGAAGTCATAAAGAAAGTAAGGCTAAAGTTGAAGGGTAATCAGTATAATTTATCTATATAAATTGTTTTTGTTGTCCGTTAAATAATTATTTTATGACATTGGTCCTCTGGCCTATTAAAGTTCTTGTATTTTTTCCTAACGTATTATTTAGTGATATAAACATCGTAACATATAATAATCAATTACATTTGATCTGATCGCAACATTGTTGGTATGATATCTCATCATTCTGCTTAAGTTGCCTCAAATTTTTGTATAATATTTCACATTGAAAACAACTTATTTCTCCGCTTCTATAATGTTGGAAAACATCAAGTTTTCTCTATCCGATTAGCAATCATCTCATGCCCGATTTAATGGATTTGTTCAGATAAATGCTAGTTTCAGTCTAAATTGAATTAAATGTGATTGATTAATATATGTTAATGACTAAATATAATTGATTGTTATAAGTCAGGTCAAAGTACAAATAATATTTTAAACCAAGAATATTCTCTAAAAGTGCTTTTTTTTCGAAATTTAAATGTGATACTAAATTAACCATTTGGGCTAAATAAATTTGAAGTGTATTTATTCTATTTTCTTTTCAGGTTTGTCTTTTTCATATTAAAAATAAAAAATTTAGATGTTTAATTAGAAAACTACTATTTATCTTTTATATATGAAAATTAAAAATATATAATTAGGAGGAGACAAAGAGTTGCTTGGAGGTTCCCCCCTCCCCGGTCGGAACCATCCCTCACATGGATGGTTTCTGGACCTTCGGTCATTAGAACTACTCTTATTATGGATAGTTTCTGCCCCTTGTTCCCTATAAATTAAAGTTCGAAGTGGTTAATTAACTTATTGAGTTTGTATTTTGATAACAAGGGAGAAACTTCTGATCGGAGCTCGTCCCTGTGGGGGGCGTCGTTGGGTTCGACGGGGGAAACTCCGATGCCAAAGTCAGTAGAGAATATGAAGAATAAACTATATTGACAAAGCTTAGAGAATATAGAAAAGTCTGAGTACCTTGATAGCCTAGAATGGTAGGCTATATATAGTTGAGAAGTTCGTAACCTCTAGGTAACTAGAAAGTCCCCATTAATGCTCATTTAATGGCGGTTACAAGTTACTCTTAACCTGACGGGTAAGACAGTTAATGATCCATTTAATGATCCTTTATGGCCGAGCCGGCGGCCATCCGTTACCAAGGTGAATGGAGAGATTCGCCTTAGAGATCCGCCAGCGGATCTCCTAGAGCTAGTCCAGGGAGATCCGCCAGCTGACTTCCTTTGCTACGTGGCATATTTAAAGGCAGATATCTCTTTTGGTCATCATGATAATATCTCGATGTTATCAGAAGCCCCCCCTAAAATGCCTTTAAAGTCCTTTAGGGCTTTTAGACTTCCGCGCGCCGTCATATGCTCCATCATTAATGTGCGCTCTGTTCAACGCCATTTGATGGTTGACATGTGTGGTGGCACACTGTCCTAGGCAAGTTCAAAAGAAACCTTTTTCTCCTTCTAATTTCTCTTTCTTCTTCGTTTCTTCATCTCTCTCCGTCTTCGAAGCTTTTCCTAGAAGTTTTCCAGAGCTCTTCTTCAAACTTCTACGTTTCCATGTAAGTGCCCTTTCCTTTTATCTTGAATGTTTAGAAGTTCATCCTCGTCTTCTGGGTCGACTTCTGAACTTTTTAACTCGTCACCTCCTCCTAAGATTGAAGTAGATTTTAGTTGGACCACTTCATCGTCGGAGGACTCCCAATCTTCTGTAGGTGCGATTAATTCTGGTTTAGCTGAGTTCAATAACTCGACGCGTAACCATTACCAGACTCGTTCAACCAGAAATCCCTCTTTCTTTTTTTCTGTTTCCGGTGCCGTTCCGGCCGGTGCTCGTAACCGGTTTCTGGGTTCCATGGCCACTTCTTCCCTCCCTGCTAAGAAAAAGAATCCTCGAGCGGAGTCCACTCCATCCCGTATGAATGCCGCGGATTTGGCGAATCTGGCGGATCGCTTTCCGTGGATCAAAAATTACGAAACCCAACTTGCTGCTTTTCATCAACGCCCCTCCAATCCGCCTAACGGCTTCTTTACTGTATTCTGTAGTCATGTAGAGAGAAGGTTTCGCCTTCCTCTTCCCAAGATGATGGCGGATATCCTCTCATACTTTGACATTGCCGTCAGTCAGCTACATCCTAATGGCTGGCTCGACATGGCCCTAGACTGCTATCTCGCTTCAAATTTAGGCGTTGTTTATACGGGCCGTATTTTTAGGGCCTTTCATAAACCTTCCAAGAGGAAGTCAGAATCCTATCTCACATTTGCCAAATTTGGTGTCTATTTGCCCTTTTACGACAAAATGTCCAACGTTCATAGCTGGGATGAGAGTTTCTTCTATGTGAAGATAAAGGAGGATGAACCGTTAGGTTTCCCTTCAGTTTGGAATTCTCGTCCGCTACATATGGCGGGTGACATGCGGATCTTAACAAGCAGTGATGAAGAGGTGGCGGATCTCATGAAGCAGATCAAGGCGGATGCATGGACTTATGCAGATGCCTTAGCCTTCATGATGAGTGACATTCCATTGATTCACCGAGAAGGGGATCAATTTATTTATTCGAAAATTACTCAGTTTGATCAAGGTACCTTTCCGTTACTTCAAAAGTCTTGATTATCTTGATGTCTTCTTTGGCAGGGGTGTATCTAAGGCCAATCACGCTCTTGCAGAGACGCGCAGGAAGCTTTTGGAAGATGAAGCGTGCAAGAAAAGTCAAGCGGCTAATCCTCAAGCCGATACGGGCAAACGTCCTGCAGAGATAGTTGTTGATCCGCCACTGAAGAAGAGGCGGCCCAACACTATGGGTAGTACCAAGATTATGGCGGACGCGATACGATCCGCCAAATCTGCTGAGAAGATTGTTCAGGTAATCCATCTTTTGATTTCCTCTATTGCTCATCCGATTCTAAAGTGATGTATGGCTCTTCTCTGTTTGTGCAGATGGCGAAGCCCGATATTGGAGGATACTGGTCCGCCAAATTAGGGGCCCAAGGTTCTTTTGAGAATGAATCCCTTCTGAATGATCTGGATGAGGCCTTGGGTCAGGTGGGAGAGGTACAAAGGAACTATAACCAAATCCCTGGGCCAACTCATGTCCAGAAGGGGAAATCGGAGCTTCTTTCGGTGAGTTCAAAAAGAATGTAGATAATGATAATTCCTTCACCTCTTTTTCGCCCTTGGACTAAATCATTTTGTCTTTTATAGCTGTATGCCCGTCTGCGTACTTTGGAAAATGGACTTCTTCAGAACGTGGCGGACAGGGCAACCATTGAAAGGTTAGAAAAAGAGATAGCGAATGCCAATTCCACCATTGCCTCTGCAAACGCGGATCTTGCTTCCGCCACAGCGGCTTTAGTTCTTCGGGATGAAGAGATTAAAAGTTTAAAGGCAACGATGGCTTCTGATGCCAAAAGCCATGAGGATGCTCTCGGAGAAGCTGAATACACGGCGGGTGTACAGGCGTTTTACTATGGCGAGATGCTTATGGCGTACTTCTCCCTGGCCCATCCCGAAGTTGACTTCACAGATCCTCTGCTCGCCGTCCCCGAACCAGAAGACGTGGCGAGGTTCAACAAAATGCCAGATATCAGGGAATACCTTCGCAATTATGTACGGAAATGGATGAAAGGACCCCCGCAGGAGATCAAACCTTCTACCACAGTTGTGGCAGACAATTCTGAAGAGATGCCGCCCAAGGTAGGTACAAAGCCCATTCTTGATTCTGTCCTTCCACCGGGTCCTACTTCTTCGAAGGATAAGGAGGTATCTCCTGGTGGCGGATCTGTGACTGTGGAGAAGAAGGATCCTCAAGCAAGCATCATAGGCGAAGGAAGCAAAAAAGAGGATGCCCCTATCATTATTTAGTTTTTGTTTAAAGATCTTTTTGTAAAAAATCTTCTAAGTACAATCTGGTTAATCCTTTACGCTGTTATCTATTTATTTTACTCTTACATTTACGTAAAGAAGTACTTTGAACATAAGCATGTTTAGGATTTATGTTTGGAGTAGGTGGCCAGCCATACTCCATGGTATGAACCTTTGTGAAGGTTTGAAGCTATTTTATTCCTTCTTGGAGGAAGTAAAGCTGCCCAGGGGTTCAATTTGCTACCTATCTTTGAGGTGAAATGATCCGCCCGCAGGACTTGTGAATCCCTCTCTGGGAGGGATAAGAGAGTGTAAAGACCTTGCGTCCAAGGATCGTTTTAACTCAATCGGTGATCAGGATCCGCCAAGTGGCGGATCTACATTGAATGTGGAGAGCGTTGGATGCCCCCCTTCTTTTTAAGACTGGAATATTGATATTGCAGCAGTAAACTATAAAAAGAACATGGATGATAAAACCAACAATGTTTATTAATGGGAGAAACACCTTATTACAGCAAATAGGTCTTTATAAATGAGCCTCGTTAAAACCTTTAACAAGAAAAACCACATGGGAAAAAGCTTGTTAAAGGAAAAAGAGTGCTCAAGACCATAACATACTTCATTTTTTAACAAAGTATTTGCGGAGGTTTTGGAGATTCCACGTGCGTGGCAGTGTATTGCCCTCCATATCTTGTATTTTGAATGTGGCCGGTCCAACCTTGTCTACTATCTGGTATGGACCTGCCCAGTTGAGCCCCAACTTGCCATTGCCTTCTCGAGATTGGACTTTGTCAGTTTTGTGAAGCACAAGATCTCCTATCTTTAGATCTACAAGCTTGGCATTTTTATCATGGTAAGCCGCGATCCGCTGTTTGTATGCTGCCATGCGTACATAGGATTGGTTCCTGCGATCCTCAACCTGATCCAAACGCTCCCTTAGTCGTTTGTTGTTGTCCTCTTCACAATAAAAGGCTACCCGATCACTGGGGACTTGTATCTCAACTGGGATCATGGCCTCCACTCCATGAGAAAGGGCGAATGGTGTTTCCCCAGTAGCTGTTCTTGGGGTGGTACGATAAGCCCATAAAACACTTGTAAGCTGATCCGCCCACTTCTTGTCATGCTCTCCCAACCTCTTCTTTATCCCCTTAACAATTGTTCGATTGGTAACTTCGGTCATTCCATTGGACTGAGGATAATAAACGGAGGCGAATCTGTTCAGGATGCCCAACCCCTCACAGAAAGCCTTGAATTTGCCACAGTTAAACTGTGTTCCGTTGTCAGTGATGATGGTATGTGGAATGCCATATCTTCCCACGATGTTGTCCTTGACAAACTCCACCATCTGTTCTGCTGTAATAGAGGAAACAGCCTCGGCTTCTACCCATTTGGTGAAATGGTCTACTGCCACTATTACGTACCTCTTTTGCCGGCGAGTTGGGGGAAATGGGCCAACGATGTCTATTCCCCAGAGGGCGAATGGACGTCCCTCAATGATTGGCTTTTGGATATGTTTGATAGTATGTGACTCATTTGCGTGAATCTGACAATTGTGACAAGATTCTACCAAACTCTGGGCATCTAATTCAGCTGTGGGCCAGTAGAAACCTGCTAACCTGGATTTCTTCAAGATCGTGGCGGAAGCTTCATGTGACCCACAAGATCCCTCGTGTAGCTCCTTGAGGATCTGCTGCCCTTTTTCTGGTAGAATGCATTTCAGCCAAGGATGACTAAAGGATTTTCTGTAAAGACCATCATTGATCAAGGAGAAATAGGCTGATCTCCTAACTATCCTCCACGCCTCTTCCTTGTCTTCAGGTAATGATCCATTCAGCAGATATTGGCGGATGACCGATCTCCAATCACCCTCCACCGTTGTGAGTAGGGACACTTCTTCAGAGGCAAATGCTAGAGCCATTTTTACTTCAAAGGGACAATCCAGGTCCGCCCATTTTTCCTCACAGGAAGCCATTTTGGCCAATTGATCAGCCTCTGTATTGGATTCCCTTGGTATGTGAATCAATTCCCACTTAGTTTCTTTAACTTCAAGGTGATCCAGCAACTTTTTGACTTCTGCTACATATTTGGCCAGAACCTCGTCTTTCACCTCGTAATTCTTGATTACTTGGTTGACCATTAGTTTTGAATCGCTATATATCACGATCCGCTCTGGGGTGATTTCTTGAAGTAGACGTAATCCCAGTATCAGAGCTTCGTACTCAGCAGCATTATTAGTGGCATGGAAATTTAATTTTGCTGCGTATCGCAATCTTATGTAGTGGGGACCTTTGATCATAACTCCCACACCTGCTCCATCCGTCGAGGAATCTCCATCAGTGTACATCGACCATTCTTCTAACGGAGGCTTGGGATGAGATATCCCTTCGTCAGTGAATTCATTCACGAAGTTCGCCAGGACCTGACTTTTCAAAGATGATCTGCTTTCATATCTTACATCAAATTTGCCCAGGCGAATCGCCCATTCCATCAACCTTCCTGAAGTGTCCGGCTTCTGCAATACCTTTCTCATTGGTATATTGGTTCGAACTATTACAGTATGCGCCTGAAAATATGGCCTAAGGCGAACTGCCTTGGTTACAACAGCCAGTGCCATTTTATCCAGCTTTGAATATCTGGTTTCAGCGTCTTTCAAAACTTTACTCACGTAATAAATTGGGAATTGTTGGCCATCTTCTTCTCGTATCATGACTGTGCATACGGCTTTATCCGTGACCGATACGTACATGTAAAGATCCTCCCCTTTCAAAGGTCGGCTCATCATGGGTGGCTCTGTGAGGAACCGTTTGATTCCTTCAAAGGCATTTTGACAATCCTCATTCCACTCGAATGGTTTTTGTTTCTTGATGACTTCGAAAAAAGGCTGACATCTACGAGCTGAGCATGAGATAAACCTGCCCAAGGCTATGATACGTCCGTTGAGGCGCTGTACTTCTCTGATATTCTGGGGCGCTTGCATTTTTAGGACTGCTTTGACCTTGTCAGGATTTGGGCTGACTCCTTTTTCGCTGATCATGAATCCTAAAAACTTCCCATATGTTGCCCTGAAAGTGCATTTCTCTGGATTCAACTTGATGTTGTGGTGCCGAAGTACGCCCAATACCTCCTTTATATCTTCTGCATGCCTTTCTACAGTTGTGCTTTTAATGATCATATCGTCTACATAGACAGAATAATTACCGCTCTTATTGTCCGCAAATATCTTGTTCATCATCCTCTGATAGGTAGCACCTGCGTTCTTAAGCCCGAAGGGCATGACTTTAAAACAATAAGTAGCTTGATGCGTCACGAACGAGGTCTTAATTCTATCTGAGGGCTCCATGGGGATTTGATGATAGCTTGACTTCACGTCAGTAAAGGAGTACATTGCGTGACCGGCAGTTCCATCTACAAGCATGTCTATGCATGGCAAAGGATAATTATCCTTGGGGCAAGCTTTATTGAGATCTGTAAAGTCAATGCACATGCGGTAAGATCCGCCAGCTTTCTTGACTAGCACGACGTTCGCCAACCACTGTGTGTAGAGTACCTCCTCAATGGCATCCGCCTTCTGGAGCTTGGCGATCTCTTCCTCTATCACCTTTTGCCTTTCCGGACCATGGTTTCTCCGCTTCTAAGCCACAGGAACTGCATCTTTATCGATGTTGAGCTTATGGGTGATCACATCTGGGCTAATTCCTGGGAGAACTTCGTCCTTCCATGAAAAGACATCTTCAGCTTCACAAAGTACTTTGGTGATTGCATCTCTGATCTTGCCCCGTAGCCCCTTAGCTATTCGTACCTGCTTCTCCTCTGCCATAAAGTACATTTCGGTTTCGCCTAAGGCCATTGTGACACGCTCCTCTTCATCTTCTTCCTTAGATTGAGGGCGAATCATTAAGGATGTCGCATATGTTTCTTGGGCCACCTTTTGACAACCTTTGACCATCACACCTCCCTTGACCGTGGGAATGTAAAGTGTCAAATGGCGAATAGAGATAAGAGCTGCAACTTCGGAGATAAAAGGTCGTCCGAGGATAATGTTATAAGCTAATTGTCCATCCAAGATCGAGAACTCCAAATCTCCTCTCCAAACTTGATCATTATCAACAAGCTCACAATCCAAAGTAACTTGGCCCTTCGTCTGAATGGTATGACCTATCACTCCCAAAATGTCAACCACCGTCGGCTCCACCTGGACGGGATCAATCCGGAGTCTGGCGAATGCTCCTCGGGTAATGACATTACATGAACTTCCCGTATGAATCATTACCCTCTTCATTTCCCAACCTTCAACCATCATGGTGACGACCAGTGCATCCGCATGGGGTGGAATCTCAGGACCTGCGTCTGAGAAAGGGCGATTTAATGATGTCCTATCAAGGGCGGTCGTCTTCGCCTTTTTCGATGCTGGCTGATAACCTGCTATGACATTGATGGTACCCTTTCCTTTCTTCTTTGGGTCCTCCTTGGATCTATCCTCTTCTTTTCCTTCAGCTTGGATGAACCGATCTAATTTACCTCTTTCAATGAGTCGTTCAATTTCTCGAGCTAACTCCCAGCAAGCATCTGTATCATGGCCATTTTTCCTGTGATACTTACAATAATTTTTAGGATTTTTACCTTTATTGGTGTACTCCCCCCCTTTTGGCTCGGGGTATGAAATGCTCCGCTTGTGCTGGCTGTTCTCAATCCACATAAGAACTTCACTTTTAGAGGCATTGAGAGGTGTGAAGGAGGTGACAAACGTTGATTTATTCCGAGAATCCCTTTGTTTGTTCCGAGAAGAAGAATCCTGACGTTTGTCCTTGTCCCGGTCCCGAGGACGAGATTCGCCTCTGTCCTTTTTTGTTGATGATGGCGAACCTCGGCGAATGTCATCCACTTCTATAAAGTCTTTACAACACTCCATTAATTCTGCCATGCTGGTGGGCTTTTTATGAATGAGATCCTCTTGCAAACTTTTACAAGTAGTGTTTCTCACAAAACACTCCACAGCTACGGAGATATCCACATCAACGATTTGTATACACAATTGGTTGAAAGTGTCCACATAGTCTCGGAGGGGTTCATTCGCCTTCTGCTTTAATTCAAAAAGCTTTCCAGATTTCACCACTGCAGGAATACAACCAGCAAATTTAGCACAAAATTCCCTGCTTAATTGATCAAAGCTGTTTATTGATCCTGGAGGTAGAGATTCAAACCACAAATAAGCTGGACCTCCCAGCGTGGTGACAAACATTTTACAGAGCACGGGTTCGGTGGCTCGATTGAGCCTGGCCAAGATTCGATACTTTCGAACATGAGCTTCCGGATTATCTTTGCCTGTGTATATTGCAAGATTAGGAATCTTGAAAGCTCTGTCGGTTTCCTCTGCCTCGATCCAGGCTGCAAAAGGCGAATCCCTATTGGCGAATGGATTGTGCCTAGCATTTTCTTCGTTCATTTGGAGTACTAGGGCCCTCACTCTATCATCAAAATTCTTCGGATCCGCCCTGGGGCGACCCCTTCGTGGCGATCTACTTGGAGAAGAAGAAGAAGAAGAACTTGAATCAGACGATGGATCTGATGGCGAATGTCTTCCTGCATTACCACGTCCGCTCCCTCTTCTTCCTCCACCATCTCCTCCACCACTTCCTCTGCCTGGGGGAGTTGGACCATTTCCTCCTTGCTGGCCTCCAGACGAGGTGCGTCCAACAGTTCCTGAAGATGGATGTGGCGGTGGTCCACCTATATGAGATGTTTTTTCTGGCCTTTTACTTCTTCTACGACCAGTAGATGGAGGTGATCTGCCCCGGCATGGGGATCCTGCTTGCTTATTTTTATCCTTTTTATGCTTTTTACGAATGGGCTCCTTAAATCCGCCAAGAGACGAATTTGTCCGCGGGCGCCTAGGTACATTTGGTCCATCAAGATTAAACCTTGGAATCTCCGATCCGCCAGGAGGGACCGTATCATTCCTTCGACTTCCCTCGCAAGGAAATAACTCCCTGATAACCGGTCGTCCGCCACCCGATGCCGTAGTAGTTATCATGGAATCAATGTTGTGAGCTTGAAGGAATGAAGAGCTATGGGCACCTGGTCCCAGACCAAAGTTTAATGGAGGTAAAGATGAGACAGCTGACGTAGATACCGTACTCCAACGAGGAGGAAGAGTCATGAACGCCCGGAGGCGGTTCCCAATTTCAAGCCCATATCGTGCCTCGATATCCCGAGCACACATATCGATGAAAGAAGCAGTGGGCATGTTTCCATCGATATTTGTTACAGGAGCAGTTGTGTTAGTGCGATCAGCACTAGATGGTGTAATTATCGGTGATTCAATCCCAGAGGAGGGATTTTGTCCTCCATCGGTCATGATGTTTCAGTGTGAACGAAAAACCCTTTATTTGATCAAGGATTCCACGTTCACCGCACCAATTGATAACAAGGGAGAAACTTCTGATCGGAGCTCGTCCCTGTGGGGGGCGTCGTTGGGTTCGACGGGGGAAACTCCGATGCCAAAGTCAGTAGAGAATATGAAGAATAAACTATATTGACAAAGCTTAGAGAATATAGAAAAGTCTGAGTACCTTGATAGCCTAGAATGGTAGGCTATATATAGTTGAGAAGTTCGTAACGTCTAGGTAACTAGAAAGTCCCCATTAATGCTCATTTAATGGCGGTTACAAGTTACTCTTAACCTGGCGGGTAAGACAGTTAATGATCCATTTAATGATCCTTTATGGCCGAGCCGGCGGCCAGCCGTTACCAAGGTGAATGGAGAGATTCGCCTTAGAGATCCGCCAGCGGATCTCCTAGAGCTAGTCCAGGGAGATCCGCCAGCTGACTTCCTTTGCTACGTGTCATATTTAAAGGCAGATATCTCTTTTGGTCCTCATGATAATATCTCGATGTTATCATATTTAATTACAAAATCAAACATGATTAGTACATAATAAACGATAAATTTCTCTAAGTTTGTTTAAAACGACTCAATCTTACTTTTGTAATCCAAATCTAATTTAATTTTGAGAAGTTTTACATTAGCATGTAAAAATGGTTATGGACCACTCAAATGATAACACGTATATATAAAAAAATTAAGCAAGTTCGATTTATAAAAAAAATTATGTATGCACGTGTAAAATTGTCCCCCAACAAACAGGGGGGAGGGAGACAGGGGGCCCGGGAGGGTTCGGGCCCCTCCGGCCGCCGGAACCACCGTGGTCACGAGTAGTTTCGGCTCCCTGTCTTTACAAAATTTGAGGTTATGGTGATTCCGGCCCCCTGTTTCCAAGAAATTTAGATCGGGTGCTTTTGGCCTGTTAGGTGCTTTCTAAATCCAAATTTCTAAATTTTTGGCATGTTATGTTATGCCCTTATTAAATCTAAATTTCTAATTTTTTTAGCCTATTAGTCTCTTTTTAAATCTAAATTTCTATTTTTTTTGGCCTATTATGTCATTTGTAAATCTAAATTTTTTCTATTCGACACCGATTTAGAAAAAAAAAATTTACACGCCACGTGTAAAATCGCCCCCCCAATCGAACAATCCTGTATTCGCCGCTGCCAACAAACCAATCATATATTCGTCACTTGAGATCTCAGTTTTTCCAATAGCAAACAGGAGATAAACCAAACCGTATTTGTTGGAAAATTTTGAATAAAATTATTTGTTAATTTTAATACCAACAAACACCTCCTTTCATGAATAGTCGTGTCCTTCGTGAACAGTCGTGTTCGTACGTAAACAGTCGTGTCTGTCTGTGTACAGTCGTGTTTGTTCGTGAAATGACATATCCTTTCGAGTTCTATTTATATAGAATGGATTGTCAAAATTTACAAGCTGCTAAAAGTTGTTGAAGTTTTTCTAAACACTCTCTGTCTGTTCACATTGTTCTTGTTTCCTATTCCGGTGATAACTAGGCTACACACGGTTTGAGTTCGCTTGCGTAATCTGTTGTATCCTGGGAGACGATCGTCAATAGCGACGACATCTGTCTTAAGGAAACTGCTAATACAGGCCTCAGATTTGTCTAACTCCATTCTTTTAATTTTCTAGTTTTACTGTTTATATATTTTTCTGCGTGGTTTTGTTTTTTTTAGTTAATCACATCCTACAATCCTAAGACAAATTATTTATATTATTTTGTGATTTCCAAAGATATGCAGAAAGAAAGATAACTAAAGTTGGCTGCCATGAACTTCAACGTTTATAAGTTTTTTTTTTTGTTGGTGCTGTACCAATTTAGATGCGTATATAATGTTGAAGAATTTACTGTCAAGGACATGATTATATTATAATTTTTTGTTAAATTATTTGTGGAGGTCGAAGCAAAACTAGCAGGAGTATTGATTATGTTATATGTTTTGAAGTTTCAGAAAACTGGTTTGTATACATGTGAAAATACAAATGTTGATTCCTGAGTTATTTCCCTTCACAAATAAAAGTTGAATTTGATCCCTGCAACTTTTATAGTTGATTTGATGTACAGGATTATGTTGATGGATTGTTTTGACGAACAGGAATAAGTTCATAATCAATTATCTTGATGAACAGATTATAATTGGAAATTATATTCAGACAGATTGGAGGACAACTTATTATAATTTTTTGTTAAATTATTTGTTATGTATCTGTTTGTTTAAACAGATTATAATTTCCTGATTCTAACTTGGTTTGTTTGGAATTTCAGGAAGAGAAAGTTGTTAATTATTGTTTGGTTTCTGTTTGTTTAAACAGATTAATTGCCTTTTGGCATATGTTGGTACATGTGTTAATTGAAGATGGATCCGGTTTTAAGAACACGGTCACTTCAGAGGCTTTAGGCCTACTTGTACCAGTGGCAACGTGTAAGCCACATTAAAAGTCTAAAAAAAATTCATTGGTATGAACTTTAAAGACTTGGAGATAAAAGAAAATATGTTTTCTTTAGGAATGATGATGATATGAGAAAATTCCATATTTGATATTCTCGCGCGTAAGGTGGATTTACATTAGAAATGTGAAATTTCATAAATTGACAAATCTGAGCAATGATGTTATCGAGCCGAGTTAGCTGCTGGTAGATGAACATTAGTTGGCTAGATTTAATTTATGAAAGTAACTAAAAATGTAGAAATCAAACCGTCTTAAAATAAGTACGTCTCAATGTTGGAATCGAAGAAAAATATCATATCAGTCGGTGAATATACGGTATAAAAAGCTTCTGTATGATGAGTTACAGGTAGAAAAGCTTTCGTGTGATAACACCGTTAGTCAATTGATCTCAACGAGTGTCATCCTTGTTGATTTTTTAGAATTAAAGGATAACACAGCGGATCCGCTAACCTAGAGGTTAAACCGAGATCAAATTGAAAAATCATTGAAAGGAATGAGACAAAAGCCCATAGAGAAGAGGCGTTATGTGAAGGAAAACCCTACCTAGTTGACTGGAGATCCCAAGAAATAGGTTCAAAGGGACAACCTAATTGCATAAACCTTGCGCGTTCACTGTGGGGGTCAAACCCTCGTCCATTCCTAGATGTAAACAGTGACACCAATGGTAAAAGGTTAAGCTATATGCTTTTAATGATACATTGTGCGTCAGAAATTCTGAGCAAATAAAATCACCTATGTTAGAGTGAAGTGGGATCGCTTCGATGGAGACTAGTGGGGCCTAGTTATCTTAAACTCTCGCAGAACCAGGCGATGTTCATGACCATAACGATCATAACCATGAGAACCATACCGTGTTATGTTGATATCTGTGTGGGGTATTGTTTACACAAACGGCAGAATAGTTCAAAGCATCGCGTCTACTAGTCAGCCAGTAAAGTAAATATACTTTCACAAGGGAAGGTTCAAGGCACATTAGCTACCTATCCTATGCAGATATCTTCTGTAGAAACTTATCACCATTTTGTAATCGTCTCGTTTTTAATTTTATTCATGTGGGGGATTGTTGGAAAATTTTGAATAAAATTATTTGTTAATTTTAATACCAACAAACACCTCCTTTCATGAATAGTCGTGTCCTTCGTGAACAGTCGTGTTCGTACGTAAACAGTCGTGTCTATCTGTGTACAGTCGTGCTTGTTCGTGAAATGACATATCGTTTCGAGTTCTATTTATATAGAATGGATTGTCAAAATTCACAAGCTGCTAAAAGTTGTTGAAGTTTTTCTAAACACTCTCTGTCTGTTCACATTGTTCTTGTTTCCTATTCCGGTGATAACTAGGCTACACACGGTTTGAGTTTGCTTGCGTAATCTGTTGTATCCTGGGAGACGATCGTCAATAGCGACGATATCTGTCTTAAAGAAACTGCTAATACAGGCCTCAGATTTATCTAACTTCATTCTTTTAATTTTCTAGTTTTACTGTTTATATATTTTTCTGTGTCGTTTTATTTTTTTTGGTTAATCACATCCTACAGTATTTGACATAGAAAAACTTGGTAGTCATTGAAACAGCAAGAATTTGAGAAAACAATTGATTGGGATATTTTGCTAAACTAAAAAAAAGTCACATGCATACTATGAAACAGAAGTGAGTGAAGCTCTTTGGTTTAAAAGTAGTTCACGTTTTCTTGCCACTTTAATTGAATGAAGACTTCTTGCTTCTTTCTCCAGCTGTAAAACATCACTATAAAACTGTCGGTGTAGGGGTCAGTTTGGTCCTAACCCTAATTACACAAAGAATATCTACTCCATGTACTCCAATAAAATAGTGTCAATTACAACTTTATCCCTACTTGTGGCCGTAACAGCATCTCCAAACGATTCTTAATACACTTTCTAAAATTATTAATACTTCTCATATTTTCTCCTTATTTAATATTGGATAAATTTCAAATAAAACTCATTTGGTTTCACTAATTTTAAGATAAAGGACTGTGATTTACTTTTTTTTTTTTTTTTTGAGTAAGGACTGAGGTTTTTAACTTTAGCAAAATAAAGACTTTTTCAATTAATACTATTAAAATCACCCTTGACGATTTCAAAAATGACATATTTTAAGAACTACTAATATTCTAAGCAACTTTAATTCTTCAACTTTTTTGTTTTTTGAGATTATTTAGATGATGTTTGGTAAAGAGAGAGAAAGTTAATGTTTAGAGAGAGAAAGTTCCAAAAAAGATGATTTTCAAAAATCGAAAATGTAGTTCCATAGCAAATATGATATTGAACAACTTTAATTATTAATAGATTAGAGATGATGAAGATGCTCCCGTTTGTTTTAACTGTTGTTGTTTCCTGTTACGGTTTGCTTTTTGAAAATGCTGTTTTTCCAAAATGCTGTGATTCTCTGCTTTTATAGAAAGCTACTTTTCAGCTACAAAAGGCAAACAGGAGGTGTCTAACCAAACACCTAAAACTTTATTTTCAAAGTAAAAATGCAAACAAGAGCTCGAACAAATTTTAACTTAAGAATCAAACTAAGAGATTGTTGGAGATGCTCTGATACATTTATTCACCTATCAAATGATGACTCCAATATAAATCTTATATTATTGTCTAATTTTATCCAATAACATATCAAATGTCCATTATTTTTATTCAATTATATTCAGTAATTATTTATTTTTATCCAATTACATTCAATAACTCATTAATTTTGTTTCATAGCATTCAATAATTTCAAAACTTCAACTGCTTCGTGAACTTCCAACATTTCCTAATTATTTATTTATTTATTTAACATTTTCTTTTTGACACGTGACGAAATGCATCGCCTATTTTTTACATCTAACAAATTATATTGAGAAACAGCAGGTTATTGAATAAAATTAGACAAGAATACGGGATTTTTTTCAACAGTCTTCGAATTTGACATATCCATTTTGTATAAACAGAACTCGAAAAGATATGTTTGTTCACAAATAAATACGACTATATACGGACAGATACGACTGTTCACGAACGAACACAACTCTTCATAAAAGATGTTTGTTAATATTTAAATTAATTTCATAATTTTATTCAAATTTGTCTGACAAAATGTAGCTATAACTAGCCGAACAATGTAAATCTCTTATTCTTATAACTGTATATCTAATTTTTTTTTTTATTTTACATATCAAACATATTATAATCAACAATAAACGTAGAACCTTAAGAGTTGTTTGGCTAGTTCATTTTTTATTCATGTTTGTTTTTTCACTTCAAAAGAAAAACATTTAAGCGTTTGTTTAGATATCTTTTGTTTACCTTTCATAGCTGAAAATCAGTTTTTTACAAAACAGATAAATCTCTACTTTTTGAAAAAACAGTAAACCGTAACAGCAAACAGGTATACCATACGGGTACTTAAACTCAATTAAAACCCCATATCTCATTTCATCTTCATCTCAAATTAATTTGTTTACAAAACAAATGAAGCTTTTACGAATTCTCTGTAGTCACATCAAATATATATATAAAAAAAAGTGGCTTAATTTATATTTACACCCTTAAACTTGGTAAGTTTTGCCTATTGGCATCCTGATCCTTTTAAATAACATATCACACACTTATAGTTAGCTTTAAAAATCTATCAGATACCTATAGTTGGTTTTAAAAACCTATCACACACCTAAAGTTGGCTCATTCGAACCTCTTGGACACAAAATCGTAATCTATCATCTTTGACAGACGGGATCACATGTGCATGCTATTGAAAAACGAAAATCGTATTAGTTCGTTTTGTATGTCACGTCATATGTTAAAGATGACAAATCAACGATTTTGTGTGCATGAGGTCCTAATGAGCCAACTTTAGGTGTGATAGATTTTTAATGCCAACTATAGGTGTGTCATGGGTTTTTAAAGCCAACTATAAGTGTGTGATAGGTAACAGGTTATTTAAAAAGTTCAGAATGCCAATAGGCAAAACTTACCAAGTTTAAGGGTGTAAATATGCATTTCATCCAAAAATAAATAACGAACTTTTAAGCAAACTTAATGTTCACAACTTACGTTTCTAGTAAACAATAGGGATCTAAATGGTGCAGGGCGGGGAATGCATTTTCCATCCCCGTCCTCGACTAGTCAGGGATTTCCCATCCCCATCCCTGCGATCTAAACGGAGATAAACTGGTCCCCATCCCGTCCCACGGGGAATCCCCATTCCCCATTTACAAATGTTCCAAAAACGTTATCCGTATACCCCATTTTTCGTTCTCCATGGGAAATCACCATTTATGTTTAAAAAAACCAGTAAAGACAAAAAACATTTAAGAAACAGTGGCAAAATAATACCAAGTATTAACAATCATTCTCAAATTTTTGAAATTAAAAAAAAAAAAAAAACTAAAAATTTGAAAATAACCGGTCACCTAATTAAAATGTACTTAAATCATCCAAAAAAGACAATTATCACAGGAAATAATCGGGGATCCTCATTAGGCATTAACGGGACGGAGATGCTTTTCCCCATCCCCGTCCTATGGGGATCCTTACCAGGGATTCCCCGTCCCTATCGATGCAGATCACCGATAGGGACGGAGTATCCCCACCCTATCTACATCCCTAGTAATCAGGGACTTAATATGTAATATCAAGGCCTTAATCAACTAAAATCCAAAAATTCAGGGACCAGAAAATGATTTTTTGACCTGTCACTTCAAACACATACATTAAGTCAAATTGATCCATCTTACATCAAAATAACAACAAAAACACTAAAATACAAACAAACATGAACTTCATTCATTAATCATTGAATAAAAATGTATAAAAAATTACACAATTTTTAAGACAAAAATTAAAAAAATTACACAATTTTTAAGAAAAAATTGCATCTTGTTAGCACAAGTTGTGCTAAACAATAATGCTGCCTGAAAGACTTTTCTTTCCTTATTGTCTTCTATAAATTCCGATTAATCGGTTCGAGATTCATCAGACATACCCTCCTCTTTCTCTTTCGGTAACTCCTCTCCCAATTCACGTATGTCGCGCCTACAGGCTACACTAGTATGTTTTCCTTTACCTAAAGACTAGATTGTGACAAGTACGATCGCACGGGTAAGCACAATCGATTAGTTTAACATTCGCTCGGTCGAAATACCAATCTCCGACGGCAATCGCAACGGCCTGCGGTTTATTAACGACAATGAAGTTTGACGTAACAAAATATCAATGTTTGGAAGAAAAAAGAATTTGGTCGTTATTATGTACCTTATTTCCAATGACCGGAGAATTATCCGCGAACCATGTATCCTGTCGCTCTGATTGGCAGTGAGCGAAGCAGGAATTTATGAACAAACCGTTTTTTCTAGACATCGAGAAACCCCGTATTGCCCGCAGCATTTGGTTTCGGAATCCTGTTCCGAACAAGTAGAAGAAAATAAGTACTAGACACGAGCGAATCGCGATATAATTAGGTACTTATGAGTTACGAACTCACCTTGGAGGAGTTGAATTTGATTAGCGGAGCATTTTGCGTGATTCTTTCTGCATTCGCCCCAATAGCCGTGCGGATCTGCGGATGGCGGAGCTAAGCTGGATTGGATCTGATTTCACGCGGGAGAAAACGAGATTCAGTGATCTTTTTAAAGTCTTTTCTAGTAAGGAGAACAATTCGAATTAGTACCTGCCAGGAATCGTAAGCTGCATTGAGAATGAACAGTGGCGTTTTTACGTTCCCGATTATGTTCTGAGGGAAGAAACACTACACAGAAATGTGAATTTTAGTCTTTCGTATACATTCGTAGTGGATTATCGAAGCATGTAACGAAGCGACGAAAGATTTACCGATGTTGGATCGAGGTGGTTCGTGCATATACGAGGCAGGCTACTCTTCACTCCCTGTAATAACATACGAGCATATAAAAAACTACGAATAAAATAAGAACGTTGCAGTGACGGAACCAGAAACAAATGCTCGGGGGTCACTGGACGAAAATATGTTAAGTTGGAGGTTTTTTGGGGGACTAAGTATCAGCGACGGATAATTCCGTGTCTTGATGCCAATTGTGGAACTACGACGGACATTTGGCATTTAGCGATAAATTTACATCCGTAATTCTAACTTTTTTATTTCTCCCCCGACTCTCAACGTACCCTCCGTGACCCCCCTGTCACTTTGCCCCTGGTTCCGAAGTTTTAGTACCGTACACTACCTGCAAGTTTACTACGCCATTGTACATGTTCCTCAGGGTGCGAGTACCGGACACATCAACTCTACATTTTCGAGAAAAAGAATCGTTAGCTTTACAAGATACTAAGACGAGAACTAAGAAAAACGAAAAAAGCATGTTAATGTTTATAGGACTTACGCGTCGAGAAATAAACCAGCATCACTTAAGCACTTCACTCTAGTTTTTCCGGGGAAAAAGTTCCGGAACTCATCACAATGTAAAATAGAAGCTAGACCACCAGCCGAGCACCCGGAAAGAAGAGCCTGAAAAATGCAGAGAAGTTTAGAATCAACACGTCAAGATAAACAACAAGATAACTGTTCTATATAGCCGTAAAAACCTGATTAGCATAGCGCATTCCCTTCGACATTAGATCTTCGATTCCTGCTCGCCATATACGTTCGCCTCTAAACTGTAGCTGCGCGGCCTGTAATGAATACAATCATTTTATTAAATTCCGGAAAGGTCATTTAAGAAGCAACAATGTGAATAGTAGAGAGCTGATTTCGAACCCGACTTTCGCTGTCCCCCGAGAAAGAGGCGCCATCGCAATACCGGAGTTTTACTCGGTTCCAATTGAAAAAATCTGCGAAAACAACACCAAATAGAATCATTTTGTACGCCAAATCCGGAATAGTTCATATGTAAGTTTGAGAATCAAACTGTACCAGGATTTTCTTGAGGCTTATTGCTTAGGATTCCGGTAAAAGCTAATTGTTTCTCCATGTATCGGGACGAACCTCGCCGCGATGTTTTCCGATAAACGCAATTTCTAATGCTGTTGCACCATCCTCCTCCCTGCACAAGAATTTCTGATTAAGTCAAGTACTCAATTCAAGACAGAATTTATGATACAACTAAACTACCAGTTTAACGGACTAAATCGATTGAGGTCCGGGACCAACCGGTCCTAGACGACTCAGATGGTGAAACATTATGGATGTAAATGGGGCCGGGGGAGGACTACATTCCCCATCCCCGCTCCCCGACATATCGGGGATTCCCCATCACGTCCACGAAACCTAATCGGAGAATTCGCAGGGATCCTTGTAGGGACGTATCGGGGACGGGGACGGGGATCCCCACAAGGCACTATACTTATCCCGTCAGCATCAAGGCGGATCACCGCTCAGTTTACATTAAGGCTGGACACATATCCTAGAGATAATATATTGGACCAAATACCTGAGGAAAAAGATTCACAGTTGGAATGAAATTATAACTAATTTTGACCAAATTCGACTAGTTCAATAAAAAAAATCTGCAGTTTCGTTTGATTTTGGATTCTTTTCATCGAATATTTGATCTAATATAATATTTTTAAGATCTGCACCCAGACCTAGTTTACATCCCTATGAAACATCAACAATTGTGCTGATATGTCACCGTCTGAATGGTTCAGGATCAGTTTGGTCCCAGACCATTCAAGAAATTTTCCCGTCAAACAAAGTTTACATCACAGGCCGACTCAACGAAACCATCCATCTCAATTGATACTCTTCCGCACGAGCAAAGAGGCCAATGTGTAGCTTCTACCCTTCACGGAAAAGGGGTTGAGCTAAGATCAAAGCATAAAGCAGTCTCGAGAACTAATGTTTAATCGCATACATGATTTGCGCCTAGGGGCGCCTCCTACAAAGAGCTAAGCTCAGAAAGGCGCAGTCAGGTCAGGTCAGGTGCGCGCCTCTTGAACACAGCTCGTCTTTTGACTGCTCAGGCTACACACCTGGAGCCTAGCGCCTGAGGCGCGTCTTTGATAACTATGTCTATGAGACTTTGATACAATATCGAAAAACAACCGGACCAAAAAGCTTAAGCTGGTAAGTACAGTTCCGAGAATCGTTTTTATTATATCTAACGCTTTCCACACACTTTCCCCGAGCCAATACTAAGCAATGTACTTTTTTTTAATAAAATTGCGCAATGCGCTTACATTATAAAGAAGAAAGAAAAATCCCCACCAGACCCAGATGTGATTCGAACCCATGACCTCCCAAGGCATAGATAAGCTCTCAACCACTAGGATAACTCGAGCCAATACTAAGCAATGTACTTGAAACTATGCAAGTAAACATAACACGATTTTGACAGGATAACTCGAATGGTCACTCCTACCTCCAATTGAATGAGCCAACTGTTCGACCCTGACCCGTATCCGCGGTGAAAATGATAGCCAGGCAATGTTCCATCCAAGCAGACTGTGAAATCAAAAAGCACAAAACTAATTAGGCCAATGTAGAAGACAAACTTTCCAATACAATCCATCAAATGTCTCAAACAAGCAAGCATAAGGCCGAACCGCGTGAATATTATGAATGACGTGTCACGTTCCATTATCGATGCTAAATTAGTACTATTTTTTAATCGTTAAGTCTATATTGGTGCTATTTTATAAGTGGAGCCTAATTGATACTCCCAAAAAAACCATACATCTATTTGGTATTTTATCGCAATAACTTATTAGTCCCTACATTTTTACCTAATACACTGTTTAGTACTTAGAGGGCGAGCCTTGGCGCAACGGTAAAACGTTGTTGTCGTGTGACCAGAGGTCACGGGTTCGAGTCTTAGGAGCGGCCTCTTGCCAATTGGCAAGGGAAGGCTTGCCCCCAATACACCCTTGTGGTGGGACCCCTCCCCGGACCCTCGCTCAGCGGGGACGCGTAATGCGACCGGGCCGCCCTTTTTTTTTTTACACTGTTTAGTTTGTATCTTAATAATACATTGATTAGTCCTTAACTTTTGTCTTATTTAACAATTTAGTGCCTTATAGACGAACTAAACTGTTTCATAATTCAAATGTTCGAGTGACTAAAGTGTTGAATAGAACAAAAGTTAAGGACTAAAAATACGAGGTCTAAACAGTGTGTTAGGTAAAAATGTAGGAATTAATAAATCATTTACCCTTTATAAAATAATAATAATAATAATAATATCTGAGAAAAATGAAAAAAAAAAAGAAATGGGACAAATTGTCTAGCATAATTCATAGGCAGTCCCTCCAAATTGGCCATAAAAGCTCATTGATCCCCGAACCTTGAAAATAACCTATTAACTCCTTAAATTTACTTTAACATATTATCCAACTAAACTTCTGAACTTGCTTAAATGACCAATTGGCCTCAACTTAGTTCAAGTGATGTGCGCTTCAACTTGTTCAAATCTACGCTTACTCTGATACCTAAAACTTAGGGGTTAATAGTGTCACTTTACACAACTTAAAAGGCCTAATTGATTGTTTTCAAAGTTGGAGGGCTTGTTAGACTTTTCGGGACAAGTTTGAGGAGCTAGAAATGTATTAGGCCAATCTAACTCCGGACAAAAGACTATTGGATGAAAAGGAATAACTAACAAAACAACACAAAGTGCCATAATTGAAATTACTTCAAAAACATAAAAATCAAAACTTTCTTGAAAACTCCGGAACTCTAATTTAAAATCTAATAAAAACAATAGGCTAAATACATATTAGCTCCTGAAATTTGCCCAAAAAAATCGATAGTCCCCTGAACTTTGGTTATATCTCATTAACCTCTAAATTTAAAAAATTAATTGACCCTGAAACTTATCTAAAATGACCTATTAGATTCCTAAACTTGCTTAAAATAAATCAATTGACCCCTGGATTTACCTAAAGTGACTTATTAAGTTTTTAAACTTGCTTAAAATAACCTATTGACCCCGAACTTACTTATAACCCCCTAAAATTGCTTAAAAATAAGCTATTGACTAAAATGACTTATTGATCCTTTAACTTCTTTAACTTCCTTAAAATGACATATTGTCTGTTTACCCTTGAATTTGCCCAAATCTACTTTTACTGTGCAGATTTGAAATTGAAATTATTTCAAACACATAAAAATCAAAACTTTCTTGAAAAATCCGCTCCTCTAATTGAAAATCTGATAAAAAGAAAAACAATATGTTAAATACATATGCAACCCTGAAATTAGTCCAAAAAATCAATAGGTCCCTGAACTTTGATCATGTCTCATTAGTCCTCTAAACGTACTAGAAAAATACTCTATTGACCCTTAAAACTTATCTAAATTGACATATTAGGTGCCTAAACTTGCTCAAAAATAACCTATTGACTCCTAAAGTTGCTTAAAATGACCAATTATCTATTGACTCCTGAATTTACCCAAATCTACTCTACAGATTTGAAATTGAAATTATTTCAAAAATATAAAAATCAAAACTTTCTTGAAAACTCCGGGCCTCTAATTGAAAATATAATAAAAACAATAGGCTAAATACATATGGAACCTGAAATTAGTATAAAATATCGATAGGTCTCTGAACTTTTAACATGTCTTATTAGTCTCCTAAACTTACTTAAATGATTTATTGACTCCTCAACTTATCTAAACTGGCCTATTAGGTCCCTAAACATATTTAAAAGTGATCTATTGACCCTGAACTTGTTTAAACTGACCTATTAGGCTCCTAAACTTACTTAAAAGTAATCTATCGCACTCCCAAACTTGTCTAAACTGGTATATTACGTCTCTAAACTTGTTTAAAATAATCTATCGACCCTTGAACTTATCTAAACTGACATATTAGGTACCTAAACTTGCTTAAAAGTAATCTATTAACCCCTGGACTTATCTAAACTGGCCTATTAGGTCCCTAACATTACTTAAAATGTTCTATTTGATCTCCTGAACTTCTCTAAACTGGCCTATTCTGTCTCTGAACTTGTTTAAAATTGATCTATCGACCCTTAAACTTATCTAAATTGGCCTATTAGGTCCCTAAAGTGATCTATTAAACTTATCTAAAATGGCCTATTTGGTCCCAAAACTTGCTTAAAAGTGATCTATTGGCCCTGAACTTAACTAAACCGGCCTATTAGGTCCCTAAACTTACTTAAAAGTGATCTATTGACCACTAAACTTATCTAAACTGGCATATTAGGTACCTAAACTTGGTTAAAAATAACCTATCACCCCTAAACTTGCTTAAAATTACCTATTAACCCCTTAGCTTGTTTAAGATGGCCTATTGTCTTCTTGAAGTTGCCCAAATCTACTCTATTGATAACTCAGAACCCAGAATCAAAATCTGCAAATCAAAGAAACAAAGAAACAAAAATGGCAGAAATAAAAAAAAAGTACCTGCTCCTCTTGAACCAGCTCCTTGAATAAGAGTAAGTCCAACCATCAAATAACCATTATAACCCTTAGATTCATTCAAATAACCATATTGAGCTTCAATCTCACTTCTTCCACTATAAAACAACTCTGTCTCATTTATTTCCCAAAACCCCTCAACCCTTTTCCCCAAAACAGAAAAAACCCCAAATAAAACCCACATCAAAAGTTTCCCCCTTTCCATCTCTTTCCCTCTCTCTCTACTCAAATCTGGAAAAATTGGGTGAAAATAAGTATAAAGTTCTCAACTTTGCCGCATTATGAACAATGGGAAGTAATTTCTTCAAATCTGAATGTATTATTCAAGCTTGGAAGCTGAAAATGGTAAATCTGAGAAAAATTAATGAATGGAAAACAGAGATGGAGAGAGAGAAGAGGGGGAGGAAAAAGAGGGGTTGAGTTGAGCTGTTATGCAGAATAGTGAAAACACAGTATTTGCCGGGCTTTTTTGAGGTTTATATAAACTTATTTTAAGGCTTGTTTGGATTCTTACCGATTGTTTAGGTTAGGAATAAAAGACACGTTAATTACTTGTTTAGTTCGGATGTTATTTTCTGAATTAGTTATTAACTAATGTTTTTAGAGTTAGATTGGACAGGCTGGTTCGACGGGTTGAATCGAAAATCGATTAGGTTTGGTTTGGTCATGTTGGATGATATCTAAAGAATATTTCATGGAAACATCCTTGACACGTGGATTAATATAACCCCTTGGATCAGGAAGATGTATAGTGACTGTTCGATCCAAGAAGAGAATATTTCTTGATTATGCAAATGAAACCGTCCGGCTACATAGATACCTATTGTTCATTCATACGGTCGTACGATTAGAAAAGAGCAAGATCAATATAGATGGTTACATAAATGATATGAAATAAGGAGCAGTGCACGTCGTCTGACCCAATGAAACTCGGTCACCTGGCAGAACATGTGCTACATGGCAGGTGCACTACTTGGCGACGTTATAAACTGAGCCTAGCAAAATCAGTCGAAGGCTGACGCATGTCCTTTGACTCGTCAAAGTAAATTTCCAAAATGAAAAAGAATACCATTGATAGCCACTGTAAAAAAAAAAAAAAAAAAAGGGTATATGACCTAGACAACGTACGTGATATATATAACTAGTATTAGTACTATGAATATCTTTAACTCTTTTTCTATCCTTGCTAATTTAAGTATCGGAGCGGGTTTGTCGGACGTCCGCTCCTCTCTGACCTGTTGTTGTTCTTATCTCAGACCGCTTGAAAGAAGAATCTAGAAAACTATATGAATACAAATATATCATCGGGTTTTTTAATTTTTAACAATTCGGGATATGGCGGTTCAATCGGAAGTCATAGTAACCTCGATTTTTTATTTTATTTTTTAATAATTAAAAAATATATATCACTTTTAAAAAAACTTTGTATCTTAAGTTTCATTATTTTTATAATTGACTAATTTTTTTAACTAAACAATGAAAAATTAACTTTGAAATACTAATAATTTGACGTGAGAATTGTTATAATCGGATTGAAATATGGTGGTGACAAATCTATAGAGCTTATTAAGATAAAGTTAAAAAAAATCAGTTTTCAAGTGATGTAGCTAGCTTATAATTTTAAATTAACTATATATATATATATATATTGCTCATTACAACATTCGGTCCGACCAATTCAAGTTATTTAATTGAACCAAATGACTAATGGCTTAACTATAAATCTGATTTGATGTTCGGTTCAACTCTGACAACATTATTATTAACAAATGTTTCTTGTATATGTTAAAATTCACATATTTAACTTATATTTAATCTATAAAAAATTCATATATTTAACTTATATTTAATCTATAAAACAATCATTGCCCTTTCAAGTCATGAAAACCATCTCTAATAAATTTATACTAAAACTATCAGTGATTTCTCTTCTAATATATGACATTAAACAATATGAGTATATGTTTCATTTTGTTTCCAAATTTATTTTTCATTATACTTATAGTCGAAAACGATCAGTTTGTGATTACTGTAGAAACAATAAGAATGGGAATAAGAATCGTCACTCCATACACAAATAGATATATATCTGATAATCTAAAATGAATGATACGACAACATATCAGGAAGCTTGACTCGGAAAGTCACGCTAGACTCATTTAAGGATCCAATCGCATCCATAGTCGAGTCTTATTCCGAGAATCACGGGTCTAGTGGGTTTAAGGGATATCATGTCCCGATATTTGGGTTCAAGGGATATCAGGCCGGGTATCTGGACACACGTCTTCTATCAACAAAAGACACGTGGTCCACCTCAATCCTTAACTCAACCGTTTTCTATAGCTCGACATTACAACTTTCATTTACTGGTTCTGATCATCGTCCAATTCTTTCATAAACTGACATAGGCATCGGAACAGATTCGCTGGATAAGAGTCCCTTTTTAACTTTACTTCTGTGCAATTACAGATTAACACATGTGTCGGAGATTAAGATAAGAATCTATTTACAGAGATAATAGGAACATTATCTCTAACTGGATAATAATCTATTTACAGAGATAATATGCACATTATCTCTAACAACGTGAACTCTAAGGATTCAACTACATCAACTGGTAACCGATAAATGTTACTATATACGTAATTAGTTTTTCAAACTAATTATTATTAATGATTTTTTTTATGGAATAATAATTTTTAATCTACCTAATATCATTTTGAATATAAAAGTGAAAAAAAAAATTACAAAAAAGTAAAACAGACATTTAGTCAATAAAAATTGAAGACATCAAAATTTCAGAATGCTGGTAGGTTAACCAGTAAAACTAATTGCACTGATGTTTGACATAAATGATATCACGGACAAATTATGACCGTTGGATCTTTAATGAAACCGTACGATCAAAAAGGCACATGAAAGTGGGGTACATGAGCGGCGATTGTGTGCTATGAGTGTTATGATAGAGGTGGTAGGGTCGGGTTGAAAATTGAAATGAAACTTATCAGACTTGTCCTTTTTCGGCTCCATTGATTCAGTGTAGCAAAATCTATACTTCTAATATACAACCTCTTCTAAGATCTTTCTTCGGACTGTTTGACAAATAGAGGTTTTTGGTAAAATTAGAATTTTGATACCCTTGAACTTTTAAAGTATTCTAATAGTCCCTTCAACTTGCATAAAATATTTTGTTAGTCCATAAATTTATGTAAAATATAATCAATTGATCATTCGGTCGAAAAAAAGTAAGTTAAATACGGAATATATATTCCACGCATTTTAGAATGTTATTACATAACTAAAAAAAATAGATTAAAAATGAAGTTATTATTTGTTCAACCATAAAACTTATCTTCTCTAATATTATAACTGTATCTTGATTTTGGTCGTTTTTACTTTTTTTAAACTCGTGCAATGCATCTTTTGTATTTAACTTACTTTTTTTGTGCAACCGAGTGATCAATTTATTATATTTTGCACAAGTTTAAGGGACAAACTGAATATTTGATGCAAGTTGAGGGGGTTATCAGAATACTTTGAAAGTTCAAAGGTCTAATCAAGTTTTTTGGATAAGTTAAGGGAGCAAATGATATATTAAGCTAATATTTGATTAATTAATTTTTGTAATAGTAGTTTGAAGTAAGGATTGAGCTTTGATATCATGCATGACATCACCATCATCCTCTTTAAAATCTAAAACATGTATGAAATATGCGGTCCAAGTCCAAGTGATAAAGACCAAGCGCATCTATAACGGCTCATGATCCATAATGACAACCCAAACACATTTATGGCGGCTCAAGCCCAAAACAGCTAGCGGGATTCTAACCTTCGAATGCAAAAAATCTTCTGGAATCTTATGTAACAAATGACTTCTTTTACAATTCAGACTCCTTAAAGGACAAGAAATCCTAACTCCATAAAGATTCCTAAAGAGGTGACAAACTCTAAATCTAAATAAACACTATAAATAGACAGATATTGATACAAGGTTCGGTACGTTAATTATTATCTCTAAATATGTTTTTATTCTTCCATTCAGTCCAAAATCACAAGCTGACTTGGACATCGGAGTAGATTTATCGGATGCTGACCCCATCTAACATACATATTGTTTCGTAGGCTCATTACGACGTCATATTATTACAGCAGCTTTGATTATATGTTAAATATGAGAGAATATATTTCTTTTCTTGTTATTATTATTAGGGTAATTAATTTATCAGTCCATTTATTTTGACAAAACACACTGTTTAGTCCCTGTATTTTCAAAAACACATGGTAAGGTCCCTAACCTTTTTATCAGTGAACTATTTAGTCATTCCGTCTGTTTGTTAGATTTTTTACCGTTTATGACTTCAGAAATGACTAAATTACCCTTTACTATTTACCTTCAAACTTCAGAAGAAGAAATCCAATTTAGAAGAAGAAGCTATTTGTATGGAGAACAAGAAAAAAACAAACCCAATGCTTATGAATTTGAACGATTAAGAAGAAAATCAAGAAGAAGAACACTCAATGTTGGTTTCAAATGCATTAGAGTTTAAAGGAAATGAAAATAAAGGAAAAGAAAAACGCAAATCCAAATTGACTAATAGAATCTTCATGAGAGTCTAACGGCAGAGACTAAACAGTTCACCGAGAAAAACGTTAGGGACTAAACAGTTCATCGAGAAAAACTTTAGGGACTTTACAATGTGTTTTTAAAAATACAGAGACTAAACAGTGTGTTTTTTCAAAATATAGGGATTAATAAATTAATTACCTTTATTATTATATTATTTTGAAAAATTAACAAATTGAAATTAATTAAATTAAATTCTATCGAAAATAAATTTTCGAAGATTCTTGAAAGATTTAGTACGAATAGCCTATATTAATTCAATAATATTTTATAGTCTTTTTCTTTTTACTCAATTTTGGAATATAAATGAGTGGAATTGATAATGATAAGGAAAGGCATAAATCAAGTAGTTATGTTATAAAATATAAAGAATCTTTCTTAAATTGTGTTGGAAATTTATTATAAAATAAATTCTGGATCTGCATCCAACTAGCTAATTATGACATTGATGTGAATAATATTTGGTACTACTTATATTCATATTAATTAATTTTTCCAAATTAATTAGTGGATACATCTGTTTTCTATCGGCATTCTTGTGGTTTAAAAATTTACAAACTGGTACATTGAGCTTTATTCCGTTAGCAAACACAGACCACATTGACTAACGGTATTAAAAGTCAAAGAGAAATGAGTTAATTTTATTCTTATATTTATTTATTTTATAAATTAACTCCCTTATTATCTAATTATCATAAACAAATCCAAAATAAAAAATAAAAATCAATTATATAATTTAATTTTTTTTAAGTCCAACCTAGAAAGTAACGAGGTACTCAGGTACCTATATAGCATGCTGACAAATTAATAATTAACTTTTTAAAATTTGCTTGCACAAAATGCAGTGCTAAATTAAAAAATAGTGTAAAAAATATTTTTAATATTCTCATTATATCAGTTTTAAAAAATAAGACCATTCGAATCGCTTAGGTTTTATTTAGGTGTTTAAAATCGAGAATTCGTCCCGATTTTTTTTGACGATGAACAATAATAATTTTTTTTGTTTTATTATAATTTACTTTTAAACATTATCACACGGTTATTTGTAAATTGTGTTTATTATTTTCAGATATTTTGATTTTAATTTTGTTTTCTATTTGTTTTGATTATATAGTTTAAGACTTTAATGACATTATTTTAGAGCTTTTGGTGAATTATATTACTTGTGAACATTATATTTGATTTATTTGAGTTATTTCAACAATATTATTGTTGAAACATTGATGTTGGCACCTTTTTAAAGAATATATGTTACGAATACACGTATTTTTTTATGTTAAATAATTTTATATTATTATTTTAGATAATATAATACATATTTTAATTAAATTTATATAACAATTTGTTTATTAATAAATAACAAATAAAATCCGATAAATCTCAAATTAATTCTGATTAATTCCCGATTGATCCTCGAAAATCCTATCTGTCCGACTAGCATTTTTTTTTTGTTACAATCTTGCATTAGTTATATATACATTTACACTAATATTATATTAAAATTGAAAATTTTATGAAAATTAATATCTTATTCTTTAAAAAATCTCTTATTATAGATATTTTTAATTTTTGAAAAAGAAATAAAAAAAATTAGTGGTACTAAAAAGAATCATTATTGGTTGTGCCCACATGATGTTAGATCTATGAAACAATCTGATTTTTCATTTCACCAAATTCTGATGGTCACCTTTGTATGATTTTTGTTTAATATCATAAATTGTAAAATTAAAAATCTAATTTTAATAAATTAAATATCTATTTGTTTTCATTTTTCGGAACTATCTTTTTGATTTTTAATTCTAAACGGGAGATAAAAAGTGTTTAGTAAAATTTTGAAACAATTGCTTTTAATAAAAAATATCAACTAATATCTACTATCTATCAACAACAGCAAACAACAAAGCAACATGTTAACCAAACAAGAACCGATTAGGATTGGTTTGGGAATAGAACTAATATTGTTACATCCGGACTGGATTGGCCAAGTGAACCAAGAACCGATTAGGCTCCAATTTGTGTTATCCTGTATTTTTTTAATTTTCAAGAACCCAATAAGAATTAGGATCAATTTGAAATCCGACGGTCCAATCGGGGCCGAAGTGACCCCAATTTTTATTTTAAATAAAAAATAATTATTAAAAAAATTAAAAAATAAAATCATTGCTTTTGAAAAACTTAGGATTTTAACTCCCGTTACTTTCATAATTTACTAACTTTTTATTTCTATTTAAACAATAAAAAAAAGGTTAACTTTAAAATACTAATAGTTTGATGCGAATATTATTGTAATCATATTCAAACATGGTGGTGATGAATTCATGGAGCTCATTAGGTTACCGTTAGAAAAAAATTGTCAAATGGTGGATAGTTGGTTTATAATTTTAAATTATATATATATTATTTAGTTATTACGTTATTTGGTCTGATCAACCCGAGTCATTTCATTGAACTAAATGACTCATAAGTCAACTATAAATCTGATTTGATGCTCGATTTAGTTTCAACAAGATTGGATAAAACCCATTTAAACTCAATATAATATTTAGATTTTTTTTGAAGAAAAATATGTTTCATTAATCAGAATCAACATACAAGAAATGTAAAATAAAATCTGGAGGGACAGTATCTCACTCCACAAGTTCTGACAAGGAATGAGAAGATCTAGCTAAATCATGAGCCACTTCATTCGCAGAACGACTTATAAATTATAGAAATATCATTGATACTAGAAATAAGACTTTTATAATCAACTATAATTGAACCATAAGAAGAACGAAAGTATGCTTGATGAATATTTAGATTCTTATAACTTTTTATTTTGCGTCTAACACGTGCATAACATATCATAAGAATCAAACGAAAATAAAACTCGCACAATGTATCTTAATTAATTCTTTACACATAAGTGATAACATGATGTATATATATAGAGTGGAATAACGAAATCAACTGAAAAAAGAATTTCATTAAGAACGTCAGGAATTGGCTAGTTTGTCGATTCATTCATTTATAACATTAAAAATAAAATTGCTCCTACGTTAGTAACATATAAATATTTTTGAATTTTAATTTTTATCCCTAAATTGTTATTAAGATGCATAGTATTCCTCTAATTTCTTTTAAAAATAAACCATTAAATAATAAACATGTGATTGTAGTATTAATGTGCAACATAATTAAAATTAAGAGAGTAGATTAGACATAGATTAGGAAATTAATTATGGTGTTGCAGGCTGAGCATTAATAGCTTTCCACATGCTTAATTAAAGATGGACTTTAGCATGTCTGCCATTTGCTTCTACTCTAATTTATCACTTATTTATTTATTTATTTTTGAAACATAATATATCACATAGTATTTATTTATTGTCTACTCATGTTTCGTCTACACAAATCATATTAAATAATTTTGTTTTAAATTATAGTATTAAAAACTTAATTTGGATGTTACAACTACAAATAGCACTCAATCTAGTATTTTTATATATATATATATATATATAAAGTCCTATCATTTCATTAATTTAACAATACAAATATATCACGAGAATGAAGAGGAATAAAACCTCCCACTCATATAGGCTACATCCACAAAGGGAAAAAAACAGACTACAAAACACAATAATAAGACTACAAAGAGCAATAAAACCGCACTCAATCTAGTATTAATAATAATGAATGTGGTTCATCATGAGCCAGGATGGAGGACCTGACTCCCGGTTCAGGTGTCCGTCTAGTTCAGGCATATTTAGTGTTAAATCGGTCCATGGACTTCTCGTTAATGAGACTACTTAACGGCTGCCACTCCTCCCCTCACTGCTTTTGACTGGAATATGATTTAGCGTCTTAGGGTCTCGAAACACATCCGTTTTTTATCTGGCTGGTGTTTCATGTTAAAATTCTCTCTAATGAGAACAAAATGATGCGTCATTTGTGTAATACTACTGCTTGCAAAATGTGTGGTAGATTTGAGTCATCGTTGCACCTGCTGCTTGCAAAATGTGTGGTAGATTTGAGTCATCGTTGCACCTCCTTCAGGATTGCCCGTCTGTTCTTCCATTTGGAATGATTTTATCCTCGTACACTTCCGTGATCAATTCTATGCGGGGGATCTCCGTTAATGGCTTCAGGGTAATTTAACCACGATAGCCTGTCAGTTATTTCTTGGTGGTTATGGCGGTGGAGGAACTTGGTCATTTTTTTAGCATGGAGCGTTGAGTGATGGCGGTAAATGATATTTTCTCATTGAGCAAGCTTTAGAGTATGAGCGTTTACTTGGGAAACGTGTTTTGGGATTACCAAGTATATATCGGGAAATTCGGGTAGGGTGGTTGCCTCCTGAAGCCTCGTGGGTTAAGGTTAATTGCGATTGTCACATCCGACCCTAAACGGCATCGGGTATGAACGGAAAACAGGGCAACCAACTTCTAATATCCTGACAGCCGAACCGATTTTCTATTAGATAAAAATTTATTTGGACTACCTAAAGTTTTATTTAATTATTTGGCTTGGACTTGATAATTCTATCAAGCTTCCTACGTATCCCGAATGTCTTTTAATATTTAAACCGGGAATCAAAGCCACGTAGTTCTACCTAATTTAGGTAGTTCTTTTTAATTAGGTAGTTCTCTTAACTTATGAACTCATTTTAACTTATTAACACGTTGATTGACACGCTAATAACTTAAGTATATATTTCACTTTATTACTATATAATTTAATATATATAAATCATTTTATCAAAATGAATCAAATCGAATAACGTTTTAACGAATCCAATCGAACAACTTTTTTTCAAAACGAATCAAATCGAACAACGTTTTATCAAAACGAATCAAATCGAACAACGTTTTATCAAACCGAGGCTTTATCAAACCAAATTCATAATTAAACAAACGTAAAATTATATGTCAAATCATCAAGCATTTTCAAAACGTAATACAAAATTTGATTGCGTGTCCATCCTCGAATTCCACCCGTGTAGCTTATCATAACATCAATCATATCAATAATCGAGATATCTCATTTATATCTCGCCTTGCCTAACGTTAGGACTACCAGCCGTGCACTCTGGCCATACCGCCCTTAGGTATGGTCTTACAACTTACAACTCCTACCCGGGCAATCCTAAATGGATAAAACCATTTTATATATCTTTCAAATATCTCAACATAAAAATTCATATTTGGATTTCGATCCAAATCATATAAATATTAACAACAACTGAATCAGCTTTCTCAGTCCAAAAACAATTCGCATAAAATCATTGAAATCATTTGCTCGATCCAATCACAATCATAATAATCATTCTTCAAATAATTATTCTCCAATCAAAATCGAGAGTATTCAAATATTTTAATAAACAATTAAAACCAAAAATATTCAAAATCACTTAAATATGATATAAATAATTTTAAACTAAAACCGAATATTTTTATGAGAATTAACTTTATCGGTCACCGGAATAAGTCTATTCGTGCAAATTTTATATTCAAATTCTTATACAAATTTTATATTCTACTTTACACCGACTCTATGGATAAATACTTATATTAGTCCTTCTATTTTCAAGGTATTTTAATTCGATAAATTAACGTCACTTAATTATTATATAAAATTAACTTTTAAACCGAACTATTATATAAAATTAACTTTTAAACCAAACGTTTCTATTAGACTATTTATGTTCGTCACTGAAATTATAATCTGTAATACTAAACTTGTATCGTTAATTCTAACCGAAGGTTCAGTTAGACTCGTAACACTGCTAGAAGTTTATCCGTATAGATTTTTATATTCGAAGTATTGTACTAACCTTTATATTAGGACTTTGATTGGCAAATATCGGTATGAATCCCTTTTTAATTTATAACTCATTTGAACTCTAAAAATTAAAATGCTTAACATATTTATTATAGAATTTAAAATAATTAAAATATTCTTATTGGATTATTTTCGGTCACTGAGATATAAATTCTAAACCGACTCAATTATTTTGGACCGATTATACTTTTAAACTCGTTACACGGCTAAAAATCTTAATACGGAATTTCACTTCGATAAATTTAAAGGACAACTAGTCTCAAATTTATATTTTATTAGTAATTCATATACACGTATAATACTAAACGGTATCGTTAGTTCTGACCGAAGGTTCAATTAAACTCGTTACGGATCATAAATCTACTTGTACTAATTTTATATTCAAACTTTGGTACTAATTTTATATTCGACTTTATACCGACTCTACTTGGCAAATATCAGTATTAGTCCTTCCATTTTTAAAGTATTTTAATTATAACTATTAAAGTTTCATAAAATATATTCTATTGATAGAATTTAAAATAATCGAAATATTCTTATTGAATTATTTTCGGTCAATGAGATGGTAATTTTGAACCGACGTAGTTGATTTAGACCAGTTATACCTTTAAACTCGCGACGCTGTTAAAAGACTAGAAATACCGAAATTTCACTTGAACAAATCTAAAGGACGACTAGTTTAAAATGTATATTTTTATTAGTAATCCACATGCGATAAATTATTAATGATAAATCTAAAACTGTTAAAATTGACGAAACTACCAGTACCAAAATTATACAAATTACAAAATCATACTCAGACCATTTTTACCATTTTTTAAAATAATTTAAATCTAAGATATCGTCGTCGGTCACCGGAAATTCGTCGGTGTGATCCATTGACGGCTGATCCGAAACAGAACAAAATCATCTCTCTTTTTTATTACTTCAAATTCAAAAGAAATAAAACAACTAAACAATTAACAAATCCCATGTAATAAACCCTTTTATAAGTAGATGCAAATATATATATATATTTTTTAAAAAAACTCAATAAGAATATAAAACCTTTTTCACTAGAAAACCAAACTAAAATAGTTTTTCTTTTTATGAAATCCATACAAATTTTTGTATATAGAAATCCTAAGAAAACCATATGTTGAGAAGGATAATTCATTTTTTGTATTTATATATTCAAAATCGTTTTTATTACATAAAAGTTACCCTTTTTTTCTAATTTTTTTTTCTCCTCCCTCGAGATCCACTCACCCAATTCTATTTATATTGTAAATATGTGACCACATGTCATAAAAAAACACAATACAATATAATATAAAACACACACACATGTCATTTAGAAGTACACATGTCAAATATATAACACTAATACTCTTTCAAAACAAATACTTGTTGATTTGGGACATTAATATATAAATATATATTTTATTAAAATTTAACTTGTTTTATTATTATTATTATTATTTTAATAAGTTAAAACGTAATCACCAATACAATTAAAAAAAAGATTAGTTAAGATACTCCTAATTTATAATTTCTTTTAAAATTTACCCAAAACTTTTAATTTACACTTAAACACCTGAAATTAAACCCATTAATATATTTAAATTCGTAATTAATTACCTCTAAAATTTATATCGAAGAATTTTAGACACGGACGTTACAGCGATAGTGTGAGCAAAGGCAATCCAGAGCTCTCGGATGCGGGTGGCTTGATTCGGGATGAACATGGTGTCTAGTTAGGTGGTTTTACTTGTAATCTTGGTAGCTACACGACTGTGTTGTCGGAGCTTTGGGGAATTTTTTATGGTTTGGTATTCGCTTGGAGGCAGGGTCATCAAGTGATGGTGGAGTTGGATTTTAAGGTGGTCCGGAATCTTGTTCAGACCCATGAGCTCTCTTCTCACATGTATCATTCGATCATTGAATGTTGTAAGAAACTTTTGCAACAATATAATTGGGTTATTCGGTTTATCCACTCTTATCGAGAGGGGAATAGAGTTACCGACTGGATGGAAAATTTCACATGATCTGTTCCTTTGGGTCATCACGAGTTTGGTGTACCTCCTGCAGGCATCCAGGACATCCTCTTTGAGGATTTGAGCGAGTTTACTCTCCCACGACTTGTTAGAAATTAGTCTTTTATTTCGACTCTTTGTTTTTTTTCTCTTTTTTTCCTTTAGGGTTTTAACCCCTCCATTTTAACAAAAATAAAATAATGGATGTGACCGAATCCCGAAAATTCAATTGGAAACCTGCAATTGGACAAAACAAGGTTAAATGGGGCCATTGTTCGGCTAACCCGTTCTGATGCCTCAGCGATTGTGCTTTTCAATTTATCTAATTCTTTTTGGATTGCCTCAAACTCTGGTATATGTTTTGGGAGACTGCTCGTTGGCGTTATTTACCTACCGCATAGGGAGAGTTCGAGATTTGCAGCTCATATTGGGGAGTCTTCTTTTCCCTTTTAATAGACACATGAATCCTTTACTCAATCTCTTGGTGACCCATCTGGCTGACGATGGAAGCTTCAGACAGTGTGGTTTCCGGTTGAGCAGTTGGCATTCTTAAGTTTATTCATATACTTGATAGTCTTTTTACCTATCTCCAACTTTTTTTTCACTTCAGGCATGTGGATGACATATTCCTGCCGCATAACACTAATAACATCGTGGATAAATCCTAGGTTTTCTGCCAGACATCGAGAGATTGTGCCTAAGAGCTTTTTCTGATGGGCGTCCAGAGCCTCGGTGTCCTCCGCCGTTTCCAGAGCTAAGTCATGATCGTCCTGAAAATTTCGTCATGCATCTTCTTTCGCCGCAGTCTGGACTCCAAACACATGGGTGTACTAGAAGATGGAAGTTGGATGGAACTATTTAAGTGAGTCATTGTTGTGTTTGTTCCACGCTTAATGCACCAATTTGATGTGGATGACTTCTGAAAGTCTAGTTGAAAACCTGCAATTGGACAAAAACAAGTCAAAGGGGCCGTTGTCCGACTAACCCACTCTGATGCTTAAGTCAGTTTAAGGTGAGACTTGAGAATGAACACAACAGTAGATAAAAACTGTAATGTACACATAATGAATAAAGTAAATGTTCCTTCAGCTACGCTTACTCTATTTATAATGTGAACGAGCTGTAAGAGACAATTACAAGTTTAAGAGCAAGTCTACTACATGTCACCTATTGATAAGTGAACATGCGTTCGGATATCGGAGTCCGATATTCCTGAAGCCCACTAGACGTGATTGATCTAACAGATGGATCGTTGACATGATTTTTTGAGACTTCTCAAATCGAGGTCTCTAATTCGAAACCGTATTGTTCAATCGAGTCTCTTAAATACCACATGGCAAGTTTATATTCGCATGATATCAATAATAATTATTAAAAAATTACTAATCAAGGTTGAATTTAGTGGTAAAAATCTTAAAACCACGAAGTTATAACATTTAAATTTTAGGATTTATTTAGTTTAATTGTTATGGTTGTTATTGTTACCATTAACTGGTTGTTATTATTATTAGGGTTAAGGTGTAAAAATATCCCTAACGTTTTGGGTCAGAAGCAATTTTACCCCTAACGTTTAAAATGGTGCAATTTTACCCCTAATATTTGTTATGGGTCCCGCCCATATTTAAGGTCCATTTAATATTAATTTTGGCTTCTTTGAGAAGCTAGGTTAATATGTATTTAAGTGAATTAATTGTCATTTATTGAGATAAGTGAAGGAAGAAGAAAAGACACACACAAAAGAGATTTTCGGATTTGGCCTTTCTCTCTTTAGATCAGTTCACGTGTTTGTCGATTCCCGGAGATTGAACCGTCGGATCGTCACGATTTTTGGACAGGAGCTTCTAGACATATTGTTCCATGTTCTGACCGTTGGGATTGCCGTTCAGAGGTCGGGAAGGTCTGTTCGGAGTTGGGGCAGATTGTAGACTGTTTTCTTCTCTTTCTTGGTATTTGTCTACTTCTTGAAATCTCTTATTGTTTCATGATTATTGGTGGGTTATAAACCTTTTGTAAGACTTTGTTGGGTTTGTTTTGCCCTCAATTTTATCATAATAAGAGAAGTAGGGTGGACTCCTCAAACGTCCCATGGTTTTTACTCTTCACACCGAAGAGGTTTTCCACGTATAAATCTTGTGTTGTTGATTGTGGTTTTGGATTTCCATTCTTGTGGTTATAGTTGCTATTTTTGATTTGGACTTGGGTTGTGCTTTGGTTGATTGTTTGTTAGATTGATCCTTGTGGTGTTGTTATTGGTATTCCGCGTATTTGATTGTTGTTATTGGTAACCCGTCTTTTGGGTCCTTCAATTGGTATCAGAGCAAGGTTAATTTTGAAGTTAGTTATGGTGTCTAATAGAAGTAATAGTTCCATGGTTAAATTGACATCAACCAATTATTCTATATGGAGACCTATGATGGAAGATTTGTTATTTTGCAAAGATTTGTATGACTCAATTGATGCAGAAACCAAAGAGGATGGTAGTTTGTCCAAACCAGTCAAACCAGAAACATTGGAAGATAGAGAATGGGAAAAGTTGAAAAGAACGACTTGGGTTGATATTAGCATTTTCAACCATGTTTCTCAAGAGTCTGACCCATATGATTTGTGGAAGAAATTAGAAGGTCTTTATGAAAGAAAGACTGCTCATAATAAGGCTTCTTTGATTAAGAGGCTTGTTAATTTGAAGTTGAAAAGTGGGAAGTCAGTTTCTGAGCATCTTAGTGATTTTCAAGATATAATCAACAAACTTACCACTATGAAGATTATTCTTGATGATGAGTTGTAGGCTTTATTTCTATTGAGTTCATTGCCAGATAGTTGGGAAACTCTTATTGTGACTATTAGTAACTCTGCTCCAGATGGTGTACTTTCTTTGGATGTGATTAAAGAGAGTATGTTTAATGAAGAGATAAGAAGAAAGGAGATGGGAGTTGATAATTCACAAGCTCTTGTTGTTGAGAACAGAGGTAGAGGCAAGAGTAGAGGTCCAAAGAGGTGTGGTAACTCAAGAGGTAGGTCTAAGTCCAGAGATGGGAAAGAGCCTATGGTATGTCATCACTGCAACAAACCGGGTCACATAAAGAAATATTGCTACCGTTGGAAAAGAGAACAAGGCAAGAAGCAAGATTCTCAGAAGGAGGGAGATGACAAAAATACTGCAGCTGTCACTTCTAAAAGTGATGATGGTGTTTCTTTGATTTGTGCAACTAGTGAGTGTCATCATGTTGATGGTTCAGGCACAGAGTGGCTTGTTGATACAGGAGCTTCCTATCATTGTGTTCCTAAAAGGGAATACTTCTTGAACTACAAAGCAGGAGATTTTGGTAGTGTCAAGATGGGAAATCAGAGTTCGGCAAGCATTGTTGGCATGGGTGATATTCGGGTGAAGACAAGTGTTGGGTGCATGCTTATATTGAAGAATGTGCGCCATATTCCCGATATACGCCTTAACTTGTTGTCTGCAAATGTTCTTGATCTAGAAGGATTCAGACATACCTTTGGAGATGGCAAATGGAGATTGTCCAAGGGTTCATTGACAGTTGCTCGAGGTGATTTGTGTTGTTCTTTGTATAAAACATACTTGAATGTATGTTCTGGTGAGCTAAATGCAGTTGAAGAAAAGAACTCTCCTAATTTGTGGCATAGAAGATTGGGACACATGACAGATAAAGGGTTAAAACTTTTGGCAGGTAAATCTCTTATTCCTGTTGATAAATCTGTTTCTTTTGACCCTTGTGATTATTGCTTAGCAGGAAAGCAACATAGAGCTTCCTTTTCTAAGAAGTCTACAAAGAAGGAAGGAAAGTTGGAGTTGATACACTCCGATGTCTGTGGTCCTTTAGAGGTGGAGTCTCTTGGTGGCAGTAAATATTTTCTCACTTTTATTGATGATGCTACTCGGAGAACTTGGGTTTACATGTTGAAGACAAAGAGTGAAGTGTTTGAAACTTTCAAGAAGTTTCACGTCATGGTAGAAAGGGAGACAGAAAGAAAATTGAAGTGTCTTCGATCTGACAATGGTGGTGAGTACACTTCTAAATAATTTGAGAATTATTGCTCACACCATGGAATTAGACATGTAAAAACTATGCCTGGCACCCCTCAACACAATGGTTTAGCAGAGAGAATGAACAGAACAATTGTGGAGAAAGTGAGATGTATGCTTAGAATGTCCAATCTTCCAAAGACATTTTGGGCTGAAGCTGTTAATACTTCAGTGTACTTGATCAATCGTTCACCATCAATTCCTCTTGGCCTTGAGATACCCGAGAGAGTATGGAAGGGTAGAGATCCTACTTATTCACATTTGAGAGTCTTTGGATGCAAGGCATACATGCATGTGCCGAAAGAACAGAGATCAAAGCTTGATTCCAAGACTAATCCTTGTGTATTTGTTGGCTATGGTGATGAGGAGTATGGTTTTAGACTCTATGATCCAGAGAAGAAGAAGGTAGTGAGAAGCAGAGATGTAGTATTCTTTGAGCACGAGATGGGCTCAGAACTTCTAAGTACAAGGTACATTTCTACTCCTATGTTGTCTTTTGATACTACTGATGTGTCTTCTGTTTCTATTCCTATTCCTGTTGAGCAGCCAACAGATGAGAATGTTGAAGCAACATTTGATGGTGCTAATGAGGTACAACCAAATGAAGATGATGATGCACCAGAATTTGATAATGATGGTGATGGTGTACCAGAATTTGATGATGTTCCACATGATGATCAGAATGATGTAGATGATGTTCATGAGCAGGGGGAGTAGCCAGCTCCTTTGGTGGAAGAAGCACCGGTTCGAAGGTCAACTAGAGAAAGAAAACCTTCTACAAAATATCCAAGCTCAAAGTTTATTCTTGTCACTGATGAGGGGGAGCCAGAGAACTTTGAAGAAGTGTTGTCTAGTAAAGACAAAAATCTTTGGCTTGATGCTATGAAGGAAGAGATGGATTCCTTGAAAAAGAATGAGACATATGTGCTTGTGAAGCCTTCTAAAGGCAAGAAGGTCTTGAAAAACAGATGGGTTTTCAAGAACAAGAAAGATGGTGACAAGATAGTGAAGCGCAAAGCCAGATTGGTGGTAAAGGGTTGCAATCAGAAGAAGGGCATTGATTTTGATGAGATCTTCTCTCCTGTTGTCAAGATGACATCTATAAGAACCATTTTAGGTTTAGCTGCAAGTCTTGATTTGGAGTTGGAGCAGCTTGATGTGAAAACTGCTTTCTTACATGGTGATTTGCATGAGGAGATATATATGGAGCAACCTGAAGGGTTTGAAGAGAAGGGAAAAGAAAAGCTTGTTTGCAAGTTGAAGAAGAGTCTTTATGGGCTCAAACAGGCACCAAGGCAATGGTATCGGAAGTTTGATTCTTTTATGACAAAGAATGGTTACAATAGAACTTCAGCAGATCCTTGTGTGTATTTTAGAAATTTCCCTGGAGGTAACTTCATTATCCTTCTTTTATATGTGGATGATATGTTGATAGTTGGACAAGATGCAGAGATGATTTCCAACTTGAAGAAGGATTTGTCCAAGTCATTTGACATGAAAGACTTGGGTACAGCTAAGCAGATCTTAGGAATGGAGATAGCTCGTGATAAGAAATGTGGAAAATTGTGGTTATCTCAAGAAAAGTATATTGAACGTGTGCTTGAAAGGTTCAATATGAAGAATGCCAAGCCTGTTAATACACCTTTAGCCGCTCATTTCAAGTTGAGTAATAAAGCTTGTCCTAAGTCAGGTGAAGAAAAAGCAAGTATGTCTTCTGTTCCTTATTCATCTGCTGTTGGTTCTTTGATGTATGCTATGGTTTGTACTAGACCAGATATTGCACAGGCTGTTGGTTTGGTGAGTAGATACTTATCCAATCCGGGTAAGGTTCATTGGGAAGCTGTTAAGTGGATTTTCAGATATTTGCGTGGTACTTCCAAATTGAGTTTGTGTTATGGAGGTGGCAAACCGATTCTTGAGGGATATACAGATGCAGACATGGCTGGTGATCTTGATAATAGAAAGTCTACCTCAGGTTATGTGTTTACATTTTCAGGGGGAGCCATTTCATGGCAATCCAAGCTACAAAAGTGTGTAGCATTGTCTACTACTGAGGCAGAGTATATAGCAGCTGTGGAAGCATGTAAAGAGATGATTTGGTTGAAGAGGTTCCTTCAAGAGTTGGGTTTGAAGCAATGTGAGTATGTGACATTCTGTGACAGTCAGAGTGCTATGGACTTGAGCAAGAATGCCATGTATCATGCTCGTACCAAGCACATTGATATCAGATATCATTGGTTGCGGAATGTGATTGAAGAGAAAGAATTGTTGTTAAAGAAAGTCCACACAGATAAAAATGCAGCAGACATGTTAACCAAGGTGGTTCCCGGAAGCAAGCTTGAGCTTTGTAATAAGCTTTCCGGGATGAGATTCAAACGTTGAAGAATTTGAGTTTTTCTTCTCTCCGCGATGGGCTGGAGGGGGAGATTGTTATGGGTCCCGCCCATATTTAAGGTCCATTTAATATTAATTTTGGCTTCTTTGAGAAGCTAGGTTAATATGTATTTAAGTGAATTAATTATCATTTATTGAGATAAGTGAAGGAAGAAGAAAAGACACACACAAAAGAGATTTTCGGATTTGGCCTTTCTCTCTTTAGGTCAGTTCACATTTTTGTCGATTCCCGGAGATTGAACCGTCGGATCGTCACGATTTTTGGACAGGAGCTTCTAGACATATTGTTCCATGTTCGGACCGTTGGGATTGCCGTTCGGAAGTCGGGAAGATCTGTTCGGAGTTGGGGCAGATTGTAGACTGTTTTCTTCTCTTTCTTGGTATTTGTCTACTTCTTGAAATCTCTTATTGTTTCATGATTATTGGTGGGTTATAAACCTTTTGTAAGACTTTGTTGGGTTTGTTTTGCCCTCAATTTTATCATAATAAGAGAAGTAGGGTGGACTCCTCAAACGTCCCGTGGTTTTTACTCTTCACACCGAAGAGGTTTTCCACGTATAAATCTTGTGTTGTTGATTATGGTTTTGGATTTCCATTCTTGTGGTTATAGTTGCTATTTTTGATTTGGACTTGGGTTATGCTTTGGTTGATTGTTTGTTAGATTGATCCTTGTGCTGTTGTTATTGGTATTCCGCGTATTTGATTGTTGTTATTGGTAACCCGTCTTTTGGGTCCTTCAATATTTATATCCAAGAGCAATTTTATCCCTAACGTTGATAAATTAGATCAATTTCAGACACTATTATAAAATACAGTCATTTTGTTTCTTTATTTTGCAACAATTGCATATCAATTTGTTCTAAAAAAAGATATAATATTTTTTTATAATTTAATAATAAAATTAGAGATTAATATTTATAAATTCGGTGAATTTTTTGAGTTTTTTTGTTTAATTCGTACAAAAGACAGTATATTTTTAATATTTTTTTCTTATTTTTTTCACATCCCAACATATGTTTGTGATTTGTTACTGATAAAATAACGCATGTGTGAAGTGTAGATGATAAGATTCATGACCGAGAAGACAGTTTGATGAATTATTTCTCAAATTGACCCAATTTATCAACGTTAGGGGTAAAATTGCACCATTTTAGACGTTAGGGATAAAATTGCTCATATCCCAAAATATTAAGGGTATTTTTGCACCTCAACCCTTATTATTATTATATAGCTGATGGATATTACTTAATTTTTCCTCAATAATAGTTTTCAGTAGTTGTTTCTTAAATATTAAATTCATTTTTGTTTTAAATCATCTAGTATCAAATGATAATAATCCAGGCTAATTCAAATTTGAGTTGTGTATATATATTTTGAGAAAGCTATCCAATTAAGTGCTCCTTTATTTTCATTTTTTTAAACTGTTTTTATCTTTAAGTTGAAGGCCCTGTTTGGTAAAGAATTTTTTAGAGTAAAATTAGAAGTTTGAGTTACTTTAGAGGTTTTGATTAGTCAAACCTCTAATAATAGTGTTTGATGAAGTGAGGTTTGAAAGAGTTTATTAGGTCCAAAAAGCTAATTTTGAAAAAGCTAATTTTTATGGACATTTTTACCCTTAGTTAATACTCTTTAATCCCAAATAAATATGTTACCATGTCTTTATTTATAATTTTACACAAACAACTATTTGCAACCAGCTAATTTTTATCAGTTAACTATCAGCTAACAACTAATTGTCAATCAGGGTCTAAATATGAAACAAAAAGTGTTTGGTAAAAATTCAAAACATCTGTTTTTAATATAACTAATATCTACTATTTATCAATAACAACAAATAACTAATAACAATAACAAACAATAACTAGGAACACACGTGAAACAAACGGACCTAACCTAAGTATTTTAATTAAAATTGTATTGTCATCTTCATAATTTGAATTCTGGATAAATATTAAATTTAATAAGTTAATAAATGCATAACAGAAAAATATTTGGAAGGTACGCGAAGCTTGGCTGTGTGAATGGTCCAAACAAAGTCTATGTGTTTGGAGATTAAACTTTTTCAAAGTCCAATTTATTAGTCCAATAAGCACATTAATCAAAATGGACTCAAAATAACGTTCTTGCAAGTCTTTCTAGAAATTATTTTTTATTTTATATTACATGTCACTCATTTTATATAAACAGTACATGTTAAATTATTTTTTTCTGTTCTAAAACACGAGTTTATAGAAATTAATTAGAATTATAGACTTATTATAGAATAAATAAATATTAGAATCAATAAATAAGGGGTAACAATGTCTTTTTTGAAAAATCCTTAATTTCAATACAACTCTCTAAAAAGACATATAATATGAAACGGAGGGAGTACAATATTAGTAACGGGATAAAGGGAAAAAATATCTTCTAACATTGACAGTTAATTTTATCTATAATATTTAAAATAATATAATTTTATCTTTAATATTAACAACTAAAATTAATTTTATTTTTAACCTTGATAAATTGAACTAAATTCAAACATCATTATAAAATACTAGTATTTTATTTATCTTGTTCCTAAAAAAAATTCACATTTTAGTATGATTTAATAATAGAGTTAGATATTTCTTTAAAATAAATAAATAATAGAATTGGATAGTAATATTTTTAAATTCAATGAAATATAATTAAGGGTAAATTAGTCATTTAATATTAGGTGAGATCCATTTTTATTTGTTAGGAGGTTAAAAGTGATGAGATGGCGCATTGACCAAGTTTTGACCAGTCAAAATTAACGGCTGTATATTTTAATAGGATGTCACTAAAATGTTTTACAGTTTAGTGTGACAAATTTTTTATTATACACCAAAGTGTGAAAATAGGTAAAGGTTTTACACCACGTATGTAATTTACCTCGGGACAAATATTACTAAATAATAGGTCAGGGGGCAAATACTAATATTATGAATAATTCAAGGAACAAATGTTACCAAATAATAAATAATGGACCAAAAACCAATATTTTGAATAAATCGGAAGGTCAAAAAAGCTTTAATCCATTTCAAATTTCATACGTATTATATTAAATTTGTTTATATGAAGGAAGTTTATATAATAAACTGTTTGCAAAGAAAAATCATCAATCAATTCGTTAACAAACCTAACTTTTCTTAGAGAAGAAATGCAATTAAAACAATGATGTACTAACTATTCTCTTTCCTTCTCTCTAGTCCTTCCTGTAAACCCCCCACCGCCCTTCTTCCCTTTTGTCCCTGCATCCGACCCCTCTTTCATTTCCTTTTTCTTGGCAAATATTCGTTTTTGCACAGATCTAACAACAAAGTTTCAAGGTTACTTCTATATAGTTGAGAAGGAAGAAGGAAGCTTGTCTTCCTTCTTCCTCCTCTCCTGTGTTTTATTTTTTCTATAGTGTTAGTTTGTTTTCCTTTCTTGTTAGTTTGAAGTCTTTATCCCTTCTTGAACTTCTTTTTCCGTCAGATCTACTCTTGTGAGCTATATTTCTTTCTTTTATTCTTTTTTCGGTCTTTGCAAGAGCGGAAAAGGTTTATCTTGTCCGTAGATCTATAGATCTGCGTGGATGCACAAACAGAAAGGACTTAGATCCGAACGTCCGGAAGAGCCTAGAGGATGGAGTATGGATTACAACGGTTTTTCAACGGGATTCGACTTATGAGAAGGATATGACTTCTATGTTTGTTGTATTTGTATTTTTTCTGTTTTTAGTGCTCTTTGTAGTCTTTTATTGCTCTTTGTAGTCTATGTATTGCTCGTTGTAGTCTTCTCTTCCCTTTGTGGGTCTTTGCCTGTATGGGATGGAGGTTTTATTCCTCTTTTTTTCGTGCTGTATTTGTATTATTAAGCTAATGGAATGATATATGGCATTTTATCAAAAAAAAAAAAAAAAAAAAATTCGTTAACAAACTTGTGAATAAAATATTGAACTCGAACTCACAAATTTTTATCCAACAAAATATAAACAGGTCATCAGCTCGATTAGAGCTATACTACCATTTACAGTAAAATCTCTATATAGGAATATACTTGGGACCGGACTATTTGTATAACAATTGGGAGGTTATTCCTAGATAGAGGTTGGTATAACAAAGACTCTCAGCACTTGGGACCAAACTTTTGTATAACAATTGGGAGGTTATTCTAATATAGAGTATTCCTATATAGAGGTTCTACTGTATTAGGTTAGATTTCTCTTAATTGATTATATTTTTATTTTAGAATAAATTTTAAATAAAACCCCTCTGGTTTTATTAATTTTCAGATAAAGGATTGTAGTTTATATTTTTTAAAGTAAGGACTGGGGTTTTCAACTTTAGCAAAATAATGACTTTTTTTATTGATACTATTAAAATCACCATTGACGACTTCAAAAATGATATATTTTAAGAACTACTAATATTCTAAGCAACTTTAATTTTTCAACGTTTTATTTTGAGATTATTTAGATGATGTTTGGTAAAGAGAGAGAAAGTTAATGTTTAGAGAAGAAAAGTTCCAAAAAAGATGATTTTCGAAAATCGAAAATGTAGTTTCATAGCAAATATGATATTGAACAACTTTAATTCTTAAAAATTTTCATTTTCAGGTCGTTAAAGGTGGTTTTAATAGCATAAATTTAAAAGGTCTTTGTTTTATTAAAAGTGTGAAACCTCAATACTTATTTTGACCCAAAAAAAAAAAACACAGTCCTGTGGGTTTTATTTGAAATTTACCTTTTATTTTATTATTAACTCACTGGAAGAGTTGACATTTTTGTGTGTTATTTTGACTCTTACTACCATGCAGCTGCTTTCTTCTATATAACTATGATTAGGTCTCTTTTTTATCTTTTAAAAAAGTGCTTAATTTATTTTACAAAATAATATTATATTTTTTGCTATCAAATTCAAAGTGGGTCATGCTTAATCTATGGTTTCGAGCTGTAAACCATACGTGATCATCATAATCAAGTTATTCAAATATACATCCTTATATTTCTCAATTCTATCATTAAATTGAACATATATTATATTTATAAAGTTCGATTTAAATTACTAGAACGAGAAATTTTACAGTATTTCGAGAGTAATACTTCCGATCAATAAAAATCGTTTTGCTCCCACTATATAGACATAATTGGTGGAAAGAAAAACTATATATGCATGTGCCGTAAATTCATTGGTTAAGAGTATTACTCTGAGAGTACCCTAAAATTTCTCAGAACGAGAACATAACATATGTAGAGCTGTAAACGAACTGAGCCGATCGGACTCGATAAAAGTTTGACCGTGTTAAACTCGATTTATAAACGAGTCGAGTTTGAGCATGATTTTTGAAGCTCGATCCTAAAAGAGTCGAGCTTGAACACAGTAACACTCGGTTTGAAAGCTTGTGAGCATACTCAATTCTAGATATGTGATCAAACTCGATTATAATGTTCATAAACAAGCTTGTAAACAAGTTTGGTTCAATTATTTTTTAAATAATAGTAAATCTATTATTCTACGAATGGAGAAATGTAAAAACTACGTAGTTTTGTTCATGGGCTTTGCTCGTGAGCTTGCTTATGAACATAATTAATGAGTTGTTCACGAGCAAAGCTTATGAACAGAATTAACAAGTTGTTCAAGTGCAACGTTCATCAACATAATTAATGAGCTTCTTGTGAACAAAATAAATGAGATGCTCGCGAGTAGCCCACGAACAATTAATTTCCTTAACGAGTTGAGCTCAAACATGATTTTATGCTCGAATCTCGGCTCGCGCTAGAATCGAGCTCAAACCATCACAAAAACATTCAGAGTGTCAAGATCCCCAACATGCAAATGCGAAACCCGAAGATATTCGGATAGATCAGAGTCCCCATATGGAAAGAACAACGCCTTAAAGAGCTTTATTGGATCCGAATATCGAGAAAGGCATCAATGGGGAAGAAAAGCAATTGTACCAAGAACTTATAGAGATCGATGGACAAAGCACCAAGAAACATCCTCCAATGATAAAATAATTATAGGCCTAGGAAAAAGGAATCACTAGTGGAGCTTATTCGTAGGGAATTGAGAAGCGCCATGGCTGACATAGGCATAGATGCTTGAATGTTGGAGGTTATGTATACTAGCTCCCCACTCTTTACATGTATCTTACAGGAGTCGATGCCTCGAGGGTTTAAATACTAGAGTCAAAGATCCAACGGCCCACGTAAAGAACTTCAGAAGGGCACTAGAAACTATCATGACCACTGATGTCGTTATTTGTTGCCTTTTCCCTAACCATTCTGAAGTAAGTAAGTAAGTAAGTAGCACCCTACTAGTTTGAGCAGTTGCCTGCTGAATCCATTCGGACCTTCAATCAAGTGGCAAATGAATTTGGTCAACACTTTATCATCTCCATCTCCCAAAGCAAAACCATACAGGATCTCAACTACTTAGTTCAGGAGCCTAGAGAAACCTTCCGAGAATAGGTGGAGTGGTTTTAGAAAGTCACAATCTAGATCTAAAATCTTAGAATCGATGTTGCTATCCACACTACCGCGGAGAATTATCGATGTGGAGCTCTATCCTAGGAACTAACAAAGTGACAGCCCAAAACATTCCCAAACCTAACAAGTCGTGCTAGAGACTCTGTTAAGTGGGACGATCACAGACTTAACCCCTTACTAAAAAGCATAAGTGCAAATGGATCATTTGGGACTTCATTTGCAAATGATAGTTGTGCCCAAGCATACTTGCCTCGTTAAAAAAAACCCTTTCTAATAGAAAATTCTAAGAACTAAACTTGTTTATCACCACATTTATTACGCAACCACGTTTTCAATTTTCCAATTATTTTGAGAGTTTTCTCTCTTTAAACAATAATTTTCTCTCTCATAATCAAACAACACCTGAATAACCTCAAAAGCAACAAAAGTAATACTCAAGAATTGAAGTTGCTTAACATAATCAAGATTGAATGACTTTTATGTTAATAAAGAGTAAAATTGAGTGATCATTATTGTAATTTACCTCGTATCCACTAAAAATAGGCGTTAAACCCCCCAAAATGGGTATTTTAAGGAAATTATTCCCAACACACTAATGGTTGAAAATAATTCGTTTGATGGGCTATTTTTAACTATGTGATTATGGCGGATGGTACAAAAGGAAAAATTTGTTCTTTTTGTAGCATTACAATGGATCCACTACTGCAATGGTACCATTATGACACCTAAAACGTCATAATAAACTGTTTTTTAATTATAGAGTAAAAAACAATCCTATCCAAAAAATATTTGTCAACCATTACCAAAATAAGCTTTTACGGGGCGTTTATTATAAGAGATATGTAACAATTTGAATTGTTTAGTGATTGTTATTGATGTGTAAATCAAATATATACAGAGTGCAATTTACTTTGTAGTCAATGACTGATCCTATATTCTAGGCTAGAAATAGGAAACTAAGCTGAGTGTTAAATATATAGTTAAGATATCAGCTATAGATAAATAATATACTCTAATACTCCCCCGTAGTCGATATGTTCAGAGGTCGAACATTAAGACTATTGCGAAAATCTTCAAATAGAGGTGAGGGCAGTCCTTTGGTAAAGATGTCAGCAATTTGATATCAAGAAGGGACGTGTAGAACTCGGATTTCTCCTTTGGCAACCCTTTCCCGAACAAAGTGAATGTCCATCTCTACATGTTTAGTTATGTGATGTTGAACTGGATTACCTGTGAGGTAAACTGCGCTGACATTTGTTGGTCCTTTATAACGTGACAAGTTAGTTCCAAGGGGGGGGGGATAGGAACTATTTAAAATTTTGTCCGTTAAGGCTGACTTCTTTTCCTATGAAAAGGATTACACAGCGTCACTAAGTAGATTCAAGACACAAGCTTAGTCAACTTGTGACTAAGTCTGCTTCTTTACATGAGTCAGTGTTGAGCGATTTCCGCAAGTGCACGGTTTCACTTGTAGTAATAAAAATATCGATCCCACAGGGATACGTTTTTTAACGAAAAAACTTATTTTTTGAATCTGTTAATTTCGAACTAGTTAGATTTACTATTAAATGTAAATGAAAAGTGAAAATTGGTTTAATTGAATTTAGGAAATTTGTTTAATTGAATTTGTGAACTTTGAGTATTTGAAAATGCTGGAATAAGATTTTATATTTAGAATAAATCGATTGTTAGAAAGGTCTTCTGATTTTAAGGATGAATTTTACAAAACAGGAACATTTAGAACTTTTTAGAAAAACGAATGAATTTATTCATTTGCATTAAGCAAAGAAAACAACTTAAACTTTGTATCAATTATGATGATGAAATAAATGACGGAACCTCTAATTAATTGGCTTTGAACGCGACAAAACCCTTTCGGGATAGTTGCCCTTACTCAAATTAAAACTCTTTCGAGATGATAATTTGCCTAAGTGTTCAACAAAGTTTCCTTGTAATGATTTTGAATTCAAGTGCATATTAATGAAAACACCAGCCTTACTTATATTGGATTGGTTACCATAAGTGCTGCATAACGATTTGTCGAATAGAACGGACTTTATTAGATGAAATATAAATTGATACAAGTATACAGAGAACAAGGAGCATCGAGTTCTTCGAGGGCGTGCAAGTGAAGGGCTTGATCGGTTCCGCTTCCTTGGGTTTCCTAAGAGGTTGTCAGGCTCAGGGGCGAACACTCTACTCAATCTTCTCGCTGTAACTTCGTAATAGGGATTCGGTCGGCCACTACCATGATGCAAACTAAAACTGGAACAATGTCTAAACGCTACTGAGTTGTAATTAAACTATAAACAATATGTGTACCTCATCTTGTTTTGTACAGAATCTAATTTCTAACTCTCGAAATGTGTTTACTTAGAACTTCGACATAAGTTCTACGCTCTGATTCTATATCTATATTATAACATTTCACTCCTCTTTTTCTCAACATCAACTCTTTATTTATAGATGTTGAAGGGTTGTGTTTGAAGTGATGTATCCGTTGGTTAAGAGTCGTGTCCGTTGTGAAAGGACATCTTTATCCACTTGAACGAACGCGTTTCTTGGATTTTCAGCATGTGTTAAATGCTCTTTGTAAATTTTCTGCACTTACCGAGGATGGTAATCCGCGGCCGTGAATGACGTAGCATTGAGTTGAGCTTCGGACGAAGGGGAGAAATAGCTATACCACGCGTGTCGCGGCCGCGGGTTGAGGATCCACTGTCGCGGCCCGGTGATTTTTCTCACTTCTTAGCTTTCATTCGTGTCTTCGACTTGGCGCTTTCGATTTACGTCGTCTTTGACTCCTTTTGTAGGGGGTTTCTTCTGTTTTAGATCCTTTTTCGTTCCTATTTGGATTTTACCAAATATTTAGGTACCTTGCAAGAAAGAAAGATATTCGAGAGTAAAAGTAATCTAAACAGATATAAATAACACGAATTTGTAATAAAAATGATGTAAATGTTAATGATATTTTAGGTATATTTTGGGCTTAACAAATCTCCACACTTAATCTTTTGATAGTCCCGAGCAAAATTTCACTGAATTTATTCCTTAACTAATCTCTTTATGAAAATAAAACATATATCTTTGTGTTTACCTTTTAAATTAGTTAAGCCGAAAAGACTAACTTTGCATGGCAAATTTATACGCAAAATATCAAACTAACTTAGTATAAGTACGATATATCATTCGTCTTGTATTTCAATGTTTAAATTGAAGTATTCGGGACGATGTAAGCACGCATGTTATTGAGTCTTTCATCTCAAGGCATTTCAAAGCACCAAATTTCCTTTTCCAAACTTGAATTATTATATATGAGTATTAAGTTTAATTTATTTTCTTAGTTACGCCCGTGATAAGGGTGGTCTCGATCGTAACTTTATATGCATTTGTTCTGTGTTCGCTTAAGAGGTACCAACCATGCCATGGGTGGACGCAATCGTTACTTTAAACTTTAAACACGCTTAATTTTTCTTATTTAAACGTTCCTTTCATACCTCGATTGTGATAAGGGTGGTCGCAACCGTGGCCAAAAGTACGCTTTATTTATTAATTTCTTCCCTTTCATACCTCGATTGTGATAAGGTTGGTCTCAATCGTGGCCAAAAGTTAAGAATACGATTTATTGATTATAACTTGGGAAAAAGAAAATTAGCACATTCATCCTATATTGACTTAAAATTCAACATGTATTATGGCTATAGTTTCCTTAAAAACTTCAATTGGTGTTAATGTAAGACAAAATCAAAACCGAGCTAAAAATTGTTAGTTCAATTTAATGCCCATAAACCTAATTGAAAATTTAAAATAAGATTTATTATATCATGAATTTCATGATATGAAATAGAGATTGAAAATAAAGAATTTTACTTAAATACATTCACTCGAGACAATTTTTACTTAAAATCGTGTCGAAGATTTGTGAAAAATTTAAAAAATATTACCCGTATAGAAATATTTATTTCTATCGATAATGATAACCTAAAAATAATCGTAAAAATTTTAACTTATGATTAATTTATAAATGTAAAAATGATATTTCATAAAAAATGTTAATTTTTTTCATTTGTTGCAATATACTTAAAAGTGTTGCAATATACGTTGCATTTTGTATTTTTGAAAACAAACAAGTGTTGCATACATTCATTCATTCATTTGCATACATTCGTTCGTTCATTCGTTTGTATAAAAATGATATATGTATATATCTCCTCCCACACTTAAATTGGACCATGTCCTCATTGGTGCAAAAATGGAGATAAAACGTTAAAGATAAAACAAACGGAAAGAAATGAAAGATATAGCAAAGAAAACATGCATCATAAAATTAAATTAAAACTGAAATTGTACGAAACATAAGAAAATAAAAATGTACGAAACTGAAATGAAAACAAGATAAGATAAAAATAAAAGATAAAACCTAAGCATGCGGCGGGGAATCCGGAGGTGTTGGTGAAGTTTCCACATTTCGGCGTCGGAAAAACGAAAGCATCCGATGCCGAGTCGATCTATTCGCACGCCTCAAAGAATTGAGGTTGTCATTCATCACCATGTTGTTCTCCACCAAATCATCAATTCGTAAATTCATTTGTCGATTATTGGCATTGATTTGGTTCAAAATTCTCCTTAAATCCACCGGATCATTATCTTGTGTTGCTTGGGCTTGTGGGGCATCTTCCGCTCCGTCCTCCGCTCCTTCTCCCTCGGTACCTACATTATGAGAACTAGAAGCACCTCCACCCATAGTGCCACGAAGATGAGCAATACGGGTAGCATAAGAAATAAAAACCGGAGGAGCCGCAGAAACCAACAAATGAGCCCGCTCAAGAGCCGCAATGTCCAAAACCGGAACATATCCATGGTAGGTGGACATACCAAAAGTAGCCAATTCATCCCATGCTCCCAAAACAATAGCGGTTATGAAATTACCGAGAGGGACTTGAGTGGTATGAGCCCTCGAAGCACGATATAAATTGTCAAAAATCATTCCAATGCTATCAACCCGTAAACCCTTGAACAAACAATCCCAAACAAACAAATCCCGGACTTGAATCTTCGAACTCTCAACACGACCAAAAAGTGAAAAACTCAAATACTTGTGAAAGAAGAACACACAATTGTCCTTAATCAACTTGCTTGAAGTGTTTTTAGAATCAAAAGAAGTTTGGTCGGAAAGAGTTTGCCAAAAAGAGTTATTGTCAAAATCTCGAGGCTTATCATAAAAATCACTAGTAGGGAAACCAAACATGTTACCCATAGCCTCATAATCAACGGTATAGGTGACACCATTATTCCGAAAAGAAATTTCAGTCCTCTTTTTGTTCATCGTCAAAGTAACCAAAAATTCAACCACATACTCTTGAATTTGTGGAAAACGCATAGAAGCAAAAGTTTCCCATCCCAAAGTTTCAATAAAAGCAGTAATTTGTGTAGTGAAGTTCAACTTCCTTACCGAATCAAAGTCAAGAAACTGCATATCCACGAACTTACGATTGGCGTTTGAAAAGTGCTTGAAACGTCCAACTTCTTCTTCAGAATGAATGTCGAAATAAGCCCCGCAACTAATCCTTAGGCGATTAGCCTCAGTGACAGCCGGCTTGTGTCCAACACGCTTTGCTCTAGGCATGGTTATGGTGTTTAGGGTTTAGATGAAAAGAGAGAAAAGCTTGAGGTTGAAGATGAAGTAGAAGTGTTGTATGTAGACTTGAATTGAAAGGGGTAAGTGATTAAAAAGGGTAATGATGAAATTGGGAAGAGTAAAAGTGAAGTATTGGGAAGAGGTAAGAGTAGGGAATTGGTTAAAATTAGAGGTGGTGTAAGGTTTGTGTAAGGAATAGGTATATATATAGGGTTTGAAGAGGAAGTTTAATAGGTAGAGTAGGAATAAGAAGAGTAATGAGTATAGTTGGAATAGGAAGAGGTGTAAGTAGAGGAGGAATAGGAAAAAAGGTTGAAAATTAGGCCAAAAATCCGGACTTGGAGTTGCCTTTAACACGCGTGTCGCGGTCGTGGATGTGTATCCGCGGCCGCGGATCGCGTTTTTCAGCCAATTTTTCTTTGAATTGTTGTGGGAATTTGCTGAAGTTACCGAGAAATACACCATTCGCGGCCGCGAATCGCGTTTGGCAGCGAATTTTTTTGTCTGAATTTGGAGTAAATTTGCTGAAGTTACCGAGAATCCATTAATTCTCGGCTGCGGATCACCTCGTGGCTACCCAAATCTGCATATTAGCTCCTATTTGTGTAATTTCTTTGATAAATTTGATCCTGTACTCCTGGACAATGTAATCTGTACTTAAGAACATACATGTAAAACATTAAATGATAAGGAAAACCAAAGGTTTATCCTTATTAATGGAAAAATAAATGAAAAATGCTTTAATTAATGGATGTTAAATTAAGAATAGGAAAGGTTTGGAACTAAAATTAATTGAAGCATTTATGTGCATGTATTAATGTAAGTTAAATGAATCTTTATTTAAGGAATTGAAACTTAGTTATTAATCATTTAATTAGTAATGAATGGATTAAGTTTGCATTTAATAAGTGCATTAGTTTAGAATTATGGAATTAAATGTTAGTTTAACCAAATAATCAAAAACAGGAAATAATGCAAAAGAGAAAGATTTTTATTGAATAGAAACATATTTACAAACAAACGAAACAAAAGCTATGCTAAAAATTCGTCCCTTTCAATCGGGATTTTCTTAGCCCTATAGCGTTCTATTTTCAACTGCACGAAGGCTTGACGTTCTTGTGCAGAAAGAAAATTGGGTCCTGATCGAAATACTCGTTTCACTAGACCTTCATATTCTAAAAACTCATAGTCTAGCATTGGGAAAGATTCAACATCACTCCAAGGAACAGAAATACTTCCCTTGGTCCCTAGAATTATTCCACATACAATATTCCCGAATCCAACCTTCTTAGCCTTGGATCTAGATGCAGCAACAAGAGCCTCCATCAGAATTTTTGAAGAATCTACCACGTTGCCTTGAAATATATCGCCAAGGACATAAAGATCAGATTCTTGGACGACACTACTGAACGTGCGACCGAACAGGCTGTGACTCAGAAACTTATGCAAATATAGCATAGAGTTGGAATAGAAAGACTTATTATAGGCAAGTTTTGGGTGGAAAGGCCAGATGCCGGTGAGCATTCGCCAAATATCAGTGGACGTCATATCTCTTCCATGATGACGTTTGGTAGTATCCTTCAAGGGAAAACCAAACCAAGCATGTAATTCAGGATATCCAAAAGTGAAAGTTTTGCCATCCCGACGAAAACTAAGACGCACCCGACGCTTGTTAACAAAGCGAACCGTATAGAAGAACTCTAATATCCAGTCTCCAATTATAGGAAACTTCATATTAACAAATCTGGTCCATCCTAAACGCTCCATGTAGCGACTCATATCATCTTTAATTCCCAACTGATCGTTAAGAAAGTCATCCATGTATAGCATTCCGACAAAGAATGTGTATCGAAGCTTCAAGAAGCGCCTTCCCTCATCATGATTGAAGATGGGAAAGTTACATCCGTAACGCTCTGATATATCAACACGTTTATTGCGTGAAGCAATAACTTTCTTAGATGAAGTGTTTGAGGAAGTCATGGTGTTTGGAATGAGTAAGGAAGAAAGGTTCTGAACTTAATTTCTGGGTTGTTGAATGGTAAGAAAATCAGAGATAGTTCTGATAGAGATGAAAAGAAAGTGACAGAAAACTGAACATCTAGAACCTATTTAGAAGATCCTAGGACGAAAAGAGGTGTTGTTTTTGAAATGAAAAGGCATGAAACAACTCTTTTAGAAATGAAGAAACTTAACGCTTCGTTTCTGAAGAGTTGCATCTGCTGGAAAAAGGGTCAATTTTTGCATAATTTCCCCGTGTCGCGACTGAGGATGCTGACCCGCGGTCGCGACACGCTGATTTCCTTGCGGAAATCAGTTGTCAAAACTCCAAATTTCTGATCCTCTACCGAGAATCCTCATCCTCGGTAAGTTCAGAAATTTTCCTTTCAAGTTGAAATCAGAATTCTCAACTGAGAATCTGAAATCCTCTACAAGTCCAGAAATTTTCCTGGCTACTAATTATACCCAAATTCTCAACTGAGAATTTTAAATTCTCTATAAGTTCAGAAATTTCTTACCTCCTTAAGAATTCTATATATGTGAATTCTCAACTGAGAATTTCAAATTCTCAACTGAGAATCACTGAATTTCTTCTAATTCTCATTAAATTCCTAAAAATTAATTAAAATCATGACTTGTATATATTTTTCTATATCTAAAATTCTAATATAAAATGATATAATCTAAACAAAACAAAAATAAAAATAAAAAATAATAAAAACTAACTATTAGAAAAATGAAATGATTTATATGTCAGGAAATCTTGTTACGAAATTAGTTCCTATTTCGGAAATATTTTCGTAATAAATTTTACATCGATTACCGTTAACTTTAAAACGATTACCGTTGGTTTCCTTAAGTTCCAAAGAACCATAGTCGAATGTTTTGACGACTAAATACGGTCCGTCCCATCTGGACTTAAGTTTTCCTGGAAATATACGAAGCCGTGAATTAAATAACAGCACCTTATCTCCAACATTAAAGTGTTTGACTTTGATCTTGGCATCGTGCCATTTTTTCACTTTTTCTTTATAAATCCTCGCATTCTCATACGATAGATGTCGTAACTCATCTAACTCATTTAAATTAAGCAAATGTTTCTTTCCGGCTTGTTGTAAATCAAAATTAAGTTTTCTAATAGCCCAATAGGCTTTATGTTCTAATTCAACTGGTAAATGACATGCTTTTCCATATACCAAACGGTATGGAGTCATTCCTATTGGTGATTTAAATGCAGTACGGTATGCCCATAGCGCATTATTGAGTTTTTGTGACCAATCTTTTCTTGATGATGAAACAGTTTTCTCTAGAATCCATTTGAGTTCTATATTTGAGATCTCCGCCTGACCATTCGACTGAGGATGGTATGGCGTTGACACGCGGTGGCGTACTCCATATTTTTTCATAAGCATATCAAAATTTCGATTTATGAAATGGGTACCGCCATCACTAACAACGAATCTAGGACAACCGAATCTACAAAATATATCGTCAAGAAAATTAATAACTACTTTAGAATCATTCGTAGGGGTTGCAATTGCTTCAACCCACTTCGAAACATAATCAACGGCTACTAATATGTAAGTTTTACCATTGGAAGGCGGAAAAGGTCCCATGAAATCAATTCCCCACATGTCGAAGATTTCAACTTCCAACACGTTTTTGAGGGGCATCTCATCTTTCCTTCCTAAATTTCCCGTTCCTTGGCATTTATCACAACGAGTAATAAATGAACCAACATCCTTAAACATTGTAGGCCAAAAGAAACCACATTCTAATATTTTAGCTACCGTTTTATTAACTCCATTATGTCCTCCATATGAGCTGGAATGACATTCTGTTATTATAGATTCATATTCATTTTCTCCAACACATCTCCTAATTATCCCGTCACCACATGATTTGAATAGAAAGGGATCTTCCCAAAAATATTGTTTAATATCGAAGAAAAATTTCTTCTTTTGTTGGGAAGATAATCCTTCCGGAACAATATCGGTTGCAAGATAATTAGCAAAATCTGCATACCATAGTGACATGATACTTTCTACTTGATAGAGATGTTCATCGGGGAAATCATCTCGTATACCGACAGTTTCACCTATAGGACCATTTTCATCTTCTAGTCTCGATAGATGATCGGCGACAAGGTTTTCTACTCCCTTTTTGTCTTTAATTTCTATATCAAATTCTTGTAACAACAAAACCCATCTAATCAGACGCGGTTTTGCATCTTTCTTAGCAAACAGATAACGTAAAGCTGCGTGATCTGTATAAATAATAACTTTAGATCCTAACAAGTATGACCTAAACTTATCACATGCAAATACTACGGCTAACATCTCTTTTTCTGTTGTTGTGTAATTTAATTGTGCACCGGACAATGTGTGACTTGCATAATAAATAACATGTAATCTTTTATCCTTTCTTTGACCTAAAACACATCCCACTGCTAGGTCACTTGCATCACACATGATTTCAAAAGGTAAATCCCAATCGGGCTTAGCAATTATGGGTGCACTGACTAAGGCTGTTTTCAATGTTTCGAAAGCTTTAATGCAATCTTCATTAAAGTCGAAGGTTGAATCCTTCATAAGTAAATTAGTAAGTGGTTTGGAGATTACAGAAAAGTTTTTTATAAATCTTCTGTAAAAACCTGCATGTCCTAGAAAAGATCTTACTCCCTTGACAGTTGTTGGTGGGGGTAATTTTTCTATTACTGAAGTTTTTGCTCTATCCACTTCTAATCCTTTTTCGGATATTTTATGACCTAAAACAATTCCTTCGTCAACCATGAAATGACATTTTTCCCAATTTAATACTAAATTCGTTTCTTCGCATCTAGAAAGAACTTTATCTAAGTTTTTTAAACATGCATCAAAAGAATCTCCATAAACTGAAAAATCATCCATAAATACTTCCATGATATCTTCGATGAAATCATTAAAAATTGCAGTCATACAACGTTGAAAAGTTGCTGGTGCATTACATAGACCAAAAGGCATTCTCCTATATGCAAATGTTCCATAAGGACATGTGAAGGTTGTTTTATCTTGGTCATCCGGGTAAATATATATTTGAAAGAATCCAGAATAACCATCAAGAAAACAATAAAATGCATGACCGGCTATCCTTTCGATCATTTGATCAATGAAAGGTAAAGGAAAATGATCTTTCCTAGTTGCCTTATTTAGGTTCCTATAATCTATATAAACCCTCCAACCGGTGGTGGTTCGCGTAGGTATTAATTCACCTTCATCATTCCTTACTACAGTTATGCCTCCCTTTTTGGGTACACAATGGATTGGACTAACCCATTCACTATCCGAAATAGGATAAATGATTCCATTGTCTAAAAGTTTAGTAATCTCATTTTTGACTACTTCTTTCATGTTCGGATTTAAACGTCTTTGTCTATCCGCTTTAGGTGGCTTATCTTCTTCTAAGTGAATCCTATGCATTACAATACTAGGATTAATTCCTTTTAAATCTGAAATCTGCCATCCCATACTTCCTATTCTATTTCTAACAACTTCTTTCAATTTTTCTTCTTGATTTTCTGTTAATTTGTTAGAGATGATTATAGGTAGAGTATCACTTCCGCCTAGGAAAGTGTATCTCAGTTGGTTTGGTAATTCTTTAAGTCCTAATTTAGGTGGAACTATTACTGAAGGCGGAACTGGTCCATCTTCTCGAATCAAAGGCTCTGGGTCCTTATCTTCTAATTCTTCACCCATTATAGGTTCCATTATTTCTTCTCTTTGAACAATTTCATTAATACATTCTTCAACTAAATCAAGCTTCATACAAGCGAAATCCTCCATAGGATATTTCATTGCTTGATTCATATCGAACTCGATCTTATCGTCACCTATTCTTAAAACTACTTTTCCTTCCGACACATCAACTAGAGCACGTCCCGTGTTCATGAATGGTCTACCAAAGATTAGCGGACAATTAGCATCATAAGCAAAATCTAAGATAACAAAGTCAGTAGGAAAAATAAATTTATCAACTTTTACTAAAACGTCTTCAATTATACAATATGGTCTTTTAGTGGATTGATCCGCTAATTGCAAAACCATATTGGTACGCTTGATGTCTTCTTCTAAACCTAATTTCTTAAAAATAGACAATGGCATCAAGTTTATACTAGCTCCTAAATCACAAAGACAACTTGGGAATTCCATATTTCCCAAAGTACACGGAATGGTAAAGCATCCGGGATCTTTGAGTTTAGTAGGTAATTTGCTTGATACTATCGAACTACATTCTTCAGAAAGTGAAATGGATGAAATTCCTTCCCAACTAATCTTTTTTGAGATTAAATCTTTCAAGAATTTTCCATAGTTAGGAATTTGCGTAATTTCATCCATGAATGTTAAATTTATATGCAAATTTTTAAGTTTATCTAAAAATGATAAAAGTTGTTTATCATGGTCCTTATTTCGGACTCTGTGTGGAAAAGGTGGTTTTGGTACAAAAGGTTTTGGATTAGAGTCAATTTTTGTATCTTTTTGTTTTAATGTATCTTCTTTGAATTTTGGTAAATCATTTCCAGGTAAAGTTGAATTTCCGGGCATTTTCGGACCTATGTAGTTTTTTCCTGAGCGAAGAGTGATAGCCTTAACATGCTCTTTCGGATTTTCTTCCGTTTGGCTGGGAAGACTTCCCTCTTTGTGGGATGGAATTGATTTAGCAAGTTGTCCAATTTGAACCTCCAAATTATGGATGCTAGATGATTGGTTTTTGATAAGCTGATCGAATTTATTTTCGATCCGTTTAAAACCATCGTCTTGATTACTTACCTTTCCATTCATAGCATCAATAAATTTATCGATTTTTGAAGATAAAGTGCTAATCGTATCTCTTGTTTGATTTTGATAATTATTTATCCGATATTGATTAGCATTTGCATTATTATTATTATTACCATCTTTCCAGTTAAAGTTAGGATGATTTCTCCATCCAGGATTATAAGTATTAGAATAAGGATTAGTAGTTTGGTTTTGTCCTTGGACAAAATTTACCTGTTCTATCTCATTCATACCTTCGTAATCAATGTCTCTCTGGATTGGATCATTAGGATCGCATGGTGCCATAAATTTATCAATTTTGTGCGATAAGGCAGAAAATTGGGCTTGTAACATTGCTACAGGATCAAGATTCATTATACCTTTAACCGATGATGTACCTGAGGATGATGGTTTCGCCGTCGGTATATGGCCACGCTCGGCGGGCCACATACTGCTGTTGATTGCCATTTCTTCCAAAAGTTCTCTTGCTTGTGCGGACGTCTTCTTCATAAATAACCCTCCAGACATAGCATCTAATGAACCTCTAGTTGTAGGATTTAATCCATTATAGAATGTCTGCATTAAAAGTGCATCTGGCAGTTGGTGGTGTGTGCATAAACGTTGAAGTTCTTTAAAACGTTCCCAAGCTTCATAAAGAGTTTCATTATCATTTTGTGTAAAAGATGTCAACTCTTTGATGACTCTTGCGGTTTTTGCTAAGGGAAAATATTTTTGTAAAAATGCTTGGGCTAATTGGTCCCAAGTTTCAAATGTTACAGCAGGCATAGAAGTTAACCAAATTTTTGCCTTATCCTTCAAAGTGAAAGGAAAGAGGCGAAGTTTGATTGCTTCGGCTGTTACATCAGTAATTTTAAAAGTGTCACAAATTTCTAAGAAATTTGTCAAATGTGCATTAGGGTTTTCGTTAGGTAGTCCATAAAACGTTACGTTGTTTTGCAATATATTAAGCAAAGTAGGCTTAATTTCAAATTGATTTGCGTTTATACGGGGTCTAACTACACTATTAGTTACACCGGCCATTCCTGGCCTAGCATAATCCATAAGTGTCGGTGGATCGGCCATAATCTCGGGCTGGTCTACTTTGGTTTTTAAGGGTGTTTTGTCTTTTTTTTTGTTGTTTTTCTTAAGTGTTCTTTCAATTTCTGGATCTAAAGGATCTGGTGGCGTGCCCGAATTTCGCAAACTGCGCATGAACTTGAAATTGTTACACGAGCCAAACTACCTTCAAAACAAAATTGAAAACAAGTATGTTATATAACTGAAAATAAATAAAATATAAAAATTGTATAAAAATAATGTATAAACCTATATTCGAAAATACAATACGAAAAATAAAAATTTTGTCAAAAATTTTGGCGTATCCCCGGCAACGGCGCCAAAAACTTGTTGAGCGATTTCCGCAAGTGCACGGTTTCGCTTGTAGTAATAAAAATATCGATCCCACAGGGATACGTTTTTTAACGAAAAAACTTATTTTTTGAATCTGTTAATTTCGAACTAGTTAGATTTACTATTAAATGTAAATGAAAAGTGAAAATTGGTTTAATTGAATTTAGGAAATTTGTTTAATTGAATTTGTGAACTTTGAGTATTTGAAAATGCTGGAATAAGATTTTATATTTAGAATAAATCGATTGTTAGAAAGGTCTTCTGATTTTAAGGATGAATTTTACAAAACAGGAACATTTAGAACTTTTTAGAAAAACGAATGAATTTATTCATTTGCATTAAGCAAAGAAAACAACTTAAACTTTGTATCAATTATGATGATGAAATAAATGACGAAACCTCTAATTAATTGGCTTTGAATGCGACAAAACCCTTTCGGGATAGTTGCCCTTACTCAAATTAAAACTCTTTCGAGATGATAATTTGCCTAAGTGTTCAATAAAGTTTTCTTGTAATGATTTTGAATTCAAGTGCATATTAATGAAAACACCAGCCTCACTTATATTGGATTGGTTACCATAAGTGCTGCATAACGATTTGTCGAATAGAACGGACTTTATTAGATGAAATATAAATTGATACAAGTTTACAGAGAACAAGGAGCATCGAGTTCTTCGAGGGCGTGCAAGTGAAGGGCTTGATCGGTTCCGCTTCCTTGGGTTTCCTAAGAGGTTGTCAGGCTCAGGGGCGAACACTCTACTCAATCTTCTCGCTGTAACTTCGTAATAGGGATTCGGTCGGCCACTACCATGATGCAAACTAAAACTGGAACAATGTCTAAACGCTACTGAGTTGTAATTAAACTATAAACAATATGTGTACCTCATCTTGTTTTGTACAGAATCTAATTTCTAACTCTCGAAATGTGTTTACTTAGAACTTCGACATAAGTTCTACGCTCTGATTCTATATCTATATTATAACATTTCACTCCTCTTTTTCTCAACATCAACTCTTTATTTATAGATGTTGAAGGGTTGTGTTTGAAGTGATGTATCCGTTGGTTAAGAGTCGTGTCCGTTGTGAAAGGACGTCTTTATCCACTTGAACGAACGCGTTTCTTGGATTTTCAGCATGTGTTAAATGCTCTTTGTAAATTTTCTGCACTTACCGAGGATGGTAATCCGCGGCCGTGAATGACGTAGCATTGAGTTGAGCTTCGGACGAAGGGGAGAAATAGCTATACCACGCGTGTCGCGGCCGCGGGTTGAGGATCCACTGTCGCGGCCCGGTGATTTTTCTCACTTCTTAGCTTTCATTCGTGTCTTCGACTTGGCGCTTTCGATTTACGTCGTCTTTGACTCCTTTTGTAGGGTTTTTCTTCTGTTTTAGATCCTTTTTCGTTCCTATTTGGATTTTACCAAATATTTAGGTACCTTACAAGAAAGAAAGATATTCGAGAGTAAAAGTAATCTAAACAGATATAAATAACACGAATTTGTAATAAAAATGATGTAAATGTTAATGATATTTTAGGTATATTTTGGGCTTAACAGTCAGGAAATAGCACTTAGAGTCTATTCCTGAACTCAGCTTCTTAGTAAACTTAACTCAGCGTGAGTTCTTTACTTAGTGAGTTTTCACAGCAAGCAATATATATTAAAGGAGTTTAAGGGTTAGAAAGATATTACTCAGCAGACTTATCCTGGTTCGGCCTCTCCGCCTACGTCCAGTCCACGTAACTCATTCCGAGCTTTTTTGAATTCTCTACTGAGCTTTTTAAAGGTAGAGCACGAAACCTTTTATAAATAGAAGCTGATTATAACAAGAGTACCTTCCTCTATACCTCTACTCACTCCTATATCTAGTGCTGAGTACTATAACCGAGTACTCAGCCTCTCCTTTCTATTCTTCTAGAATTGATAAAGTGTTTGTCCTAAACAACGATTGCTAAGACACTTTAGATGATTGGAAATCACTCTAGACTTTTACACAATAATATGGAAATTGGTGTAAGGTATTTGCTTTGTTTTTTTCACAGAATCTTCGAGTATGAATTTGGTCAGCGTTTCGACTACTTGAAGTTCTGCATCGATTGAAGCAAATGGATGGCCTTTATATAGTGACACTTGAGGCACCTAGTTATTTCGAATTTCGAAATAACCGTTGGAGGGAAATGGCTTCATGTCGTTGTCACTCTGGGCGTGTTCAGCGTCGTTGGCCAATAGGATTCACGCATCTTCTGTCTTCGTCAGTCTTCGGCAGAATGTTTCGACATTTAAGGAAAAGTCCACGAGACAGCTTTTTGTGCCTTCTGAATTTTTCCCAAAGTAGAAATACTTTGTCTAGAAGTTGAACATTGTCTACCGCTGTCCAGACTGCTTTGTCGTCCAACTCAGCAGCTTCTACTTGAAGCTTTTGCCACGAAGGCTTCTCGATCCTTCTCTTGTTGAGTCGTCGTTTTAGTTGATACGGCCTCGTTTTGAATTCTTGGGCCGAATGGTCTTGATGTGTTGACTTGGGCTTGAGTTCCACTTTATGGGCCTTTGGGCTTTTTAATCTCAATGTCTTATACACAATTAAACTCAACATTGAACAAACACATTAGTGTAATAAATCAAGGCATTTAAATTTAATGTGTTAGAATATTTTTATCATTACTTAAATAATTTTGTCAAATCAAAATCATATGGAAAGGTGTTTCAACAAACTCCCCCATTTTGACGTTGGCAAAAATATTCAGTCGAAGAACTCAGTGTTGAGCTCCCCCATGATAGTTGACCTTGTTTTATCAAATAACTCCCCCGTAAGGGTTGAGCTACTGACTTAGTTTTACTCTAAACATTTCAAGGTTTAATTGAGTAAGTCTAAGGTCAGTTTTCAGAGATAGGTCAGCTCATGGAACATATTCTATATAACTCAGTTTTACGCGGAAGGTTTAAATATTAGAGAGCATTGAGTAAGCTTTGTTCAATGATTTTTAGTTAAGTGGACATATAAGAAGTGGTCAATATGTTTGATCAATACAACAGACATATCATAAATTAATATAGACAGTGTAGCACAATTGATTTAATGAAGATGCATTTTAACAAGTTATAACAACCACTTAAGTAAGCATCGCATAAGAGTAGTCAGTATGAAAGAGATGCATATAATTTGTTTTGAATTTAAGGTCAGCATAACAGGGTTCACAAAAACAGGAACACGGATATAAAGGTTCAAAAAGCTAGCTATCCTAGTCAATACAAGTTAAGCTACTTTTGTTTGCCTTTGCCCTTGTGTTGCGGCTGACTTACTGAAGCTTGCTGAGTTCTTCGGGCTTGTTCTTTCTCCCCCGTTTTGCCATCATCAGGTTTGGGAATGAAGGTGGCTTCAATTGCAGCTTGAGTGAGGCGTTGAGAAAATGCCTTTAGCTTTCTCGTGCTTTCATTCATTCCGTCGAAGATTGGAACACCATCATCTACAATGGATCGAGGAATTCCGATAGATGCAGCACTCAGCATACTCAAAACAGCGGCTTGAGACTTGCCAATCCAGTGCATGGTTTCAGTGAGCATTGCAAAAGCTTGATGAAACATCTTTAGCAAAGAGGAATCATAATACTCACGCTGAGCGTTGATTTGGCGCATATTGCTGAAAGTTGCTCGAGAATACTTCAGAATCTCGTTGGTTTTAAGCTCGTCAGTTGCCATCTCTTGCCTGTTTAAGTTCAGTAGACGCACAACCTCGCTAATTTGCTCAATGGATCATTGAGAGGAGGTGGAAAGCTAGTGATTTGTTTTCTCTTGCTCAGTGTGAAACTGGCTGAAGAGATGATGTACTTCGGCAGAAGTGGCATATGCTGAGTTCGCAGCTGACAATTGATGAAACTCCCTTTGCTGTGAGTTTATATGGTTGACCATGGTCAGTTGGAGTTTGGCCAGCTTCATTATAGAGTCCTGCCTGGGCTGTTGAGATTGTAGTGTAGTCATGACACTCAGAAGATCCTTCATACCTTTGATCTCAGTAAGAAGCTGAGTGACAGATGAAAATGGAGTTGTCTCAACAGTAGTAGATTCAACGGCATTGGTACTTGATTAATGGAGGTCCTGGATGAGAGCTTGAGCTGAGTCAACGATTCTTCAACTAGACTCAAATGCAATGAGGTAGCTAAAGGATCCATCTTGTGTTGGCCCAGATGCCGGAGGAGGAGTAGAGCCGAATAAAGGCAGTGTCTGGTTCTGCTTATCATTAGAAGGCCCAACATTATCAGCAGCTGGCCTAAAATTTGGATTGTCAGTAGAAACTGACTGAATCTGATTCTGCTCATTGTTTAGGGGAAGTGGAGGATCAGCAGAAAGTGTTGCTTGCTCAGGGTCAGGCTGAAGCTGACTGGGTGATGGAATTTTAGGAAGTTCAGTGACCACCTGAGCAAGTAATTCCTTGGCTTGCTCAATGTGTTGAGGAGCGAAATCTTCGAGCACTTGCTCGGCATTACTTTGGTTGGCGAAAGCATTTAAGTCGGCATGTTCCTTCGGAGAAACAGAGGCTTGATTTTCTTGTAACTCTGGTTGAGACACAGGTGGGTTGGAGAAGTATTTAAGATGTACCTCGCTAAGGTCAGTGATCTCATCTCTCAACAGTGAATCTCCCATGAGATCAATATCAGGTGTTCTAAAAGATTTCTTCTTTCTCAGTCTCCTAAGCTTCGGAGGAGTAGGGTCATAAGGAATAGACTCAATGGAGTCAGTGGGTGAGGCTTCCCTTTGAACAGCAGGAGCATTTACTTGGTGCTCAGTCTCTTCTTCATCAACCAACTCAGTGTTGATTGGTTCAAGATGCTCATCATCTGCTGGTTCCTCAGTGTCATCCTGACCACTTTCTTCTTCTTCAGACTCATCATCCAGTTCTTCTTCCTCTAACTGGTCATCCAACTCTTCCTCGACAAACTGACCACCCAATTGGTCTTGGTCTTGTTCTTCCTCAACCTGTTGCTCAGCGTCAATCCCTTGACTCTGTGCATAGTGTGAGTTAGGACGAACGACGATATCTGTTGGCTAGGCATCGATAGGTCTTAACTCAAAATTGAGCTTTTTCTTCTTCCTTAACGGTTGCTCATCAACGTCCTCTCTTTCTTCTGTCTCAGGCTCAGATTTCCTAGGTCGTTTCTCCACTGACCTAGATCCACCCTGACTTTGCTGAGTTTGCGGCTTTGTTCCTTTATATACAACTTTGAGCTTCTTTTGGGTAGAGGCAGCTCCTTTAGAGGTGCTTTGCACATCTTTCCTCTTTCTTTATGTTCTGCCCTTTCTAGTCACTACCCCCTCAGCGTTAGTCCCCTCAGCGTTCTGGACAACTTCCCCTTTTCCTTTCTTTGGCAGAATAGGTAGATCATATGCCAAACCGAATAGGGCAGCAGCTGTAATCTCGGTTCCCTGAACTTGGATTTCTGCTATCATGTCCACCTTATGATCCTGGAGGATTCGAGTGATGAAGGATCCCAGCCTAAGGGTTCCTGTACTTTGTAGAAACCCACCGATTATGAAGACATGCATATTTATCGGTGTGTAGGTCAACATGTGCCATATAAAACACTGCTCGAAGTTGGTTGCTGAGTTGGTGCAGTTGATTTTAGGGTAGAGGAAATTTGTCAGTATGTAATGGGCCATCTTTTGATGTTGACCCATAAAAGTGCTTGAAATTTCACCTACATGACCCTCAGGTTTGCAGAAGGTCTGAATGTAGTCGGTTTTCTCATGGTCACCTGATTTACAAAGTATAGCTCCTTCGTTTTTCAGTTTGAACAGTGAGGCTAGATATGCTGGGTTGATGGAGATGTTCTTCCCTCGAACATGAGTCGCTAGGTAGTTCCTGTTATCATTGGCGACTTTCAGGTTGGCGTAGAATTCTCATACCAACTCAGGGTAAGTAGGATCCCGAACTGAGAACAGCTCGATCCATTCATTATTCTTGATCCACTCACAGAAAGGTTGCTCGGCCTCCACGAATCCTTTTGAGAACCACCGTGAGTGGTCAATCTTCCATCCCCTCACACTCTCGAAGACCTGAGTGTAGGTGCGTTCTACTACTTTCTTACCCTTGTCCTTTTGCTGTTGTTTCCCTTTGGAAGAGGTAGCTTGGACAGCTTGAGCTTTCTTGCTCGGCATAGTAACTCCAGTGTGATCACGCTGAGTGGGAGAAGTGGGATTGTCATCGGAGCGGTTATGGGAGAGACCGGCACCGGAGATGTTCAGAGAAATTTTAGTCATTTTCTCAAAGAAGTTTTTAGAAGGTTTGGGAACTTTTCGAGAGAGAGAGTATGAATGCCAAAGATTTCTAAGCGTAAAGAAATAGAAGTGGGAATCCATCCACTATTTATAGAGATGTTGAGTTAATCCAAGGCGTTGTGTAGTTCGTTTTGCCTCGAGATTCTCAATCGATAAAGATTCTGGCATTTATGACACATATGGCCCGTGTATTTTCTAATTATAGCCTATACGTCATCCTAGGTGGCTATTTAATTCGCGTGCTTTGCATTAAAGTTTGCAACGGCTCTTTACTCAACGTTTAAAATTCTGAGTAGTCAGTGTTATGCAGAGGAATCGATCTTATGCGTAGTAACTCAGCTTGAGATAGATACTCAGCATATATATTTATCTACTCAGCATGTAATAGCACAAATCATTCAGCATGGTAATTCACTCAGCATGCATACTATACTTGAAATTTATTGAAGAGGATTAAACATACCAATGGCTTCTCTAAGTATGTTGAATTGCTCACGAGCCAGTGGCTTTGTGAAGATATCAGCAAGCTGCTCATCCGTTGGGACATAGGTCAGCTTGATCTTACCCTTGAGTACATGGTATCTAATGAAGTGATGTTTGATGCTGACATGCTTCATCATGCCGTGCTGGATTGGGTTCTTTGATAGATCAATTGCACTTTTGTTGTCACATTTGACTTCAATTATTTTAGTCTGAACGCCATAATCTTCAAGCTGTTGCTTAATCCATAGGACTTGAGCAACACAGCTTCCGGCAGCAATGTACTCAGCTTCAGTGGTTGACAGAGCTACCGACGCCTGCTTCTTGCTGAACTAGGACACAAGACAGCTCCCAAGGAAGTGGAATCCTCCTGAGGTGCTTTTTCGTTCAAGCTTGTCTCGTCCGTAGTCAGTGTCAGTGTATCCAATGAGTGTGAAGTCATAAGTGTTGGGATACCACAAACCTGCATTCACTAAGCCTTGCAAATATCTAAGGATTCTTTTTACAGCTATGTAGTGAGATTCCTTAGGGTTAGATTGATATCTAGCACAATAACATACCGAGAACTGAATGTCAGGCCTACTGGCAGTTAAGTAAAGTAGAGAACCAATCATACCTCGGTACAATCTGCTGTCTACTGACTTACCATTTTCATCAGCGCAGAGGACAGTGTCAGTGCCCATTGGGGTAGATATTGACTTACAGTTTTCAAGTTCATACTTCTTCAATATCTCCTTGGCATACTTAGTTTGACTGATGAAGATGCCATTTTTCCCTTGTTTGATTTGAAGTCCAAGAAAGAAATTGAGTTCTCCCATCATTGACATTTCAAACTCAGTTTGCATCTGCTTGCTAAATTCCTTGCACATTGACTCGTTAGTGGCACCAAAAATAATGTCATCAACATATATTTGAGCCAGCAGGGTATCTTTACCCTTTCTCTTAATGAATAAGATTGTATCAGCTTTACCTCTGACATAATTTCTAGTCAGCAGGAAACTAGTCAGCCTCTCATACCAAGCACGTGGTGCCTGCTTGAGGCCATACAAAGCCTTTTTGAGTTTATAAACATGGTTTGGGAACTTGGGGTCCTCAAAACCAAGAGGTTGATTAACATAAACTTCCTCGCTTATAACTCCATTAAGGAATGCACTCTTAACATCCATTTGAAACAATTTAAAGTTCATATAAGATGCATATGCACATAAAATTCTTATAGCCTCTAGCGTTGCCACTGGGGCGAAGGTCTCACCGTAGTCAATACCTTCTTGCTGACTATAGCCCTGAGCTACGAGTCTTGCCTTATTTCTGACCACGTTCCCTTGTTCATCCAGCTTGTTGCGGAAGACCCATCTTGTTCCTATGGTCTTCTGGCTTCTTGGTTTTGGCACTAGATCCCATACTTTATTTCGTCTGAACTGATCAAGTTCTTCTTGCATTGCATTCATCCAAAATTCGTCATACTCAGCTTCAGCGAAATTCTTTGGTTCCTGGATTGAGTCGAATGCTACGTTGCTGAGGTATCTCCTGAGTTGATTTCTAGTCATCATGGTATTCTTAGCGGCATCAAGAATGGCACTCTCTGAGTGACCTCTTGGTATCCTAATCTCCTTTGGTAGATTGATGTCTTGCGCTGGTTGTGTTTCAACAATCTCTGCAGGTGTAGATTGGTCAGTGAAAGTAATTTGAGTTTCACTTTTACCTTTGGTCAGCCCTTGAGGGAATGACTCTGCAACTGTTTCTTGGTCAGTGGGTGCTGAGTGTGGGTCATCCTCGGTCAGCGGCTGGTATCTACCTGTAGGGTTAGTTTCATCGAACTCAACATGTACTGACTCTTCTAAGACTTGAGTTCGTTTATTGAAAACTCTGTATGCTTTGCTGTTTGTTGAGTAGCCTAAAAAGATAGCCTCATCAGCTTTTGAGTCAAACTTAGCTAGGGTGTCTTTAGTATTCAAGATAAAGCATTTACAACCAAAGGCACGAAAGTATCCAATGTTGGGCTTTCGTCCTTTCCAAAGTTCGTAGGGGGTTTTCTTTAGTATAGGTCTAACTAGAGCCCTATTAAGAATATAGCACGCTGTGTTAACAGCTTCTCCCCAAAAGTACTTTGGAAGCCTATGCTCACTCAGCATTGTCCTGGCTATTTCAACCAAGGTTCTGTTTTTCCTTTCAACAACCCCATTTTGTTGAGGCGTTCTAGGAGCAGAGAAATTATGGTCAATGCCGTTGGTTTCACAGAATTCAACAAACTGTTGGTTCTTGAATTCTCCACCATTATCACTTCAGATGTGAGCTAACTTAAGGTCTTTATCATTTTCAAGTTTTCTTACCAAATTTGAAAATGTCTCAAAGGTTTCATCCTTGCTACTCAGCAAGATGATCCAAGTGTACCGAGAAAAGTCATCTACAATGACCAAGGAAAATCTTCTTCCACCCAAGCTCAACGGCTGGACTGGACCGAAGAGATCCAAGTGTAGTAACTCTAATGGTCGCTTAGTTGAGACAATGTTTTTACTATGAAAAGATTGTTTGGTTTGTTTTCCAGCTTGGCAAGCGTGGCATAATTGATCTTTTTCAAATTTGAGTTCTAGCAGTCCCTCAACCAATTGCTTTCTTGCTAATTTGGCCAGGAGGTCCATGCTTATATGACCAAGTCTCCTGTGCCATAGCCAGGAATTTTCTTCCTTTGACACTAAGCATACAGTTTTTGAAAACTTCTTTTCTAAGTTCAGCATAAAGACATTATCAATACGAGGGGCAGTTAGAATTAACTCATTTGTTTTACCCTCGAATATTTTACATCCAGTGTCATCAAATATAACTTTTCTCCCATTGTCACATAGCTGAGCTACGCTGAGTAAGTTATATTTGAGTCCGCTGACTAGGGAGACTGACTCAATAGTAGGATTACCACCAATGGTTCCTGGCCCTACTATCTTACCCTTCTCGTTGTCTCCAAAACTTACACTTCCTCCTCGTTTACGCACAAACGTGATGAACTAAGTTTCATCACCAGTCATATGCCTCGAGCATGCGCTGTCAATGTACCACAAACTTACACTATCTTACCCTTCTCAGCACACCTGCAATATAGCTAGTTGCTTTTAGGTACCCAATTCTTTTTGGGTCATTGCTTGTTAGGTTCAACAGGTAAAGCATCGTATTTCATTTTATGACGACATACTTGGACAGTATGTCCATTCTTTCCACAGAAGTCACAGTTGACCTTCCATTTAGAATGTTTCACTGACTGGTCAGCACCCTAGTGCTGAGCATGCCAGCACACCTTTGTGGTGTGTCCTTTCTTCCCACAGAAGTCACACTGGACATTCCACTGAGGATTCCATCTCTGCTGACTAGTACTTCGGTACTCAGTGTTCAGAGGAATATTTCTCTTATTCGGAACCTTAAGTTGGTTCTGAATTGATGTGACATCCTTTCTCAGTTTCTTGGAATATGATTGGACCTTAGTGACAAATTTTTGCATAATTTCTACATTACTATGCAAAATTGAAGTGTCCTGGAGAATATATCGAAGGTCACTCAGTTTGACCTCCTTAACCTCGTCACATCGCCTGCTGAGTGCTCTAACCTTTTTATTACACTTTTTGACAAGTGTATAAAGGTCACTCAGGGCATTAACCATTTCATTTCTGAGGAAGGGTAGTGATATTACCTCAGTTGAGTGTTCCTCATCGTCAGATGCAATGGAGGGGTCAGCATGCTCAGAAACATAAGGCTCAGCAAGCTCATCTGCCATGAAGCAGATCTTTGCTGACTCAGTGGCATCAGCTTCAGATGATGATGAATCATCACTATCACTCCAGGTTGCCACCATTGCCTTCTTGTCGTTCTTCCTTTCTTTCCTCAGCGTGGGACAGCTTGACTTGATATGGCTAGTTTGATGACATTCAAAGCATGTAATGGGCTTTGAGCTGTCCTTCTTGTACTTGCTGTCGCTGGAGTCAGCTTTGTACTTATCAAACTTCTTGTAAGGCTTCTTAGAATATTTGTCATTCTTTTTGAACAGCCTTTTCATCTTTCTAGTGAACATAGTCATTTCTTCATCGTCCTCTTGAGCTCCCATCAGTGGAGTCAGCTTTCATGACAAGAGACTTTTGCTTCTTGTCTTCAGACTTTTCCTTCACCTCGAAATTCTTCATTGAGATCTCATGGGTCAGCAGTGAGCCAATGAGTTCATCATACTTGTAGGTGGTTAAGTCTTGAGCTTCCTCAACAGCAGTTTTCTTTGCTTGCCAGCTTTTAGGAAGACTCCTAAGAATCTTCTTGACTTGCTCTTCCTCAGTGAAGATCTTTCCAAGTCACTTGAGCTCGTTGATGATGTTTGTGAACCTTGCGTTCATGTCAGAGATTCCTTCATCATCATTCATTTCAAATAGCTCGTACAACCTCATGTGCTGGTTGACCTTGGATTCCTTCACTTTGTTGGTTCCTTCATAGGTGACCTCCAGCTTCTTCCAAATCTCCTGCGCTGACTCACAACCTGAAATCTTGTTGTATTCTGCAGCATCTAACGCACAGTGAAGCATGTTTATAGCCGAAGCATGATTTTGTAGCTTCTTGAGATCATCCTCTGTCCATCTAGTCTCAGCTTTGACAACCGTTTTGGCCATCAATAGTTTCAACAGGAACAAATGGGCCTTGGACTATAGATAGCCATGCACTCATGTTAGTTGCCTGAATGAAATTTTTCATTCTATTCTTCCAAAAGGTATAGTTAGACCCGAAGAATAGAGGAGGCCGAGTTATGGACAGACCCTCAGGTAAAATCTGAGTTGTCAGATTTCCTGGGAGAAACCGAGTGTTGTTCTCAGCCATAGTGGGTATCAACTCAAGGTAGTTAAAACTTGCACAGTGAGCTTTTAAGCTCTGATACCACTTGTTGGTCCCTTATAATGTGACACGTTAGTTCCAAGGGGGGGGGGGAATAGGAACTATTTAAAATTTTGTCCGTTAATGCTGACTTCTTTTCCTATGAAAAGGATTACACAGCGTCACTAAGTAGATTCAAGACACAAGCTTAGTCAACTTGTGACTAAGTCTGCTTCTTTACTTGAGTCAGAAAATAGCACTTAGAGTCTATTCCTGAACTCAGCTTCTTAGTAAACTTAACTCAGCGCGAGTTCTTTACTTAGTCAGTTTTCACAGCAAGCAATATATATTAAAGGAGTTTAAGGGTTAGAAAGATATTACTCAGCAGACTTATCCTGGTTCGGCCTCTCCGCCTACGTCCAGTCTACGTAACTCATTCCGAGCTTTTTTGAATTCTCTACTGAGCTTTTTAAAGGTAGAGCACGAAACCTTTTATAAATAGAAGCTGATTATAACAAGAGTACCTTCCTCTATACCTCTACTCACTCCTATATCTAGTCTCAGCTTTGACAACCGTTAATGCTGACCTCTATGGCCTTTATATAGTGACACTTGAGGCACCTAGTTATTTCGAATTTCGAAATAACCGTTGGAGGGAAATGGCTTCCTGTCGTTGTCACTCTGGGCGTGCTCAGCGTCGTTGGCCAATAGGATTCACGCATCTTCTGTCTTCGTCAGTCTTCGGCAGAATGTTTCGACATTTAAGGAAAAGTCCACGAGACAGCTTTCTGTGCCTTCTGAATTTTTCCCAAAGTAGAAATACTTTGTCTAGAAGTTGAACATTGTCTGCCGCTGTCCAGACTGCTTTGTCGTCCAACTCAGCAGCTTCTACTTGAAGCTTTTGCCACGAAGGCTTCTCGATCCTTCTCTTGCTGAGTCGTCATTTTAGTTGATACGACCTCGTTTTGAATTCTTGGGCCGAATGGTCTTGATGTGTTGACTTGGGCTTGACTTCCACTTTATGGGCCTTTGGGCTTTTTAATCTCAATGTCTTATACACAATTAAACTCAACATTGAACAAACACATTAGTGTAATTTTAAATTTAATGTGTTAGAATATTTTTATCATTACTTAAATAATTTTGTCAAATCAAAATCATGTGGAAAGGTGTTTCAACAACATTGTCACAGTAGACTACGGTTGATTTCTGAATTAGGTAGTCGAGCTCAAGCAGAAGGTTACATATCCAACATGTTTCAGATACTACATTTGCAACCCCATGATATTCTTCTTCTGCACTTGAGCGAGATAGAGCAGGCTGTCGTTTGGCTGACCAAGAAATGAGATTATCTCCAAAAAATACACAGTAGCTTGATGTCGATCGACGAGTGTCATGACAACCCGCCCAATCCGCATCGATGTAAGATGTTAACTGACTTGGAGAAGATGCAATTAAAGTGAGACCTAGATCAAGAGTACCTTGAATATACTAAAGAATTCGTTTAAGGGCAGCCATGTGTGATGTCTTGGGATCATGCATGAACAAGCAGACCTGGTGAACGTCTTATGATATGTCACGTCTGGTAAGGGTAAGATACTAGAGAGCACCTGCCAATTTTCTATATTCTGTGGGATCATGGTAGGCGGAACTGGAAGAAATGCTGAGCTTCTGCTTGGTGTCGACAGGAGTGGCGACTGGATTGCAAGATTCAAGACTAGCTTTTGCAATTATTTCTGAAGCATATTTGCGTTGAGATAGAAATAGGGAACCTGGTGAGTGAGTGACAGATATACCCAAGAAGTAGTGCAGTTGACCCAAATCTTTCATTGCAAATTCTGATTTGAATTTGGAGAATATGGGGGTTTGAAGTTTGTTAGAGGAGGTAACTAAAACAATGTCATCAACGTACAGGAGAATATAAGCTATGTTTGTGCCGTGTTGGTAGACAAATAGTGAGTGGTCTGATATGCTGTTGATGAAACCCATAGAAGTGACATATGTGGCGAATCATTGGTACCACGCACTTGGGGCTTGCTTGAGTCCATATAGTGATTTCTGAAGTAAACAGACATGGTCAAGATGCTTTGAATCACAAAATCCCAACGGTTGCTGCATGTAAACAGTTTCATTAAGGTTTCCATGCAAGAAAGCATTTTTGACATCTAATTGGCGAAGATTCCAATTTCGGGAAAGAGCAATACTAAGAACAGTTTGAATGGTAGCCGACTTAACCACAGGGCTAAATGTTTCACCACAGTCTATTCCAGCCAATTTTCTTGATCCATTTCCCACTAGCCGTGCTTTCTACCTTTCAAATGAGCCATCAGATTTGGTTTTGTGCTTGAAAATCCACCAACTACGAATAACATTAGCATTTTTTGGACGGGGTACTAGTACCCACGTCTTATTTTGAATAAGAGCCTCAAATTCATCAGTCATGGCTTGTGTCCAATTTGGATCATGCAATGCAAGGGCTTGTGTTTTGGGAATGGGAGATATGATAAGCGACACAAAAGTAGATAAATTAAGCATACGATGGGGTTTGTGGATGCCGTGTTGTTCGCGTGTTATCATATTATGAGTGTTTGGATTGGGAATGGTGGTGGTTGAGGACTCGACATCAGTGGCTATGCGAGGAGAGGAATGCGAGGTACGGTTGGTGGAGGGGGGACCGTGGCAACAAGAGTGGTATGTCGGATGTGGGGGCATGGGATGATCGGGACAAAACAGATGGGACAGACAATGGAGATGAAATGATAGGGGAAACGGAGGGAGACGGGACTGAAAGGGACGACAGAAGAGTAACAGGAGACTAGATAGGGGAATTAGAGTCGATAGGCGAGAGGAAAGAACAGACGAATGGGAAGGGAAAGTGACGGGGGGCGAGGGCGACTAGAGGCGTTGTAGTGACGCTGGAGACGATAGGAATCGGTCGGACGGTTCTGAAATTGCAGATGCCGAAAGGCGAGTTGCTGGTTTTGGTGAAAAGGGAAAATTGGTTTCGTCGAACATGACATGTCGAGAAACGATGATTCTGTTTTTGGATATGTCAAAACATTTATATCCTCTATGATTCAAAGGGTAACTAAGGAAGACGCACGGGTAGGAACGAGCCTCTAACTTATGACGTGATGGAGAGGGAATAAGAGCGAAGCACAAACACCCGAAGACACGTAAGTGTGAATAAGTGGGATCCCGTTGATATAGAATTTTGGTGGGAGAATGGTAACCTAAGACTTTGTGAGGATAGATGTTGAGTAGGTAAGTAGAAATTTCTAGACCATGGTGCCATAAATTAAACGGGACAGAAGCATGATTCATGACTGTGCGAATTACATTGTTTATGGTTCAAATTGTACGTTCTGATTTCCCATTTTGGGGTGAAGTATATAGACAGGAGAATCGAAATTGTGTTCCATTATTTTGACAGAACTGGCGGAAGGAGTTATTGTTAAATTCGCCCCCATTATCGCACTGAAAAACTTTAATGTCACGCTCAAATTGTGTGCGGACAAGGGATTGAAAATGAAGAAATATGGAGAATACTTATGATTTTTGAGCTAATGGAAAAGTCCATAGAAAGTTTGTGTAATTATCTAGAAATATCATATAGTAACGATGACCACTAGAACTTAAGATAGGAGATGTCCAGATATCACTGTGAATTAAATCAAAGGGCATGCAAGCAGAATTATAAGAGGACCGAAACGGTAATTTAACTTGTTTTCCATTAACACAAGAAGAGCAAATAGAAACATTCTTAATCCTATTACATGAAATCAAATTTTTATTCATCAGGGTGTGCAAAATCGGATGTCCCAAACGATTGTGCCAAATATCAGAAGACAAAGCAATAAGAGCATAATGAAAAATTGGTGAGGCGGAGGAGGTAGACATGACTGGATAGAGATCTCCCATACTATTACATCTCATGATAAGTGTCCCCGTCTGTAAATCCTTCACAGAGAAACCCAATGGATCAAATTCCACAGAAACTTTGTTATCAACTGTAAATTGACGGAAGGAAATAAGTTTTTAATGAGCTGGGGGACATGCAAAACATTGTTCAATTTTAAGGGATGATGTTTAGTAGGTAAAGTTGCATTACCATAACCACAAATAGGAACACAATGACCATTACCAACAATAATATTACCATTGAGGCTCGAATCAAAATAAGAGGTGATCGTACCTTTGTGAGCTGTCATGTGAGATGTGGCTCCTGTGTCCATATGCCATTGATCAGGAGGTGGTGTGATTGACATGGTGTGCATAGCAGCTGCAATATCAGTTGGAGCATAGGACAAAGTGGCTACATTGAGATGTGCTTGGTGCATATTATGTCGAGGTCCAAGGATCCCAGTTTGAGATGGATAGCCAGAGGGTGGTTGGGGAGCCCAAGTGTTCATAGGATATGGATAAGGCGGGGTGGCCCAGGGTTACTGCGGCGGCCATGGTTAATAGGGGGTCCATGAAGGGCTGTACGGGTACCGAGATCCGGAACCGGAGTGACGCGATGGGTAGCATCCACCGTTTCTGTCGCGGCCATACCGGCAGTTGTTTCTGCCTCCGCGAGAATAGTGAGTGGGGTGGTGGTGCACTAGCCGTGCAGGTGGAAAGGAGGATGGCGGGTATTGTGAAACGGAATTCGCCGCAGTGAGAGCAACCGAGTCCATAGGTGGGGCAGATTTTCTAGCACGGGATGTGTAGACACCGAGTCGGAGGACCTGTGACGAAAACCTGAAACAAGGCGGTCGAAGCGATTGATTCCGGAAGTTTTGAAAAATATATAAAGAATAATAAGCTGAGGAAAATTAACGGCACGGCGCGGGCACACAACGGAATCCCGCACGCGGACGACGATGGTCGAACGCCCGCTTGACGGCTCGAGACGTGCGCGCGGCGTCCGTCGGACGCACCGCGAGTGGCACGCTCTCGACGCCCGAGCAATGCCTGGGACCGCTGGCGGTGCGCGCCCTCGTGGGCCGTTGGGCACACGTGCCTGGCAGCGCGAGGCGCGCGTTCGGCGCCCGCGACGTGCGAGCGTCTAGCTGCACGGAACGCGCGCTCGGCGGCCACGGAGTGCACGCGTCCGACGGCGCGGGGCACGCCCCGAGGGTCGCCGGGCGGGCACCTAACCGCGTCGGGCGGACGCCCGACGAGGGTTGGGCGCTCGCCCAACGCCGTTGGGCGATCGCCCAAAGAAAGTTGGGCGATCGCCCAACAAGGTTGGGCGGTAGCCCAACACTAGGTTGGGCGGCCGCCCAACCACAATGGGCGACGCCCAATTTTTTTTGAGCGTCGCCCATTGTTTCGGGATCCGTTTCCCTATATAAGGCACGGATCCCAAGGTAAAAAAAAGAGGATTTTTGGGAGAGCTTTCTCACACTAGATATTTTTCTAGAGAGAGGAAGTGGATTTTTTGGGAAAAAAACATTTTTTTTCCTAAAATTGAAAATCTCTAAATTTCCTAAGTTCAATTTTTACTAAATTTTTCATAAAAAACAGGAGCTCGCGGTTCGTGGAATCAATCGGCTTCGACTGTCAGATACCGAATTAAAGGTATTATCCGAGGACTAGACTCTTTATTTTATTTAATTTATTCTCTCCTTCTATTTTTTTTTATGCTATAGTTTTTATTCCTTTAGTTATTTATTTATTTTGTCACGTTTTATTTAATTAACGTATTTATTTAATTTTCGTTTCGTGTTAAATAAAATTCGGTTTTGTTTTAAAATAAAAACCTCGTTTTGGATATCCCAATATGAACCGTGATCCGATAAAAAAGTAGTTCGGGTATCGAAAATGTTGTAATTATAAGTTTTTTTTATTTAAAAGAGGTTTCCAAATAACATTTTAAAATAAAAACATCGTTTTAGGAACTTCCGTGTTCGACTATGATCCATCTTTGGTAGTTCGGAAGTCCAAAACGATTGAATTAGATTTAATTTAAAGCTTTTGAACAAATCTGGAAAATATTGGAGTGCTGCTGTAATTTGTCAATTCTGTCACTAAATGCTGTTTACCGACGGATTTTCCGTCGGTAAATCTGCCAAAATGTAAAAAATGCCATTTCAGTCCCTTTTTCTTAACTTTTAGACTTTTAATCCTTAGTATATATATATATATATATAATTATTTTAGGAGATTGGTATTCCATTTTTATTCTAATTTTTTGTATATGTACATATTACTTTCTTTTTATTATTATTCATTTAAATTACATTAAATTCTATTTTAAATGTTATTTACTTGGGTATTTTGGGAAATAATTAGTAGATATTGAGGGATGAACATATAGTCTTTTTAACATTAGGATTATACTAGTTATGTATATATATATAGTTTTGGGGTATATTTGGGTTATCTTAATTATTGTTAAATAAAATTATTTTGAGTGATAAAGGTTATTTTCCTATTTATGAATTTCATTCACTATTTTCTTATGTTTAAAGTATAAATATATTATTTTCATTATTCTTTCTTATATATGTATTAGATAGTATATTTTCTTTTACTCTTATTTTATGTCTTTTGGGCTAAAATGTGTAAATATATATCTATATTATTTTCTTTATTTCTTTTGGTCATTTATAAATCCATGTTTCAAATGAGCTTCACTTGGAAAAATTAATTTTTGGGCCTAAATGTGTTTATTGAGGTAATTATAATAGTTAGAGAGTCCATTAAATAAGTGGGGAAAATAAGTCACAAAAAGAGAGTTTTCAATTAAATTATTTAAGCTAATGAGCTTTCTTGAATCTCTAATGTAGATAAAGAGAGTCATTTTGGTTGATATTTCAAATCGTCTTCAAAACACCACGTTTTAAAACCTTAGTCCGTTCCAACGACGGATTAAGCGAACATTGTAATCAAAATCGTTTTCTTTGTTAATAATGGAGATTTTGAATCGCTTTCTTAATGAATTTGTACAAAATAAAATTGACTTGTATGTTTAACCACGTTTTCTTATTAAAAGGCTTTTACTTTAACGTTTTCAATTACTCGAGTCGTTCCAACGGCGACTCGGGTAAGCTTCATCAAACGGGGTTTTAAAACGCACCTAAATCGTTCCAACGGCGATTAAGGTGCGAACCATGTAATAAACATCGTTTTGGGGAATTAAGTTAATGTAGAATAGACACACAACATAACATTTAAATACGGTTGTAAATAAATCACTTATTTCTTCCCCCTCTCCGTGTATGTATAAACATAAATGGGTGATTCTTTACTGATGTGGCTTTTCAATATCATATGCTCAAAATGGTTTCCAAAAAAGAGAAAGAAAAGGGTTTCAAATGAATTCTAAACTTAAAGAAGTATACGATTAGTCCGTTATCGCCTAACATGCTGAGTAGGAGGCCGGTGGTTCATAACCGGGCGATGTCGGGGTGCCTAGTAGCCTTTCTCCGGAAAGGAGCTAGCCTTCTCGGCTCGTACCTAAGTTTCCCGAACCCACACCGGTCTCCCGCAAGGGATCGGTGTTCATTTTCCCATTCGTGGGTGGCGACTCTTCCATATCTCCGAGCTCCGGTCCTGCCGAGCAGCTTGATTCCACGATTGGTTGCTTTCGGCGCCAATCACCGCTTATGTCGCCATGAGGTTGTCCACCCCCCGGTCCGCCCGGGAGATTAGGCCGCGGCACCTCGTCTAACAAGTGGCGACTCTGCTGGGGAAGCGAGAAATTTGATTCCGGAAGGCATGCACTAAGCCATTAACGGGGACGGATCGTTTTACTTCTTTTCGTATGCATTCACGAGCATTATTGCAAACCCTTTGGGTAATTTCCGCAAAACCTCTAGCGAGAGTCCATTCGTCGCTCGAAAGAGGATAGCGTAAGTTCCCCCTTACAGTAAGGCGCCAGAGGGTCCCCATCCATTCGTTAGGGGCGAATTTGTGCGGTCCTATGAGGTCCCGCGGTCAGCCGTGTCAGCATATAGTAGCCTTAGAAGTTTCCATAGGATTACCCGTTACTATTTTTGATGTGATAAATGAATCAGTTCGTGTTTTCAAACTGCCATGATACGTGTCTAATCCTAAATTATGTAAAGAAAATGAGACGATGCGTTAATATATACTCATGAATCGACATACTAATTACCCTAAAACATCGAAATGATTTGAACTAAAGACGACTTAGTCATCTCATATGAATGAACATTTGCGACCCGCCTTGTCCCTTTCGGTGTCCCGACGAAGGCACGTGTTCAGGAAATACGTTATGACGTAAGCACGTATTAGTATTAATCGGTTCGGTGTTAAGGATAGTTACATTTCGATACAAAAGACTATATTAACGGTAGCCGTTATTCATATTCTTTAAATAAATTGGGATAAAACGAGATCACGACGAAACGAAAACGAAGAACATTTCTGTTTCGAACGACCTTGTTGACGTGAAAAGTTTCGCACAAGTAGCCCGTCCCTTCCGAATAAAAGACGAGCTTTTACGTTATGCCTTGTGTCATTCTTAAAAGAAATGGACGTGTCCGCAACAGATGACTAAGAAAATAAAAAGACAAAAATGAACTAAACGACCAAAATCATTCTGAATCTACGATATATGTTAATCCCGCGAGTAGTTAAAGAAAATAAACCAATGCCGTTGAATACGTGCCTCGGACGAGTGTATACCTCGTTTAAAATCTCGAAGCCGAATTAAGCCAAACCATATAATTGCGCCATATGGACGAGACTGCGGGTTTTGACTAACGACTCGATCATTTCGACCGTTACCAAAACTGCAAGAAATATGGCCCAATATACGTGTTTGCTTAAATTCGCGCCTAAAGGAAAGAGAACGGTGATGTCCTCACTTTGAATAAGCATGCGATTCAACGAAACGTTGATTTTCTATAACCACACTGAGATGATATATCCCGTGGATTAGGAGGAACAAAGAGTTGTAATTAGCAGAAAGATTATCGTGCGCTCAAAATAAGACTCGCCGTCTTTTCGCGTAGCAAAATGAGCAAACGGATCCTCGACGCTAAGAACAAACGCGTTACGCGATGAGTCCGTTCCCTAAAATAAAATCCAAAAGTGATTCCATCACTAAATAAACACGTGGTTACGTCTCTCGATAGATCCAAAAGATCCCGTTGTAATCCAAAAATCGAGACACGAACCCACGCGAACAAAAGGGAACGAGTCATTGATAATAACGAACGATTGGACTAGAAGAATAACTCGAACCACGTCTAAAAACTGAGATGCGCTAAAAGGGAGTCAAAACCCGAATTAATGCGTCTCACGAAAGGACGAAAGACGAGTTATTCCGAAAGGACAATCCAACTTGGTCGATTTCTTAGTCACTGAACGTTGATACGTCAAAACGAACTGTATTGTCTGATGAATGATTTATTTTTCCGCAATAATCGACGGCATCACGCGTCCCCTGGATCGCAATGTGAGCCAAAAAACCAAAATCCTAGGAAAGAGACCTAGACCAACGAGTGTGTGGAGGAATAAGGGTGGAAGAGAGATGTTGTGATACATGTAAATAGAACTAACGTTTGTTCTTCTTATCTTATAATCGTAAATAAATAAACGCACACACCACGAATCATGCATATAAAACCATGCATACATACTAATGGATACCGTTCGCGCAGACGTCATCATTAAGCGGTTGTGGTTTCGCGAGAGTGATCGGCTTGTCAGACAGTTTGATCAGTTGCGAGTAGACAGTCCCGAACCAGTAGTTGTGGCTTCTGAATCGTCTTCATCCGAGTATACTCAGTCTTCCGTCAGTATGTCTGCAACCGACGAGAAGGTGGCTGAATTGGAGAATTCTGTGAACAATATCAACGACCAGCTGGCCGCGATCTTGGCCCAGCTAGCTGAGTTAGCACTGAAGGACAACAAGAGTGGTAGTAAGCGTGCTGAGAATGAGGTGAACGATGGCCCTCGCTTTGGGAATGAGGAGGATTATCAGGATTATGTCCGAAAACAGTTAGAGAAGGAGAAAGCTAAGGAAGAGGAGTGGAGGCAACACATCACACAGGAAGTGCAGGACTCGCGCGGAGGAAGCTCTGGGAGTCAAGATTTCTATAACTTGAAGAATTGCTTGACAGCAACAGCTTTGCCTCTGAAATTCCGGCTCCCTGACATGAAAAAGTTCGATGGAACTGGAGATCCCACCGCTCATATGAATCAGTACGTTGCGGTAATGAAGCACACGATCCTGACCGAGGATCAAGTCTTGGGGCTGTTTAACACTTACCTAGAGGGGGCTGCCCTCACATGGTTCCATGCGCTGCCAATGGTGACAAAGAAGGATTGGAAGGAGTTAGCGAAGTCATTCATCGCTCAGTATAGTTTTAACACCATGTTGGAAGTCACTTTGAAAGAGTAGAGAGCACTAATCAGCAGACTGGGGAATCCCTTTCAGACTTCGTGAAGAGATGGAGGGCTAAGGCCGCGGTCATGAAACAGAAGCCGCTTGAGCAAGATCAGATCCGGATGGTGATTGGCAATACGTTGCCGTATATTAAGAATGAGTTGAGATATATGCCGTTCACAGATTTCAATCAGATGTATAGTTGTGCCTTGACTGTCGAAGGCGATGGGGAGCCGAAGAAAGCTTATACCAAGTGGACGAAGTTTGGATATAGTGCCGGAGGGCCTAGCGCGATTACGAAATCTGCGACAGTGAAAGTGGTTGATCTTAATGCTATCGAAAAGAGGCGGTTCGCCAAGTTCGATCAGACCTATGCGAAAGTTTTTGAACGTCTGCAGAAGAAGGGGTTGTTGAAAGCCCTTACCCCGTATAACAAAGCCCAACCTACTCCGCAGATTCAGGCTAGAGGGTATTGTGAGTTCCACAGCAGTTATGGACATACGATTGAGAATTGCGAAAGGCTGAAACACGAAATCCAAGATTTGATTGAGGAGAAGAAGATAGCTGATCCTTCGTCAGCAAACCCTTCCGTTAGGCGCAATCCATTGCCTAATCATAGGGTGAGCATGATCGGAGCTGGTTTGACGGAAACTGTAGTGATGGAATCTTTTGAGGAAGATGTAGAGGAGCTGTTGGACTCCGTCGAGAGAAGCAATGTGGGAAATGGTTTGTATGTGTCCTTCTTGGGTGAGGAACAAGCAGACGAACCAATGGAGGAAGGATCGGATGGTGGAGCACCATAGGACGAGGATAGTGCCGAAGAGACCGGAGAAGGGTCGTCTCGGACTATTGTGCCTAATTTGGGTTTGTTCAGTGGAGGAAGGGATCCCGAAGTGCACTTGCGTGAATATATGCATGACATGTTTATTGAATCCTTCAGAGTAGATAAAATTGCTCAGTGGTTCCACCATTCACTGGTAGGTGAGCCTTTGCAATGGTTCCATTCATTGCCCGACTCTTGCAAGCACGATTGGGATCGGTTGTCGGATTTGTTTCTTGAAAAATATCAGAGAGCTGAGGATAGAACCGCGAAGCACTTTGCAATGCAGATTGGACCCATCAAGCGTCCATTGCCAAGGGTGAGCAAGTATAATGGCAATAGGGACCCTATGGAGCACCTTCACTTCTATTTGTCAGCTATGACAGCCTTGAGTTTCAAAGAGGAAGAGATCACTAGCTTGTTTTGTAATTCATTGATGGGTGAACCGCTGATGTGGTACATGTCGCTGTCGATGTATGTTAAGACCGATTGGGCAGCTATGACGAAGAGATTTATCAAGGAATATACGGTATGGATGCTAGCAGAGCAAACTCCTAATTCCCCGTCTTACCAAACACCTGATGCGGTGTTAGCAATGCCTAGGTATGGTGGATACCAGGATCCTGTAGAGCATGCGAGGATATTCCGCGATCATATGTATAACGCTAGATTCCCACAGTGTGAGTTGCATGAACATTTTCCGAAAACCTTGATGGGAGAAGCCTTATTGTGGCATCAGGGTCTGTCAGAGGAAGAGATGTGCCATTGGATACCGCTCTTAAATGCCTTTGTGGCGAGATATGAAATGTACATTCCATGGACGGGATCCCTGGATGATCTGGACAGGATTAGGCAATTCCCCGAGGAACATTTTGTGGATTATGCTAGAAGGTGGAGGCACCGTTATGAGCAGTGTAATGAGACAATGAGCGATAAGGTGCAGCTTATGTGCATACAACGAGGCGCTATTCCGTTGGCCGCAAGAAGGATGAGTAGAGTGTCCCTCTGTGACTATGATGAGTTGATAGGTTGGGCTTTGTACGGATCAGCGGATCCCTTTTTCCTGAATCCGAGTGTTCCTCACGTCATAGATTTAATGGTCGTAGACATTTGGGCGAGTTCCTCGGACGAGGAGGATGCCAATCGAAGGGTTCCTATTAACATCTGGGACGAATCAGATGATGAGCCGGAAATTGCGGTAATGACGAGATCAGGTCGTGTGGCCGAAGGAAAGGCACCAATGGTAGAGACTGAGATTGGAGAAGGTTCGGCTCCTAAGCCCGACGACCAAGTTCTTGAACAGTTGAAGAAAACGCAAGCTAAGTCTACGGTCTGGGAAGTTTTATGCCATTCCAGGTACCATCGGGAAAATCTGATGAAAGAGTTGCAGAATTTGGTTATTTCCACCGATACCGAGCCGACAGCGCTAGTAGGGGCAATTATGGCTCGAAAGAGGACTGAGATCACGTTTACCGACGAGGATCTCCCAGAAGAGGGGAAGGCTCACAACAAGCCATTGTATATCCGAGCGGAAATTAACAGGAAGAAGACTAGCTGTGTTATGGTCGATGATGGATCGGCCATTAATGTTTGTCCTTTGAAGCTCTTGTCCAAGTTGGGAGTGGAGAGAGGAGATTTGACAGCTTCTGAAACAGTGATTAGAGCATATGACGACAGCCGTAGGCACATTGAAGGAGTTTTCAAGGCCAAATTGAAAGTAGGGCCGCATGAGGAAGAGACTGAGTTCACAGTGTTGGACATCCCGGTAACTTTTGCTGTGTTGTTGGGACGCCCTTGGTTCCACAAGCTGGGAGGTGTGCCCTCCACGCTCCACCAAATGATTAAGTTCCCTTTCGGGGAGGAGATAGTAACAATTAGAGCTGAGAAACTGAGCTCGGTGGCAGCATTGGGAATTGAGCCTCAACTTTTCTCTGGATTCCAAGTCTTCGGGATTTACGAATCGAGCATGACCACCGATGTGGTGAAGATGATGAAAGGAGGTTTCATCCCGGGAATGGGATTAGGAGCACACCATCAAGGGTTGTCGGAGTTTCCAGATTTTAAAAGTCAGCAAACCCGGAGGGGTTTGGGATATGAGCAGGGGAGTCCATCCAACATGAGTGCGGAAGGAAAAATAGGCTTGAGGAAGCATTTTGTAAGCGAAGGGCATGGAAAGCCATATTCGGGAACCTCCGAGTCGTGGACTAGCACGGAATGAAAGATTCTACCAGGGTTTGAAATCTTCAATGATGTCGCCGACTGGGGCAAGGAAAGGCAAGCTGCTTTGTCGAGGAGATCATGATGCTGGATTCAAATGCCGAGGAGCAGGTCATTACCATTGAGGCAACTGCAGGAGCGAGAGATGAGCCTAGTACCTCGAGAGTATATGAGAAGTCCGAAGATATTGAGGATGAAAATTGTATTACTGCTTTGTTTGAGTCAGATGATGTAATTACCCACGCTATCAATGAAATGAATTCCGATTTTGCTTACTTGCTTGATGTTGATCATGATCATTCCATGCATTCTCATTCATATAACATGCCTACATTTGAAATCAATACAATAGAAATGTCAACTTTCAATCTTGGTACGGATGAAAATCCTAAACTTATACAAATTGCTCAAGAACTAACTATTGAAGAGAGAAAATAATTTGAGAGAATAATTAAAAAATACGAAATTGTATTTGCGTGGACATACGAAGACATGCCTGGAATCGATCAATCAATCGTAACTCACCGTATTCCAACATATCCCGAGGCGAGGCCCGTAAAGCAGAAGCTCCGACGTATGAGACCCGAATGGGCAGATAAGATCAGAGAGGAGGTGAAGAAGCAGTTAGAAGCAGGATTCATCGAAGTGATCGACTATCCCCCTTGGGTCGCAAATGTAGTGCCCATCACGAAAAAGGATGGCAAAGTGAGGATGTGCGTGGATTACAGAGATCTTAACAAGGCATGCCCCAAGGATGAGTTCGCCTTGCCTCATATCGATGTATTGATCGACAGTGCAGCATCAAGCGTCTTACACACAAATGTGGATGGTTTCATGGGCTACATGCAAGTTCAGATGGCCGAAAAGCACAAAGCGAAAACCTCGTTCACAACAGAGTGGGGAACATACTGTTACAGAGTGATGCCATTTGGTTTGAAAAATGCCGGGGCAACCTACCAGCGAATGACCACAGCCCTGTTCCATGACATGATACACAATGAGGTAGAAGTCTACGTGGATGACATGATGGTCAAATCAAAGACAAGAGAAGGGCATTTTGCCGCACTCGAGAAGTTTTTGGCCCGAATTGCAGAATTCAAGCTAAGGTTAAACCCGAAGAAGTGCTTTTTCGGCGTTTCGTCGGGGAAAATCTTAGGCTATGTAATCGGAAATAAGGGAATCGAGGTAGATCCTGATAAAGTAAAGGCTATACAAGAGATGCCGGCGCCGAGAAATGAGAAGGAAGTGAGAGGGTTTCTGGGGCAGGTTCAGTATATCAGCCGGTTCATAGCAAGACTCATCGCAATCTGCGAGCCAATCTTTAAGTTGCTAAGGAAAGACCAACCCGTCGTTTGGAATGATAAGTGTCAACAAGCGTTGGAGAGTGTCCGAAGTTACTTGTCTAATCCGCCAGTGCTGAGACCGCCTAAACTGGGAAAGCCGCTTCTCCTCTATGTAGCGATGGAAGAGCGATCTATTGGAGCAATGTTGGCCCAAGAGGGAGACACCGGTGTGGAGCACGCGGTGTATTATTTGAGTAAAAAGTTCCTAGAGTATGAGCTCAAATACAACATGATCGAAAAGACATGTGTGGCAGTGGTGTGGTTGACGAAGAAACTGCGGCACTATTTCCAATCGTATAAAGTGATCATTATTTCTCGGATGGACCCCGTGAAGTATCTATACCGAACTCCATCCTTGACGGGGAAGTTAGCCAGATGGTTGTTGCTTTTGTCCGAGTTTGACATTGAATATGTGACAAAGAAGGTTATCAAAGGAAGAGCCGTGGCAGAATTTTTGGCTAATCAACCCCTGAATACAGAAGAAGAAGAGATAAGCTATGATTTCCCCGATGAACATTTGAGTGCAATCGAAGTTATACCGTGGAAAATGTTCTTCGACGGAGCAGTTAATTCGAATGGAGCCGGAGTAGGAGTACTACTTATCTCACCGGAAGGAGAAAGAATCCCGATGGCGAAGAAGTTATCCTTCCCTCTTACTAATAATATGGCCGAATACGAAGCATGCATTTATGGTTTGGAGTCATTAGCAGCACTGGGAGCGTCATATGTCGAAATTTGGGGTGACTCCAAGTTGATCATCGAACAGGCACAAGGAAACTGGGAAGTGAGAGAAGAAAGGCTACGTCCGTATCTAGATCAGCTAGGAGGGTTGGCATTGAGATTCAAAGAATGTCGCTTCTATCACATTCCTCGAGCTCAGAATCAGGCCGCGGATGCCTTGGCCACTTTGGTGTCAGTTTGGGACAACCCCCGGAACCTTGCTTCGAAACCATTGGTATTGAGAAGATCTCACAAACCGTGCTACGAAGACGTAATGCTGTTAGGGGCAGATGAAAAACCGTGGTATTTCGATATCGTGAACTTCATGAAAAATGGAACATATCCGGCAGAGTCAGAACCTAGGGATCAAGCTGTGATTAGAAGGCTAGCTCGTCAGTTCGTCATCCATAACGACTTGCTTTACAAAAGGCACATTGACGGATTACAACTAAGATGCTTAGATGCGGGTGAAGCCCGCGAAGCGATGGAATCAGTGCATTCGGGAATTTGTGGAGCCCATATGGGAGGAGCAGTACTAGCTAAGAAAATTATCAGACAAGGCTTCTATTGGCTCACCATGGAAAGAGATTGTAGCGAGTATGCGAAGAAATGTCACGATTGTCAAATCCACGGCGATTGCAGTCATCTTCCGGCCATGGAACTACATGTGCTAGCACCTATTTGGCCATTCGCTGCCTGGGGCATTGACATCATCGGCGAAGTAAGGCCTAATGCTTCAAATGGACATAACTTTATTGCAGTCGCCATCGATTATTTCACCAAATGGGTAGAAGCAGAGTCATTTAGCAAACTGGGATCCAAGCAGATGAGAAAGTTCATCGAAAAACACTTGATCACCCGGTTCGGAGTGCCTCATCACATGATCACGGATAACGGAGTCCAGTTTCAAGGGGAAGTAAGGAATCTTTTCCGAGAATATGGCATTGAACATCACAGGTCTTCTCCGTACCGTCCACAAGCTAATGGGGCAGTAGAAGCAGCTAACAAGAACCTTAAAAGGATCCTCGTAAAGACGGTGGAATCACATCGGAACTGGCATGAGCACCTCCCACTCGCGTTGTGGGCTTATCGCACGACAGTCAGAACCTCGACTGGGGCAACGCCATTCTCCTTGGTATACGGAATAGAAGCAGTTTTGCCGATTGAGATTGAAAAGCGATCGTTGAGAATCGCAGTGGAAGCAGAAATTCCCGAGGCGGAATGGGTAAAGAGGCGATGCGAGCAGTTGGCTTTAGTTGATGAGAAAAGGATGGAAGCCCTTTACCATGTACAGTTATATCAAAGAAGGATGGCTCGGGCTTTCAATAAAAAAGTCAAGACCAGCCCTATCAAAGAAGGAGATTTGGTGCTGAAACAGATCCGTGTGACGCACACCGACCCGAGGGGGAAGTTCAGGCCTAACTGGGAAGGACCATTCGTCGTGAAGAAGATACTAAGAAAAGGAGCGGTGAAGTTAACCACAATGGACGGCATGGAATTCTCTGAACCTACCAATCTGGATAGGCTTAAGAAATACTTTTTGTAAAAAAAAAAGAAAAAACAAAAATAAAGAAAAATTCCCGATAGGTTGAAAACCCGCAAAGGGTGACCTATGCAACAATAAGGGAAATCCCAATGGGTGAAAACCCGAAAGGGCACTCATTTAAAAATTCCGGGATAGTAAAAGGGGAGGAGAAAAATCGCCGGGATCCGAAAACCGAAAGGCGGGTCCTGGTAACAATAGTTATGACTTGAGCAATTACAAAAACAATGTATAAGAGACTAAGTATTTCTGTTGTTTGTAAATAAATAAAGGCATGAATATATTTGACGAGAATGATTGGAATCATCATAATATACTGAATGCATGGTAATATGAATCGCGAGTTATACATTTCCTATCCCACTTTTCACAAAAAGCCTACCTACTATCCACCCCACTCCCTATACATCAGCTATACATCGGGGAAACTCTAATAAAAGCTACAAAGCAATAATGAAAGCTACAAAGCAATACATAGCGAGCCTAATACGGAGGGAAGTCCTAATATTTCTCAAAATCTCTCAGGTGAGATGCCCGCTCCGCAGATAGTGTCTCCTCGGCAGCACGCGCTCTCTCATCAGAAGCTCACGCTCTCTCATCAGAAACCCGTGCTCTCTCATCAGTAGCTCGTGCGCTCTCCTCTGCAGCAAGGCGTCTGATCGACTCATCACGCGCCCTCTCCTCGACGGCAAGGCGACCCTCAGTCTCCCGTCGCATCACTCCCGACCAGTGGTCGTTCCTCTCTTGATACACACGACCAACTCGGGCATCAGCTTCCCGCACTAGCTCACTCTGTCTCCGCTCATGGGCATGAAGATCACTCTACAAAAAAAAAAAAACAGATAAGAGGCAGCATAGGCAAAAACATAAATCATACATACATGCATACATTTCACTACACTAAAGTACAGTAATGATACATACCAAGTGGTCGGTGCAACGCAAGCTGAGGCAATCTCGTAGGAAGCCGGATAGATCCACGTAGTCTGTACAGGTCTCCCTAGTGGTCAGTGAAGCGTCCGAGGGATCAAACGGGACCCTCGAGGAGAAGATAGGAGGGGCCGCCTCGAATCCCGCATAAGGTGTCCCAGACTCGTCATAGCGGATCGTAGCATAATCCCTCCCGTAGCCTGGTATAGGCACGCCTATGGATGATCTCTCCGGTCGGGCTGCGCTGGAGGACTCGCCGATGAAGTAGGGCTGCTCGCGCGCTGGTGTCTGAGTCTGAGTGCCATCAAAAAAATCAGATAAGTGGGCACTCCTCCAAGATCCCTCCTACAAAAAAAAAAAAAAAAAAAACACACAATAAAACCTCCGAGCATATCATGAATAAAATGAAAAGAGGGCGGAATCACTTACCGGAACCTCCGCCTGACCAAAGACGGCCTCGACCGCCTCTCTCGAAAACACATCCGCCACCGGATCTACCTCCATCGCTGCCGCCGGGGCATCCCTCGCGCTCAGTAAAGTAGACAAATAAGGCTCGCGGCCCTCGGCATGAATCCAGACCACTCTACCGATAAAACGACGGGTCAGATCTCGACGAATGGTCAACAAGGGCAGAGTCCGTACCACGAACATAGAGATGGAGATCTCACCCGGCGTCCAATGAGCGTCTCTAACCCCGGTAATGCCTCGATCCCCGAGATACCACGCCCGCACGCAGGGGCCGGTGAGCACACACTGCTGCTCCTGGATCATCGACACGTATGCATACTCAGGGCCGAAGTCGAGGTCATCCCACCTGAACTGAATCTAAAGCAAAATACACAAAGAGAAAGTCAGAAAGGCTCAAACCAAAATCTGGCACGATGGGGCAAAACCTACCTGACTCAAGGTCAGCGAGTCGATCCGATCCAGAAGCCGCGACACTGTCCGACTCCTCTCAGCGCTCAAGTCGAAGTCCCTCCATCGAGTCATAAATGGCGGCCTCGGCACTCTCGGTCGAGGTCGAGACCGGCTAGAAAGGATGTGTCTCTCGTATGCCCACACCTGCGATAAAAACAAGGACTAGGAGTGTGAAAAATGCGAAAAAGATAAGACGGATAAGTCAAGAAGGCGTCACGTACCAGCAGGGCAAAGGTATAACCGACGAAGTCCTTGCGCCTCCGGCAAGTCAGATCCAAGAACTTGTAAAGGAAGGCTAAGCCTGCCCCTGCCCAATCGTAGGAAGCCGCTGCATCCAAATCGCTGAGCGCCTGAATGAGGCCCGCATGTACCTTCCCGCCCTTCGTGCGGAAAATCGTCTCACTCAGAGCGTATACCAAGAAGCTACGAACCGCCAAGTCGGTAGCGTCAGTCTCGCAGAAATCACGTCTACTCAAGAGGCTCGCGGTAGAGACAAACTTCGCCGGAGTAGACTTGGCGCATAGGCGAACTCCCGGTCCAATCAAGGTAGCAAGCCTAGCGTGGTCGACCCGTGGTCGCATCATACCAAAGTGGAAAGGGACGGGAGTGTTGCTCCCTCGCAATCCTATCAACAGCGAAAAATCTCGAGGCGAGATGGTCATCTCCCCAAAGGAAAGGTGGAAGGTGTGGGTCGAGTCAACCCACCGCTCGCATAAGGCCCGTAGGCCAAAAGGATCGCATACCCCATTGGTGCGGGGCAGCGCTGCAATAAAGGGCTCGAAGCCCAACTCCTGCACACGGGCTCTCGCCGCGACACCTAGCCTATCATACCATGAGAGAACCTCGGCGGTGGTCCCCGAAATCTCAATGAACTAAAAAGAACAAGATAAGAAAATTTAAATACAGCTCCTAAAGCAGGCAATTGAAAAGAACGCGTTAAGACTAGGTATTCTTCCATTTTCTAACCTAGAGACATCCGGTCAGTTAGGACCAATTTTCTGCAAAAATCTCTCATGTAGGGTCCTTCACGTAAGGTTGAGTCAATTCTTTGATCCACTCTCGTCTGCGGCGATGAGGAGCATAGATTAGGTTCTACTATTCACGTGCATTAGCTAAGTTTTTACTATTCACGTGCACTATTCACGTTGTCACTATTCACGTGCTTACTATTCACGTTCTATAGCTAAGTTTTTACTATTCACGTTGTCACTATTCACGTGCGTTAGCTAAGTTTTACTATTCACGTTGTCACTATTCACGTTTTTACTATTCACATGCACTATTCGCGTTGTCACTATTCACGTGCATTAGCTAAGTTTTTACTATTCACGTGCATTAGCTAAAGTTTTTACTATTCACGTTCTACTATTCACGTGCATTAGCTAAGTTTTCACTATTCACATTATCACTATTCGCGTGTACTATTCACATGTTTACTATTCACGTGCATTAGCTAAGTTTTTACTATTCACGTGCACTATTCACGTTTTACTATTCACGTTTTCACTATTCACATCGTTTTTACTGTTAACATGCATAAATTCGTAGTATACTATTCACATGCATATAGCGCGCATTCTTACAAAAACAAACAGCTGTTACGTGTAAATAAAGGAATTCACGTTTTCTAGCTAAGGTCCTCTAAGGTAGTCTAAGAGTTAGCATGCAAATCATGTTCGTATAGGAGTGCTAAATCCTAGAGTTCAAATCAAATAAAAGTGAGAAACCACTTACCTCGTTGCAGCGTGTCCTGCTCAAGTGTGTCGTAGGGTCGTGGAAGGTATCCACTCTATCCAGGTTTACATAAACCTCGTCCATGCCTCGGGTGCCATCCCATTCGTCTAAATCCATCCCGAGAATAATCCAAATTGGAGTCTAGTGAGAGAAAGAGGAGAGAGAAGGTGTGGGGTTGAAATGAAACCCCACCACCTTATATAGGAAAAGGGAATGACATTCCCGTAAATAGTGAAAAAAGTACGATTTGACATAAAGGTAAAAAGTAAATAATTAATTACCAGGTGCACAGAACTCCGATTTGTAGTCCGTTTCAGCCTGCATTTCTCCCAGACAGTGATTAACATTGTCAAAACATCAATTCTAGACAACAGCTAATTTTTACAGAACAGTGACACCAGTCGAAATACAGACGACAGTCAACAGAAAAACAATCAGTAGTCTATTTCATTTCGGACTCAGACGTGTGCCCATCGAATCGTCGAGATGATAGCTCTAGTGAGAAAATACAGACAACCGTGTGGTAAGAAAATCCAGAAACAGAACCCGCTTTTTTGCCATTTGACTCACGGTCGCAGATCGAAGTTGCTTTTGAGCCATTTGACTCTCGGTCGCAGACCGGAGTTGCTTTTGAGCCATTTGACTCACGATCGCAGACCAGAGTTGCTTTTGAGCCATCTGACTCACGGTCGTAGACCGGAGTTGCTTTTGAGCCATCTGACTCACGGTCGCAGACCGGAGTTGCTTTTGAGCCATCTGACTCACGGTCGCAGATCGGAGTTGCTTTTGAGCCATCTGATTCATGGTCGCAGACCGGAGTTGCTTTTGAGCTATATTTACCTAAGATCGTAGACTAGGGTAGCGATTTAGCCATTATCCCCACAGTCGTAAATCAGGGTAGCTGTTTAGCCATTATCCCCGTAATCTTGAAATAGGGTAGCTGTTTAGCCATTATCCCCACGGTCATAAACTAGGATAGCTATTTAGCCATTATCCCCACGATCGTGAACTAGGGTGCAGCCCGAAGCAGAGTCTGATGCAGTCAGAGAGCAACGCCAGAGCGCGCAGCGCAAAGGTCAGGTATGTTTCCTCCTACTCGTTACGTGTCTTTTACTTTTATATGTTTTACATTGCATGTGTTACGTTAGCAAAAACGTTTTCGAACCACACACATCACTGTCAAAATAGAAAAGTAGGGGCAACTGTAGACACCGAGTCGGAGGACCTGTGACGAAAACCTGAAACAAGGCGGTCGAAGCGATTGATTCCGGAAGTTTTGAAAATATATAAAGAATAATAAGCTGAGGAAAATTAACGGCACGGCCCGGGCACACAACGGAATCCCGCATGCGGACGACGATGGTCGAACACCCGCTTGACGGCTCGAGACGTGCGCGCGGCGTCCGTCGGACGCACCGCGAGTGGCACGCTCTCGACGCCCGAGCAATGCCTGGGACCGCTGGCGGTGCGCGCCCTCGTGGGCCGTTGGGCACACGTGCCTGGCAGCGCGAGGCGCGCGTTCGGTGGCCGCGACGTGCGAGCGTCTAGCTGCGTGGAACGCGCGCTCGGCGGCCACGGAGTGCACGCGTCCGACGGCGCGGGGCATGCCCCGAGAGTCGTCGGGCGGGCACCCAACCGCGTCGGGCGGACGCCCGACGAGGGTTGGGCGCGGGTGCCCAACCTCGCGTTGGGCGCTCGCCCAACGCCGTTGGGCGGCCGCCCAACAAGGTTGGGCGGTAGCCCAACACTAGGTTGGGCGGCCGCCCAACCACAATGGGCGACGCCCAATTTTTTTTGGGCGTCGCCCATTGTTCCGGGATCCGTTTCCCTATATAAGGGCACGGATCCCAAGGTAAAAAAAAAGAAAGAGGATTTTTGGGAGAGCTTTCTCACACTAGATATTTTTCTAGAGAGAGGAAGTGGATTTTTTGGGAGCTCGCGGTTCGTGGAATTAATCGGCTTCGACTGTCAGATACCGAATTAAAGGTATTATCCGAGGACTAGACTCTTTATTTTATTTAATTTATTCTCTCCTTCTATTTTTTTTTATGCTATAGTTTTTATTCCTTTAGTTATTTATTTATTTTGTCACGTTTTATTTAATTAACGTATTTATTTAATTTTCGATTCATGTTAAATAAAATTCGGTTTTGTTTTAAAATAAAAACCTCGTTTTGGATATCCCAATATGAACCGTGATCCGATAAAAAGGTAGTTCGGGTATCGAAAATGTTGTAATTATAAGTTTTTTTTATTTAAAAGAGGTTTCCAAATAACATTTTAAAATAAAAACATCGTTTTAGGAACTTCCGTGTTCGACTATGATCCATCTTTGGTAGTTCGGAAGTCCAAAACGATTGAATTAGATTTAATTTAAAACTTTTGAATAAATCTGGAAAATATTGGAGTGCTGCTGTAATTTGTCAATTCTGTCACTAAATGTTGTTTACCGACGGATTTTCTGTCGGTAAATCTGCCAAAATGTAAAAAATGTCATTTCAGTCCATTTTTCTTCACTTTTAGACTTTTAATCCTTAGTATATATATATATATATATAATTATGTAATATATTCTTTTCAAATTGTTTTAAGACCTTAACATATATAATTATTTTAGGAGATTGGTATTCCATTTTTATTCTAATTTTTTGTATATGTACATATTACTTTCTTTTTATTATTATTCATTTAAATTACATTAAATTCTATTTTAAATGTTATGTACTTGGGCATTTTGGAAAATAATTAGTAGATATTGGGGGATGAACATATAGTCTTTTTAACATTAGGATTATACTAGTTATGTATATATATATATAGTTTTGGGGTATATTTGGGTTATCTTAATTATTGTTAAATAAAATTATTTTGAGTGATAAAGGCTATTTTCCTATTTATGAATTTCATTCACTATTTTCTTATGTTTAAAGTATAAATATATTATTTTCATTATTCTTTCTTATATATGTATTAGATAGTATATTTTCTTTTACTCTTATTTTATGTCTTTTGGACTAAAATGTGTAAATATATATCTATATTATTTTCTTTATTTCTTTTGGTCATTTATAAATCCATGTTTCAAATGGGCTTCACTTGGAAAAATTAATTTTTGGGCCTAAATGTGTTTATTGAGGTAATTATAATAGTTAGAGAGTCCATTAAATAAGTGGGGAAAATAAGTCACAAAAAGAGAGTTTTCAATTAAATTATTTAAGCTAATGAGCTTTCTTGAATCTCTAATGTAGATAAATAGAGTCATTTTGGTTGATATTTCAAATCGTCTTCAAAACACCACGTTTTAAAACCTTAGTCCGTTCCAACGACGGATTAAGCGAACATTGTAATCAAAATCGTTTTCTTTGTTAATAATGGAGATTTTGAATCGCTTTCTTAATGAATTTGTACAAAATAAAATTGACTTGTATGTTTAACCACGTTTTCTTATTAAAAGGCTTTTACTTTAACGTTTTCAATTACTCGAGTCGTTCCAACGGCGACTCGGGTAAGCTTCATCAAACGGGGTTTTAAAACGCACCTAAATCGTTCCAACGGCGATTAAGGTGCGAACCATGTAATAAACATCGTTTTGGGGAATTAAGTTAATGTAGAATAGACACACAACATAACATTTAAATACGGTTGTAAATAAATCACTTCTTTCTTCCCCCTCTCTGTGTATGTATAAACATAAATGGGTGATTCTTTACTGATGCTCAAAATGGTTTCCAAAAAAGAGAAAGAAAAGGGTTTCAAATGAATTTTAAACTTAAAGAAGTATACGATTAGTCCGTTATCGCCTAACATGCTGAGTAGGAGGCCGGTGGTTCATAACCGGGCGATGTCGGGGTGCCTAGTAGCCTTTCTCCGGAAAGGAGCTAGCCTTCTCGGCTCGTACCTAAGTTTCCCGAACCCACACCGGTCTCCCGCAAGGGATCAGTGTTCATTTTCCCATTCGTGGGTGGCGACTCTTCCATATCTCCGAGCTCCGGTCCTGCCGAGCAGCTTGATTCCGTGATTGGTTGCTTTCGGCGCCAATCACCGCTTATGTCGCCATGAGGTTGTCCACCCCCCGGTCCGCCCGGGAGATTAGGCCGCAGCACTTCGTCTAACAGGATGTTTCTTCGAGTATGAGCATGGAGCAGGCCTTGTGAAAAGACGGAAGGGGATCTCTGTGGCGGATTTATGTTCCAACTGTATCGTATGCATCAGTTAATCCAGAAATAAGTTGTAAAACTATCTGATCATTAGTAACAGGGCAGTCGACATTAGACAATTGATCAGAAATAGACTTGAGGTGTTGATAGTAGGAGGAGATGTCTGAGAAGTCGTCCAACTTAATTTTGGAGAACTCTTGTTGAAGAAATAGGGCACGAGAGTGCCTGTTGGCAGAGATATCTTGTAGACGAGTCCAGGCTTTGGCTGCGGTGGAGTCAGGTTCGATGATGGTGTGAAGCAAATCAAGTGAGATAGTGTTGTATATCCATTGTAGGACAACATCATCAATGCGAGACCAGAGTTTTTAGGGTTTGTGTTTGACATAATGTCGACGGAAGTGGAGGGGATGATGTGATCAATGACTTGGAAGGCTTTGTCTTGAAGTTTAAATAGGACAGCCCAGGTTGGGTAGGGTCCTTTTTCATTATCGAGTGTGATTTTGATAAATGTGGAGATGTTTGAGACCGTGAGGGAAGGATGGGCAGTGTTTAATTTTTTCGGATTTGTTGTCATGGTGTTTGAGTTTTCGGTGTGTGGTGTTTTGGTGTTGGAGTTGGCAGAGGTGTTTGTCATGGCGGCGGCGGTGAATAGAAATCAGCAGCGGCGACCGAAGGAGAACAGAGGTGATCGGTGGCGGCGGCGACGGCGGCCGAAGGAGAAGAGAAGTTAGGGTTGCGGGTTGGGGAGAGAGAAAGAGAGAGGTAGGTTAGAGTTTGGTCTCTGATACCATGTAAAAATTTGAATTGTTTAGTGATTGTTATTGATATGTAAATCAAATATATACAGAGTGCAGTTTACTTTGTAGTCAATTACTGATCCTATATTCTAGGCTAGAAATAGGGAACTAAGCTGAGTGTTAAATATACAATTAAGATATCAGCTATAGATAAATAATATACTCTAACGGGCTGTTTGTTAGAAGGGATATAGGAGGTGAGATAGGGATAAAAATATGAGATAGGTTATCCCATGTTTGTTTGGGAGATAGAAGAGTGAGACGGATGAGGGATAAGCCTCTTATCCCTCAAATCCTATACCTAGAAGGGAGGTGGTATAAGGAGGTGGGATAAGCTCCTGCGATTTTAATAGGATGGAAAAGTCCATCTTATCCCTCAAATTAATGTTATGTAGTTTAAATAGGGTTAAAATAGTAAAATGTATTATTTTATCCCCATCCCTATCTCACATACCAAACATTGAATAATAATTCTCTACTATCATATTTTTATCCTTATCCCAACCATTTATCCTTATCTCTATCCCAATCTTTATCCCTATGTCTATCCCAATAGAATACCAAACGCCCCGTAATAGGATATAGGAGGTGGGATAAGGATAAAAAACACGAGATAAGTTATCTTGTGTTTGTTTGAGAGATAGAAGAGTGAGACAAATGAGAGATAGATCTCTTATCCCTTAAATCCTATACCCAAGACGGGGTGGTATAAGGAAGTGAGATAAGCTCCTGCGATTTTAATAGGATGGAAAAGTCTATTTTATCCTTCAAATTAATGTTATGTAGTTTAAATAAGGTTAAAATAGTAAAATGTATTAGTTTATCCTTATTCCTATCCCACATACCAAACATTGAATAATAATTCTCGACTATCATATTTTTATCCTTATCTCAGCAATTTATTTTTATCTTTATCTCAACTTTTATCTTTATCTTTATCCCAATAGAATACCAAACATCCCGAGGTTTAACCCAAAAAATAGGGCATAAAAGAGGGAATTCATGAAACAATGGAAAAGTTTAAAAAAAGGAATCCGTTAGATGTTGTTAATGAGTTAGTTAAAGATTGGGATTATCCTAAAACGGATAAAATCAAGTTTCTTTATGATTAGGTAGGTTTACCAAAATGTTGGAATTGCAAGAAAAACCAATAAATGTCATATTGGAATACTTTATTATCCAATCAAAAGAAGTTCAAATTTTGAAAGAAACAAGTCTTCATTGCTTGAACGGAACTCCAATGTGTATAAAAACAAAACAAAACAAATGTATGGATATGTGCAAATGCTTCCATTTTTTGCTCATTCATCTCTTATCACACGTTACTAACTAACTTAGTTTACATTGCAAATTATAAACAAAATGCTAATAATACCGTTATAGAAATACTACCCGTTTTAATGGACACATTGTAGTCTAAAAATAGAACATTGAGAAGAAGGGGTCATTTGGGAGTTGATGTATCTCCGACAATTGAGAACCATCGACCGTTGAGAACCATTGAGAACCAACAACTGTTGAGAACCACCGACCATAAGAACCATCTTAAGAAAGGAAAATTATTAGAAGCACCCGATTCTGGATAAATTTCATCAATGGTGTACAACGTTTGTCCTGTTTCACACTTTGGTGTACAACATTCGTTTTGTCGCACTAAAATGTACGACCTTATGGGTGACCTCCCACTATAGTGTATAGCAGGTAAAAATGATCGGTTAACGCGCCACATCAGCAGTTTTTAATTAACTCATTAATAAAGATGGACCCACCGAATGTGTAATGACCAAAATACCCTTTGTGGGTTTCCTTCCTAAATACTACTCTCTCTCTCCTCCATTTATTTGTTGTAAATAATTTTTCTCTCAACCCTTTCCCTTTCTCTCTCTACCTACTCTCTCTCACTAGCCCTTTCTCAATATCATTTCCAGCTGTTGATATTATCTAATTGATTAACGAAATCTGTTCACGCTAGTTCTTGTTTCCCATTCGCTAGGGGATTGATAATTATCCTCAGTAGTTGTAGCATTTTTGTCTTTACCAAGCTTTATCATCACACTGGTATTATCTAAAACACCAAGTAATGATAGAATTGTAGCATTTTTTGTCTGTACCAAGTAATTGATAATTATCCTCACACTGGTATCATCTAAAACACCGCCAAAACATGTACCAAGCTTTAGCATTTTTTTCTGTATTCCATCTCTCATTTGTTACTTATGCTTTTGCCTTTTGTGAATATGTTTTGATGATAATGACATTAATTTATTACGAAAGATCAGTAGCTAACAAGGTCTCGAAGTAGTTGAGTCCATCAAGCTCCGGCGCAAACCTTGCTGCTATCTTTTTCTTCTGCTGCGACAGAGGACGGGCAGTTCCCTTCCGTCTTTGTCTTCGTCTTCGTCTTCGCCGATATAGTTGTTACAGAAGCAACATAGGAGTTAATTTTCCAGCCCAATAACTAGTGCATCGAAAGAACTAAACATGGAATTCATGGCTGAGATCCGATTAAAGAAACAAAAATTTTAATTTGAGAGAGTAAATTGAAAATATTAGTGAGACTGATGATAAATAAAGGAAAGGAATGGATTGAATTTATAGGAAGAGATTGCTTGAAAATGGGTAGGAATTGGGTGTTTTCTTTTCCAAATTGAAAGCGTGTAAAGCAATCTGAGATTAGGGGAAAAGAGATTAAAATGGCCATGGAGTTGGGAATTCCATCAATTTGTGATTTTCTGAAGTTCATAATACCCAAATCAACTTAAAAACACATGTTCTTAACAACACATTTTATTTGAATTTACTGGAAATAATCTATTAGAGAGAGAAAGTGCTAGTGAGAGAGAGGAGTTAGAGAGAGAAAGGCAAAGGTAGAGAGAGAAAATATTTACACGAAATAAATGAAGGAGATAGAAAAGTATTTAGGAAGGAAATCCATAAAGGGTATTTTGGTCCTTGCACATTAGGTGGGTCCATCTTTATTAATGAGTTAATTAAAAACTGCTGAGGTGGCGCGTTGACCAAGCGTTGACCGGTCATTTTTACCTGCTATACACTATAGTGGGAGGTCACCCATAAGGTCGTACATTTTAGTGTGACAAAATAAAGGTTGTACACCAAAGTGTGAAACAGGGCAAACGTTGTACACCATTGATGAAATTTACCCCCCGATTCTCCATGTCAAATGGAGGACCATACATATTTTGCCATGTGTAACATGAATCTACATATATTACAAGAGACCCACTATTTTAATTATTAAGTCGGGTCACAATATACGCGTCCAAATGTGAATTGGAGATCCTGCAAATAACATGTAAGACCAGATGCTTCAATCCTCACCAAAATTGTTAAGGGTAGATTTGGAATTTATCTCAATATTTGTTTTCTTGGGAATGTTGTAATTGCATCTCGGTCAATATGGAAAATATACGAGACGTGTGAAAAAAGGACTAACCCAACTCAAAATGTGCCTCAAAAACGAAGGTTTGTCTCACCTGTATTAGAAGTCGTATAGCTTCTTAATGTGAGATATCTAACACACCCCTCACGTCTAGAAACCTCTAGTGCATGAAACAAATATATATGGACGATTCAACATTGAGTACAAGACTTTGATGCCACGTAATCAAAAGTCTAACTCATATCAAAAGATACATGACGTGGGATAATTTGAGATGCCCTTTTTAGGATCCTTCCGTTGTCTGAGGTAAGAGTAAAAAAAGGATAAAGGAGGGGCTGGGGTTCGGCGATCCCACTTCGATGCGTAAGTCAACAAAGGTAACAAAGAAATAATACAGAAGAGTATGAAATCAGTATATACAAAAAGAATGTATCTTTTCATGCACCATGCACTTTTCTATTTATAGTGTGTTGTACGCTCCAGATGAGCTTGATTCCATATGTGTCAACTTTTCAACAAAGACTTCTTCCCAAAGAGAGTCCATTCATACATAACCAACACCAATGCTAATCACCCTAGATCATTATTCATCAAAGGGTTGTAAAGGGTATCTTATTCATCGAACAAATGCTCACACAACTGTACGGAAGGCGTAATAAAAAGACATTGCTGATTGAATCATATACGTATGAACTAAAGTGGAGGAAAAGTAGAGGCAACTTACCACGAAGCTATTATACTTCTTAAACATGGCACCTCCTTTTTGTTCATAGGTTGAAAAGACTTTAGCATCGCAACAATACCTGGACATGCTTATTAATTACTTTGATTAAAGAGAAAAGACACATCGATTAACAAGTGATAGGATATTAGAGTGGAAGCTATCAAAGTAGCGAGGTGACGTCAAATCCAATTTCACATGGCGGATCAGTCTCAAAACCATTCTCTCGTGCCTCCATCACTTCTCCCACCTACTTTGATTGGGAAGTAGAACGCATGTGCTGAAGCGGTCATAAAGATCACAAAGACAACCCAGTAGAAAGATTGCTTTGTCTTATGCGTATAGACCAAAGTCAACACAAACTTCTTTCCTACTGCTACTCATACTAGCGAAGCTTTGAAATAAAGAAAAAAGCTCTAAAGCACTTTGGCTCATTGTCTTTGTGTGGGGGGCATCTTATATCATGATAAATAAACTAATAACACGTGTCAAAAAGGACTGTCGGGTCATGCACATTCAACCCTGATTCTACACCTAGAATCATAGACAACAAATAGGGGATGTACAAAGCCATTTCAAATTGCTAGTAGGCCTCATCTATTGAGAAGCCGACACATGGAATTGAAGTCCTCTTGTGCCTATAACCTGTCATAATATAAATGAAACATCGCATGGTGCGAGAAAAGTACATTCTCTTTCCATATATATATTTCATACTTTTCAGTATCTTTTCTCATTTAGCTTTGCTAATTTAAGCATCAGAGTAGGATCATTGGTCCTTGTCCACTCCTTGATTTTTTTTCTGTCTTATCTCAAGTACCAGAAGAACCCAAAAAGCTCAGGTCACATTATCTTACATCAATAACTAAAATGAAACGGTTGACTTACATATAATTCCATATTGAGATATATGAGAGATCTAATTAATAGACCCTCACGCTAGTGTTGAAACACCTTTCCACAGGATTTTGATTTGACAAAATTATTTAAGTACAATTAAATATTCTGTAACACACTAAGTTTAAATGCTTTGATTTATTGTTACTAATGTGTGTGTTCAATGTTGAATTTATAATTGTTACAAGACATAAAGATCATAAGGCCCAAGCCCTATATGAAAGTCAAAGCCCAAGTCAAACAAGGCCAAGATCACTCAGCCCGCGTATTACAAAACGCTGTCGTTGAGTATTGAAACGCAGCTCAGCAGTGAAGGATCCAGAAGATTCATGTAGATAACTTCGGTAAGAAGCTGCTGAGCTGTCTCGACAAAACGTACAAGACAGCCGCTGACCACAAAGCAGCTTCCAGACCAAGTATTTCCTCTTTTGGTAAAGAACAGAAGACGCAGGAAGCTGTCTGTTTGACATTACCAGATTTGGAGGAACATACTGCCACACTGACCGAAGAACAGAAGATGCTAGAATCTGATTGGCTAAGAGAACTGCTGAACAGACTGAGTGAAAACGACATGAAGCCATTTCCCTCCAACGGTTATTTCGAAATTCGAAATAACCAGAAGCTCTCACAGCTCTCTATAAATAGAGCATTCAGAATCCTTATTCAAGACAGAACTTTGAGCAAAAGCCGTTACGCTGACCAAACGTATACAAAAGTTCTGCATCCAAAAGCAAAGCAAATCTTACACGACAATTTTCACATCTGTGTAAAAGTCTAGAGTGATTGATCCTCAATCATCTAAGGTGTTCTAGCAATTGTTGTTTAGGACAAATCTTAATCATTTCTAGAATTAGAAAGGAGAAGCTGAGTACTCGGTTTTAGTACTTAGTGAATTAGAGTAGAAGTGAGTAGAGGTATAGAGGAAGGTACTCTTGTTATACTCAGCTTCTGATTTGTAAAGGGTTTTTGAGTCTCTACCTTTAAAGAGCTCAGTAGTGAATTGGAAATCTCGGAACGTGTTCCGGGGACAGGACGTAGGCTTAGAAGAAGCCGAACCTGGATAACTCCGCTGAGTGAAGTATTTCTAACCCTTAACTCCTTAATACATTGCTTGCTTAAAACAAACTAAAACTGACCAAGTAAAAGAGGTCAAGCTGAGTTGTGCGCTGCAAACGACTTAGTTCAGGAATAGACTCTAAGTGCTATTTCCTGACTTAAGCAACGAAACTGACCTAGTCACCAGTTGACTAAGCCAGTGTCTTGCTGATTGCTCAGTGCCGCTGTCATATACTTTCTTCTTAAGAAAAAGAAGTTTGCCCTAATTATTTAAAAAGGGTAAAATAGTTCCTAACCCCCCCTTGGAACTATCTTTGCAACCTTACAAGGGACCAACAAGTGGTATCAGAGCCTAAAAGCTCATTACTAAAGGTTTAACAACCTTGAGTTGATCCATACCATGGGTGAAAACAGCACTCGGTTTCTCCCTGGAAACCAGACAACTCAGATATTACCTGAGGGGCTGTCCATTACTAGGCCTCCCCTATTCTTCGGGTCAAACTATACCTTTTGAAAGAATAGGATGAAGAACTTCATTCAAGCTACAAACATGAGTGCCTGGATATCTATAGTCCAAGGCTCGTTTGTACCTGTGAAAGTTGTTGCTGGCCAGTCAGTTGTTAAAGTTGAGGTTGAATGGACAGAGGATGATCTCAAGAAGCTACAAAATCATGCTTCGGCTATAAATATGCTTCACTGTGCGCTGGATGCTGCAGAATACAACAAAATATCAGGTTGTGAGTCAGCACAGGAGATCTGGAAGAAGCTGGAGGTCACCTATGAAGGAACCAACAAGGTGAAGGAGTCCAAGGTCAACCAGCAGATGAGATTGTATGAGCTGTTCGAAATGAACAATGATGAGGGGATTTCTGAAATGAATGCAAGATTCACCAACATCATAAATGAGCTCAAAAGACTTGGAAAAATCTTCACTGAGGAAGAACAAGTCAAGAAGATACTCAGAAGTCTTCCTAAAGACTGGCAAGCCAAGAAGACAGCCGTTGAAGAAGCTCAGGATTTAACCATCTACAAATATGATGAACTCATCGGCCCATTGCTGACTCATGAGATATCTATGAAGAATTTCGAGGTGAAAGAAAAATCCGAAGACAAGAAGCAGAAGTCACTTGTCATGAAAGCTGATTCAACTGATGATGGCTCAACTGACGATGAGGAGATGGCAATGTTCACAACAAAAATGAAGAGACTGTTCAAAAGAAATGACAAATACTCCAAGAAGCCTTATAGAAAATTTGATAAATATAAGGCTGACTCAAGTGACAGCAAATTCAAGAAGGACAGCTCAAAGCCCATTACATATTTTGAGTGCCATCAAACCGGCCACATCAAGTCAAGCTGCCCAACGCTGAGGAAAGACAAAAAGAATGGCAAGAAGGCAATGGTGGCAACATGGAGTGACAGTGATGATTCTTCATCAACTGAAGCTGAGGCCACAGAGTCAGCGAAGATATGCTCCATGGCTGACGAACTTGCTGAGCCATGCATTTCTGAGCATGCTGACCAATCTGATGAGTCAGATTATGAAGAGCAATCTAATGAGGTAATCTCACTCTCTCAACTCAGAAATGAAATGGGTAATGCCCTGAGTGATCTCTATACACTTGTCAAAAAGTGTAACAAGAAGATTAAAGCACTCAGCCGGCGCTGTGATGAAGTAGAAGAGGTCAAACTGAGTGACCTCAGATACCTTCTTCAGGACAACTCAGTTTTGCATGAAAATATGAAAATCATTCATGAGTCTGTCTCTGAAGTCCAGTCAGTTTCAAAGAAACTGAGGAAGGATGTCACAACCATTCAGAACCAATTAAAGGTTCCAAACAAAAACAATTTTCCTCTGAGAACTCAGTATCAAGGTTCTCAGTACCAAGGTACTCAGCAGAGACGAAATCCCCAGTGAAGAGTCCAGTGTGACTTTTGTGGGAAGTTAGGACACACCACTAAGGTGTGCTGGCACGCTCAGCACTGGGGTGCTGACAAGTCAGTAAAGAATCCTAAACAGAAGGTCAGTTGTGACTTCTGTGGAAAAAGTGGCCATACTATCAATATATGTCGCCACAAAATAAAATATGATGTTTTACCTGTTAAACCTAACAAGTCAGGACCCAAAAAGAATTGGGTACCTAAAGGAAACTGATAACAATGCAGGTAAGCCTGAGATGTGCCGAGAAGTAAAAAATATGGTATATTGACAGCGCATGCTCAAGGCATATGACGGGTGATGAAACTCAGTTCATCACGTTTGAACGTAAACGAGGAGGAAGCGTAAGTTTTGGAGACAATAGAAAGGGTAAGATAGTAGGATCAGGCACCGTTGGAGGTAATCCCACTATTGAATCTGTCTCCCTAGTCAGCGGACTCAAATATAACTTACTCAGCGTAGCTCAGCTATGTGATAATGGGAGAAAAGTTATATTTGATGATACTGGATGTAAAATATATGAGGGAAAAACAAATGAGTTAATTTTAACTGCCCCTCGGATAGATAATGTCTTCATGCTGAACCTACAAAAGAAGTTTTCAAAAACTGTATGCTTAGTCACAAAGGAAGAAAATTCTTGGCTATGGCACAGGAGACTTGGTCATGTAAGCATGGACCTCCTGGCCAAATTAGCAAGAAAGCAATTGGTTGAGGGACTGTCTGAACTTAAATTTCAAAAAGATCAACTATGCCACGCTTGCCAAGCTGGAAAACAAACCAAACAATCTTTTCATAGTAAAAACATTGTCTCAACTAAACGTCTGTTAGAGTTACTACACTTGGATCTCTTTGGTCCAGTCCAGCCACTGAGTCTGGGTGGAAGAAGATTTTCCTTGGTCATTGTAGATGACTTCTCTCGGTATACGTGGGTTATCTTGCTGACCAGCAAGGATGAGACCTTTGAGACATTTTCAAATTTGGTTAGAAAAATTGAAAATGAAAAAGACCTAAAATTAGCTCATATCCGTAATGATAACGGTGGAGAATTCAAAAACCAAAAGTTTGTTGAATTCTGTGAAGCCAGCGGCATTGACCACAATTTTTCTGCTCCTAGAACACCTCAGCAAAATGGGGTTGTAGAAAGGAAGAACAGAACTCTAGTTGAAATAGCCAGGACAATGCTGGATGAGCATAGGCTTCCAAAGTATTTTTGGGGAGAAGCTGTTAACACAGCATGCTATATTCTCAACAGGGCTCTAGTTAGACCTATACTTAAGAAAACCCCTTATGAACTTTGGAAAGGACGAAAGCCCAACATTGGATACTTTCGTGCCTTTGGCTGTAGATGTTTCATTTTAAATACCAAAGATAGCTTAGCCAAATTTGATTCAAAAGCTGATGAGGCTATCTTTCTAGGCTACTCAACAAACAGCAAAGCATACAGAGTTTTTAATAAGAGAACCCAAGTATTAGAAGAGTCTATACATGTGAAATTTGATGAAACTGACCCTGCAGGAAGATACCAGCCGCTGACAGAAGATGAACCAAACTCAGCACCTGCTGATCAAGAACCAGCTACTGAGTCCTTCACAAAGCGGCTGACTAAGAGTAAGAGTGAACCTAAGATTGTTTTCGCTGACCAATCTACTTCTGCAGAGAATGTTGAAACACGATTAGAACAAGACACAAATCTACCCAAGGAGATAAGAGTCCCAAGAGGGCATTCAGAAAATGCAATTCTTGACTCAGCTGGAAATACCCTGATGACAAGGAATCAACTCAGGAAGTATCTCGGCAATGTAGCCTTTGTCTCAGTTCAGGAGCCGAAGAACTTTGCTGAAGCTGAGCATGACGAATTCTGGATGAATGCCATGCAAGAGGAACTGGACCAATTCAGAAGGAATAATGTATGGGAGCTAGTGCCACATCCAAGAAGCCAGAAGACCATTGGAACCAGATGGGTCTTCAGGAACAAGCTGGATGAACAAGGAAACATAGTCAGAAACAAAGCACGGCTTGTAGCTCAGGGCTACAGTCAGCAAGAAGGTATTGACTATGGTGAGACCTTTGCCCCAGTGGCAAGGCTAGAAGCAATTAGGATTTTATGTGCATATGCATCTTATATGAATTTTAAATTGTTTCAAATGGATGTTAAGAGTGCATTTCTTAATGGAGTAATAAACGAGGAGGTCTATGTCAATCAGCCTCCAGGGTTTGAGGATCCTAAGTTCCCAAACCATGTTTATAAACTCAAAAAGGCTCTGTATGGCCTCAAGCAAGCACCACGTGCTTGGTATGAGAGGCTGACCAACTTCTTACTGACTAGAAACTATGTCAGGGGCAAGCTGATACAACCTTATTCATTAAGAGAAAGGGTAAAGATACCCTGCTGGCTCAAATATATGTAGATGACATTATATTTGGTGCTACTAATGAATCTATGTGCAAGGAATTTGGTAAGCAAATGCAGACTGAGTTCGAGATGTCAATGATGGGAGAACTCAACTTCTTCCTTAGACTTCAAATTAAACAAGGAAAGAATGGCATATTCATCAGTCAAGCTAAATATGCCAAGGAGATATTGAAGAAATATGAACTAGAACATTGTAAGCCAATATCCACTCCTATGGGCACTGACACTGTCCTCTGTGCTGACGATGGTAAGTCAGTAGACAGCAAGTTGTACCGAGGTATGATTGGCTCTCTACTTTACTTAACAGCAAGTAGGCCGGACATTCAGTTCTCAGTATGTTATTGTGCTAGATATCAGGCTAACCCTAAGGAATCCCATTACATTGCTGTAAAAAGGATCCTTAGATATTTGCAAAGCTCAGTAAATGCAGGCTTGTGGTATCCAAATACTCATGACTTTACACTCATCGGATACGCTGACGCTGACTATGGACGAGACAAGCTGGAAAGAAAAAGCACCTCTGGAGGATGCCATTTCCTAGGAAGCTGTCTTGTATCTTGGTTCAGCAAGAAGCATGCGCCAGTAGCCCTGTCCACCACTGAAGCTGAGTACATTACTGCTGGAAGCTGTGTTGCTCAAGTCCTATGGATTAAGCAACAGCTTGAAGACTATGGTGTACAAACAAAGACAATTGAAGTTAAATGCGACAACAAAAGCGCAATTGACCTCTCAAAGAACCCAATCCAGCACAGCAGGATGAAGCATGTCAGCATAAGACATCACTTCATCAGAGATCATGTACTCAAGGAAGAAATCAAGCTGACCTATGTGCCAACAGATGAGCAGCTCGCTGATATCTTTACAAAGCCTCTAGCACGAGAGCAATTCAGCATACTGAGAGAAGCCATTGGTATGTTTAATCCACTGTCTTAAATTCCTAAGTAAAAAATGTGATATAATGCATGCTGAATGAATGTTAACATGCTGAGTGTTTTAAAGAATATCTGTCAAAATCACATGCACAGTAACTAATGCACACTGAGTAAGTTATCTCAGACCGAGTAACTAATTACTCCCACTATCCGTTGCCCAAAACTGACCACTCAGAATATGAAACGTTTGTACCAACAAATGCTGAGTAAAGGTAATCATTAGCATTCAATGCAAACGCACGCGTAATGACACCTGTACAACGCATGCGCCGAATATGTCATAAAGTGTCATAAATGTCAGGGTTTCTGCCGATTGGACAACCCAAGGGCAAAACCGACCTAAATTCAAACGGAAACCTTAATTAAAAAATCTATAAATAGTGGGTATTTCCCCACTACCTTCTCTTTACGCGTACTGAACTTTCAAAAGCTTCAGAATTTCCTTACGAACTTAAGAACTTCAGAACTCCTAAAATGACTCAAGCCTCTTTCAACATCTCCGGTGCCGGTCGTTCCAAGGCCACCACCGATGAACAGACAAACAAAACCTCCACACAGCCTTCTCCATCCAAAGCTACTGGATATGGAAAAGGAAAAGCCACTCAAGCTCAGGGAAAACTAGCTAAACCTAGACAGTACATTCGCGTATTCGAGAATGTCCGAGAATGGAAAGTGGAACCTTCTCGCTGGGTATCTCAGACCTTCATTGACTCAGAACAACCGTTCTGTGACTGGATAAAGAACAACGGCTGGACTGAGTTGTTCTCCCTATGATTCCCCACCTACCCTGACCTGGTTATGGAATTCTACCATAACCTCAAAGCTGACGCAAAGGACCATGACTACTTAGTCACTGAAGTCAGGGGAAAGACCATTTTCATCAACCCAACGTATTTGGGATCCTTACTCAGCCTCAAGACTGAGGGTGCTGAGTTAAGAAGAAATGGTGATCAGGAGGACATCTACTATGATGAAACCTTCTGTAAGCCTATTGGGTACATTGGAGAAGTATCCAGCTCGTCCATGGGTCAGCATCAGAAGATGGCCCACTTCTTGCTGGTCCAACTGATCTACCAGAAGGTCAACTGCACCAGCTCAGCCTCCCACTTCGAGATGTGCTTTATCTGGCACATGCTGACCTACAAACCGATAAACATGCCAGTGTTTCTAATAGCTGGATTCCTGCGTAGCACGAACAATCTAAGGCTAGGTTCGCTGATCACAAAGATTCTAGTTGACCACAAGGTTGACTTACAAGGAGAAACCTGTGTGAAAGGATCTGAGATCACAGCAGCATCACTGCGTGCTCTCAAATTCAACCAACCTTTGAAGAAGGGAAAATTTATTGAGCAGCCACAGGAGCAAGCTGAGGAAGTGCTACCTGCTGAGGTGATTGTTCCAGCAAAAGGAAAACGGACTAAAGCTCCAGCCACAAGAAAAAGGAAGCCCACTGGTACTCCATCTAAGGAAGCTGAGCCTAAGTCCAAAAAGACCAAATCAGTTACTGAGTCAAACCAAGACAAAACTCAATCAGCTGAAAAGCACAGCAGGCAAGATGAGCCTGCAACTGAGGATACAACTGATCCTCCTCAGAAGAAGCAGAAGACTTCTACTCTTTCACCCATCAACGTCCTTCCACTTGACTTCGTAGTCACTTCGGACTCACATTATGCTCAGCATCATGCTGAAGAAACTGAGCAACAAGAAGATGAGGTGGACCTAGACGAACATTTCATCACTCAGCTCGAGGAAGAGCTTGAGAATGAAGACACTGAGGATGAAGGACATGCACATGAGCAATAGAAGGAAACTGACTCTGAAAGGACAGCTAGTGACCATGATCAAGCTGACCAAGCTCACACTGAGTCAGCTAATGGAGTTGAACAACATCACGAGCCAATTAACCAGCACACTGCTGATCAGAATGTAGACGACTCTCCATCTCAAGCTGATGTAAATCAAGCTGACCCTCCTCCTGTACAAAAGACCAGAAGAAGACTGGTAAAGGCCAGCATCTTAGACCAACCAGTCAGCACACCAGTGCATGATCCATCCAAGGTCAAGATGACCTTCTTCCGGAAGCCAATTCCTTCTGCACCATCTCCTCAACCTTCACAAGCAGCAGAAAAACAAGCCTCTGTTTCTACTCAGGAACAAGCCGAACAACTTAACTCTGCAAACCCATCAATCCAAACCGAGCAAAATCTCGAAGAAAACATAGCACCAGTCAGCTCTGAACCCATCCAACCTGACTGTTCCACTGAGGTTGAACCTGCTAACCCAACAACTATCCAATCAACACTTGCGCAGAACCCAACAATAACCCCAGTCCCTGACCCAACAACCTCTTCTCTATCTGGTCAAACTGCCATCTCTCAGGCCACAATCAATGTTACTGAGTCCAGTCAAAGAATCATTGACTCAGTGCAGGCTCTGATTAGAGATATTCAGCATTCAACTCCTCCTGCTGCTGCCATTTCCCATATAGAAACTACTCAGCCTTCTCAAGTAACTCAACTTCTCAATGAAGTTAAGGAACTCAAGGACCTGCTGAGTATTCTACTATCTTCACAAACACAGCAAGCTAGGCAGGATTCGATTGCTAAGTTGGCTGAGATCTAGCTGACAACAGTACAATGTCTCACTTCTTTATCTTCCCAGATCCAGAACCTGTCAGCTGCGAACCCAAATCTCGCCACTTCCTCTGAGTTAAAGATGCTGTTTGCTCAGCTCCATACTGAACAAAACAAGACTAATGCACAGCTTGCAAACACATCTCAATGCTCAATGGAGCAACTCAGTGAGGCAGTTCGTCTACTTAATCTCCACAAGGAAGAAATGGACACCAACCAGCTCAAACAGGATCAAATAGTGACCAATTCCCAGAAGATATTTGACCATGTTAGACACACGAATCTTCAGCGTGAGCACTATGATACTTCACTTCTCAAAACCTTCCACAACTCCTTTGCTGCACTGACAGACACAATTACATGGCTGGGAAAAGGACAAGCTTATGTACTCAGTATGCTTAGTGCTGCTGATATCCGTATTATTTCTGAGGTCCTCAGCAACGGTGCTCCTATCTTTGATGGCATAGACGAAAGTGCTGATCGTTTGAAGACCTTCTCTGCTGAGCTCTCCAGAGCTGTTCTTTTGGATTCCTTCAAGTTGCCTCCACCCGGTGCTGGAAAAACGGGGGAGAAGAAAGATCAGCGCAGAACTCAAGCTGAAGGCAGTCAGCAAAAGAAGAAGAAATAGATAAAAAAAAAACTTTGTTAAATCAGAAGCTAAGTTTACACTTAGCTTATTTCTTCCTTCTTGTAACATGTATTATGTATGTTGATTATCCTATGTTATTTAATACAATACCTACATGCATTGTTGACTCAACTTGTGTTATTTATCCTTTCATGCTAAGTATTATGAATGCATCTTCTAAGTACAAATTGAACTCAGTAAACGAGTAAAATACCTGCTGAATGTATGCTGCGTAAAAATTAATGTTTGAACTTGTCTAAAATCAACCATTGAACAAATTAATTACTCAGCGCTCTTTTACTATACTACACTTCCGCTAAAACTGAGTAAAATAGAATATATCCCACAAGCTGACCTATACTTGAAAACTGATCTTAGACTTATTCAATTAAACCTTAAAATGTTTAGAATAAAACTAAGTCAGTAGCTCAACCCTGATGGGGGAGTTTACTTAGTCAAATAGGTCAACTATCATGGGGGAGCTCAATGCTGAGTTCCTTGCTGAATAGTTTTGCCAACATCAAAATGGGGGAGTTTGTTGAAACACCTTTCCACGAGATTTTGATTTGACAAAATTATTTAAGTACAATTAAATATTCTATAACACACTAAGTTTAAATGCTTTGATTTATTGTTACTAATGTGTGTGTTCAATGTTGAGTTTATAATTGTTACAAGACATAAAGATCATAAGGCCCAAGCCCTATATGAAAGTCAAAGCCCAAGTAAAACAAGGCCAAGATCACTCAGCCCGCGTATTACAAAACGCTGCCGTTGAGTATTGAAACGCAGCTCAGCAGTGAAGGATCCAGAAGATCCACGTAGATAACTTCGGTAAGAACCTGCTGAGACAAAACGTACAAGACAGCTGTAGACACCGAGTCGGAGGACCTGTGACGAAAACCTGAAACAAGACGGTCGAAGCGATTGATTCCGGAAGTTTTGAAAAATATATAAAGAATAATAAGCTGAGGAAAATTAACGGCACGGCACGGGCACACAACGGCATCCCGCACGCGGACGACGATGGTCGAACGCCCGCTTGACGGCTCGAGACGTGCGCGCGGCGTCCGTCGGACGCACCGCGAGTGGCACACTCTCGACGCCCGAGCAATGCCTGGGACCGCTGGCGGTGCGCGCCCTCATGGGCCGTTGAGCACATGTGCCTGGCAGCACGAGGCGCGCGTTTGGCGGCCACGACATGCGAGCGTCTAGCTGCGCGGAATGCGCGCTCGGCGGCCACGGAGTGTACGCATCCGACGGCGCGGGGCACGCCCCAGGGGTCGCCGGGCGGACACCCAACCACGTCGGGCAAACGCCCAACGCGTTGGGCGGACGCCCGACGAGGGTTGGGCGCGGGCGCCCAACCTCGCGTTGGGCGCTCGCCTAACGCCGTTAGGCGATCGCCCAACTCATGTTGGGTGGCCGCCCAACAAGGTTGGGCGGTAGCCCAACACTAGGTTGGGCGGCCGCCCAACCACAATGGGCGACGCCCAATTTTTTTTGGGCGTCGCCCATTGTTCCGGGATCCGTTTCCCTATATAAGGGCATGGATCCCAAGGTGAAAAGGGAGGGAGGAGGCCTTTTTGGGGGAAAAACTTTCTCACTCTAAACATTTTTAGAGAGAGAGAGAGTGGATTTTTTTGAGAAAAATATTTTTTTTTCTCAAAAATTCCAAATTTCCTAAGTTCAATTTTTACTACATTTTTATTAAAATCGGGAGCTCGCGGTTCGTGGAATCAATCGGCTTCGACTGTCAGATATATTATTTTCATTATTCTTTCTTATATATGTATTAGATAGTATATTTTCTTTTACTCTCATTTTATGTCTTTTGGGCTAGAATGTGTAAATATATATCTATATTATTTTCTTTATTTCTTTTGGTCATTTATAAGTCCATGTTTCAAATGGGCTTCACTTGGAAAAATTAATTTTTGGGCCTAAATGTGTTTATTGATGTAATTATAATAGTTAGAGAGTCCATTAAATAAGTGGGGAAAATAAGTCACAAAAAGAGAGTTTTCAATTAAATTATTTAAGCTAATGAGCTTTCTTAGATCTCTAATGTAGATAAATAGAGTCATTTTGGTTGATATTTCAAATCATCTTCAAAACACCACGTTTTAAAACCTTAGTCCGTTCCAACGACGGATTAAGCGAACATTGTAATCAAAATCGTTTTCTTTGTTAATAATGGAGATTTTGAATCGCTTTCTTAATGAATTTGTACAAAATAAAATTGACTTGTATGTTTAACCACGTTTTCTTATTAAAAGGCTTTTACTTTAACATTTTCAATTACTCGAGTCGTTCCAACGGCGATTCGGGTAAGCTTCATCAAACGGGGTTTTAAAACGCACCCAAATCATTCCAACGGCGATTAAGGTGCGAACCATGTAATAAACATCGTTTTGGGGAAATAAGTTAATGTAGAATAGACACACAACATAACATTTAAATACGGTTGTAAATAAATCACTTCTTTCTTCCCCCTCTCAGTGTATGTATAAACATAAATGGGTGATTCTTTACTGATGTGGCTCTTCAATATCATATGCTCAAAATGGTTTCCAAAAAGAGAAAGAAAAGGGTTTCAAATGAATTTTAAACTTAAAGAAGTATACGATTAGTCCGTTATCGCCTAACATGCTGAGTAGGAGCCGGTGGTTCATAACCGGGCGATGTCGGGGTGCCTAGTAGCCTTTCTCCGAAAAGGAGCTAGCCTTCTCGGCTCGTACCTAAGTTTCCCGAACCCACACCGGTCTCCCGCAAGGGATCGGTGTTCGTTTTCCCATTCGTGGGTGGCGACTCTTCCATATCTCTAAGCTCCGATCCTGCCAAGCAGCTTGATTCCGCGATTGGTTGCTTTCAGCGCCAATCACCGCTTATGTCGCCATGAGGTTTTCCACCCCCCGGTCCGCTCGGGAGATTAGGCCGCGGCACCTCATCTAACAAGTGGCGACTCTGCTGGGGAAGCGAGAAATTTGATTCCGGAAGGCATGCACTAAGCCCTTAACGGGGACGGATCGTTTTACTTCTTTTCGTATGCATTCACGAGCATTATTGCAAACCCTTTGGGTAATTTCCGCGAAACCTCTAGCGAGAGTCCATTCATCGCTCGAAAGAGGATAGCGTAAGTTCCCCCTTACAGTAAGGCGCCAGAGGGTCCCCATCCATTCGTTAGGGGCAAATCTGTGCGGTCCTGTGAGGTCCCGCGGTCAGCCGTGTCAGCATATAGTAGCCTTAGAAGTTTCCATAGGATTACCCGTTACTATTTTTGATGTGATAAATGAATCAGTTCGTGTTTTCAAACCGCCATGATACGTGTCTAATCCTAAACTATGTAAAGAAAATGAGACGATGCGTTAATATATACTCATGAATCGACATACTAATTACCCTAAAACATCGAAACGATTTGAACTAAAGACGACTTAGTCATCTCATATGAATGAACATGTGTGACCCGCCTTGTCCCTTTCGGTGTCCCGACGAAGCCACGTGTTCAGGAAATACGTTATGACGTAAGCACGTATTAGTATGAATCGGTTCGGTGTTAAGGATAATTACATTTCGGTACAAAAGACTATATTAACGGTAGCCGTTATTCACATTCTTTAAATAAATTAGGATAAAACGAGATCACGACGAAACGAAAATGAAGAACATTTCTATTTCGAACGACCTTGTTGTAACGTGAAAAGTTTCGCACAAGTAGCCCGTCCCTTCTGAATGAAAGACGAGCTTTTACGTTATGCCTCGTGTCGTTCTTAAGAGAAATGGATGTGTCCGTACAGATGACTAAGAAAATAAAGAAAAAAAATGAACTAAACGACCAAAATCATTCTGAATCTACGATATATGTTAATCCCGCGAGTAGTTAAAGAAAATAAACCAATATCGTTGAATACGTGCCTCGGACGAGAGTATACCCCGTTTAAAATCTCGAAGCCGAATTAAGCCAAACCATATAATTGCGCCATATGGACGAGACATCGGGTTTTGACTAACGACTCGATCATTTCGACCGTTACCAAAACTGCAAGAAATATGGCCCGATATACGTGTTTGCTTAAATTCACGCCTAAAGGAAGGAAAACGGTGATATCCTCGCTTCGAATAAACATGCGATTCAACGAAACGTTGATTTTCTATAACCACACTGAGATGATATATCCCGTGAATTGGGAGGAACAAAGAGTTGTAATTAGCTGAAAGATTATCGTGCGCTCAAATAAGACTCGCCGTCTTTTCATATAGCAAAATGAGCAAACGGAATCTCAACGCTAAAAACAAACACGTTACGCAATGAATCCGTTCCCTAAAATAAAATCTAAAAGTGATTCCATCACTAAATAAACACGTGGTTACGTCTCTCGATAGATCCAAAAGATCCCGTTGTAATCTAAAAATCGAGACATGAACCCACGCAAATAAAAGGGAACGAGTCATTGACAATAACGAACGATTGGACTAGGAGAATAACTCGAACCACGTCTAAAAACTGAGATGCGCTTAAAGGGAGTCAAAACCCAAACTAATGCGTCTCACGAAAGGACGAAAGACGAGTTATTCCGAAAGGACAATCCAACTTGGTCGATTTCTTAGTCACTGAACGTTGATACGTCAAAACGAACTGTATTGTCTGATGAATGATTTATTTTTCCGTAATAATCGACGGCATCACGCGTCCCCTGGACCGCAATGTGAGCCAAAAAAACCAAAATCCTAGGAAAGAGACCTGGACCAACGAGTGTGTGGAGGAATAAGGGTGGAAGAGAGATGTTGTGATACGTGTAATTAGAACTAACGTTTGTTCTTCTTATCTTATAATCGTAAATAAATAAACGCACACACCACGAATCATGCATATAAAATCATGCATACATACTAATGGATACCGTTCGCGCAGACGTCATCATTAAGCGGTTGTGGTTTCGCGAGAGTAATCGGCTTGTCAGACAGTTTGATCAGTTGCGAATAGACAGTCCCGAATCAGTAGTTGTGGCTTCTGAATCATCTTCATCCGAGTATACTCAGTCTTCCATCAGTATGTCTGCAACCGACGAGAAGGTGGCTGAATTGGAGAATTCTGTGAACAATATCAACGACCAGCTGGCCGCAATCTTGGCCCAGCTAGCTGAGTTAGCACTGAAGGACAACAAGAGTGGTAGCAAGCGTGCTGAGAATGAGGTGAACGATGGCCCTCGCTTTGGGAATGAGGAGGATTATCAGGATTATGTCCGAAAACAGTTAGAGAAGGAGAAAGCTAAGGAAGAGGAGTGGAGGCAACACATCACACAGGAAGTGCAGGACTTGCGCGGAGGAAGCTCCGGGAGTCAGGATTTCTATAACTTGAAGAATTGCTTGACAGCAACAGCTTTGCCTCTAAAATTCCGGCTCCCTGACATGAAAAAGTTCGATGGAACTGGAGATCCCACCGCTCATATGAATCAGTACGTTGCGGTAATGAAGCACACGATCCTGACCGAGGATCAAGTCTTGGGGCTGTTTAACACTTACCTAGAGGGGGCTGCCCTCACATGGTTCCATGCGCTGCCAATGGTGACAAAGAAGGATTGGAAGGAGTTAGCGAAGTCATTCATCGCTCAGTATAGTTTTAACACCATGTTGGAAGTCACTTTGAAAGAGTAGAGAGCACTAATCAGCAGACTGGGGAATCCCTTTCAGACTTCGTGAAGAGATGGAGGGCTAAGGCCGCGGTCATGAAACAGAAGCCGCTTGAGCAAGATCAGATCCGGATGGTGATTGGCAATACGTTGCCGTATATTAAGAATGAGTTGAGATATATGCCGTTCACAGATTTCAATCAGATGTATAGTTGTGCCTTGACTGTCGAAGGCGATGGGGAGCCGAAGAAAGCTTATACCAAGTGGACGAAGTCTGGATATAGTGCCGGAGGGCCTAGCGCGATTACGAAATCTGCGACAGTGAAAGTGGTTGATCTTAATGCTATCGAAAAGAGGCGGTTCGCCAAGTTCGATCAGACCTATGCGAAAGTTTTTGAACGTCTGCAGAAGAAGGGGTTGTTGAAAGCCCTTACCCCGTATAACAAAGCCCAACCTACTCCGCAGATTCAGGCTAGAGGGTATTGTGAGTTCCACAGCAGTTATGGACATACGATTGAGAATTGCGAAAGGCTGAAACACGAAATCCAAGATTTGATTGAGGAGAAGAAGATAGCTGATCCTTCGTCAGCAAACCCTTCCGTTAGGCGCAATCCATTACCTAATCATAGGGTGAGCATGATCGGAGCTGGTTTGACGGAAACTGTAGTGATGGAATCTTTTGAGGAAGATGTAGAGGAGCTGTTGGACTCCGTCGAGAGAAGCAATGTGGGAAATGGTTTGTATGTGTCCTTCTTGGGTGAGGAACAAGCAGACGAACCAATGGAGGAAGGATCGGATGGTGGAGCACCATACGACGAGGATAGTGCCGAAGAGACCGGAGAAGGGTCGTCTCGGACTATCGTGCCTAATTTGGGTTTGTTCAGTGGAGGAAGGGACCCCGAAGTGCACTTGCGTGAGTATATGCACGACATGTTTATTGAATCCTTCGGGGTAGATGAAATTGCTCAGTGGTTCCACCATTCGCTGGTAGGTGAGCCTTTGCAATGGTTCCATTCATTGCCCGACTCTTGCAAGCACGATTGGGATCGGTTGTCGGATTTGTTTCTTGAAAAGTATCAGAGAGCTGAGGATAGAACCGCGGAGCACTTTGCAATGCAGATTGGACCCATCAAGCGTCCATTGCCAAGGGTGAGCAAGTATAACAGCAATAAGGACCCTATGGAGCACCTTCACTTCTATTTGTCGGCTATGACAGCCTTGGGTTTCAAAGAGGAAGAGATCACTAGCTTGTTTTGTAATTCATTGATGGATGAACCACTGTTGTGGTACATGTCGCTGCCGATGTATGTTAAGACCGATTGGGCAGCTATGACGAAGAGATTTATCAAGGAATATACGGTATGGATGCTAGCAGAGCAAACTCCTGATTCCCCGTCTTACCAAACACCTGATGCGGTGTTAGCAATGCCTAGGTATGGTGGATACCGGGATCCTGTAGAGCATGCGAGGATATTCCGCGATCATATGTATAACGCTGGATTCCCACAGTGTGAGTTGCATGAACATTTTCCGGAAACCTTGATGGGAGAAGCCTTATTGTGGTATCAGGGTCTGTCAGAGGAAGAGATGTGCCATTGGATACCGCTCCGAAATGCCTTTGTGGCGAGATATGAAATGTACATTCCATGGATGGGATCCCTGGATGATCTGGACAGGATTAGGCAATTCCCCGAGGAACATTTTGTGGATTATGCTAGAAGGTGGAGGCACCGTTATGAGCAGTGTAATGAGACAATGAGCGATAAGGTGCAACTTATGTGCATACAACGAGGCGCTATTCCGTTGGCCGCAAGAAGGATGAGTAGAGTGTCCCTCCGTGACTATGATGAGTTGATAGGTTGGGCTTTGTACGGATCAGCGGATCCCTTTTTCCTGAATCCGAGTGTTCCTCACGTCATAGATTTAATGGTCGTAGACATTTGGGCGAGTTCCTCGGACGAGGAGGATGCCAATCGAAGGGTTCCTATTAACATTTGGGACGAGTCGGAGGACGAGCCGGAAGTTGCGGTGATGACGAGATCAGGTCGTGTGGCCGAGGGAAAGGCACCAATGGTAGAGACTGAGATTGGAGAAGGTTTGGCTCCTAAGCCCGACGACCAAGTTCTTGAACAGTTGAAGAAGACGCAAGCTAAGTCTACGGGCTGGGAAGTTTTATGCCACTCTAAGTACCATCGTGAGAACCTGATGAAGGAGTTGCAGAATTTGGTTATTTCCACCGACACTGAGCCGGCAGCGATAGTAGGGGCAATAATGGCCCGGAAAAAGACTGAGATCACGTTTACCGACGAGGATCTCCCAGAAGAGGGGAAGGCTCACAACAAGCCATTGTATATCCGAGCGGAAATTAACGGGAAGAAGACTAGCTGTGTGATGGTCGATGATGGATCGGCCATTAATGTTTGTCCGTTGAAACTCTTGTCGAGGTTAGGAGTAGAGAGAGGAGACTTGACAGCTTCTGAAACAGTGATCAGAGCATACGATGACAGCCGTAGGCATATTGAAGGAGTTTTCAAGGCCAAATTGAAAGTAGGGCCGCATGAGGAAGAGACTGAGTTCACAGTGTTGGACATCCCGGTAACTTTTGCTGTGTTGTTGGGACGCCCTTGGTTCCACAAGCTGGGAGGTGTACCCTCCACGCTCCACCAAATGATTAAGTTCCCTTTCGGGGAGGAGATAGTAACAATTAGAGCTGAGAAACTGAGCTCGGTGGCAGCATTGGGAATTGAGCCTCAACTTTTCTCCGGATTCCAAGTCTCCGGGATTTACGAATCGAGCATGACCACCGATGTGGTGAAGATGATGAAAGGAGGTTTCATCCCGGGAATGGGATTAGGAGCACACCATCAAGGGTTGTCGGAGTTTCCAGATTTTAAAAGTCAGCAAACCCGGAGGGGTTTGGGATATGAGCAGGGGAGTCCATCCAACATGAGTGCGGAAGGAAAAATAGGCTTGAGGAAGCATTTTGTAAGCGAAGGGCATGGAAAGCCATATTCGGGAACCTCCGAGTCGTGGACTAGCACGGAAGGAAAGATTCTGCCAGGGTTTGAAATCTTCAATGATGTCGCCGACTGGGGCAAGGAAAGGCAAGCTGCTTTGTCGAGGAGATCATGATGCTGGATTCAAATGCCGAGGAGCAGGTCATTACCATTGAAGCGGCTACAGGAGCTGAAATTGAGCCTAGTACCTCGAGAGTATATGAGAAGTCCGAAGATATTGAGGATGAAAATTGTATTACTGCTTTGTTTGAGTCTGATGATGTAATCACCCACGCTATCAATGAAATGAATTCTGATTTTGCTTACTTGCTTGCTGTTGATCATGATCATTCCATGCATTCTCATTCATATAACATGCCTACATTTGAAATCAATACAATAGAAATGTCAACTTTCAATCTTGGTACGGATGAAAATCCTAAACTTATACAAATTGCTCAAGAATTAACTATTGAAGAGAGAAAAGAATTTGAGAGAATAATTAAAAAATACGAAATTGTATTCGCGTGGACATACGAAGACATGCTTGGAATCGATCAATCAATCGTAACTCACCGTATTCCAACATATCCCGAGGCGAGGCCCGTAAAGCAGAAGCTCCGACGTATGAGACCCGAATGGGCAGATAAGATCAGAGAGGAGGTGAAGAAGCAGTTAGAAGCAGGATTCATCGAAGTGATCGACTATCCCCTTTGGGTCGCAAATGTAGTGCCCATTGCGAAAAAGGATGGCAAAGTGAGGATGTGCGTGGATTACAGAGATCTTAACAAGTCATGCCCCAAGGATGAGTTCGCCTTGCCTCATATCGATGTATTGATCGACAGTGCAGCGTCAAGCGTCTTACACACGAATGTGGATGGTTTCATGGGCTACATGCAAGTTCAGATGGCCGAAAAGCACAAAGTGAAAACCTCGTTCACAATAGAGTGGGGAACATACTGTTACAGAGTGATGCCATTTGGTTTGAAAAATGCCGGGACAACCTACCAGCGAATGGCCACAGCCCTGTTCCATGACATGATACACAAGGAGGTAGAAGTCTACGTGGATGACATGATGATCAAATCAGAGACAAGAGAAGGGCATTTTGCCGCACTCGAGAAGTTTTTGGCCCGAATTGCAGAATTCAAGCTAAGGTTAAACCCGAAGAAGTGCTTTTTCGGCGTTTCGTCGGGGAAAATCTTAGGCTATGTAATCGGAAATAAGGGAATCGAGGTAGATCCTGATAAAGTAAAGGCTATACAAGAGATGCCGGCGCCGAGAAATGAGAAGGAAGTGAGAGGGTTTCTGGGGCAGGTTCAGCATATCAGTCGGTTCATAGCGAGACTCACCGCAATCTGCGAGCCAATCTTTAAGTTGCTAAGGAAAGACCAACCCGCTGTTTGGAATGATAAGTGTCAGCAAGCTTTGGAGAGCGTCAGGAACTATTTGTCTAATCCGCCAGTGCTGAGACCGCCTAAACTGGGAAAGCCGCTTCTCCTCTATGTAGCGATTGAAGAGCGATCTATTGGAGCAATGTTGGCCCAAGAGGGAGACACCGGTGTGGAGCACGCGGTGTATTATTTGAGTAAGAAGTTCCTAGAGTATGAGCTCAAATACAACATGATCGAAAAGACATGTGTGGCAGTGGTGTGGTTGACGAAGAAACTGCGACACTATTTCCAATCGTATAAAGTGATCATTATTTCTCGGATGGACCCCGTGAAGTATCTGTACCGAACTCCATCCTTAACGGGGAAGTTAGCCAGATGGTTGTTGCTTTTGTCCGAGTTTGACATTGAATATGTGACGAAGAAGGTTATCAAAGGAAGGGCCGTGGCAGAGTTTCTGGCTAACCAACCCCTGAATGCAGAAGAGGAAGAAGTAAGCTATGATTTCCCCGATGAACATTTGAACGCAATCGAAGTTATACCGTGGAAAATGTTCTTCGACGGAGCAGTTAATTCGAATGGAGTCGGAGTAGGAGTACTACTTATCTCCCCGGAAGGAGAAAGAATCCCGATGGCGAAGAAGTTATCCTTCCCCCTTACCAACAATATGGCCGAATACAAAGCATGCATTTATGGGTTGGAGTCATTAGCAGCACTGGGAGCGTCATATGTCGAAATTTGGGGTGACTCCAAGTTGATCATCGAACAGGCACAAGGAAACTGGGAAGTGAGAGAAAAAAGGCTACGTCCGTATCTAGATCAGCTAGAAGGGTTGGCATTGAGATTCCAAGAATGTCGCTTCTATCACATTCCTCGAGCTCAGAATCAGGCCGCGGATGCCTTGGCCACTTTGGTGTCAGTTTGGGACAACCCCCGGAACCTTGCTTCGAAACCATTGGTATTGAGAAGATCTCACAAACCGTGCTATGAAGACGTAATGCTGTTAGGGACAGATGAAAAACCATGGTATTTCGATATCGTGAACTTCATGAAAGATGGGACATATCCGGCAGAGTCAGAACCTAGGGATCAAGCTGTGATTAGGAGGCTAGCTCGTCAGTTCGTCATCCACAACCACTTACTTTACAAAAGGCACGTTGATGGATTACAACTCAGATGCTTGGATACGAAGGAAGCCCGCGAGGCGATGGAATCAGTACATTCGGGAATTTGTGGAGCCCATATGGGAGGAGCAGTACTAGCTAAGAAAATTATTAGGCAAGGCTTTTATTGGCTCACCATGGAAAGAGATTGTCAAATCCACGGCGATTGCAGTCATCTTCCGGCCATGGAACTACATGTGCTAGCACCTATTTGGCCATTCGCTGCCTGGGGCATTGACATCGTCGGCGAAGTAAGGCCTAATGCTTCAAATGGACATAAGTTTATTGCAGTCGCCATCGATTATTTCACCAAATGGGTAGAAGCAGAGTCGTTTAGCAAACTGGGATCCAAGCAGATGAGAAAGTTCATTGAAAAACACTTGATCACCAGGTTCGGAGTGCCTCATCACATGATCACGGATAACGGGGTCCAGTTTCAGGGGGAAGTAAGGAATCTTTTCCGAGAATATGGCATTGAACATCACAGGTCTTCTTCGTACCGTCCACAGGCTAATGGGGCAGTAGAAGCAGCTAATAAGAACCTTAAAATGATCCTCGTAAAGACGGTAGAATCACATCGGAACTGGCATGAGCACCTCCCTCTCGCGTTGTGGGCTTATCGCACGACAGTCAGAACCTCGACTGGGGCAACACCATTCTCTTTGGTGTATGGCACAGAAGCAGTTTTGCCGATTGAGATTGAAAAGCGATCGTTGAGAATCGCAGTGGAAGTAGAAATTCCCGAGGCGGAATGGGTAAAGAGGCGATGCGAGCAGTTGGCTTTAGTTGATGAGAAAAGGATGGAAGCCCTTTACCATGTACAGTTATATCAAAGAAGGATGGCTCGGGCTTTCAATAAAAAAGTCAAGACCAGCCCTATCAAAGAAGGAGATTTGGTGCTGAAACAGATCCGTGTGACGCACACCGACCCGAGGGGGAAGTTCAGGCCTAACTGGGAAGGACCATTCGTCGTAAAGAAGATACTAAGCAAAGGAGCGGTGAAGTTAACCACAATGGACGGCATGGAATTCTCCGAACCTACCAATCTGGATAGGCTTAAGAAATACTTTTCGTAAAAAAAAAAAAGAAAAATAAAGAAAAATTCCCGATAGGTTGAAAACCCGCAAAGGGCGACCTATGCAACAATAAGAGAAATCCCAATTGGTGAAAACCCGAAAGTGCACTCATTTAAAAATTCCGGGATAGTAAAAGGAGAGGAGAAAAATCGCCGGGATCCGAAAACCGAAAGGCGGGTCCTGGTAACAATAGTTATAACTTGAGCAATTACAAAAACAATGTATAAGAGACTAAGTATTTCTGTTGTTTGTAAATAAATAAAGGCATGAATATATTTGACGAGAATGATTGGAATCATCGTAATCTACCGAATGCATGGTAATATGAGTCACGGGTTATACATTTCCTATCCTACTTTTCACAAAAAGCCTACCTACTATCCACCCCACTCCCTATACATCAGCTATACATCGGGGAAACTCTAATAAAAGCTACAAAGCAACAATGAAAGCTACAAAGCAACTATACATAACGAGCCTAATACGGAGGGAAGTCCCAATAGTTCTCAAAATCTCTCAGGTCAGATGCCCGCTCCGCAGATAGTGCCTCCTCGGCAGCACGCGCTCTCTCATCAGAAACTCGCGCTCTCTCATCAGAAACCCGTGCTCTCTCATCAGCAGCTCGTGCTCTCTCCTCTGCAGCAAGGCGTCTGATCGACTCATCACGCGCCCTCTCCTCGACGGCAAGGCGACCCTCAGTCTCCCGTCGCATCATCCCCGACCAGTGGTCGTTCCTCTCTTGATACACATGACCAACTCGGGCATCAGCCTCCCGCACTAGCTCGCTCTGTCTCCGCGCATGGGCATGAAGATCACTCTACAGAAAAAAGAAAAAAAAACACATATAAAAGGCAGCATAGGCAAAAACATAAATCATACATACATGCATACATTTCACTACACTAAAGTACAGTAATGATACATACCAGGTGGTCGGTGCAGCGCAAGCTGAGGCGATCTCGTAGGAAGCCGGATAGATCCACGTAGTCTGTACAGGTCTCCCTAATGGTCAGTGAAGCGTCCGAGGGATCAAACGGGACCCTCGAGGAGAAGATAGGAGGGGCCGCCTCAAATCCCGCATAAGGTGTCCCAGACTCGTCATAGTGGATCGTAGCATAATCTCTCCCATAGTCTGGTATAGGCACGCCTATGGACGACCTCTCCGGTCGAGCTGCACTGGAGGACTCACCGACAAAATAGGGCTGTTCGCACACCGGTGTCTGAGCCCGAGTGCCATCGAAAAAATCTGATAGGTGGGCACTCCGCCAGGATCCCTCCTGCAAAAAAGCAAAAAAAAAACACAATAAAACCTCCGAGCATATCATGAATAAAATGAAAAGAGGGCGGAATCACTTACCGGAACCTCCGCCTGACCAAAGACGGCCTCGACCGCCTCTCTCGAAAACACGTCCGTCACCGGATCTACCTCCATTGCTGTCGCCGGGGCATCCCTCGCGCTCAGTAAAGTAGACAAGTAAGGCTCGCGGCCCCCGGCGTGAATCCACACCGCTCTACCAACATACCTACGGGTCAGGTCCCGACGAATGACCGATAAAGGCAGGGTCCGTACCGCGAACATAGAGATGGGGATCTCACCCGGCGTCCAATGAGCGTCTCTAACCCCGGTAATGCCTCGATCCCCTAGATACCACGCCCGCACGCAGGGGCCGGTGAGCACACACTGCTGCTCCTGGATCATCGACACGTATGCATACTCAGGGCCGAAGTCGAGGTCATCCCACCTGAACTGAATCTAAAGCAAAATACACAAAGAGTTAGCATGCAAATCATGTTCGTATAGGAGTGCTAAAGCCTAGAGTCCAAATCAAATAAAAGTGAGAAACCACTTACCTCGTTGCAGCGTGTCCTGCTCAAGTGTGTTGTAGGGTCGTGGAAGGTATCCACTCTATCTAGGTTTACGTAAACCTCGTCCATGCCTCTGGTGCCATCCCATTCGTCTAAATCCATCCCGAGAATAATCCAAATTGAAGTCTAATGAGAGAAAGAGGAGAGAGAAGGTGTGGGGTTGAAATGAAACCCCACCACCTTATATAGGAAAAGGGAATGACATTCCCGTAAATAGGGAAAAAAGTACGATTTGACATAAAGGTAAAAAGTAAATAATTAATTACCAGGTGCACAGACCTCCGATTTGCAGTCCGTTTCAGCCTGCATTTCTCCCAGACAGTGACTAACATTGTCAAAATATCAATTCCAGACAACAACTAATTTTTACAGAACAGTGACACCAGTCAAAATACAGACGACAGTCAACAGGAAAACAATCAGTAGTCTATGTCATTTCGGACTAAGACGTGTGCCCATTGAATCGTCGAGATGATAGCTCCAGTGAGAAAATACAGACAACAGTGTGGTAAGAAAATCCAGAAACAGCCCCCGCTTTTTAGCCATTTGACTCACGGTCGCAGACCGGAGTTGCTTTTGAGCCATTTGACTCATGGTCGCAGACCGGAGTTGCTTTTGAGCCATTTGACTCACGGTCGCAGACCGGAGTTGCTTTTTAGCCACCTGACTCTCGGTCGCAGACCGAAGTTGCTTTTGAGCCATTTGACTCTCGGTCGCAGACTGAAGTTGCTTTTGAGCCATTTGACTCTCGGTCGTGGACCGAAGTTGCTTTTGAGCCATCTGACTCACGGTCGTTGACCGGAGTTGCTTTTTAGCCATCTTCCCCGTAATCTTGAAATAGGGTAGCTTTTTAGCCATTATCCCCGTAATCTTGAAATAGGGTAGCTGTTTAGCCATTATCCCCACAGTCGTAAATCAGGGTAGCTGTTTAGCCATTATCCCCGCAATCTTGAAATAGGATAGCTGTTTAGCCATTATCCCCGCAATCTTGAAATGGGGTAGCTGTTTAGCCATCATCCCCGCAGTTGTAAACCAGGGTAGTTGTTTAGCCATCATCCCCGCAATCTTAAAATGGGGTAGCTATTTAGCCATTATCCCCGCGATCTTGAAATAGGGTAGCTGTTTAGCCATTATCCCCGCGATCTTGAAATAGGGTAGCTGTTTAGCCATTATCCCCGCAATCTTGAAATAGGGTAGCTGTTTAGCCATTATCCCCGCAATCTTGAAATGGGGTAGCTGTTTAGCCATTATCCCCGCAGTCGTAAACCAGGGTAGCTGTTTAGCCATCATCCCCGCAGTCGTAAATCAGGGTAGCTATTTAGCCATTATCCCCGCAATCTTGAAATAGGGTAGCTGTTTAGCCATTATCCCCGCGGTCATAAACTAGGGTAGCTATTTAGCCATTATCCCCGCGGTCGTGAACTAGGGTGCAGCCCGAAGCAGAGTCTGATGCGGTTAGAGAGCAACGCCGGAGCGCGCAGCGCAAAGGTTAGGTATGTTTCCTCCTACTCGTTACGTGTCTTTTACTTTTATATGTTTTACATTGCATGTGTTACGTTAGCAAAAACGTTTTCGAACCACACACACCACTGTCAAAATAGAAAAGTAGGGGCAACTGTAGACACCGAGTCGGAGGACCTGTGACGAAAACCTGAAACAAGACGGTCGAAGCGATTGATTCCGGAAGTTTTGAAAAATATATAAAGAATAATAAGCTGAGGAAAATTAACGGCACGGCCCGGGCACACAACGGCATTCCGCACGCGGACGACGATGGTCGAACGCCCGCTTGACGGCACGGGACGTGCGCGCGGCGTCCGTCGGACGCACCGCGAGTGGCACGCTCTCGACGCCCGAGCAATGCCTGGGACCGCTGGCGGTGCGCGCCCTCGTGGGCCGTTGAGCACACGTGCCTGAAAGCGTGAGGCGCGCGTTCGGCGGCCACGACGTGCGAGCGTCTAGCTGCGTGGAACGCGCGCTCGGCGACCACGGAGTGGACGCGTCCGACGGCGCGGGGCACGCTCGGGGGGTCGCCGGGCGGACACCCAACCATGTCGGATGAACGCCCAACGCGTCGGGCGGACGCCCGACGAGGGTTGGGCGCGGGCGCCCAACCTCGCGTTGGGCGCTCGCCCAACAAGGTTGGGCGGTAGCCCAACACTAGGTTGGGCGGCCGTCCAACCACAATGGGCGACGCCCAATTTTTTTTGGGAGTCGCCCATTGTTCTGGGATCCGTTTCCCTATATAAGGGCACGGATCCCAAGGTGAAAAGGGAGGGAGGACACCTTTTTGGGGGAAAAACTTTCTCAATCTAAACATTTTTAGAGAGAGAGAGAGTGGATTTTTTTGAGAAAAATATTTTTTTTTCTCAAAAATTCCAAATTTCCTAAGTTCAATTTTTACTAAATTTTTATTAAAATCGGGAGCTCGCGGTTCGTGGAATCAATCGGCTTCGACTGTCCGATACCGAATCAATGGTATTATCCGAGGACTAGACTCTTTATTTTATTTTATTTATTCCTCTCCGTCTATTTATTTTTTATGCTATAGTTTTTATTCCTTTAGTCATTTATTTATTTTGTCACGTTTTATTAGCGTATTTATTTAATTTTCGTTTCGTGTTAAATAAAATTCGGTTTTGTTTTAAAATAAAAACCTCGTTTTGGATATCCCAATACGAACCGTGATCCGATAAAAAGGTAGTTCGGGTATCGAAAATGTTGTAATTATAAGTTTTTAATTTAAAAGAGGTTTCCAAATAACGTTTTAAAATAAAAACATCGTTTTAGGAACTTCCGTTTTCGACTATGATCCATCTTTGGTAGTTCGGAAGTCCAAAACGATTGAATTAGATTTAATTTAATGCTTTTGAATAAATCTGGAAAATGCTGGAGTGCTGCTGTAATTTGACAATTCTGTCACTAAAGGTTGTTTACCGACAGATTTTCCGTCGGTAAATCTGCCAAAATGTAAAAAATGTCATTTCGGTCCTTTTTCTTAAGTTTTAGACTTTTAATCCTTAGTATATATGATTATGTAATATATTCTTTTCAAATTGTTTTAAAACTTTAACATATATAATTATTTTAGGAGATTGGTATTCCATTTTTATTCTAATTTTTTTTATATATGTACATATTACTCATTTAAATTACATTAAATTCTATTTTAAATGTTATTTACTTGGGCATTTTGAGAGATAATTAGTAGATATTGGGGGATGAACATATAGTCTTTTTGACATTAGGATTATATTAGTTATGTATATATATAGTTTTGGGGTATATTTGGGTTATCTTAATTATTGTTAAATAAAATTAGTTTGAGTGATAAATGCTATTTTCTTATTTATGAATTTCATTCACTATTTTCTTATGTTTAAAGTATAAATATATTATTTTCATTATTCTTTCTTATATATGTATTAGATAGTATATTTTCTTTTACTCTCATTTTATGTCTTTTGGGCTAGAATGTGTAAATATATATCTATATTATTTTCTTTATTTCTTTTGGTCATTTATAAGTCCATGTTTCAAATGGGCTTCACTTGGAAAAATTAATTTTTGGGCCTAAATGTGTTTATTGATGTAATTATAATAGTTAGAGAGTCCATTAAATAAGTGGGGAAAATAAGTCACAAAAAGAGAGTTTTCAATTAAATTATTTAAGCTAATGAGCTTTCTTAGATCTCTAATGTAGATAAATAGAGTCATTTTGGTTGATATTTCAAATCGTCTTCAAAACACCACGTTTTAAAACCTTAGTCCGTTCCAACGACGGATTAAGCGAACATTGTAATCAAAATCGTTTTCTTTGTTAATAATGGAGATTTTGAATCGCTTTCTTAATGAATTTGTACAAAATAAAATTGACTTGTATGTTTAACCACGTTTTCTTATTAAAAGGCTTTTACTTTAACGTTTTCAATTACTCGAGTCGTTCCAACGGTGATTCGGGTAAGCTTCATCAAACGGGGTTTTAAAACGCACCCAAATCGTTCCAACGGCGATTAAGGTGCGAACCATGTAATAAACATCGTTTTGGGGAAATAAGTTAATGTAGAATAGACACACAACATAACATTTAAATACGGTTGTAAATAAATCACTTCTTTCTTCCCCCTCTCTGTGTATGTATAAACATAAATGGGTGATTCTTTACTGATGTGGCTCTTCAATATCATATGCTCAAAATGGTTTTCAAAAAGAGAAAGAAAAGGGTTTCAAATGAATTTTAAACTTAAAGAAGTATACGATTAGTCCGTTATCGCCTAACATGCTGAGTAGGAGGCCGGTGGTTCATAACCGGGCGATGTCGGGGTGCCTAGTAGCCTTTCTCCGGAAAGGAGCTAGCCTTCTCGGCTCGTACCTAAGTTTTCCGAACCCACACCGGTCTCCCGCAAGGGATCGGTGTTCATTTTCCCATTCGTAGGTGGCGACTCTTCCATATCTCCGAGCTCCGGTCCTGCCGAGCAGCTTGATTCCGCGATTGGTTGCTTTCGGCGCCAATCACCGCTTATGTCGCCATGAGGTTGTCCACCCCCCGGTCCGCCCGGGAGATTAGGCCGCGGCACCTCGTCTAACAACAGCCGCTGACCACAAAGCAGCTTCCAGACCAAGTATTTCCTCTTTTGGTAAAGAACAGAAGACGCAGGAAGCTGTCTGTTTGACATTACCAGATTTGGAGGAACATACTACCACACTGACCGAAGAACAGAAGATGCTAGAATCTGATTGGCTAAGAGAACTGCTGAATAGACTGAGTGAAAACGACATGAAGCCGTTTCCCTCCAACGGTTATTTCGAAATTCGAAATAACCAGAAGCTCTCACAGCTCTCTATAAATAGAGCATTCAGAATCCTTATTCAAGACAGAACTTTGAGCAAAAGCCGTTACGCTGACCAAACGTATACAAAAGTTCTGCATCCAAAAGCAAAGCAAATCTTACACGACAATTTTCACATCTGTGTAAAAGTCTAGAGTGATTGATCCTCAATCATCTAAGGTGTTCTAGCAATTGTTGTTTAGGACAAATCTTAATCATTTCTAGAATTAGAAAGGAGAAGCTGAGTACTCGGTTTTAGTACTTAGTGAATTAGAGTAGAAGTGAGTAGAGGTATAGAGGAAGGTACTCTTGTTATACTCAGCTTCTGATTTGTAAAGGATTTTTGAGTCTCTACCTTTAAAGAGCTCAGTAGTGAATTGGAAATCTCGGAACGTGTTCCGGGGACAGGACGTAGGCTTAGAAGAAGCCGAACCTGGATAACTCCGTTGAGTGAAGTATTTCTAACCCTTAACTCCTTAATACATTGCTTGCTTAAAACAAACTAAAACTGACCAAGTAAAAGAGGTCAAGCTGAGTTGTGCGCTGCAAACGACTTAGTTCAGGAATAGACTCTAAGTGCTATTTTCTGACTTAAGCAACGAAACTGACCTAGTCACCAGTTGACTAAGCCAGTGTCTTGCTGATTACTCAGTGCCGCTGTCATATACTTTCTTCTTAAGAAAAAGAAGTTTGCCCTAATTATTTAAAAAGGGTAAAATAGTTCCTAACCCCCCCTTGAAACTATCTTTGCAACCTTACAAGGGATCAACAGCTAGAGCCATCAATATCTAAAGCGTGAAATAAACATATAAGGTTGACCTAATATTGAATACAAGATTCTAATACTATGTAAATAAGTGTCTAAATCACTCCAAAAAACATCTTAAAGGGAGTCGATTGTATATGCATATATAGAGAGAGCTGTACAACTTCCTAAATGTGGGATATTTAATTAATACAAGCCCCTAGTATCCAGGGCCATTTGGAAGGTGAAACAAATATCAATGACCCGTGCAAATTGAATAAAAAACTTTAGTAACATGTAAACAAAAGACTAATTTATTAAAAAAATTGCTTTATTAACTCTATTTTTAGGAATATCACTATCTGTAATCCATCTGAACCAATACTATATAGATATTGTCTGTTTTGACCCACATTTAACACCTTGAGCACACTGCTTTAAAACGAGTCTGCATGCATTGCATTCACACTTTACTAATAAGCCGTAGTCACTCCCTATCCATTTTCGATATGGAATTCGGTTCATTTCTATCACTATCGCCATTCCTTAAAGTCGCTTTTTACTCAAATCTTCTACTCGGTATTGCCCACTCCGAACCGTATCGTTACACAATCTTCATTTATGAAGGTGAGGAAAATAATCATTGTGACCATATAAAATGAAATTGGAATCCTTATAGCTTACAAAATGAGAGAATATGGACATAATTAAAGTACAACTTGCAATTTAAAAAAGAAAATTAATAAAGAAGTACAAGTTGCAATGTGAAAAAAGGTAAAAAATAGAAACCCTAGGTAAAGAAAAGTGTATAAATATAATTGTGGTCAAACTAGAAATCATACAATAAATTATTATCATTGAATCCATGTGAGGAGGTGAAATTTATCTCATTGTAATTTGTAAAATCACATGCACCTTGTTTCTATTATTTCAGTGAAAAATCCCTATTTAATTTAAATATAAATATAAAAAATTAAATTTGCTAAAATAAAATACAATTTAATTTTTTTTAAATGCTATGTAATTTTTTTCACGATAGAAAATGATATGTAATTAGAGCGATAAATGAGCCGAGCCACTCATTAACGATTTAGTGTTTGGTTCGATTTATAAACGAGTCGAGTTTGAGCACGAAAAAATTTGTTCGAAAGTGCGCAAGTCCGTTATAGGTTCACGTTTGATTATAATGTTCATGAAACGCTCATGAGCAAGCTTGATTTGATTGTTTTTTTTTAATAATAGTATTTCTATAAAGGTAGAAATGTAAAACAACTTGTGTTAAAAAAATTCCAAATCAATATAACTAATGAACATAGTTAATAAGTTGTTCGTGAGAGAAATCCATGAACAGAATTAACGAACTATTTGAGCAACTCACGAATAGAATGTTGAGCTTGAGGTCGTCAATTTTCTGACGACCCAAGCATGAGCAGCCCAAAGCTCGGCTCAACTCGATTACATTATTATATGTAATTGATGTATATTTATTTGGATTTCAAATAAATTCCTTGTGGTTTCACGTTTTTACAAATCTATACCACTGTTTTTTTATTCCAAACCGAACTATGTGGTTTGCGAAATTTTCATTTTTTTTACTTTGCCAAATTTAGCCGATAATGAGATCAAAATGGAAATTTTCAAGAACTAAATGATATTTTAAGCAACTTTTAGGTTTGAGGTTATTTATGTGTTGTTTTTTTATAAGAAAAAAAATTAATGTTTAGAGAGAGAAAACTTCAAAACCGATGATTTTGAAAAATAAAAAACGTGGTTTCATAGTAAATAAGATACTAAACAATTTTAATTTTTGAAAATTTTCATTTTAAAGTCGTTATGTACCAAATTTGATAAAGTCAATAAAAAATAAAAAAATTACAAATCAAACGATTCGGTTTGTACCACTCTGTAAAAACGTAAAACTACAGGACATTTATTAAAATTAACCCCATTTATTTTGTTAATAATTTATCTGCTAAATTTCCCCTTGTCGGCGGATTTCTTATAATATCTGTAAAATAATTATATTATATTCCACTTTTTGGACTGATCATTTCTATAAATCATTTCCAAAAATCACGGCAGATTTTATTTTCTCAATATAATTATTATTCTAAGACATTATTATATAGTATGTTTTTTGCCCATTACTATGCTTCATGGACTAAACATATATATACACAACTATGTGACATATTTCATAATTTTAATGTCTTTATATTCCTTAAAAAATATATTAGTTTCTTAAAAAAAAAATATTAGCAAATTAGAGAAAATATACATTTTAATTAATATTTAATTAACAAAAGTTTTTTTTTCTGACCAATGAGTATCCTAAAATGACATTCCGGATTAGTTATATTCAAGTCGAACATCACGGAGGTAACTCTTCCACCGTATTTTTTTTTATATAAATCTCGCTGTATATTTTAATCAAAATTGCATTCCCATTTCCAAACTCCAAAATATAAATATTTGAATAACTTAATCATGTCCTTAGAGATATATATTTAAATGGACCTATCATATGGTTTTTATATATATAATGGTGTATTTTGAAAATTTTGATCAAAGCCATATTATCTCTTCCTTTTCAAAGATTCGAGTCGGTTTCTATTTAACGAACATGGTTATTAAATTAAGATCAGTTAAATAATCGAAAAGGAGAGAGTTAAAGGTTAGAGATTCAATCAAGGTTTAGTTGGGATTTAACTAAAGTTCAAAAATTCTTGTGAAAATTGATATTTTTTTCATTTATTTTTTTAATATAATTGTAAGAATTATACATATATAAAATCCGAATATAAGTACAATTTATCAAGTTACTTATTGTAATACAAATTACGGTTAGATTGTTGTTAGGAAGAATCGAACCGTGAACTCGTATTAGAAGTCATATAACTCTTACATCAAAGTTGTTCTATTCTACAGATGTTTTGATGATTCCACGAACTAAGTACAATTTCTGATATATAGAGAAGAGAGAGGGGCAACGTAAAGACACTTACAACTAATTATATTTGATATAAATATATTTATTACAATAATAAAATATTAACAATATTAATAATATTTCTACTATTTATAATTATGTTTTTGAACACCAACTAATAATATTTCAAAATATAAAATTAATAAATTCTAACATAATAAATTAAAATATCAAAATGATAATTAGTTCATAATATAAATATATCATGTTTGGGGATTAATAGTGTTATTTATTTTTGGGTTAGTTACATAAATATCATAATTAATTATAAAACTACAACTGTCACACCTGACCCTAAACGACCTCAATCGGCATCGGGCGTGAAATAAAAAGATCATAAGCAATACTTATGAGTCTCCATTTTAACCCAATATCATTATATTACAATTGCAATACCAAAGTTCTAAGCCAACTTCCAAATCTCGCCTAAGCGGTCGGTAACCTTCTCTATATCCTGTACTTTCTCACCTAAAAACATTTAAACATTTAAAAACGTGAGACAAAAATCTCAGTAAGAAACTATCAGCTATAAAAACCAACTTTACTTAACATAGCTACATATATACGTTTATAAAGAGATTTAATCAAAACCTTATAAAATATACTCAAAACTTAAGTTTATAATATAATCATCCAACCCTATAAAATATACTCAAAACTTAAGTTTATAATATAATCATCCAACCCTATAAAATATACTCAAAACTTAAGTTTATAATATAGTCAAAGTAGTAAACCAAAAACATATAAAATATATAATATTGTATCCATTCTTGAGTTCAAAACCTTATAAAATATTGTAATAAAATAAGTGTTTTATCAAACAAACTCGTATTTAATCAAACGTAAAACCTTATATCAAAATCAATAATAACCGAAAACATAATTCAAATGAACTTAAAACATTGTATCTATCCTCGAGTTTCTCACCTTAAGTATCAATCCATAACCACATATATAGTCGAGACGTCTCTTAACAATGCCTATCCCATATGGTCTTACCCGACACTTCTTTGCCATACCCAATAGGTCTTTCAAACTGTGGAACCACCGATCCAGATAGCTCTCGATGGATATAAAATCATAAAATCACAAATCAAATTCCAAACTATTTCATAACCAAAAATCATTTGGCTTCAATTAGCCCTTTTGTATGATAAAAATCATATTTGGACTTCAATCCAAAATAATAACAATAATAACCGCAACAGATTTTTCAATCCAAACACAATTCGTAAGAAATCATCAAATTCATTTTGTTCAATAGAGATTTATATTGAAACCCAAAACATATATGTATATATGTAAATCAACCAAATTAAGCCGTAAATCAACATAATCAAGTAAAATCCGAAATTCACATAGAAACATAGTGAATAGCTTCATTTGAACCATAATTTCACAATAAAAAGCAAAATCGAAAAAAACCCTAATTTTATAAAATTCCTGCATAACCCTAAAATATCAATTTCTGAAACTTCTTTGATTATATATATATTTGTATACATAAAATTCAAAATATAGTTGATAGGTACTTACCTTGACTATTAATTGAAAACCACAAACCCGTTCAATTCGCCTCTAAACTCTATCTAAGTCATTTCCCTCCAAACACTGCCGAAACTCAAAAACTCTTCGACTAGGACTTAGATCTATGTATAAGGATGCTATGGTTCCAATTTAAAATGATTCGGACGGTCGAATCTCCGTAAATCAAAAAAACGGTGGAGAAACGGTCGAAGAACGACGAAGAGGCACAGGAAAGAAAAGAAAAAGAAAAATAAAGAAAGAAGATGATGATGGTGATCGGATACGTCTGGGATATATCCTAAATCCGACAAAAATCTCATTTGGTTCTCCATCTTTATATAATCTTTAAAAATTATCCTAAACTTTTAATTTACACCTAAAACCATCAAATTAACTCCAAACTTTTTCTATAGCGCCAAATAATCATACACCTAATAATTATCATATATACTAATATCAAAATATAAATTCTAGAAATTTAGTCACAGACATGACAATTCTCCCCACCTTAAGAAATGTCGTCCTCGAAATTCACGTTCTCTAATCTAAAGTTTCTTCCTCAAATAATCTCCAAGATCACAAAATTATTTCACATTATCAAGATTTCTCATAATCATCATGAGACCACAATCCTCCCATTAACTTCATCATTTATCCATATCTACATCATTGTAACTCTCAATTTCAACCTAGTTAATTCAATCACCAATAAATCCACAATAAAACTTCAAATATCATATATTCAATTTTATATGATCTGATACACTTTATATTCGTATTTTTCTAACATACAACAAATCTCACTTTAATAAATTTAAATCACAATTGATTCCATCAATTGCATATATATCAAATAAATTCACCTATTTCCAAGTTTTATAGACTTCAAAAATATCACTTTTGAACCGCTAATATGTACGATATTATAATTTTCTTAAACTTCAAATAATTCGAATCAATAAACATCATACACCTATAATCATATTTCATCATATTAATACTTAAATCTATAAATTTTCACTCCAATAACTATGTATATTATAATATTCAATCATTAGCATCAACATTATCACCACTCTTATAAAAGTCATTTCATAAACCTCAACATCAACATCAACATCACCAATATAAACCTCATTTTGATGATACAATTTCCTATCAATAAGAGTCATTTCATAAACTCTTAAGATCAACATCACTCCTATAATTCTCCATTTAACTCCTCAAAATCAGTTAAGCTAACATGCTATTTTTTGCTCACCACTATATATACCATCAATCCAACCAAATAAACTTAATTGTTTCTCAGTACCTAAATTACGATAATCAATGTATTTTTCTGTCTTCTTCAAATTTCAAATAATATTTTAACACCCATAAAAGTCAATAAATCTATTATAGGATTCTATTTTCTTGTTTGACCTATAAACACTCAATTGGATCCTTATATAAACTGAAACCATAATCACACAAACTTCAACTCGAAATAACTTTTTTCATCTTTATCTCTTAATTTTCTACCTCAAACTGTGCTTAAGATCAGAAAAATTTGTCCTCAAAATTCATATCTTAATTATTTCCTCAAACATCAAATATATTCTCCCACTTTACTTTTCATTGATCACTACCATCGGTATCTCTCTAAACATCATTTATATAACTCTCAATAATTCTAAACCTCAACCTGATAAAATTCAACAATAGATCTGCACTTGAATTCAGATATCATTTATGCAACTGAAGATTCAATAACTTGTTAAACTTCTATCATAATCTCCAATTGATAATCAACCTCCAAAACAATTAATTGAAATCTCCACATTTTCGCTTTCTTAATCACATATAAATGACCTTCAAAACTCATCATATCATTTCAAAGTCTCCTAACCTTACTTCACATCTGAGATACGTATATTTTTCAGCCACTGTTAAATTCTCAAATATCAATTCCAAGTCATACTAAGGAGAAAAATCAAACAAAAACCAAATTCTGGTTTAAAGCTAAAATGTCCAACATATGTCGTTTCCAGCATAACTTTTTCATACGGAGTCCGATTAAGGCGATTCAAAAACCCCTGGAAACGTAAGATAATAATAAATAACTTTCATTTAGGACTCCATGACAGATTCAGCCTCTATCTGATCGAAAAATGAATCATAAGATTAAGATACAGATCTGACTTTCCAGTAGCACCTTTATAGACAATTCTTTACTATCTCTAGCTCAAAGTTATGACCTCCTCATAACTCATATCACCAAAATATCAAATAATTTACTATTTTTCATACACCTAGATATTGCTAACCATCAAATCTCATTTCTACTCCTCATTAGATAGTTACTCAATCCTCATAAAATTTCAATCGGTTATTTCTTAGCTTTCACCAAATATCCATAGTCCTCAAGTACTATCAATTATTTTTTTAGCTATCACCAAATATTCATATTCCTCAATTACTATCAACCTTAGGTCCGAAGAATTTAACCTAGATCTCTGATACCAAACTGGACACCCGACCCTAAACGACCTCAATCGGCATCGGGCGTGAAATAGAAAGATCATAAGCAATACTTAGGAGTCTCCATTTTAACCCAATATCATTATATTACAATTGCAATACCAAAGTTCTAAGCCAACTTCCAAATCTCGCCTAAGCGGTCGGTAACCTTCTCTATATCCTGTACTTTCTCACCTAAAAACATTTAAACATTTAAAAACGTGAGACAAAAATCTCAATAAGAAACTATCAGCTATAAAAACCAACTTTACTTAACATAGCTACATATATACGTTTATAAAGAGATTTAATCAAAACCTTATAAAATATACTCAAAACTTAAATTTATAATATAATCATCAAACCCTATAAAATATACTCAAAACTTAAGTTTATAATATAGTCAAAGTAGTAAACCAAAAACATATAAAATATATAATATTGTATCCATTCTTGAGTTCAAAACCTTATAAAATATTGTAATAAAATAAGTGTTTTATCAAACCAACTCGTATTTAATCAAACGTAAAACCTTATATCAAAATCAATAATAACCGAAAACATAATCCAAATGAACTTAAAACATTGTATCTATCCTCGAGTTTCTCCCCTTAAGTATCAATCCATAACCACATATATAGTCGAGACGTCTCTTAACAATGCTTATCCCATATGGTCTTACCCGACACTTCTTTGTCATACCCAATAGGTCTTTCAAACTGTGGAACCACCGATCCAGATAGCTCTCGATGGATATAAAATCATAAAATCACAAATCAAATTCCAAACTATTTCATAACCAAAAATCATTTGGCTTCAATTAGTCCTTTTGTATGATAAAAATCATATTTGGACTTCAATCCAAAATAATAACAATAATAACCGCAACAGATTTCTCAATCCAAACACAATTCGTAAGAAATCATCAAATTCATTTTGTTCAATAGAGATTTATATTGAAACCCAAAACATATATGTATATATGTAAATCAACCAAATTAAGCCGTAAATCAACATAATCAAGTAAAATTCGAAATTCACATAGAAACATAGTGAATAGCTTCATTTGAATCATAATTTCACAATAAAAAGCAAAATCGGGAAAAACCCTAATTTTATAAAATTCCTGCATAACCCTAAAATATCAATTTCTGAAACTTCTTTGATTATATATATATTTGTATACATAAAATTCAAAATATAGTTGATAGGTACTTACCTTGACTATTAATTGAAAACCACAAACCTGTTCAATTCGCCTCTAAACTCTACCTAAGCCATTTCCCTCCAAACACTGCCGAAACTCAAAAACTCTTCGACTAGGACTTAGATCTATGTATAAGGATGTTATGGTTCCAATTTAAAATGATTCGGACGGTCGAATCTCCTTAAATAAAAAAACGGTGGAGAAATGGTCGAAGAACGGCGAAGAGGCACAGGAAAGAAAAGAAAAAGAAAAATAAAGAAAGAAGATGATGATGGTGATCGGATGCTTCTGGGATATATATCCTAAATCCGAAAAAAATCTCATTTGGTTCTCCATCTTTATATAATCTTTAAAAATTATCCTAAACTTTTAATTTACACCTAAAACCATCAAATTAATTCCAAACTTTTTTTATAGCGCCAAATAAAAATCATACACCTAATAATTATCATATATACTAATATCAAAATATAAATTCTAGAAATTTACTCACGGACGTGACAACAACTAAATCAGATTATCAAATTTAATTCCGAATTTAAAAATTTCAAACTCTAATTCATAAATTCTAAACCTAGATAATATATCATAGACCCTCAATTTGACATACAGTAGAACCTCGATAAATGAATGTTCGATAAATGAATAACCTCGTCTAATGAATAACCTCGTCTAATGAATAAATTTCCTCGGTCCTAACTTGGTCCAATGGGCTTAACGAATAACCTCGCTTAATGCATTAACGAATAAATACAAATGAAGTCTTTATAGGCCCTATGTAAATATAAATGAATAATCACTATATTTCAAATAATATATTTTTATTTATATAATATATCATGAATACATTTCATCCAATGACTAATTTTCAAACACATTAATAAGTCATGTTTTTTCGAAAAATGCCTCCAAAGTTGATTGTGTCTTTCCTCCCCCAAAATGCATCTGATCCTTGATTTTGTGTAAAGCATGCACCACTTCTGGAATATTTTGATCATGTTGCACCAAGTAATTTTGTATAGTGACAATAGCTTGAAAAGCTTCTCTTGAGGACACTTGTGGTATAGTGATACTATCGTCGGGTTCGGGATCATTTGCCTCATCATTTAGTCTAAAAATATCATCTAAATGAATTATTATTCATTTATCGATAAATAAATATTATATTCATTAATTGATAAACAAATAATCTCGCCAAATGAATATTTTTTTTGGTCCCAAAGGTATTCATTTATCAAGGTTCTACTGTAATTGAAAATTAAAACTTGACATAATTATAAATAATGTTTTTAAATGTGAATTTATTAGTAAATTTATTTTTGGCCCAAAAGAGAGGACGATGAAAGCCCAAACAAACAGGTTGTTAGTTTGTTCAATTGGACCCTACCGCTTTCTTCATGGGCCGAGTTTGAGATAGGTTAGATTAAAACTCATAGGTTTACATTAAAAACAAAGTAAATATTTTATTATCTAAAACTTTATGTACTCCTCATACATTATTTTGTTCTTAATTTTTTTTATTTTATTCAACAGTTTACTCTATACTCTCTTATAAAGTCACTAAACTATTTAATAATTCAAATATTTAAAAGATTAAGAGGAACTAAAGTTTACTCTTTATAGAAGGAACCTCTGAAGTACGGATACGTGATAGACTTAACGTATCACGTTTTGGATACGTATCTGATACGGAAACACCTGGGATACGTTTCGGGGCCGCTTTCATAATATTTGAAAGTTGGACACGCGAATCAGTGAAGGATACGCGTGTCCCAGCAAAAAAAAAACTAGTCGATTCTTCAAATATGAAAAAAAACAGAGGTTCGACTTCAATCATCGATCGTTATTTGAAATAGATTTAGAGAGCAGGAATATGCAAAGATTATGTTATCTGTATGTGCAGAGAAAATAAGATCAGAGGTAACCCAAAAGACATAGTCTGTGAGAGCAGTTACAAATTCATCAATTTTATCAGAAAAACAGAGTGAAACAGAGTATCTGTATTCACTGCAGAAACCCAAAGGACAGAGGGAATTAATGCCAGAAACTCCTAATTAATACAAAAACTCTCAAACTTCTCCATTTATATAAATAGGGCTGCTAACAATTTTGTTTATATATATATATATATATATTTTTTTTTTTGAAAAAGTTTATATATATTTATTTAGTTATATTACAAAAAAATCATATATAAAAATATATTTTTAACATTTATAAATGTGCCGCAATATTTTTACACGTTTTCCCCACGTTTCCGTGTCATGTGTTTTATAGAAGTGACGTTTTCCGTATCCGTGTCCGTGTCGGATACCGTATCCGTATCCGTGTCCGGGCAACATAGGAGAGAATAAAAGTTGAGAACTAAACAATATATTATTAAAATACAACGGTTAAACATTATTTTATATAAAAACATATGGACTAATAAATGATTTATGAAAAAAACTTAAAGCACTATTTAGGCATTTATCTAAAATATCACAGAACTGTTAAATTTTTATCAACAACTGTAACTTACCATCCACATTGATTGAGATTTTCACCAATTTTGACAGGTTATAGATCCAATATATACTTAAATAAGAGGACAGATTGATCAAAAGATAAATATTAACAAATAATAGATCAGTAGAAAAACCAACATTTTGGATTAGTCAGTGTGCTAAATAGTACTTTAACCCTTAAAAAAACTAAATTTAAGTTTAGCTTAGTCCGTTATTAATTTAATCGAGCTCAAACTGAATTGAGTTTTTAGACTTGAAATTCAAGTTTCAAATCCAGTCCAAACAGATTCACCTCTTTACATAATTTTACTTTTGAATAGGTTCGATCAAGCCGGACGCAATATCATTTTTTGCTATCCAAACACGACCAAAACTTAACGGGTTGTATTTCTGTTCAATCAGCGACAAATATAACGTGTATCCTATGGACCGTATTTCTGTCCGGCATCTCCTATATGTACCGTATTTCTATCGAACATGTCGGTCAAGTCGTGAGGGCAGATTATAATTATTTTTAGAATTTAATTCAAATTTTTTCAAAATGATTTTATTAATTAATATTTCCAACTGATTTTATTAACGTTGGTTTCAAGAATTTTTTGTTGAGACTATATTTCCGTGTCAATAGTTCTCTCTCAATAGTTCTCTCTCGGAAATTCTAGGAGAAAATAACGAAATTTTATACATACAAAGAACTTTCCGTCGCCAACGGATTTTACAACACAATTTCCGTCCTGTTTAGTAAGGTTTGCTCATTAACCTATAAAAATTAATGAATTTTGAACCACTATAAATGCTAAATTAACAATTAACCTAATAGAAAATTGATGCATAAAAATTTAAAAGAATCGTTAAAAAAATTAATAACAATTGTTAACTTGCTAATTTTGTAAAAGATGTTAGACGTTTGTTCTGTTCGGAGATTGGTCAAGAATTAATTAGAGATTAGTAAAATTTATGTTTTGTATTTTCTTATTTGTTAATAAACAAATTATTTATATAAAAATAATAATTTAAAATGATTTAATACATAAAAATTTGTATGTTTATAATATACATCCTTCAAGATGCGACAATAATATTAATAACATTTCAAGAACACTATGAGTGAACAACTCAAACGAGTAAAAAATGTTTATATACAATTTGATTCACCAAAAATTACGTATGAGATACTGTACTTAAAGTCGTAAGCCATATATTGGGAGTAATTAAATAAAAATATTAAAAAATAGTAAAATAAATTAATCTACAACCATGCGACAATGTTCAAAAAAACTGAACTATAATAATAATAAAATCGTTCCTATCAGCCTAGACGGCCAAAAAACGCCTGGTGGCAAAAAAACATTGAAGGTGACTACTCATGAAAACTCCGAACCAATTCTCAATTTCGAGCTCCTATGCGGTCTAGGAGACCGTTTTCTTGAACACTGTGACTTACTATCCACATTTATCGAGATTTTGAATAATTTTGATCAGTTTCAAGTCAAATTTAAGTGATGGGGCAAAAAACTCGGCGTATTGTATAGATCAGATGACACATATTACTAAATAATTGGTGGTAAAAATCAACACCTTGGATTAGTTAGGGCTAAATAGTATTTTAAGCCTTAAAAAGACTCAATTTAAGTTTAGATTAGGCCGCTGTCAATTTAACCGAGTTGAGATTGACTCGAGTATTTGGACTGTAAAATCAAGTCTCAAATCCAGTCCAAACAAATTCACCTATATATTCACTTAATGCAAGAAAAAAAACATTAAACATCCACGGATTGTATTTTTGTTAGAATCAGCGACGAATATACCGACAGGACATGTTACAGACTGCATTTTTGTCCGGCATCTCATACGTAATGTGTTTCTGTCGGACATGTCAGTCTAGTTGTGACTTCAGATTATAATCATTTTTGGAAAAAAAATGCCGTAATTCAATTTTTTTGAAAAGATTTTATTAAATAATATTTACAACAGTTTTTATTAACGTTTGTTTCAAGAATTTTTTTGTTTAGATGATATTTGTGCGTCTGATCGGTCTCAGAAACTACGGAGAAAAAATAACAAAGTTTATATTTACAATGAAACCGAGCCAAATATAAAATTTCCGTCGGTAATTCGTTATTTAAGAATTGGTGACAAATTTCAGATTTTACGGCACAAATATAAAATTTCCGTCAGGCAATATGTTTTTCTTATTAAATTTTTGTCCATTGGCCCCGAGTATTTAGTTTTCGTTCTACTATTACTTCTTTTGCATCCGGTTCATTCTCTTCATGCAAATGATTTCCGTTAGTTCAAAATTTTAATATACACGAGCTTGGAGACTGATGTGTTAATCTTAGGAAGCGACTTTAATCTTTTACAGAATACATATTACTCTACCAAAACCGCTTTTTAAATAGTGTGGTGCATCCATGACACGATATTTGAATTCGATAATTATTCATCCTACTTGCTCTTTTATTTCCAACAACCTACTAATCGAATCAATTGCACCCGATCAATTTTATAGAATTCTCAACGAAAAACCAACATCAAACATTACAAAACCAACAATGTTTACGAATTAAAACAAAAAAACAAACCATCAAACTTGTTTATCATCTCCGTCAACCTTTTGATTATTCTGATCATCCGAAATCACAACTTGTCTTTCGCTTTCACTTTCATTTTCCACTTTCACTTGATTTTCACCCGCAACCACTTCCTCTTCAACAGTCTTTGTCTCACTTCCCGGAATCTTTTCTTCCACTCCGACGACCTTAAATTCACCATCACCCGAAACCTTTTCTTCGGCTCCGACAACACTATCATCAATCTTATACTTATACCACGACGCCGACAATAGATAAACCCCAAAATTAACACAGCTAAGAACCGCCAAAAACCAGTAGAACAAATTCAAATTATTCCGATTAATATCATCACCATGTAACCATCCCAATTTACTCGGAGCAATTTTCCCGGTCACCGTATTAATCAAATTAACCAAAACACTACTCAAAAAATACCCAAACGACAGCGACAGAAACGTAAAAGATGTCGACAAAGATTTCATCCCCGACGGCGCTTCCCTATAGAAAAACTCTAGTAACCCGACGAGAGTAAACATGTCCGCAACCCCAAAAATCCCAAATTGAAAAGAAAGCCAAAAGACACTAATTTTAGGGTTCCGAATATCAGAAAGCGCCTGATTTCGTCTCTTGACTTCAATTAATCCGGCGACGGCCATGGAAATTGCCGAGAGGACGAGGCCAATTCCGACACGTTGGAGCTGGGTGATTCCGGTGGGGTGGCCGGTGAATTTTCTGGCGAATGGGACGAAGAGGAATTCGTAAATTGGGATTAGGAGGATCATGAAAAGTAAGGGGATAATTGGGACGGATGGAGCCGGAACTTCGAATTTTCCGAGGAATCTGTTCATGATGAAACCTTGTTGAACGGAAAATGTTTGGAGTTGAGCTAAACATGTGTTCATGATGATTGTGCTGAAGAGAATTGGAAGCATTCTTATTAGGATTTTTACTTCTTCTACTTGTGTTATTGTGCAGATCTTCCATGGTGATGGTTCCAAGTTTTGAGGAAGAATGGCTGCTTTGTCTAGGAATCTGTTTTGAGAAAAGATTCAAGCAAATGTAAATTCTCTAAACATTGGAAACTTTATAGTTTTACTGTGAATTTATGATACGATAATACGATTTACAGAGATAATCAGCTTGACACGTTTTGTTAAACACGATTATCATTTTTATGTCATTTGACTCATTTGATATCATCTAGTAATGTACATACCACGTATCAAAAATTATGCCATGTGATAAAAATTCACAAATCGGTTAACTTTTTTTTTTTTATTATCCAAAATAGGTTAAATGTCACCTGGTGAATACCTCAAGGACCAGATGTTATCAAGTAATACACATAAGATAAATGTCAAAATTTTGAATACCAAGAAACCAGGGGTTTAGTCTTTTATGTCATATATAATTACATATAATATACCGATGCACATATAATTTTTATGTAAATTTTAAAGACTGTAACTAGACTTGTTCGTAAGTTGGATAGAACCGTGCTTAACAAATTTTGACTAAAAATGTTCGACTCAAGTCCAAATCAACTGTAAATAATTTAGGTAAGTTTGGACTTACAAATCAAATTTAAGCTCAATTTTAAAAATATATATTTTTTAGTGAATTCCTCAATACCGCCCTCAAATTACTATTACCATCCCCATTTGGACTTTTTTGTCCTTCTCAAAATTTTGATAAAAAACTAAAAATTCTTTCTCTAAAATCACAAACTCGAACAATAGTAATTGAAATTATAAAAATAATTGATATGCGACAATCTGAATCCCGAAAACGAATGATTATGAGTCGGAAACAATAAAATTCACATTTTTTTCCTCAAAAAAACATGAACATAATGCATATTTTTTGTGACGATTAGCATTTTTCGTCACAAAAAAATTGGAGAATTTTTTATTTTCCATCGCTAAAAAGTCTACGATTGTGCCTAGGTCCAATTTTGGTCTAGGTGGGTGCCAGATCCGTCCAGCCAATGGGCTGGACGGATCCAGAATCCGCCCAAGCCATTTTGCTGGGCGGATTCTGGATCTGCCGAGCCCAGTGGCTGAGCGGGTGCTGGATCCGCCCAGCCCATTGGCTGGGCGGATCTGGCACCCACCTAGACCAAATTTGGCGTTTTTTTGTTTTCAAAAGGGCAAAATTATCCAAATGGAGGTGGTATGATGTAATTTGGGGCGGTAAGTAGTAACACCCATTTTTTAATAATACAAATTATAATTTATATTTAAAATATAATTTATAAATTTAATAGCCAATATTAATAGGACAAGTTGGAGCAGACTGACTGATTAGTCTTATTTTTATAAATCTCAAACCCGCTGTAGAAATATGTGGGCTTTGGTGGGTTTGAATCGAGTCAGGTCTAATATCAATTTTCTCGTCTAAGCACAACCCGTTGGACAAGGGTCTGGGCTGGTCAAGCGAGTATCCTAGGCTATGAACATGTCCAACCATTACTGAAGTTCGAAATCTGTTTCAAATTTCATTTTCTCTAAATAATATCACTCAATTTTGATTTTAACAAAGTCATTTCAATCCATTTGTGTATAAACATTCACCGGAATGTGAACGCAAAGCAGATAACAGTTGACTACATGCCAACTAAGCGTTTTGTCAGACAAGGATGTGACTTTTTTTTTTGTGGCTGAGGATAGCAGTGAACATCACATGTTCATCATGACACTTAGTTGGTATATAATAAACTGTCTTTTGTGTCACGCCAACATTCTGTTAAGTTTTGTAAGCAAATGATAATTGACAACAATATAATTGTATCAAATAATGAGTCAAGTTAAACAGATTATCTCTATAAATCATGTTTTCGTATCAGAAAGTAACAACAGTATAAAATCAAGTTGAATATATCACATAATACCTGAATTGAGAAGTGTGTACAATTTTTTCCTGTTGATCAAAGAGTGTTCCCTTTTCATTGATTTCATATAGTTCCTCAGGCTTTTCTGGTAGTGACAATCCATGATTTTTTATGGCCAAAACAATAACCTGAAAAATAATTTATTCCTATCAAAATTAGCTTATGCAAATCTGATTAATTAATTCGAGATTGATCAAACATCTTTTAGATGATTATTCTCCAATAGAAATCCATTTCATTAACTAGAATTTAAATTCGAAATCTAACTTAAGTAATTTGGGACTCCTACCACTCGAGCCAAACTTACTTGGCCATCAAAATCAATTTCTTAAATATGAAATGAAAATAATAAAATCAATGGGTCAAATATATCGGGTCAGTGTCACAGTGGTGAATAAAGTCAGTTTTATGTTTAATTCTAGTATCAATAAAGTCACTACGGTAGAATTCAAAATTATATTTGCCAACTCATCGCCACATCAAATTTTTCTGCCACATGTTTACCATGTTTTCCTTTTCATTTATTTAGGAAAAGAAGCGAAAGAAATATAGTGGACAAATCTAAAGTGGCAATGAGCTCCAAGTAGGACTTCAAGTTGACTCAACAATTTGTTCTCAAATCTTATCATAATGACTTTATTAATGTCGAAATCAAATCTTATCATAATGATTTTATTAATGTCGAAATTAAATTTTAGTGATTTTATCGACAAGAATGACTTCAATGATTGCCATGACACAAATCCAAGACAGAGCATCTCTAATGGGAGATAGTAACTTAGGGGTGCCACCTAGGATAAATTACACCCAAAAGTTACAACCCATTAGAGTAGTTGTTATTTCACATTTTTAAAAGGGTTAAAAAACAAAAAAATATTAAACATGAAGGACCTTATATAATATTAGCCAACTAAAACTATGCCTTGTTGTTTTATTTCTTCAATTAGTGTCAGAAAAAGTATGCAACCAAATTTGGTTACATACCAAGTTTAGTAACAAGCTCCCTACTCCTTGGTTATAATCAATTTGTGAAAAGTTACACCCAAATTGGTTGCATTAGGGATGCTCTAAGGGATCCATCAAGTTGATAGTATTTACCAAGGGACTGCAAGCTCATAGACAGCGGTGAATACAGAATTGCTCCGTTGGAGGGGCAACTTTACACTTATGTGTATAATTTTTTTTTTGCACTATATAAAATTTAACTACATCGTTCTGGGCAAATTTTTTCAACCGTATTTTACACCTTTCAGAGCAGATAGTTTTGAGTCCATCTTGCAATCGCAACTCCCAATTTTTCGGAGATAAGGGAGCCAAAACCACCCTTAGTATGTGTGGTTTTGGAGGTCGGGGTCCCTGACACTCCCATGCTCATGGAGAAAAATCTATCTCTCCACTCACATATTCTTCTGCATTCGATCCCCATCTCATGGGTCAAAGCATTCGAATAAACATGCTAGAAACACGAGAGGCAGTGGCGGGAAAAGGAGAGCTTAGGGTGCCGGAGCACCCCTGACCTCCCATAACCATCCCTAATAGGGGTGGTTTAACCCTTTTATCTCCATAAAAATGTACTACTCGAGTGTAAATTTACATCCCCAACTTTCAAACTCTGTATTCGCCCCTAATGAGAGGTAGTCCGGACTCTCAAAATAACAAACATATCAAAATAGGTGGATTGAATCGAACCTGTGCAATCCTGATAATCGGGCTATCTCCGGGCTTTCTCAAATAGTAAAAAGGTTTTCCACAAGCAAGAGCAACAATAGCAACAAAAGTAGCTATAGTAGTGATCATAAAACCTTTATACCAAGCATCATTCATGCTAACCCAAACAATGACTGTGACACCAACTGATGCACCAATGACTGTACTAAGTGTGAGCCAGTTGAAGTAAGTGGCTATAGCCTTAGCTTCTTTTGGGTTACTTTGATCAAACTGGTCTGCACCAAGTGAAGGAAGAACACCTCTAACTCCACCTGAACCTAATGCTAACAAAGCTAATGATGCATATAGCATGAATGCTGATCTTCCTTCTACACAACTTGGTCTTCCACAATACTCGGGGTGTAGAGACTTTGCATGGGCTTGAATCGTGACCAACACTAATGCCTGGAAAAAAAAGAGTCAAATTGTTATAGAAGGTCAATTTGGTCATTTAAAGGAAAATTTTACAGTGGTCCAAGATCATTCAGATGTGGCACATCAACAGTTGTACTTAAGTCATATCTGAATGACCCAAGACCAGTTTGGTGTCAGACCATTCTAGAAAATTTTCATTCAAAGTGGCTGACGCGGTTAAATTGCCCATCGCGAAACTTTTTGGTCCATTTGGTTATGTAACTTGGCTTCTAGGACAATTTTGTCAAAAGTGAAATTTTAGATGTGATTTGGTAATTCGACTTGGAATTGTGGATCAAAGGATAAAGGATCAATACATCTAATGAAATTAACTATTTCGATCAATTTAGTCTAAAATCAAGTTTGGATGGTCCAATTTGGCATCTAGGGTTAAATTAGTTTAAAACAATACATGTTAGTTAGATTTATTCATGGGTCGGATTCAGACTGGGCCCAACATGCTTTTGTTTAAAAATGTTCAGCTTAGTCCGCTGTTAATTTAGGTGGACTTGGGCCAGGCTGGGTTCGGCCTCAAAAATCAAATCTCAAACCCAACCCATATAAACCCACCTAAATATATATGTATAATTTTTAATAATAAAAAATTAAATTTATATTTAAAAATAAATATTAATATATAAATTATTAGTAATTATTTGAAATATGTCGTTTTCTTATGCTGACACCCGACATTTTTGGATCAATATGACCTCAAATACGAAGTTAAAGGGTCACCCGAACTTGATTTTAGACTAATGTTATCTTACTAGATAACTTGAAAAGCCAAATTGATCCTTAATTTGTGTGCTGCATCTGTTCAAGATGACACGTGTTAGTATAAAATGTTGACATGTATAAAAAAATATTATCATATGCTGACACGTGTTACTTTTTGGGTTAATCTGATAAAAGAAAGTCAAATTATGGGCTAAATTGATACTCAAAAATTTATCTCGAGTCAAACCATTCCGGTAAATTACACCCATGGTCCCTCAATCTTGTCTTTACTATTGTTATGGTTTCTAAACTTCAAAATCGAAAATTATACTGACGGAATTTTACTGAAATATTTTCCGTCTATGATAAAATTTCGTCACATGATTATTCCGTCGCAATTGGGATAGAATTGTTTATATGGTACGAAAAATTCCGTTATCCACGGAAGAAAAACCCGTCTCGATTGCGACGGAATATATAATTTAATTATAGCATTTATAAATGACATTATTACCAGGAGTTCAATGGCTGTGAAAATGAGTATGGTGTGAAGTCTATTCAAGTAAGTATCAGAGATGAAGCCACCAACAACAGTGAGTAAGAAGGTTGCTCCCATGAAATTTGTTAGAGTATTTGAAGCACTTGCTACTTGGAAATACATCACATATAGAAAATATAGCACCAAGCTAACCATATTTGCTATGAATCCCATGTTTTCAAGTGTCACATAAACTGCATTTCCAACAAAAAAAAAAAAAAATATTAACGCAAGGGTATTTTAGTCATTACATAAAGAGAAAACATTCCGAGGTTTCTGATTTTTTCGGTTTTTGTTGACTGTAGTTTTGATTTTTTGATTTGATACATTGAATTATAACCGCACTAGGGGTATCAGTTCAAAATCGAACCGAATCGAAAAAAAAGAAACTAACAAAATAATTGATACCGACACCGAACCGAACAATATGTAAAACCGAAATACTCAGTTCGGTTCGGTGTCATTACTATAATAATAAAGAAAAAACGTTTTGAGGTTTCTGATTTTTTCGGTTTTTGTTGTTTGTACTTCTGATTTTTTATTTATTTGACATATTGAATTATAACTGCACTTTGGGATGTGCATCATTTCAAAACCGAATCGAACTGAAAAAACGAAATTACAAAAATAATTGACACCATCATTGAACCGAGCAATATGTAAAACCGAACTGAAATACTCAGTTTGGTTCGGTGTTAAATCGAATTTAGTTTAAAAATAAAACAATAAATAAAAATCACTATAGTTCCTCATTAAATTTAGGGTAAATATTTTATTAGTCTCCATATTTTTACGTATCATTCTATTTTGAAAAACACAATATAAGGTCCTTATCTTTTGTTACCGTTAACCATTTGGTCCTTTGTCTATTTTTTTAGATTTTAAACTAAACATGTCTTAGCTTTGAGGACGCGCATAATGCGATGTGTCTGCCCTGTTTATGCTAGATATAACGGTTAAAAATGTAAAAAAAAAAAGATATAAAGATCAAAAGGTTAACAATGACAAATGATAGGTATCTTATAATGTGTTTTTCAGAATAAGAGGACTAATAAATTATTTACCCTTAAATTTACCTCAACAAAAAATGTTAAAATAATATGTATAGGATTATTATCTCAATAACAATAAAAAAAATTAAATTTGTAGAATCAAATATGTATGTATATATTTATATATAAATGTAAAATATGAGTGATTCGGTTTATTTATATTTTAAACCGAACCGAATATCAAAATACATCTAAAATTATAAACTGATATCGAACCAAAGTGTAAAAACTCTCAACTGAATAAGTTCAGAGCGGTAATACGGTTTTAAGCAAATAATCCACAATCCTAACTGCATATATTAATTCTCATAGATACGATGTGGATGTTAAATTTAAAAATTAAATAAAAAAGATTAAGATATCAGAATTTTAAAAAAAAAAACATTCTGAGCCGCCTCATCTTTTAGTTTTTGGTTTATTAAGTTTTTGTTCTTTTATTTGGACAAATTAAGTTACTGGTCTTTTTTTTTTATCGCATTAAGTCATTGATTGCTAAATTAGTTAGCTGTGAACATCTAGTTCAGTTAAAAAGACGCTATTCATTTAATCTGTGTTTAAAAATTATATCTTTTTACAGTTTGAAATAGAGTTTTTACAGTTTTACTGTAGTCATATTACACATTGAAAACCGCTTTCAAACTGTAAAAAAATACAAATTCTGAATATATACGAAATGAATAATGCTATATTAACCGAGTTTTATGTTCAAAGCCGTTTTTTTTGTTCTTCAAAGGCTTAATATGACTAAAAATAAAAGATCAGATATTTAACGAGATTAATTAGAGTGAATTGGCTTACCATAAACAAACATAGTAGCTCTAAAACCACCTTTCCCTTCTCTAGAGTTAAGGGACTTGGGTTCCTCCTTAATAGTCTCCATGTCACCCTACATACATAGGAAGAAATTGTTACATTAATGTAATGTGTAGATGTAACGACCCGATATAGCGAGGTGGCGTTGGAGTAGAGACTGAGCAAGGAGCGACTTTAGAGAACAACAATAAGAGTACAAATGAATCAAATCTCACATCAAAAATATATAGGAACTAGAAAATATTTTCGAGACTCCACCATTACGAAATCTTTTCCTATCTTCTTCAAACATTTGTGTTATGGCTCGGGGGCAGAGGCGGAGTTATATTAGTAAGGTTCTGTTCTTTTTTACTAAAAAAAACTGAAGTGAATTGAACTAAATTCTACTGAAACTGAAATAATAATATAATCCCTTAAAAACAGTAATAATTAAAATAAAAGGTTTATAAAAATAATAATGGTTCTAATAATAATAATAATAAAATAAATAATTATAAAAAATAATTATAATCATAATAAGTAATGTTAAATTACTGAAATGAACTATTGAACTGAACTTATTGATACTGAAATTAAGTAACAAAGAACAGAGCCTAAGAGTGACGTCGATTAACCCCACACAATTTTATTTTTTATATAAAAATTCACATTTTTAAAATTTTATAGCATTTTGACCCTTCTTTTAAATAATTATATTTACAAAATTTAAATATTTCTACAAATTCGTGTAACTATCTAGCTCTGCTTCTAATTAGAGACTCTTAACCATATCAAAAGCAAGGGAGAAGCTCGTCGGAACAACCCTTCCCTGGAGTTTTCTGACCGGCCAAGGGTTAGTGGACCCTTCCTAACCCTGATTACTTCCTTCCCTGTTTTAAAGTCACGAGATTTGATAAGTTGGATTTTTACTAAAACAAAGAATATCTGCATCATAGTGAGCCAAGTTGTTACAATTAGTACGAAAGAGCGGATTCTCCACTTACAAATGGGCTGATTGGGCAGTGGCGGAACCATAGAATAAAAAATTTGAGGGGTTAGTTGACAAAAAAAAAATTAGTAATATTTTCTTAGGATTAAAATCAGTGACGGAATAATCCGCACTAATTCTATAAAATACGGATTTATTGACAGATATTTTACTTTTAGCAACATAATTTTCCATCGGTAAATATAATTTTTCTTTAATTTCTCCCGGGATGATGACCTTCCGTCCCTCCGATTTGAGGACGAATCAAACGGAACCCGCTCAATTTTTGATGTGAGATTCACTTTAAAACCTCAACGTCATTCTTTAGGACTGTTATTTGCTCAGACCTCTCTACTCCGAACGACTTTACTCTCTCGGGACCGGATAGTTAGAATAGAAATGGGATTAATTAATAAATGATGGATAGAAAATTGCCATGGAAAAGGTAGAAAATTGAGTGAAAATGGTAATGAATTAAAGAGAAAGAATGGCCTGCAAAATATATATATAAAGTAACATTGTGAATGACGATGAAAAAGAGTATTAATTTCGTATGATCCGTCAATTTCATTTTCTAAGTTTTGTTTTTCTTGCCAGTGTGAATTATAGAGACCTTAGGAACTGACTATTAATCAATTATTAACTGGATTTTCAGTATATTTTTTTTTAAATAAATGTGTGAAGTTAAAGAATTAGAAAAAGCGATAAACACAACGTCTTATACGATCATAAAAAAAGACCGATCCATAAAAATCCGGATCAACATCCCACCAAGTCGAAGCTGTTGCCGTTCGTCCATAATTTGCAAGCGAATCCGCAACATGATTTCCTTCACGAAAAATATGAGACACCACAAAAGCCACAGAATCGATCTGATTTAAACAATTGAACTATTTTTGTCTAAGCAATCAAGAAACCGAACAAGATTTAGATTTGAACATCTGCACAACATACATTGAGTCGCTTTCAAGCCAAATTTTCTACCAACCTTTACTGATAGCCATGTCAATGGAGTAAATAGCAGCAGATAGTTCAGCAAGATAAGCAAAGGAACTTTCAATCGGAAAGGCAAACGCACCAAGGCACATGCCAGTATGCGAGCAATAAATACCTCCGCAACCCGTAGGACCAGGAGCACCCGTGACAGACACATCAGTATTGATCTTAATCCAATCCCTCGGAGGTGGTTGCCAAAAAATCGGAGTAATGTGCGGAGCCTTAGCAAGACGCTTTTCAATCCCGAGCTCACCTAAGATTTGAAGTTCAACTAGCGAATTCCAAACGGAGCCCCATCCAGTGTGAGCAGATTCACGAACAGCTCCCCAAATCCGTCTCAGCGTGACTGAAGTATCAACCCTCTCATCCTCAAAAATGGACCTATTATGAGCAAGCCATGGAGCCCAAATTGTATTAACAATTGCTGCCGCCCACAAATCAGCGATTTGAGTACTGAAACGTTGAATAACAGCATGATCAACCGGATTCTTAAGAGTCGAGTCTGTGTTAATTCGTCTTCCAAACAATGAGCTAACACCATGCCAAATAAATTTGGAAAACCGACAGGAGACAAAAAGGTGGTCCAACGTTTCAGAATCTAACGAGCACAAACTGCAACGAGAAACAACTTGACAACCGCGCAACTGAAGTTGATCATGTGTTGGCAAATACCCAAGATAAGCTCGCCATCCAATAAGCGAGTGTGAAGGAGGAACACTTTGACACCTTAAAAAACGACTCCAAGGCTGTTGAGTAAGAGGAGATCTAAGCCAAACGTATAGGAGCTTAACAGTTAAAACCCCACTCATAGCAGGCTTCCAAACACAAATATCAACATCGTCCCTACCCCGCCTAATATTCCGCAATCTATTCTCCACATCCGTAGGTAACACATGCAAATTATGCCAATTATTACCATCCAAATAATCCTCCACCAAATCAAAACAACGACGCTATTGACTAGCAGATAGGCCAACATGTGCAGCCAGTGAAGGACACATCCAGACCCCATTCCAAAAATTAAGTTCAGAGTGCTGACCAATCCACCAAAAACAGTGATGCTCAACTTCATAATAAATGGATTTTATCGATCCCCAAATAGAAGAATTCATAATATAATGTCGTGATTGTTCCGCTTTATTGAGAAAACGAGTTCTAAGTAAGTTAAAGCAGATAGACTTTTCTTGAAGAAGACCCAAGCCATATTTCCATTCAATGCCTTATTTAGAATAGATAGATTCTTGATTCCAAGACCTCCATCCTTGAAGTTTTGACAACAAATTTTTCAAGGGACAGTGACAAGCTTCTTGCAATTAATGGA